>NC_062562.1:11175820-12484987 GCF_022837055.1 Prionailurus viverrinus | reverse complement strand
GGGGCAGAGAGAGAGGGAGAGAGTTGGGGAGGGGCAGAGAGAGAGAGTAGGGGAGGGGCAGAGAGAGAGAGTAGGGGAGGGGCAGAGAGTAGGGGAGGGGCAGAGAGAGAGAGAGTAGGGGAGGGGCAGAGAGAGAGAGTAGGGGAGGGGCAGAGAGAGAGAGTAGGGGAGGGGCAGACAGAGAGTAGGGGAGGGGCAGAGAGAGAGAGTAGGGGAGGGGCAGAGAGAGAGAGAGAGTAGGGGAGGGGCAGAGAGAGAGAGTAGGGGAGGGGCAGAGAGAGAGGGAGAGAGTAGGGGAGGGGCAGAGAGAGAGGGAGAGAGTAGGGGAGGGGCAGAGAGAGAGAGTAGGGGAGGGGCAGAGAGAGAGAGAGTAGGGGAGGGGCAGAGAGAGAGGGAGAGAGTAGGGGAGGGGCAGAGAGAGAGAGTAGGGGAGGGGCAGAGAGAGAGAGTAGGGGAGGGGCAGAGAGTAGGGGAGGGGCAGAGAGAGAGAGAGTAGGGGAGGGGCAGAGAGAGAGAGTAGGGGAGGGGCAGAGAGAGAGAGTAGGGGAGGGGCAGACAGAGAGTAGGGGAGGGGCAGAGAGAGAGAGTAGGGGAGGGGCAGAGAGAGAGAGAGAGTAGGGGAGGGGCAGAGAGAGAGAGTAGGGGAGGGGCAGAGAGAGAGGGAGAGAGTAGGGGGAGGGGCAGAGAGAGAGAGTAGGGGAGGGGCAGAGAGAGAGAGAGAGTAGGGGAGGGGCAGAGAGAGAGGGAGAGAGTAGGGGAGGGGCAGAGAGAGAGAGTAGGGGAGGGGCAGAGAGAGAGAGTAGGGGAGGGGCAGAGAGTAGGGGAGGGGGCAGAGAGAGAGAGAGTAGGGGAGGGGCAGAGAGAGAGAGTAGGGGAGGGGCAGAGAGAGAGAGTAGGGGAGGGGCAGACAGAGAGTAGGGGAGGGGCAGAGAGAGAGAATAGGGGAGGGGCAGAGAGTAGGGGAGGGGCAGAGAGAGAGTAGGGGAGGGGCAGGGAGAGAGAGTAGGGGAGGGGCAGAGAGAGAGTAGGGGAGGGGCAGAGAGAGAGTAGGGGAGGGGCAGGGAGAGAGAGAGTAGGGAAGGGGCAGAGAGAGTAGGGGAGGGGCAGAGAGAGAGAGTAGGGGAGGGGCAGACAGAGAGTAGGGGAGGGGCAGAGAGAGAGAGAGTAGGGGAGGGGCAGCGAGAGAAGGAGAGAGTAGGGAAGGGGCAGAGCGAGAGAATAGGGGAGGGGCAGAGAGTAGGGGAGGGGCAGAGAGAGAGTAGGGGAGGGGCAGGGAGAGAGAGTAGGGGAGGGGCAGAGAGAGAGTAGGGGAGGGGCAGGGAGAGAGAGTAGGGGAGGGGCAGAGAGAGAGAGAGAGAGTAGGGGAGGGGCAGAGAGTAGGGGAGGGGCAGAGAGAGAGAGAGTAGGGGAAGGGCAGGGAGAGAGAGTAGGGGAGGGGCAGAGAGAGAGAGAGAGTAGGGGAGGGGCAGAGAGAGAGAGTAGGGGAGGGGCAGAGAGAGAGAGTAGGGGAGGGGCAGAGAGAGTAGGGGAGGGGCAGAGAGAGAGAGTAGGGGAGGGGCAGAGAGAGAGAGAGAGTAGGGGAGGGGCAGAGAGAGAGTAGGGGAGGGGCAGAGAGAGAGAGTAGGGGAGGGGCAGGGAGAGAGAGTAGGGGAGGGGCAGAGAGAGAGAGAGAGTAGGGGAGGGGCAGAGAGAGAGAGTAGGGGAGGAGCAGAGAGAGAGTAGGGGAGGGGCAGAGAGAGAGTAGGGGAGGGGCAGAGAGAGAGAGTAGGGGAGGGGCAGAGAGAGAGAGAGAGTAGGGGAGGGGCAGAGAGAGAGTAGGGGAGGGGCAGAGAGAGAGAGTAGGGGAGGGGCAGGGAGAGAGAGTAGGGGAGGGGCAGAGAGAGAGAGAGAGTAGGGGAGGGGCAGAGAGTAGGGGAGGGGCAGAGAGAGAGAGAGAGTAGGGGAGGGGCAGAGAGAGAGTAGGGGAGGGGCAGAGAGAGAGAGTAGGGGAGGGGCAGGGAGAGAGAGTAGGGGAGGGGCAGAGAGTAGGGGAGGGGCAGAGAGAGAGAGAGAGAGATGGAGACTCCCAAGCAGGTTCTGCACTGTCAGCACAGAGCCCGACGCGGGGCTCGATCTCACAAACCGCGAGATCGTGACCTGAGCCGAAGCCGGACGCGTGCCCGTCAGAGCCACACAGGCGCCCCTGCCCCCCTGTTCTTCCGTGACAGTCCCCGCCTTCTTCGTGGCTCTGCGTCATCACCGCGCAAAGAGCCACTGAGGTCCAGAAGAACAGCCTTCCGAAGGCGAAGGCGAGGAAGAAGCCGCAGGCAAGACCAGAGCTCTGTCCCGCGGGAGGTGGAGCCCAAAACGGGCGACACTCACAAGTTAACCGTTTTTGTCCAGCCTCATGTCTCGTCTTCTTCTTTATTCCGCTCCCTGCCTCGGTTGCCCCCGCGTCTATTTGTTCCTTTCTCTCATCCGTGTTTCTTTTTGCTGTCGCGTCTCTGTTTCTCGCTCTGTGTGCGTGTGCGTGTGCGTGTGTGTGTGTGTGTCTTTCTCTGTGGACGTCTGTATCCTCCTCCTGCAGATGGAGGGGATTTGGGAAGCCGCGGGCGGGGGTCAGAATGGAACAGAGCAGAGGGCCATCTTGGTCCCCTGGCTTCTGTCCCGTCCTGAGAGGCACCCTCTCTCCTTCCCTCCCTCTCAGTATTCGTTCCAAGATGAACAAGACAAGCCTCTCCCCGTCCCCAGCAACCAGTGTTGTAAGTATCTCTCGAGTCCTCCCTGGGCATCAGCTGAACCCTCGTCCCTCCCCGACCCGGGGCTGTCCTGTGTCACGGGCCACTCCCCTCCAGAGGACAGGTCCTAAGAACGCACGATGCCTGCTCACGGTGCAGTGGAAAGAAAAGACCTGGGACCCGAATGCGAGTCCTGCCTTGCTGTGTGGTCGCAGGCCTGCCGGTGTCCCCCTCGGATCCACAGAGCCCCTCTCTGTGAAAGAGGGCGTGACAGTGCCTTCAACCCTGAGGCCTGTTGGAAGGACGCAGAGGAGTCCTTCTAGAGACTTGAAAAACCCTTGGCAGACCCTTTCGTGTCACTCGCCGGACCCTGGATGAGGGCCTATAACTCGCTGAACAAACCTCCGCGGGGCCCGCGCAGACCTCCCCCGCCCCCACCCCAGCAGCCCACAGTCAGACGGTGTAGACAGACAACCCTGTTAACACAGGGCGCACGAACGATGGATGAAGGCTTTTTCACTCGCCCATTTTCTGAGGCAGAGAAACCGAGGCCCAGGAGGAGACGCCACTGGCCCAAGACCACACACCCAGCCGGAGGCAGAGCTAGGACTTGAACTCAGGTCTGCGGGGCTCCCAAGTTTGCTTCTCTTTCCACTGCACCGCATCTGTTGATGGCAATGACAGTCCCGTGCCTCTGACTGCTGCCCCTCCGTCGGGGCTGAAGTCTGCAGGGGGGGTTATCCTCCTTGGCCTTATGGAGACTCAGAGGCACCCAGGCCAGTCGCGCCTGGGCCAAGGAGATGTCTCTCTCCTAAAAGTGCCCTCCGAGTCCTCTGGAGTGGGGAGAAAGGGACAAATCATGCAGTCTCAGGGCAGAACCCCACCCGTGGCACTTTGCCCCCTCCCCACCTTTCAACCTCTTTCCCCTTCTCCATCCTGCTCCCCCTTCCCCCTTTTGCTCCCCCCCCCACAGTCTCCCCTGTATGCATTGTCGACCCCCCATATGCCCAGGATGGTAACCACGGAACCCAGTGGGTGGAGGGGCTGGCGGAGGGGGACTGCACATGGGGGACCTCATTTCTTGGGGCTGCTATCGAGAAAGCCTTTGACTTCCCTACCTGGGGAGGGGTCATCACCGCCCTGAGGAAATGACAACCCCCCACCCTGGTGGCGAACGGGGTCACTGAAGGGGTGGGGTGGGGACAGCATCAGGCAGGAGCAGACAGGTGACTCCTGGACAGGTGGACTGAAGGAAGGGGTGGGTTCAGTTTGGGAACGGAGACTTACCTTACCCCTCAGCCTTTACCTCCAAGTTCTCTTGGGAACAGTTTGTCGCCTCCGTTTCACGGAGGAGGCAGCCAGGTGTCAGGATGCCGGCCCGAGGCATTTTTCCCAAGATGCCCTGGGTGGGGGGTGGGGGCGCTGGGGTTGAGGGGATGGGGGGAAATGTGGTTCTCTCCCCGGTCCTGATGCTCAGAAGCAGTGTGACTTTAGGCTGCTCACTCTACCTCTCTGAGCCCTATGCCTTCACCTGTCAAACGACCAGAATTATTAAACCCCACCCAATGGCGGGTGGGGGGGCGGTGGTGGTATTTCGAAGCGTAGGATTTCCAGTTCAGGGTTTCTTTCCTTGTTTGCCGGAAGGGGGAGGGCAGGGGTGATAAAACCCTGGGCCCGAATGTCCCCTTTATTACTTCCTGGCTGAGCCTGTGGCCTCTTTGAAGGATGCGGTTACCCCGCCTTGATGACCGAATGTCATCAGCACAAATGTCAGGGGGGTTAGAGTGATATTCTGAGGAGACGCTCGGGGCAGGAAGGGATCGAGGTCCTGGGGTGGGAGGAGGAGAAGGAGAAAATGAGGAGGATGGGGGGGTCCCCCTCCCCGTGCCCCCCCCCCCCCCGTGCCTGCTCCCTTTTATTATCTCTGCCCCTTCTCTTTGTAGGCAACTGGAATTATTTTGGCTGGGGTGAACAGCAGAGTAAGTACTCAGCTTGATGTTCTGGGAGGCCACGGGGAGGTGGGGGCCTTGGCAACCCTGAGGCCCCCCTGCCCGACCGCCGGGGAATTGGGGAGCCGGTGGCTGGGGGGCCTGAGGACCGATAAGACCCCGCCTGTGCCCTCCTGTCCCTGACCATTGACGTCTGTCTTGAGGGTCCTGCTCTGCTCGCTCGGGAGCGGGCACCATTACCCGGGTGGAGGGATTCAGCCGGGAGGAGTGGGCATTTCGACCAGAGACCTGTCTGTCTCCAGCTGGGCACTGTGACCCCTCCCCTTCCCCCCTGTTCCCCGTGTATAACGTCATCTCCTCTCCTGTGACTCCTTCCTGTCTTTTGTCTCCCCACCTTCCTCCTCCGCCGGGAAATGGGCCCCAGTGTCACTCAGAGGGGGGTAGGTATGGGGGGAGAGGGTCTTTGAGAGAGCAGCTGGGCAGGGAACCCCGGGCACGGATCACTCCAGAGACCTCAGCTCCCAAAGCCCCCTGCCAGCTTCCTCCAATTTAACCCCGGGGGAAGGAGACCAGCCGTCCCCTCCCCCAACAACTGGGTGCCCATTTATCTCCCCAAGGAATAGCTCCCTTTCCTCCGTATCTTGCCCCTTCCAGAAAAATCCAGGCTTATGGCCTGAACGTGAATCTCCCTCCTTCCCTTTACCCCACCAACTAGGAACGCCTCCACCAGTGCCCACAACCTGACGGCCAGACCCCGCTTCCCCCTTCCCTCCGGGACCAGGGGAAATGTTTACCGCTACTTTGATCCGGAACAATTTGTCAAAAACCCATTTAGCCAGAAAAGCCATTCGGCAAGCAAGAGGGCCCGGTACCAACCAGTTTGCCACAGACAAACGGCACGGTCGACAAACAGAGATATTTTTGGTTAAAACCAACGTGGCGAAAGCTGATCGCTGGGTCAAGAAGCACAAAGACAGTCGGGCCAGTGGGTTGAAACACAAGTGGCTGAAAATGCCTCTCTGGGCAAGCAGGCAATTCGGTCAAAAACCATGTGGGAGGACGCGGAGTCAGGGTGGGAGCAAAACAAAACAAAACAAAACCCAAAAACCCACACCGATAGAAAGCAATTTGCCCCCCAAAACTGGACAATGTGTCTGGAAAAAAAACCAACCAAACAAACACCGTTTGCCGACTACACCCGCAGCGTCAGGCAGTTTGGCTGGGAGCATCTTGGCCTGGTCCAGGATAGTTGGGCAGAAAGGATGCCGGTTTGGTTAGAGGCTCTACACCCAGAAAACTGGGTAGCGAACAAATTGGTCAAAGGAACAATTCAGTAATGTTGACAAGTCCAGAATTCCACGGGGACACTCTGTCCGGATTTCAGATCCCCGGCTTCAGGCCTCCGTGGCCTCACAGTTATACCCTGATGCGTGTAGACCTGAGCCGTGGAAATTCACATCTGCCTCTGCCTAAAATGCCGGCACTGATGGCACCCAGCGCGTCAGATGGTGGCCGCTTACGACAGGGACAGGATAAAAAGCTCGTAGGTCACAGTGGCCCGAGTCAGACGAGAAACCAGGAGGCCAGAGTGACCTTGATGAGGCTGGCTTTGCTCGCTGAGAATGAATTCAAGGTTTCTCCAAAGGCAAACTAACTTAGGGAATGAATCCAAATAGGTTTTTACATGAAGGATGAACTTGATTTTTTTAAACGTTTGTTTATTATTGAGAGACAGAGAGAGACAGAGCACGAGCAGAGGAGGGGCAGAGGGAGAGGGAGACAGAATCTGAAGCAGGCTCCAGGCTCTGAGCTGTCAGCACAGAGCCAGATGCGGGGCTCGAACCCACGCACCGTGAGATCATGACCTGAGCCACCCAGGCGCCCCCCCCCCCCCACCACCGTTCACCCCATTTAAAAAAAATGGACCTATTTGTCAAATACATAGAAACAGACACAATTAGCTGGGGGGGGGGGGGAATTAGGAGATTAAAATAATAAGGCGAGAAAAATACACACACATCCGGAACACGAGCAAAGAAACCTAAAGGCATTAAAAAGGGGCAAATCACCCCCCTTGGCATTTAATATCACCGGTCAATTCACGCCCTGGGCCACCTAATCTGGGCCTTCATTTCTTTTCTTTTGCAGCCCATTTGTTTTCAAGGGTTGCCTTTTAAAATTTTTTTTTTCAACATTTATTTATTTTTGGGACAGAGAAAGACAGAGCATGAACGGGGGAGGGGCAGAGAGAGAGGGAGACACAGAATCGGAAACAGGCTCCAGGCTCTGAGCCGTCAGCCCAGAGCCTGACGCGGGGCTCGAACTCACGGACCGCGAGATCGTGACCTGGCTGAAGTCGGACGCTTAACCGACTGCGCCACCCAGGTGCCCCAAGGGTTGCCTTTTAAATAAATTGAGTCTCTACTGTCCTAATCACAATCTCGCATCCTTTGACGCTGTTCTTTTTTTTGTTTTTATCAAAGAAAACAAACCAAACTAAAATGCCCTTTAATGCTTATAAAACACTTGAAGTTCAGCACTCTGCCCTGTTCCATTCGGCCGTAGATTCTGGGTGCGCAATGGTCTTGCCTAAGAATCTAAGAATCTGACCTAAGAATCTAATCTTTTCGAGGCCTATAGTATCGTCAGCCCCCACGTTTGTTCCCACACGTGTGAGCTCAGATCTAGGAACCCCATCCTCGGACATCGAGAAATCTCTGAGGCTTAAAGGAAATTTCTGCTCCAACCTCGTCCCCCTGATCTCTCTCTGAACGTCCCCCTGAGTAATTTGTGTGACTTCTCTTACGGGAAGCTCACTGCCTGATGGAAAAACTCATCGTGCTTTCAGAAAGCCTGGACTTTAGCCAAGTCCGTGCTCACGTTTGAGCCGAAGGACACCCTCCAATTTGCCCTGTCCCCCCCACATTATAGGACCCTACGTTGGACCCCAGACTAGGAGTCTAGTCTGACTGGCAAAGCAGGGATTTCACCTCCCTTATCCTGCAGCCTCTGCTTCTGTTAACGTGACCCCGAGATCCTGCATTCATTCTGGCAAAGATCCTCTTCTTGGGTTAGCAGACAGCGAAGACTCCCTAAGTCTGAGAGACTGTGTTGGCCTCCATTCGACGCCGTCTCTCTCCCTCCCCTCCTCACCCTCTTCCACACCTCCTCTCTCTTCCAGATGATGACCCTGACAGTGCGGTGGACGATCGCGACAGCGACTATCGCAGCGAGACAAGCAACAGCATCCCGCCACCCTATTACACCACATCCAGCCCAATGCCTCAGTCCACCAGTACTCTGTCCGCCCACCGCCCCTGGGCTCCGGAATCTTACAGTGACTCCGTGCACAGTTATGAGGAGTTCTCCGAGCCGCGGGCCCTCAGGTAGCCACGGTGTTCGGGAAGGGGATCCGTGTGCGTGCCTGCGCGTGTATCTGGCTCTGGGTCCCAGAGTGGAGAGAGGAGTAGAGGACCTGGGGGAGCTGGGGGTGGAGGTCAGCGGGTCCAGGAAAGCAGCATTCTTGTAGGGTAGTAGAGCCCTTTCTTTACGCTAAACCTGGTAAGAAGATCTCACGAGCTTGGTCAAAGGGGGTGTGCTTTGGCTGATGAAGGGGAGCAGAGTCAGGAGGCCCCCCCCCCTCCCGAGCGGTGCCCCTGAGATGTGGGGGTGCCTGGGCGCTCCCTTTAAGGGCGCTGGTGATTTGGGAAAGAGTCTCCCAGCAAGCGGCCGGCTGGTGGTCCTGGCGTGGTCCTGCCCTGCTGGCCCGACTCTGTTTCTGACTGGCAGGCTCGGGCACAGTCCCTCGGGAGCTGCCCCTGCGCGCTCCGGCCTCTACCGCTACCCCCTCGAAAGTCGGCTGGCCCTAGACCTGTCCGACAGGCGGGCCACGCCACTGCCGGGTGCGGGGCGCTGGCCTCCAAGCCTGCGAGGCTGAGAGTCGTGCCTGCCGTCCTTCCCCGCCGACCGGGATCACCCAGCCCTGGTTGCCAAACAAAACTGCGACGCACAGGGTATTAAACGGATCGCACGTTTGTAAAGCGCCTAGAGGGGCGTCTGAACGTGCCACGTAGTGACTGTTGTGTCGACAGCACAAACGATACCCTTTGGAGCTAACTGGGTGCCCCGTGGGTGCCCAGTGATTTGGGGTTGTGGGTCTTTTTCTGAACTACCTGCTCTCCCCAGAATACGGTTCCCCCAATCAAGCCTCACTCCCATTCATTTGCATACCCAAGCTGGCTCAGGCTGAAGCGATTGTGGGAACAAAGTTTCAACCTGTCGGAAACAGCTGAGAGAGTCAGAGACCAAATATTAGTGAAAAGGAAAGGTCTGCCCTTGGAGAAAGAGAGTCAGGGGAGTGGCCCTAGCATCCTACCCAGAGAAAATGCCAGAAAGGGTTGGCTGGGAGAAGTCTGTCTACCGTGAGCATTCCTGGGACAGGATGGGGGTGGGGAGTCGGGGTAAGAGGAACCCTCTCCTCTTGTGCTTTGGTCAGGCTACACAGGAGTGAGGGGAGACCCTCCAGAAGCAGAGGGGAGGAGAGGATGTAGAGGTAGAAACAGCTTGCATTCCCCTGAGAGTGACTCAAGCCGCGCTCCCTGGCCATCCTGGCCGTGCTGCCTGGTGCTGGATGATCCGAGAGGCTGGGGACACCGAGCCGGACCCAGACATTCCATCCCACAAGCCAGGGCTTGGCTGGAAGGAGGGGCAGGGCGGGACGCTCTAGCAGTGGGGAAGGGTAGGGAGGACTTCCCGGAGGAAGGTGCCTGGCAGATAGCCCCAGAAGGATAAATGAGAAGTCCGAGGAAGAGAATTTCAGGCAGAGGAAACAGCTCAGCCACAGGCTGGAGATCAGGTCCCAGATCATGATCAGGAAGGCCCTTGGGTGGCCAGCTCAGGGGCGTGGGAGCCAGGGGGAGCATCTGAGGGGGGTGAGAGCTGTGTTAAGACTCAGTACGTCAGAGCCAGGATGGGAGGATGGCCCCAAAGACGAGCCTGGGGCAACTTAGGCGGCGCCTGAGGTCGTCGGTGGACACATCCAGGCCTATGCTGGGATTCCAGTCCTGGGCTGCCCCCCTCCCCAGGGACCCCAGAATGTGCCGGGATGGACTTCAGAGTTATTCATCAGCAGAGGGAGCTTGAAGTCCTTTCCAGCCAAGTAATACTTGCTGATCCCTCACCTGTCCCCTGCCATCTACAAGGTGGGCCACTAAAAAGCAATCAACTAAATGCATAAACTAGCAACCAATGGCGAGAGGGAGAGACCCCCGTTTTGGCCCCTACAGCATCCCTGGAGCTGGCTGGGGAGAGGGGTCCCGGTCCTTGAGAGCAGAGGAAGTATTTAAGACAAGGAATGATGTTTGTTGAGTGACTGAGTGAATGATTAGAAGGGGGACGAGTGGTGGCCCATGAGTCATGCTGCCTGCCCTCAAGCAGGGCTAGGTGTTCCTTCCTAGTCATGTCCAGCATGACCCGGGGCGCACCTAAGGACCCGACTTGGCGGGAGGGTGGGGGAAACTCACTCAAAGATGACATTTCAATGGGCACCAAAAGAGACTCTGGAAGGGTGTTCCTGGAAGAGGGCACAGCAAGGGCAATGGCTCAGAGGTGGGCGCTGATGCAGGGGCTCTGGAGGAACAGTGAGAAAGCCAGTGTGGCCGGAGCAGGGGGGGAGAGATGGGAGCACGGAGGGAGATGAGGTGGGGAGGCTGGAGGGTTTGGGCCACCCTGGGGTGTAGGGCAGGGCCCAGATTTTATACCAAGGGCTCTAAGGAGCTACGGCAGGTTTTAGAACAGGGACGTAAGTGCCTGCGTTTATGATTTGAAAAAGCCCCTCTGTGGCTTCCATGGGAGGCGAGTGCTGTCGGGGACAGGAGGGGACGTTGGGGCAGCGTCTAGATTCGGGGACATCAGGAGCCATGGCCAGGTTCGAGCTGCAGAGGCACTAAATCTCCCAAGACTGGAGGTGAGGCACTGATCGGGGTCCCCAGCACATCGGAGGGGCGGAAGGACAGGAGTGGCGCCCGGCGGGTTCTCCAGGCCGAGGTTTCCCAGGTACCCGGGGCAAGGCCAGGCGCCCCATAGGCGCTCCTCCGCCAGTGCTGAGTGAATGACCGGGCGGTGGCGCCTGCGTGACGGGCGCGCGGGGGGGGGGGGGGGGGGGGGAGGGAGGGGGGGGGAGGGGCGGGCGGTGGCTCGGGGGTGCCTCCGCGGCTGAGCCCTGGCTGGTCCCCACAGCCCCACCGGCAGCAGTCGCTACGCCTCCTCGGGGGAACTGAGCCAGGGCAGCTCGCAGCTGAGCGAGGACTTCGACCCGGACGAGCAGAGCCTGCAGGGCTCCGAGATAGAGGACGAGCGGGACCGGGACTCCTACCATTCGTGCCACAGCTCGGTCAGCTACCACAAGGACTCGCCGCGCTGGGACCAGGATGAGGAGGAGCTGGACGAGGAGCTGGACGAGGAGCTGGAGGACTTCCTGGAGGAGGAGGAGGAGGAGGAGGAGGATGAGGAGCTGGAGGAGGAGGAGGAGCTGCCTGACGAGGAGGAGGAGCTGGAGGAGGAGGAGGAGGTGCCTGATGACATCCGGAGCTACGCCCAGCGGGAGGAGGTGGCCGTGGCTGAGCCCAAAGACTTCAAGCGTGTCAGCCTTCCACCGGCCGCAGCCGAGAAGGAGGATAGGCCTCCGGCCGGGCCTGCTGAGGCCCCCGACGTGGCCAAGGCGGCCCCTGGGCCAGCCGCACTGGAGGAGGTGCCCACAGCGGAGCGGGGCCCTGAGCCGGAGCCCCCCAAGTCTGAGGAGAGGTAATGGGAGGGGGCCAAGTGGCGGCGTGATGGGGTCAGCATGGCCCCGGGGAATGGAGGGGAGGGTGTCGCAGGGTCATGGCCGGGAAAGCGGAAGGGGCACTGAGGCCCGTCAGAGGGGCTACAGGTGGGTCACTGTGTCTCTTCAGGGCCAGAGAGGCCACGCAGGGCTTGACATCGCTCGGAGGGCGGAGGGTGAAGGGAGGGCCGGTCCTGGAGCCTCACGACGTCCCTTGCCTCAGTTTCAGGCGACGAGAGGATGAGGAAGGCCAGGAGGGTCAGGACTCCGTGTCCAGGGCCAAGGCCAACTGGCTTCGAGCCTTCAACAAAGTGCGGTTGCAGCTGCAGGAGGTGAGTGACAGCTGCAGCCCAATGCCCAGACCCGCTGACACCTGCCGTGGTCCGCCCGTGGACAGCGTGGCCACGCCCACTGCCCCCGGACACCCGCCCCTACGCCCCCGTCCACCACGGCTTCGCTTCGCCTTCTTACATCCGGGTCTTTCTATGGCTCCGCCCACCCCAACCTGGCCCCACCCACACCTGTCCGCGTCCTGGCCTCACCGTTCCGGCCCAGCCCCTGTCCAACCTGACCCCTCTCTGGCCCTGTTTGCACCTTGACTTCATCTGTCTCCAGAAGGGCCCTTCCCTGGTCTCCCATGACTGCCTGCCCTCCCCCCCCCAACCAGCTGGCCCCACCAAGGCCCGGCCCAGCCTCCCTCGTGCCCACCTGGGATTTCTGAGGAGGGAGGAAGGAGAGGTGAGCTGGAACCTGGAGCCAGGTCACGGTTACAGCCATGTCAGAGTCAAGCTCATGGATAGGGATAGAGGTGAGGGAGAGGGAGAGAGGTCGGAGCGAGGGCAGCAGTCAGAGATCAGAGGTCTGGGTTAACACTGGGGTTAGGGAAAGGAATCAGTGCCTGGGATCACACTGGGTACCAGAGTCAGGGTTGGGGAAAGGTCTCAGGTCTGGTCAGTATCAGAGAAGGAATTAGGCGAAAGCATTAGCGTTAGGGTCAGGCAGCAGGATTGAGGCCCCTCATTTCTCTCTTCAATTGTTCAAGCCACCCCAGGCTGGGGACAGAGCAGTGTCATTATCCAGGGGGACCATTATCCAGGGGGGGAGGCTGGCAGTAGGATTTTCTAAACAGACGCTCAAGGTCTTTGACCGTCAAATGTCAGAGCCACAGACGTTTCCAATCGAATGTCTTATGTTTTAAAATTGAAAAAAAATTTTTTGACTAAGTAATCCATTCGCATGGTTCTAAATGCAAAGGGTAGAAAAGAATATGCAGTGTAAGGTCTATAGAATAACTTTCGCTACGTCAGCAATTTGAGTGAAAAATAAAAAACAGCAGCGACTCTTTGGTGGAACTCGTAATATGGCAAAAACCAAATAAACGTGGGCAGGCTCTGCGGGTCTCGTAGAAGGGGCGTAAAACGAATCCAAGGTAATCAGGAAAACTCCCTGGAGGAGGTGACACTTAAGGAGAAGTGATATCCAAAATGCTTCAACGATATTTCAGGAGAGTGCTGGACCCTCCCCACCCTTCTCCCACCATGCCACCCTTTAGTTGCATAGGAGGTAAGGGTGTCAGCTCTGGGTCTACAATGAGATCTGAAGGATCAATGGAGACAATAAATTTCATATATTTAAAAAAAAAAGGATCAATGGAGGCTGATCGGGAGCAGTAGGTGGGAGGGCGTACGAGCAAGTGGCGCAGCTCAAGCAAAGGCCCTGGGGCACGAGACCAGATGAGCAGGTGAGGCTGGGAGAAGTTTAGAGAATGACAGAATCTTACGAGTGTTTAAACCAACCCCCGAGAAGCCCAAGACTATAGTGCACGGGCTCTTGTTGGAGATGATGCTAACACGTCCCCACGTTTGATGGACAAGGAGACCGAGTCCTACTGAGGTGGGTGGTAGAGGGGAGCTCTTCTCTCCCCATTTTACAGATTGGGCAAACTGAGGCCCAGAGAGAGCTTAAGGACACACAGTGAGGACTAGGACCCGGGCCTCCTGACTCCCGGCCCAAAGAGGAGACAAAAGCGGGTGTGGAACCTACCTTGCTCTGGGGAGAGCTGCCACACTGACCGTGTCTGTCTGTCTGTCTGTCACGCAGGCCCGAGGAGAAGGAGAGATGTCCAAATCCCTGTGGTTCAAAGGCGGGTGAGTAACGGAGTCGTGGGGGAAGGAGGAAGCTTTGAATCCAGAGCTCGAGACTGCTTACACCATAGCGTCAGCCCAGGGAGGATAGCCAGCGGTTCCGTGGAGACAGGGGACAGCTTGAGTGACAGATCGGGTGAAATAATGTAGCCACTAGCATAAGCATTCACCCCGGACAGAAGCCAGAGAGAGTCGCACATTGAATCCCCACAACACACCCACGGGAGGACCGCTACCCCTATTTTCCAGGTGGGGAAACTGAGTCCAGAGAGGTACGTGCCTTGCCCCAGACACTCGCGTTATCCAAGATCACTTCCTCCTAGAGAAATAACTATAAGAGAGAGGAGAAGCCTGTGTCCTGCAGCGTCCCTCTGCAATCCCGGGGTGAAGTTGTTGATCTGATTCCGTTTTTAAACATCCCAGATTATGGCTACGGTCGCTGGCTCTTTCTTTAATGGTGACCCTTTCTTTAATGACAGTTATTTGGGCGTCCGTGGAGCCTTTTGTCCTATCTAAGCGCTTACGCGGGCTTTTCTTCCTTCAGCGCCTGAGTGGAGAGGTTAGAAGATGTAAAAGATATTCTTAAACACTTACTTTTTATCTGTGTTTGTATTTATTTTGAGAGCGAGAGAGCGCGCAAGCGGGGAGGGGCGGAGAGAGAGGGGAGAGAGAATCCCAAGCAGGCTCCGAGCCCAACGCGGGGCTTGAGCTCTGGAAGCCGTGAGATCATGACCTGAGCTGAAATCAAGGGTCCGGTGCTTAACCGACGGAGCCACTCAGGTGCCCCTGAAAGATACTTTTTCTGCGTTTATTTATTTTTGATAGACAGAGAGACAGAGCACAAGTGGGGGAGGGGCAGAGAGAGAAGGAGACACAAACTCGGAAGCAGGCTCCAGGCTCCGAGCTGTCGGCACAGAGCCCCGATGTGGGTGGGGCTCGAATCCACGCACCGCGAGATCGTGACCTGAGCCGAAGTCGGAGGCTTAACCGACGGAGCCACCCGGGCGCCCCTAAAAGATACTTTTAAAGTACTCTAATGTTTTCAAGTAGCAGCGGGAAGGGTGACTGCCTTCCCTTGTACGTCCTTTGCAAACAGAGGCGCGGAGACAGACGCTGTGACTCCCAGATGAGCCGGTGTCCTTGGGGGGAGCCCCGGAAGCTGGGACTGACACGGGGATGAACACGTGATCTATGGAGGAAATGCCCTCGAGGGACGCGGGCGGGGGTCAGGCTGGGGAGCCAAGCCCCCTGAGCCAAGCCCAGGTGTATTTCGGGAGTCACCAGGCCTCTGCCTGATCCTCCAGGCAGCACTGGAACATGGATGGCACCCGGGGGCTTGTCCAGAGTCACTGGCTGCCAGGCATCTCTCTCCCTGGCCAGTGGGAACCTTCTGGAGAAGAGCCACGCCTGAACCCTCTTTGGGATGTGGGCCCCTCCCAGTAAGGTGAATCCGTAAAAGCCACGGTAGCATCTCCCACAAAGTAGCTCATCCTGACCCACCAGCTACGCCAAAGCTGCGTAGCCATCAGCTTCGAAATCACTCCTTCCAGGATCGACTTTAAATATGCATAGGTATTTTCAATTTTGAAATACCTATTTCAATTAGGTAGTGTCTCATGAATAACTTAGTTTATTCAAACTTCCATTCAAACTTCCATTCAGATTGGGCAACAGCATCATGTCCCCATTTCCCAGGTGAGGAAGTTGAGGCCCGGAGTCGTCTTCATTTCCTGGGGCTGCCGTAACACACTACCGAATGGGCAGCTTAAACCAACAGGAGAATAGTCTTTTTACAGTTCTGGAGGCCAGGATTCCAAAGTCAAGTTGTTGGCTGAGCCATGCTCCCTCTGTCACTGTCACCTGTAGGGGAGACTCCTGCCCTGCCTTGCCAGCTGCTGGTAGTTGCTGGCAATCCTCAGTATTCCTTGGTTTGTAAATGTGTCGCTCTGATCTCTGTTGTCACACTGCTGTCTCTCTTTCTATAAAGACACCCATTATATTGGATTAGGGGCCCACCCAGTCTAGCGTGAGCTCATCTTAACTAACTATATCTGCAATGACCCAGATATTCCAAATAAGGCCACCTTCTGAGGTACTAGGGGCTAGGATTTAAATGTATCTTTTTGGGAGACACCATTCAACCTTTAATAGCCCCGGGGAGATCAAGTGTCCTGCCCAGGCCTCCAGTGATGTCTGTTGGAGACAGGGAGACGCCTGGGCCCTTGACATCCCCGTGTGTGTCTTACAGCCCTGGCGGTGGCCTCATCATCATTGACAGCATGCCGGACATCCGCAAGAGGAAGCCCATTCCACTCGTGAGCGACCTGGTGAGCGCCTGTGCCCTCTCCTCCCCCAGCAGAGCAGGCCTGCCATAAGCAGTGCTCAACCTATACAACTGCCCACGGCAGACCTGGGGCTGGGGGCTGGCAAGGTGTTCCCTGGGACTAATGTAATCTGATTTCTACCCTGCCTGCTGCATGGACACTTCAGGCCATGGTGAGTGGTAGTGACCTGAGCCCCCATCTCTTCCTCAGACCCCCCCCATTAGGATCTTCCAACTGGCCCCCAATGCATGGGTTCCGGGGTGAGGGGACCCTGCCCTGTCCTACAGTTTCTGGGTGGGGAAGAGAGCAGGTGACTCCCGATCTTGGTTCCTGGAGTGGCTGGTAGTTTTTCTCTGTGGCTGCTGATCGTGGCCAAATGCAGCTCCTGAGTCTGGTTCCTGGTGTGTGTGTGTGTGTGGGGGGGGGGCGGATGGGTGAGTCAGGGGTGTGAGGCTGCTCACCTTCCAGGGTCCCTTCTAACCCAGAGCCTCTGTCACTTTCCAATTCTTCACTGGTCCTCCTCCTGCTGCTATTTGTGGCGGTGGCTGCAATCCGTCGCTGGCGGCCCCAAACCATGGCTGTGGATTCTGCTCGTGGTGACAACCCTACGGGTGTGAATCGACCCCGGTGACTCCCTTGGTGATTTCCCTGCCCCAGTCCCTGGTCCAGTCCCGAAAAGCGGGCATCACCTCCGCCTTGGCCTCCAGCACTTTGAACAACGAGGAGCTGGTGCGTGGGGCGCCTCCCCTTCCACGGGGTTGAGCGGGGGGGGGGGGGGGGAGGGGGGGGGAGGGGGGGGTGGGCTGGGGGCTCCGGGGAGGAAGAGGAGGAGAGCGTGGCAGGGACGGGCACTCCTCCCTCCCCACGATCTGGTTGCGCTGCGTCCGGCCGACATGATCTGTGCCCCGGAACCGGAACCGTGGATTCCGACGGTGTGGGGGCAGGGCGAGGGACGGGGACTTTTCTACACTCAGCGAGGGGGTGAGGGTGGCGCAGGACAGCGCCCCATGCCGCCCCTCTCTCTCGGCTCAGAAAAACCACGTTTACAAGAAGACCCTGCAAGCCTTAATCTACCCCATCTCCTGCACGACGCCGCACAACTTCGAGGTGTGGACGGCCACCACGCCCACCTACTGCTACGAGTGCGAGGGGCTGCTGTGGGGCATCGCGCGGCAGGGCATGCGCTGCACGGAGTGCGGCGTCAAGTGCCACGAGAAGTGCCAGGACCTGCTCAACGCAGATTGCCTGCAGCGTGAGCGCGGGGCCGGAAGGGCGGGGCTCCGGGAGGGGCGGGGCTCCGTGGGGGCGGGGCTCCGGGGAGGGGCGGGGTTCCGGGGGCGGGGCTCCGGGGAGGGACGGGGCTCCTCGGGGGCGGGGCTCCGGGGGGGCGGGGCTCCGCGGAGGGACGGGGCTCCGCGGGGGCGGGGCAAGAACAGGGGAGGGACTCGTTGGCCACAGGAGTGGGGCGAGAGGAGGGGAAAGGGGGCGTGAGGGGGTCAGAGAGGGGTGGGGAGAGACTCAGGGACTAACTACACTGTCCGAGGGTGGGCTTACTGACAGTCAGCGGTTCCCCTGGAGAAAAATGGGTTAGAGAGGGGGCTCAGAGAGGGAGGGGGCTCTGAGGCGGGGAGGAGCCAGAGAAGGGGCGGGGTCTTGGTGGAGGGCGAGGGTTCAGCGCGGCCCCCTCGCGCTGCAAGGTGGGTACTCCGGGGAGAAGGGGTAGGAGGGTTCAGAGAGCATGTCGAAATCTCTAGCAGCTCTAGCTTTGGGGCGCGAGTCACCTGAACCCCCACGGCTCTAAGTACTCTTGGCCGCAGCCCAGGAAGCTGGGGAGTGGGAGTTGGGGTTCTCGCTCCGGTGAGGGGGCGCGCTCTGGACGGTGACTGCTCTCTGCGTCCACAGGGGCTGCAGAGAAGAGCTCCAAGCACGGGGCGGAGGACCGGACGCAGAACATCATCATGGTGCTCAAGGACCGCATGAAGATCCGGGAGCGGAACAAACCTGAGATCTTCGAGCTCATCCAGGAGATCTTCGCCGTGACCAAGACCGCGCATACGCAGCAGATGAAGGCGGTCAAGCAGAGCGTGCTGGACGGCACGTCCAAGTGGTCGGCCAAGATCAGCATCACTGGTGAGGCCGCGGGGGTGGGGGTGGCCACGGGGTCCCTTCTTCTCAGCCCCCTGTGCTCCCTCCTATGGCTCTTCCTTTGGCTGTGTGTAGTGTGTCCATATCTGTCCCATGTCCCTAGGTGTGTTTGTGCTCCCGCGGTGGGCAGGTGTGGCTCCAAATGGGAGTGCACGACGCTGTCTGCATGAGTCTTGGTTTGTGCCCCACCCCACCCCCAGAATCAGACCCCAAGAAGAAGAGTTGAGGGCACGTTGTTTATCTAGGGGGTGATGCCGTGGGAGTTGAGAAGTGAGCCTGGGACGGAAGGAGCCCTACACAGGGTGTCAACGATCAGGATCACTGGGGGACAGTGCTGACCACTGGGGGCAGAAGGGTCCTGCCCGGGTGGAGGCCTTCGGATGTTCATCCATGCCCAACCTCGTTCGAATTTCCCTGAAAGCAGACCCCAAGATGAGGATTTCGGGGCAGATGGGTATCCAGAAGGTGGCCCCAGGAAGCCCCAGTGTGGGTGGAGACATGAGTCTGGGAGCAGGAAGAGAAGGAGCCCTGCAGGGGACCCCAATAAACAGGCGGCTCTGAGAGCAACTGTAGGCTCAATCCTGCTGGAAATTTCAGGAGGACAATGTACAGAATGTCTTACCCAGGGGTGACCCAGGGCAACCTTCCCATCCAGCATCAGCCGAGGACTCCGGGGGTGTTAACTCTTCAGGAAGCCCTTCCTGTGTTGTGGGTGTCCCCATGGGCTCCCATGGTCAGAACAAAGCCCTCAGACCATGTCACAGGTGTCCCCAATAAGCAACAGGGAACCTGTGTCAGTGACTATTCTCCGTACGCCTCACTCCTTGAGCCCGTATTTGTATTTGTCCTGTGTGTCTTCCAGTGGTCTGTGCCCAGGGCTTGCAGGCAAAGGACAAGACGGGATCCAGTGACCCCTATGTCACTGTCCAGGTTGGGAAGACCAAGAAACGGACGAAAACCATCTATGGGAACCTGAACCCTGTGTGGGAGGAGAACTTCCACTTGTAAGTGCCTGGCTGAACCCCTGGCCACCCAGGTGGACTCCCTGCCGGAGCAGCCGAAGGGGGCTCCAAGACCAGCCACCTGACCCCAGCCTCTGCCTCCCCCTCCGCACCCCCCCCCCCCCCCGCAGTGAATGTCACAACTCCTCAGACCGAATCAAGGTGCGTGTCTGGGACGAGGATGATGACATCAAATCCCGTGTGAAGCAGCGGTTTAAGAGGGAATCCGATGACTTCCTGGGACAGACGATCATCGAGGTGCGGACACTCAGCGGCGAGATGGACGTGTGGTACAACCTGGGTGAGCATGGGTGGTGTCCTGCAAGGGGACAGGGAGGGTGCCCCAGGGGGCCCAAGTGGGGAACCAGTGTCAGGAGGAGGTAGTCTAGGAGCCCAGTCTGATGGACAAGGTAGGGTCTGTGTGTCCCAATCTGATGGGGGAATCAGGATCTGTGAGGCCCAGTCTGATGGGGGAGGAAGGGTCTTCTGCGAGGCCCAGTCTGATGGGGGAGGAAGGGTCTTCTGTGAGGCCCAGTCTGATGGGGGAGGAAGGGTCTTCTGTGAGGCCCAGTCTGATGGGGGAGGAAGGGTCTTCTGCGAGGCCCAGTCTGATGGGGGAGGAAGGGTCTTCTGCGAGGCCCAGTCTGATGGGGGAGGAAGGGTCTTCTGCGAGGCCCAGTCTGATGGGGGAGGAAGGGTCTTCTGCGAGGCCCAGTCTGATGGGGGAGGAAGGGTCTTCTGCGAGGCCCAGTCTGATGGGGGAGGAAGGGTCTTCTGCGAGGCCCAGTCTGATGGGGGAGGAAGGGTCTTCTGTGAGGCCCAGTCTGATGGGGGCAGGAAGCAAAACCTGAGGATCCTAGTCTGAGGAGAGAGACGCAGACCCAGGAATCCTATCTAGGATGAGTGGACGTTGGGGATCTTGATCTGGTAGGGGAGGCAGGGCTGGGGAGCCCAGTCTGGGAGAGAAGCAGGGCCTAGGGCTCCTGGTTAAAGAGAAGATGCAGACTCAGGAATTTAATCTGCGCAAGGAAGCAGGGTGTGGAATCCTAGTTTGAAGGAAGAGACGGGGCCTGGTGAGTTCTAGGCTACTGGGAGAGGCACAAGCCCAGAGAGCCGATCTGAGAAGAGATACCTGGGTCTTAACTTCAGGGTCATGACTCCTGGCCTACCGTCATGCGTACATTAGAATATCCCAGGCCTACACTGGGAAGGTCTGATGCAGAGGTCCCCTTCTGTTCTGCAGACAAGCGGACTGACAAATCCGCCGTATCAGGTGCCATCCGGCTACACATCAGTGTGGAGATCAAAGGCGAAGAAAAGGTGGCCCCCTACCATGTCCAGTACACTTGTCTACACGAGGTGAGGCCCAACAAACGCCCCTCCCTGCCTTCACAGCTCACTGCGATCTCCTCCCACCCCTGACCACCCCAGCTCCACCTTCCTGTTTCCAGCCACGCCATCCATACTCTCTGGGCCTCAAAGACTATCCCCCATGCCATTCCTACTGCCTGGAAAACTCCTCCCTCTCCATCCAACTTCAGGGCCCCCTCCTTTGGGAAGCCCTCCTTGACCTCCAGGCAGACTCTCACTACCCAGCTCCAGGTGTTTCGCCCGTCCCAGACCCGAACAGGGGGCTCCTGGAGATGACTCAGTTTTTGAGTGAATAAATGATTGGTTGAAGGGCCACATCCATAATGGGTGGATAAAAGGATGGGCGGGCGGACGGACAGATGTGGGGTTGAACTACTGAAAGTAGAGATGAGTGGACTTGGGGCAGTTGCATAGGCGGATTGGTGGAAAGATGGATGGGTGGATAAATTGATGGGTAGTAAATAGATGATGGATGGTTGAATGGGTGGATGGATGCATTGCCGGATAGACAAAGTTGTGGGTAGATGTATGGGATGGACGGATGTGTGGTCGAATTATTAAAAGGGAGGATTCGCACATGGGGGACGTTTTGGGTAGTTGAATGGGTTGGGTGGGTGGATGAGTGTATGAATGGTCAGGCAGACAGATGTTTAGATAGATGCTTGGATGGAAGGACAAACGGATAAATGTATGAAAGGATAGAGGAGTACATAGGTAGATTTGGGAGTATTTGGATTGATGGATGAGTGAGTAGACAAGTGGATGGATGGGTAGATGAGTGGATGGACAGACAGACGGATGGTTGTGTGGTTGAATTGTTACAAGGACAGATGAGTGGATTGGTGAAATGTTTTGGTAATTGCGAGAGTTGATGGGTGATGGGTGGATGACAGCGTAGATGAATAAATCAATAAATCAATGAATCAATGAATCAATGAATAAATCAATAAATAAATGAATAAATCAGTGTAGATGAATAAACAAACGGATGGATGATGTAAGCTGCCTCCAGCCTGGGGTCTCCGACCCCTTGTGCCTCATTGCACTCTTCACGCTGCCTTCTCCCTCTCGGTGGCAGAACCTGTTCCACTTCGTGACAGACGTGCAGAACAACGGGGTTGTGAAGATCCCAGATGCCAAGGGTGATGACGCCTGGAAGGTTTACTATGATGAGACAGCCCAGGAGATTGTGGATGAATTTGCCATGCGCTACGGCGTCGAGTCCATCTACCAAGCCATGACGTGAGGCTACAGGCTGGGGCGGACTTGAGGGCAAGGTGCAGGAAACCGGGGTGAGGGGGTTCCCTAGCAGACACTGACAGATCTGGGGTGGAAGGGTTTTTGAGAGAAGGAACCAGAGAGGACGTGGGTGTGGTGGGCATCCTATAATCCCCTGGAGGTTAGGAAAGTGCAGTTTCTGGCAGCTAAAGTGACAGGGTGAGGGTCAGAGTTAGAGGCAGAGATAGGGCAACCCAGAGAGGAGACCGAGAGAAATTTGGGAGACACAATCAGGCAGAGGGAATGGTGTGAGGGGTCAGAGGGAGTCCCTCACAGATGCTGTCTTGGAGGCATTCTGGGGGGAACACTGCCTGTCCTGGCTGGATGCCAAGCCCAATTCCTCCCGCTCCCTCCCACCAGCCACTTTGCCTGCCTCTCCTCCAAGTACATGTGTCCCGGGGTGCCCGCCGTCATGAGCACCCTTCTCGCCAACATCAATGCCTACTACGCACACACCACCGCCTCCACCAACGTGTCCGCCTCTGACCGCTTCGCTGCCTCCAACTTTGGGGTCAGTCCCGGGGACCGGGGCTGGGGGATGAGGGCGAGCCCAACCCTGTGCGGGTCGGACCCTGTGTGACTCCGTGGTCTCCAATCTGGACCTGACTTGCTCTGTGACTCTGCACCAGTCACTTGTCCTCTCTGAGCCTCAGTTTAGCTCTCATAGAATGGAAATGGATATTGTGAAGGCCCATTTCGATGATGGATGGGGTGCACTTAGTGTATAGTAAGCACTCACCCTATATGGCAGCAACCTCGACCCCCATGTCCCTGCTTCGACCCCCCCGTGTCCCTGCTTCTGTCCATCCTCCTCCTCTGCCTCCTCAGAAAGAGCGCTTTGTCAAGCTTCTGGACCAGCTGCACAACTCCCTTCGGATTGACCTCTCCATGTATCGGGTGAGAAGTGCACCCATAATGACTTGCTTGCTCCTACACGCGTGTGCCTGGAAGGGCGAGCTCCCGGCAGGTGTGCACATGGGAGGACCCATCTTAACACGTGGAATGTGTTCCTTTGACATGTGTGCACATAGATGGGCAGCACCTGCCCAACGTGCTTGGTGCGTCCAACCAGCTCCCACCCTAGTTGCTTCAAGGTGTTCTCATGGACCCTCCACCCACTTCCCGGAACTTGGGAGCTCTTGTGTTTCCCCTAAAACACTCTTCCCCGACCCAGCCTTCTTCATAACCCAACCTCTCTTCTCCCTTCCAACAGAATAACTTCCCAGCCAGCAGCCCAGAGAGACTCCAGGACCTCAAATCCACTGTGGACCTTCTCACCAGCATCACCTTCTTTCGGATGAAGGTAAGAAGGGGACCCGGTGCCATTAGCTCTCCAAGGGGCATTCTCCAGGACTCTTAGCTCCTAACCGAGTAACGTTTCTCTTGGAGAAATGTGCCCTTTCTCAGTGAGCCTCTACTTTCATCCTGCTACATTTCCTTAAGCTCATAACTACTTGTAGCCATTTCCTGCATCCCTCCTGTCCCAGCTGTGCCCACTCGTGCCCGTCTCCCTCCCCCTAGGTGCAAGAACTCCAGAGCCCACCCCGAGCCAGCCAAGTGGTGAAAGATTGCGTGAAAGCCTGCCTCAACTCTACTTATGAGTACATCTTCAACAACTGTCATGAACTCTATAGCCGGGAATACCAGACAGATCCGGTGAGGACCCCAGATAAAGCAGAAAGGAATAGGGGATACCAACCAGGCCCTGACCAAGTTCCAGAGCTTCCCCTTCTCAAGCGGTTTAACTGAGCCTCAGTATCTCCCTCTGTAAAATGAGGTCATAAACCCATATCTCAGGATTGAAGAGAAGATTCAATGAACTGCAACCTTTAGATAAAGTGTAGGTAAGTGCTTGGCAGCTGATACACAATCGATGCTCAATAAATTCAGTTTTAGCTGAATTTAGTTGAGTTAGGCATACAGTGTGCCTAGGATAGAATCACTGTTCTAAATGTTGAGTTGAATTGAATTTTTTGAGTAAAATTCAGTTTGGGCCATTCCAAGTCAGTTTATTTGAGATCTTTTAATATGTGTTTATCTACACATATAATGTCCCAGGATTGTCAATAAGGTTTCAAGGAGCTCATGGCTTATTAGAAGGGAAAGATGTATACATCGGAAATTCACAACCTAGGATGATTAGCCCTGGGGTGGAGGAATTGCAAGAGTCTGTGGGAGCTAAGGTGACCCCTACCTCACCTTGGGCTTCTCATAGGAGATAAGATAAGCTGAATTTAGTGAGATTTCATTTCATTCCATTCATTTACAGTCCCTTGAATTGAAATCAAGTCACTTTGAATTGAATTGGGTTGAGGTGCAGTGGATTAAATTGGGCTGAGTTTGGTTTAACTATAAACTGTTCAGCTTCATTTATTTCTTTTCAGATGACTTAAAATTGCTCTTGGCTAACTAGTGAGCAGAACTGAGTGGGATTAAGCTGAGTTTCCTTGAGCAAAAATCCATTTTTTTTTTCTATTCAGTTGAACTGAAGTTATTCTCGACTGGGTTGAGTTGACTTGAGTTAGGATACGCTGGATCGTTGCCTTGGGTATAGTTGAGTTCAAATGAGTTGGGTTGAGTTGGGTTTGTTTCAGTTGAATTTAGCTGCATCCATTTTCATTGACTGACTACAGTTGGATTGAGCTGGCCTGAGGATATTAGGTTGAGTTGAGTAGGTAGAGTTGGATTGGGATGACTTGGTTGAGTTGAATTAGATTAATTTAGGTTGGGTTGAGTTCAAGTCTATTTATTTCCATTATTTTGACTTAGGATGATGTTGCTCTTGGATGAGTTGATTAGGTTCAATCCAATTGAATTCATTTGAGTTTAATTCAATCCAGTTAAGTTTAATTCCACTCCACTCAGTGTAATTGGCCCAAGTTCAGTTTCACTGAATTAACTCTGAGAATCTCCATCTGTTAAGCTAAGTGGGCCTGATTGGCATTCATTTCAGTTCCATTTGGTTTCATGGGCTTCAGGTTTTTTCAACTAAATTCAGTTCTATTCAACTTTATGAGTTGAGTCTAATCAAGCTTTGTTGAGCTGCAGGGACATGAGCTCTGTTTAGACCGGTTTACAAGAGTTCAGTTCCTTTTCATGCAGTTTTCCCACTTGAACCACACACTATTAACAGGGCCCCTTCCTCACTAACCTCCTACCCCTCAATAATGAACTAACTGAGGCACCCACCCCCTGGACCCCTCTGGCCAATCTCTCCATTGCCCCTTCCAGGCTAAGAAAGGAGAAGTTCCCCCAGAGGAACAGGGACCCAGCATCAAGAACCTTGACTTCTGGTCCAAGCTGATCACTCTCATAGTGTCCATCATTGAGGAAGACAAGAATTCATACACTCCCTGCCTCAACCAGTGAGTTGTGCATCCGTGCAGTTAATTATCTGGAGGTGTATGTTTATAGTGTGTGTGTATGTGTGTGTGTGTACACAACTTTGTGTCTTATGTGTAAAGACGATCGTGTCTAATTACACATAAAATGATGCGTATGTGGAAGCAACTGTAGGTGTGGTTGTGCCTGAATGAAATATGGCATAATTTATAAACAGAAACATAGAACTGTGTGTATGTATACAATCACTGGTATAATCGGATATGTATTTTGTACATGTTGATTTGTGTGGATAAAAATGTGTACACATGTATATAATAGTGTAGGCTCGTAAATAACAATAAGCAGTGTTGTTCAAGTATTTAATGTGTGTTAAATACTCCACCAAATGTTTTACATTTAAATTGCATTATATCTTGTGTGTGGATGTAATTCTGTGTATAGTTGTGGCCTATGGGTTTAAATGTATATTGTATATATGCGTACAATTGTGGAATGCACTTCAATATACAATATTGTATATTGTGTAATTGTGTGTGAATATGTACACAGTTTTATATGGATTTATGTATCTGTAGAGTTTTCATCTATGTTAGCTGAATGAACTGTTGTGTCTTATTTATCCCTGAGTGCTAGAGGGGCTCTCAACTCTGGTGTGCCAGTATCTCTTGGTTAGTTAGATATTCAGTTAAGATCAGGGATTTGGGATTGATGGACTGAAAGGTGGATGGATGGATGGGAAGATGGATGGAGATATGTATGACTGAATGGATGGATAGCTGATTGGATGGAGAGATGGATGGCTGTACGGAGAGATGGATGGGTGGATGGATGGATGGAGGGATGGATGGAGGGAGGGATGGGAATATACTGAATGGATGAATAGGTTGATGAATGGATAGATTGGTGGAAGGATGAATGGGTAGATAAAGGAATGGATGGATAGCTGTTTGGATGGAGAGATGGATGGCTGTATGGAGAGATGGATGGATGGATGGATGGATGGATGGATGGATGGATGGGGATACACTGAATGGGTGAATAGGTTGATGAATGGATAGATTGGTGGAAGGATGAATGGGTAGATAAAGGAATGGATGGATAGCTGTTTGGATGGAGAGATGGATGGCTGTATGGAGAGATGGATGGATGGATGGATGGATGGATGGATGGGGATACACTGAATGGGTGAATAGGTTGATGAATGGATAGATTGGTGGAAGGATGAATGGGTAGATAAAGGAATGGATGGATAGCTGATTGGATGGAGAGATGGATGGATGGATGGATGGATGGATGGATGGATGCATAGAGAAATGGGTGAGTGGATAGACAGATGGGTGAGTGAATGGGTGGGTAGAAAGCTGGGTGAATGAGTGGGTGGAGGGATGGAGAGATAGATGGATGGAGACTCAGGGAGAAGCAGGGCTTCAGTTCAGAGTCACTCAGCAAGTCAGTGGCTTTGAGGGGGCTTGAATCCAGATCCCTCTGCCTGTCCTGCACTACCCTCTGGGTCAGAAGGCCAAAGCAGCCTGTGCCATCTTGCTTCCATCTGCCAAGGTTTCATACTTCCATGACCTTCACCAGGTTTCCCCAGGAGCTGAACGTGGGTAAAATCAGTGCTGAAGTGATGTGGAACCTGTTTGCCCAGGACATGAAGTATGCCATGGAGGGTAAGTACCCACCCCCCCCACAATTCCCATGTCTGCCAGCCTGGCTACAGTAGGTAGCTGTGCCTCAGTATCCCCTCCAATGCTGTGAGTGTCCTGGACCCTCAAGCTTGAGGTTGGACACCTGTGATGGCCAGAGCAGGTGCTGCCAAGACAGAAGGTGGAGACTTTCCTGACTGAGCCACGTCCGTTCTTCCTCTACCAGAGCATGACAAGCATCGCCTGTGTAAGAGTGCTGACTACATGAACCTACACTTCAAGGTCAAGTGGCTATATAACGAGTATGTGGCAGAGCTTCCTGCCTTCAAGGACCGCGTGCCTGAGTACCCTGCGTAAGTCCCTTGCCCCAGGCCAGAACCGTAGTGCTGACAGCTAGACGGAGGCCCAGAGATGAGGGCTGACCTACTCAGGGTTCCCTAGGCATCAGGGTCACAGTGGGGTGCAAACCTAGTATTCTCTATTTTCAGCCATTAGACTATGGACTCCTATAGCCCAATTAATATTCATAAGTATCAGGAACTGCATTGAGCAGTCCTATGTGCCTTTTCTCATTTAATCCTTTTGACGATTCTATAAGATGGGAGCGTTATAATTCCCATTTTGTGGATGAGGAAATGGAGAGTTAAATGCCGAAGGACTTGCCCAAGGTGACATCCAATGAGTGACGGAGCCAGGATTTGAACTCTGGATGTCTGACTCACGGGCTGTGTTGGAGAGCAGGATGGTGGTCACCATTTACCGAGGACCTACTATACGTTGTGTCATTCACGCTCACAGCAGCACTGTGGGATAGATACTCCTCTGTTGTACAGGTAATGGGATCCCAGAGAGTAAATGCCCTTACCCATGGGTCGTTTATCTGAACCATGGTTCCTGCAAGTATGGGCCTTTCTCTGACAGTGGTCATGAGGTCCATTTCATGGCTGAAGTAACCGAGGCCTGGTGGGGTAGGGAAGCAGGGAGTAGCCCCCCACCGGAGGCCACAGGGTGAGTTCAAGGGAGAGGAGGACCTGCCCAAGTACCATCCAGAACCAGGCAAAGCAGAGGGCCAGGGGACAAGAGGTGGCAAGACCTCACTCCTGCTCTCTGTTCCAGGTGGTTTGAGCCCTTTGTCATCCAGTGGCTGGATGAGAATGAGGAGGTGTCCCGGGATTTCCTGCATGGGGCCCTGGAGCGAGACAAGAAGGATGGGGTGAGGAGACTGACCCATGACCAAGCCCCTAGTCTGCCCACAGTGGTCTTGCTCCCTCTGGGGTCCATTGGGATCCAATATGGAGGCAAAACTTGCCCTTGAGATGAAGCCAGTCTCTGAAAGGTGACTACCGTCTTCATCTTGTTCATGATTTTGAAGGTTGTTTGTCCACTCAACAAATGAAAGAGTTCGTCCAGCTGGAAGCCCCACTCTCTCTATCCATAGTCTCTGTGTCCACCTCTAAGTCACCCTTCCACAGTGTCCATCTCACCCCAGGGCAGTTGGTCTCTGGCTTTCCCCATGAAGAGTGGGAGGGTTGGACTCTAGGGACTGTCTGGCTCTGACCCCTCTCTTCCCTCATGGCCTCCCCACCCCTGCAGTTCCAGCAGACTTCAGAGCATGCTCTGTTCTCCTGCTCCGTGGTGGACGTCTTCTCCCAGCTCAACCAGAGCTTTGAGATCATCAAGAAACTTGAGTGCCCTGACCCCCAGATCGTGGGGCACTATATGAGGCGCTTTGCCAAGGTGCGGGGGTGTGGGTGGGGTTGGGAATGCAGTCCAGGGGAGGGATGGGATTGGGATAGGGTCAAGGTTGGGGTTGCACTTGAGATTGGGATTGCGGTCCAGGTCAGGGGCAGGGTTAAGATTAGGACTGAGGTCAAAGTTGGGATTGGTGATATCAGTGGGATTGAGGTTGGGGTTGACATCAGTGTTGGAGTTGTGGTTGAGGACAGTGTTTAGGTTGAGGTTGAGGTTGAGGTCAGGGTTGTGGTTACAGTTGGAGTTGAATTTGGAGCTGGGGTCAAGGTTGAAGATGGGGTTGAATTTGGGATTGGGTTTAGTGTTACGATTGGGATTGAGATTCCATTTGGCATTGAGGTTGGAGTGAGTGTTGGGATTTATGTAGAATTTGGGTGGGTCTTGGGGTGAGTTTGGAAGTCAAGACCATCCAACTGGGTTTGAGGGTTCCAGCTAATTGGCTTTAGGCTGGGTTGAAGTCAAGGGCTGCAAGTTAGAATTGGGATTCCATTTGGGGTTGAGTCGCGCTCATGCTTGGAGCTGGGTTAGTATGACGGTTGGTTGCTCTGTGAAAAAGCTGGCTCTACATAAAATAATCATCTTTACCTGGTGGTGTCTCCTCTTGGTTGTGATGGTTATCCTGGGTGGAGAATTCACCCATCAAATGGGTCCATCTTGAGTGCTCATAGGGGTTTGGATTCAACCCTGATCTCACTAGTGGCTCTTGATGAGCCTGCCTGACTCCAGCTCCTGTTCTTCCCCCACATCTGTATCCTCCCCAGACCATCAGTAATGTGCTCCTCCAGTATGCAGACATCATCTCCAAGGACTTCGCCTCTTACTGCTCCAAGGAGAAGGAGAAAGTGGTGACCTTTGGGGGTCCCTGTCCTGTCCCCTCCCATCCCCATTCTGTACCCCCAAGGGCTCATCCTTCCCTGGGCTCTGATACTTCTGTCTGTGTATGTCCAACTGTGTGTGTCCGTGTACCTGGCTGTGTGTGTCTGAGGGGATCTGGAGGTGAGGGCACGTGCCTTCAGTGTGTCACTGTCTGGTTGTTGTGAATGAAACCTTCAGGGTGTATGGATGTGAGCTTGCAAAGCTTTGAGACCACGTAGGAGAATATAGGTGTGTGACAAGAACTCTCCCCTTCCTGCTACTCCCAGAAGCCAGCCCCCCTCAGGGGAGGAGCTACTTGAGCCCTGATTCCCCCTGCCAATCCCCAGAGACCGTCCTCCCCAACATTCCCAGGAATCTGATCCCAAGGCTGTCTTCCATTCTCAGATGACCCTATGGGACCCCAGCTTTCTCTGGACCCAGACCCTGAAACCATCCCGGGGTCCCCGGCAGTGGATGGGGGAGGCTCTGGGGAGGGATCCTGAGTCCTGAATCTCTGCTCTGTTTGCACCGCCAGCCCTGCATCCTCATGAACAACACTCAGCAGCTCCGAGTGCAGCTGGAGAAGATGTTCGAAGCCATGGGAGGAAAAGAGGTAAGGCGAGGCCTGGGGCAGGGTCACCATCTCCCCTGTGTCCCTGCAGGCTATTGATGAATTCCAGCTCAACCACTCCCTCAAACCCAAGCAAGAAGCTTCACTATCTGTGCCCGTTTCCTCCCCAGCCCTTTGGGATCTCTTTCCCTGGGTTGGATGGGCAAATGCCCCACTTATGTGGATGCTCTGTAAACCTGATCTAATGTCCCTTCTCCCTCCTCAGCTGGATGCTGAGGCCAGTGACATCTTGAAGGAGCTCCAGGTGAAACTCAACAATGTCTTGGACGAGCTCAGCCGGGTGTTTGCTACCAGGTGGGGGCACCTCTAGGGCTGGGAGCAGACAAGAGGGGGCAGCCCCCAGACCTCTGACCCTGGGGCATCCAGAGACTCAGCAGATGTAGTTAGTGGTGAAGACTTCAGGCTTGGAGTTAGACCTGAGTTCGATCCTGGCTTCCCACTTACTAGCTATATAGCCTTGGGTGAGTCATTCAACCTCTCTGAACCTTACTTTACTTATCTATAAAGTGGGGATGATAATAGTGCCTGGGTAGAACTGTGCAATGAAATAAACAACACAAGCAAATGTCTCAGCACAGTGCCCAATTCTGCTATTCCACACCATCCCCTCCCCTGCTCAGTGATATGCCATGCCTCCATGATGCTTGGGATAAAACATCAAGGTCCACGGGTCAGCTTTTGAGGCCTCATCTGACCCTTTCTCTGGGAGGCCTGGAGAGCCTGGCCTGAGCTCCACCCCCTGTGCCCCCAGCTTCCAGCCACACATCGAGGAGTGTGTCAAGCAGATGGGTGACATCCTCAGCCAGGTGAAGGGCACGGGCAACGTGCCAGCCAGTGCCTGCAGCAGCGTGGCCCAGGACGCTGACAATGTACTGCAACCCATCATGGACCTGCTGGACAGCAAGTGAGTCGGGCTGGGTGGACTGAGACGGCCAGGGGGTGGTCAGGGATGGGACCTCAGAAACCCAGGGCTGACCTGGAGGGGACACTAGGGGCATGTTTGCTGGGTGGTGGTTGGATGGTTTGGTTGGGTGGGTGGAGGTATGAAGGATGGGAAGATGGGTGGGTAAATGATCGGAAGGACTGGTGAGGAGATATTTGTAAGGGTGAGTGGATGGTGGTTGGATGGGTGGATGGATGGATGGATGGATGGATGGACGAATGGATCAATCGATTGAAATAAGGATAAGTGGATGGAAGTGTAGATGAGAGGATGGAAAGAAGGAAGGAAAGGAGATAGGAAGATGGATGGATGGATGGGTGGAAGGATGGTTGGGAGGGAAGGAGCCAGGGAGGAAGGGGGAAGGCAAAATATGGAGGGGCCATTAAAGGAAGTTGGGGGAGGGATAGTTTGGATGGGTGGGTCAGTTGCTGGGTGGATCATGGTGGATTACCCCGTCTCCTTCGATCCCCATACATCCAATCACGGATTCTTTGTTGTTTTCCTTCCTTTTGTTTTTGGCCAAAAAACTTTTAACTTTTATTTATTTATTTTGAGAGAGACAGGGACAGTGTGAGCAGGGGAGGGGTAGAGAGACAAGGAGAGAGAGAATTCCAAGCGGGCTCCACGCTGTCGGCACAGTGCCCGATGTGGAGCTCGAACTCACAAAACCATGAGATCGTGACCTGAGCCGAAACGGAGAGTCAGACGCTTAACTGACTGAGCTACCGAGGCGCCCCTGTTGTTTTCCCTCTTCCCATCGTTCCCCTTCCCTCTCTCTCCTGAGCATGGCCCCAGCCCCCTCACAGTCCCTAGTCTCCAGCCTTCCTATTAGCTTGCCCCCCACTCTGTTCTTTCCAACAGGAAAGTCTGGCTGTGTCTCTCTCGAACACTCCATGGCTCCCCACTGCCCTCATCCGAAGGCCCAGGCCTTCCTCCCAGGTGTTGAGTCCCCTTCCAGTCCGGCCCCTGCTGGCCTGTCCACCTGCCATTCACTCTTCACATGTATCATGCACCATAGTTCCATCAGGCTGACCATCCAGGGGTCCCTGTAGAGGCTCTGTGCCCTCTGGTGGGTCCATGGAGTCCTTTCCCACATTTGTCGAGGGAAAGGGGCTCTGTGGGTTACGGGCCAGCTGGGCTGTCTCTCAGATCTGCCCCTCACTTCCAGCCTGACCCTCTTTGCCAAAATCTGCGAGAAGACGGTGCTGAAGCGGGTGCTGAAGGAGTTATGGAAGCTGGTCATGAACACCATGGAGAAGACAATCGTCTTGCCACCCCTCACCGACCAGACGGTGAGGCCCACAGGGGATCCCTGGGCCACCTCCCCTGTGGGAGCCCAGAGAACTTGATGCCAAAGGCATTGGGGCTCAGAGGTCAGTGGGGCCATTCAAAGATCAGAGAGGTCATATACGGGTCAAAAGTCGTCAAAGAGGTCATGCCTGGGTCAGATATATAAAAAGAGGTCAAGTAGAGTTAAGAGATGTCTAAGGGGACATAGAAGCCGCCCGTGGGTCAGGAGGGCTTACGAAGGTCAGAGGTCACCCAGAAAGTAAAGAGGTCAGTTTGGGGCTCATGGCCATCCATGGATCACACAGGGCATACGGGTCAGTGTGTTCATCGGAGGGCTCTTGGGGGGTCAATCAAGAGACAAGGAGGGGAGACACCATGGACTTCAAAGATCAGAGACAGAGGGCTCCCAGAGGTCAATCAGAGGTCACAGAGAGCATCCAAGGTCAGAGAAGTCGAGCAGAGGTCAGCATTCATCCAGAGACCAGGGCCATGCCTCTGGAACCCTTCTGGGAACAGCCCAGAGATCGTGATCCCCAGGGATCAGGCTTCCAGGAGGGAGTGGGGGACCCGAGACCTCTGCAGTGGGGCGTGGTTGGGAGTGGGTTCCTCCCTGGAGGTGTGGGGGCCTGAGGACAGCAATGGCACACGGGTTCATGGCACAGCACGGAGTGAGAGGGCATTCCTGGGTGGACAGGAGGGGGGCTTGGGGAGGATGGGCAGGGCCACCAGGAGGCAACCCTGGTGGAGGAGGCTTCGGACCTCCGACCACCTGCCTGCCTCCTCTGGGCTGGGCAGGGGCACGGGGTCCGCCCCTCGGTGCCGTCTCCGCCCCCTCCCTGACCTTCCTGGGAGACTCATGGTGACTTATTCCCCCCTCCCCCACCGCCCCACCCCCATCGCGGCTGACAGATGATCGTAAGTAGAGGCCCTTCTGTCCGTCTGTCTGTCCGTCCGCTCTGTGTCTGGACTCGGCCCACCGCGTGGCTGCACCCACCCCACCCAGCGCCCCCTCCTCACCCACCGGCCCCCCACCCACTGTCCCACCTCCCGCCTAGATGTGCCTGTGTCTGTCTGGGGCGGGGCATGGGGAGGGGGCGGGGCCTGGAGGGAGGGAGGCCACGCCCGCCCACCCCGCCCCATTATAAGCAGAGAGGACCTACCTTCCCCCTCCCAAACCCCAAACCCCGAGCCCAGGACCTTCCCATCTGACCTCGTCCTTTAGTTGGAAATCACCCTTCCTCCCATATTCTCAGACTCCAGCAGGGTATCAGTCTCTCCCCGAAGCCAGAAGGAGGTTAAAAGTCGACGGAGTCGCTCTGACCTCCCCTTTGGGCTCTGAACTGCTAGCAGCCTCCCAAAATACAGGCCCTCACCATCTGGGCCCCCACTCGGCTGCTCAGTGCAGACCCTCCTACCAACCTCTGCCCTCCCAGTCCCACCCCACGACCACGTGAATCCCGGGCACACGCCCAGGCACCCAGGTGGGAGGTAGCATCCGTGACTTTGTGTCAGGCCATCTTGGCGTCAAATCCCAGCCCAGCCACTCTCTCTGTGACCTTGGGAAGTCACTTCACCTCTCAACCTCCACTTCCTTGTCTGGAAAAAGGGGTTCACTGCAGTAACTCTGTTGAGGGTTGTGGTGAGAACCAAATGGGATGATGCATTAAAGTGCTCATCTCCGTGACTAGCTTAGGCTGTGTGGTCACTAAAATTAGAGCTAATATTATTGTTGGCGGAGGCGATATGTAGACACATAGGAGGGCAGAGATCTCCCTTTGTGGGCAAGACAGGTCGTCGTAAGTTGTCACCTGTCCAAAGTTCGCACTTACTCGTCTCACTTCTTGGTGGCTGCAGTCTGGATCTTTGGCTGTAACCACTTGGTGGCAGCAAGGAGCTAAGGGGAGTCACTCCGTCCCCACTAAAGAGGGGGGGGGGAGCATAAACAGGGGAGAGGGGCAGAGGGAGAGAGAGAGACAGAATCCCAAGCAGGCTCCACACTCAGCACAGAGCCCGATGTGGGGCTTGATCCTATGACCCCGGGATCATGACCTGAGCCGAAACCAAGAGTCAGACACTCAAATCGACTAAGCCACCCAGGGGGCCAGGGATTCACATTTATTGATGATTCCTTGTATGCCAGACCTCATAGCTGATGTTACAGGCCACCTTCGTGACAACCCTTTGAGTGAGGTGGATATTATTGTTCCTATTTTGCAATGAGGGAAGCTGAGGCTCAGAGAGGAGAAGTCACTTGCTCAAGGCCACGTAGTAAACGTAGGCCAGAGTCAGGTTTCAAATTCAGGCCTGTCTGAATTTGGAGCCCATTTGTTCTCCTGTTGACCCAAGCAACAAGATCCTCATATATACAGTAAACGTAAATGGGTTATATTTTGGCAGTGACTTCTTTCTCTCTGGCTCTGTATTTCTGTTTTTCCTCTCTTTCTCTTCCCTGTCTCTCTGACTCTCTTACAGCCTTTAAGAGTTGATCATTGAGGCACACACACATGCAACCCAGCCATCAGCCCCCTGTGCGGTATTAGATGCCCCTTACCTCCTGTCCCCATGAGTACGTATGTGATCACCCTGGGTTCCCACCCCACATGGCTTGCCAGGTTGATCACCCTGTGACATTGTCTCTGCAGGGCACCCTCTTGAGAAAACATGGCAAGGGATTAGAAAAGGTAATGAGGGCCTCATCTGTGCTGAGGTCCTGAGCTCCGGGGTCCGAGTGTGTGTGTGTGCGTGTGTGTTCATTGGCATGGGCAGGAAGGTCAGCTGGGGATCACAGGTAAAAGGCAGGTGTCTTAACCAACTCCCACAAAACCAGAAGTCAGAGACGAGTTGATTTCTTCAGGGACATGGCTTGGAGTCTGGGTGCACGTGTGGGCAAATGTGTACGCAAACGTATGCAAACAGCTCCCTCCCTCTCATAACAAGACCCAGAGAGCTTATCTCAGCGCTGGGTTCCGCTGAAATTCTGTGGCTTCAAGAAGGGCCCCAGACGCTGGACCACGGCCCTCGACCGAGACATGCCTTGTTGTTCATGTAGATGTCGTTGTTGTTCTAACGGGTGTTTGTTGTAAGGAGACGGGAGCTGTGGCAGCACATGAACAGTTGCCCTTGCTGTGCAATTCACGCAGGAACTGTCATCCCTGTGAGCGCACAGGAGGGGTCTCTGCTACGTGAACATGGGTTGTAGGGCTTCCCTACTCACTCATGTAGCCCTTTTGGGGGGCACCATTTACATGCAAGTGCATCCGTGTGGGGGTGAGAGTGTGTGAGTTGATGTGTGTGATTGTGCACATGTGTGCAAGCATTTGGGAGTGCACGTGTGTATTTTAGTGTGTGAGCTCTGTGTGTGTGTGTGTGTGTGTGTGTGTGTGTGTGTGTGTGTGTTGTATGCTGATCCAGGTGTGTGTTATGAGGGGGCATAAACTCTCTGCACCTGCGTGGATGTGCTTGGGTGCGTTTCTCTGCACTGAGGGAACTTGTGGTACCTAGAAGTACGTTTCTTTGAGAGCCAGGGTTCCCAGGGAAGAGTCCTGGGAGTTGGGGGAGGAGAGAAACCCAAGCCCTTTCTCTCCTCTCCTCCTCCCCAAGGCGCCTCATCCCTGGGCAGGCTGTCCCCAGGTGACAGGCTGGTTCTAGCCTCCTGGCTAGTCTGGGCTTCTAGCCCCCCAGCTCCCAGTGGGAGACGAGGGAAGGTGCCTAGCTGAGGAGGGGGCCCAGCATTAGACCCAGGAGCTGGGGGAGGGGGGAGGGCAGCCTGTGGGCCGGGGAGTGGAACTGTGCTTTCAGGGGGCAGGGAAACCCCAGTGAGCACCCTCCCATCAGCCGCCCAAACTCTGACCTCCGCCTGATTCTCTCCACAGGGCAGGGTGAAATTGCCAAGCCACTCAGATGTAAGACCAGCCCGTCACTGTCTGTCTGGCTCCCACCCCCCCACCCCCTCCCCACCCCGTGCCTCCTTCCACCTCTGTGGTCTGTGCCGTCTCGGGGGGCGCACTGTGAACCCATCCGTGGTCTCTTCTTCCTTTGTCTGTCTGGTTTGCTCGCGAGGGGCGGCGGGCGGGGGGGAGGCAGGAGGGGAGGAGGGGGTGGCAGGGGGAACCAAGGACCAGACGGCTGGGCTCCTGAGTCACTGTACCTCATGACAGCCTCCGGTCATCACAGACAAGGAATGAAAAGAGTAGCGACAGCCAGGATGAAAGTAACAACAGTAATAGTGGCCGGAGGGCCAGCTCCCATCGGCCAGCTGGTCGACCCTCCACACGATTCCAAAGATCACAGCTATGAATGGCCCTCCTCCCTGCCTCGCCCTGCTCAGGACCCCGGACCGTCCCAGGGCCCAGTAAACACAGGACTCGTTACCTCATTGACACTTAGGCCTCCCCCATCCCCCAAGCTAGTGTAGGTGCCCCTGTTAACCAGGGAAGGAAACTGAGGCCCAGAAAAGGCCGGGGACATGCCGCAGGTCACCCAGCACAGAGATCGGAGGCGGCAGGACCATTGCCCCCAGCACTGCTCATGACCTTGAGACCAAATGATAATAACAGCGAACACCGAACAAAGACAGATTGAGCCCCAGCTAAGCCATGAAGTGGATACGATGCCCCCCGACTAGATGGGAAGGCTCAGAGAGGTTAAGTGACTTGCCCAGGACCACACAGCAGAGCTGGGATTTGAACCCAGGCCCACCCGGCTCATCGGGGCCATAACCAGGATGCCATCTTGCTGGTGTCTGTTTTGGGTGGGGTGGGGGATGGGTACCGAGGTGTGTGTGGGTGGGGAGGATTCTTCCCTTTACAAGGTCAGACTAACAACCGCCCAGATTATTGGGGAAATTCGCCCACACAGAGAATGGGCCCAGGGAGGGTGCGGGGAAGGCTGGGGGCGGGGGTCACTAGAGCCCATCCCCCAGTTTTCTCAAAACCCCCTGACTTCGGGCTGGGAAGCCCATCCCATACCGGCAAACACCATCTACGGCTCCCTACACCCACGGCCCCTCGCTGCCCATTCTGTCGTCTCTGTCCCACAAACCTGGGGTCCTGAGGGAGGCGAGAGGGTGGGTAGTGCGCCCACACTGGGATTTGCAAGGACAAAGTCACCACCTCCTCCTCAGCGCTTTCTGAGGGGGAAGCTCCAGGCCTCTGTCCCTGGGACACAACCATTGCCCTGCCCAGAGCCTGTGGACAAAAACTAAGATCGTGTCCCGGGCTGGGGTGTCAGTAAGGCTGTGGGGATTGGTCTGGAGGACCCCCACGCTCACCTTGGCTGTGACTCTTTGTTACCTGCAGGGAACCCAGATGATCTTCAATGCAGCCAAAGAACTGGGTCAGCTGTCTAAACTCAAGGTGAGGCCAGGGGTGGGGGCAGGAGATTGGGGTGGGGAAGCTTCCTGGGGGGAGAGGTCCCAGAATGGTGACATGCTCAAGGGACAGAAACCCTCCTCAGACTGACGGAAGCATAATTGATTTGCTCCACTGGGTTGGAAAGATGTGCAAAGTTCGGCTTCAGATACAGCTTGATCAAGGGTACACGTCGTTTATTCAACAAATATTGAGCCCCTGTTGGGTGCCACTCACATGCTAGGCACCAGGGACATCGTGATGAAAAGACAGACCCACTCTCCAACTCCTCAGAGTTTTACAGGGATGAGGCCCATAGACAGGCAGATCCCTAAGGTGGGTCTGCCCACCCGGGCCCTCTCTCCGTCCATCCAGGACCACATGGTACGAGAAGAAGCCAAGAGCTTGACCCCGAAGCAGTGTGCAGTAGTTGAGCTGGCCCTGGACACCATCAAGGTGAGAGTTCCCACCCCTGTGTCATCCCAGGGGGAGCAGGCAGAGCGTGTGACTTAGGCTTGAACCCACCTCAATGTATCCAATTTACAAACACCCCCTGATGACTCTTCTGTCAGCTCCGGGCTGGCTGATGGCGGGGCCCCGAGGAGCCCTAGGTTCGGGGGGGCAGCCCCAGCTCTGTGGGGTCAGGGCCGGGTAGAAGGGAGGATGGGAGTTGAGGGAGCCCAGGAACGGAGAAGCTAGGGCTTTCTGAAAGAAGGCATGTGGGAGGTGGGTCTTGAGGAATGCGTAGGCGTTCACAAGGCAAAGCAAACAAAGCATTCCAGGCAGAGGACCAGCCCGTGCAAGAACACTGTGGTCTCCATGACCCAAAAAGCATGAAAATTACTCTAGAAGACATTTTTTGCTGCAACAGAGAATTATAGTGAAACAGGGTTCGCAACACAGTAAGGAGGGTGGTCAGGGAAAGCTCCTCGAGACCTTACCCAGAGGAAGACCACCATGGCAAAATGGGGGTGTTTGAAGTGGGGGGGGGGGGACTCCCCATCAGTGAGCACAGTAAATGCAAAGACCCCGAGGCAGGTACGTTCTGGGGAAGACATTTGGAGAGAAGCCTGGGAGGTTGCAGGGTTGGGGCCACAGAGGCTTGGGGAGAGGCGGGAGGCATGGATATTACTTTGAGAGTGCCGGAAGCCCACCCGTGGACTTGGGACAGGGTTGGAGGTCGGGGAGTGGAGAGCACGACTTGGGTGTTTTGAGGGCCCCCAGGCCATCCGGGGCGCGTCACCACCGGAGGGCAGCGGAGTTGGGGAGGGCGGATTGGGGCTGCCCAACTGGTCTCACCTCTCGCCACCCCGTCCTCCACAGCAATACTTCCACGCAGGTGGCGTGGGCCTCAAGAAGACCTTCCTGGAGAAGAGCCCAGACCTGCAGTCCCTGCGCTACGCCCTGTCCCTCTACACGCAGGCCACCGACCTGCTCATCAAGACCTTCGTGCAGACGCAATCGGCCCAGGGTAAGCGGCGGCCTAGCGCGCGGCGACCCAGCCCCTACCCAGCGAGGCTGCCACTGACTCGCCTCTGTGACGTCACGGCCCGGGGCAACTGACCAGCTCCCGGCGCTCGCGAGCTCCGTGAGGTCACCCGGCCAGTGAGGGATCAACAACTCGTGGGGGCGGGACTTCTGACGTCACTGGGCCAGGAGGTGATTGGCATTTCCTGGGGGAAATCTATGACATCACGGGGCCAGGAGGGGATTGAAAGCTGTGGGGCGGGACCTCTTTGAAAGGCCAGGACCAGGGAGCGACTGAAAGCACCGAGGGACGCGGCTTTGAAGGGCAGGGTCCGGGGAGTGGTTGACGTTTAGGGGCGGGGGGAGGCGGGGCAGATGACGTCACGCGGCAAAGGAATGATTGGCTGTCCCAGGGATGGGCGGGGCCCCGGCCTGGAGGAGTGGACGGAGAGGGGTTTCCATTTCTCAAATTCTCGCTTTCTCTCTCCCTCTCTTTCTCTCTCCTCTTGTCTCTGTCTCCTGTCCCTCTCTGAGTTCCCACACAGCAGCTGGGGCTGAGGGGAGCAGGACTCCAGGGTCCTAGTTCCCCTCCCTGAGGACCCGCCCTTTTCAAAACCGGCCCTAAGACCAGGGAGAGATGTTTGGCCGCTGACCCAGGCTTAGCTCCGGCAGGGGGGTAGGAGGGAGAGTGGCCCGCAAGCCGGAAGCTGGGGTGAGGGGAGCGGCCCCCTTGCCCTCCAGTCAGCCCAGGGCCCGGGGCGCTCCCTGGGCGTCAGGCCTCTGTGCTCAGCTTCGTGCCCAGTCCAAGCTGCTGCTTTTAGTGTCCCTGGTGTCCCCCCCCCCCCCCCCCCGGAGCGGGAGGCTGTCTGTCCGTCCGTCTGCAGCTGACGTTTCTCTCTCTCTTGTTTCTCCTCCCTCTCACTCGCCGCCCCCTCTCCGCGCCTCCCCTGCTCCCCGCCACGTACACTCTCGCCCTCCATCCTCGCCTCTCGCTCGCTCGTCTCTCCCCCCACCCCTCCCTTCCCTCCTTTCTCCACCTTCCCCCGTGATTAGTCCATGGTGGAAAAGGGACTAGGTTTACCCTTAGTGAAGACATTTATCCTGAGAAGGGTACGTGCCTCCGCCGCCCGCCGCCCGCCCGGTGCCCGGTGCCTGCGCCCCTCCCGGCCCCGGCTAGTAAAAGGCCCGTCCTTCCGCCTCCCCGGCCCGCCGGGCCCCGTCCAGGCCGGCCCGGCTGTGGGGGCCTAGGTGGATGAGGGGGAAGGACGGCTTGCTGGTTCCACGTGGGGAAGGAGAAGCGATTCGAGTGGGAATCCGCTTCTTCCTAGGTGCATCTCTTAAGCCAGATCCCGGTCCCCCGGACAGCGCCTGCACGGTTAAGAGTGGGCTCAGATCCCAGTGAGCTATGATCCCAGCTCCGCCATTTGGGCGGGCCGGACGCCTGCAGGGAGCATCTCGCCTCCCTGAGCCTCAGCTTTCTCATCTGTGAAATGGGACCCGTCAGGGGCCCTAATTCGTAAGATTGTTTTTAGGATTAGATGAATTAAATGTAGAGAAGGTCCTGACCTGTCATACATGCAGTAGCTCCCAGCGAGTGTATTGTTGTTACTTTTATTATTATTAACTAATTAATTAATTAATTAATTAATTAATATTATTACTGATGTCATTCTTCCAAGCATAGCAAACTAACGGTTTTCAGGCTCTGACTCTGGGCCAGCGCTTGTGCCAAGAAGCATTTCTCAGGGATTTTTGAAAAGATTTCTCCCAATTGCCCCCCAGGATGGTCCATCATTCCACAGATGAGGAAGCTGAGTCTCAAAGGAGATTAAGCCACTTGCCCAAGGAACCTTCCCCTACGGGAAGATAGTCGGGGAGGGATGGGATTGGGGTACGCACAGGGAAGCCCCAGAAAGACCCTTCCCCTTGGAGCCAGCAAACTACGGGATGGGGGCGCCCAGCACTGCCCTCCTCCCCCTTCTTACTAGCTTTGGCCATGGTCTGACCCCTCACCCCACCCACCATTGCCCAACTACCCCCCCTGGCACCCTCAGTCTGGCCCGGATTGAGCTTGCTGTGAAGCATCAGCCTTGGGGGGTGGGGGAGGTGAGGCTGAGCATGTGACTGGTGGGGGGAGGGGGGACCGAAGCCTGAAATGACCAGGAAGGTGGCCTGGGGTGGGCAGCAAAGATGGGGGGGGTGCACGCCCCAGCAGTGGGGTGATGGGGGTCTCCAGGCCTCTCTGCCCCCTGAGCCTCAGTCACTTCCTACCCAATGCCAGGTAACCCGGATTAACCTTGGGCACCCACCCCTGACTCTCCCTTTCCTCCCCCATGCATGGGGCGCTCAAGGTGTGGGGAGCTTCCTGAGGGGCAGGGGAGGGGCCTGGTGGGGGTGCTGGCGGTCACAGGTTTCAGGCCCCACAGGATGCCCTTTCCAGAGCCACAGAGAGAGGGACGGGACAGAGAATGTTAAGCTGCTCCTTCAATGACCCCCAGCGGAACCAATCAGTCAGGGCATTCCTGGTAGCTAGAAACAGAGGCAGACTTGGGAATCTGTGGGCCTGGAACCGAAAGATTGAGGGTTACGCTGACACCAATAATAGCTGAATCCAGAGCCTCTAACAATGTCTTTGGTCACTGGTCTCTGTTGAGACATCTGTGAGGCAGGCTTTCCCCCCATTGGGCAGAGACAGCCTTGCTAGCTTCGCACCGAAGAGTCTTTCCTCAGAGTTGCAGCCAAAGTCCCAGAGCTAACTCTGATTGGCCCAGCGTGGGTCACATGACCATTCCTGAGCCAATCACTGCAACTGTGGCCAGGGAATGCTCTGGGCAGCCATGGCTCATTTAGCCATACCAAGATCTGAGGTGGGTGTGGGGGTATTTCTCAATGGAAACTTGAGATTCTCTATTGGAAAGAGGAGTGGCATTGAGGGAGGGAGGGAGAGAAAAGATATCCTGCAAGCTGTCACCTCAGAAGAAGTGAGGACTCTGGGTCGGGTCAGGTTATCACAGTGTTTTGGAGAAGCAGCGAGGAAGCCCACGGGGCTGGAGCAGAGTTAGCGAGGGTGAGAGTGGAGAGAAACGAGGCAGGCCAGGGAATAGCGAGGACACATTGGGAGCGACCTTGCAGATCACAAAAAGGACTTTGATGACTTCAGAGGGAGATGGAAGGCCATGGAAAGCTTTTGAGCAGAGGAGGGAAGTGATCTAACTTAATAGGATTTCTCTTACTGAGAAAAGAGGATTCAGAAGTGGCTACTGCAACGGTCCAGGCATGTGAGGGTGGGGGATGGGACAGGATGGAGGCTAAGGAGGTGGGACAGATTCTCTGGTGTATTCAGCTAGTGTATAGGATGGGAACCCGAAGAGTCTGGCACTGTGCCAACCCAAAGGAGAAAATGAAACCCAGGCAGCTAGGGGGTCAGGTGTTGCCAGGATGAGTTTCGACCAGGCGGCAATCACTGGCCTGAGAAAAATGGGGGGCAGGTGCGTTAAACTCAGAGAAGTTAAGAGACCCGCCTGAGACCCTACAGCAAGGCAGTGAAGGGGCAGAACCCAGCGTTCTTGGCCTCCTAAGACCACGTGCCATCCCAGCCCCACCCTCAGTGCCAACCCTGTCAGGGCTGATGGCCCAGTGCCGCCAGCACATGGTGGGTGGGAGGTGGTCCAGGTCCCTTAAGCGGGTGGGAGGAATGGAGCTCACGCCAAGCATCCTCCCCTACCCCGCCCAGGCTCGGGTGTGGAAGACCCTGTGGGTGAAGTTTCAGTCCACGTCGAGCTCTTCACTCATCCGGGAACCGGGGAGCACAAGGTCACTGTGAAAGGTGAGTAGTCTGAGTTGGGAGGGAGAGTGCCCTCTCCAGGATTCGCTAGTCCTATGACAGAAACCACCCTCAGACGAGCTTAATCAAGAAAAATAGTTATTAAAAAAAAAAAAAAAAGATCTCATAAAACTAAGCAATTCCAGAAATAAAGCTCTTTCAGGCATGGCTGGATCCAGGGGTACGAACAGTGTGATGGGACTGAATTCCACTTTCTCCATCCCTCCTCCGCTCTGCCTTCTTTTTGTTGGCTTTTACTTATTTATTTATTTGTCGATTAAAACAGACTCGGTTGTTTTAGCCAAGGCCTAAAACACCACTGGTTTAAACAAGACAGAACGAGGGGCGCCTGGGTGGCTCAGTCAGTTAAGCGTCTGACTTGGGCTCAGGTCATGATCTCGCGGTCCGTGAGTTCGAGCCCCACGTCGGGCTCTGTGCTGACGGCTCGGAGCCTGGAGCCTGCTTCGGATTCTGTGCCTCTCTCTCTCTCTCTCTCTCTCTCTGCCTCTCCCCTGTTTGCACACTCTCTGTCTCAAAAATCAATAAACATTACAAAAAATTTTAAACAAAATAGAATGTGATTTTCTCTAACTCCGAGGACAATCAGCCCGGGGCTGACGTGGAGGTTTTCCAGTGTTGGGGATCCCTTATTCCACTCTCATCTCTAATGTTTTCCTCCTCCATAAGGTACCAAAGGACTCAGTACCCACCAGCATCCCAGCCTGCAGCTAGGAGAAGAAGAACGTGTAGCGCATTCTCCTGGCCCTTTAAGCCCCAACCTGAAAGTTGTACATATCACTTCCTCTCACATTTCGCCGGCTGGAACTTCGTCATACGGCCGCGCTTAGCTGTAGGAAGATTGCGGGGAATGGGGCTTCTCAGACAGGCGTGGAAAACCACAGCTGCGTAGAGAGGACCCTGACAGTCTTACCCTCTACTTCCCCCCGACAGTGGTGGCGGCCAATGACCTCAAGTGGCAGACCTCTGGCATTTTCCGGCCATTCATCGAGGTCAACATCATCGGGCCCCAGCTCAGCGACAAGAAACGCAAGTTTGCAACCAAATCCAAGAACAACAGCTGGGCCCCCAAGTACAACGAGAGCTTCCAGTTGTGAGTCTGAGGATGCTTGGGGGATCACGGGGAGGGGCCATCTGCTGCGTGAATTTCGGGGCCCGCTAGGCCAGAGGGAAGTCTGGTGGGCCAGTGGTATCTGGGTGCAGGAACGAGAGGGGTCATATCCTAGGTGAGGGCCCTGGGAAGCGAGGCGCCTTGGTGCAGGAGTGACGTGGGCGAGGGGATGGAGGTAACCACTTTGGGAGACAGGCAGTTCCCAGGGGAGGCAGTGAATGTGATATAACATGTTGATGAAGGCTTGTGAAGAGGAAGGGAAGTTTGAGCAGAGGGGGCATGTGGGGCAGGGTCATTTCTGGGGTTGGAGACTCAGGTCTGGTTAAGGGCCATGAGCGATCGTGATGAGGCAAGGAACGTGTGGGTGAGGGTCTCAGGGCCATGGGGGCAGGTATCCTGGAGTCAGCAGTGAGCCTTGTCAGGGCTGCTGGGGCAGGTCAGGAGGAGTCTGCATTGGGGGACAGGAGTAGACCGTGGTCCAGGGCATGGGGATGCCCGTCAAGTGGGTGGGGGTGGGGTCGCATCCAGAAGGGGCTTCCTGGTGAGCAAGAATGAGCTTAGTCAGAAGCATCCAGGGCCCAGAGGGGCAGATGACCTGGGGAGCATAAATATGTCTGATCAGGGTATTACTTGGGATGGGCAGACATTTAGATCAGGTGTAAACCTCACTGGGGCAGGATAGTGGGGGGAGGGGGCTGTTCCTGGGGGACAGAAATGCAGAGGGGTAAGGGAGCATCAGAGCAGGGGAGAGGTGGGGACCCCTGAAGGACAAGAAGAGGGCTCTTGGTCAGAGGATTTTGGAGTGGTAGGTCACCTGATGCAATGCTTGGGAGCAGGCCCATGATCTAGTTGGGGGACAAATGTCTCCTGGGGTGGCTGGTAGTCCTTGAGGGCCAGGAATGCAGCCCGGGAGGGTGTTTCTAGGGAGCGGTGTGGGCATAGCCCATTAGGGCAGGTCCCCTGGGGGCAGAAGCCCAGCATCACTGGGGACGCAGCCTGCTGGTAGGGGGAGACGGGCTGGAGTGTGGGGCGGGTCACTCACGGTGACGCTTGAGAGCAGTTCGCGTGGACAGATCTCCTTAGAGGTAAGAGGGGTGGGCTAGGAAGTATGGGGGTGGGGCACGCCAAGGAGATAACCGGAGTTCAGGTGGCAGCCTGGTAAAGGGGCCTCCGGGCGTGGCGTCTGGGGCAGGGTGGCGAGCAGCAGCTCAGCGGGCCAAAGGTGTGGGCGCTTTGGACGGGGTGGAAGCATGGCCTCGCCAGGGTGTCTTGGGAAAAGTGTCACCTGGGGTGGGGACGGGGTTTGGCCCTCGGCTGAAAGTAGGATGGTGGCGGTATTGTGGGTTGGAGGTGGGGTGGGGGTTAGAAGGGAGGAAGGAGTGACGGGGCAGAGACACTACTTGGGGGCGGGGCGGGGCCCAGCCCTCGGGGGCGGGGCCCGGCGCGGAGGCGGGGTCAGCAGGAGGGGGTGGTGGCCCGGCGGGCGGGGCTGTCCTCACGCCCCGCCCCCTCGCAGCACGCTGAGCGCGGACGCGGGCCCGGAGTGCTACGAGCTGCAGGTGTGCGTCAAGGACTACTGCTTCGCGCGCGAGGACCGCACGGTGGGGCTGGCCGTGCTGCAGCTGCGGGAGCTGGCCCAGCGCGGGAGCGCCGCCTGCTGGCTGCCACTGGGTCGCCGCATCCACATGGACGACACGGGGCTCACAGTGCTGCGCATCCTGTCACAGCGCAGCAACGACGAGGTGGCCAAGGAGTTCGTCAAGCTCAAGTCGGACACGCGCTCCGCCGAGGAGGGCGGCGCGGCGCCTGCGCCCTAGCGCGGGGCACGCGGGCGGGCAGCACTGCGCCTGCGCGCGGGGCGGGGCGACGTCTGTGCGCTGGGACCTCCCAGAGGCCGAGTCTCCGGGCTCTGTGCGGAGGGCTGAGTGCGCCTGCGCCCTTGACTTAGCTCCCACCTCTAGGGACTGGTGAACGGACGACGCCCCGCCCCCTCGAGCAGCCACGCCCTAGGGCGCGATGAAGGAAGAAGCCACGTCCCCTACTAGAAGCCAAGTCCCCAGCGCCTAGGGGACCTTTCGAGCTGGGATGGGAGGGAGTCCTGCCCCCCTGTGGAGGAGGCCAGGTCCTGGGGCTCTGGTACGGGGAGACCCTGCCTCCTGTCCCCTGGAAAAGCCATAAGATGGGTCCCCAAATCCTGGGGCCCAAAGACCAATTGCCAAGTATGGAACTCTCAGCTCCCTGGAGGGGCGGGCCCTGGGCAAGGGGCAGGGCTTCCTAGAGCGCCCCCTGGGGTGGTCTAGGGGTTGGAGGCACTAGAAAGCTGGTTGGAGGGCCCAGGTTGGACCAGAGTGTCTTTTCATGTTTGTGCAAAAAATAAACAGGGAGGGAGGGGAGGATGGGATTTCAAAAGCACATGCGCCCTCGGGCGCCCAAACCCTGGGGGCCAAGTGGACGGCTCTGAAGCACCCGCACTGCCCCCACTTCCCCATGGGGGTTTGCCTCTCCTTTTCCCCCAACATACCCATCCTCATAGCATAGAGTTTAACCCACCCGTTTAACAGATGGCAGAACTGCGGCCCAGAGAGCCGCTCGAGACTTTGCCGAAGGTCCCAGTGCCACACCTTCTCCCCACTCCCTGTGGCCTGTGTGCCCCATCTAAGGGTGGGCTGAAATCGGATGACCCGACACAGCTCCCCATTGCTGCTAACCCCTCCTCAGGGGACCTCCCCCATTCCTCACAAGGGATGGGGGTTCTGGGCCAAGGCCCCCACTGCCCCCTCCCACGGCTGGCTGCCAAGCAAGACCCCAGCCCTCAGCCCTTCCCCTGGGACCCTATGGGAAGATTCCCTGAGAACTCTTGACCTCCCACCAAGAAAGAGTGAGGGTTTGGGACTCCCTGGACCCAGGCACCGCCCCCCACCCCCAACCCCTTCTTCCTCTCCCAGAATTCTCCAGGCAGGCGAGAAAGAGACCAGAAACTCTAGGTGTGTGTATATATGTGTGTGTGTGTAAATATACCAACATGCTCGGAGCTTAGTCTCCAAAATCTCATTCATTCATTCAGGCACCGTGCCGCAGGATACCCCCAGGAGGGGCCTCCACCTGCCTGGAGCTCTTCCTCCAGCAGGTGTTGGTGGGGCAATCTGGCCAGAGTCAAGTTTCCCCCATTTTAGCTCACGGAGACAGAATCTTTTGGTAAAGGTTGTCACGGCTTGTCTTTGCCCAGAATCTGCTTTTCCATGTTGGACGGGTGCTTATGGGCCGTTTGCTTTTCCTGCCAGACTGACCAAGCACCAGAGGGAACCGTAGGTGCGGAGGCTGAGGTGGGCAGGTTTGAAGCGCAGCGAGGTCACTGTGGCTGGCGAGGGGGACCACAGGGAGAAGGTGCTGATGTCGGGGAGACCTGCAGGGATATCAGACCGGGCAGGGCCTTGTATGCTGCTCTGGGGAGTTCTGATTTTACCCGAAGAGATTTGGGGAGCCCCAGGAGATCTTAAAGCTGAGAACAGTCTGGATTTCAGGCGTCAGAAGCTCCCTCTGGCTACCTCATGGAGAATGGACCGATGCAGTTTGGGGGAGAGAGAGAGAGTGCTTTCGGGATACTGAAATTAATTCCTGGAAAGATTTTGGGAGATAGAGTAAAAAGGAAAAAACAAAAACCCACCCCTTAGACGAGGCCAGGGCCGATGGGTACAGTTGTTCCTGCTGTGCACTGGCCAAGGGTCTGGCATTTCTAAGGAGGCCATGTGCAAATCCTAGGTGCTGGGAGTTGTGTGTTTACACTGATGGTTTCCCGGCACGTGGACAAGTCTGGGAGAAGTGGCACCATTTCCTGCGTTACCTGGAGGTGCTGCATATGTCCCCTGAGTTTCGGCAGCAGTGGGTGACTGAAGGTTCTGAACCAGAGGTTGAGATGCAGGTTCTCATACAGGACAGCGGGGGAGGGGCAGGGGCCAGGGGCAGGCTGGGAGGTGGCAAGGGGGGAGCTGAGAATCTCTGTCACATGGACTGAGGGGCAGATTTTAAATTTTGGCCACTGGGTTAGGGGGGTGGGAGTGAGGTGGATTGAGACCACCAGCCAACAGCCAAAGGGGAGGTAACGTGACTTGGGGCGAGCCCTGCGGGATTTATGGGTGACCAGCAAGAAAAGGGGGAGCTGAGCTTCTGCCTGAGCGAGCCAACTTATTTCCCCAGAGATCCTTGGGAGTCTCTGGTCAAGGCCCGCGTGTGTGTGCGTGTATGTATGAGCGCGCGCGCGCCGTGCGCGCGTGCGTACGTGCGTGCGCGCACCTGCGTGTGTGTGTGTGTGTGTGTGTGTGTGTGTGTGTGTGTCCAGTTCCCCAGCACCAGCCCAGGCACATGGAGGGAGCTTCAGGGAGTATTTGTTGAATGATTTTTTTTTTCCCCTGACTCGCAGGCTAGAGCTGTTTTAGAAATTTCCTCCCTCTTCTTTCCCCCAGGGGACTCCTATTTATCCCTCAAGACTCATCCCCAATATCCTGTCCTGTAGAAAACCCTCCCTGCTCCTCCTCAGGACTTCCCCAGCCCCCGTCCCCACCCCTCTGTCCCTGATGTCATGGGACAGGCCCTGTTCCCCCCCCCCCTCCCCCCCGGACTGGGGTCTGAGGCCTCTTGACAGCCCCAAGTTCACCCAGCACAGACCGGGCACAGGGGGAAGATGGAAGGCTATGCCTAGTTGAACGGTCTTGGGGTGGAGGGTCCGCCTGCGTGTCTATCCATGTCTGGCCATACCAACCTTCCCCTCCCACATAGACCTGGGCACACAGAAGGCGTTCCAGCCAGCCTGCGACTGGGTCGCAGGACACACGGGGAAGAGAGGACGAGAGCAGACGAGGAGGAGAGAGGAAAGGAAAGGAGTCTAGGAGGCCCGAAGCCTCTGGAACTAGGAAGTTCCTGTATTGGAACAAGGCTCAGAGAGGAGCAGGGTTTTCCCCAAGGCCACTCACCACCTCACCTGGGGTGGCCCGAAGTTCTGAGCCTGGTGGGGTCTAGGGGTTGTATTCGGACCCATTTCACGCCACGATCTGGCCCTAGATTTCCAGGGGTGAGGGGAAGGGTGGAGTAGGGCTGGCCCCTAGTCGGGGAGTGCGACATTGTATCTTGGACAGAGCCTACCCCTCTCCCCATCCACCCCTCCCCCACAAGAGGGACAGTGTCCCAGAGTAAGGACACAGAGAAGAGGAGGGAAGGAGAGAGAGAGAAGGTAAGAGGACACAGACCTTGAGATGGAGAGAGAGAGAGACTCGGAGATGGGGAGAAAGGGAAATCAGGGATCTAGAAGGAAGAGGAACCCACCGGTCTCTCTGGCTCTCCCCGGTCCAGCCTGGAAGGATTTATGTTACACGAGCAGGTGCCTGGCCTTGACCCGCAATCCCTCTCAGGCTCCAGAGCCTGACACCTCACCGTGACCCCATCAGAGATGCAAAAAACTTAACACCCAACTAGAAATCTTTGGGACCTCAGAGACCTTTCTGTCCCCCACACCCTGTGCTGTTCGTTTTGCAGATGGGGACACTGAGGGGCGGGGCAGAGCAGGGACAGCCCAGAGTCGCCCCACACTCTGCTGCCCCGGTGGAGAGGGAGGGGAGCTCGCTGGGGGTTCGGGTTCGTATCGCGACACCGCCTGCCCCCTGAACATCCTTTCCTAAGAATCGTCAAGGACCAAAGTCGTCTTCGCTGACACGTGTTGCTTTTCTCTTTGCCTTTTATTTTTTTTAAAGAGAGAAATCAAGTTGACGGTGTCGAGTAAGACCTCCCCCTTCCCCAACCCCTGCCTAACCGCGGTGGCTCTCTCGAGACCCAGGTCACAGGCGGAGGGTCCCCTGCGCATCCCAGGCCACACAGCCAGGGGGACTCACGCTTCACCCCTGACCCTGGCACCCTGAGACCGCCCCCCCCCAGACCCGGCCACGCAGTCCAGGGGGGTTCATTCCTCCACATACCTTCTCTAAGCATGTGATTGCAAATGTGAAATCAAAATGCTGTTTGTTCGTTCGTTTGTTTTAATTCCATCCCGTTGGTCTGGCGTCGGCACAGATGCCCCCATCTCTCTGTAAATACGTGACTTGGAACAAACATTTAAAACCCAACGAGAAGCGGTCATGAATGCATGGTGTTGAGATGTTTTGCACTATTCTGACTTTTTGGTCTCTGTAAAAATATTTTATTAACAGCAGACATTAAAAAAAATAGAAAAAACGAAAGCCTCAGACGTGTGGTGGCTTCCTTTCGCTCCCGAATCAGCAAAAACAACAAAAACAGCCTAGCACTTAACACACGCGCACACACACACACACACGCTGTTGAACACACTTCCCACCCACGAACGCGACTCAAGATATTGCAGAGAAAAGGGGGCGCCTGGGGAGCTCAGTGGGTTAAGCGTCCGACTTCGGCTCAGGTCATGAGCTCGCGGTTCGTGGGTTCGAGCCCCGCGTCGGGCTCTGTGCTGACAGCTCAGAGCCTGGAGCCTGCTTCGGATTCTGGGTCTCCCTCTGTCTCTGCCTCTCCCCTGCTTGCGCTCTCTCTCTGAAAAATGAATATGCGTTAAAAAAAAGGGGGGGGGCTAACTTAAAAAAAAAAAAAAGATACTGCAGAGAAGGAAAGATCCGGGATCTGAACCGAGGACATTCATGCGGTAGCTGTCGCTCTTAGCCCAAGCAAGTTGGGACACACTCATCTTCAACCTACAGCCCCGTCTGTTGTCTGTTGTTTTTTCGAACGTAGCAGGTAAGAATCTCATTTCATAAACTCGCATATGCAGAGAACAAACCCTCCTTTTTCTGCAGCTCCTTTTAATTTCTGTTTTGAGCCCCCATCCCACCAGGGGGCAGAAACGGAACCTCACCCAGCTCAGGGTTTCCTGGGTGAATTTGAGGATCCCGCTCTTAAGATCTGGGGTGGCTTCCGCATTTGAGTGGCCAGGGCAGGGGCCGTGAGCTCGGCCACCGGGAGCGGGTTTCCCTGAGGGCTCTGAGCTACCAGGAACAGAAAAAGCTAAAAGCAGGACCCGCAGCAGCGTTACCCAGGCCTGAGGCTCTCCTCCGAGTACGCCCTCAGGGAGCCTTGCACTTGGGCTGGGAGGCCGGAAGCAGCCTTGGAGGGGGTGGGGGTGCGGTTCACACGGGGGAGTATTAGACAGCAGTGAAAACGGCCAGGCCAGAACTGTCTGCGTCGTGTCAGAAGACGCAGGCCACCGGGGCCCCTGCAGGTCTTTGCTGACTGCGCCGGGCTGCAAAAGCTTCTCTCCTCTCCCCTGACACCCGGCAGTTTCCGTAGCTGGGCGCACGGTCTACACAGCGTGTCTTCTGCGTAACTGCCCCCTCGCTCCCTGACAGAGGGGGCTGGCTTGCTGGCTGCTCGCTACAAAAGGTGCGCAGCCCTTGGCCCCGTGTCCCTCAGCACGTGGGGTCCATCGTGTCACCCTCGAGGCTTGGGAACGGGGGCGGGGCGGGGGGGAGGGGCTCACGTTGCTGCTTGTGCCTTGTGCTGTGGGAACGGAAGGGGCTGGCTCGGGATCGACCGAGTCTTGTAGCCAAGGCCATACCTGTGGGCGAGGGGCCGGCTCACTCCTGCCCTTCTCTCTGCAGGAGGATTTTCTCCGACCAAGGACGGGAATGAGTGTTAGCGTGATGTTGACTGAGAAAATCCCAGTCTTGCGGCGCCGGGGTGGCTCAGTCTGTTAAGCCTCCGACTTCAGCTGAGGTCGTGATCTCGCGGTTCGTGGGTTCGAGCCCCGCGTCGGGCTCTGTGCTGACAGCTCAGGGCCTGGAGCCTGCTTCGGATTCTGCGTCTCCTTCTCTCTCTGCCCCTCCCCTGCTCGCGCTCTGTCTCTCAAAAAAATGAATAAAACGTTAAAACACACACACACACACACACACACACATTAAAAAAAAACAAACAGCAAGCGTTGATGAGGGCGTGGGGAAGTTGGCACCCGGGTGCCCTGCCGGTGAGAATGGAAGACGGTGCAAGTCGCTGTGCAAGACGGTCGGGAGGGCCCTAAAAAGCTGAAAAATACAATTCCCGGGTGAGCCAGGAATCCCGCTTCTGGGAACATTCCCCCGAAGAACTGAAAGCAGGGTCTTGAAGAGATATTTGTACACCCGTGTTCACAGCAGTATGGGTGACAAGAGCTAAAACGTGGAAGCAACCCAGCATGTCCATCAAGAGATGAATGGATGAGCAAACCGCGGTCTATCCACGTTCTGGAATATTCTTCAGCCTTAAGAAGGAAGGAAAGTCTGACCCAGGCTACGACATGGATGAGCCTTGAGGACACTATGCTGGGTGAAAGAAGCCAGTCACAAAAGGACAAATAAATATGATCCCACTTATAGAAGGTCCCTTGAGTAGCCGAATCTGTAGAGACAGAAAGTAGAATGGGGGGGGGGGGCGCCAGGGGCTGGGGGAGGGAGCTGGGGGGGGGTTCGTCTTTAACGGGGACAGAGTTCCAGTTTGGGAAGATAGAGAAGTTCTGGAGGCAGATGGTGGTGATGGCTGCACGACATTGGGAACGTGCTAAATGCCACGGGGTTGTACTGAAAGGGTGGGCCTAGCCAGCCAACTCCATCTTGTCCTGTGTCCTTCACCTAGACCACGCCTCCTCCCCTTGAGTAACCTCCCGCTCACCCGTTCAAACTTCCTGATCAAAACACGCCCAGCGACCTGCGGAACAGGACTCCTACCCTTCCCCAGCCAATCGGCTGAGGCCACGACCCTTCCCCAGCCAATCGGCTGAGGCCACAGCCATTACCTCACCAACTGCCCCTAGACCCCTATAAAACCTTTGTGCTTTTGAAACTCGCTCTCTCTCCGGTATCTCACCGCTGCGTCGGTGCAGGTAGGGGATTGAGCTCGAGCTCGCTCGAATAAAGGCTCTTTTGCCTTTACGTCGGACTCGGCTCCCTGGCGGTCTTTGGGGATCACGAATTCTGGGCATAACAGTACACTTTCGCCCGGCTAAGTTTATGCTATCTGAGTTTCATCTCAATTTTTATTTATTTATTTTTACTTTTTTTTTTTTTTCAACGTTTATTTATTTTTGGGACAGAGAGAGACAGAGCATGAACGGGGAAGGGGCAGAGAGAGAGGGAGACACAGAATCGGAAACAGGCTCCAGGCTCTGAGCCATCAGCCCAGAGCCCGACGCAGGGCTTGAACTCACAGACCGTGAGATCATGACCTGAGCCGAAGTCGGCCGCTCAACCGACTGAGCCACCCAGGAGCCCCTAAGTGTATTTTTTTAATGGAAAATTTTTGTTTTGGCAGGTTTTTTTTTTCAACGTTTATTTATTTTTGGGACAGAGAGAGACAGAGCATGAACGGGGGAGGGGCAGAGAGAGAGGGAGACACAGAATCGGAAACAGGCTCCAGGCTCTGAGCCATCAGCCCAGAGCCCGACGCGGGGCTCGAACTCACGGACCGCGAGATCGTGACCTGGCTGAAGTCGGACGCTTAACCGACTGCACCACCCAGGCGCCCCTATTTTTATTTTTTGAAGTTTATTTATTTTTGAGAGAGGGAGAGAGACAGAATATGAGCAGGGGAGGGGCCAAGACAGAGAATCCAAAGCAGGCTCCGGGCTCCGAGCTGTCAGCACAGAGCCCGACGCGGGGCTCGAACTCACGGACCGTGAGATCATGACCTGAGCCGAAGTCGGCCGCTCAACGGACTGAGCCACCCAGGCATCCCTCAATTTTTAACACTAAGAAGAAAAACAGGCAGCTGGGCAGATTGGGGCCCCTGGGCCATGGTTTGCCAACCTCTGACCTAATTAACCCATTATTCGACTTCCCCTCCTGCTTCTCCTCACCTCTCCTAGCCTTGGGCTAAACTTCAGCAACCATCCCCATGTTCAGCCCACCTGCCCCTGTCACCTGAAGCCCCAGCCCCAACCTCACCCTGTCCTCCTGCTCTGCCCTCAACCCCCCTTAATCTACCCTGATCCCACCCCGTTTACCCACACCCTCTCACCACTCCACCTGCCAACCTGCCGGGACCATCCAGGGAACGTAAGTAAGATAACCAGGTTCCTGGAGGGTGTAATCCAATTATGTGATTCATGATCCATGTGCGATTCCATTTCATTACATAATTTATTACACTGCGTGATAATTACTCTGTTCCTAATCCTGCAATTACATATAATAGGCTCCATGATTATGCATCCTACAATTACCCAATCATTCTTACCATCGCCATAACGTACAGCGGTAAACGAGGAGGACGTGGTGGGTTGACATCAGAACCCGCCCCGATCCAGCCCCTTTCCAGGCGGAGGCTGCCGAGCCGTTGCCGCGCTCACGGACTTTCCCGCAGCTGGGCGCGTGCTCAGGTCCACTGACGCAGATGCCTGGGGGAGTCTGGAAGGCCAGGAGAGACCCAGAGCTGTCTTGCTTTTTGCTTCCCCTTCGCTCTGCCAGCTGCCAGGCACGGAAACACCTGCTGTTCTGGAAGGTGCATCCCCTTGTCCGGTGACAGGCTTGGAGGGCGTCGGAAAGCAGTTGTGGCCGAGGCAAAGGCGGCATTCTATTTCTGGATCACAGATACAGGGTGTGTGCCCAGCGTGGGAGGTTTCAAGGCCCACCTGACTCTCTGCCTTGATTTCGAGGAGCTTCGGTTCCCCTGGTGAGCAAGTTCTGCAGGATCATTCCTGTAGGCCCAGTCCTGGTCCACTCCTGGGCACCAGGAGTTGGCAAACTATCCCCCCCCCCCCCCCCCCCCGCTGCCGCCAAATCCAGCCCACTGCCTGTTTTTGTAAATAAAGTTTTATTAGTACATGGCCACGCCCATCCATTTACTCATTCGGCGCAGTCTGCGGCTGCTTTCAGGCTACAGCCGCAGAGTTTCCTGTGTTAAACCCTTTCTGTTAAAAGACTGGGTGGCTCAGTCGGTTAAGCGTCCGACTTCAGCTCAGGTCATGATCTCGCGGTCCGTGAGTTCGAGCCCCGCGTCGGGCTCTGTGCTGGCAGCTCGGAGCCTGGAGCCTGTTTCGGATTCTGTGTCTCCCTCTCTGTTCCCGCCACCCCCCCCCCCCCCCCCGCCTCCCTCGCTCTCTGTCTCTCTTTCAAAAATAAATAAACATTGGGGCGCCTGGGTGGCTTGGTCAGTTAAGCGTCTGACTTTGGCTCAGGTCGTGATCTCGCGGTCCGTGAGTTCGAGCCCCGCGTCGGGCTCTGTGCTGACAGCTCAGAGCCTGGAGCCTGTTTCAGATTCTGTGTCTCCCTCTCTCTCTCTCTGCCCCTCCCCTGTTCATGCTCTATCTCTCTCTGTCTCAAAATTAAATAAATGTAAAATAAATAAATAAACATTAAAAAAATTTTTTTTAAGACTTCAACTGGTTTTTCAGGGCGCCTGGCTGGCTCAGTCAGTACAGCACAGGACTCTTGATCTTGGGGCCATGAGTTCAAGCCCCACACGGAGCATATCATTGACTTAAAAAAAAAAAAAGACCTCTTAATTTGTTTCCCACCCTTAATCCTGACTGATATGCTACATTTTTGATACATAATAAGTGATGATACATCCACAGACCCAGCCGCAATTACAGCACGCTACAGGGGAATGTGGAGGACTGAATAGTGTCCTGTACCAAAGATAACCACGTCCTACTGCCCCGAAAGTGTGAATGTTATTTCAAATGGTATAAAGGAGTGTTCTCTGTGGCAGCCCGTATCCTAAAATTGGATTGATACAGAGAAGATTAGCACGGCCCCTGCACAAGGATGCACGTACATGGCAAAAGGAACGTTGTAGACGCAATTAAGGACCTTGAGACGGTGGGGAGATTCTCCTGGATTATCCAAGTGGGCCCTAAAGGCAATCACAAGGCTCCCTATAAGAGGGACGGAAGAAGGTCAGAGGAAGGAGTAGGAGATGGGATACAGGAAGTGGCTGTGAGCCAAGGAACGCCCGCGATTCCAGAAGCTGGAAAAAACAAGGACTTGGATTCTCCCCTAAATCCTCCAGAAGGAAGCGAGCCTCCTGACATCTTGACTGTCGTCAGGTGAAACGGATTCCAGACTTCCGAATACAACTTCTTGTAAAAAAATGTTTCTTAATGTTTATTCATTTCTGAGAGACAGAGCCTGAGTGGGGGAGGGGCAGAGAGAGGGAGACACAGACTCCGAAGCAGGCTCCAGGCTCTGAGCTGTCAGCACAGAACGCGACACGGGGCTCGAACTCGCAAACCGTGAGATGGTGGCCTGAGCTGAAGTCGGTTGCTCAATCGACTGAGCCACCCAGGCGCCCCTCACTTCTTTTTTTTTTTTTTTAATTTCTATTCATTTTTGAGAGAGAGAGAGAGAGCAGGGAGTGGGCAGAGAGGGGGGTGGGACAGAGGATCCAAAGCGGGCTCCACTGCTGAGAGCAGAGAGCCCAATGCAGGGCTCGAACCCGCAAGATCAGGACCTGAGCTGAAGTCAGAACCTTAACTGACTGAGCCACCCGGGCGCCCCTGAATGTACCTTCTGATATATACGCGTTATCTGTGGGAACGTGGAAATATACATATTTCGGAAGGAAGGATAGGATTCTCCTGGAGATTTTATTCAAGATAAAATTGGGGTTCCCAGGCGCCACCTCTAAGCTTCTAACCCTTTCAATCCGGCGGCAGAGCCTGAGAATCTATGTTTTAACCAGAGAAATTTCAAAGCAAAGGAAACTTCCCTTCATGCCACACACACACACACAAAAAGACCCTTCTAGAGACTCCTGTCCCCAAGACGCTGAATGGAATGGTGCAGGATTCTCAACCACAGCACTGTGGACTTTTGGGGCCAAAGCAGTCTTTCTCGTGGGGCCGCCCTGTGCATTATAGGACATTCGGTGGCGTCCCTGGTTTCTACCCACCAGATGCCAGTAGCAGCCCCCACCCCCCGTCGTAACCACCAGAGACGTCCCCAGACATCACCAGATGTCCCTGAGGAACAAAAACACCCAGTTGAGATCCACTGGGTGGATCTGAAAGTAAGATTTAGAAACACCCCGAGTAACCGGAACACCAGAGAAGTGACTCCGAGGTTCCACGAGAGGGGATCGGTTAATACGCTCGCATCACCCGCCTCCGAAAAAACACACGGGGAACGGTCAGGACTTAACGAGAAGAGTAAATACGGCAGCCGCACGAGGAAACACACACACCCATCCTTCCAGCATTTTCACCTGTATCGACTCACCCAACTGAAGTAGGAGCTCCAGCAGGAAGATGCGTCCTGCAACACCGCTCTCAGTGGGGCCGGGACGCTCTTGGGCTGGACCGGCCGAGTGCACGGTCCGTCACCATCGCGGAACTTTGTATGTGACGGCCCGGAAGAGAACTGGTAGATGTCTGCACTGATCAGAGTGTCCACGGTATGTTGTGACATTTCAAAAGGAAATTGCCGAGGGGCACCTGGGTGGCTCAGTCGGTTGGGCCTCCAACTCTCGACTTTGGCTCGGGTCGTGATCTTACAGTGCGTGAGATCGAGCCCTTCATCGGGCTCCGCCGCGGACAGTGCGGGGGGGCCTGTTTGGGATTCTCTCTCTCCCTCTCTCAGCCCTTCCCCTGCTCGCCCGCGTTCTCTCCCTCTCTCCCAAAATAATAAAAAAAAAAAAAGACAATTGCTGAAAAACTGGGTGCAATCTCATCGCATGTTTACATTCTACTTCTGCAAGGATCACACACTGTGTTATTTTGTAAAAGGCCTGGGCAGGTGCCCACGTGCTCCAAGGGCTTGAGAATCTTGAGGACCTTTAAGTATTGGACAAAGGAGATCCAAAGGCGGTTGGGTGTGGATAAACGCCCCACCTCCGTCGCCCCTGGGGTGGGACTGCTCTGATGCGGTCTCCTGAGGTCCCCGGTTGCCCAGAGTCAAGTGCTCCCTGGCGTCCTAATCTCCCGTCCCCACCCCCCCTCGGGGCCTCCTGGAGTCACCTCTCTGACAACTCAAATCCTCATCTTAGGAGTTTCCCGGAGACCCCAAAACACGGCAGCCTGTCTCCTCAATCTGTCGGCGGCGGCAACCCCGCGGTCGACCCCACAGGACACAGCGCACTTGGCCAGCTGTCCCCGGGCTATTCCAGGGAAGTTTTATGGGGCTCTCACTACACCCTCACCCGCATTCACTCCACCAGTGGGTTTCTCTCCGGCACCTGGCTTCCTCCCACACGGGCCAGCAGCGGGGGCGGGGAGCGTGATTGTGCGCTGGTGGTCAGCGGAGCAGTGGACCAAGAAAAGAACACAGATTTATGTGAAAACCAACCGGGAACATTTAATAAAAAAATAAGCAAGTTATCCAGGACCTGACCCAGTGAGCAGTCATCCCTACGAGAGCAAAGTCCTGGCTCTGACATTCATTCCAGGCCAAAGACACAGCAAGCCCTCCAGCCCCCGCTGGGGAACATCCTGCCCAGGCCTCGGGCAGGACCCCCGGGGGGGGCAGCTGAGCCCACGCAAGGCCCCAAACACACAAACAACCCCACCGAAGGCTTGAACACAGGAACCCCACTGCGCAGGCAGGACCCACACGTGGGATGCAGGCCGGGGAGGTCGAGCCAACAGGGGGACGGGTCAAAACAGGAGCAGGGGTGAGCACAGGAGACCCAGCCCCCGTATTCATCCCTTGCCCCCTCCAGGGGGGCTGGGTCTAGGGGAGCTTGCGTGTGGCCCTGTGGTCACTGGGACCCGCAGCTGCCCCCGGTGAGGGAAGAGCCACCCTCCCTCCTGGGTGGTGGGGGGGGGGGATTTTGTCTGCACGAGCTTGGGTGACGGGGGTGGGGAGGGGTGGGCAGGGGTCAAACTCAGCCAATCATTCCCCAGTCCCACTGGGAGTCCATGAGGTCTGGTACACAGTAGGCATTCAATAAATGCCCGCTGCACAAAGAGATAAAAGACTCGTCTTGTGCATCTCGGTGGCCCGGCACGCAGCACGTGGCCCGGCACACACGTAGGTGACCCGGTGCCGACCCGGCGAGTGTTACACTGTATCGCTAATGCCTATAGGTGCTCTTTAGATGGGGTGGGGGGTGGGGGGGAGGAAACCGATCGAAGCATGAAAAGCACCTTGTTTCTCTTCATCCCCAGCACACAGCAGGCACTCGATAAATGCTCTGAGTACCAGGCAGGCACAGAGCGGGTGCTCGGATGTGTTGTTGGAAGAAATGAACGAAAGGGGCTGGTCAATCTCAATATTCCCAGAGCCTAGGATGGTTGGTGCCCAGCCTACAGTAGGCGTTCAATAAATACTTAAACGAATCAAAACAATGACTGTGTATCACTAGTGCTGATTCTTGGGGCGGTGGGGGGAGGGGCGGTCGGTAGAACCTTGACAACTGAATCGATCACTGGCCTACGGAAAAACTGCGCCTCGCTCACTGCCGCTAACACAGAAGCCTGGGACACAGCGGGGACTTCAGGTGTTCGGCCCCTGAAGACAGGAACGTGTCTCATTCCCATCTGATCCCCCCCGGTTCCGGGCCCCGTTCCCGGCATACAGTAGGCACTCCATTAAAGCTGCCTGCGTGCACGTGATTGCTGAACGAGAGCTGGCTGGATACCGCCTTGCGTGGAGAGCCCTCTGCGGCCGGCCAGGGTTCCGCAGGGGGCTGGGGGGGTGGCCCTTCTGTCCCCGGCGAGCACAAGGAGGCTGGGCCACCGATGCCTGCTTTGGTGTTTCGGCCGCAGCCCCTCAGAGCTCGTCTCGGGCGGCGCTGTCCAGAGGGGACTGCAGCACGTCTGAGTTCTTGGCCTCGCGACTCAGTGCCTGCTGCTCGCGCATCTTCTGGGATTTGGCACGGTCCCAGTCGGTCTTGACGTGTTCGTTGTTCCACACGACCGACGTCTCCGTGTCACTCACGTAGCCATCGTCCCCTGTGTAGTGCGTGGGGTAGATGAGCAGGGGCTCCACCGAGAAGGCGCGAAGGTTGCGGGGCGAGAAGTGGGCCTTGTACTCAGACCTGGGGGGGGGCGGCGAGAGGAGAGGCAGCAGTGGGTTGGGAGTAAGGGACAGACCGAGACGGAAGTGGGCAGGGCAGTGGCGGGGGGTGGGGGGGGGATCACGTGGAGCCGGAGGGTGGGGGTAGCATGGGGGGAAGAAGCAGGCAGAGGAAAAGACACCCTTGGGACAGACACACGGCAAGAGCCCACCCAGGACAGACCCACGGCAAGAGCCCGGCCCGCGTGCCCGCCGCAACCCCCTCTCACACTGGGTGCTTGTCAAACATGACGGGCAGGAACTCGTCGACAGGCAGCATCTTGGAGAGCGGCTGGGCCGCCAGCAGCTTGCGGGCGCCTTGCAGGGAGATCACGTAGGCCAGCGTCCAGTAGGAGTAATCGGCCTCCACCAGGTTCCTCACACGGGGCACAGCCTTCTCCGGCCTCTCCACCTGCATCCTCTTCCGGCCCACGTAGCTGGGGTGCAGAGTTAGGGCCCTGTCACCCCCCTCCTTCCCGCCCGCCGGAGGACGCCCAGCGAGCAAATCAGAGACCTAGCGAGCCTCCGTCAGGCCCCGGGGTGGCGGCAGGCGTGGTGTGTTTGGGGAGCGATGGGGAGGCCGGAGTGGCTGGGCCAGGGAGGACCCCAGGGGCTAGGGTATGCAGGGAGGAGACTGGGTTTTTCCAAGGGCACTGGGGAGCCACGGGAGGATCTGGAGCTGGGAAGGGAAGGATGTCCTGGACCCTCGCTGAGGCTGAACCACGGGAAGGAGTGGGGCCGGGAGGGAAGCTGCTCTGACTTCACAAGGCTGTGGGGCAGCTGGGCAAGGCGCGGGAATGTGGTGAGGGGTCAGGGACAAAGGGGTACGGCTGCTGCTCCTGTTACAAACATGGTCCACAGTCTGGGGTCTAGAGCCTGCATCAGGGCCCTGCATCCAGCAGGACAGCGAGAGAGAGAGAGAGAGAGAGAGAGAGAGAAGAAAGGACAGAGGCAGGGAGGAGGATCCAACTGACCTAGAGGAGATTCCAAAGGACTGTTCCAAAAATACGCTGGCCACACCCCACCTCGAGCTGGTCCAAGACCCAGGCTCCCCGGCTATGCCCCCACAGTCCGCCAGGCCCCCAGCTTCTGGGAACACTCCCAAGCCCTGACCACACCCACCCCAGGCCACGCCCCAAGCCCCGGCTGCTCTCAGATCCGGGGAGCGCGGGCCTCTTCTGCTATACCCCCAAGAGTTGGCTCAGCCTGTTAACTTGCAAAGGCCATCAGACCTACAGGCTCTAGGCCACCCTTCTGAGCTCCAGGCTCCAGCTCCACCCCACCCCAAACTGGGCCCCGGACCACGCCACCAATCCTGCCCCCACCCCCCGACTCACATGAGGTCCCAGTCCAGACCCTCCCGTTCCACGTCCCGCATGAGGTTCAGCAGGCGTCTCTTGAAGAAGATCTCAAAGCGCAGGTCGTCCTCGAACACAAGCGACTTCCGCAGCCCGCGGTCCACCACCTGAGGGAGGACGCCCTGCCCACGTCACACAAAGACCAAGGCCAGACCCGACCCTGAAGTCAGCTCTGCTTAAAGGCCCTGGGGCAGCCGGAGAGAAGCAAACAGGCACCTTCCTCACCGTCTTTTGGATTGACCTCCCTCCCTTTGAGGGTGGCTGCCGAGCCCCTGGCACGGGGCTGGCGTTGGTTAACGTCCCTGTGGCCGTCGTTTCTAATTGTAAATGTTGAGCACAGAGACCAGGCTCCGGAGACATTTGACAGCAGCTGGGTGGGAAGAGGCCTCAACTGGGGGCCCTGGGTCTCAGACCCCACCTTCTGTGGGAGCCGGGCTCCCCCTCCCTCCCTAGTCTGTTTTCCCCTCTGCACAAAGGAGGGACAACAGCTGCCCCACCCAGAGTTCAGGGCACGGCCCGGTGAAGCAGTCACCGGAGAGAGGTCCTATGTCCCGCTGAAGTTCCGGAAGCCTGCAGGGGGCGCCAGCGATCCCCTCCCGGAGGGGCCAGAAGCCTGAGGACCCGAGGACAGCCCGCCCCCCCCTGCGAGGCCTACCTCCTTCCAGATGTTATAGTGGCTGAGGAAGCAGCCCAGCTCGCCCTTGGTGAGGGGCCGCCCGTGGTAGGGGTCCCGGTAGCCGGGCAGCATCTGTATGCCCAGCGCCTCCACCTGGCTGGTGTTCATGGCTCTGGAGGCAGGGAGCAGGGGTCAGAGGAAGCCCCGCTCGGCCTGCCATCCGCCGTCAGCCCGCCCCCTCCCACCGTCCGCACCCGCCAGGGAGCTGTCTACACCCGTGCGTGTGGACCCCCCCCCCCCCCCCCCCCGGGGTGGGACTCACTTGCCGTCCACGGCCTCCACGAGCCGGCACTCGATCTCCTGCGTCCGCAGCGCCCGCAGCATGCGGTCCCGCCGGTCCTGCCGTCGCTTCAGGTTGATCATGAAGACCTGCGGGCCCGGAGCTTCAGTGGGAGACTCCAGGCCGGGCCCCTGCCCCCACCCCCACCCCCGGGGAAGGAAGGCCTGGCTCACCTCGTCAAAGCCCATCTTGTCAGGCGTCCCGGTGGGCACGGAGATGAACCTGGAGGGCTCCGCCGGTGGGTGCTTCACTGTGGGGCGGAGCGAGGCCACGGGGTCGGTGGGGTCCCTCAGGGAGGGGCCTGGCCTCCTAACAACCTCCCTATCCCAGCCCCTGTGTGACCCCCCCCCCCCCCCCCCCCCCCCCCCCGTCACCCCAAACTCCTTAGCCTGGCACTGGAGGCTGTGCCTGAGCCGGCTCCACTCACAACTCTGGTGCTAGTCTCTTTCCCCACCCCTACTCACTCGGGCTGTCAGCACTGCCCCAAATGCACCCCTTTCTACCTCAGGACCTTTGCACACGCTGGGCTTCTGCCTGAAACCCCTTTCCTTCCCCCGCTCCATCCCGAGTTCTAAGACGGCCTCTTGAGTTGGAGCGGGGCACCTCCTCCTGGCTCCCACAACACCTGGGCTTCTGCCATCGAACCCCAATCCTGCAGTCCTACCTCTCTGGTTTCCTGTCTCCCGTGTGCCCCACAGAACAGACACCAGGTCTGTCCACTCACGCTGAGTCCCCAGTGCCCAACGCTTGGTACGCAGCAGGCACTCAATAATTACTCGTAGAACGAGCACAGGAATGATGGCAAACCGCGTGACGTTGACCTGCCTGGGCCTTGGCTTTCCTCATCTATAAAATGGGACTCTAATAAATAAAAACCACTAACAAAAAATTCTTTAAAATGGGATCCGATTTTAAAAACCTCCTCCTCCCAGAGGTTTCAGGAAAAGATGCCACGAAACGACGCATATTATGGGTTGAACTGTGTCCTCCCCAGTATGTTGGCATCTTTACCCCCCGTACCTCGGAATGTGACCTTATTTGGAGGTAAGGTTTTAAAGACATAGTCAAGTTAAAATGGTGACTGGGATCCTTAGAAACATGGGAACTTTGGTTACAGACGCACGCGCAGAGGACCACAGGAAACGTGCAGGGGGACGGTGACCGTGTGACTGGAGCGCCTACAAGCCAAGCTATGCCAAGGACTTCAGAGTGGCCATGACCACTCCCCTGTCAGCTGCAGTGAACGACGCTCAGACCACGTCCCTGGGGCCCTGTCTTGGCACACCCCTGGTGGTTTCCCTCAGAAGGATCAGATCCGCGGGTGGACGGGGGGTTGGGGAGGCTCCTGCACGCCCACTGGGCTGGCCCAGAGGAGCCCAGCCTCACGGGCAGTGCGGCATCTGCAGCCGTCAAGAATACAGGCCCTATGTGAGCCTGAGGGACAGACACAGGCCCCTCTGTCTGGGACAGACCTGGGCGAGGCCCAAAGCCAACCTGGGCCCCCCAGGGACACCACATCCTGGGTTTTTTTTTTTTTTTTTTTTTTGCCTGCTGGGGGTCCTACACAGCTCTGACCACCCCCTGCCCTCTTTGGGGGAGCCAGAGACCAAGGGCAAGATGTTGGGGTCTGAGCACCTGCGTGCAAACTCCAGGTGCCTTTCCCTTCTCTCCCCTGGGGCCCAGGCTCCCCTGGCCTGCCTGTGGGGAGTGAGGATCTCCTCTTTATTGCCTGTTCTGGGAAAATGGAGCACATCGGGCATCCAGAAGGAGCAAAGCCATGCAGCCTTTCCAGAAAGTCACATCACAGTCGTTATAAAAACCTAACACCTTCAGACCCATCATGGGGTGAATAATCGAACTTGCCCAAAGAGAGATCTGGCCTTTGTCCCCAGCTCCTGGGAGGCGGAAGCCCTCTGAACATCCTGCCTGGCAGGACTATCTTTGTTTGCCTGGGGTCTTGGGCCACACCAGGTGGTCTATGCCAACAGTGTGATGTAGGATCTTGCGCCATGTGGAATCAGCTCGCCCTCTGCGAGGACTAGACGTGGAGGTCACCCATGTGGCAGTCAGCCAGGTCGCTGTGAGTCCAATAAAAACCCTGGACACCGAGGCTCAGGGGAGCACCCGTGGCTGGCAGTACACCATGCGTGTTGTTCACACTTTGGTGCTGGGAAAAGTACAAGCTGTCCACACGACCCCACAGAGAGGGGACGACTGGAAGTTCCATGCATGGAACGCTCCTGGATACCACCCCAGACACCCCTTCCCTCTGCTGACTGTAATCTGTGTCCTTTCACTCGTAATAAACCGTAACTGTGAGCGTAACAGCTTCCGGTGAGCCCTGAGTCCTTCTAGCGAATTATCAGACCCGAGTGTGGTCTCAGGGACCCACGGACTCTGCAACTGGTCTAAGAAGTAAGAGAACTAGTAACACTAGGCAGCAAGGCAGGGGACGAGCCTCAGCTGCATCCAGCAGCCATGGCAACACCGGCAGGACGCTGGGCGGACGACCTGGTACTTGAGAGAGGCATGCGGGGTGATTCCACTTCCAGAAGCACCAGGCAGCCCAAACCCATCCGCTGAGGAAACAGGGGCGGTGGGAGGGCCAGGGGAAGGCCAGGGCCCGGGCTGTGGCCGGTGACGGGATACAAAAGCGATCATCACCCGCACACACACAACGCCCATCGCCGCCGTGTGGCTAAAGCTCGACGGACAGGACTTATATCGAGCAAGGTTTATGGGGCCGACAGGGAGAGATGCCACATAGTCCGGGGGCGGGGCGGTGGGGAAAGGAAGCAAGTCTCCGGGTTCCCCATACTCAGGGACCTCACGGAGCTTTTCTGCGAGTCTGAAGCTTCGCCGTAAGACAGACTTGAATGCGTGGGAAAAAAATCACACGCACAGCCTGAGTCCAAGCGCCCACGCGTGGACACGTGGTTTTCACTCAGACCAGAAGGAAGGATTTGCACCAACACCTGAAACCTCCAGCCCCTCCTTCCTGTCGTTCCATATGCTTTGCTCTGGCCCCTGAGAAACGGGGAAATATTCGCCCCTCTGTCATTTTCGGTTTCTAACAGCGGCACGAATGGTTTCCTGACCGGAGGTAACACTGGAAATGTTTGTGAAACTTTAAAATAGGAAAACTACGGAAGCCTCGGAGAGATTTCTCAGGATCTAGTCGCCAGTGGGAGTTGGTGACAAGCAGAGATCTACCTCCTGTGACTGCAGTCTGGTGGGGTTTGCTGGGCCGGGTGTGGGCATCCGTCCCAGATGCTCAGATGTTATGTGGGGTGGGGGTGGTGGTCTTCAGCCTGGTCACTTTGCAGCCTCCAGATGTCACCTCCAAATACCCAGAAGTTGCCCCAGAAGGCAGGGTGCCATTCCACCTTCAGCCACCAGGGGGTGCCACAGACAGAACTTTCTAGAGCATGGGCAGAGTGGGAAAGGAGCCCCAGAGCTGGGCTCCTCCCTGTCTGTGCGGTGGGAGGAGTGGCCATGCCGCCTCAGAGGCCGTCTTGGGGGAGTGTGTGGCCAGCACAGGGCGAGGCCCCCGTGGAGGTGGACAGTGTCTCACTGCTGGCTGCTCCGGAGATTCCCCCAGCTGCTCAAACCACCACGAGGGCAGCTCAGCCCTGCGTGCCTGTCCCACCTCAGGGGCCCACAGGAGGGACGGCTGGCTTAACAGTTTATGGATTGATGTGTATACATACATACATATTAGAAAGACGTGAGCTTGCAACTATGATACAAATACCTTTTTAAAATAAATCTATTCAAGTGGGGAAAATAAAAGCATTCATGTAAGAGAAATACAAGACAGGGGCGCCTGGGTGGCGCAGTCGGTTAAGTGTCCGACTTCAGCCAGGTCACGATCTTGCGGTCCGTGAGTTCGAGCCCCGCGTCAGGCTCTGGGCTGATGGCTCAGAGCCTGGAGCCTGTTTCCGATTCTGTGTCTCCCTCTCTCTCTGCCCCTCCCCCGTTCATGCTCTGTCTCTCTCTGTCCCAAAAATAAATAAACGTTGAAGAGAAATACAAGACAAAGAATGGTGGATCTGGGGGTTGGCAGGGGTACAGATGAGGAAACGGCTCAAGATGACAGTGTCCCAGACACTACCACGCACATGAAGGTCTATCAGTGAAAAGCTGCTTCCCCTGGGCTCCCACACCCTCCATGGCTCCCGCCTGCCACCGGGGAAAAAGGCCTGTTCCTCAGCTTGGTGTCTGAGGCCACTGCCCCGGCCCCGCCTGCCAGCTCTGCCCAGCTCACCACCTCCATTTCTGCCCCGTCAACCTTGGCTGTTCGCTGGGCTCACGTCCCCTCCAGCCTCCTGGCCTTTGCGAGGGCTGATCCTCCGGCTGCAATCTTCTTCCTGGCTAACTCCCGTCCACCCTGCATCTCAATGCCACCTCTTCCGGGAAGCCCACCCCGACCGCTCTCGGGAGGCTGCGTACAGCTACCTGCCCAAGCTGTTCGTGCCGGGTACCCCCTGCCCCCAGCCAAGGGACTGGCGCGCGGCAGACGCTCGCGTCGGGGGATGGGTGCGAGGTGGCGGAGAAAGGGAGGTGACTTGGGCACGGGTGGACTCACCCATGACCTCCAGCTGCACGTGCATGAAGCTCTCGGCCTCATCCTGGAGGCTGCTGTGCGCCCGCAGCGGCACTGGCAGGAAGCCATATACCTCCTTGTTGCAGACGTACATCTGGACCTCTGGGGCCGAGAAAACAACAATCAGAAGTGCAAACGGCAGGGCTCCGGGGTGGCTCAACTTCGGCTCAGGTCGTGATCTCGCGGTCCGTGGGTTCGAGTCCCGCGTCAGGCTCTGTGCTGAGAGCTCAGAGCTTGAAGCCTGCTTCGGATGCTGTGCCTCCCTCCGTCTTTCTTGCCCCTCCCCTGCTCGCGCTCTGTCTCTCTCTCTCTCAAAAATAAATAAACGTTAGGGGCGCCTGGGTGGCGCAGTCGGTTAAGCGTCCGACTTCAGCCAGGTCACGATCTCACGGTCCGTGAGTTCGAGCCCCGTGTCGGGCTCTGGGCTGATGGCTCAGAGCCTGGAGCCTCTTTCCGATTCTGTGTCTCCCTCTCTCTCTGCCCCTCCCCCGTTCATGCTCTGTCTCTCTCTGTCCCAAAAATAAATAAAAACGTTGAAAAAATAAATAAATAAATAAATAAATAAATAAATAAAAAATAAATAAACGTTAAAAGGAATTATTAAAAAAAAAAAAAAAAAGTGCAAATGGTGTGAAGCCGCATGGCCCCGGGCGGGGCTGGATCTGAGACAGGTCCCGCTGCTCCTGGCAACCAGCAGAGGCTCCTCAGTTCCCCATCTGGGGCCAGGAGCCAGAGGAGGGGCTCACGCTGCCGGGCGAGCCCATGACAAACTCCAGAGCTGTTAACAGGCGCCTTGCGCTGCCACGGACTCAGTCCCCGCAGGATTCCATGACAAACCAAACCGCAAAACAGCGGGTGGACCCCACCAGATGCACCCTTATGCCCAGAAAGGGGCTGCAGCTGAACAAAACATTAGTTACATCAGAGCCGTCTGCATTCGCCCTTTTCTGAGTGGTTTACATCTTTGTATCTTGTATAATCTTTTTTTTTTCCCCTTAAAAAACAAACAAACAAAAAAAACCCGGTGAAAATGATTTTACGTTTTAACTGGTTAAACTTTTTCTGTGAAGGGCCAGATGGTCAATATTTACGCTTGTGGGCCAGACAGTTCTGTCTGAATGACTCAGTTGCTGTTGGAACGCGAAAGCGGCCATAAATGATGCTTAAATGGATGGGCGTGGCTGCGTGCCACTGAAACTTTATTTATAGGCCCTGAAATATGAATTTTATATGATTTTCAGATGTCACAGAATATTCTTGTTCTTTTCATTTTTTTCCATTCAGGTGACCAACTATATACTTCTTATATATATTTGGTCTTTGTTCACAGTTTCTGGCTCACGGTTCCCAAACCCGTGGAGTTTCCTAAATGTTGAGAGCTTAAAAGTGTCTCTTATGTTAAGAAGTGCCTTTTGAGAAGCATTTAAAGAGGACCCCCCCAACACACACACACACACACACACACACACACACACACACACACACTGATTGCCAGGGGAATCAACCATGAATAGAAGGTTGGATTCTTCAGTCCCACCCCTCCGACCTCTGGGGAGAGGAGAGAGGTAGAGGCTGAATCACCAAGAGCCAACGATTCAATCAACTGCGTCTATGTCACGGAAGCCTCCATAGAAACCCGACAGGATGGGGTTCAGAGAGCTTCCGGGGTGGTAAACACGTGGAGATGTGGGGAGAGCAGTGCATGTGGAGAGGACGAGGAAGCTCGGCGCCCCTTCCCACGTACCTGGCCCTGGGCGTCTCCTCTACATGGCCGCTCCCGAGTTCTATCCTTTTATAATAAATCAGTAATCTAGTGAGTCGAGGGGTTTCCTGAATTCTGTGAGCCGCTCTGGCAAATTAATGGTGAGACCATGGGTTGGTGGCTGGCATGTGAAGTCGGGGGCCGGGGCAGTCTTGTAGGACCGAGCCCTCAACCTGTGGAATCTGACGCTATCTCTGGGTAGACAGTGTTAGAACGGAGTTGAATGATAGGACACAATGCTGGTGTCCGAGAATTGCTTGTTGGACAACACGCGCCCCCACACACATACATGATGCAGTTGGGTCCAGGAACCAAAGGCATTCTTAGCTCGTGGCTACAGAAAAACAGATCGTGGGCCGGCTTTGGCCATGGGTCATAGCTGCCCACACGGTGGTTTTAAAAATACAAGTCAGCTATGGTTGGCTGTGTTCTCTCTCTCTTTAAAATGTTTTTTTTTTGGGGGGGGGGACACCTGGTGGCTCAGTCGGTTATGTGTCTGACTTCAGCTCAGGTCATGATCTCCCCGTTTGTGGGTTCAAGCCCCACGTCGGGCTCTGTGCTGACAGCTCGGAGCCCGGAGCCTGCTTTGGATTCTGCGTCTCCCTCTCTCTGCCCCTTTCCCGCTTCCTCTCTCTGTCCCTCAAAAAATAAATGCTAAAAAAAAATTTTTTTTTAATTTTTTTCCCCTAGTTGTACAGTTAGGGAACAATTATGCTCAGCTACAGAAAACTGGGAGACCACAACAGGAGAATATCAAGATGGGAATAACCCTCAATAAATAGGTCTTAAACACCTGGGGAGTGAAGCGCCCCAGCAAAGCTGGGGCTGGAAAATAAGTAGGTCCTGAGGATATCGCCTAACACCTGGCTACAGCCACACCTGAAGCCATCCCTGCATTCTGCAGCTCTGATTCTGTGAACCTTCTGTGGGCTCGGCACTGTCCCAATGAACCGGACGCCCCAGTGATGGCCAACTCCCTGCGGGCTCACCTGCTTGCTTGCAGGAGAAGGCAAAGACGATGATGTCGTCAAAGGACCAGGTGTAGTCGGGGTGAGGAGGGTAGAATGCCAAGTTCCTGGATGCCGCCTTCCGCAGGTCGATCAGGAAGGTCGAGTGCACCATGGGAACCGCAAAGCAGCCCTGACGGTCCCGCTTGCGGATGGGGATGTAGGCAGGTGTGCGTTTGTAGTAGCCCTGCAGGGAGAGGGGCAGAGTGCGGGGGTCCTTAAAGGTGAGGCAGGGGGCCTGGGACAACGGGAGGCATGGAACAACTCGGAGAGCAAGACCCAGATGCCAGCCTCTGGCCGCAGTGGGTATTCGCTGAGTGCAAAGCTCTGGGTGCGGTCAGGCCTCATCTGCACCCCCCCCCCCCCGCCAGAACCTCGGCCACCCGGGGTGGGGGGGTGGGGGTGGCAGATAAGGGAAGGGAAGCGGTTGTCCACCCGCAGACCTAGCTCCACACTTCAGATCAGGAGGGAGCCACTAGGGGGCTCAGTCGCTTGGGCGTCCAACCTGGACTCTTGACTTCAGCTCAGGTCATGATCTCACGGTTCGTTGAGTTCGAACCCCACGTGGGGCTTTGCAAGGACAGCACAGAGCCTGCGCTGGATTCTGTTTTCCTCTCTCTCTGCCCCTCCCCTGCTAGCACTCTCCCTCTCAAAAATAAAGAAAGATTAAAAAATTAGAAAAAAAAAAAAAGAAGAAGAAAGGAGACATTAGGGAAGGAGGAAATCAGAAAGTCAAGAAAGGGGGGCGCCTGGGTGGCTCGGTCGGTTAAGCGACCGACTTCGGCTCAGGTCATGATCTCACGGTCCGTGAGTTCGAGCCCCGTGTTGGGCTCTGTGCTGACAGCTCAGAGCCTGGAGCCTGTTTCAGATTCTGTGACTCCCTCTCTCTCTGCCCCTCCCCTGTTCATGCTCTGTCTCTCTCTGTTTCAAAAATAAATAAACGTTAAAAAAAAAAAATTAAAAAAAAAAAAAAAGAAAGTCAAGAAAGGGCTGGATCTCTGTGATCCTTTGATTTACGCTGGACAACTTCAAGGAAGTTGGGGGGGGAATCTTCTAGAAAAGATGACGTAACAGTCGGAGGTTGGTCTCTCTCTTCATCATACCTTTACAAACTGTAATTCTTAAGAGTGTAACATTTAGGTTTCTACGACATATTTTCAACAAATAGAAACCGTGAAACTGTTCACTTTAAAATGGTGAGTTTGGGGCGCCTGGGTAGCTGTTGGTTAAGCGTCTGACTCTTGATTTCGGCTCAGGTCATGATCTCACAGTTTGTGGGTTCGAGTCCCACGTCGGGCTCCATGCTGGCAGTGCGGAGCCTGCTTGGGATACTCCCTCTCTCTGCCTCCCCTGTTTGCTCTCTCTCTCAAAATAAATAAAAATAAACAAACAAAGCTGAGTTTTATGTTATGTGAATCACTCAACAATTAAAAAGACAGGCAGAGTCAAGAGGGGTCCCGGCTCCAGCCACCAAACCCCCTTCCGCTGGCATGGTCCCCACTCCAGCACCTACCCTTTCACTCCCCCTGGAGTTGCCTGCAACCCCAGCCTCAACCCTGGGGTGGGACTTGTGGCCCAGGCTTGGTCAATCCGAACCTGGCATTTTCCTGGCTTCAGTAACTGGCTCGGGTGTAGGAGGAGACTAGACAGGGACCAAAGTGGACTCTGGCCAGACGGTGCTGGGATCATGCCTCAAGAGTCTGAAAATGAAGCCACCCAAAGGATGGAGGAAGATAGGAATGCTGTTTGAATACCTAGATCAAGCGGTGCCTGAAGTCCTATCCTGGCACTGCCCCTTCCTAGCTGTGTGAGCTTAGGCAAGTCAACTCCTCTCTGTGTTTCTATTTCTGCTTCAGTAACTGGGAAGAGGGTGGGGAGGAGAGGGCACAATCACAGCCCCTCCCCAGAGGAGCTACTTAAGGATTGTCGCAATGATGTTGTGAGATGCTCACATGAGGTGGTATAAGTTAGACTCTAGCCACAGCCCCCAGTCGCTCACCCCTCCCACCCCCGGCCCACACCCTACCCCAGAAGCCCCCTGACCTGGGAAGTCATCCCACACCAGAAGTTGGAGTACGCAGCCCGCGAATCCAGCATCGGGGCCACCACGGTCTTATTCTCGGCGATGAGGAGGCTCAGTGTGTCAGGGTTGAGGATCAGGTTGTCTGCATCCACAAACTGCAAAACACCCAATACAGCATCAGCATGGGTCACGGGACTGACCTGGGCTGGGCCACGGCTCTGAACAGCCAGAGTCCTACAGGGGAGGGGCGCCTGGGGATCCCGGAGCAGCAGATGGGGCCCTGGAAGCCACCTGGCTCCTCAAGTGACAAGCCAAGTCATGCTCATACAATACACTACGCGGCAAGAGAAGGGACAGACCACACAGCACAAAGCAACATAAGTGGGTCCCAGATGTAGCACTGGAAACTTTCAAAACGGGCAGCGCTGGAGGACGAGGACAGTCGGAGCAGAGGCCACCTCTGTGCGGAGTGGCTGGGAGGAACACACGCTTCTCCTAACGTCAATTAGATGCTGATAAAAAGCGTATAAAAATCAGACCTTCACATAAGCCTTTTTTTTTTTCCTTTAATGCCTCGAATGTTGGGATAAAAAGATGGTAACTTGTTGCAGCATCAGATGAAATCTACCAGCCCAGGAACGGCGTCACCGTGGGGGGGGGGGGGGGGGGTGCCTGCTGGTCCCCCCACCCCAAACCACGCATCACCAACACTCTCCAGCAAGGCCACGCCAGGATGCTCACCACAGTGTTATTTATCACACAACCCAGGGACGACCCAAGAGTCTGGTGGTGGCGAACCAGCCAGGGGGGTTCGGGCCGCGTCCCACCGCGGAGTGAGCCAAGACGGCTGGGAATCGCGCTGCAGTAAACGATCGGGTAAGGGTGGTCCTGTCCACCGGGGATACGCAGGTCACGATGCGATTCCACACTCCGAGGCGTGCTCCAGGACAACCGGAAACAGGGATGAGACATTTGCACACCCAGGTTCCCTGTGGTACTGGCCACAGCAGCCAAACGGCGGAAATGACCCAAGTGTCCGTCGATGGCAGAAGGGATGAACAAAACGTGGTCCATCCGTTCAAGGAACATGACTCAGCCACCAAAAGGACTAGAGTTCTGGCACACGCTACCACATGGATGGGCCTTGAGAACATGGTACACGGTGAAGGACGCCAGACACAAAAGGCCACGTGGTGTTATGATTCATTTACATGAAATGTCCAGAACGGGCGCATCTATAGACACAGAAAGCAGACTGGTGGGTGCCAGGGGCTGGGGGAGGGGGAGTGGGGAGTGACTGCTCATGGGGACAGGGTCTCCCTCTGGGGTGCTGGGAATGTTCTGGAACTAGACAGAGGTTGTGGTTGCACAACATAATGAAAGTACTAAATGCCGCTGAGTTGTCCGCTTTAAAACAGTTAATGTTATGTTATGTAAATTGCACCTCAATTAGAAAACACAGAAAAGCAGCCAGAAAGTGAGTCTCCCTGGGAGGTAAGATTATAAGGTTTGCTTGTTTTTTTTTTTTCTTTCCTAAGTTTCTTATTTTTTTCTTGTGTATTTTCACACCAGTAACACCTATATCGCTTGCAAAAGGAGGAAAAAAGAGGGTCCTTTTCTTCCCCTTTCTCTTTCTTTTCCTTCCTTCCTTCCTTCCTTCCTTCCTTCCTTCCTTCTTTTAGAGATCCTTTTTGTAACAATTTTAAAACACCGGACAAAGGGGTCCACATCCCAGTATGGATTTCCAAAGACCCCAGTCACAGAAAGACACTGGTATGCCAAAAGCTGCTTTGAGCTTTTGTTTTTGTTTTTTTAGTTTTAAACTAACACACTGAGTTCCGCCTAAGTTTGCTGAGGGAGAGAAGTGCAAGCCAGCCAGCCTCGAACCTGGGGAAGCAGACAAGGTGGCTCTGTGCTAGATGGTTCCAGGAGGGTCCAGTCTCCTCTCTGCACCTCACTGGTTCCGAGACTCCACCCAGCACATGGTCACCTACCTCTCTGAGCCTCCACCTTCCCGTCTGTAAATGGGCTGATAAGACATCAACCTACAGGGCTCCCAGGAGGAGTCTGTTCTTTTTTTTTTTTTTTTTTTTCAGTTTAAGAAAAGAAAAAGTAATTTATAAAGGGTGTTCCATTCTTTCTCCTCCACCCTCTCTGCAGAGCTCAGGCCAGGGACATGGGGTCCTCGTGGCACCCTCACATCTAGTCCCCGAACAGAGCCTGTCCCCCAGCCTGAAAAAGCATCCCCAATCCATTTGCAGTCACTCCCACTCCTCCTGCTCCATATTGGCCTCTACCCTGGCCTCCTGCTAACCCCATTCCTGCCCCAACAGACCCTGCTTCCCCATGGGGGAAGCCATGGGGCTTCTGAAAATCATAAATCAGAACACAGTTCTCCTGTGCTCACATACCCTCCATGGCTCCCCATTACCCTCAAAGTAAAAACGAAATCTCTCCCTTGGTCTGCATAGTCTGGCCCCCACCCACCACTCCAGGACCGCCTCCATCACCCCTCCAGCCACACCGGCCTCCTTGCCAGTCCCTGTATGCCCCACGGTTGTGCCCTACTCTGTTCCCTCTGCCTCAGACACTGTCCCCCAGTGTCCCCTCAGAGGCTGGCTTCCTTCTTCCTTCGGATCCACTGCTAGGGTCCCCTCCTAAGGGAGGCCCCCAACCCTGCTCACTCATCACAACACCCTGATTATGCCATCTGTTGTGGACTGAACGGGGGCCCCCAGAAAACGATATGTTGAAATTCTGACCCCTGGTAACCTGTGACTGTGATCTTAATAGGGTCTTTGCACATGTAACTAAGATGTAGGTTAAGAGGGGGTCAGACTGGAGTAGGGTGGGCTCTAAATTCAATGACTAACGACCTGATAAGAAGAGACAGAGAGAGGAGTCCGTGTGACCCCAGAGGCAGGCAACAGAGCGATGTGGCCACAAGCCAAGGAACATGCGGAGCCCCCAGAAGCTGGAAGAAGTGAGGAAGGACCCTCCCCTAGAGCCTTCAGAGGGAGCAGAGCCCCGTGGACACCTTGACTTCAGACTTCTGGTCTCCAGAACCGCGTGACAATAAACTTCCATCATTTTAAGCGCCCCCCCACCAGTGCGGGCTACTTTATCACCGTAGCCCCAGGACACCGATCCGCCACCAGCTGCCTTTGTACGATAGCAGCACTGGCTGCCTTTCGGTATGTCCTCACTCAGTTTCGTTTTCTGGTCCCGTCCACCTTTCCGGGGACGCTAGGAAGGCAGGGTGCAGCCCGTGCTGACCCTCACCGTGTCCTCGGGGTCCGGCCCGCGGACGGAGGGCAGGGGAGAGGCTCACAGACGTCTGCCCACTAAGTAAATAAGGAAGGTGCAGACCGCAGCTCAGGGCCCGGCGTGTAGATGGAGACCAACCACAGGTACGTCAGGCTGGCATGGGTGCACTCAGCCTCCATGGGGCGCCAGGCCCAGCCTTCAGTGCCGTCCACCCCCACCCGCACCAGGGGGGAGATCACGTCCAGATCAAGGGGATGGGCTGACGGGGCTCGCAGGCCTGTGGGGAGATACCTTAACATTACTGCACTTGCGCCTGAACCGTCCCTCCCTCCAGAGGCAATGGCCGGCCCAGAAGGAAGTGAAAGTCAGGCCCCATTGCCAGTGCCCCCCAGCCCCCCACCCCATCCTCTAGCTTCTCGGAATTTGCCCAGAGGATGTTATCGTCGGGCGTGCAGGAGGGGCAATAAAAAGGAGATGGCCCAGGGGCGCCTGGGTGGCGCAGTCGGTTGAGCGTCCGACTTCAGCTCAGGTCACGATCTCGCGGTCCGTGAGTTCGAGCCCCGCGTCAGGCTCTGGGCCGATGGCTCAGAGCCTGGAGCCTGTTTCCGATTCTGTGTCTCCCTCTCTCTCTGCCCCTCCCCCGTTCGTGCTCTGTCTCTCTCTGTCCCAAAAATAAATAAACGTTGAAAAAAAAAAATTAAAAAAAAAAAAAAGGAGATGGCCCAAGGGTCCAACCACAGGGGACGGTTAGGAACACAACCTGATGACTAAGAGCCCAGGGGGCCCTGGACTGAATCCCAGCAACTCTGCTACCCAGCTGTGTCCCCTCTGACAACTCACTCCCCCTCAGAGCCTGTTTCCCTCCGTAAACGGGGTGGGGGGGGTTAAAGTTGGTCTCTACAGCCCACTGCTCCGGCCTCCCTCGGCCACCCAGATCTCCCCCGCCATCTGGGGGCAGCTGGCCGAGAAACTCACCAGGATGTAATCGGCCCACATGTCCCGGGCAGATTTCAGGGCTGCCTGGCGCAACTTCATAACGTGCTCGTAGCGTGAGTCGGACCAGTGTTTGGGGCCCTCCTCGTCCGGGTAGGACCTGCAGAGAGGCAGCTGTGCTGTGGGAAGCGTGGGGCACCATCGCAACCCGGGGGGCAGTGGTCAGAGAGGGCTTCCTGGAGGAGGGGATGTGTGGGCTGGATCTGAAGGCTGCGAGGAAGCAAGAGGAGAAAACTGGGGGAGGGAGCCCAGGGCCAGCTGCAGAGGAGGAAGAAAGCTCTGGAGATGGGGGTCGGGGGGGCCTCTATGCCTTGCAGGGTCATTCCTGAGGGTAAGAGGAGCCGCAGAAGCAAACTTGCAGCCTGTCCTCCCAGACTCGGAATCTGGTCTGGGCAGCAGACGGGTTAAGAAAAAAAACCTGAAAGGATTAAAGAAACCAGGGGTCAGCACTGCCCAGGGGATCATGGGGAAGCTAAGCAGTAGAGCTCGTGCCAGGGCACAGAGGGACACTGGGGACAAAGCAGTAGGTGTCCCCACCACCAGGAGGACAAGGGCCCAAGGGAACTGCGGGGAAGAGGATTTCTGGGGCAAAGGTCCAGCTGGAGGATTACGGCCCATTGAAGCTGAAGGCAGATCAGAGCAGTCAAGGCCAGCCCTTAAGGCTGCAGAGCTGGGACAATGGGAATCAGGAAAGGTGTGTGAATGAGGGCACAGCGCAGTCCGGCTGTTGGGGCGTCGGGGTGGGGGGGGGAGCGGGCATCCGGGCAGAAGCCGAAGCTCACCTGGGCTCCTCCGCCGGCCGCCACTCCACAGAGTGGTACCAACTCTTCACAGCCACCAGCCATTCGCGCAGCACAGCCGACGTATTGTCTGAGTTGTGGTCCGTGGCCACCCTGCGGGCAGAGCAGGACAGGCAGCGTGAGGCCGGGGACAGTGAGGCAGGGCAGACCACCGGGGCAGCAGGGCAACAGACTCCGGACCCCAAGCCAGCCTCCCACTAACTTATAGCCCTGGGCAAGATGCTTCCCCCCCTCGCTGCCTGTTTCCTCATCTGAAATACAGGTGAGGGAGGACTGGACCCACTTCCCTGGGCTGCAGAGGGGATCAAACGAGCTCATTCTGGAAAAACACATCAGACGTTGTTAGTACAATTGAGCATCTAGGATCTTATAACCACCCCAAGTACTAAATAGGTACAATTTAGTTTTACCATGTTTTCAAAGTTTATTCATTTATTTTGTGTGAGAGAGAGAGAGAGAGGGAAAGAGAGAGCCCCAAGCAGGCTCCACTGTCAGCACAGAGCCAGAGGGGGGACTCGAACCCACGAACCCATGGGAACCCATGAGATCATGACTGGAGCCAAAATCAAGAGCCGGAGACTTAACTGACTGAGCCACCCAGGCGCCCCTGTGCAATTTAATTTTAAAATGTAGCCAGTATATCACATACGCTCACCCACCCTTCCTCAATTGTCTCTTATGAGCAACACCACCTTATAGTGGGCTGTGGTTACTTATTAATTCAACAAACATTTCTTGGATTATCCAGGCTACGCAATCTGGGGTGGAGGAGTGAGACCCATTTAAGCGTTCAGGTTTGGGGCGCCTGGGTGGCTCAGTCGGTTAAGCGTCCGACTTCAGCTCAGGTCACGATCTCGCGGTCCGTGGGTTCGAGCCCCGCATCGGGCTCTAGGCTGATGGCTCAGAGCCTGGAGCCTGCTTCCGATTCTGTGTCTCCCTCTCTCTCTGACCCTCCCCCGTTCATGCTCTGTCTCTGTCTCAAAAATAAATAAACTTAAAAAAAAAAATTAAGAGTTCAGGTTAACCATAAAGATGAGAGCTATCCCCCCACCAAAAAAAAAATTGTTATGAAGTCGCCAACAACAGCAGTGATGATTAGTAATGACAACATAAGGGTAAGAGTACTAGTCCCAGCTCTGGCCCATCGGGCACCAAATCAGAGACGCCAGGCACAAGGGCTTCACAGGCATTAACTGGTTAATTTTCTGAGACGGACCCAACCGCAGTGACATTAAGGCCCCCCATTTTCCAGATGAGGAAACCGAGGCAGGAGGCGGGAAGTCACCAGTCAGGCAGAACTCGGCCCCATTCCCCTGCCACGAAAGAGCCACTTCCCCCTTTGGCCACTAGGGTCCGGTAACCCACCCACCCACGCTGGTTAGAGGGCAGGGAATCTGACTCCGGCTGGGTTCGGGATCCAAGGCAGCAGGAGCCGAAAGGTGTTTCTGTTAGCGGAAGTGCCGTGTGGGCCGCGGGGACCCCGGGTTCCCCTTCTTTGGGGCTGTGGGTGCTCCGAAGCGGGTTTGAGGGTTAGTCCCAGGCAGAGCGGCCCAGCCCTGGGCTGGGCGCGAGGGGTCCCGGATCTGCAGAGCGCGGTCGGTCAGTCCTAATGCGGCGGGGAAGGGACAGGGGGAGGGGCGGGACGGCAAAAGCAAAGGGCCCGCGCGCCCGGCCCGCCCCGAAGAGGGAAGCCAGCGGGGGCCACGCGTGGGTCCGGTCCGGGCCGCCCCGCCCGGTGCCGGGGCAGCAGGCAGCGCGTGGCGTGGAGCCGCCCGAATGGGGGCAAGCAGGCCGGGCGGGGGCCGAGCTCACCACAGCGCCGTGCGCTCCCGCGGGTGCCGCAGCCGCTCGAGCGCGCCCAGCGTGGCGGGCAGCGCGTGGGCCGCGTTGCGCGCCAGCAGCGCGACGAGGACTCGCGGCGCCTGCAGCGGCGACTCCGGGCTCCAGCGCTCCTCGGGGAAGTAGGCGGCGGCGCCCGGCGGGCCCCCCGGAGGCGGCAGCGCCAGCAGCAGCAGCAGCAGCAGCACCGGGCGCGGCCGCCAGCCCCGCCTGCACGCGCGTGGGGCCGCCGCCATCGCGCCACGCGTCGCCTTTAAGCCGTTTTTTCTGCCGGCGGACGCGGACCGCGCCTTGAAGAGGCCAGTGGGGGGCCCCGCCCTGCCGCGCGCCTTAAAGGGGAGGAGCGCCTGGAGTGAATCAGCCGTCTGGGCCCGTTTCCCAGGCCCCGCCCTCAGGACGGCCTTAAAGGCACAGAGAGCCCGGAGCCTTCCAATCTGACGTGACTCTGGTGCCTTCAAGGTGCCGGAGCTCAGAACAAGCCCTGCCTCCCGACACCTGCCCCCGCCTGATGTGCCTCCAGGCGGAGCTGGCTAGTTAGGACCAGGTTTCACGGGGGACGTCGTCTAGGGTGTGAAGCGCGCGTGGTCCCTGGCGTCCTGCAGACCTGGCTTCAAATTCAGCCCCCACCGTAGGCTCCCAGTGTGAGCCTCAGGTTGTCCATCTGTACTATAGGGTCTTCCCGACGCCTCAAGGCTGGCGGCTGCTGGAGCCAGATACTTGAAAATGCTGAGCACGCGATCTGGGGGCAGGGTGGGAGTTTCCAGAGAAATGCTATCAGGGAATTGTTTCCCAGGACTCTTACTAATGTACTTTACGATTGCTTGTTTCTCGGCCATTCTTAAAAACTAAGTTTTAAGAAGGATGCTCAGGTGTACATTTATTAGTATGGTCGGAAGGAGGAGATTCAATATTGTTAAGTGAAATTCGGGGCACTGTAGTGTGTCCTTGTGCTCAGGGGACTGTAGGGCTTGAATTTAAGTAAGACAGGGCGGTGGGCTTGACCCAAAAAGCCTCACGGCTCCCGGCGGCGCGCGGCTAACCGAGTCACGTGATATTTGCCCTTCCTCCTCCTGATGCCCTTCTCCTTGTCCATCCGCTTCTTCCAAATTCATTTCTCTCCTTTCTTCTGTTCTCCAGTTTTTTCTACAATAATCATCTGTGCAAGTTCAGTTTTTAGCTGAATGTTTTGGAAGCGCAACCTAAAATGTACTGGTTACATGCTTGACTAAGGGAGTGGAGGAAGGGGGTCTGGCCACACTGGTCACTGCTGAATCCGAGCAGGGGCACACTTGGGGCTCTGCTTTAGGGGTATGTTAGAGACTTTCTGTAATAAAATGGCAAAAACAATTCTGCACTCTATGAACCTGGCCAGAGCATTCATATTAAGTTAGAAAAACAGAGTGACAAGATGTATCCCATACCCTGATACACTGAGAAAAGACTAGAAGGTTTTCGGACCAAAGACAAAGAGCGATTTTCTCCAGGAGGACTGGATGGCAAATTCTTGTTTCTCCAGTTTTGCAGGATTAACATCACATCCTGGGTTTAAAAACTACAACAACAGCTGTACAAGGCTGCAGAAGCACAAATGTTATATCTCAGAAATTGGAGCTGAAGGGTAAAGTCAGGAAAAGTGAAGAAACTCTCTTTGGGGAGGCTGAAAACGCCAGGGCGGAAAGAGGCGGAACCATCTCCACGGGGAGTCTGCATCTCCCCCTCTGAAAGCTGAACCCAGAAGGACCCTGGGGAAATCCCTCCGGAACCTGCTCCGGAAGCAGCTGTAAGGCTTGTGATACAATGAAGCGGTCAACTGCCAGGACACAGATGGCTTCTCTGGCAGGCAGAGGGAAGTCAATCAGTGCTTCACTCTCAGCTGAGAAACTAGATACCAAGTTAAGATTTGGAGCAAATAAATCCGAAAGGTCTATAGCATGCTGCGAATTAAATAAATAAATAAATAAATAAATAAATAAATAAATAAATAAATAATAACCTGTACCGTATAGCAAAGCATTAATATCTTCAATATACAAAGAGTTTTTAGGGATCAATAAGAAAAAGAGAAAACCTACTGAAGAGAAAAGTAGGCAAAGCCATGAACTGGCAATACACTTTAAAAAAAAAAAAAAGCACAAACAGAAAAATGGCAATAAGCCTCTTTTTAGGTTCAATTCAATCATTAAAGAAATTCAAAATGAAACGATGAAATGTGTGCATCCCTCCAACTGACTTTTTTTTCTCTTGTGGACATTCCTAGTGTTTGGAAAGGATACAGAGAACGTGCACAAATGCTGTTGGTGGGAGGGTAAAGAAACCCAGCGTTTCTGGAGAGGAATGAGGTAGAGATATGAGGGTTATAAAAGCCTCAGAGGGGCGCCTGGGTGGCTCAGTCGGTTAAGCGTCAGACTTCTGCTCAGGTCGTGATCTCACAGTTCATGAGTTCGAGCCCCGTGTTGCGCTCTGGGCTGACAGCTCAGAGCCTGGAACCTGCTTCAGATTCTATGTCTCCCTCTCTCTCTGCCCCTCCCCTGCTCACACTCTGTCTCTGTCTCTCTCTCAAAAATGAATAAACATTTAAAAAAAATTTTTTTAATAATAAAAGAAAAATAAAAGCCTTGAAATGGTGTGGATGCTTTGACTTATTTGTCCGATGGGAACGAAGAGAGATGCAGTCGAGACGCCGCTGTGGATGTTCCTGGAGGAGGCCGTGAGCAGAGCGGCTGGACCTCGGCACCAGAGCCTGGTTGCCTGGGACAAGTCCCTCTCTGAGCCTCAGTTTCCTCGTCTGTAAAATAGAAAGCGTCATAAGGAAGACAAAATACATCCAATGCCTGACACGTAATAGATGCTCAGTAAATGTAAGCCTAGCAAAAGAAACTGAGCAGAAATTATAAGCTCCCAGAAGATAAATGGGCCAAGGAGAGGAGCAAAGTTTCACCAAAAAGAAGCTAAAAACAGCTCATAAACACATGAAAAGATGCACAATCTCCTCTCCAATTAGACATGCTCATTAAGATGACGACCAGACACCATTATTCACTCAGAAGATCTGAGAAACCCCGAGTCAGCGGATAGCCTGTGCAGCCGATGGGGAAATGGGCCACCTGCATACAGGTGAGGGGCACCAGGTGGGACCACCTTGGTGGAGAATGCTCTGGACACTGCCGTTGAAGTAACAAACACAAATGCTCTAAACGCTGAGATTTCGTATTGGGGAATTTACCCGGAGACCTGCACTTGCTTGGAAAGTCTGTTCAAGGTCATTTCCTGAAGCAATAACAGTTAGCTCAAAAGACTAGAAGCAAAATAACCATCACTGGTTAGATTCCGGCTAAAAACATTAAGGGGCCCGTTCAACAAGACCTCATCCTCAATTGCACATCCCCAAATATTTTGACACCCAGGAGTCTTTCTAAGACTGTTGAATCTCCATTTACGCCAGCAAGTGTGAATATTCTTCAGTTTATCTGCACTGACCAACTATGGGATGCTAGCCCAGATCAGTGGTGTATTCGTGAGCTTCTGCTGTGTAACAAATGACCCCCCCCCCAAAAGTGAGCAGCCAAAAACAACACACATGATCTCAGAGTTTCTGTGGATGAAAAATGTGGGAACTGCTTAGTTGGGTGGGCTCATAAGGCTCTCGTAACAGTAATACTCAAGGGGGTTGAGCTGTTAGCTCTTCCAGAATCCCTGCCCCTACCCCGGGTGCTGAACATCCAGATTATAGCCGTCCTGCCTCCTGGCCTGCTTCTGGTTGGATGGGTTGTTTTCTGCCCCATTTCAGGGAAGTCCCCATGACACATTTCCATCTCACAGCTGGAGCTGAGGACCCCGGCACCTCCCAGCAGTGTCAGCCTCAGTCCTACATGCATTTACTGCTCCAACAAAGCGCTCGCTGTAGGCTCCTGCAGTAGGAGGTCAGGCTCCCCCGGTGCTGAGCATGGCTCCCTCTACCCCTCTCCCAGAGCAGCCCTGGCTTGTGGTGAGCCCAAGGCTCCCATCGCCATGAGGTCCCCTTGCAGTGTTGGGAACCGGTAGCTACTGGGAGAGGCTCCACAGAGGCCTGGCAATATGCGATAGGACACAAATTCATGTGCATGTCAGAGGGTACCTCTGGCTCAGACAAACACTGTGGCTCCCCACTGCCCTTGTTTACCGTGAGCTTGGCCAACCTGGCTGGGTCAGGAGATAAGGTATACGCCGTTCCATCCAGGAATCCACACTTAAGAACCATCCCCCCAACAATTCACTGGATGGCCCAAGAGCTTGTGAGATCCTTACCTGCTCCTGTCGGGTCCCATGGGGCCTCTGAGCAGCCATCCAGAGCGCAGGACATGTCGCTGACACCAAGGGCCTTTTTCAGTTCTAAAGCAAGAGATAAACCTTTGGACCCATCTGGGGATGCCATGCGTTCTCTCAGAGAGGCCACAAGAGGGCAAAGGATGGCAGGAAATGTCTCAACCAGGAACCCAAAACAAGTGGCTCAAATAATCCTCTCTCCATACCTATGGCCATGGCAGACATTGCTAGTCGATCCCCACATCTTCACTGAGCCCCCTACCAACCCTCCCTGCCAACACAACACTCCAAGCAGACATTACAAGTCAATTAAGGATGAAACACCACCAAGGACCCCTCTAGGAATAGAGACTCTCTGAGGTTACCTGTTTCCGGGTTTTTTTGTTTGTTTGTTTCCAATTAGAGAATAGTCTTCTTCCATTTAAAATGCCCCTTTTCTAAGGGAACTTAGTTCTTTTTGTCACCCTTACTTCCTGGCTCCTAGAACCCTACTGTCTTTGGGTCCCCCCCCCCCCACCTCTCCAACTGCTCTTTCTGTGTCCCTACTTCCTGTTTGCTCCTTCAGATACAGGTGCTCCAGGACTCCACTCTTCCCTGTAAACACCATTCCCAGTGTCGTGGCCCCTCTTGTGCCCTCAGTGACGCCCAACAACCTCAGGCTCCCACCTCAGCTTCACGCCTGGGCTCTATCCCCTTGTGTGCTGCACCTTCAGTCCATCCTTTGCCTCTAGGACTGTGCCCTCAACCTCCTCCCCTGGCTTCCGGTGTGGCCGGTGTTGCCCTCTGCTCACACACCCTCCATGGCTCCCCATTGCCTGCCCAATAAAGCCTAACCTCCTCTGCCTGTTATTCAAGGCCCTGCACACCTGCCCCAGCAGCCTCCTGCCTCCTCTCCTTCCATTCCCCTTCATATCCTCTGTATCAGCCACGCGGATACCATGACATTCCCTGAAAGTCACATGGCTCATCCGAGCACACATCTCTTCAGTCACAGGCAGTGGGTCACGAGCAAACTGAAGAAGCAAGAAGGAGAAGAGATGGTTCTGGAACCCCTTCCCAGCCCAGAAGATCCAAGGACTCTCAGGGCTTCAATGCCAGCCCAGAAAAAAACAAAGAACAAAAAACAGGGAGTGGTTGCTGAACGAATAAAGGTCAATGTGTCTTCTATCCCCAGTTTCTGAATTTTGCCTCCTTGCCTTCAGCCTGAGAACTCCTACACACCCCTTACAGCCTTGCCCCAATGCCCCCTCCTTTAGGGAAACTCCATCACTGCCCTTCTAAGACTCGCTCACCCTAGTCCCCATCTGTCCCAGTCCTAACATTCAGTCAAAGGTTAGTGTTCACAGGAAGTAAGAGGTGATGGGGAACCCGGGAGAGCTTGGTATATACAGCCAGAGGGCACCAGGCTTCCTTGAGCCATAGAGGAACGGGGCTCACCTCCATCAATCCTCTGCAGCAGGACCCCCCGGACAATGTCTTCATAGATACCCTCGATGGTCAGGGCCGGGCTACCCACGGCGAGGACCTCCCCTTCGAACTCAGGCAGCTCCTAGAACAGAGGTGGGTGAGGGGTTGGGCTGGAGGAGAGGGCTGCGACCTTGACCCTGATCAGCTGGGAGACCTTGGGACAAAGTTTCCTCATCTTTTTTTTTTTTTAATTTTTTTTCAACGTTTTTTATTTATTTTGGGGACAGAGAGAGACAGAGCATGAACGGGGGAGGGGCAGAGAGAGAGGGAGACACAGAATCGGAAACAGGCTCCAGGCTCCGAGCCATCAGCCCAGAGCCTGACATGGGGCTCGAACTCACGGACCGTGAGATCGTGACCTGGCTGAAGTCGGACGCTTAACCGACTGCGCCACCCAGGCGTCCCAAGTTTCCTCATCTTTATTTTTTTTTTAATTTTTTTTTTCAACGTTTATTTATTTTTGGGACAGAGAGAGACAGAGCATGAATGGGGGAGGGGCAGAGAGAGAGGGAGACACAGAATCGGAAACAGGCTCCAGGCTCCGAGCCATCAGCCCAGAGCCTGACGCGGGGCTCGAACCCACGGACCGCGAGATCGTGGCCTGGCTGAAGTCGGACGCTTAACCGACTGCGCCACCCAGGCGCCCCAAGTTTCCTCATCTTTAAAATGAACCCCTGGATCCATATGCCTCCATGTTGCCGGCGTTGATGAACCACAGCATGGCACATCTCAATGGGAATTGTGCGGGGATCTCTGTTGGCCAACCCCCCTCCCCAGCTTCTTCTTCTAGAGGATCGTGTGAGCGCCTGAAGCAGACCCCTGCCTGGTGTCCCGTGTGACCGGGCCCCTGTGACCTTCTCTCTCATTGCCTTCCAACCCCCTCACTCACTGAGCACCAGCCACGCTTGCCTCCAACGCACCAGGCATAGTCCTACCTCAGGGTCTTTGCACATGCTGTGTCTTCCCCAGGACATGGCTCATGCCATCAGTTCATTGCTTCTCAGGTGTCATTTTCAGGAAGAGCCTCCCTGGCCACCTGGCAACCCCTCCCCCCCCCACACACACACACATTCCCTCTCTGCCTCCTCCCTTCGCTGAGATACAATGCATGGGCCCCCCATCCAACCCAACCACAGGGCTCAGGGAACAATAGTCTCTGAGAGAGAGAGCATTCTGCCCACTTTTATAGAAAGACACAGGCACATGGCTGTCCTCTGGGCCCTGCGTGTATGTGCCCCATTACTCACCGCTTTGCAGCTACTCTTCAGCTGGCTCAACACAAAGGGCAAGAAGATACAAAGCAACCATCCACGGATGAACCTCCTCCGCGCTGAGCTGCTGTCCGACTGGAACTTCTGCACGGGAAAAGCAGCAGCGGCCAGTCCAGCGGCCCTCTGAGCACCTGGGCCCACTGCCATCTGCCATGCCCTCCCGGTGGACCTCACCTTCAGCACACGCCCCCTGACTTTCTCCAACTGCTGGGCAGCCTGGGTGCAGTCCAGGGCTGTGGTCAGACACTGGTCCGCCAGCTGTAGGAAGGTGGCCACGGCGTCAGCCATAAGCTGCGGGAAGAGTAACTGCTAGAACCCCGAGAATCACGCTCCGGCCGACGGAGCCCCGTGCCTGCCTGGCTGACCCTTCTCAGCACGCAGACTGACCCGACCAGTCACTTTTCCCCAGCCTCCTTGTTTCAGGAAACAGCATCCCCTTCCTCTCGGGACTGGGGCATCATCCAATCAGTGGGGATCTGTGTGTAATCTAGCAGAAAGTGCCCTCCGCTCTGGAGGATGGTGCCTGGGTGCTCGGCCTGGGGGGCAGAGAGCCGGTCAGAGTTCAGCCTCGTTGGCTGAGCGCTCTTGTGCAGCGCACGACTTGAACAACTGTACCAGGCAGCACTCGGTCTTCTCCATCCCCGTCTCCTTCACTCACCATGTCAATTAGCAGGTCCCATTCCCTTGGCCTTCAAACACACGCCACTTCTCTCCACCAACAGTGCCCATTCTGCTTCAGGCCTCCTGCCTGCCTCCTCTATTCCTGCCCCCAACAGCCTCTCTTCCCCACAGCAGGTAGGGCTTCCTAAATTTTGAATCTGGTCACGCCCCTCCCCTGCTCACACACCTGCTGTGGCTCCCCATGGCCCTCAGGACAGAGCCTGGCCCCTTAACCCCATACTCAAGTCCCTGACCCACCTGCCCCTCCACCTTGCTGGCAAATCTCCCACCTTGCTGCCCTCACTTGAAGCCTACAGCCCAGTGTCTCTAAATGGCTTCCAAATGCAGACGAACTCCCTCACCTCCCAGTGCTGTTCCCTCTACCCAGGACGTATTCCACCCCCCATTCCTCCCACCGCTGCTTCAGTTTGAAAGTCCTCTCCTCCTGGGGGGGCCCTCCTAGCCCTGGAGATGAATCAAGTGTCTCTTCAGAGCTCCCATAGCACCACGGCCCTGTCCACCACGTGTGGTCACTGCCTGCTTATGGGCTGATGTCCGCAGGATACCCCCCACTCGCCCTCACCTGCTGTGCGAGATCCTGGGCCCCAAATACCAGGCTTCGTGTGCCAAAGAAGCCAAATGGCGCCACCAGCTGCCCCAGGCGCTTCTGGCTTCGCTCAGCCTCACGGTAGCAGGCGTGCATCAGCTCTGAGTCCCACGGCATCTCCCCAAACGAGTAAACCTGTGCCCCGATGGCAGTCAGGTGAGAAAAACACCATCAGTCGATGGAAAAGCCGGGCCAAGGACCTCACAGCCAATTCGTAGCAAGAGAAATGCAAATGGAAACACATCCCACCTCAGCCATTACCCCCCCCCCCAAATGCGTAATAAAGACAACAGGTATGGTGTAGGACATAAAATGGTAAAACCTGAAAGGAATGGGTAACACGCCGTGCTGGCACCACTGAGGGGCAACAGGCACACCAGCCCTTGTCACGCCCGCACCCATCAGCTGATCCCCTCTCTGTCCTTGGCTCTGGGGTCACAGAAATGGAGTAACCCCATATGGTCTCTGCCCTCAAGGAGCTCACAGAAAAGTTGGGGAGGATAAACTATCGACAATCGACTACAGAGGTGTATAAATGTGTCTGTGAGGAAGGAAGCACAGGTAGCCATGGATGCAGAGAGGGAGCAGGGAAAGTTCCCAGAGGAAGTGATTATGAAACGGAGGCCTAATGAGTTGAAGTTTTCCTGGCACTTAGTAGGTGTTCATTTAATATCAGAAGAACAGGGGCGACCTGCATGGAGCAGAAGTCACTGGCTTAGGGGATGGGGGGTGGGCTCTGGCAAACAGAGGAAGGGGAAGAGGAGGGATTTGAGGGTAGGTGATTCCAGACCCATGTTGCTAAAATCCTCCTCTTGTCATTTTGCTCCCCCCCCCCGACCGTGTTTCAAACTGTACCCCTCAACGACCAGAGCATGGTGGTCTACAATAAGAAAAAAGCACCCTAGGGCAAAGTTCGGAAACAGTTGTCAAAGGAGGCTTTCAAACAGAAAGTGAGAGGGCTCACGCAACTCTTCTGTGAGGTTAACGCGCCGCACGTCCGTCGAATGAACCCCACCCCGGGAGCTCACCTCCTTGCGCAAGCGGGTGCTAGAGGGGCTCCCACGCAGGTGGCGAGACAGGCGGTCCATGCCCTGGGCTAGGAGGGCCTGCACTGTTGAGAGCACGGCTTCCACGGTGCTCAGCAGCTTTTGCGTGACCCGGGACAGCTGTGTGTCCACCCTCCCGCGCAGGCAGGACTCCAGGGGACCCTCGACCTCCACTGGAATGGGAAGACACTAGCCCGGGTCTCCTCCGCAAGGTGCTCCGCAAAGGGGGCGCAGGCGGCCCGGGGCTCAGCACCAGGAGGACAGGGGCTCAGACTCTGAGCGCCCTCTTCTACCATTTTACAGGTGAGAAAACTGAGGCTTTGCGTGCGGCAGCAATGAGCTCAAAGCCGTACGCCCGAGAGGCCAGAGTCTGGATTCCAAGCCGGTTGTCTTTGTCACTGAGCGGAGTGGGAGCCTCCGCCGTCTGACCGGGACAACCCGGGTCAGGTCTGCCACTACCTGTGCCTCCACCCCTCTCCCGACTGGATGTCATTAGCCCCATCCCTAGCCCGCCGCCTTTCCGCGGCCGCGACCTCGCTCTTGACCCCGCCCTTGTCTGGCATCCTCCAGCCTTGGCCCAAGGCCACGCCCATACTCCAACTTCTACCCCGCCCCTCATGCCCCGCCCTTTCTTTGTCCTGCCCTGTCCCGCTGGGTCTTGGGTCGGGATCCTCGGCCCCACCCCTTACGCCCACCCAGTTCCCCGCCTAGCAGTCAGGCCCCTGGCCCCGCCCCTCCCGGCCCAGGCCCCGCCCCTCCCGGCCCAGGTCTCACCCCGCAGCCTCCGCGCCACGCGCGCCCGCAGCTGCAGAATCTGGTCCACGTCCGGGCGGATGTTCTTCTCCAGGGCCGCCAGCAGTTCGTCCTTTTCCGGCTGGAAGGCGCGGAGCCCGGCGGAGGCCCCGGCCAGGACGGCAGCGTGGACTGCGTCTAGGAGCTGCCCGGACCGGCCAAGGGGACCCCACACGGGCCAGAGGCGCGACAGCGAGCCGAGATGGGGCGGGATGGGGGAAGAGAGAGACAGAGACGGAGAGCCAGAGAGACGCGCAGAGAGTTTAGGGGACAGTCGCGGGGAGAGGGAAGACGGGCCCCAGAGTCCGGCCCCTATCCCCCTGTGCGGCCACCCGCGTGTACCTCGGTCCAGGCCCAGGCACGGTTGCGGCTGGCCCCCCGCAGGCCGGGCAGGGTCTGGGCTCGCAGCGCCGGCAGCAGCTCCCGCATCAGCACCCCGGTCAGCACCTGCGGGAGAGGGGGCCGTAGGCGCCCGCGGCGGGCCTAGAGGGGTCCCAGGGGCGGCCTTGCACCGCACTGACCTCGGCATCCGAGCCCAGGGTCACGTCGTCCTCGCCAAAGTGGCCTCGGCGCTGCCGATAGAGTCTTAAGGCGTCCAGGAAGGCACGGGCTGCGGGGGCCTGACTGCGCTGCAAGACTGAGGGGGCAGTTCCTGAGTGCCAGCCCACTTCTCCCCTGCTCTCACCTCTGCCCGGCTCCCTCTCACCCGGGCAGGAAGCCCTCCACCTCCTCACCAGGTCCCCAGACACCTAAATCTCACCCATCTCCAGACGTTGGCACAAGCAGGGCCCTCTGCAGGGAACATGGTGCCCCAGGACCATCACCGGCCCATAAGGCACCTTGATACTCCGGTTTAGGAAAAAGCATCCCCCGTGGGCAGTCACAGGCCAGGCTGCACGGCCCCTCCTGATAGGCACATCTGTGCGCTCAACAGCCTGCTCAACATGCATGTTGGTCCTGTTCCCCTTCTTCCCCTGGCTGGCCCCAGCTTCAACACACCCTCCTCTGAGCAGCCCTCCCTGATCTCCCAGGCTGAGCTCCCACAGGGCCGTGTCCCCATCACAGCCTGTTGTCACGTCTGTCTCCCCCCACAAGCCATTTCGTAAACAAACTGGAAACTTGGGACAGGACCCCACAGCCAGCAGGGGCGGAGCCATCTCGCCTCGGACCCCAGGACACGCAGCTGCCTGACCTTTCCCGGGACCCACCTGTCCCACGGAGCCGGATGCCACCCTGGAGGGCCAGCCTCCAAGCCCGCCGCGCTTCCCCCGTGGCCGCGGAGAAACAGAGGTGCCGGCGGAAGGGGTGCTGCAGGAACAGGGGGAAGTTCACGGGCATTTCCAGGAGGGGTTCGGGCTCTTCCTGGGTATGTTCTCCTGGAAGCAGACGGAGGAGGCTGTGTCATCCTTCACTCACTCGCTCTACAATCAATCGTTCATTCGCTGGAAGAAGACACCCATGAAAATACCCACCCCACCCCACCCCCCCCCTACCCCCAACCCCCCCCCCCCCCCCCCGCCGCCCACACGGGCAGTTGCTAACATAGTTGCACTATCCTTATTCTGGCTCTCGGTCCCAGGGGGAGGTGCGCCCAGGGGAGACGTCAGCGAGCCATCCCAGCGTTGTTTCTGAGCCTCAGCATCCTCCTCAACACGGAGGCCTGGACAGCCACCACCCGTCTGTCTGAGTTGGCATGTCGTCATCTGAGCCCTGCTTGCCCTGGGAGTCAGCCAGGGCCAGATTCAAACCCGGCCAAGTCACTTGCTAGCTCTATGTGTAGGGCACGTTTTTCCTACCTGGACCTCGGTTTCCCTGCCTATAAAATGGGCCTAAAAGTGATATCGATGACCCGTTGGGAGAACTGTGCGGGAGCCAGGGTGAGTGAATTTTGGGGGGGGGGGTTAATTTATTGCAGGGGGGGGCCCTAAATCCTCACTTTTTTCTTCTGATTTCCAGAACTGCAGCAAGATGCAGGAATCCAGAAGGTGGAAACCCTGGGCATCCCGGCCCTTCAACGGCAGCCTCCGGAGGCAATAACAGCCTTTAACGCTTTGTTGGGGGGCATTACCCCCGATTTTAAAGTCCGCACAAAGCGCATGATGTGCATCTGAGTGAGAAGGACTTTTCCGGTCTGTAACTGGCCTTTTTGTTCCTGCATACGTCTGGGGCACCTTCAGCGGCTACCCAGCTTTCCTTTCTCAGGGCTGGGCCATAATTGATTTCATCAAGCCCCGAGGGCCGCGTATTCGGATAGCTTTTCTTCTTTCCGCTAGCACCAACATTTCTGCAAACCTGCCTCTTTGCGTCGTTTGGTGGCAGGATAGCGCCACAGTGAAGCAGAAATGCGATTCTGGCGCTGTCCCTTACTGTGTGACAGTCCTCAGCCTCAGTGGCCTCATCTGTGCAATGGGGTAGTTAGCGATGGGGCCGGCTTCTGGGCAGGCTCAGTGAGATCACACGAGCCCCGCGCTGAGCCCTCGTCATACTTATGCCAGCCCAATAATGCGGTTCCTTTCCCTATTCCTGCACGGTATTGTGGTCATGAAAGAGAGAGGGGGGTAGAGAGAGGAAGCAGAAGGAGGGGGGAAGGGAGGGAGGGTGGGAAACCCTCCTGGGAATGCTAGGCTGAACAGTACCCCCTGCAGCAAATCTGTGTGATAGTCCCACCCACCTGTGACTATCTCCCCACATGCTTGCTAACATCGGGTTTTATTGTTTTTATCGTCGCTACTTTGATTCCGGCCCAGGGTCCCAACTCTCCTTCTCACTCTAGTAAGAGTGGATGTTCCTCTTGCTAGAGCTGGGGTACTCACCCAAAGGGCAATGCTGCCCCCAGGGGACACGTGATAGTGTCTGGAGATACTTTTGATGGTCACACCTCGCGGGGTGGGGGGGGGGTGTCCTACGGGCATCGAGTGGGTGGAGGCCACGGATGCTGTTTAACACCCCGCAATGTATAGGGTGCCCCGCCCCTTGCAAAGAATGATTTGCCCCCAACTGTCAACAGTTCTGACGTTAAGAAACATGCTCTTGAGATCTCGGGAACCTTACCTGAGGAGACTGGGCAGAGAGCATCCAACAGGCAGAGATATTCACGCTGGGAAGTCAGGACAGTATACCCTGTCAAGGCCACGGAGCCGAGGGGATGGCCCCCATTCTCATATTCCTATGAAAGGCATCCAGAGAACCAACTTGGGACAGGTCTAAACCACGGCTTCCGTGTCCTAACTGTGGGATCAGGGGAAGGCTTGGGGTTAGCTAGGGAAGTCCCCCACCCCTCCTCCCTCCCTCCCTCCCCTGTGGTCGAACACCCAGTACCCACTGGGTGCTAGGCCAGTCCTAAATAATATACGAAGGTTATCTCCTTGAATCCTCACAGCCCCATACGACGTGGACCAGCACCAACCCATTTCACAGAGGTGGAAACTTGAGTCCCAGGAGCACAAATGACCTGCCTGAGCTCCCCAGCCAGGCGTGATGTGCGAAGGCCTCTCGGTTTCAACCTCAGCTCTGCTGATGACCATGAGGAAGTCGTGACTCGTGGCCTGGACCTCGGTTTTCCTACCCAGCCCAGCGGGGGGTGGTTGCCCACCCCAGGCCCATCTCATAGGGACCTCAATTCATACTAGGTGACTGAAGACAGGAGAGAGGACCATGTTGGGAGCTGGACCCCAAAACCCATGCCGAGGAGCGTGGCCTGGCGAGGCCAGGAGGGAAGGGAGGAGAGCCACTTCCTTACCTCCCTATGGCTGAACCACTCCAGGCGGCCATCCCCCCGCAGGACACAGAAGATCGGCTGCCACCGAGGCGGGTGGCCCCACAGCTGGGTCAGAGGCCCTTGGTGCTCACGGACTCGGGGAAGCTTCTGCGGGAAGAGGGACCGGTGGGTGTCAGGGGCACGGACCAGTGTCCCCACGTCCAGACCGCCTGGAGAGCACCCCACTCCACACCCCCCATCCCAGGCTCTACCAAGTCCAGGGTGCCCGGGTGCTTGTTACCTTTCTAAGCCTGCCCACAGCATGCACTTGTTTGGGACAGCTCCAAATACACGTGGATTCAGTCCTCCCCACAGTCCTGGGGGCAGACACCTTGTCCCCACTTCCCCCCTGAGCCTCAGATGACACCCCAGCCCTGGCCAACGTCTTTTTTTTTTTTAATTTTTTTTAAGGTTGATTCATTTTTGAGAGAGACAGAGTGCAAGTCTGGGAGGGGCAGAGAGAGATGGAGACACAGAATCCGAAGCAGGCTCCACGCCCCGAGCTGTCGGCACAGAGCCCGCTGTGGGGCTTGAACTCACGAACCGCGGGATCATGATCTGAGCCGAAGTCGGCCACTTAACCGACTGAGCCACCCAGGCGCCCCAGCCCTGGCCGACATCTTGAGGGCAGCCTGTGAGAGACCCTGAAAGAAGGAAACTCAGGAGGCTGTGTCTGGATTCCTGACCCACAGCAACTGTAATACGTGTGTGTTGTTTCCAGCCACTGGTTGTGGGATGTTTTGTTATGCAGCATTAGCTAACTGATACAAGTGGGATTGCTGGGTCGTGGAGCCGGTGGAGTTTACCTTCATGGGAGAAACAGCCAGTCCTCTGCCCACAGACCCCTCCCTTGGGCAGGATGGGGCATCACTTTGTTTTATCACCTTTGTTACTCTTCTCACTACCTGGCCACCTGAACCGTGTGCCTTTTATTTCATCACCGGGTCCCAGAGCAAGTCCCGGTAACCCAGATGGTGCTCGATAAATACTCTGTGAATACGCTAACTGCATTTGCGATGTTTTCATTCTTTGATAGAAAGTCACATGTTGGCTAAATGATTCTCCAAACCTTTTCTGAGGTCTGAGATTTTTCCTAGTGATATTGTTAAAACATGATTATAGAAATTATATATGATAAGCGTTTTGTAAGATGTTCAAACCGAAGCCAGGGGAGAGCCCCCACACTGTCGAACCCCAACGTCAACTGTGCCCTGGCCCCCGTGGCCGGAACCTACAGGCGGTAAAGGGGCAGGTGGGAGCCACACCTGCGGTCCCATGATGCCTTAGGCAGGACAAGGAGAGTCCCGGGTGAGAGAGGGCTCTGTGTCCACAGTGTCAGGGAGCCTCCACCCCAGGGCAGGCAGAGCTGAAAAAGGAGTCATCTGAGAGAGGTAGGAACAACTCAGAGCCCTGATCTGGGAAGTGTCAGTAACCAGCATGGGCTCCAGGTTCAAATCCTGCCTTGCCTCGTTTTTTTTTTTTTTTTTTTTTAATGTTTATTTTTTGAGAGACAGAGACAGAGACAGAGCACGAGCAGGGGAGGGGAAGAGAGAGAGGGAGACACAGAATCTGAAGCAGGCTCCAGACTCTGAGCTGTCAGCACAGAGCCTGATGCGGGGCTCGAACTCACAGACCGTGAGATCATGACCTGAGCTGAAGTTAGATGTTTAACCGACTGAGCCACCCAGGCGCCCCTCAAATCCTGCCTTGCCCCTCGCTGGCAGGGCGACCTCGGGTGCTGCAGTTTCCTCACTAGTCAGAGACTCATTTCCCAGGCTGGTGAGGACGGGGTGTGTGGTAGAGGGCATGTGGAGTCATTTGTTGGCTTGGCAACATCTGGAGCTGGGGCCAGGCAGCTCTAGGCTCTTACGTCCTATCAAGAAACGTCCTGAGCTCCTACTGGGTGCAGGCACCACACGGACGCAAGGGATGTGGGGTGGGGGGGTGGGGACAAAGCCTGGCCCCTGCCCTCCCAGGGCAGACAGATGGAGGAGGCAGACGTGTGACCCAAGGCTTCCCTGGATAAACAGCAGGACGGGGATCCCAGAGGAGGCACCCAGCCCAGGGAGGGGCTGTGCTGATCAAGGAAGGCTTCTTGGAAGAAGCAGTGGCCGAAGCATGAGGAGGAACAGGGAGAGTGCACCGGGCAGAGGGTGCCGCACGTGCAAAGGCTCGAGGGTCCAAGGGGCGTGTTTCATGCCCAGTAGACTAGACGAGCCTTTCCCAACTTCAGAATTTGGCTGTGCCCTCCCCCTAGAATCCTCTTCTCATCCCGGGCTCCGCGTCCAGCAATTTCTCGTCCTGTACATCTCCGTTCAGAGGGGGCCTCCCTGCCCCCCGACTCCCCGCCCCCGCCCCCAACACTGCCTCTCATCTTGTCTTCACGGCACCTATCGGCAATGACGCTGCAACACGACACAGTAGTCTGTCATTCCTCTCCCCGTCACGCTGTGAGCCAGCGGGGGGAGGGGTGGCGCATGGCAGGACCCACCCCCACCGCCACTGTGTCCCCAGCGTCCGGCCTAGGACGTGGTATGCAGCAGGGGCCCCGTGCATGTTTGTTCAAAGGATGCATTTTAACGGTCTTGCCGGGTCTCGGCGCCAGCAGGGGCGAAGGCGTCAGGAGGGCCCCCAACTGAACCGGTGCCCCCTCCCTTTGTGGCACCCACTTTACTGCGCATCAGCTGGCATCCGGCGGGCTCCTGGGGCCCCAGCTCACGGGAGATCTGTCGCAGGACAGAGGCCGCCAGCTGCTCGCGATAGCAGGGCAGGAAGTCCCTCAGCATGGTGTCCACCTGGCCTGCAGGGACAAGGGGACACTCAGGCGGTTGAATCAGACCTGCCTGGGGAGGGCCGAACAGGCAGGGAGGCCGCTTGTGAGCTCCTACCCTTGCCCCAAAGCTGCCCAACAAGAGGTGCTCCAAATTCCATTCACCCTGAACCCTCCGGACTGTTTCCATCCACGTGACTCGGGCTTAATTTATAACAGACGCACAATAAATTTTAATCGTATAGAGCCTCCGATCTGATAAGCTTTGACACCTTCACAGCCCAAGAAACCATCGCCACAATCGAGGTGGTGAACGGAGCCATCCCACCCGAGTTCCCTCTTGCCCCTTCCACGGGGAGGTTTTCAAAATCTTTTAAGAGCCTCACCCTAGCACCAGGGAATTTTCTGGGGTGACCCGATCTAGGAAGCGACCACACAAGTGTTAAAGTCCGCCAAGCGGTTTCGCTAAGATGTGTGCACTTGGCTGAATGTAAAACATGAATCCATCCTGCTGCCTGGAATGTGGACCCAACGGCCGGAGCATCAGCAGGCATTATGCAGCATGAGGTGGCCTTAGGCACAAAAGCCACGCATGGGAGAATGATGAAGCGAAGGAGTTCAGGTGTCTAACTTGTATCAGCCTGCCTGCCACTGTACCTCCCCATAGGAGAGAGAAATAAATCTTTATCTTGTTTAAGCCCCTACAGGAAAAGAAAAAGAAACACATGGCGTAGAGTAACTTACTGAATCCTTACAATGGTTCCATGAGATAGGGATTGTTGCTATCCCTGTTTTGCAGATAAGAGAATGAAACCTAGGAGATGAAGTCATTCATCCAAGGTCACACAGTAAGTGGCCGTGGGGTGAACTTGGATGGTCTGGGTGTTGGTAAGACATGCCACATGCCGGTGCACATGCTGTTCCCCCTATCTGGGATGCTCTTCCCATATCTGCCCGCCAACTGCGTCACGTCCCTCCAGCCCCGGCTTGGCCCTCATCTCAGTGGGCAGTTGCCCACCCCTCCTTCTTCCCCTGATGTGGGGAGCGTGGGGGTTCTCCGCCGTGCTCATCAATCAACTGCCATTCTTGAAATGATAACTTGGCTTTCCTTCCTGGTCTAGATCACGAGCCCAGGAGGGCGGAAGGATTCTCCACCCCACCGTGTCCCCCGCAGAAAGCTCGTCCCAGGAGGTCTGGCTGGGCTTGGGACACCTCCCACCTGGCCCCCCGCCCTCACCCCGAACCCACGCCCTGAATAGGCTACCAGATTTACTGAGTAAAAGTACAGGACGCCGATGAAATTTGAATTTCAGAGAAATTCAGAAGAAATTCAGAGAAATGAGGAGTCATTTTTTCGCATGAGTGTGTACCCCAGGCAAAATGTGGGACATACTCACACAAAACAAGAATATTTGTTGCTTATCTGGAACGTAGGGCATCCTGCTACGGTCAGCCACCGTGTCGGACAAACTTGGCCCTGAACCCCACCTGGCCCCCGACCCACCTCACCCCGTGCCGGCTCACCTCTCAGGTGCTGTTGCCGCCGCTTGTCCAGGGGACTCGAGGGCCGCCCACCCATCCTGCTGCAGTCACTGGGGGCTCCCTCGAGAGCAAAGCAGACACTCCCTTCCCTCCCACGACCCCCAGGTTTCTGAGTTCAGGGGCACCGCGGGAGCAGGGCAGCCCGTAAGAGGCCTGGCTGCCGCCGAGACCAGCCGCCTGGGCTCAGAAGCCAGAACATAGGCCCTGCGTGAGTGTGTGCGTTTGTTGGGCTCAGTGGGGAATGCCCACCCCTGCCCTGCCCCACCCTGCACCTGCGTCCTCCTGGGACCGAGGCCTCCAGAGCTGCTGGTTTCTGCAGGGGCTGCTGGGGCAGCCCCGGGGGTGCTTTGGGGGTATGGAAGACAAGAGTCCCAGCTGGCTTTGGAGGAGGGACGCAGGGCAGACACCCGGTGGGACCAGTAGCTGTTGTTGGGGTGATGGGCAGGGACGGGGTGTCTAAATCCTGGTGCCCGCTCCCACTCTGCCAACCCCTTGCTGGGTGGTGCTGGGTTCTGAGAGGATCTGGCCCTGGCCCAGCCCCCAGCAGCCCCCAGCCTGACAGCCTCAGTTCCTGGGGTCAGTGCTGGCGCAGGGGGAGAGGGCGGGGAGCTGTCGGTATGCCATGGACTGATGGGATATGTCCCTTGTGTTCCTGTCTTGTCAGCCTGTCCTCCATCAGTGCACATAGCACTGGACTGGGTTGGGTTAGTTGGGTCTCCCTACCCCTTAACCTGTCTCTCCAGTGCCTAGCAGACAGCAGCCCTCAGTTTAGTGAAGGGAGGGAGGGAGGGAAGAAGCAGAGTCGGCACTCTGAAATATGATCAAATGGGACTTTTGCAGGCTTTCAGATGAGGAGAGTGTTGAGTGCACGTGGCCAGAATGTGGATGTGATGGCTGGAGCAGGTGCAGTCCACCTTGGGCCGTGAGGTGAAACCCACATACCGACAATGGCACAGCTATGATGTAGGAACCGGGGATCCCCCCCCAGGAGTTCATGACATTGCTCCACCGGCCCTGGGTGGCCTCCCTCCAGGAAAAGAGCTAACCCCCACCAGGGACATCTGATTGCAACCCTCACCAATGCCCCCGGGTTGGGATTCGTTTCTTCTGTCAACGAACATCACTCCTTGCCAGCCTGAGTGTCATCCTTGAACTGTGTGCCAGGGATGCAGAAGTGGGTAAAGCAGACCGTGGTCCAGCCCCCATGGGCCATCCGTTGGCACACCAACAAAACTGTCAGGTAACGAGAAGGGTGAGGAAGAAAACCGGAACAGGAAGAGGCAGAAAATACCAGGAGTGGGGAGGGATCGGGGACATGATTTGCGCCATGACCTAAAGCAAGTGACAGCCCGAGCCATGCAAAAAGCTGGAGGAAAAAGAATACTGGGGAGCAGGCACAGCACAAGCAAAGGCCCTGAGGTGGGAACGGGCTTGACAGGTTCCGGTCTAGCCCGAGGTGGGTGGGCTAGAGGAAAGCAAGTGGGGGGCAGACAAAACAGGTCTGGATCGCTGCGGCTACGGGGAGAGGAGCAGAGGGGAGAGGCCCCCCACGTGGCGTCCCCATGCCCATCTCATCACTTCCCTTTGCTTCTTGGCACCCCCATCCTGCCTTCTGCCTGCAGCACTGGGGTCACGGCCACCTGCTGTTGCCCGAGCCCACGGCTGGGTTGCTTTCTCTGCTTTTCTTCATGTTTCCGCTCTGGCCCCGGCCCACTTCCTCACTCTCACATCTGAGTGACTGACCCCGACAAGATGTTGGAGGAAAGTTCAGTTTCTGTGGTTTTGGCTTCGGGGTTTCAATCCCCATGGCCCCGCTCAGGTGCCTCTGCGGGACGCCCCCGGCCCCCAAACGTGGCAAAGCTCAAACACGGCTGAGAGGCACCCGTGCACCCACCAGCCTCCCCCACTGCAGCGCCTAACGCCACAAAGCCGACAGGTGACCCACGCGTGGTCACGCTCTGGGAAAATGCTACGGCACAGGCACATCACAGACGGAGGTGTCTTGGCACATTCAAGGCTCTGAGAAGGTCCGCAGCCCGGGGGGACACAGTGGCTGCTGCCGGCCCCACGTGTGCCGGGAGAGCCCGGTCAAGTGTACAAAGGGCTGAACTCTGTCCTCCAAAAGGATATGTCCACAGGCTACTATCAAAAAGCCAAGGGGCGCCTGGGTGGCGCAGTCGGTTAAGCGTCCGACTTCAGCCAGGTCACGATCTCACGGTCCGTGAGTTCGAGCCCCGCGTCAGGCTCTGGGCTGATGGCTCGGAGCCTGGAGCCTGTTTCCGATTCTGTGTCTCCCTCTCTCTCTGCCCCTCCCCCGTTCATGCTCTGTCTCTCCCTGTCCCCCCCCCCCAAAAAAAAAAAAAAGCCAAAACAAGCGTTTGTGAGGATGCGAAGCAACTAGAACCCTTGTGCCCTGTTGGCGGGAATATAAAAGGGCACAGCCGCTACAGAAAACCCTACGGAGGCTCCTTGAAATCTAAACACGGAATTACCATGTGAATCAATAATTACACTTCTAGGAATATCCCCAAAGAACTGAAAGCAGGTTCTTGAGGAGGCGTTTGCACACCCACGTTCACAGCAGCCCTATCACAAGAAGCAGAGCGTGGAAGCAACCCAAACGTCTCTCGACAGACGAACGGGAAAAAAACGTGACGCACGCACGCAGTGCAAGAGGACTGGGCCCTAAAAAGGCAGGCAATTCTGGCCCAGGCTGCAACATGGTGGGACCGTGAGGACGTTACGCCGAGTGAGATAAGCCAGCCGCAAAAGGACACATCTTGTAGGACTCCACTCATAGGAGGTACCCAGAGTAGTCAGAGTCATAGGGACAGAAAGGAGAAGCGTGGGTCCCAGGGCCTGAGAAAGGGCAGCGTGGGGAGCTGTCTAACAGGGGTAGAGTTTCCCATCTACGAGTGTTCTGGGGACGGAGGGCGGGGACGGCTGCACAGCAGTGTGGACGTACTTAAGGCCACTGCACGGGACACTTAAAAACGGTTAGGATGAAGGGCGCCGGGGCGGCTCAGTCAGTTAAGCGTCCCACCCTTGACTTGCGGCTCAGGTCATGATCTCACGATTGAGCCCCAAGTCGCGCTGTGTGTGTGTTGACAGCGAGGACCCTGCCTGGGGTTCTCTTCCTCTCCGCCCCTCCCTGGCTCATGTGTGCGTTCTCTCTCTCAAAATAAATAAATAAATAAATAATAACTTTAAAAAATGGTTAAGATGGTAAATTTTGTTATGCGGTTTTATTTTTAGATGTTTATTTATTTTTGAGAGAGAGAGAGAGAACAAGCAGGGGAGGGACAGAGAGAGGGAGACACAGAGGGGCACCTGGGTGGCTCAGTCGGTTAAGTGTCGACTTCAGCTCAGGTCAGGCTCTGGCAGTTTATGGGTTCGAGCCCCGCGTTGGGTTCTGTGCCGACAGCTCAGAGCTTGAAGCCTGCTTGGGATTCTGTGTCTCCCTCTCTCTCTGCCCCTTCCCTGCTCGTGCTCTGTCTGTCTCTCTCTCAAGAAGGAAGGAAGGAAGGAAGGAAGGAAGGAAGGAAGGAAGGAAGGAAGGAAGGAAGACAGACACCGTATCCGAACCAGGCTCCAGGTTCTGAGCTGTCAGCACAAAGCCCGACACGGGGCTCAAACTCACAAACTGTGAAACCCTGACCTGAGCTGAAGTCAGATGCTTAACCCACTGAGGCACCCAGGAGCCCCCATTACTTGGTTTTTAACACACACACACACAGGATATGTCCATCCCTTAACCCCTAGAACCTCAGAACGTGACCTTATTTGCAGGTGTAATTCCTAAGGATCTTGAGAATTCATCCTGGATTTAGGGTTGTCCTATAGCCAATGACCTGTGTCCCTACGAGAACAGGAGAGGACACAGACACACAGGGAGGACACAGGACAACAGAGGCAGACATGGAGTGATGTGTCTAGAAGCCAAGGATGGCCAAGGAGTGCCAGCAGCCACCAAAACCCAGAAGAAAGGCATGGGACAGATTCTCCCTCAGAACCTCCAGAAGGATCCAAGCCTACTGACACCCCGATTTCAGACTTCTGACCTCCTGCTCTGGGGGACCACACATTCTGTGGCACTTTGCTCCGGCAGCCCAGGGTGCCCATCCCTGCCCTCCACCCTCTGGGACGAAGGCTTTAGGTCACACGCACAGCCTGGGCATCCCTGATCCCGCTGCCCACCAAGGACCACGAGACAGTGCAGACTTCAAGCACACGCGCCCTTTAATATCTGGTCACCCAGAGCCATGGCCGGTGGGCTGAGGGCCCCCGGGCCGGGCCGGTGGCTGGACCCCGGGGGCTTCTGGAGGCACCACGTGGCTTTTCGAAAATGAAGCCTGGAGCGGCGGCGGGGGCAGCGGGGCCCAGCCCAGGAAGGTCCCGGCCCACGGGGGCCGTCTGTGGTCCCAGCTGCGGTGTCCCTCGGGGCCAGCTACAAAGTGGAATGCTTCTCAAAGGGCACAGTCAGGAGTCGCGCCGCGGCCTCGTCCAGGAACCAGCAAAGTTTCCCCGTGTGGGGCTGGACCAGGGCGGCGGGGAGGGGGTTCTCCTCCTTGGCCTCCAAAATGCGCTGCATAAAAAAGGCAGGATCGTGAGGCCCCCCGACCCGCACCCCCAGCACCCCTCGGAGCTCCCGGGACCCCCCACGGACAAGACTCTCCTACTCTCAGAATGTGATGTCACCCTTCCGGCTGTCCTGGCTTTAAACGATCAGCAGGGGACTGTGTAATCCTGGGGTCGGCACACCTTTCCGGCACAGATCAGAGTCACTCTTTCGGCTCTGCAGGTCGTACCCTGTCTCTGTCACAACTACTCAGCTCGGCTGTCATAAGCGGCAGGATGTGGGCCCGTGGGCTGTGCTGTGCTGATCCCCTGATGTGACCTCACGATCGGTGGGAATTATAAATACTGCTTTCTGATGGCCAGGCCTGTCCCCATACCCTCTGTCATTTCCTCTGACCATCGCCCTGTGAGGTCGCCTCATTTTCCACCCCCATGTTACAGTCAGGGAAAGCCTGAGGCTTGGGCAGTCTTACGTGAGCCTACTCTGAGCTAAAACCGCTGCACTGATCCTCAGGAGGACAACACGGAAGGGCCCTCCCGACCCACCTTGCAGATGGGAAAGTTGAGGCCTGAGGGCTTAAGTGGCTGCCCAAGGCCATGCTGGACGTCACAGGCAGGGATGCTGGCCTGTTGGGATTTTTCACAGTCTGAACCCTTAATCCCAACCCAAGCCACTCCTGTGAGGACATCTGGGCTTAACAGTTTGGGAGGAATAATTATTATTTATTACTTTAAAAAAATATATATTTCTGGGGTGCCTGGGTGGCTCAGTGGGTTGAGTGTCTGACTTCAGCTCAGGTCATGATCTCAGTTTACAAGTTCGAGACCCAGATCAGGCTCTCTGCTGTCTGTGCAGAGCCCACTTCAGATCCTGTTCCCCCTCTCTCTGTTCCTCCCCTGCATGTGTGTGTGTGTGTGCACGCACACATTCTCTCTCGAAAATAAACATTTAAAAATTTTTTTCAATGTTTTATTTAGTTTTGAGAGAGAGAGGGAAGGAGAGGGAGAGGGAGAGGGAGAGGGAGGGAGGGAGGAGGGGCAGAGAGAGTGGGAAACATAGAATCCGAAGCAGGCTCCAGGCTCTGAGCTGTCAGCACAGAGCTCGACGCGGGGCTCGAACTCACGGACTGCGAGATCATGACCCGAGCCGAAGTCGGTCGCTTAACCAACTGAGCCACCCAGGCGCCCCTTTTTAGTTTACTTCTAATATCTTACTTGTTTTATATGTTCCTCAAATATTAAGTAAACTTTTTTTTCTTATTCCTCCTTGTTTAGTTATTCCTACTACATAATTTCCCTCCCTGATTAGTTTTGCCAGGGGTCTAACTTTGGGATCTATTACCATTAAGCTTTTAAGAATATTAGCCAATCCAGGGGTGCCTGGATGGCTTAGTTGATTGAGTGTCCGCCTTCGACTCAGGTCATGATCTCATGGATCGTGAATCAACCCTCACATCAGGCTCACTGCTGTCAACGCAGAGCCCACTTCAGATCCTCTGTCCTCCTCTCTCTGCCTCTCCCCTGTTTTCCTCTCTCTGCCTCTCCCCTGCTTATGCTCTCTCAAAAATAAATAAACATATAAAAAAAGAATATTAACCAATTCATTAATTTCTGACTTCAATGTCACTTATTCCTTCCACTGACTTTTCTTGGATTTTTGTTATTGTTCTTTTTCCTGAGTCTAGAGTAAAGCACTCAATTTGTTTAACTGTTTTTTTTATTTAATAATGTTTTTAAAAATTGTATTTTTAAGAGATCTCTACACCCAATGTGGGGCTTGAACTTACAACGCCAAGATCAAGAGTCATGCCCTTATTTACTAGTTTTTGAAACCACACCTTAAAGCTACAAATTTACCTCTGAGTGCAGCTTTGGCCTCATCTCATCAATTTCACTTCATTTCATAATTATGTATTCCTAAGTAGCCTGTAATTATAGTGGCCATCTCCCCTTCAAACCAAGAATTACTCAAGTCCCTTGGGGCCTGGTGCTTCTAGCACAATACTGTCTGGGGCCATATTCCATCCCTGGGCCCACATGCCATGACCTTCCTGGGAATGGGGCCCTCAGCCATTACCTTCAGAACAGCTGCCTTGCCTTCTCCGGTTGCCACAAAAATGACCGTTCGGGCTGCATTTAGCACAGGAAGCGTGAGGGTCACACGTTCTGGTGGTGGCTTTGGGGAGTCGCTGATAGGGGCCACGATCTTCTCCCGCTCCTGGGGGAGGGAGGCCCCGGGGTGGAATGTCACTTCAGTTTCTCGAGCACTCACATACACCAGGCATGATCTGTCCATCATTCCGTCACCCCGCCCCCACCATTAATCTTGTGGTACTTGATTTAAATCCCCATTTTAAGATGGGTAAACCAAGGCTCCAGAGTTGGTTAAGGCTTGCTAGTTGGCAGAGGCTGACTCAAACCCTGCTGTGGGCACCTCCCGGTCCCCCAAAAGTGGTCCTCCCTCCGGAAGTTCTAGTCGGCAGAGGCCCATGTGGGTGTGCTCACCTGGAGGAGGGGGTGGTCCGGGAAGAGTGAGCAGGTGTGGCCGTCAGGACCCACTCCGAGAATCAGCAGGTCAAAAACCGGAATGGCGTCCCCTTGGAAGGCCTGGGTGGGGAAAAGACAGTCCTGAGAGGTTGGGGGCGGGGTGGGGCTCAAAGGACACAAAGCAACAGTGCCTGTAACACAGGGAGCAACACGCAGCCTCACCTGCATGAAAGGGCCTCTGTGAGGCTCCACATTTCACCCATGTGACTGGCCAAAAGCCTGGGGACACAACTGTCCCAGACCTGCTCCCAGAGTGTCAGAGGCTGGGCTACCTTCAGGGACCCAACGGTGGGGCTGTGGACTCGCGGGAAGGGGGAGCGGGGGTGGTCCTGAAAGGCATCTGTCCAGGGTGGGGCCGTATTTGCAACCACCCCCGGGGCAGGGGGGGGGGGGGGGCGGCACTAGTTTTTGCTGGTGAGAATCATACAGTGCCACCCACAGGCCTGCACCGTCACCACCGCATGGACCAGGCCTCCCTGGGGCCACACCGTGGGACTCACCTGTCTCAGCTTCTTGGCATAGTCCTCGGCCGCCTCCTCCACAGGAAGCTGGGGGTTAATGGTGATCACCTGGCTGTCGGGAATGGGCAGCCTGGAGAGCAAGTGCGTCTGCAGCAGAGGAGGGACAAAGTCACCAACAGCCACACATGGTTCCCAGAGGCACAAGGTTGGTACGCGTGACCACCTGGATTCTCCAGGTGAAGATGCCTCCAGGACAGGACCGTCATACACCCACCTCCTGGGTGAGTCGGGATCCCGGGGGCGTTTCCACCAGGAGTCTTTCAAGGCCAGCATGATTGGGGGCCTCCTGGCCCCAGCCTGCACCTGTGTGGCCACATCACAGCCCTGTTTCCAAGTCCCCAGGGTCCCTTGGACCTCAGGATAAAACCCAGCCCCTCTCTGCCCTCCATGACGCCCAGCTGACCTTGCCCCCCCCCCCCCATGATAGCACGCACCCTGGCCTCTGCAAAATGGATTTAATTTTTGTGGAAGCGGCCGGAGTCGGGCCTCCTGCCAGGTGGAGGGCTCTGGCCCTTTCCCTCGTCTCCCCAGGTGAACCTCAGGGCCTTTGATCTGCTCTGGGATGGACCCTGGCGACCCCACCTTGGTGCCTCCCTTCACACAGGATCTAGCCCATGGACGCAGCGCCAAGCTGAGTCACAAAGGAAAAGCAAGAAGCAGCAAAAATATAGTATTAGAGGGGGAAAGTGACAGGGACATAGAGTAAACAGGCCAGGGGCGCCTGGGTGGCTCAGTCGGTGAAGCATCCGACTTCGGCTCAGGTCATGATCTCACGGTTCGTGGGTTCGAGCCCTGTATCGGGCTCTGTGCTGCCGGCTCGGAGCCTGGAGCCTGCTTCGGATTCTGCGTCTCCCTCTCTCTGTCCCTCCTCCACTCGCACTTGTGTGTGTGTCTCTCTCTCAAAAATAAATAAACATTTAGAAAATTAAAAAAAAAATAATTTTAGAGAAAACAGGCCAGACACACAGTCCTGAAGAGTAAGAGCGATATACTGAGGGTAATGGGGAGCCAATGTGTCAGCTAAGAAGGGACACGGTCAGATCTGTTCTCGGAAAGACCGCTCTGCTTTGTCCAAGGTCCCCATCTATACACACGCTCGGGGATTATACTAAGCAAGCCAGTGGGGAATATCAGGGCCCTATTTCTGTCCCATGATCGTCTCCTTAGCTGCCCTTCCCCTCCGGGCTCAGAGCCATTCCCTCCCCCTCCTGCTGGGCTCCTTCCAGGGAGCTCAGGGGTGGAGGGTCAGGCAGACAGGTTCCCGGAAGCAGAACTGCTAGTTGATCAGACTGTTTCTCTCTTGACATTCTGCAGGCAACAAGGCACCATTCCCCCCGAAGGCAGCCCCTGCAAATCCTTCCAGCGGAGACAAAGCCCTGGCCTCAGCAGCAGAAGACCCACGGAGCACACAGGGTGCGCAGAACATTCACACCGACAGAGCCCCGGGGTACGCGAGATCCGTCCTTGAGGACAGAAGTGCCTCTGCATCCCTATACTGGGTTGACCAGTGCCCCTCCCCCCAAATTCATGCCCACCCAGAACCTCAGAATGTGACCTTATCTGGAAGCAGGTCTTTGCAGATGTGATTAGCTGACTTCATAGTAGATTGGTGTGGGCCCTACATCCAATGACTGGTGAGAGACTGGAGGCCAGGGAACACCCGGAGCCCCCAGGGGACGGAAGAAGGGAGGAAGGATCCTCCCCTTGAGCGTCCGGAGGGAGCGTGGCCTCGCCAACACCTGGATTTCAGGTTTCTCCGGGACAGAGAAAATAAATCCTTGCTTTAAGCCACCCGATTTGTGGTCCTTTGTTAACAGCAGCCCCAGGGAACTCACGTGACTCCCCCAGAAGGAGTAAATCCTGGCCTCACATTTGCTCCCGTGGCAAAGCGTAGGCCTTGGCCATAACCTCTGCCCCAGCTCTGCCCATGGCCAGGTCCTCATACCTCCAGGCCTCAGTTCAAACATCACCCCTCAAAGCTCCCCCAGCCCCCACCATCCTGGCTGAAAGGTCATCCCTGGGCTGTTTCTCTCATCTCACACAATTATCTTTTGTCCACACTGCACTACGCGAATACTCTGCGGGGCTTCCCTTCATTTCCTGCCCTGTCAGTGCCCGATGCCCCCCTAGGAGCCCCATGAGAGAATGGCCCAGCGTCCCATCGTGTCCCCAGCGTTGGATACAGAGACATACAAGGAACATCCCCGCAACACTTTTGTTTACCGTTTTGTTAGAATTTTGTTACTAGAGCAAACACAGTTTTCCTAATTTAAAAAAAGTAAAAGTTCTGGGGCGCCTGGGTGGCTCAGTTGGTTGAGCGTCCTGCTCTTGGTTTCGGCCCAGGTCACGATCTCAAGGTTCGTGAGGTCCAGCCCCGCTGGGGACTCTCCCTCTCCCCCTCTCTCTCTGCCCCTCCTCCCCCTTCTCAAAATAAATAGACAAACTTAAAAAAAAAAAAAAAAAGTAAAGTTCTTCAAACTTATGCAAACTAAAATGAAGAAACATGAGCCCACTTTTTAATTAAACTCTTGAAAAAGACCCACAGGGAGGCCCCCGCCCCTGAGACGTGTCCCAAGTGCTATCCGGGGCGTCCCTTCAAACTCTGGCTTTCCCTACTAGCCTGGCACATAAGCTCTCCTCCTCTTCTGGTTCCAGTTTCTCCACCTATGAAATGGAGGAACTAACAGCCCCCACCTCATAGGTTATCGTGCAATTTCGTGAGCTGATGTGGCTAAAATGTTTGGTAATCAGCAAGCCTTCCTTCTTGTGACAAAACAACAACAGAAAATCATCAGCTCCAACTTCTACCTAGAGCGGGGGAAACACACCCAGGACCTGAGGGACCAGAAGCTTCGGGCCACGCCCGCCCCTTCCACACCTCCCTGGGCGCGTTTTCCACGTCTAGGGCAGGAGGAGAGAGCTCAGATGCAGCTGGGGAACCCCAGGGCCAGGCCACGACCCCCTCCAAGCCTCGGTTGCCCGGATTCTATAGGATCTGAGGCCACAAGCCAAGCATGACCACCCCTGGAGGTGATCAGCACCGAAAGCTCGAGGTAGCTGGAGGTAGATCAAGAACCCGTCCAGGCTGGAGATGAGAAAACCGAAGCCCAAGCTCCACACCAGATACCTCCTGCCTGGCCCTTCCCTACCTCTGCCCTTGCAAGTTGCCAGGCTGTGGCGCCTGAATTTCTCTAGGTCCCTGGCATGGGCCACTCTGTTTCACCTCCACGCCTTTGCCCGGCCATAGGATAAAGCATTACAGGACCTCAAGGCCCCCACGGGCCCACTCGGGTGGCAGTGGAGGCGGGAGTTCAGGGCACGCAGCAGACCCCTCCCAGACAGTGGCAGAGGGGATAGTGTGACCCTCCGTGACCCCCACAGCTGGGTTCAGGAGGTGGGCGCGGCCTTCTTGAAATGACCCCCGGCGGCCCCCGTAGTCAGGTTCAGGCGGTGGGCGCGGTCCTCTCGGCGGCATGACCCCCGGCGGCCCCCGTAGTTCTCACCCGATAGAGACCGTACGTGCTCTCGGCGTGCTCGAAGGGCACGAGGCGCTCGTCGCAGAAGCCTACGGTCCAGCGCGCGAGGCTGGCGGGGCCGGCGGGGGCGGCGGCGGCGGGCAGCTCACGGGCCAGCATCGAGACGAGGCTGCCGCCCGACAGGCCGAGCGCGAAGCGGGCGCGGGTCCCCGCCAGGCAGCACGCCGCCCGCTGCGCCACCAGTTGCGCTAGCGACGCGCCCAGCTCCTGCGGACTCGAGAAGACCGAGATGAGGCCCGGGGCCGGCGCGGCCATGGCGACGGCGGCGGCGGGGAGGCGGAAGCGCCCCGGGCAGCCGCCAGCGCGCCTGCGCGAAGGCTGGCCCGGCCGCACCGCTGTCAGTACCTCCGGGCGGCCGCCTACGGCACATGCGCAGTGCCGCGAGTGAAGTCGCGGCTCGTCCCGGCGGTCGATCCGAAGGGGCTCGTTGATTCTTTGCACGCTGTGCCTGAGGTCTTTGCTGAGCCGGGGCAGGCGGAACCGGTGCGGTTGATCTCAGCCTCGCGGTGTCAGGGCGGGGTCGGAGGGAGGACCCCACATCTGGGGTCCCCAAGAGGGTGGTGTGGGGGTGGAATGGAAGGAGGAGATGGGAGATTTCCTGGAGGAGGGCGCGTTTTGGTGGACTTAGAAGTTCCTGAACCTTCTAACATACTGATCTCGTTGCTCGTTGTTGTCTTCCTCTTTCATTAAAGTACAAACAACATGAGGGCAGGGTGCGTTTTATTCACTCGTGTCCCGAAAGCCCCCTGAACTATGCTTGTTGCAGAATTGGGGCTGGAAACATTCTTGTTGAATTGCTTCTGAAAATGCTCCCTGGCGATTTGTGTGCCTGAGGACCCTGAGAGGCCTCTACCCTGGCTCTTGGCTGGAGGAGCTCCTAAAATGGGGCAAGTGGGTCTTGGCTGATGAGAAAGGGTATTCCAGGGAATAGCATGGGCAGGGAAGACCTGGTGGGCCTGGCCAGCTGGGCCACTTATCCGGGTCAGAGAATTCAGGAGCCTGTGGTAAGTGCTGTGAGACTTGCATGGGTAGTGCGTCTTTAAAATCAGTAACAAGTTAAGAAAACAGTCTATTTACAAAAGCACCAAAAAGAATAAGATACTTAGTAATGAACTTAATGAAAGAATCGCAAAACTTGTGCACTGAAAACTACAATACTTCGCAAAAAGATGATTTAAAGATGATCTAAGTAAATGGGAAGACATCTTCTGTTCATGGATTGGAAGATTTAATAGCGTTACGATGTCAGTACTCCCCAAATTGGTCTACAGATTGAACGCAGTTGCTATCAAACTTCAGACTTCTTTTTTGGGGTAGAAATTGCTAAGCTGATCCTAAAATGCGTATGGAATCGTAGGAGGCCCCAAGTAGCCACAATAATGTGGAAAGAAAAGCAAAGTTGGAGGACTCATACCCTGATTCCAAACTTGCTGGCAGAGCTACAGTGATCCAGACCTTGTGGTATTGGCATAAGGAGAGAGCTATCAATGTATTAGAACCTGGCAATGCAGATATAAACCCATACATCCATGGTCAGTGGATCTTTACAAACAAGGGTGCCAGGGATCATTCAATGGGCAAAGAATGGTCTTTTCAACAAATGGCACAACTGGATAGTCACATGCAAAAGAATGAAGTTAGATCCTATAATGGCAGAACGGTAGGACACCCCCACCCCCACCCCACCGCTCCTGGCAAAGGTGTCTACACCATGATCCCCAGAACCTGGTGAATAACGTTAGGTTACTTGGCAAGGGGAAATAGTGGTTGCAGATGGAATTAAGTTGCAAATCAGCTGTCCTTAAAATAGATAGCCTGGATGGACCCCATGTAATCACCAGGGTCCTCGTAAATGGAAGAAGGGAGGGGATGTGGGAGAACCAGAGGAATGACAGCATGAGAAAGACTCAACCCACTGTTCCTGGCTTAGAAGATGGAAGAAGGGGCAATGAACCAAGAAATGTGGGTGGCATCTAAAAGCTAGGAAAGGCACGCAAGTGGCTTCTTTCAACCACTAGAGGGAAGGCAGCCACAGGCCAATGCCTTGATTTTAGTCAAGTGAGCTCCATTTCTGACTTCTGACCTTCAGAACTAGAAGATGATAAATTGGTGTTGTCATTTTAAGCCAGTAAGCTTGCAGTAATTTGTTACATCTGCACTGGAAAACAAACACAGATCCCCCACCTCACACGATGTACAAATTAAAATGGGTCGGGGCGCTTGGCTGGCTCAGTCAATAGAGCATGCAACTCTTGATCTCGGGGTTGTAGGTTTGAGCCCCACGTTGGGTGTAGGGATCACTTTAAAAAAAATGGATCAAGGGGCGCCTGGGTGGCTCAGTCGGTTGAGCGTCCGACTTCGGCTCAGGTCATGATCTCGCGGTTTGTGAGTTTGAGCCCCACATGAGGCTCTGTGCTGACAGCTCAGAGCCTGGAGCCTACTTCAGATTCTGTGTCTCCTCCTTTCTCTGCCCCTCCCATGCTCATGCTCTATCTCTCTCTGTGTCTCTCAATAATAAATAAACGTTAAGAAAAAAAAAAATTTAAAAAAAAAATGGATCAAAGGCCTAAATGTTAAGGGCTGAAACGAAAAACCCTTAGAAGAAAACAAAGTCATAAATCTTTCTAAAAAGTGTATTTCTTTATTTTGAGAGAGCAGAAGGCAGGCATGTGTGACTGGAGACTGACCACCCAGGCCAGACTGGAGATGAGACCAGGAAGGGAAGGGCCACACCCCTTAGCAGATCCTCTGAAGGGCTTGAGTAGGGGAGAGGCCTGGGGTATGTTTTTAAAAGATCACTTTGGCTACCACATAAAGGGATTGTGGAGGGATGGGGTGGGAGTAGGGAGGCCAGCCAGGAGCGACGTTTAGTGGGTTAGAGAAATCTAGTGCTGGCTGGGTTTGGTGGGTTTAGGGTCTGTATTGGAGGCAAGGCTCCTGATCCTTCCTTCCTTCCTTCCTTCCTTCCTTCCTTCCTTCCTTCCTTCTTTCCTTCCTTCCTTCTCTCATATCGCATTTTTTATTTTTATTTTTTTTTTAATGTTTATTTATTTTTGAGACAGAGACAGAGCATGAACAGGGGAAGGTCAGAGAGAGAGGGAGACACAGAATCCGAAACAGGCTCCAGGCTCTGAGCTGTCAGTACAGAGCCTGACGCAGGGCTCGAACTCACAGACTGTGAGATCATGACCTGAGCTCGAACTCACAGACCGTGAGATCATGACCTGAGCTGAAGTTGGATGCTCAACCGACTGAGCCACCCAGGCGCCCCATTATATTGCTTTTTAAAAGATCTACTTAAAATTCAAGGAAGCAAATGGTTCTTTGGATAGGTTAGCCTCAAATAGCCCCACTGTTAAGTTTGCAATATAGATCTGACTTCAGGATAGATGTTTTTCAGCGTCGCTTCATCATGGTGTTCAGTATAAAAGCTTTCCAAGTGTGTCTTCTTTTTTTTTTTTTTCTTTTTTAAATTTTTAACCTGATCCTTTCTAATGGATGGGCCAAGGAGTATGAAGAAAAAGAGGAATCAGGATCGAGTCCCGAGTTTCGAGCTTACTGAATTAGATGCCTGGTGGAGCTTAAGCTAACTGAGACACGGAAGCAGGTTGGAGAGAACACGCAGGTCCGTTTGTTGCCCGTGTTTTGTCTGAAATAGACCTATTTCCCAAAGAAAGTGCTGGCAAGGACATGGGAAATTGGAACTCTTACACACAGCTGCTGGCGGGACCATAAAATGGTGCAGTCACTTTGAAAAACAGTCTGGCAGTCCCTCAAAATATGAAACAGTTGCCATATGACCTAGTATTTCCACACTTTGGTTTATAACGCCCCCCAATGAAAAACATATGTTCACACAAAGACTTGTACACAAATGTTGACGGCAGCACCATCACAATAGCTAAACAGGGTAAATAACTCAATGTCCATCAACTGGTCGATGGTCAACATGTGGCCCATCCATACACCGAAATATTATTTGTCCATAAAAAGGAATGAACCTGGATGAATCTTAAAAACGTGACGCCAAGCGAAAGGAGCCAGACATCAAAGACCACATGTTGTATGATTTCACTTACATGAAATGTCCAGAACAGACAAATCCATAGGGACAGAAAGCCAATTAGCGGCTGCCAGGGGCTGGGGAGAGAGACTTCTAATGGGTATGAAGTTTCCTTTTAGGGGAATGAAAGTGTTCTGGAACCAGAGAGAGGTGACGGCTGCACAACTTCGTAAACACTCAACACCACTAAATTGGGCAATTTAAAAAGATGATTTTAAGGTATGTGAATGACACCTCAACTGAAAACAAGTCAGTAGGAGCGCCTGGGTGGCTGAGTGGGTTAAGGGTCCAAATCTTAATTGCGGCTCAGGTCGTCATCTCACAGTTCGTGGGACTGAGCCCTGCATTGGGCTCTGCTGTGACAACATGGAACCCCGCTTGGGATTCTCTCCCTCTGTCTCTGCCCCTCCCCTGCTCTCACACAAGCACTCTCTCTCAAAATACACAAACATTTAATTTTTTTTTCAACGTTTATTTATTTTTGGGACAGAGAGAGACAGAGCATGAACGGGGGAGGGGCAGAGAGAGAGGGAGACACAGAATCGGAAACAGGCTCCAGGCTCTGAGCCATCAGCCCAGAGCCTGACGCGGGGCTCGAACTCACGGACCGCGAGACCGTGACCTGGCTGAAGTCGGATGCTTAACCGACTGCGCCACCCAGGCGCCCCAAAATACACAAACATTTAAACAAAACAAAACAGTAGGAGTTGGCCAGGCATGCAGCGGACGAACAATGGTTCAGGCGCAAGAGACAGCAGGTGCAAAGGCACCGAAGGGAGACGCAAGCTGGGAATGACCACTCGCGGTGGAAAGAAAAGAGCCTATAGGATGGCAAGCTCCGGCCAGGGAGCCTGGACTCTTTCCCAAAGCGAGGGAGACCCTCGGAGGGTAGGAGGCAAGGTCCCAGCCCACAGCTACCTCTCCTTGGAAAGCTCTCGTGTCCTCAACTCCCCCTCCTTCACACGCCCTCTCTGGCACGGCTTCTCCCTCCTTGTCCCTCACACACCACTGCTCGACCCCACGTGCCGATGCCAGACCAGGACGAGTCTCTTCCCACGTCACAGGGACGGACATCCCCTCCGTACACATCCTGCCGGGGCCCCTCCGTGAAGGGGAGGCTTGAGGCCACAGATCGCCTCCTGATTCCAGCTCTTCCTCCCAGTCTTAACCCCGGTTCCTGGGGCAGGGCGGGGGTGGGGAGAGGGCGTCCCAGACCGACTGGACTCGTCTCATCCGGCGTAAACAATACAAAGCTCTCAAGCCATGAAACGTCGTGGAGGGCGCCTGAGTGGAGCTTCATCCGGCTAAGTGAAAGAAGCTGGTCTGGAAAGGCTATACACATTGCGTGATTCCAAGCGCGTGACCTGGAAAAAAGCAAGACTATGGAGACGGGGAAAAGATCGGCGGTTGCCAGGGGTTGGGATAGGAGGGGCGGAGGGACGGAGCACCGGGGACGTTTAGGGCAGAGAAACTAGGGTACTATCACAACGGGTGCACGCATTTGCTGAAAACCCACAGAATGCACAACACGGAGTGAACGCTAACATAAACCGTAGGCTTGAAAGAAGAACGCACGGACACAAGGCCCATCAACCCTAACAAATGCAGGGCGGTGATGCAAGAGGTTAATGGTAAGAGAGACAGGGGGCAGGGTGACGAGAGTATATAGGAACTCTGTACTTTCCACTTTTTTTTTTTTTTTAATAAACCTGACGTTGCCCCAATAAATAAAGTTTATTATTAATTAAAAAGACAGACACAGAGCCTGACGCAGGATTATTTTGTCAGCTCGGAGGGAGCGTCTTACCCTTCTGGGACTCACAAGCTTTGGACCAAGAAAGGTCCTGCTGGCCCGCTTTCGCACCGGGAGCTGCTGGCATTGACTCCATTCCCCTGCTTGTACCTCAGTTTCCTCGTCTGTACAATGGAGACCACGGCGGTTGAGGTCTCGTGGCACAGTTATACGGGATGCAGTTGTTCGGTCAGCACACCAGGGGCGCTGCACCCCCAGAGGCAGGATCCTTCCCCTGCCTTCTTCTCCTGGCCGGCTGTGGGCATCCAAGGACAGCCCCACCCATCGATGGTTCATCCATTCTTGAGCCAACCAGGGCCTGACCCGTCCCCGGGGCCGCCGCTCAGTGCACCCACCCAGCAAATGCCCAGTCACCACGAACCTTTCCTCCTCTGTCCCCTGAAGCGGAGACGAGCTGAGACAGATGTTAGAATACTGGAGGAACAGCAGAAGTTGGGGCTAAGTGGATAGACCCTGGTGCTGGATGTCCTGGATTAGAACGCCAGCTCCAACGGCCACCTCTGAAGCTCTCACTCAGAGCTACGGCCACGCCGGGCACCCGCCAGAACCTACAGGCACCTCCTCTGGGACCGGGGCTGGCGCGGGGCTTCGTGAGGCCCCAGAGGCTGCAGGGAGGCAGTGAGAACGCTAACCCGAGGCCCCAGAGGCCGTGCCGATGGGCTTACAGGCAACAGGGGACAGCAAGAAAAAGCCGTCTGTCTGGCTCTTGCCTGGTGAACATGAGCTCCCCAGCGAAAGTCCTGCCTTCTGAAACTCCGAAAGCATTCTGTGCCACATGGGGACAGACAGTAAATAACTGGGATTCAGGCACTGGACACTCTGCAGGTTTATTTCTTCAATTCAACTAGGAAACAAAACCTTGGTGCTTGGAAAGGCCCATGCGCAACAGCACTGGCCCCAGTGTTTGAGGGGCTGGATGCTACTGCAGAATTGGGGGGCGGGACGGACAGTCCGAGTGGCCAGGAGTCCGGGATGAGTCCAGGATGAGCCACCAATGAGGCCGACCACCAACACGAGGTCTGAACTGTCACCAACAAAGCCAGTGGGGATATTCAACGGGCTGGAACTTCCAAGGTCCCGAAGTCCATCTCAGACACCACCCCCAGGCGGGAGACCTCCCCCTACACCACCGCTGCCACTCTTGTGGGTCCCACCAGCAGCGGCGTCAGATGGGGACCCCCTAGAGTCCTCTGCCAGGGTGAGTGTCTGGATGGTGAGCCGAACAGCCACCCAGCACAGTCTTCAAGGCTCCTCTAGCAAGAGCTCCGTGGAGGCACCTAAAAAGAGACATCTGGGCAGGGGCAATGTCTAAGGGGTCACAGTCAACTCTGGAAGCTTCCGGGCATCAGGAAGGGCAGACAGGGGACAGGAGGGAGGCCCACCAAAGATGATTAAGTGCAAAAGGCAACTGGCCCAGCCTGGGAGAGATTTCTAGCTGGCCTGGAGGTCCCTTGACAATGACCCCCCCTGACCCCCAGGTGGGCGGGGCAAACCACGTGGATCCTCTGGAAAGGGTGATAGAGGGTCTGTCTGGAGCTCAGACTGGCCTGTGACGCCCTGGGGCCCAGCAGCCTGGGGAGGCGCGGACTGTCGCTCCTTAAGGCACAGCTGAGACTCGGGAGACTGAGAAGCTCCTCTCTGGGTCCATGACCCAGCAGGGAGGACAGCTGGGCCCTGCATGCCCGCAGATCTCAGGAGAGAGCAGGGGAAAAGAAAGAGGGAAGAGGTGTGGGCATACGGGACAGCGGGGAGGCTGAGAAGCAGGGAGGAGAGAGACGCACAGAGCCACAGGCACGGGAACTCAGGCAGGAGACAGCCCCGAGGAGGAGAGAGGAGAGAGAGGGTAGCAGAGCCGTGGGCTCTTCCTGGGCTCCTCTGGCTGCTGAACACCAGGGTGGCCCCACCTGGCATGGCTGGGCCAGCCCCCCAGCCTCACTGGCAGGGCCGGGCTGGGAGTCTCTAGTGGGCGGAGGAGGAGCGTCAGAGGGCAAAGGCACCGGAGCAGATGCGAGTGTAGACACTCTGGTCGAGGGGCAGGTAGTGGCCCTGCTTCAGGTCCAGGAAGAAGAGCCGGTCCGAGGTCTGGCGTGGGTCAAAGCCCTCATGCTGCAGCCGAGTCTTCTGGATCTTGAAGGTGCCTGTAGGGGTGAGGATGGGGATACTCAGCAAGGGGGTTCCAGGGACCCCCAACTCACCATCCTCTCCTACACCTCCAGGCTTCCAGGCTTCTGCATAGGCCATCCCCTCGGCTGGAAACAGTCTTCCTCATTTTGTCTGCCTGATTCTCCTTTGCCCTTCAGATCCTGACTTCATGCCCCCTCCTCCAGGGAGGCCTCCCTGACTACCCCCATCACAGCCGCATACTCTGTGTACTCCCTGCCTGGTCACACGGACAGCCCCGAGACCAAAGCAGGGCTGAGTCTATCACACGGTAGGTCAGGGGGCAGCAGCCTGTAGCCGAGGGCCAAATTTGGCCCATCATCTGTTTTGTAAATAGTTTTATTGGCATGAAGCTATGCCTACCCATTTACACATTGTCTAGGACAGCTTTTACACCACAGAGCCAGAGGTGTATGGGACAGAGACTGCATGGCCCCAAAACTGAAAATATTTACTATCTGGTCCTTTAAGGAAAAGTTTGCACTCCCTACAGTGAACAAGTAAAGGAAGGTTTCACGAAAGATAAGCCTAGGAGCACCTGGGTGGCTCAGTTGGTTAAGCATCTGACTTTGGCTCAGCTCATGCTCTTGAGGTTCATGGGTTCAAGCCCTATATTGGCCTCTCTACTGTCAGCACAGAGTGCTCTTTTTTTTTTTTTTTTTTTTTTTTTTTTAAATTTTTTTTTTTTTTTTTCTCAACGTTTATTTATTTTTGGGACAGAGAGAGACAGAGCATGAACGGGGGAGGGGCAGAGAGAGAGGGAAACACAGAATCGGAAACAGGCTCCAGGCTCTGAGCCATCAGCCCAGAGCCAGACGCGGGGCTCGAACTCCCGGACCGCGAGATCGTGACCTGGCTGAAGTCGGACGCTTAACCGACTGCGCCACCCAGGCGCCCCCAGAGTGCTCTTTAGATCCTCTGTCCCCCTCTCCTTGTGCCCCTTCCTTGCTCTCTCTGTGTCTCTCTCTCTCTCTCTCTCAAAAGTAAATAAACATTGGGGCGCCTGGGTGGCTCAGTCAGTTGAGCATCTGACTTCGGCTCCAGTCATGATCTCACAGTTCGTGAGTTCAAGCCCCGTGTTGGGCTCTGTGCTGATGGCTCGGAGCCTGGAGCCTGCTTCAGATTCTGTGTCTGTCTCCCTCTCTCTGCCCCTTCTCTGCTCATGCTCTGTCTCTCAAAAATGAACAAACATTAAAAAAAATGTTTTTTTTTTTAAAAAAAGATAAAGCTAAGGGTTCGGGCTAGTAGGAAAAAGTGGACGAGGGATACCTGTATGCTTTAGAGTTGAGGTGTCTTGTTCTAAATAAAACTTCAAAAGCATAAACCATAACATTAAAAAAAGGGGGGGGTAAGTTTGTATCAAAATTAAGGGCTTCTTTTCAACAAAAGCCCCATAAACAAGGTTAACGGTTCGACTCCCAAAATAGAAGACTTCTGATGTCCGAAACTGCTACGGAATTAACATCTGGACGATTAGGAGAAACTCTCACAAATCGAAAAGAAAAAGACAGCAAGGCTATACAAAGATGGGCAAAAGATACAAACAGGCAATTTACAGAAGCAGGAAATCTCCTAGATAACAAGATGATTTGCTCAAAGTTCCTAGTCCACCAGAAAAAATGCAGGAAATGGAAGAAATGCCCCAAACACTGCAGAATGCCTAGTGGGGGTAGGATCGAGGAATGGAAATAAATAACGATGCTAATAACACAAGAGAAAGGCCCTGCATGAGCCCACCGTGCCTGCTGGCCACGAACCATCGTGTCAGACTTGGCACAAGGATCTGAACCAGGACAAATAAGCAAATGGTTGTTGAACCAAAAGACAGATGGACGGACAGACGGAGAGGCGAGAGGCCGCACCTGTGGTGTCCACTTGGGGCAGGAGGCGTAGGAAGATGGGCCGGGCATAGGGCGCCAGCACCTTCTGCAGCTCTTGGTACAGCACATTGGGGCTCAGCTGGCCGTGGGGGTCCGCGATGGCCGCCATGCCTGCTTTGCCCTCTACTCCTGGAGATAGAGGTTTCACTGAGAACACCCCACCTTTTGTGCCGCCGCAGGACTGAATACACCCTCAGACAGAGGCCCCTGGTCTCTGATCTCTAGTCCCTTCCATCTGAGATAACGCTTGCTGAAGCAGCAATCATTATTCTTATTGAGCTTTGGCTGTACTCGCTGCAACTCTGAGACAGTCGCTTTCACGATCCCATGCACTGGATAAGGAAACCGAGGGGTTATCATCCAGGAGGGGTAACTCCAGCTCCAGTGCCCCGACGCAGGTTGCTATGTGCAGTTATCCGAGCTGAGCACTGCCCAAGAGCACCTGTACCTCCAAGCTCATGCAGGTTGGGCTCCTCTGGGGCTGCCATACCCCAGGACCACCCCCACAAACCCAGCTTGCCTGGCACAGCCACCCCGTACACAGCCACATCTGTCTGGCCCAGCAGGCGGCTGAGCACGCCCTCCACCTCAGTAGTGGAGACATTCTCCCCACGCCAGCGGAAGGTGTCCCCGCCACGGTCCCGGAAGTACATGTAGCCCAGCTCATCCATCACCAGCACGTCACCTGGCAGAGGGGAGGAGGAGAGGTAAGATGGTGGCCCGCCATCCCCACAGCCAGCCCCCAGGATCTTCGCACCTGAGAGGTAGGCGCTGTCGCCCTTGCGGAAGACACTGTGGGCGATCTTCTTGCTGGTGGCGCTCTCGCTGATGTAGCCATCGAAGCGACGCAGCGGGTCCTGCTGGTTGATCTGGCCCACGAGGAGGCCAGGCTCCCCTGGAGAGGAGGCCACCCTCAGGCTGCGCTGGGTGGGCAGGGGGCGGGGGCCCCGGTTCCCCAGGGGACTGGGCAGGGCCTGGCTCACCGGCCTGACACGGGATGCAGAGGCCCTGGGCATCCCGCAGTAGTTCCATGGTGTCCTCGTTGACCTTCACCAGCCGGATGGGGTACACATGGGGCAAGATACGGCTGTTAAAGCCACAGGAGCCGACCTGGGAGGGGGCGAGCCACGTCGGTGAGGAGCCCGTGGGGCATGGTGTGCCCCCAACTGACACCTTGCCTCTCCTGCCCCAGGGCCTGGAATTAGCACGCCGTGTCCCTGAACTCTGTGGCCTTGGGCGATCCGAAAAAGGGGGTATTAAGAGCAGTGCCGCCTTCCCAGGACTCATGCCCCTCCTCCCATCTCCCCGGCCTCCTTTGGCCATCATCTCGTGAGGAAACCTGCTGACTGGTCACCACTTCCTGGTCCCTAAAACCCTCTATGCTGGCAGGAAGTGAATGCCTGGGGTAACCCCAGAGCCACGTGGGGACACTGGCAGAGCTTCTGCCCGCTCCCCACTGCATGCCACCTTGCCTGGCTCAGTCCAGTGAGCACAAATCCCTGTCTAATGGGTCTGTGCTGCTGTGTGCTGTTGGGTACGTCTGTTACGGCAGCAAGTGGTGTTAATGCAGCCCAGAGTGTCTTCGACAGACATGCACAGTGGGGGCAGTGCCTTGTTCTCAGGTCCTGAGGACCCAAAACACAGACAGACAGGAAACAAATCACTGCCCCTCCGGTGTTTGCTTTATTATTATTCTCATCAGCGGTGCCTGGCTTAGGATGGGAGGAGTTCGATAAGGCAGCAGGGTCCTGCTAAGGCAGGATGGAAACATTAATTGCGAATCATAAAAGCAACCGCAGAGAGCTTGCAACCTGGGGGTGTCGCGCTGAGCTCGTGATTACGTTGGGTGATTAGAACAGGCCCAATGGGGGGCGCCTGGGTGGCGCAGTCGGTTGAGTGTCCGACTTCAGCCAGGTCACGATCTCGCGGTCCGTGAGTTCGAGCCCCGCGTCGGGCTCTGGGCTGATGGCTCCGAGCCTGGAGCCTGTTTCCGATTCTGTGTCTCCCTCTCTCTCTGCCCCTCCCCCGTTCATGCTCTGTCTCTCTCTGTCCCCAAAATAAATAAACGTTGAAAAAAAAAAAAATTAAAAAAAAAAAAAAAAAAGAACAGGCCCAATGGGCTGTCGTCCCCATGTACAGAGGAGGAAGCCAAGGCCCAAGGAGTCTGAGTGACTTACCCAGTAGGAGGGGATGGGCACCCCAACCCTGGCCCCTGGATCCCCCAGAGTCCCGCTCTCCCCTGGCCACCTCCCCAGGTGCAAACAGAAAAGGCTGAGCCCCTTGCCCAAGGCACACATGGCCTCACCGAGGACTTGAATTCAGGGGCACCGTCAAGCCACTAACTGTGCATTCCGGAAGAGGGACCCCCCGCGCGCCCTGGCAGTCCCAGGCGCCCCGCCCACCTCCCCTGCCCTGTGCCGCCTGGCCGGGCCCTCCCAGCAGATCAGGCTGCTCTGGGAGAACGCGGGGCCGGGGAGGCAGAGGTAGCAGCGATCCCGGAAGGTCAGAGCCTGCCCCGCGCCGCCCCACCGCCGCCCACCTTCCCGTCCACGTTGGCGATGCTGCAGTTACACTCGGTGGCTCCATAGAACTCGCCGATCTGGCGCACGCCGAAGCGCTCGGTGAACTCCTCCCAGATGGCGGGCCGCAGCCCGTTGCCCACGGCCAGGCGCACGCGGTGCCGCCCCTCGGCCTCGCGCACCGGCTGCTTCAGCAGGTAGCGGCAGATCTCCCCGATGTACTGGACCACCTGGGGGCGGGAGAGGAGGGGAAGGGAGGGTTGGGCGGCCACGCTGGGCCCCAGCCCCCGAGCCACCCCTCCAACCTGGGCGCTAGGAACAAAGCGCTCTTAAAGGGCGATGGTAATAAAACAGCCCAGGCCGTTTACGCCTGCCCCTCGCCCGAATCCACGCCAGGGGCAGGGGCCGAGAGGATGCGGTCAGCGTCCCCCATGCCCCCCCCCCCCCCCCCCGCGCTCCGTCCATCCCCACCCTGCCTCTCTGACCCGAACCTCAGCGCCCCGCCCCTCCTCCGCAGGGCTCCTTCCCTCCTCGTCTCAAGGGTCCACCCCCGGGGGGGGGGGGGGGGGGGGGGGGGGGCGGTGAGTCATCTCCCAGATACCCCAGGTGCCTTCAAGTCCTTATCTGAGGTTTGACCTCCTAAGGATTACCCAATTTTACTAGGGGTCACAGACAGTAAGTAACCGGACCAAAGCTGGTAAGTGATAGTGCTTGATTTGAATCTGGGCATCGCGGCTGGAGTGTGAATGAAACAGTTACACGCTCAGGATGAAGTGCCAAGTTGATCATTACAGCTCCAAAGTGTTCACAGCGTCCCCTCACCAACCGGATAAAGTCCAAATTTCTGCCAGTGGTCAATTCCCTTCGCCCCCCCCCCCCCCCCCCGGCCCCCACTGCCTCCCCTCCTTCCCTTTCCCACCAACACCCTGTGCCACACAGGGCTTCTCCTCAGGGCCTTTGCACATGCTGTGCCCGCTGCCTGGAGCGAAAATCCTTCCCCAGGGATGCATCTGGGTCCCCAGGGTTTGGGCCAAATATCACTGCCCAAATGATGACATAAACACATGTGCTGAGTATTCTACCGCCAAACACAGAGCTCATCCGTTTAATTCTCCCAACACTCCACGCGGGACAGGAAGGCATGAGATTCACAGAGGGAAACGGCCTGTCCAAGATCATCAGCTGCTGGACATGAGGCAAGCCCAGGATGGGGCAAGGTGAGAGCCTGAAGGTGGGGAGTTCTCTCCCTCGGTCCCTAGGCTCAGGTCAGTGCTTTTGCCGGGGGCCCAGCCCACGCCAACCTAAGACACAGCGGGGCCAACCAGCCCAGTCCGTCCCCAGCTAGTAATTGGTTCAAGGGTGAGCACATGACCAGAATTAGGCCAATGAGAATCAGCCCCAGACTGTCGCTACCTGAGCTGCTGAAAACCTGCCGGAAGGAACAGGGCTAAGAAGGAAGCTGCACACCTAGGAAGGAGAAAAACAAGAAATGGACAGAGACAGAGCACCTCCTGGATCAGGTCGTGCCTGAAGCTGTCCAGCTCTCAGCTGTCCTCTTCAGGCCAGGGGAGGGACAACCCAGCCACGACTGAGGCAGCGGAGGGAGACAATGACACCATCCCCCCAACCCCCAACCATGGCCCTGAGTCTGTGTCACGCTGAAAGCCAACAGCTGATCTTTACCTCTGCCTGGACCCCGGGACAGACCCAGGGCTGAAGGGAAGACAACTCAGGTCAGCTCAGAGAGGCAGACATCAGATGGCCTATGCCAACACCTCCAGCCTGCACGGTGGCACCTAGATAGAGGCTGGGAGCAGATCATCGACCAGGGACCCTGCTACAACTCCCCCCGCGTCAGGGTGCCCACTCACCCCAGTGGGCAGGGAGAGACACAGGCACCACACATTCAGCCCCCCCACCCAGGGATGAGGAGGGGTGGAGTCACCTGTCCCCTGCCTGTCTGTTGCTACACAGCAAAGAAAGTGGGGTTCTAATATTTATTTATTTTTGAGACAGAGACAGAGACAGAGCATGAGCAGGGGAGGGGCAGAGACAGAGGGAGACACAGAATCCGAAGCAGGCTCCAGGCTCCGAGCTGTCAGTGCAGAGCCCGACGCGAGGCTCGAACCCACGAACAGGGAGATCATGACCCGAGCCGAAATCAAATGCTTAACCAGCTGAGCCACCCAGGAGCCCCGGAAGTGGGGCTCTAAATGACAGCCCGCTGCCTCCCCTGAGGACGGATGGACTGTTGTTTGGTCCTGGGGCCACCGCTGCAAGTAAACAGCAGCCAAGCAGTTTCCCTGTCCAACAGCCAAGGGATGGGATTTCCGAACCCAAATGCATGCACTGGTTTTGTCAATGTCTTTGTTAAACTTGACCTCTGAGGATTCCGTCCTCTATTCCTTAAAGAGCCCCTCAGTGTTTAGCACGTACGTTCTTTTAGACACAGAAATTCCCCTTCTTAAAAACAGACTACCAAGGGTCCAGAGACGGTGAATGATGCCCGATGCAGCACGGCATGTCAAGGACAAAGAGGGGGACCACCTGACACCACGGGCCTCCCAGTGGGAGGGCACAGCACCACCGACAAGGAATCCTTGCCAAAAAAGTTGAACTTGAAGCTGATCAAGTATCTAGACCAGGGGTTCTCAACCACACGCAATTCTGTCCCCCCAGAACACTTGGCAACATCTGGATGCATTTTGAACGGTCACGACTGGGGGGGGGGGGGGTGCGTGGGATGCTCTTGGCCTCTAGTGATGTCAGGTCAGGAATGCCTGTCAATATCCTGCAGTGCACAGGATGGCCCCCAGAGCAGAGACTGATCCAGCCCCAAATATCCCAAGCATCATGGTGGAGAAACACTGTGCTAGACCCAACAACTCCCAATGGACAGGAAATGCCAGGGACAGAGGAACACGTTAAGAGACACTGTCTCCAGATCAGGAAAACACTACAGGACAAGCAACTTCCTTTCTTCAGTAAATACACACAAGATGGGGAAAAAAAAAAGAAACAAGAGGTTCCTACAGATGAATGGATTCCCATGAGACCCATCGATGGTCGAAATCCGTGGGTCTCCTCTAAAAACGGATTTTGTCCGCATTCTAGAAACAGGGGAAAGACCACCTTTTTGACAAGGCGAGTCCCTGGGGATTGAACCGCTGCCCGGATTCCTGATGACACTGCGGGGGTCACTGTCACTTTTTGGCTGTGATGGAGGTGCTGAGCTTACAGGTTTTTTTTTTTCTTTTCTTGTTGCATTCACATATACCTAAAATTGACCATCTGAAGCACTTTTAAGTGCACAGCTCGGTAGTATTAAGTACATTCACACTGGGAGCCAGCCATCACCATCCACCGGAACTCCTTTCCTCTTGGAGAACTGAGACTCTGTCCCCACTGGACGCTGGGTCCCCACCCCCTCCCCCCTCCGGCAGCCCCGTTGGCTTCCATGTTTCAGCCCTTGTAAATAGTGCTGCTGTGAACCTTTGTGTGCAAATATCTCTTGGAGACCCTGCTTTCACGTCTTTTGTTCTAGAAACAGCCCTCACCAGACACAAAAAGCCACACAGTATCTGATCCCACTTACAAGAAAGGTCCAGGACAGGCAAATCCATAAAGATAGAGAGCAAATTAGTGGCTACTCCAGGCACGGGGCGGGGGGCGGGGAACGGGGCTGGGGAGTGACTGCTGATACCGGGTTTTCCTTCAGGTGTGATGGAAATGTTCTGGAATTAGAGGTGATGGTTACACAACATGGTGAATGCACTAAGGGTCACTAACTGTCCGCTTTTAAAATGGTTTATTTCGGGGCGCCTGGGTGGCTCAGTCGGTTGGACGTCCGACTTCGGCTCAGGTCATGATCTCGCGGTCTGTGAGTTCGAGCCCCGCGTCGGGGTCTGTGCTGACAGCTCAGAGCCTGGAGCCTGTTTCAAATTCTGTGTCTCCCTCTTTCTCTGACCCTCCCCTGTTCATGCTCTGTCTCTCCCTGTCTCAAAAATGAATAAATGTTTGGGGCGCCTGGGTGGCGCAGTCGGTTGGGCGTCCGACTTCAGCCAGGTCACGATCTCGCGGTTCGTGAGTTCGAGCCCCGCGTCAGGCTCTGGGCTGATGGCTCGGAGCCTGGAGCCTGTCTCCGATTCTGTGTCTCCCTCTCTCTCTGCCCCTCCCCCGTTCATGCTCTGTCTCTCTCTGTCCCAAAAATAAATAAAAACGTTGAAAAAAAAATTAAAAAAAAAAATGAATAAATGTTAAAAAAAAAATTTAAAAAGGTTTATTTCATACGAATTTTGCCTCAAAAGCAAAACAGTCCTCATCTTTCAGAGGTTTTTTAGAAACATCGATGTAGGAAACACACTGCTCTCTGGGGGTTGTTTCACAATGATGCTGAAGGAGGGATGTGGGTGGGGCTAGAGGGGGCAGGATGGGGTGTTTGAAGGCCCCTGGGGCCAGTGACAGGTGCAAAAGAGAAAATCCTCCTTAGTGAAATCAGGTACTGATGTAGGTCTTTCCCCAAAGCAAAGCACTGTCACTGGAACTTTCAGAAAGCGGTGGGGGGTGATCTGTATTCACAACTCTCAATAATCAAGTGGATCAAACAGACCGCTTGCACTTCAAGACTTGGTTTAACAACGTTCCTCAAGGGCCGCCCGCAAGGAAAAACGGAAAATCCTCAAAAGGAGAGCAAATCAGTCATTGCCCCCCAAAGACCCCCAAGATGCCAACCCAGAGCCCCCACCCTGCCTAGCTGTGTGACCTGGGCAGCTGGCCTAACCTCTCTGGGCCCCACCCATCCAAGGTGAGGTGGGCACCTGCCAACTTGCCAGTCCCTGGACACATCCCATTCTCTCCTCTCCTCACCCCTTCTTCCTGGAGGCAGGTTGATAGCACCTGTATTTCTATTTTCATCAGGACACTGAAATCCGCAGCCTGGTTTCCTCTCAACGTGGAGGGGAGAAGAGAGGAAGGACCGGGTCCTAGCGCCGCCCCCCCCCCTCATTTTCTACAGGACTGTGGATGTCCTCACCCCACCTGAGCCCCACACCTTGTGGCCTTAACCAGCGCAGGGTGGTGACTGCACCCACAGGCCTCATTTCCTGCAGCCACCAGCAGGGAAGGCTGCTGGGGCCCAGGGCAGCGCGTTAGACAACTCGGGCAGCCTGGCCCCAATTCCAGATGCGTTACAGGCCTCAATTTCCCCACCTTCACAATGGCCTCCGCGATGCCTCTGCCCACTCTCAAGCAGTCCTAAGATTCCATGGAGTTTGCATGTCGAAGTAAGGTTAGCCTGGGGCTGACACGGAGCACGTGCTCAAGAAGCACGGGCCACCTTCCTGTCCCCCTCCGGGGCCCTGGAGAACAGGGGGTCGGGGGAGTGGCTGCCCCACAGCGGAGGCCCTGCAGGTGGAGGGCGGGGCAGCGCGCGGGAGGGGCGGGGCCTGACCGTGCAGTTGTACTTGACGCAGTCATCCCAGAAGCGGCTGGCTGAGAACTTCTTGCGGAGGACCACCGTCAGCCCGTAGAGGAGACACTGCCCCACGCCCATGATGTTGCCTGCAGAGGGCGGGCTCGGTGAGGGGTCCCCAGTCCCTGCCCCACCCCCGCCCGGCCTGCCCACAGTACCTGCCGTGTGGTACAGGGGCAGGCAGTCATAGAGCACGTCTGCCACCTGCATGCTGTAGGCGTAGTGGCCGAAGGCTGCGATGCGGTAGTACCTGCGGGGGGTGGGGGCAGGGAGTGCAGGGGCTGGGGCTTATGTCCTCCAAGGTATGGGAGTGGGGGGAATCTGTGGCGGGGGAGGGGGCACAAGCAGGGACCCAGGCAGAGCCAGCCCAGCTCACAGCGGGGGGCGGGCGGGAGCCGAACCTGCAGCCCCCTAATTGCCTTGCCCGTGGGGCTAGGTGCCAGGAGGAATACAAGAGAGCAGGGACACGGAGAGGGGCTGAAGGCCAGAGAGGTGTGGGGAGGTGACACACGAGCTGAGATCTGGTGAGAAAGGGCTATGGGGGCTGAGCTAAAGAGCGCCCTGGTGGAGAGCGCAGCCTGTGCAAAGGCCCGGAGGGCAGAAGGGCCCTGGCCGAGTTGAGGAAGTGTAACCAGCTGAGAGGGCTCGAGCGAGGGGTGGAGAGGAGGAAAATGAGAATTGGCAGGGGGTGCGAACGCGGGCGTGGATTTTACTCTGAGGGCCAAGGCAGGTACAGGGAAGTCCGGCACGGGGGGCGGTCTGGTTTAGGATTTGAGACCCTCCCGCGGACGGAGCGGCACTGTCCTGAGATGGGCCGTGGGTCTTCCCCGGGGTGAAGACAGAAATGTCCCCAAGATCCCAACAAGAGCGGAGGGAAGGGGTCGGCCGTACAGGCGACCGGGAGTCACTCTCCAAAGCTGGGGTGATGCCCACGGGCCCCCCTCACCTGCTGTGCACTACAATGGCGGCCTTGGGCAGCCCCGTGGTCCCCGACGTGTAGATGTAGAAGAGTCGATCTGCAGGAGACGCATGTGTTGGGGTCCGAGGATGAGGGGGTGGGGGGCGGGGGGCACTGGCAGCGGAAGGAAGGCGGGTGTCCCGGGCCAGCCTCACCATCCATTCCCTTGTCAGGGGGCTGTGCCAGGGGGGCGGTGGAGGCCTCCTTCAGCAACGGGTCCAGGAGTCGGGCGTCCGGCAGGATGCCCTCAGGCCCCAGTTCTCCAGAGCAGAACTTGAGCAGACTCTTCCCCAGCTGTCCGCTCACCTCGGCCACCGCTGTAGCCCAGAGCAGACGTCACGGTCAAGGGCGGCCTGGGATGTACCACGCCATCTCGCTGCCCCCCACCCCCGGAAAGCCCCAGGCCCCCCCGCCCCCCGCTCAGGATGCCAGCTGCGCCCAGCCTCACCTGCTGCCAGCTCCCCTCCGAAGATGAGGGCCTTGGCACCCGAGGTGCCCAGGCAGAAGGCCAGGGGCTCCCGCCGCAGGTTCACATTGAGCAGCGCGGCTTCCACGCCCGCCTTGGCCAGGCCCAGCCACAGCCCCACGAACTCGGGCCGGCCCTCCAGGAGGATGGCCACCACGTCACCTGGAGTGAAGCCCAGCCGGCAGAAGAGGTTGGCCACGGCATTGGAGTAGGCGTCCAGCTGCGCAAAGGTCCAGCACACGCCGCTGCCCGCGTCCACCAGCGCCAGGCGGTCAGGCTGCCTCTGTGCCACCACCTGGAAGATCCGTGGGATGGTGTGGCGGGCACGCTGGTGCCGCCGCAGCTCCAGGCGCACGCGGATCAGCACAGAGAGGCCGCTGGGAGGGGGAAGGGAGGAGACGGCGTCACTGGGTGCCCCGCCCGGCCTCCAGGAGACCTCTCCAAGCCTCAGCATCTCCATCTGGAGAAAGCAGAGGGGAAGGTCCCTGCACCTCCGAGGACGGCGAGGCTTCGATAAGGACGCTTTGGTTGCTGGGTCTCTCGGGGGACTGAGAGCGTGAGGAGGGCTGTTGACCAAGCAACACGCAAGTACCACAGATCGTCCTTGTTTCTCTCTTCTGGGACGTCCAGAGCCTCCCGCGGTCCCCAGGAGCACCTGCAGCCTGGACTCCTCATGCTCCTCCCACCCGAGCCTGGGGTCCCCATCATCTCCTCCAGGAAGCCTTCTGGGGCTCGGCCCCTGCCCCGCGCCCACTGCTCCCCCATCAAAGCGTACAGTCCCCCAAACGGGGCCAGGCTGGGGCAGACACCGGCTGGGCTCAGGGAATGCTCTCTTGTTCACCTTGGGAAACCTCCCCATCCTCTGTGCTCCCCCACCAAAGCCCCTGTGCGGAGCCACTCGGTCATGGGTCTGTTCCCCCCGCCCCTGGGTCGTGAGCCCCCCGGGGAAGTCACATCTGCACCGGCCGCATGCCCGGTACGTACTAGGTCCACACACAAAGAGGCCGGACTGTGTTCGTGTCTCCCAACCTGGAACTCGAGGTAGCGGCCAACACAGAGGCAGATTCTTCCACTCACCTCCCAAATGATGAGCACCTACTGGGTGCCAGGTCCATGATGGGCGAGACAGACCCAGCGGTAACCCAGACCTAACCCTTCTCCCCCTCCATCTTCCTTCGGCTCCTTCTCCTTTTCCTACCCCTTGCTCACTCACTCCAGCCACAGGGCCCTTCTTGCTGTTTCCCGGAAGACACCACCTGGCATGTTCCCACCCCAGGGCCTTTGCATGCGCTATGCCCCCTGCCTGGACCACTCTTCTGCCAACATCCACGCGGCTCCTCCCCCACTTCCCTTAGGTCGTGGCTCAAATGACACCCGTCTGTTACTGACCACCCCCCCCCCACCCCCGTCTCCCCCTCTCTGGTCCCTGCTTTGTTGCGCTTATCAACACAGCACTTATATTGTCAAATGCCAGACCTACCATCTTGCCCCTGGGCTATCTCTTTCTGCTCTAGGTGACAGGAACTTCTGTCTGTTTTGCTCTAGGGCCTGGAGAGACAGCAGCGGAGACAGATCAAGGCCCCGCCCCACTCTCCTGGAGCGCAGTGAGCCTGCCACAAGCAATCCCACAGGACAGTCTTGGAGGGAGAGAGAGGCGTCTGGAGCTCCCGGGCCAGGCCTGAACCCCACAGCCCACGAGAGCAGCCAGCCTGAGCCTGGCAAGATCTTCGGTGAGAGGAGAGGCCGCCACATGTGAGCACGGTCTCAGGGCAAGGCCACACTGAGAAGAGGCGCAGGCATAGGGACAGCTGTGAGGAGGCTGCTCCCCAACCGGTTCCCTCTGGGTGCCCGCCCTGTTACTCTCAGGGTGACGACGGCCTCCATGTAGATGAACACCCTTAATCGGAGAGCCCTGCTCATCGAAGCCCCTGTTCCCGCCGCAGGTTAACATCGAGCAGTGTGGCTTCCACACCCGCCTTGGCCAGGCCCAGCCACAGCCCCGCGAACTCAGGCCGGCACTCCAGGAGGATGGCCACCACGTCACCAGGGGAGGTAACCAGGGGAAGCGACACCTGCATCTGATCAGGAGCCTGGCACATAGTAGGTGCTCAATAAATAGAGGTTGAAGGACTGCTTTCAAGCCCCTGACCCTGGAGCCCAGCATCCCGCCCCTCCCTGGTGACCAGTGCAGAGGCCCAGATTTCTTCAGGGCCCCAGACCTGAGCACCTACTTTGCACAGGCGAAGCTGATCGGGATCAGGTGTGAGAAGTCAGATCGGTGGAGGAAGGGGACGGGGGCTGGGGTGGCCAGGGATACTGATGGCAAAGGGGCAGGAGTCATCTTGTGGGGAGATGGGAACGTTCTCCAGGGCCTTTGCCCGTGCGGTTCCCACTGTTGAAACGTTCTGCCCCAGAGGCCCCCCCCCCCCATCAGGGTGCCTACACATCCTTTACCTCTCAGCTCCAATGTCCCCTGCCTGGAGAGGTCTCCCCAGCCCTGCCCAGCGTGGATCACTCTATGGCTGTTTGAAAACACGCTTGCAAATTCTTTGACAGTCGTCCCTTCAAAAGGCAGGTCAGGTCCTCTTTTCCCCACCCCTCAGGAGTGGGCAGACTCAGGGACTCGCTTCTAATGAAGAGAATGGGGCAATAGTCATGCTGTATGATTTCCGACACTGGGGCTCAGAGACAGCACCTCTCCTCCAGGCACGCAGATGTTCTCACACTCTTTCTGGACACTGGACCTCGGAACCCAGCGCTGAGTTGTAAGCAAAGGAAGCCAAGACCACATGGAGAGGCCACGTATAGGGGTTCCAACAACATGTCTGAGTGAACAGAGCTTTGGGTAATTCTGGCCCCGGATCCTGAATCTTCCACCTGAGGCTCCAGACACAGCAGAGCAGATAAGATGGTGACATCTTGGCGACATCTGAATTCCTGACCCACAGAAGTCACAGGAAAGGATACTCATCATTGTCTTAAGCCTCTAGGTTCTGGGGTAATTTGTTACACAGCCATGGAACTGACGGGTAACTGATACACTCCCAGGCCCTGTTTCACTCCTCCGGAGCCGGTCACCACACTCTAAACCCGTCATCTTCCTTTACCGATTTCCTGAACTTTTTGTTAATTTCTACGAGAGCGAGCACCCAGTTTGTCTGTCTGTTGTGTCCAGGGATACGGTTCCGGAACGAAGCACAGGACCTGGAACGTAAGGACGATGCTGGTATATCCTGGGGGCGGACTCAAATGCAGCCCCGCCTCTTTTGCCTGCGCACAACTGTACTTGTTTGAAGAGCGTCCCCCCAAATTCGTGTCCACCGGAAACCTCAGACCGTGACCTTCTTTGGAAGTAGGGTGTTTGCAGATGTAATTAAGGGAAGTATGAGATGAGGTCATCCTGGCTCCCCAGTGGGACCTAAATCCAATGACAGGTGTCTTTTTTTTTAATGCCTAAAAACAACTTTTTTTAAATGTTTATTTACTTTTTGAGAGAGGCAGAGACAGAGCGTGAGTGGGGGAGGGGCAGAGAGAGAGGGAGAGGGAGAAACAGGATCCCACGCAGGCTCTAGGCTCTGAGCTATCAGCACAGAGCCCGAGATCGTGACCTGAGCTGAAGCCGGACGCTCAACCGACTGAGCCACCCAGGCGCCCCCAGGTGTCTTTTTAAGAGAGAACACACAAACACAGGGGAGGAGACATGGGGAGACAGAGGCAGAGACTGGAGTGACCTGGTCACAAGTCGTGCGATACCTGGAGCCCTCAGAAGCGCAGCCCAGAGGGAGGAAAAAGCGGCCTGGAGTTCATGGCCTTAGTTCAAATCCTGTTCCACCGCCTACCAGTGGGGCCTGGGCGGACTGCAGGCCTCAGTTTCCTTACTTGGAATATCCGGAGACTGAACCCAACAACCTCCAAGGTGTTCTCCATCCAGCTCAACAAAGTGCCAGTCCTGCCACTGCCTTATTTACAAGCAGGAAGTGGGGCCCAGAGCAGCAATTCTCAGCCTATTGGGTGTGAAGTGTGTTAACTGCCCAACCAAGAAGAAGGGCTGAACCAGAAGGGATCCATTGTTACTGTGCCCAGAGAGATCCCGCCTCTGGGCTTTGTAAGTATTCTTCTTCCTTTCCTCAGGTCATGGCAAGGGTGGCCCCTCTCATCTGCCCACTTGTGCAGGGTGCCCTAACCACCCTGGTTCAAGGAGTCCCTCGCTATCCCCGCCTCGCCCCTACATGTTCGATCCTTCTGGTCACTGTCTGATGTTTTATCATTTCCTTCTCGGTTATTCTTTTCCCTCGCTAGGCTGTGGGCCCCAGAGGACGGGAGACGTATCTGACACATTCACAGCAGGTCACAGTGAACATGGCGTCCCCCCAAGCCCAGATGGGGTGTGGCTCCCAGGAGGTCCTTGGGGATGGATGGAACAAATGACAGTGGCCAGAATCTGACCATCTCACCAGCCCGGCCTGGCCCCCACCAGCACACAACGGGACCCGTGCCCTAGTCAGCTCTTCGTGGTTTCCTGGGTCTGCTCTGGGCCAGGCCCCACTCCCTGCATAATGGGGTGAATGGTGGTCCTCAAAAGATAGACCCAATTCCTGGCCCCCAGAACTTGTGAACGTGACCACATGTGGAAAAAGGCTCTTTGCAGGGTCTTTGTGCAGGATACTCCTCTGCTCAGTGTTCACAGCCCTGGAAATCTGGCTCTGTCTGCTGACCCCCTTGGCTCCTTGAACTCCAACATTGCCCAGCCCATACACCTCCCTGCAACACATCAGCCCCTTTCCCACAATCCCTGCACCATGGGACATGGCAGTCCCATGTTCCCTTTCCTCTACCCAGAGAAGCTGTCACTGGCATGTGATGGCTGGAACCACAGCAGGCAGCATGAGGGTATGAGGGTACCCAGCTGGAGATGCCAAGCCTTTGCAGCAAGGATGGCACAGCATGAAGACCGAAGGAACCTGGGTCAATGACAACATGCTGCACTGGGAACTGACCAACCTGAAGCCATCTCATGTCAAAACTCCATGTCACATGTGGTTGTAACTGTTCTTTACTGCCAATGCCACTCCTAGTTGAGATTCACGCTACTCACAGCCAAAAACCTCCTTCGAGAGTTTAGCTCCCTGGAGGGGCTGATCCACTCGCGCACCGTCCCTCCACGGAGCACCACCACGTGCTGGACATCACGACAGGGACACCCAGGTGACTAAAGTGGGCGTGATCCCTGTCCAAATGGGGTTTACAATCTAAGGAGGGGAAGGGAACTCATAACCGAGGAAAAAGCGAAGAAAACCGATGATAGTTTGTTTTTACTGTTTTATTACTTATTTTTGAGAGAGAGCAGGGGGGAGGGGCAGAGAGAGAGGATCCCAAGCAGACTTCGCGCTGTCAGCACAGAGCCCGACGTGGGGCTCAAACTCGCGAACCGTGAGATTATGACCGGAGTGGAAATCAAGAGTGGACACTCAACCAACTGAGCCTCCCAGGTGCCCCAATCCAATGATAGTTTTATGCTAAGTTTCCTAAAAAGGAAACAGGGTGATGTGATCAAAAGCTTTATCCACAGGAAGGGCGGGGGAGGTGGGGGGAGACCACTTTGAGGAAGCGACATTTGTGCTACATTTTAAAGAATGGGAAGGAGGGGCACCTGGATGACTCACTCAGTTGGGCTCTTGGTTTTGGCTCAGGTCATGATCTCACGGTTCGTGGGTTCTAGCCCCGTGTCAGGCTCTGCGCTGACGTCGCGAAGATTGCTTGGGATTCTCTCTCTCTGCCCTTCCCCTGGGTGCTCTCTCTTTCAAAATAAATAAATAAACTTTAAACAATTAAAAAATGATAAAAATAAAGAACGGGAAGGAGCCAGCAGTGGGTAAAGCGCGGCCGGTAAGGGGAAAGCGTTCCAGGTGGAGGGTACCGTGAGTGCAAAGGCCTGGAGGTGGGAAGGACAAGGCCAGCAGGCTAGAGAGGAGTGAGCAAAGCAGAGAGTGGGAGGAGACTGCACGGCAACAGGACTTTCTCCATGGTTCTGGATCGTTCCACTAATTAGAGGATTGATCGTGGCAGGTTAAAGTCACCTGGGGGAAATGATACTGTTATTCATTTGTAGCTTCCAATGAGCAGAAGACGGAAAAGAGCCCAAACGACCTGTAGTCTAGGAGGGGTTCGATGCCCGATGGCTGATCCTTACAACGGAAGGCTGTGGGGCCCCGACGCATGTGGATGAGGAAGGAGCCACAAGGTGAGAAAAGTCATGGGTGATTTCATGCAAAGGCAGCAGGCAAATCAAACACCCAGACACTGACTGATCATTGAATTTCCCTGTTTCCCCCCAAAATAGCCAGTAAAGGGATTTTTTCTTTTCATTAATTTTTTGAGAGAGAGAGAGGGCACAAGGGAGCGAGGGACAGACAGAGAGAGAGGGAGAGTCCCATGAGGGGTAGAGAGAGGGGGAGACAGGGGGAGAGAGAGGGAGAGGGAAGCGGGGCTCAAACTCAAACCGTGAGATCATGACCTGAGCCAAAGTCAGATGCCTAACCGACTGAGCCAACCGGGTGCCCCAGTCAAGGGATTTTTTAAAAGTGTGAACACAAAGACTAGGAAAATGGGAAAGGCGGGGGTCCTTGGAGGTGGGAGAAAGCCGAATCCTGGACTCCAGCACGAAATGGGTAGAAATCTGTCTGGGAAGCAAGCCCTACATAAAATCAGTTACAGGGATGTAACGTACCACAGGGGGACTGTAGTCAATAAGACAGATCTTCCTGGACTTACAGTGGGGTTACACCCCAAAAAAGGCAACGTAAGTTGAAAATACCGTAAGTCAAAAATGCATTTAATACATCTAACCTAACAAACATTATAGCTGAGCCTGGCCTACCTTAAACGTGCTCAAAACACTGACATTAGCTCACAGTTGGGCCAAATAATCGAACACAAATTCTATTTTCTCAAAAAAATTTTTTCTGATGTTATTTATTTTTGAAGGAGAGAGACACACAGAGGGAGGGAGGGGCAGAGGGAGAGAGGGAGGCACAGAATCCGAAGCAGGCTCCGGGCTCCGAGCTGTCAGCACAGAGCCCGACACGGGGCTCAAACTCACGAACCGCGAGATCATGACCTGAGCCGAAGTTGGACGCTTACCCAACTGAGCCACCCAGGAGCCCCTACAAAGCCTATGTAATAAAGTGTTGAATATCTCACATAATTAACTGAATACCGTACTGAAAGCGAAAAACAGAAGGGCCGAATGGGTACAGAATGCCTGTACGGGTCGTTTACCCTCGTGATCGTGCGGCTGACTGGGAGCGGCGGCTCACTGCTGGTGGCCAGATCAGGACAGAGTCTCATACTGCCTGTCAGGAGTCTGGGAAAAAGATCCAAATTCCACATTCAAAGTACAGCTTCTACCGAATGCACATCACGTTTGCATCATCGTTAACTCAAAAAATTGTAAGTCAAACCACTGGAAGCCAGGGAGTGTCTGTACCGTATTCCATGATGAGCCCCCAACCTTCGTCTCCTCTGCATGGTTTCCCGCAAAACACCCTTGGCCGGGTGACCCCATCATGAAGCTCACAGTTGAAAAGACACCCCCCCCCCCCATATGCCCATGCCGAGAGCTTCTAACCAGATTTACAACCAAGGATTATCGGACCCCTGGGGATTTCCTCTACTAGGGATGACGGAAACTAAAGGAAACAAAGGGGCTCCTGAGTGGCTCAGTTGGTTGACCGACTGACTTTGGCTCAGGCCACGATCTCATGGTTCATGGGTTCGAGCCCCACGTCGGGCTCTGTGCTGACAGCTCAGAGCCTGGAGCCTGCTTCGGATTCTGTGCCTCCCTCCTCTCTCTGCCCCTCCCCTGCTTGTGCTCTGTCTCTCTCTCGAAAATAAACAAATAAATGTTAAAAAGATTTCAATAAAATAAAATAAACAAAAAAGAAAAGTTTTGACGAAATAGAGATTGTGCAAAGAGAAAACAAAACTAATAAAGTCAATGATATTCTCGGAGATGTAAGAAAACATCCATGCACGAAACAAGAATGAGATGCTACTTAAAAAGCTTTCAGGGGCGCCTGGGTGGCTCAGTCGGTTAAGTGTCCGACTTCGGCTCAGGTCATGATCTCGCGGTCCATGAGTTCGAGCCCCGCGTCGGGCTCTGGGCTGACAGCTCAGAGCCTGGAGCCTATTTCAGATTCTGTGTCTCCCCTCTCTCTACCTGTCCCCTGTTCACGCTCTGTGTCTCTCTGTCTCTCAATAATAAATAAACATTAAAAAAATTATTAAAAAAAAGGCTTTAGGGAATGAAAAAAAATCCTGGAAAATTACAGTGTGAGGGCACCACAGAATGCACAGCACACAGAGTAAACCCTAAGGGGAAAAAAGAGCTTTAGTTAATAAAAACGTTATCAAAAGTTTTCTATAGTTTTCAGAGTATACATTTTTCATCTCTGCTCAGGTTTATTCCTAGCTATTTTATGGGTTTTGGTGCAATTGTAAAGGGGACCAGTTCCTTGATTTCTCTTTGTGCTGCTTCATTTTGGGTGTCTAGAAAGGCAACGGATTTCTGTGCACTGATTTATATCCTGTGACTTTGCAAATTCATGTGTCAGTTCTAGCAGTGTTTTGGTGGAGTCTTTGGGTTTTCCCCATAGAGTACTCCTTGCTGATTTGGATACATTTTATTTCTTTGTGTTGTGTGACTGCTGAAGCTAGGGCTTCCAACACTATGTTGAGTAACACTGGGGAGAGTGGACCCCTTTGTCGTGTTCCTGACCTTAGGCGGAAAGCTCTCAGTTTTTTGCCATCGAGCATGATATTAGCTGTGAGTCTTTCATATATGGCCTTTAATAATCTTGAGGTATGATCCTTCTATCCCTACTTTCTTGAGGGTGTTTCATCAAGAAAGGATGCTGTATTTTGTCAAATGCTTTCTCTGCATCTATAGAGAGGATCATATGGTTCTTATCTTCTCTTTTACTAATGTGATGTATCACATTGATTGATTTGCAGATATTGAACCACCCTTGCAGCCCAGGAATAAATCCCACTTGATCATGGTGAATAATTCTTTCAATGTATTTTTGGATCCGGTTGGCTAGTATCTTGTTGAGAATACACTGAAAACTATAGAAAGCTTTCGAAAGAAACTGAAGAATTCACGGAAAAACATTCCATGCTCGTGGATCGTAAGAACAAATATTGTTAAAATGTCAATACAATCCAAAGCACGTGCAATGCAAACCCTATCACAATAACACCAACATTCTTCACAGAGCTAGAGTAAACAACCCTAAAATTTGTATGGAGCCAGAAAGACTCTGAATAGCCAAAACAATCCTGAAAAAGAAAATAAAAGCTGGAGGCATCACAATTCAGGACTTCAAGCTGTATTATAAAGCTGTAATCATCAAGACAGTATGGTCCTGGCACAAACACAGACACCTAGATCAACGGAACAGAATAGAGAACCCAGAAATGGACCCGCAAACGTATGGCCAACTAATCTTTGACGAAGCAGGAAAGAATATCGAATGGAAAAAAGACAGTCTCTTCAGCAAATGGTGTTGGGGAAAAAGACAGCAACGTGCGGAACAATGAACCTGGACCACTTTTTTACACCATACACAAAAATAAACTCAAACTGGATGAAAGACTAAACATAAGATAGGAAACTATCAAAATCCTAGAGGCGAAAGCAGGCAAAAACCTCTTTGACCTCGGCCGCAGCAACTTCTTACTTGACATGTCTCCAGAGGCAAGGGAAACAAAAGCAAAAATGAGCTATTGGGCCCTCATTAAGATAAAAAGCCTCTGCACAGCGAAGGAAACAATCAGCAAAACTCAAAGGCAACAGACGGAATGGGAGAAGATATTTGCAAATGACATTATCAGATAAAGGGTTAGTGTCCAAAATCTACAAAGAATTTATCAAACTCAACACCCAAAAAACAAATCACCCAGTGAAGAAATGGGCAAAAGACATGAATAGACACTTTTCCAAAGAAGACACCAGATGGCTAACAGACACATGAAAAAATGTTCAACATCACCCATCATCAGGGAAATACAAATCAAAACCACAATGAGATACCACCTCACACCTGTCAGAATGGCTCACATTAACAACTCAGGCAACAACAGGTGTTGGTGAGGACGCAGAGGAAGAGGAATGCAAACTGGTGCAGCCACTCTGGAAAACAGTATGGAGGTTCCTCAAAAAATTAAAAATAGAACTACTCTACGACCCAGCAATTGCACTACTAGATATTTATCCAAAGGATACAGGAGTGCAGATTCAAAGGGGCACATGCACCCCAATGTTTATAGCAACACTATTCACAATAGCCAAATCATGGAAAGAGCCCAAATGTCCATCGACTGATGAATAGATAAAGAAGATGGTGTGTGTGTGTGTGTGTGTGTGTGTGTGTATACATATATATATATATATATATATACATACACACATATGGAATATTACTTGGTGATCAAAAAGAATGAAATCTTGCCATTTGCAATAACATGGATGGAACTAGAGTGTATTATGCTAAGCGAAATAAGTCAGCCAGAGAAAGACAAATATCATATGATTTCACTCATATGTGGAATTTAAGATACAAAACAGATGAACATCAGAAAATGGAAGCAAAAATAATACAAAAACAGAGAGGGAGACAAACAATAAGAGAACAAACTGAGGGTTGTTGGTGGGGTGGTGGGTGAGGGGATTGGCTAAATGGACGAGGGGCATTAAGGAGGACACTTGATAACATGTACACTGGGTGTTATATGTAAGTGATGAATCACTGAATTCTATTCCTGAAACCATTATTAGACTGTATACTAACTAACTTGGATTTAAATTTTAAAAAGTAAATAAGTAAAAATAAAAATGTATCAATATTGGTTCATCAATTGTAACAGGTATACTACACTAACAGGAGATCTTTTTTTTTTTTCTTAACGTTTATTTATTTTTGAGACAGAGAGAGACAGAGCATGAATGGGGGAGGGTCAGAGAGAGGGAGACACAGAATCTGAAACAGGCTCCAGGCTCTGAGCTGTCAGCACAGAGCCCGACGCGGGGCTCGAACTCACGGACCTCGAGATCATGAACTGAGACGAAGTCGGCCACTTAACCGACTGAGCCACCCAGGCGCCCCACACAAGATCTTAATAATAGGGAAACTGTGGGGAATGGGAAGGGGATATATGGGAACTCTACGTACTCTGTGATCAATTTTTCTGTAAACTTAAAACTGATAATAAAAAAATGAAGTCTATAAAAAATTAAAAATAAAGTCTATGAATTTAAACAAATAATGATCATAATAAAAAATTTTAAAGTTGCAGGCATAAGTCAAATATTAACAGAAAGATTAGAAGGTGTATTTGAAGAACTATCATAGAAAGTAGGATAAAAAGATGGAGATGGCAAATTAAAAAAAAAAGAAAGAAAGAAAGAAAAGAAAATTAGAGAACCAGCCCAGAATATCCAACATAATATTTATTCAACAAATAATTATCAAGCCAAATGCTGTTCCAGGTACTAAATAACAGGTGTTCCAAGAAGAACAAAAGAAATAAAGGTGAGTAAATCATCAGTACCATTTGAGAAAACTTCCTTGCCATGAAGCTAAACAACAGACCATACAATGGATGGAAATAGCTCACCATCTTGAAAAGATCCCACAAACTTCCAGAAAGAAAAACAGATCCCTATAAAAGATCAGGAATTAGGAGGGTTTCAGACTTCTCAACAATAATTATGTGAGAAGAAATGCCTTCAATACTGAAGGAAAATTATTTCCAACCTAGAAGTTTAAACCGAGACCATCAATCAAGTGTGAGGGTGGAAATAAAAATGTTTTCATACATAAAGGGTCTCAAAAAATTAACTTCTCAACCACATGTCTCCCAAAGCTAACAAGAAGGTGCTCCAACAAATCAAAGGAGTAAACCAAAGAAGAAAACCACCAGGGACCCAGGAAACAGTGCATCTAACCCAAGACAGACGTAATGCCAATCCTTAGGAAGGTGGCTAGAATCAAGATTGGAATGACGGCTATTCACCAGGTGCAAAGAGTGAGTAGCCCAGCCTGGACAAATTGGAGGCTAGAAGAGAGACTTCTCCAAAAAAGGGGAAACTGAAAGCCCATCTTACGCTATAAAAGTCATGAGAGAAGACAGACACAACTGTCATTTGGTCTTGAAGTATAGATGAATGCAAAGAAAACTAACAAATACAAAGGCAAGTAATAACCTCCCCCAAAACACATAAAGGTTGTTAAGAAATAAAAAATGATCATAGTATACTAGTGGCTCAACTAAGAACACTGTTACCATCAAAACAATGTAAATATTGATTACTTACCTGGCCAAATTATGAGTCAATCCTCATTACTCACAGATTTCTTAACTGCAAATTTGCCTGCTCACTAAAATTTATTTGTATCCCCAAAAATCAATATTCATATTCCTTTCACAACCATTTGAGGACACACACAGAGTGGCAAAAAAAAACCCAAAATGTGCTGCCAATGTGCACATTCCCAGGTTAGTTCAACAAGACAGCACTCTGCCTTTTTGTTTCAGCTCATATTGTAAATAAGCATCCTTTTGGAAGTCTATTTAGTGCCACTTTTTTTTTTTTTTTTTTGCATTTTTGTCCTTTCTTTGGTGATTTTGAAGCTTAAAATGGCTCCCGGGAATAACGCTAAAGTGCTATCTAGTGTTCCTAAGTGCAAGAAGGCTGAGATGTGCCTTACTTAGATAAGTTTTGCTCGGGCATGAGTTATAATGCTGTTGGCCAACAGTTCACTGGTAATGAATCAGGAATGAATATATATATATATATATATATATATATATATATATATATACACACACACACACACGCACACACACACACATATATATATTTATATATATTTTTAATGTTTATTTTTGAGAGAGAGACAGAGACAGAGTACGAGTGGCAGAGGGGCAGAGAGAGAGGGAAACACAGAATCTGAAGCAGGCTGCAGACTCCAAGCTGTCAGCACAGAGCCCGATGTGGGGCTCAAACACATGAACCACGAGATAGGGACCTGAGTCAAAGTCGGTCGCTTAACCAACTGAGCCACCGAAGAGACCCAAGAATATATATATATATATATATATATGTGTATATATATATACATATATATATACATATATATGTGTATATGTATATATATGTACATATATATACATATATATGTGTATATGTATATATGTACATATATATACATACATATACATATATATACATATACACATATATATACGTGTATATGTATACGTATATATGTATATATATGTACATATATTTACATACATATACACATATATACATACATATGTGTATGTATATATGTATATGTATATGTATATATATACATATATACATATAAATGTATATGTATATATATATATGTATTTTTTTTAATGTTTTATTTATTTTTGAGAGAGAGATGTAGAGCATGAGTGGGGAAGGGGCAGAGAGAGACAGACACACACAGAATCTGAAGCAGGTTCCAGGCTCGGAGCTGTCAGCACAGAGCCTGACGCGGGGCTCGAACCCACAAACTGTGAGATCATGACCTGAGCCGAAGTCAGCCACTCAACCGACTGAGCCACCTGGGCGCCCTGAGAATATATATTTTTAAAAAAGGAATATAGGGGTGCCTGACTGGCTCAGTCAGTAGCACATGTGACTCTTGATCTCAGGATCATGAGTTCAAGCCCCATGTTGGGCCCAGAGCTTACTTCAAAGCAAACAAAAAGAGATGGGCATTGAGGAGAGCACTCACTGGGATCACCACTGGGTGTTGTATGGAAGCCACTAAATTATATTAAAAAAATTAAAAATAAATAAATAAAAAGAACTTCTATAAAATGAGGTGTCTTTAAATAGAATAAACATAAAACAAGATTATGTACTGATTGGTTGATAAAAATGTCGTGACAGGAGGTTTGCAGAAACCTAACCCAGTATTTCCTCTAGGAATGATAGCTCAGTATTTGTTGATTCAATGTTTGCAGTGGCTTTATGAGGTAGAGGGCTGAGAATCTTTCATCTGGAAGCTCGCATGACTTTCATAAAAGTAAAAATGACAAGTAAAAACGGAAAGAAAGTGCCAATTAAGAAATATGACGGAGAATGTGCGGCCACCTGTGGGCACGAACGGCAGGAAGGTCTGTGCAGATTCTGTAACTATATCTTGGGAAAGAGACAGAAGACGCCCTCCCTGGTCAGATCCTGATATCCCACCCGTTCGGTAATAAGTAGACTAGCTGAGGTGAGCAGCCTCGGCATTTATTGAGCACCTACTATGTGCCGGGCGCTGTGCGAACTTTATGGCCACCCTCTGAAGCAGAGTCCTAAAATTCCCATGTGACAGATGACGGGATGAGGCGGGTGCTCAGAGAGGTGCATTAACATGCCCGAGGTCACACAGCAAGTCAGGGCAGAAGCCCAGAACCAGGACCCCCACCAGGGTCCCTCTGCTCCTCCTGAGGCCTAACAAAGCATTAATAAAGCATTCGCCACATATGCCCATGCTGCACACAAGACGTGTTCAATTCATGCTTCTTGAGGGAGAGACATTACATAAGGACTATTTTTACAGATAAAGGAACTGGGACTCAGAGGGCAACTTTCCATGGGCCAGCAAGGGGCAGAGCTGAGGTCCACCCAGGCTCTGGCCATCAAGCTCCCAACCGTCCGCTTACACAGCCACCAAGCCCCCCCTCCCCCCACCAGCCGACAGCAACCAGCACCAACGCATCTGAGTACCGACCGGGTACCCAGCTCTCCTCTAAGAGCTTCCCGTGAGTGAACTTGACAGAGCACCCCAAGAACCCCAGAAGCTGGTATTATTTTTATAGCCATGGGGAAAGGACCTTCAGCAAGGCTGGGAACCACAGGAAGCAGCCCCTGCAAGGAGGGCCCCCCCCCACCCCATCCACCGGTGATATTGCAAGAAACAGGAATTGAGGCTATAGCCGGTCACGATCAGGTTACATGAGCATTCGGGATGGGCCCAGCTCTCACCGCCTGTCCCGTCCTGCCCTCGCCCCCATCCTTTCCGGAGTACACCCACGTGGGCAGACAGGAGACTCCAGTGCTCAGCTCCAGCCACATGCCTGGGCTGCCCCGGCCTGGCAGCAGCCCAAGCCACCCCCACCCCGGGGACAAAGAAGCCACTGTGCGCCTCTGGGCCCTTCCTGAATGAGACTTCTTCTCATCCTTCTGTTCCTTCTGCCCCCTCATGTTTTCACCCTGAGCTCCAGGACACCCGGGCAGAAAGAAACCAACAAGAATAAATGTGATCAGATTTCACGCTGCGAATACAGGATACAGAACGAGGTGGGAGAACTGGAGTCGGGTGCTTACAGATTTTCTGAACCCCGGGTCTAAAGGCAGCTCCCCCCCCCTACAGCACAGGGGTTAAGAACATGAACTCCAGTGCCCTGCCCTCCTTGCCTGTGCATTCCCGGTTAAGGGACCTCGTCTCTCCGTGCCTGTAAATGGGGTTAGTAGGCATCCCTTTTTTTTTTTTTTTAAGGTTGTATTTATTTATTTTGAGACAGTGAGAGAACGTGAGCAGGAGAGGGGCAGAGAGACAGAGACAGAGAATCCCCAGCAGGGTCCGTGCTGTCAGCACACAGCCCGGACATGGGGCTCAAACCCACGAACCATGAGATCATGACCTGAGTGGAGATCAAGAGTCGGACATTTAGGGGGCACCTGGGTGGCTCAGTCAGTTGAACATCTGGCTCTTGGTTTGGGTTCAGGTCATGATCTCACCGTTTCGTGGGTTTGGGCACCACCCTGGGCTCCATGCTGACGGTGCGAAACCTGCTGGGGATTCTCTGTCTCTCCTCTCTCTCTCTCTCTGCCCTTCCCCGACTCATGCTATCTCTGTCCCTCTCAAAATCAATCAATAAATTAAAAAAAAAAAAAAAGAGTTGGACACTTAACCGACTGAGCCACCCAGGCGCCCCCCTTTTTAAGTTAATTACCTGTTTTTGAGAGAGAGAGAGAGAAAGAGCGCGAAGGTAGGAGGGGCAGAGGCGGGGGTGGAGAGAGAGAATACCAAGCAGGCTCTAAGTTGTCAATACAGAGCCCGATGTGGGGCTCGATCCCACGAACTGTGAGATCATGACCTGAGCAGAAACCAAGAGTCGGAAACTCCACCTTCTGAGCCACCCAGGCGCCCTTCCTTCTTTATAGGACTGTGAGAACACAAGGCCTGGTCCACGGAAAGGGCCATACAAGCTGTGTTAGTTAGCTACTGCTGTGTGACAAATTGCCTCCAAAATTACCAGCTGGAAACATTGATTATCACACATTTTCTGAAGGTCAGGAAGCCAGGAATAGCTTAGCGGTGTGGTTCGAGTGTCTTATGAGGCCGCAATCAAGGTATTGGCTGGCGCTGAGGTCATCTCAAGGTTTCACTGGGAGAGAGTCTACTTCCAAGTTCACTCACGTGGGCCTCTCCCCAGGACTGCCTTGGATTAGAGCAGCCAGCTTTTTCCAGAGGGAATGATCTGAGAGAGCACCACAGTCGTGCATGTTACAAACCTCGGATGTAACAGCCCATTTCTTTTGCTGTATTCTGTTCATTAGAAGCAAGTCTCTAGATCCAGCCCACCCTCAAAGCAGGGGGGATCATAGGAGAATGTGAAGACCAGGACGTTGGGCCATCTCGGAGGCTGCCTCCGAGTAGACCCAGCTCCTGCCCCATCCCCAGGGGAGACAGCCAGGCACAGACACTCTGGCTCAATGAGGCAGAGCTGGGGCCTGTGCGAGCCCAAGGGGGTAGGGAAAGGCATGCCGGCCAGCAAACATATCTTGTGCTCCTGCGATGTGCCACCCCACGTGGAGGCCAGGGCCACAGTGACACAAAGACCAACACAGCCTCCATTGTGTCCCCACAGGGCCCGCCGTCTAGTGGGGGGAAAGAGACTCAAGAATTAAAAGGCAATAAACCAGACACACAAGATCATTACAAACGATGAATGTCGCTAGCGGTTACAAGTCAAGCTTTAGAGCCACACTGCCTGGGTTCAAATCCTGTCCCCACTACTCCCCCCGACCTGGGCGAGCGACCAAACCTTGCTGTGCCTCAGTTTGCTCGTCCGTAAGGTGGGGACAAGAGAGTACCCACACCATAGGATTGTTGGGAGGGCTTCAAGAAGTCATGTTTAGCATGGTGCCTGGCATGGAGAGGGCACTCAGCAAATATTGGCCATCCTGCCAAGGAGCAGCAAGGTTGGAGAGTGTACAGAGACACAGGGTCAGGAGAGGGCTCTCTAAGATGACATTTAAGCTATGGCATGATGACAATGAATAGGAAGGAAGAGTGATCCAGGCAGAGGGAGCAGCAAGTACAAAGGCCCTGGGGCCGAGCATGTTTAGGAACAGCAAGGCCAGTGTAGCTGGAAGAGTGACAAAGGAAAGGAGAAGAGGTTGTGGACACAGTCAGGAACCTCAGGTGGTGTCGATTCTAAGGGCAACAAGGAACCGTGGGAAGGTGTTGAGTAGGAAAATTCTGCAAAGGGTCCCGAGGGAGGCAACATCATAAGGCATCACCAGGCAAGAGGAGGTCCAGCGTGTGCCAGGCAGAGGGAACATCCTGAGCCTGACAAGGCAATTGATATGAGGGCCAGATGACAGGACAGAGGTGGGGAGTAGCGAGTGGGCAGATCCCAGGATAGGTCACAGTGTCCAGCTGGAGGTTGAGTCTTTTTCCTGCAGAGGACGGGGGTCGTGGAGGGTAGGTGAACAGAGTGCATGCTCAGATGTGCATGTCAGAAAGACCAAGGCAGAGGCAGGGACCAGCGCATGGAGAGGAAAGGACGGGTGCTGGAAGGTTCGGAACCAGTCAACTGGCAGTGGAACTTTCCCCAGCTGCACACCATCCCTGCTGCTCACAGAGCCTGTTTCTTCACCCTTAATGAATGGGTCAGTCCCCCCACCTCCCTGAAAGGATCAGCCTCGCAGCCACAGCAGGTGCTCAGGCATTCCCATGTGGGGACTGTCACCAAGATTTGCTCAGATGGGAATCCCCCACGACACCTATTCCCCCCCACCCAGGAAGACCCCCCCTCAACAGCTTCTTCAAGCAAGCCCCTCAGAGACACCCCAGAGACCTTCTTCCAGGGATACCTGCCTAGGACACCAAAATCCCCTCGGGTGAGATCACAGTCTCCAGAGATTCCCCAAACAAGTCTTGGAATACACAGCAACCTCTCCACAAACCCTGAACCCCCCAAATCCTGCACAGACTCCAAACTCTCAAAGAGCGCTCCTGCCACAGAGAAACCGGTAAATTGTCCCGTGGAGACACACACCCTTCAGGAACCCTAAAAGTCCCTAACAGGTACCCCAAAAGGCCCCTTCATCCATCACACCCGAGAAAGCCCTAAGTAAACCCAAAGTGTCTTGGCAGCCCCCAGAGACCACTGGGTCACCACTGTGGGACCCTAGGGACCTACCAGAATCCCTGAAGAGCCCCGAGAGGCCTGTCACAGTCACCAAGTCTCCACAGAGACCTCCAAATACCCAGGGCCTCCCAATCAGCCTCAGCTCTCTGGAACCCCAGCCAGCTCCCCCAAAGATCTCCAAGTTACCTTCCAGTCCCCTAAAGTCTCCAAAGCAGCCCCTAGAAGCCTGAACCCTACTCATCTCCCTCCAGAGACCCTCAAACTGTCCCCTGCAGCCCCCCTCAGTGACCCCCTACCCGGCACTCTTTCAGGTCCCGGCCCCGCCCCTAACCCCGCCCTCACCTAAGCCTCGCCCCCAGTATCCAAAACCCCTCTCCCCAAGCCCTCAGGACCCCCCCACGCCGCCGCTGCAACCTCCACCTCTGACCACCCCCGGGACGCGCAGCCGGCGGGGGACCAGGCCCCGAATGCACTCACAAGAGGTCCCGCCTCGCGGTCTTGCAGACGATACGCAGGAAACGCCAGCCGCCGCCGCCCACGTACACGCCGAGCGCCGCCGCTGCGCTCCAGGTCCACGGCAGCCCCAGCAGCCACAGCAGCACCAGCGAGACCACGGAAGCCGAACCTGCACCCGGAGCCCGCATCCTGGGGAGGCGGAGAGCGCTGAGGCCGCGGGCCGCTGGGGCCCCGCCCCACAGCCAACGGGGCTCCGCCCCCCGGCCCCGGCTCCGCCTCTTCGGGGAGCCCAGGCCACCGCCTTCGGGTTGTGCCCCGCCCTCCTGCCTAGAATTGGCCGTGTTCCGGACAGGCTCCGCCCCTGGATCAGGGCCCCGCCCCCATCCTATGTTGGATACAGGCTTCCTGGTTCCTAATCCTCCTCAGGCTTCTTTGCCAATTATTATTACAGGCCACGCCCTCAGACGCACCTCTTCCCCTCCGTCAGTCACTATCAAGCCCTGCCCCACGTCTTGACCTAGAGGCTGGACTCTGAACCCAAGCTCCACCCACACGACCTGGCTCCAAGCATGGGCTCCACCTCTTCCCTACCACGGACCCAGTCCCTTCCCCGTAACTTGACCAGCTCTTCCCCATGCCTTGACCTAGCCGTTGTCTTCAGTTACAGGATCTTCCCCGTTCCCAAGCCTGTCCAGCCAACAGGTCCTGAGCTTTCCCCCGAAGTCCCGCTTCTACCCTTCCTCCGCCACTCATTGGCCCCGCCCCTAGTTAACGATCTGGTCCCGCCCACAAATGTATACCACGCCCATTCCACGCTAGGCCCCTCCCCTAGCCCCGGGCTTCGCCCGCCCCCTATCCCAGGCACAGGTTCCACCCCTGGCCACTGGCTCCTCCCTCGAGCTTTACCCCAATCGTCACCCTCCCGGGCCCCACACGGGCCCACCTAGCGCCCTAGGCCCCTCCCCACCTGCCAGCCCAGGCCCGCCCCAAGGCCCTCTTCTGACTTGTCAAGCGCCGGAGCTCCTCAGCCGCTTACCCCAAGGCCCGCCTCTTTCCGGAGGCCACGACCATAGAGAGAGGCCCCGGGCCAGAGAGACGACGGCCAACGAGACCCTGGGGCTAGAACGGCCCAGAGACGGCCGCAGCTGTCTTCAAGGCAACCAAACTGCCCTCCCTCCGCCCGCCCCCGCGCGGCGTTTAGAAAGCACGTGCTCCCGCAGCTTAGGGGCGTGGCTTCGGGTTGAGCTTTAGATGGCACACGGATTCCTCCCCCTGGGCACCAGAAAATCCCAGTTCACAGTCAGGGCCTGTGTGTACTGGATTCTTGCCCCAGTTTGTCCTATATCCAAGCACCATAGCCTCTTGGGTCTTAAATACACATTCCGGGGACCCGAAGAGTCCTAAACTCACAGCCTAGGACCCTCAGAAGGTTCTAAACCCCATCTGTCTTAATGATCCATTTCAAGGACCCAACTAATCCCAAACCTATATCGCAAAATCTCGTCAGTTAAATCTCTTTAACACCCCAAGAGCCCAGGGAGGGCAAAATCCACACACCAGGGTCCCCACACCCTCCCGTACCCAAGGTCCTAAATGCCCACCCAGAGACCCAAAAGCCCTCCTCCCGATCAGGCACGGGCTAGCGCCCGCCTGACTGCCCACCACCCTGGTCCCTGGCTGACCTGGAGCGGCTCACAGACCCTCAGTCTTGGCCGGTTCCCCGTGGATTCCCAGAAGCTCAGGCGGGGACGATGAGGCCAAGACAGAGAACTCCAAACCTAGCCCGAGAAGGTGGGTCCTCCAGACCCTCTGTTTCTGCAGACTCCTGGGCCCTGCTCTGCCTGGGCTATGCCCATGTAGGCCACTGCCTTGGATCCCTCCCTCCAAGCTCCCCCTCCTCTGCCCCCCTGCCCACCCCACCCCTGCTTGTTTTCTGCCTTGCTTTGGCCGACCTTCCCAGCGCTCTCCTTGGGAGGCGGCCAGGGCCGGCTTCCAGCGCCATTTGGAGGACAGGGCTGGGCAGGCTCCCACCCCTCCCACGTGCTACCATTGGTGCCTGCGGCTGCCCAGGGTGGGTGGAATGGGGGGCAAGGAGGCAGATCAGGAGGACAGGCCCAGAGCCAGCCACTGGTCTGCTACTTCCTTGGGCAGGGATCAGCAGTCAGCAGTGACCGGTAACTACAGCTGCACCCTTATCCTGCCAGGTAGCACTATTGTGATCACCCCCATTTTACAGGCCAAGAAACTGAGGACTGGAGCTGTCACACTAGCTAGAGTTGGGAGTCATTCATTCATTCACAAACGTGGCCTGGAGGCTTGCGCTTCCTCCTCTCCCTCTTCCTCCCCTTTTCTCCTTCCTCAAACTTCTCCTCCCCCTCCTTCCTTCGACCCAGATTCCTTCATTTTTCCCCACTTCCTCCCTCTCACCTCCTCTTCATCTCCCTCTTCAGGTTCCTTCCTCTCCTCCCCCTTTCCTCCACTCTCCCCCTTCTTTGCTCCTCCCCCGCCCCACTTCCTTCCCTTTCTCTTCTGTTCTATCCCTCTCCTCCCTGCCCCTCCTCTTACCTCCTCCCCTGCCCCCCTGGCTTCCCTCCTCCTCCCCCTCCTCTTCCTCTTTCTTCCTCTCCCCGTTCCTCCTCTTCTCCATCTTACAGAGTTTACTGAGACCTGACTAAATAGTGCCCCAGACAAGCAATCTCTCCCAAGTGTGCCCACAGCTCCTGGAGATACTCTTATAGGTCCTCAGGCTGAAATCCCCAAATCCAAAAGGCTCTGGAAACCCAACTTTTTTCTTCAGGCCAGAACTGCCAGAACTCCAGATGTAGGTGTAGGCAAATAGGGCGAGAGGTTCCCGAAAAAAGAAAGACAAGGCTTTGGGATGCCTGGGTGGCTCAGTCGGATGAGCGTCCGACTTTGGCTCAGGTCATGATCTCACAGTCTGGGAGTTCAAGCCCCGCATACGCTCTGTGCTGACAGCTTGGAGCCTGGAGCCTACTTCAGATTCTGTGTCTCCCTCTCTCTCTGCCTCTCCCCTGCTCATGCTCTGTCTCTCTCTGTCTCAAAAATAAATAAAACCATTAAGAAAAAGAAAGACAAGCCGTAACTAAGCGGTAACTTTCTTAACATAAGAGAAGTCATTTTAGGTCCCCAGCCACTTTGTGAAATGCCCAACCACATTTCTTGCAGAACGTCCTGGGATCTGTTAAAATCACAAGACCTCCGTAGTTAACGATTTTAAAGGAACAAAAGGAATTAAAAACAGCCACTACCAGGCCAGGGGAGAACCTCACCACATCAGAGACAATACATTGGTGGTAAAAAAAAACTCCCGCTGCTGTTTCAGAGGGAAAGACGGACCCACCACACTCTTGAATCTTTGCAGCGTTTAAACCCCTGGAACACTCAAACATCGATGACTTTTGCCCCACTTCTCTACAGCGCTCTCCTTTGCCAAGCCCCTTCATGAATATGCATGTACCCTTAGTTTCAAACTTCCCCAATTTTGTTGTCTGGGGGAGGGCGGGGACAGTGCTTTGGGAGAAATATCCTCAGTGGTCTCCCTACTTGTTGCAAATAAAACCCTTCCTTTTCCCACTCTTGGCTTGGTTGTCTTTCGGCTGGACACCCACCAGGAGGAGAACCCAGTTTCCACTTACAGAGGGACCACCTCCCCCTGTGCTGACCCAGTCTGCTGTCACTGCTTTCAGTGGTCAATTATTCCTTTGTATCCCTGTTTATCCCTTATGTATCCCTTTGCTTAAGGGCTGTCCCGAGAGCCCCAGGGGCATCACATAAGATACAGCAGCTTTCACCCTCAATTATCTCCTTAAGCTACCAAAAACTCCCAGTTCTGAAATACAACTGTCGCCTGGTTTTCCAGATGAAGCCCTGTCTTACCTCCATTTCACAGAAATGGAAACTGAGGCCTGGAGACGGGGACAGACTCAGGTTCTACCCCTCTCCAGCTGGTGGCCTTGGACTGGTCACCTCTCCCCTCTGTACCTTGGTTGCCCTTGGGTGATAATGCCCGCCTCCTGGAACGCCGTGCATCAAATATTTCTTGATCACCACTGCGCCACGGCTGACTAGGGGTTTCGCATCTGCGGAATGAATGGGCCAGGCGTGTGTTGGGTGTAGGGGCACAGCCAACCATGCATCTCCCTCCCTGGGGTGCAGGCCACAGCGAAGGGAGTTCTTAGAATTTTCCAGAAGGAGAGAAATGAAGCATCCATTGAAAGTAAAATACTGAAAGATCATAGCTTGGGGGTTTCATTATAAACAGACCATGAACACCGCGTGGGAGTGAACAATTTCTCTCCGCCAAATTCATGTGCCCACCACAAGCAGGGGCATTAGTTTCTTGCGGCTGCCATAACAAAGTATCACAAAGTGTTAAACCAGGTGGCTTAAAACAACAGAAATTTATTCTCTCACAGTTCTGGAGGCCAGAAGTCCGAAATCAAAATGTCAACAGCCACACTCCCTCTGGAAATTCTAGGGAAGGATCCGCGCATTCCTCGGCTGTGGCCACGTCACTCTGCCTCTGTCTTCACATGGCCTTCTCCCCGTGTGTCTCCTCTTCTGTCTCATACAAAGACACTTGCCATTGGATGTAAGACCTACCTCCATAATCCAAGATGATCTCATCTTGAGATTCTTTTTTTTTTTTTTTTTAATTTTTTTTTTTCAACATTTATTTATTTTTGGGACAGAGAGAGACAGAGCATGAACAGGGGAGGGGCAGAGAGAGAGGGAGACACAAAATCGGAAACAGGCTCCAGGCTCTGAGCCATCAGCCCAGAGCTTGACGCGGGGCTCGAACTCATGGGCCGAGAGATCACGACCTGGCTGAAGTCGGACGCTTAACCGACTGCGCCACCCAGGCGCCCCTCATCTTGAGATTCTTAATTACATCCGCGAAGACCCTTTCTCCAAATAAGGTCACGGTCACTCACAGGTTCCGGGGTTAGGACTCGGACAGATCTCTCTGGGGGCCACCACTCAACCCACTACAACAGAATAAAGGGTTAGAGCAGTAGTTCTCGGGGCACCTGGGTGGCTCCGACGGTTAAGCGTCCGACTCCGGCTCAGGTCATGATTTCGCAGTTGGTGAGTTCGAGCCCCACATGGGGCTCTGTGCTGACATAGCTCGGAGCCTGGAGCCCGCTTCTGATTCTGCGTCTCCCTCTCTCTCTGCCCCTCCCCTGCTCATACTGTCTCTCAATAAATAAATAAATAAATAAATAAATAAATACACAGTAGTTCTCAACTGCCCCTGGAGACACCTGGCAATGCCTGGAGACATTTTTATTTGTTTATTTTTTTTTTAATGTTTATTTCTTTTCTGTTCTGAGAACAGAAGCCTGGCACCTCACAAACATAGAAGAGTCCTCTGTCCTTGAGATCATTTTGTTCTTGGTGCATCTTTTGCACTCGCAACATGACAGGACTTCCTGGGGTTTGGGGAGAGTGAGGAAAATCTGGGGAAACCATTTCTAAACAGAATGTAACATGGGGTGCCTGGGTGGCCCAGTCGGTTAAGCATCCGACTTCAGCCAGGTCACGATCTCGCGGTCCGTGAGTTCGAGCCCCGCGTCGGGCTCTGGGTTGATGGCTCGGAGCCTGGAGCCTGTTTCCGTCTCTGTGTCTCCCTCTCTCTCTGCCCCTCCCCCGTTCATGCTCTGTCTCTCTCTGTCCCAAAAATAAATAAAAAACGTTGAAAAAAAAAAAACAGAATGTAACAAGGACATATCGGGACTGAGGTCATTCACAAAACCTTGACAACATGAATTACGTCTTGGGAATGGAGATGTTGTGACTTCCTTTCTTATTGTTTAAAGCCAATCCGAAGTTTCTTTCAGAGTCTCTCATGTTTTTCTAAACCTGGAAAAACCTTCTAGACCTGGTGTCCCAGTTAGCTATTGCTGTGTAACAGATGACCCCGAACTGGAGTGGATTCATACAACAGGGATCAACTGTATCTGTCTGCCTGGGCAGTCCCCCTGCTGGACTCAATTGCCTCAGCCAATGAGACACCATCATCACCCTGAACTCCAATGGACTTCCCTTCAAAACAACCCCTTCCCAACTTCCTCTTTCTCCAAAAAATCACAGTTCTCTCCTTTGCCTGACATGCTTGTGGTTTTTGTGTAGCTTGCTTGTTCCGAATTGCAATTCTCTGTTATTCCTGAACAAGCCCATTTTGTTGGTACAATAAATGTTTTCTGGGGCGCCTGGGTGGCTCAGTCGGTTGAGCGTCCGACTTCAGCTCAGGTCATGATCTCACAGTCTGTGAGTTCGAGCCCCGCATAGGGCTCTGTGCTGACAGCTCAGAGCCCGGAGCCTGCTTCGGATTCTGTGTCTCCCTCTCTCTCTGACCCTCCCCCGTTCATGCTCTGTCTCTCTCTGTCTCAAAAATAAATAAAATCATTAAAAATTTTAACAAAAAAAATTTTTAAAAATAATTGTTTTCATTTTAAGGTCAATACCGCCATGTGACCTCTTATCCAATAGGCTAGAACAGGGGTCTGCAAACCACAGCTCACAGACCACATCTGGCTCACCAGAGGCTGAGAATGGTCTTTACACTTTGTAATGGTTGAAGAATATCAAAAGACTAATATTTCCTAACATGTAGAAATTCTATGAAATTCAAACTTCGGCTTCTGTAAGTAGAGTCCTATTGGAACTGTGGCTATGACACACAAAGCCAAAAACATTTACCACCTGGTCCTTTATAGAAAAGCTTTGTCAGCTCCTGGGCTAGATCAGCTTCCTTACATGGGGCATCAGGAGGCAGCATTCCAAGAGAATCAAAGTGGGAAGTAAGGATAAGACTTATCTTCCAAACTCACACCTTCTGCTGCATTCTGTTGGTCAAAGCAAGTCACGAAGCCAGTCCAGATTCAAGGAGAGGGGATCTAGTTTCCATCTCCTCCTAGTGAGAAGGGGCTGCAAAATACTGTGGCCATGGTCTTCAACCTTACCAAGGGATCTTAAGGTGGGCTGTCCAGACTGAATTCAGGAAGGTGGAGAAAAAAACCTAAACATGTTTATTTTCAGTACCTTCTATTAACTTTGAAGATAAAGTTAGTGGGGCGCCTCCGTGGCTCAGTCTGTTAAGCGTCCAACTTCGGCTCAGGGCAGGATCTCATGGTCTGTGAGTTTGAGCCCTGCATCTCGCTCTGTGCTGACAGCTCAAAGCCTGGAGCCTGCTTCAGATTCTGTGTCTCCCTCTCCCTCGGTCTCTCTGCCCCTCCCCCTACTCACACTCTTGTCTCCGTCTCTCTCAAAAATGAATAAACGTTAAAACAAATAAATAGGGGCGCCTGGGTGGCTCCGTCGGTTAAATGTCCAACTTCGGCTCAGGTCATGATCTCAGAGTTTGTGAGTTCGAGCCCCGCGTCAGGCTCTGTGCTGACAGCTCGGCGCCTGGAGCCTGCTTCGGATTCTGTGTCTCCCTCGCTCTCTGCCCCTCCCCCACTCATGCTCTGTCTCTCTGTCTCAAAAATACAGAAAGGTTAAAAAAATTAAAAAAATAAAATAAATAAGTAAAGTCAGTTTACTAGCAAAAAAAAAATGGGCTTATTTGCTATAGCAGAGAATTGTGATTCGGGAGAAGCAAACTATGGCAAAAACCATAGGCTATTTCCAACAAAGGAGATGAACATTATTTTATAGAGAAGGAGGAAGTTGGGAGGGGCTGTTTTGAAGGAAAGTCCATCAAAGAGAAGCAGGAGTTCAGGGTGATGATGGTTAATTGGCTGAGTTTCAGGGGTAGTTGACTTCTTGTAGGAGATGGCATGTCCCTCTTTTCCTGTTGAGAACTGTAATTGATCATTCTTTCCTGTGGATTCCCCTGTTGGAGGTTCTGAAATTGACACTGCTTCCTGTAATTGATATGGAGTGGTAGGGTGTGAGCTCCCCCTTCTGGCCTCACGCTTCCATTTTAGTGTGGTTTCCCATTATTAATTTTTACACTTAAAAAATAATTTATTGGGGCGCCTGGGTGGCTCAGTCGGTTAAGCATCCGACTTCGGCTCAGGTCATGATCTCACAGTCCGTGGGTTCGAGCCCCGCGTCAGGCTCTGTGCTGACAGCTCAGAGCCTGGAGCCTGCTTCAGATTCTGTGTCTCCCTCTCTCTTTGCCCCTAACCCACTCGCATTCTGTCTCTGTCTCTCTCAAAAATAAACATTTTTAAAAAATTAAAAAAAAAAGAAATCACGATACTTTGGGGCACCTGGGTGGCTCTGTCGGTTGAGCATCCGACTTCAGCTCAGGTCATGATCTTGCAGTCTGTGAGTTCGTTCCCTCTCTCTCTGCCCCCCCCCCCCCACACACACACACACTCATGCTCTGTCTGTCTCTCTCTCTCTCTCTCTGTGTCAAAAATAAAAAATAAAACATTAACAAAAAAAGAAATCACAATACTTTGTAGACCCATCATGAATCAGGATTACTGAATGCATTCAGTTCACAAAGAAGCACATATAATTTTTATGTCACAACGTAATAAAATATTTTCACACCCGTATGTCAGTATGACCATTTTCCTTTGCAATCCTGTGCCTTAATGGATTGGGTTTCTAGCTGTCTCCAGAGAAGGAGCCCACAGGGGCCTGTCTCTGCCCTTGGAGGCAGCACAGAATCAGGTCACGGTGTAGGCAGATTAGTGAGGTCTTGAACTGGCCTCCTTAAAGATACCTAATCCTGGACCAGAAGCCAGCCAGCAGGCCCAGGGCCACACAGAGTCCCTCCACCCTGTCCCCAGCTCCCGGCCGGGGCTGCCATGGCCTCCCTGTTCTCTGGCCGCGTCCTGATTCGCAACAACAGCGACCAGGACGAGCTGGACACGGAGGCTGAGCTCAGCCGCAGGCTGGAGAACCGGCTGGTGCTGCTGTTCTTTGGCGCTGGGTCATGCCCACAGTGCCAGGCCTTCGCACCCATCCTCAGGGACTTCTTCGTGCGGCTCACAGATGAGTTCTACGTGCTGCGGGCAGCCCAGCTGGCCCTGGTGTACGTGTCCCAGGACCCCACAGAGGAGGAGCAGGATCTGTTCCTCAGGGACATGCCGAAAAAGTGGCTCTTCCTGCCCTTCGAGGATGACCTGAGGAGGTGAGATGGGAGAAGAGGCCAGGGAGGGCTTCCTGGAGGAGGAGCTATTTCTGCTGAAAGTGAAGTATTCGTTCATTCTTGCCTCCCTTCCATCTGGAATTGATGAGCACGGCCTGTATGGCACTCTGTACCCAGCCTGGGGGGTGTACAGCGGGGAGGGGTGCATATGCCCATTTCCATTTAGCTCCCAAGGAGCTTACAACCTGGGGAGACAGACATGACACAAAGACTCAAACACATAATAACAAACTGCAGTTGTGTTCCCGAGGACAAAGGGAGGATACCACGTGGGAACATAACGGGGAGACCTTGCTGAGGTTTGGGGGTCAGGGGATGTTTCCCTGAGGCAGTGCCTTTAGAGAGACCCCAAGGCCAAGGGAGGATAGGAGGGGAAAGACTGAAGCGAGGGAAGGGCTTCCAGGCAGAGGGCACAGATAAAGGCTGGGAGGCCATCAGGCAAAGAACAGCCAAATCGGGGACCTGTAAGGAGTAACAGGCGTGAGAGGTCTGCATGTCTCAGGTGGCGCCACAAACTCCATCTTTACAAGTATGAGTGTGGTCCTCAGAGTAGCTGGGAGCCAGGGAGGGCATCAGAGCTGAGAGAGAGGTGCATGGATTCGAGCTTTGCACCGAGCTGCCCAATAAATGGTATTGCAGTTTGCTCCTACTTTAGAACCTTCCCCAGGGATGCCTGGGTGGTTCAGTTGGTTCAATGTCCAACTTCAGCTCAGGTCACGTTCTCATGGTTCATGAGTTCGAGCCTCGCATCGAGGCTGAACTAAAAGCAAAGCCTGCTTTGGATCTTCTGTCTCCCTCTCTCTCTGCCCCTCCTTCACTCCCGCTCTCCCTCTGTCTCTCTCAAAAATAAATACACGTTAAAAAAAAGAAGAATCTTCCCCTTTTCTGCGGTAAAACTTTCCTTCTTTTTGAGGTACCTGTGTGGCACCTCAGTCAGCTGAGCGTCCAAGTTCAGCTCAGGTCATGATCTCACTGCTCGTGGGTTCGAGTCCCGCATCAGGCTCTGTGCTGACAGCTCAGAGCCCGGAGCCTGCTTCGGATTCTGTCTGCATCTCTCTGCTCATGCTCTGTCTCTCTCACTCTCTCTCTCTCAAATATAAAATAAAACATTAAAAAAATTTTTTTTTAATTTGGGAGAAGCATACAACGAAACAATTAACAATACAATTGTTAACATTTTGCCAGATTTTCTTTCTCGGCATACGTGGGAGCATGCACTGAACCATTTGAGCGGGCGTCTCAGACTTTGTGACACTTTACAGATTTCATTAATTTTGTTCCACAAGTTGGAAGTTTCTGGAGACCTTCGTTGTCCATCCAACATTATCAGATTTGGACACTTGCTCACTCCCCCTGGCCTCTCTGTAGCCGAGGGGGATCTTTCTGGCAAACTGGTAACATTTCCCTTCCCAGGGCAGAAATGCCAGCTGTGAGGGCATCATAGCCAAACACTGACCTGCTCTTTTTGCTAAGTCTGTAATGTCCTGTGTGACTTTACAAGTGCCATGCATTCTCTGTGCAGAGGCCCAGAAAAGGGCCACCCAAAAACCCAGTGGATGGAAATTAACAACTGTGGATGATGGGCTCAGTGTGGTCTCCCCCTGTACTTCAGAATGTCTGTGCGTGATTCTGGTCCAGATGGGAGGTTTGGTCTGGGGTCTCCTGGGATCGTGGATGGCTCCTCACTGGGATCGTGGATGGCTCCTCACTGTCCTCATACTGGGGACAAAATGGAAACTCCTTACTATGAGCTTGCAGGGCCTCTGATCAAGGTTGCACTCTAATCTCCCACTCGTCTCAGGGCCTTTGCACGGCTGTGTCCTCTGCCTGGGACCCTGGCCGCCCAGTGCCCTCCTCATCCTGCAGCTTTGAGCTCAAAGATCACCTCCTTGGAGAGGCCCTCCCTGACCACCAATCCCTTACCCAGCTTGGTATTTCTTTATGACATTTATCAGTACTGATTCATTCATTCATCCCACACAGTTTCTGAGCCTCAATTCTGTGCCCTATACTGTTTCAGGCACTGGGGACCCAGGTGAATGGCGACAGAAATCTGTGCCCTAGTGAAGCTATATTCTATGGTAGGCAAAAATGATAAAGGGGAAAAATAGGGGCGCCTGGGGGGACTCAGTCGGTTAAGCATCTGACTTCGGCTCAGGTCATGATCTTACAGTTCCTGAGTTCGAGCCCGCATCGGGCTCTGCACTGACAAGTGTGGATCCTGCTTGAGATTTTTTATCTCTCTCTGTCCCTATCCTGCTAGCACTCTCCTTCACACTCTCAAAATAAATAAATAAACTTAAAAAAAAAAAAAAAGAGGAAAAACAAACGGGTGCAGTGCGTTGGATGCTAAAAGGCACAGCGCAGCAGAGGGGAGAGTGAGGCATTGAGATTTGAGGTTGGCTACCCAGCATACAGGGTCTTAACCCACAGAAGTCCGGGGAGAGTGCTCCAGGCAGAGGGCATGGCCAGTGCAAAGGCCCTGAGGCGGTAGCATGTCTGAGGTATTGGACACCCAGTGCAGAGGCCACCGAGGCCTGGCCTGGCCCGGTCTCTGGGCTCCCCCAGCGCCCGGCACGGGGTAGTGCACACAGCAAGTGCTCAGTAAGTACCGGGAGGAGGGCTGTGTGGCTCCCCAGCTCAGGGGCGGGTACGGGCTTCCAACCGGACTGACCCGCCCGCCCCGCAGGGATCTCGGGCGCCAGTTCTCGGTGGAGCGCCTGCCGGCTGTCGTGGTGCTCAAGCCTGGAGGGGACGTGCTCACCCGCGACGCAACTGACGAGATCCGGCGCCTGGGACCCGCCTGCTTCGCCAACTGGCAGGAGGCGGCGGAGGTGCTGGACCGCAACTTCCTGCAGCCCGAGGACCTGGACGACCCCGCGCCCCGGAGCCTCACCGAGCCGCTGCGCCGCTGCAAGTACCGCGTGGACCCGGCGGCTCGGGGCAAACGCGGCCCCAGGAGAGGGAGCGACCCCGAGGGGGAGGGCGGGGCGCAGGGCGGGGACGGGGGGCTGTTCTGAGACCCCTGCGCAGAGCACACGCCTGAACGTCCCAAAGAGTGCCCTCCCAGACCCTACAGGGACACAGCAGTGGACACTTGAGGCAGACATCCAGCTGTCCCCGAAACAGCGGACCCACCCCCAGCGCGGGGGGAGGGGGGGCGGGAGGGGGCGCTCAGACCTCCGGGAAACAGCAGGGCTTCGGAAGATTTAAAGTGCTGCCTGGGGGGAAACAAGAAGACAGGCCACCCATTCAAAAATAAGCAACGGGCATGAACAGGCAGTTTCTTCTCCAAAGAAGATACACAAATAACCAACCAAGCGCATGAAAAGATGCTCCACATCATTAGCCATTAGGGAAACGCAAATCAAGAGCACCATGAGATACCATCTCACGCCCAGTAGGATGGCTATCATCAAAAACCAGAAAATAGCCAGCGTTGGCAGGGAAATGAAGAAACTGGAACCCTGGCGCGCGGCTGGTGGGAAGGGAAAATGGTGCAGTCGCTGTGGAGAGCAGTCTGGGGCTTCCTCGATAAGTTAACTATATAATTACCACATTTACCAGCAATTCCACTAGTAGGTATGCGCCCAAGAGAAATGTAAACAGACTCAGACAAATGGCTGAATGTGCATGTTCACAAGGTAGAAATGAATAAACGAAATGTGGTCCGGCCACCCCGTGGAATGCTATTCAGCCGTAAAAAGGAATGAAACACTGATACGTGCTCTCAACATAGATGAACATCCAAAACATGCTCAGTGAAAGGAACTGAGCATGTCCTTTGTGAAAGGACACAAAAAAGTCACATACCGTCAGGCTCCATTTATAGAAAATGTCCAGAACAGGCAAACCCAGATACAGAAAGCAAATCAGTGCCAGGGGCTGGAGGAGGGGGGTGGGGAATGGGGGGGGGGGTCTCCCTTAGGGATGATGAAAATATTCCGGCACTAGACAGACATGATGGGTGCACAACATTGTGTATGTACTAAATGCCTCTGAATTGTTCGCTTCAGAATCGTTTATGTCATGTAAACTTCACCTCAATTTCTAAAACTGAAAAATAAATAATAACCAAAGACTTGTAGCAAGACATAGGGGTGCCCACTCAAGGGGGGTGCAGAAGGACCTCGCCCAGGAGGCAACATTTCTGCAAAGCCTTGAAAAAAGGTTGAACAGAGGGGAAATCACAGCCAACTGCAGGTAAGAGACCAAATATCAAGGTGAATTATTTAAGGGGCGCCTGGGTGGCTCAGGTCATGATCTCAGGGTTGGTGGGTTTGAGCCCCACCCCCTCGCCGGGCCCTGTGCTGACAGCTCAGAGCAGGGAGCCTGCTTCGGATCCTGTGTCTCCCTCTCTCTCTGCCCCTCCTCCACTCACCCTCTGTCTCTCAAAAATGAATAAACGTTAAAAAAGAATTTTAAAAAGTGAATGATTTAAAAATTTGTTCAAGGGGCGCCTGGGTGGCGCAGTCGGTTAAGCGTCCGACTTCAGCCAGGTCACGATCTCGAGGTCCGTGAGTTCGAGCCCCACGTCGGGCTCTGGGCTGATGGCTCGGAGCCTGGAGCCTGTTTCCGATTCTGTGTCTCCCTCTCTCTCTGCCCCTCCCCCGTTCATGCTCTGTCTCTCTCTGTCCCCCCCAAAAAATAAATAAACGTTGAAAAAAAAATTAAAAAAAAAATTTGTTCAAGCTTCCTTTTTGTTTTGTTTTGTTTTTTGTTTTGTTTTGTTTTAAACAGTGAAACAGGTGCTTAGGACAGTGGGCGGAGTGGGGGGTCGCTTTAATGAATTGAGGGACTTGTGGGGCTCCCTGGATCCGGCCACCGAGCTTTTGCAGCTCTTGGGGCCACCTCGGTTTCTTCTTCGCCCCGCCCCGCGCCGGCCCCGCCCAGCCAGGACCTGGAGGCCGGGAGGGGGCGCCCGCAGGGTCCCCAGAGGGAGGAGAAAAGACTTTGTCCCAAGTTTTCGCGGAGCTTCCTCATCCCCGCTGCGATCGGCGTCCCAATCCCCCTACGGCCCCCCAATTTTCAGACACCCCTTGCGGTCCCGCCCCCTTTCGGAACTCCTGGGGACCCCTGGACTCCCGCCCAACTTCTCTGCCGCTAAAAATCTCTTTTATTCCTCGACCGCCCCCCACCCAGGCCCGCGGGACCCCTACCATGGCCCGGTCTTACGGGGGCCGGGTGCTGGCCGCGATGACCCTGCTGGGCATCCCGGCGGCGGTGCTGGCGGCGCTGGGAGCGCAGCTGCTGTTCCAGCTGCAGGCGGGCCGCGCGGAGCTGCGGGGAATGCGCGCCGACGGGCTGGGCCCGGAGCTGGACGCCGGCCCAGGGCTGCCCGAGGACGCGGCCGGGGCGCTGCTGCCTCTGGCCGCCGCGCTTGCTGCGCTCGCCCTGGTGTTGGGCCTCACCAGCCTTCTGCTCGCCGCGCTCTGCGGCCACCTGGGCGCCGAACTGGCGCGGGGGCCGGGTCCCGGCAGGTAGGACAAGCCCCTCCACCCCGACGCCCGCCTGGGGGCTGGGCGAGCCCGCGAGCCGCCGCCCCTCTCTGGGCCTCAGGTTGCGCGGGGGGTTGGGGGGGGGGAGTGGATCTTCCCTTATCCCCTCTCCCCTTCTCCTTTCTTCCATCCCTCCCTGCCTTCCTCCCCTCTGTCTCCATCCCCAACTTCTATCACCTCTCCCTCCCTCCATCCTATAGTAGTTGAACATTTACCGCAGGTGCTAATTTTACAGAGGTGGAAACTGAGGCTCATAGAGGGCCCAGGGTCAGCTAGCTCCCCAAACTCTTCGTGCTTCTTGCTTCCCAAGGATTAGCTCAGTGAAGTCCCCCCACCCCCTTCGCCCCGCGGCGGCTGAACGTTACTGCCTCCCTTTGTAACTGCGGCTCCGACAGGGGACAGGGTCGGCTGATCTCTCTGGGCTGCCTGATTTGGAAGTGGGCGGACTGGATTTGAATTTGATTCTGATAGAGACAGAGCCTGTGCCCTGGCTCGGGCATCTGAGCTCCGGAACATGAACCCTGGGGAAGTGGGGGGGGGGGGGGGGGGCAGGCAGTGAATGTAGAGTGAGGGACCTTCCTTGAGTCAAGGACTCAGCGGCCCCACATCCAAGTGTTTCCCTCCAGGATGCCCGGGGAGGAGAGCCAGAATCATTGGTCCAGGATTCCATGGATCTGAGCAGATGGGAACGTCCACCATTTGGAGTAGACCTATTCATTCCATAGCTCAGGGAGTCAGTAAACCAATATGTATTGGGCACCTGCAGGGGGCTGACCCAGCACTGGAAATAGAGGACACAGCAGGAACCAGGTGGACCCAGACCGGCCCTGGTGGGGTAGACAATAGAGACAAGCCAGATCAGAAATGTCAAGTGAGGCTGAATGCTGGGAAAGGAAGAAAATGGGGTGATGTGGTGGAAGCGGAAAGGGTAAGTGTGGGACCATCCGGGGAGGCTTGCGCTGAGACTTGAAAGAGGAAAAGAGGCAGCGGATCTGGAGGACTGTGATGGGGGGGAGGGGGGGCAGCATGTGCAAAGGCCCTGGGGCAGGAATGAGCTTGGGGTGTTAGAGGTCGAGGTGATTGGTGTGGCTGGAGGGAGAGATGAGGGAGATAAGGGTAAGGAAATCAGAGGAAGTAGACCATCCTGGGCTTCTGTGCTGTGGTGCAGACTTTGGGGGTTTACTCTGCCTGAGAGAGTTGTGAGCAGGGAGGGGCATGTGACCTGACTTAGGTTTGAAATCACCCCCTCCAGCCACTGTGCAAAAAAGGTGAGAGCAGAGAGGAGGCCACTTCCACTGTGTCGGTGGGAGGTGAGCGATAGCAGAGGCTTTCCTAAGCCTCGAGGAGTGGGGAAGGAAGAACGCACACGGCGAAGCACTCAGCCCCGTGCCAGGCTCCAAACTAAGTCCTCGGTCCGCCTCAGCCCTCGGGAATCCCCGTTTCTGTCACCTCTGATGGCAAGTTGAGCTCCGTCTCCTCGTGTCCCGAATAAGTTTGTGGTCTGTAACGCAACGGAGGGCAGGTGTCTAACAAGGGTCCCCGCAGAATAGCTGCTCCGTGAGTGCTGGATGTGGGAATGGACTGATGTGCGTGGATGGGTCACAGGAGATGGGTGGTGGATGGGTGAGTGGTGAGCGAAGGATGCATGGCCAGGTGGATAGGTGGTCGGATCAATTTGATGGTGAGCGCGAGGTGGGTGGGTGAAGGATGGATGGACAGACGGGTGCGTAGTTGGGTGGTGAATGGCAGATAGATGGATGGACGGACGGTGGCTGTTTAAATAAGTGGATGGATGGACCAATAGGGCCTTGCTAAATGGCTGGCTGGCTGTGTGGTTGAACAGCCGATGGAAATTAGTGGGTGGTAAATGGTAGTGGACCTTTACCCGGCAGGATGGATGAGCGGGTAGATGGAGAGACCGGTGGCTGGATAGATGGTTAGGTCCTCACACAGAACTCAGATCCCCCAAAGCTCCCCCTCCTTCTCTTCCCTGGCTTCCCCCCACCAGCCCCACCCCCTGAGCCCTTTTTCTTCCTGCCCCCCCCCCCTCCTAGGTCTGACTGGTTTCTCTATGACTGCCGCCTCCTCAGACACGTGGCCCTTGGCCTCTTCTGCTGCGGGGTCTCTGTCTACTTAGCAGGTGCGTGCCGGGGGAGGGGATGTGGGGGGTAGAGCCCCGGGCTGGGGTGGCTTTGTCTGACACACTTTCTTGCTCTGGGACCTTCGGCAGACTCCCTTGCGTCCCGGTTTCCTCACCAGTAAAGTGGGGACGTGTACCGTCCCTGCCTTAGAGCATCGCTGAGGGCATTCAGGGTGAATCCCCGCAAAAGCCCATGAAAGCATCTGACTCCAGTGGCGGGGGGGGGGGGTGTCCACGAGCAGTAGTTGCCTTCAGAACCCTTTTGGATTCATCAGCTTTTCGACGTCTGGTTTGAACAAAAGTGTCATGTCCTTGGTGGTTTTCTAGAGATAGTGTTTCACAGGTTGGTCTTAGCAAAATCCATTTGCTTATAAATATCAGAACCTCCAGCTCAAGAATGCCTTAAGTAAAGGGGCGCCTGGGTGGCGCAGTCGGTTAAGCGTCCGACTTCAGCCAGGTCACGATCTCGCGGTCCGTGAGTTCGAGCCCCGCGTCAGGCTCTGGGCTGATGGCTCAGAGCCTGGAGCCTGTTTCCGATTCTGTGTCTCCCTCTCTCCCTGCCCCTCCCCCGTTCATGCTCTGTCTCTCTCTGTCCCCAAAATAAATAAAAACGTTGAAAAAAAATTAAAAAAAAAAGAATGCCTTAAGTAAAAAAAAAAAAAATGCTTTATAAACCAGAAATGCAGTTGTAAATCCCAAAACAGGAAGCAGAGCAAAAAGAAAGAACGTGCCACACTGGCTTTCCTTCCCTGACTTATAATAACTTTTCTTAGCTCAACAGTCTCTCACCCACGCTTGCGGGTAAAGGAATCAAATCATCAAGTCTCTTTATTTATTTTTTTTTTTTTTAAATTTTTTTTTTCAACGTTTATTTATTTTGGGGACAGAGAGAGACAGAGCATGAACGGGGGAGGGGCAGAGAGAGAGGGAGACACAGAATCGGAAACAGGCTCCAGGCTCTGAGCCATCAGCCCAGAGCCCGACGCGGGGCTCGAACTCACGGACCGCGAGATCGTGACCTGGCTGAAGTCGGACGCCTAACCGACTGCGCCACCCAGGCGCCCCTCATCAAGTCTCTTTAAAGAGACTCCTGACATCTTCTGTTTTGTTCTAATCTTGGAAAATGTGTTGATGGGGCTGCAGGTTCGGTGCTGAATCACATTAGATCACTAAGCAACCTGTTTTACTGGAAGAAAATAATATCCAGCTGAATGAAAAACAAGGGATTTGGTATGATTGCCTCACTCTTATTCCTGTGACAGAGCAACAGAAGTTTAGAAGATATACTTAAAATATTTCTTTGTGAGATGCGAGCCTAGGGTTCATTATGGGAATACAGGGGTGCATACGGGTATATCACGTGCAAGGAACCGTGCAGAACTTTTGTTGCTTGACTTAATAAAATGCTCCGGATGTGAGTTTTCTTTAAAAAAAAGGAGAGTGAAGGGGCGCCTGGGTGGCTCAGTCGGTTAAGCGTCTGACTTCAGCCAGGTCACGATCTCGCGGTCCGTGAGTTCGAGCCCCGCGTCAGGCTCTGGGCTGATGGCTCAGAGCCTGGAGCCTGTTTCCGATTCTGTGTCTCCCTCTCTCTCTGCCCCTCCCCCGTTCATGCTCTGTCTCTCTCTGTCTCAAAAATAAATAAACGTTAAAAAAAATTTTTTTTGGGGGGGGGCGCCTGGGTGTCTCAGTCGGTTGAGTGTCCGACTTCAGCTCAGGTCACGATCTCACGGTCCGTGAGTTCGAGCCCCGCATGGGGCTCTGGGCTGATGGCTTGGAGCCTGCTTCCGATTCTGTGTCTCCCTCTCTCTCTGCCCCTCCCCCGTTCATACTCTGTCTCTCTCTGTCTCAAAAATAAATAAACGTTTAAAAAAATTAAAAAAAAAAAGGAGAGTGGAGGGGGTGACTCGTGTATCTGTGAAGGTCACGGGTGGTTGGCCTCAGGTGCAGCTGGATCCAGGTGATCAAACACAGTAATCAGAAATGCCTCTTGCGTCACCTGTTAATCTGCTGTCCCCTGAGAAAGATGCCTGTGTCTGTAAGTGCTTTTGACACGATGCCCACGACCTTGAGCCTTTTCACAGGCTGGCAAAAAAAAAAAATGTTGGAGACTTGGAGAATAAGATATGCTCGTTCTAATATACAAGAAAACTCACAAAGAGAGAAAAAAAAAGGTAACCATGTCAGCCTCATTAAGTGTTAAATTAAGAATTTGTTCAGCTCCCATTTAGATTCTTTTTTGAGGTTAGGTGACCTCACTCAGCAAGAATTCCTGACCACGTCCAGCCAATCATCCAATTAGCCATCGTTGCTGACCAGAGCCAAAAGAATAATTAAAAAAAAAAACAAAAAAAAAAAACACACACGCTTTAAAAAATGTTTAGAGCAAAAAAGGTCCTCGGCCTCATTTTAATATGTCAAACATGATTCAGTGTGGCATCTTAAAAGCAAAAGTGTAGGGGCGCCTGGGTGGCTCCGTCGGTTAAGCGTCCGACTTCAGCTCAGGTCATGATCTCACACTCCGTGAGTTCGAGCCCCGCATCGGGCTCTGTGCTGACAGCTCAGAGCCTGGAGCCTGCTTCAGATCTCCCTCTCTCTCTGCCCCTGCCCCCCCTGAAAAATGAAATAAAAACAATTTTTTTTAATTTTTTTTCAACGTTTATTTATTTTTGGGACAGAGAGAGACAGAGCATGAACGGGGGAGGGGCAGAGAGAGAGGGAGACGCAGAATCGGAAACAGGCTCCATGCTCCGAGCCATCAGCCCAGAGCCTGACGCGGGGCTCGAACTCACGCGAGATCACTCGAGATCTCACGAGATCGTGAACTCACGGACCTCGAGATCGTGACCTGGCTGAAGTCGGACGCTTAACCGACTGCGCCACCCAGGCGCCCCCAATTTTTTTTTTTTAAACAAAAGTGCAGAGCTGAAGAAAGCATAAAAACAGCCCACAAAGTGTCAAGAAGTCTTCCATTCACTCTGGGCTTCTCCACCACCAAGTCCCCTGCTGCTGCTGTAAGAAAATTCCTCCCTACCCGTATCCCAGTCAGCAGTCCCAGGACAGGCTCTGATTGGCTGAGCTCGGATCATGTGCTAGCCCTGCACCAATCACTATAACCGGAGGAATCAATGCTCTGATTGGCCAAGCCTAGTACCATACATAACACTGATGCCAGAGAGGTGGGTCAGTGCTCCTATGTTAGCAATCAGGGTGAGGGTAAGCGCTAGACCAGTGGTTCTCAATGGGAACTGATTCTGCTGACCCAGCGAACATTTGGCGATATCTGGAGACATTTTTGGTTGTCATGACAGGGCAGGAGGGAACGCTATTGTGCCTCGTGGGTAGAAAGCTGCTCAGTGTCCTACAATGCACAGGACGGTCCTCACCAAAAAGAATGATGCCAACTGGGCGTTGGACAAGCCAACAGAAAACTAGTACAGGTCAGTCCTCAAGGTCAGGTCAGCAACAGTCTTGTTCAGACCAGCAACCTGAGGCCAGAGAGGGGCTGTGATTCACTGAAAGTTAATCACCAGGATTCAGAAAGCCTGAGATCTGGGTTGTTTCAGTTGTAGTCAAGTACACATGATAAGGCACGGAAGTTTACCATTTTATAGTGAAATGGATGTGACAACGATGTGAGAGGATTAGATGGGTGAAGCCGTGTGCCTAGCATGTTGTATGGGTGTCTGTGACTGCCCTCTGTTTGGGGAGCTCTCCCAGGGTTTGGGGAGCAAACGTTTGTGGACTAAGTGAATGAGAGCCGTTTGTTTTTCCAGCACTGTCCATCTACGCCCTGCTGCTCTTTGAGATCGAGACAGGTGCGGCCGCCGCCTCCATCCTCGGAGTGGGTGCTCTGGTCCTGGTGGCGGCACTGACCCACACTCTGGTCCGAGCTGCCCGGGCCACCCGCCGTGGCCTCCACGAACTGTCCCCACCGCACTTTGAAGAGGATCCTGTCCGTCCTGCTGAAGTCTCCAAGGCCAGCCCCAGGGCTCAGCCCCAGCAGGGTACCCACCACCGGACCCCCTACTCATCCTTCCCAGAACCTGGGGACCCCGTCAGACCCACGGGTGCTGCTACAGCGCCTACGGCCAAGGGAGGAGGCTGGGAGGGCAGCCTGCCTTTATCCCGCATGCACCGGACACTGTCAGCTGGCAGGGGGCACTGGGAAGGGATCACCCATGAGATGCGCAGCATGCTGGGCCACAGGCCAGGGGGCTCAGGGAAGGACTCCACCCTGGTGTGAACCCAGGGACCAGGGACAGAGACCTGGGATCAGGCAGCAGGAAGAGGATTCTGTAAAGATAAGTCTAGGCTCAGCCATAGTAGCAGTATGACTTGATTTCTCCGTTCACAGCATCCCTGGTTTTTGTCCTGAAGGTTGCTTCATGGCACAAAATGGCTGCCAGGGCTCCAGCCTTCATCTCCTCTCAGAGGGAAAGGCAGAGGCCAGGGCAGGCTCGGTATCTTCTGGAAATCTCCCCGGGAAGCCTGGGGGCCCTCCTGTTTATACCTCACTGGAGAGAACAGTCACATGGCCACATCTCGCGGCAGGGGAGGCTGGGAAATGTAGCTATCCAGATGTTATAGGCAGGAGGGAGGGTTGGGCTTATGCCGTGGTTCTCTAAATGTCTCCATCCATTTTACAGATGAGGAAACCGAGGTCCAGAGAGGGGCAGTGACTCACCAGGAGTCCCATGGCCAATACTGAGCGTCAGAGGCAGGATTTGAACCTGGGTTCTGTAACCCCCGTGCTGCTGACAGTGCAAGTCTCAGACTCTGCAACGTCTTCCGGGCTGTGAGCATTTGAAATCTGTGTGTGCTGAGCTCAGAGCAACCCAGGGCCACTGGTAAACCTGAGGGGCTGGACCCAGACTTCTGGCTGTGGCAGAGACTTCGCTGCTCTGTGTCTCACTTTCCTTGTCTATAAAATGGGGACAGAAGCAGCTTCTTCTCCTAGGGCTCCTGGGAGACTCGGTGTAAGCCATTCCAGGTGCCTGTGCACAGTAGGTCCTCCACAGATGTCAACCTGTGCCATTGTCAGTCGGGTGGGGTGCGTGGTGGCAGGAAAAGGCGGGGTCGATGACCACTTTCTGGGGCTCACGAAACTGACAAGGCTTGGAGTGGATAACTCAGAGCCTTCAGGGTCTCCAGAGGCCCTGGCCCCCCTCCCGTTCTGCACGACCCTCAAATAAACTCCAACCCTCACTATCTCCTTTGTCACTTGAGCCACATCCAAACATGCTGTGTGGCCAAGCCCAGGCCCAGGGTGATGGATGGAGTGACAGGAGTGGGGGTGAGGAGGCAGAAGTGGGGAGCAAGGGTATGTTCCTTGTAGACCTCAGTCAGGGACCCAGGTCCCACAAATCCTCATGTATGTAAATTTCACCGGGGGGGGGGGGGTAGGGATGCCTGGCCTTCATCCCGACCCCAGATGGACAGATATCCCCAGAATTCTCCCAATATGTCCCTTCCTGGACCACAGAGGTACTCCAAGGCTCTCGGAGTAGAGGTGACTCAGCCACATAGTGGCTTAAAGCCTCCCTAGGGCCCTTTCCAAAGGTCAGAGAGGTGACAGCACCCAGCGGTGGCGGCGGGGGGCGGGGGGAGGCGGTTAGTCCCCAAGCGTGACCCTGGCAGGGACCCTGCTGATCAGATATACCCAGACCCAGGTGGCCCACTGACTCTGGCTGCCACCTCCCAGAGCCGCCAGGAAGCTGCACAGAACATCTCCTTGCTGGGGGAGTGGGGAGAGAACACACACGAACATTCCACAGGGTGCCTGACATGTGGGGTAGCCAGGAACATAGGTTCTCGGGGAGCATGATAAATATCAGTGAAGATAAAACCAGGATAAATGTTGGGGCCCCTGACAGGCTGTCAGTAGAGCATGTGACTCTTGATCTTGGAGTCGTGAGTTCAAGCCCCACGTTGGGCATAGAGCTTACTTTAAAAAACAAAGAATAAGTGTCCCATCCTTCTCACAAGCCTGGTTCTGCGGGCACATGCCAGGCACTTTCCTGGCCTCCGTGAATCTTCAGGACAACCCCACTTGCAGATGGGAAGACCAAGGCCCAGGCTGTGAGGCCACGTGGTGGCGATGGCTGGAAGTTCACAGTGGGCTCCAGGCCAGAGCAGGTGACCGAGAAACCCTGGGAACTGCGGTTTCGGAGAATCCCCTGGAATGGGGCAGGCCCCGAGGGCTCCGAGAGGGTGGGAGAGGAGCAGAGGAGGGAGGACCACAGCTGTCTGCCAGGGAGGAGTGCCTCATCTCCTGCAGCAGGCAGGGGAACCAGAAGCTGGACCCCTCAGCCTCGTCCCCAGGGCAAGGACCGGGGTGTGGGTGCAAAATTGGAGGCCTAAAAGAATTGAAAACAGGGATTCCAACAAACTCTTTCGCAAACATGTTCACGGCAGCACTAGTCACAAAAGGTAGAAACAACCCAAGTGTCCCTCAACAGGTAAGTGGGTAAAAAAATATGATCGATCCATACAATGGAGTATTTACTCAGCCATAAGAAGGGACGAAGCATTGACACAGCACTGCAAGGTGGATGACCGTGAAAACATCACGCTGAGGGAAAGAAGTCAGACACAAAAGGCCACGCAGTGTGTGATTCCATGCATAGGAAACGTCCAGAGCAGGCAGATCCGTAGAGACAGACGAGTGGTTGGAGGAAGAGAATGCTGCTAACTGCTCGTGAGGACAGGGTTTCCTTTCCGGGTGATAGAAATGTTCTGGAATAGGGGCGCCTGGGTGGCGCAGTCGGTTAAGCGTCCGACTTCAGCCAGGTCACGATCTCGCGGTCTGGGAGTTCGAGCCCCGCGTCCGGCTCTGGGCTGATGGCTCAGAGCCTGGAGCCTGTTTCCGATTCTGTGTCTCCCTCTCTCTCTGCCCCTCCCCCGTTCATGCTCTGTCTCTCTCTGTCCCAAAAATAAATAAACATTGAAAAAAAAAAAATTTAAATAAAAAAGAAATGTTCTGGAACTAGGAGCGCCTGGGTGGCTCAGTCGGTTAAGCATCTGACTTTTAGCTCAGGTCATGATCTCTCAGTTCATGAGTTCGAGCCCCGTGTCGGGCTCTGTGCTGACAGCTCACAGCCTGGAGCCCGCTTCGGATTCTGTGCCTCCCGCTCTCTCTGCCCCTCCCCCGCTCACATTCTGTCTCTCTTTCTCTCTCTCTCTCAAAAAATAAATAAACATTAAAAAAGAAAAAAAAATGTTCTAGAACTAGACAGTGGTGATGGCTGCACGATCTTAGTGCACGAAATGCTACTGAATTGTCCGCTTTCAAATGGCGAGTTCTGTGTGATGTGAATTTCACCCCAATTAAAAAAATAATAATTAAGGAGGCACTTGCTCTCAGGCCTCCTGCGGGAGCAGATGGGCCTCTGAACTAAAACGAGCTCCTTGAACGTTGCACCCCACGAGCTCGCGAGCCTCATCCCAGTCTGACCCCTGCTCATCCTCTTGGGAAGCTATGCAAGGTTCCGGCTCAGAAGGCCGGCTGGGAACAATGCCCACAGCCCGGACGAAATGTGCCCCCCTTGCCAGCCGTGCCCTGGAAGGGGCGCCAAGCGTCCTCGTATCTCAGCCGGAATCAGGTTGTCCCGGGGCTGGAACCAGATGCTCAGGTTGCTCTGTGTCCTGGGTAGCCGATAAGGGTTTGGTGCTCCAGGAACTGGGACAGATCTGGCCCAGCGAACAGTCATGCAGCCTGCAACCTCAGTTTCCTTCTTTATAAAATCAGGTAACCTTGGGGGCGCCTGAGTGGCTCAGTCAATTAAGCAGCCAACTTCGGCCCGGGTCATGATCTCGCGGTGCGTGGGTTCGAGCCCCACGTCAGGCTCTGTGCTGACAGCTTGGAGCCTGGAGCCTGCTCCGGATTCTGCGTCTCCCTCTCTCTCTCTCTGCCCTTCCCCCACTCATGCTCTGTTTCTCTCTCTCTCTCTCAAAATCAAATAAGCATTAACACAATTTTTTTTTTTTTTTATAAAATCAGGTAACCTCCACTCCACCAAACAGCTGTGAGGACCAAATCAGAAAGGGTATCGATGTCTCCATTCATTTCACAGACCACGCAAACAAAAGCAGTGGTTGGCATCCCGGTGGGACTTAGCGTGTGGACAACGTCTCTCAAAGACGTAGCCTTGGATTGGGATCCTCAGAATCACACCTTGAGATGATTTGGGGGATGTGGTTTGCTTATGTGGGAGGTTACGCCAGGAAGTCCCAGAGCCCTTCAGGGGCACCAGTGAGGACACAGTGCCCGGGGTTGGGGGGGTGTGTGGCAATCAGGGTTCCCTCCTGCTGGGGAACTCTGGCAGACAGCATAGAGCACACCCAGCAGAGTGGTCCCAACACAAGGGATCAGGGCTGGGGTGCTTATCCTCTGACCACCATCAGGCATTGCTTAGAGAGAGATTAACTCCTCATACTTCTGGTCTTCCCTATGCACCAGCTGGACACCTGTGGCCACACAAACCCCAGGCAAGGTTGCAGATAATTGCTGCGAGTGACATTCATCATGTGGAGAGGAACATGGATGGGATGGATGGGAGGGGGGGCACAGACAGCATCTGCTTGAGCTGTGTTGCATTTTTGCAACAGTAGGCATGAGTGGGGCGGGAGAGGGATACCGAAAGCACTTAACCACGCTATCTCTGGATGAGAAGAACTATTGATATTTAGATGCCCACCATGTGCCAAACACCATGCCTGACTCACACAGGCATCACCGTTGTCCCCTTGAGGCAGCAACTGGTCTCCCTCCTTCACTTCTTCTGCACACGCAATCTGCTGAAAGTGGCAGAATGCAGCTGGCGTCCTCTGTGCTGGTGACATTTAGAATGGAAGGCCAGAGGCCACCTTGAAGGAAATGGCTCAGCACAGCAAGGGGCGTATCCCCCCTCCCCACACACAAAAAAACAATTTATGAGCATATTATTTTTTAATGTTTATTTCTTTATTTTTGAGAGAGAGTGAGTGCAAGTGAGGGAGGGGCAGAGAGAGAGGGAGACACAGAATCTGAAGCAGGCTCCGGGCTCCGAGCTGTCAGCACAGAGCCTGACGCGGGGCTCGAACCCATGCACCGTGAGATCATGACCTGAGCCGAAGTCGGACAGTGCCAAGTGTTGGTGAAGACATGGAGTCACTGGAACTCTCATTCCTTGTGAGTGAGGGGGTGCGTTGGTCCAAAGAGCCTCGGACATCTGCTTGGCTGTATCTGCTGAAGATGAACCCAGGCCTCACCTACCACCCACAATCTCCACTCAGGGCATCTGCACAATGGGAATGACTGCGTTCCTCAAAAGACACGTACAACAGTGCTCGGAGTAGTTTTGCTCAGTGGCCACGAATGAGAGACAACCCACGTGCTCATCAACAGGTGACCAGACTGGTACATCCATACCATGAACTCTAGCAATGAAATCTCAGCTCAGGTCATGATCTCCCAGTTCACGGGTTCGATCCCTGGGTCAGGTAAGGTAAGGACCTTTGAGAGGTAAGGACCATTGAGATTGCCATTGGAAAGATGGAGAAACTGAGGTATAGAGAGGTTAAGCCACAGCTCAGGGTCACCAGCTAGTGAGCAGTGCAGCTGGGACCTCATCTTGCCCTGTGACGCCTCAGTCTCAGTGCCTGGGCAGGAAGGATAAAGCTTTGGCTCCCTTCTCTGTAGCCCAAGATGTGAGCTCAGCCATAGCAGTCAGGATCGATGTGGCCCAAGTCAGGAGTGGGTGGGTGGGCTCCATGGCAATTCTCCTGGACCTTCCCCAGGCTGAGGCCCCTGAGGCCCTGTGGGGCCCAGAGGATTGGAATTTTGCAGGGTCATTGGCCTAGCAATGACAGCAAGCCCAGTTGGATCCTAGGCCAGGACGGCTCATCTGGGGGGCCCCTGGTCACCCGCGGATGCCCTGGAAAGTGATCTGAAGCTGGTTTCAGGATGGCCAAGAAGGCGACCAGGGAGAACAAACAGCCTTTACTTCCCGAGCAGATCAGATTCCACGGCCGGCGCCACAGCAGCCTGGGCGGGACCTGGCAGGTGCTGTCTGTGCCCAGAGAGGGGAGAGGTGGGGAGATGTCTTCGACCAAAGGCCTAGTTTTCCCAAGGCAGATGAAGTGTATGGGGGAGGGGGCACATTTTACGGTTTCCCCTCGCCCACCTCTCCGGGACAGCTTGCTGTCTCTCCCCTCAGACCCCCAGGACAGGGGGTACAAGTGGGGGGTACAGGGGCGCCTGGGTGGCTCGGTCGGTTAAGCCTCTGGCTTCAGCTCAGATCATGATCTCGCGGTTCGTGGGTTCAAACCCCGCGTCGGGCTCTGTGCTGACAGCTCAGAGCCTGGAGCCTGCTTCCGAATCTGTGTCTCCCTGTCTCTCTGCCCCTCCCGACTCGCACTTGGTCTCTCTCTCTCTCTGTCTCAAAAATAAACATTAAAAAGAAGTTATTTTTTAAAAAGTGGGTGGCACAACCCTTCTGGGGGCCCAGTGGGGCGCGTTCTGACCGATGACCCGTGAGCAGAACTTTGACAAAGGCACTTCCAGGCCCGGGCATTTAACTGATGGTGCAAGACCTTTTGGAGTCCGCCCCCCCCAGTGTCACCAGGGGATGGTGGCAGCCCCTTCAGGCGGATTTCAGGGACTGTGACCAGCCGAGTCTGGGGCTGCTCTGCCATGGACCCGTGGGATGAATGAAAACTAAGCCTTAGCCTTTCAAAGCCACAGAGATCTGGGGATGTTCCTGACCGCAGCAGGACCTGGGCCACCCGGAAGCTGGGGGGACCTAGGGAAGACAGAGCATTAAAGGAAGGAGCACAGATGTGGGAGAAAATGGTGTTAGTCTGGGGCTATTCGTTTAACAAATGGGTCCAGCCTATTCTTCAGGGATTCTGTATTTGTGAGTTCTACTGGCTGAAATTCACTTGTACCCCACCCCCCAGCCAATACTTGCGGCATTTTGCGGCCATTCAAGGACACGCACAGAGCGGGTTGGCGGTGGGGGGAAGGGGGGGGGAGTTCGAATCACTGGGGGACCCATTCCCAGCTGAGGCGGAACGTGGTGACACTCTGGCGTCTTGTTTCGCCCCTCAGACCGTAAACAGGTGGCCTTTTTGTGGTCTACCTAGTGGCAGGTTTTTCACATCGTTGTGCTTCTTCATCGGCAACTTTGTTGTTTAAGAAAGCCCCCAAGGTGCCTGATCGGGGCCTCGGACTTGGCTCAGGTCACGACCTCATGGTTGGGGGGTTAAAGCCCTGCACTTGGCTGTGCGCTGTCAGGGCAGAGGCAGCTTGGGATTCTCTCTCCCCCTCTGTCTCTGCCTTTCCCCGCCCCCCTCAAAATAAATAAACTTAAAAATAAAAATGTCCCGGGGCGCCTGGGTGGCGCAGTCGGTTAAGCGTCCGACTTCAGCCAGGTCACGATCTCGCGGTCCGTGAGTTCGAGCCCCGCGTCGGGCTCTGGGCTGATGGCTCCGAGCCTGGAGCCTGTTTCCGATTCTGTGTCTCCCTCTCTCTCTGCCCCTCCCCTGTTCATGCTCTGTCTCTCTCTGTCCCAAAAATAAATAAACGTTGAAAAAAAAATTAAAAAAAAAAAAAAATTAAAAAAATAAAAAAATAAAAATGTCCCCACGTGTAGTGCTTCGTGCTACCTAATGTCCCCACACGCAAGAAGGCAGGGATGTGCCTCCTGGAGAAAATGTGTGGGTTAGATGAACTTTGTTCAGGCGTAAGTTAACAGCGCTATCGGCCGGAAGTTCAACATTAACTAATCAGCAGTATGTATTAAACACGGGGTCTTGAAACACACACACAACAAGGCCCGGTACCGATTGCTGGACAAAAATGTGACCAAAGGCTGGTAGGAACCCCCCATGGGATCCGGTACTCCCTAACTCAGTTTTCGCTGTGACATTAAGGGACCTCATTACCGCCAATAATGAGAATGGACAGAACGTACCCGTCACCCGGCAGAGGAAAAGAGACACGTAGAGCAGCTCGAAAGTTCAGACAGCAGGCCCTGGGTTCAGATCCCAGCTGTGACCTTAGCGGCCCCTGCCTCAGTTTCCCGCTCCGTAAAACGCGACAAAACCGGGGCTTCCCACCGGGGTGCGGGAAGACTGAAAGAGACGCTGCGCATCAGGTGTTGGGGCTGGGGTCCCCGCAATATAAATGTGACTGAAACGATTATTCGCGTTTTGCGCAATGCTGGAGGGAGGGGCGGACCAGGTCTTCTCTGTGACCTACGTCCCCGGCTCAGGCACTCGCGGAGCCTGATTCCCCCTGTGTAGAAGGCGAGTGGTGGCAGCGCCGCCTTAGATGTCCTGCACTGGGGGCACCTCCGCCCCCTGGCTCGTGCCGCGCGTGCGTGGTGAACACCTTGAACCACAGCGGACCGGCGGCCGGGATCAGGACTCCAGACGGCGAGCGCAGGGCGGTGTTTATTGCCAGGAGGGCGCCCGCGTGGCCTCCAGGCACCAGAGAGTTTTGACACAAATGACTTGAAGGCACTGGTTTCCGTCCAGCCCCCACCCCTGCCCTGCAGGGCCCAGGGGCGAGAGACCCCATCACCGAGAGGACCGGTCCTGCTCCCTTCTCCAGGGCTGTCCCTCCGCTGCGTGGCTGAGGGTCTAAAATGCCCTGCGCCACCAAGATTGCCAAGATGCTGTGGGGCGGGGTGGCTGCAGTCCCGGGTGTCCGGCAGAGGGGGGCTCTTCCCTGGGGCCGACGAAGGGCTACGAGACGCTGGGGGGCAGGCGCGCAGCCGCAGTCTTCTCCACCACAAAGCCGTAGTTATACTGGGGAGGCGGAGCGAGGAGAGCACAGAGTGAGTGAGGGGGTGGAAACCACTAGGGACTTGGCGATCTCCAGCCTTTGGGAGACGGGGTGTGGATGGGGGAGCCTGGGGCGACGGGAAGGGAGGGGAGAACCCCCCCACCCCAGCATGCCACCCTGGGCCCTGCACCCACCTCCTCCTCAATATCCGCCAGTGACTTGATGGTCAGATCGGCAAAGGCAGAGAAGGCCTGGCGGGCAGAGGCAGATCAGTCCCGGGCGGGGACCCCAACCTGGAACCCCCATTCCTTGAACCTCAAGGAGGGTCTCCCTCAGTGTTGGCCTGAACATCCCCTCACCCTTCCTGCCACTGCCTGGGGCCACCAGTATCCAGTTGTCCCTCCTGATGCCCCATTCCGAGCCTGAGACCCTCCAGCTTCCTCCAACCCCGGAACAGGGACCTCTGTGCTGGGGCACTGGAGGCACGGACGACCCTCCCTGCCACTGACAGGGGCAGCCCCAGGCGCCCCCAGTGTCCAGCGTAGACTCACCAGGGGGCCACAGCTCTTGCCCTCAAATCGCGGGTGCAGTGTGAAGGGAACACCATCCATGGCTGAGGAGAGCGAGTGAGGACAGAGGCTGAGGCACAGGAGACTTGAGGCCCGCCTGCCGCCCACCCTAAGCAGAGAGCCTCACACCATCCCCACCCCCCAATGGGGGAGGCCCAGGCCTGGTTCCAACCCTGGTTCCACCCCTTCCTGGCTATTCAACCTTGGGTAAGCCTTGCCCTCCCCCCCCACCCCCCACTCCCGTGCCTCAGTTTTTTGCTCTGCGCTCACCTGAGATGCCGTAGAGGTTGGAGGCCTCATAGATGGAGTCGCTCCTCCGCAGAGTAGATGCCCGAGAGCCAACCCGGGACAGGGTCCGCTCTGGAAAGCCGCCCTTGCTGGTGGAGGCAGGACAGCACAGGTCAGGCCTAACTCCCCCCATGGCCGCCCCCTTCCCAAGCCTGAGGACTCACCTGGGCTGGGCAGGTGGGTCCAGGGAGAGGCCCCGCATGTCCCGGCTGAGAGCTCGGGGCTTGGGCACCAGCCTGGGGGCCTTGGCCTTCTTGCACCAAATGGCAAAGCCTCCCATGTCCCTAGAAGGAGAGAGAAGTAGGGAGGGGTCCTAGCCTGATGGGGTGACCCCAGCCCTTTGGGGGATTTTCCTTTCAGCATCGCAGCCCGCACCCTGAGCAACATCCTAGTTAATATTGCTGGGTCAGAGCACCACAGTGTGCGTTTCAGACCCATCAACACACTCTTCACAAGAACCCTACAAGATTGATACAATTACTCCTGTTTTACGGTGTGGAAATTGAGGGGGTACCTGGGTGGCTCAGCCGGTTAAGCATCCAGCTGCTGGTTTCAGCTCAGGTCATGATCTCAACAGTTCGTGTGGGGTTGGAGCCCCAGGTCGGTTTGCGGGGACTGCTTGGGATTCTCTCCTTCGCTCTCTGCCCCTCCCTCACCCCCTCATGCACTCTCTCTCTCTCTCTCTCGAAACAAACTTAAATTTTTTTTTTTTTAAAAAAAGGCAGCACAGGAGACCTCAGGAGACTCCCTGAGGGTCAGCAGGGCAGATATGGGACTTGGAGGGCAAGGGAGGAGGCCAGAGGTGGGGGGAGGGTAAGGGGGGGGCCCTACCCTACTCGAAGGTATCCAGGCACCGTCTTGGTCTTCCCACTCAGCCGGACATCAAACACAGCTGTGTCTGCAGCCCCCAGGGGCACCAGCTTCATACACATGCGTTTCTTCTTGGACACAGAGGCCTCTGGGAGTGGGGGTGGGGGGCAAGGGAGTGAGAAGAGGAAAGAAGCAGAGAACGGACCCACAGATGGCTCCAGGATGACGCTTGCCAGGGTGCTATTTAAGGCAGCTACCTGGATAGCTTTAGGTCAGTGGTTGAGTCATGAATGGTATAGCCATAGGAGGGGACTCCATGTAGCCTTTCGGGGCCATTGGGGCAGGCCTATCTTTGGTGACATGGAGAAGCATTCATGGGGTGACCGTGCACACCTATGGCAAGGGTGGGTAGCTGTGGGATCGGATGGAACTGAGTGCCCATCCTGGCCCTGCCAACCTCACTTTTCCTTAGTCCTCTAATCCAGGGGTCAGCAAACTCTGGTCCGTGAGCCAAAAGACGCCAAGATCTGCTTTTGCACAGCTAAGAACGGTTTTCACATTTTTAAAGGATTATGGAGGGAAAAGGCAACAGACACTATCTGGCCTGCAAAGCCTAAAATATTTACTATCTGGACCTGTACGTAAAATGCTTGCCGACTCTAATATCAATAGATATACCCTGAGAGTCAAATACACATGACAAGGGGTGCTTGGGTGGCTCAGTCGGTTAAGCGTCAGACTTCGGCTCAGGTCATGATTTCGCGGTTTATGAGTTCGAGCCCCGCGTCGGGCTCTGTGCTGACAGCTTGGAGCCTGGAGCCGGCTTCAGATTCTGTGTCTTCCTTTCTCTCTGCCCCTCCCCTGCTAGTTTTCTGTCTGTCTCTCTCAAAAATAAAAGATAAAAATAAAAAATAAAAAAACCCAAATACACATGACAAGACACAGTGAGAGGCAGGGAGAGCCAGGTGGCTGGAAAGCAGGGTGGTCAGGGCTGGAAGGGCAGCACCAGGGCTATAGGAGTCAGAAGGGGCGGGGACTAAACAGAGACCTGAGGGAGAATCAAGCATTAACTAGCCCCAAGAGTCGAAGACAGGTGCTCCAGGCAGAGGAAACTGTGTGCAAAAGCCTGGGAATGAAAAGGCGTGGAAATGGCGAGGGTTCGACTTGGCTACCAGTTAAGAAGATATAGCAGGAACAGTAATAAAACAAGTCATGACTCTTACTCTGGGACAAAGGCTGTGCCAATGGCACATTTTTACGCAGGGCAGGGCATGTGGCCCCGCCCTGGAGCAGAGCTCGACGCCTCAGCCGACTCTGTCATTACCCAGTGCACCGAATGGGCAGTCGAGGCTCGGAAAACAAGTGCCTGTCGTCCCTCCGCCCCTCCCTGGTCCTGCCCACAGGGACCCGAACGCGGCCCCCCACCCCGCCCCCAATCTCGGACGCGGGCCTCACTGGAGTCCAGGGGGTCGCAGACCGGGGAAAAGCCCGGTGGGAGGGGGCTCTTGTCCACCAGGACCTGGATATCGGTCACCACATTCTCCTGCGGATTCTGAGAGGGAGGAAGGGGAGGACACAGCGACAGTCATGCTGCAGCAGGAACAGCGCCCCTGGCGGAGGGCCCCGCAAATGGACGGGGGAGTGGGCTGACCCCGGGGATTCCGAAGGTGGGCGCCCCTCACCTCTAGGCTGCCCAAAGAATTGAAGCACAGAAAGTAGCCAGACTTCTGCGCGAAGCTCTTGCCGAAGTTGGCGGGCGTCCCCTCCACGGTGCAGGAGATCTACGATGTGGACGGGAGTCAGAGCCAGGATCCTACCCCGACGCGGCCGCCTGTGCCCCCACTTGATCCCGTGCCCCCACTTGATCCCCGGCCCCCGACGTCGCTCACCGCACTGAATCCCCGTGGCGGAGGCGCCGAAGCCGACGACCAGACCAGGCCAGCCAGCGGCGCCGTGTCGGTCCCGGGTCCTGGATCCATCCTCCGAGCCCAGAGCCGAAGGCCAGGACGGCCTCAGACGTCCGAGCCGACGACCCGCGGCCGTGTTAGGGCAGGAGTCTGAACTACAACTCCCAGAGGGCCGTGCGAAAGGCGGGGAGGGGAAGGGGGCTGTCTGCGCGTGCCTGGAAAACGGCTGACCAATCGCGTGGGAACATGAAGTCACGCCCCCGTGCACCGCGCAGGCGCACATGAGCGACGTTTGCGGAAAATCGTCTCGTCTCCTCACGCCCGGCGACTTCCTCCAGAAGTGTTTCTACTCAGCGCCGAGGTCTTGCCTGCCCCAAACCAGAACTACGTTCCCCAGAATTCCTTGCGGTATCGGCTTCTCCAGGGACACGTTTGGATATTTAGGGAAGAGATTTGAAAAACTGTAATTGTAGTTCTAGGAAGTCATCCCAAAGGAAACGTCCATGGGTTATGCAGCTATTAGTTTAAATAACAAAAAGTACGGACCACCGTGAACCATGAAATGTGTGTAACTTGAGGAGTTGTTCATGGTACCGGTGGGAGATTCTGCATTGTGTGAATGGAGGTCTCGGTTCTTGGATTCCCCACGAAAGAATAACCTGAGGATCCGCGCGTGAATAAAGACAGCTAAGAAGGAAGGCAGCAAGCACAAAGAAGCTTTTTAAGAACCGTACACTTTCAAGGTAGGAGAGCGGGCAGGCCCAGAGATGGGAACTGCCAAGAGGCTAGGGGTGTCTTTTCTTTTTCTGTTTGTGGGTCCTAGCTAGCGTGGTTTCCAATCATCTAAGGGACTCCTCCTATTTACTGGGAGGGGAAGTTTGGGGCCCTACAAGTTTCTTGCCGGAAGTGTCATGGCCACCTTCCCCCCAGAAGGGTAGCGGGTGGGGGTCGAAACCGCAATGTAAATATATTAGAACGAACATAGGCAATCACCCTGCGGTAGAAGTTGGAGAGGAGACCGCAGGTTCTGCACCTGTGGCTCTTGGTTGGCCAACCTTGGTGGAAGCCACAAGGCCAAGATGTTGAAAGCCACAAAGTCAAAATGTTGTGCCCCCAGGCTTCTAATGTGTGACCTATGTTTCACAGCCCTTGCCCCCAGCTCAGGTCTAACTAACTGCCTATTCCATCATTCCCAGACACAATTAGGTTTTTTTAATGAGATATAAAGTATTTAATACGGTAACATGCTTTTACACCCCTCTGGGGGGAAAATACGAAAAAATAGGGAACAAGGTATTATCTACTCTAACATATTTTTCAGTTTTCTGCAATATCACGGGTTGGCCCACTGTCTGGTTTTTGTATGCATAAATGATTGAAGGGAGGGGGAAAAAAAGGAGTATTTAGTGACGTATGAAAAGTATACAACATTTGAATGTCGATGCCCATAAGAAACAAACATCTTGGAAAAGATGACCCAATAATGAGATACAGGAGGGAACTAACCATGGGCTCCCCTAGAAATACCCCAGTTTCCTAGTACTTAGGAGGAATGTGGGTTCAAAACCTGGAGAGTTCCCTGGGTGAAATTTGAAACTGGACCCCACACTCAGAGGGCAAGGAGAAAGAAGTCAACTACTCTAGATTGGTAGAGGGCAGGGTTTTTGTTGTTGTTGTTGTTGTTTTGTTTTAAGTTGTTTTTGTTTTTTTGAGAGGCAGAGAGAGAGAATTCCTGCCCATGAACATGCAGAAGAGGGAGAGAGGGAGGGAGGGAGGGAGGGAGGGAGGGAGTCCCAAGCAGGCTCCACACTGTCAGCACAGAGCCTGGTGCGGGGCTCGAACCCATGAGCTGTGAGGTCATGACCCGAGACAAAGTCAGCCACAACTAACTGAGCCACCCAGGCGCCCCGGGAGATGGTAGTCCCTTAATAAGGAGGGGATTTACACAGGAGGCTAGTCTTCAGTGGCTGCAAGACAAGTAGATCTCCTTACCGCCCCCCCCCCCCCCCAGAATCTTAAAAGTTCATATAGAAGCCTTAACTGGGTTCAGTCACATACAGTGTCCGGAAAGGCTCAACAACACCTTACTCTCTCAAGACAGATCCTTGAAAATAGCTCTCACTGTGGGAATGGTGAGCAGAACATACATTCCAAGGACAGGGGAGGAGGTTAGGAGCCTCTGATTGCCTGGTTCCACCTCAAGGGTCAACTGGCAATCACATCCTCTTGGTGACCTCCTCTAACCCTCCACCCCTCCTGACCAGCCCTTACAGTCCTACACTTCCCCAAACCACAGATTTATTAAGTCCCTTAGGATGGGGGTGGGATCATTCAGGGGATTCACTTGTGTGTCTTTATCTGCTTTAACAAAGATGATACATTGATAGACTCATCAGGTACGAACACACAACATTCTGCTCGGATAATGGCACAGGTGCCTCTTTGCAAGGCAGTCATAATACCCAAGGCCATTCTAATCTGGAGGACAGATTTTCTCATTAGAGACATTTCAGTGTTCAATAGGACAGGCTTTGTTGGGTAAACTTAGTAAGGGCTTCTATGCCTGCTAGAACTTCCTTCAGGCCAGTGGAGGGAACAAATATGGCAGCCGAGGGGTCATACCAGTGGAAACCACGGGAGCAGTAGAAGTCTAAGGTCAAAAAGACAGATACTTCGTAGAAACTTGTATGGGGAACCCTTCTCCTTAATGTGACTGCAGCTAGGGGGCGCCTGGGCGCCGTTAAGCGTCCCACCTCTTGATTTCGGCTGCGGTCCTGATCTCATGGGTTTGTGGGATCGAGCCCCCGCATCGGGCTGACAGCGCGGAGCCTGCTTGGGATTCTCCCTCTCTCCCTCTCTTTCTCTCTCTGCCCCTCCCCAGCTTGCTCTCGCTCCCTCTCTCTCAAAATAAAAAAAAAAAAATTTTTTTTAAATATGTGACTGTGGCTTCAGGAACTTGATCAGGTTGTGCGCACCATGCAGGTTGGCCGGGGGAGGCAGCACTGTCAGGCGTGGGGAGATGGACGGGGGGCAGGATGTGCTAGACCAGGGTCCCCGTCTTCTCCCCTTTCCCAGTGGGGACTGGGCAGCTCCCCCCGACCCAGGGTGTGAAATAACTCTCCAACCCTGGCTGGATGTCCCATCACACATCTCGTAGATAAATGCCTCTCCCCGGGCGTGATGGGACTCGGTGTCCTCCTCAGCCCAGCACGTTGATGTACAGGGAGAGTCAGGGCGATAGCTCTCCCCTGAGACTCCCACACCTTTACGATATTGGGTGCTTTGACAGGGGTCCCCAGTCTGGCATATGGGGCAATTGGTTGTTCATCCCAATCCATTAAGCCTGGGATGGTACTTTGGCCACCCGGCCAAGGTGGTTTGACCTGTTGGTAATTTCATCTGCTGCTTTAATATTTCATTCTTCCTTTTACCAATCCTGCTGCTTGTGGGTTACACAGGAGGCGGAACCTCCATCCGCTGTAATGTTCTTTTGCTCAGTCTCACACATCATGACTCTTAAAATGCGACCCCAGCCACTTGTCTGTTTGGTGAGGGTATCCACACATCATACTCAGTGTTCTCTAATCCCCTAATGGTGGCAGCCTGGTTTGCGTGGTGAAAAGGGAAAGCTTGGGTCAGAGCAGACACAATGACCACACCACCCAAGCCATAGTTAGAACCCTCCCTCAGAGGGAAAGGGCCAATGTAATCAACTTGCCTGTCCCTTACCGGTTGAGAACTCTGATGGATGGCCCCAGACTTTTTTGTCAGTTGCCTTGGGCATTGTTTAGAACACACAGGGCATGATATTACTGCATTAGGGGCGCCCGGGTGGCTCAACGCCTCGGTGGGGTATTCGACTTCGGCTCAGGTCATGATCTCACAGCTCGTGAGTTGGAGCCCCGCATCAGGCTCCATGCTGACAGCTCAGAGCCTGGAGCCTGCCTCGGATTCTGTGTCTCCCTCTCTCTCTCTCTCTCTACCCCTCCTCCGCTCATGCTCTGTCTCTGTCTCAAAAATAAATACACACTTAAAAAATTTTATGATATTACTGCATTAACCAAGTCACTGGTTCTCAGGAGCAATCTGGTATCCTTGGCAATACAGCATCCCACCCAAGTGCTGCTTTATCTACCGAAGGGTCGGTTGCCAGGGCTCATACCTGGGCTAGGGCATCAGCTTCCTTGAATGCCAGGGGGGATTCAGCGCCTTACAAGCCCGGATGTGGGAGACAGTGAGGGTGCCTCAGGCTCCTGCAGGTGAACCCAAACGTCTTTCCACACACCCTGGCCCCGCAAAGGCTTACTCATGATCATCCACCTCTCAGCTTTCTGTTGCCCAAGCCACAGGGTTCATCCTTTTAAAACAGCCCCAACTATCGGGGCACCCGGGTGGCTCCGTCGGTTAAGATCCCACTCTTGATTTTGGCTCCGGTCATGATCTCACGGTTTGTGAGTTCGAGCCCCGTGTCGCGCTTTGTGCTGACAGCGTGGAGCCTGCTTGGGATTCCCTCGCTCGTGCTCTCTCTCTCTCTCTCTCTCTCTCTCTCTCTCTCAAAAGAAATAAATAAACATTTAAAAAAATGAAAAATAGATAAAAGAGCCCAACTATCAGCGCAGAAGGGTTAACGGCCTGGGCTCCTGTGTGATCACCAGCCAAACGGCTCCGAGGTCAGCCCACTAGCTGCTGTGGCTTGTTCCCGTTTCCACCCAGATGGTGTCAGTGTTGAGCTGAATAGTGGCTGCGGCTCCCGTGGGTAGGTTGCCCCGACTAGACTAGACCCATCTGTATACCAGGCATGAGCAGAAATGTGCCACTCTCCTTACGGGCCTTGGGGCCACCACGGGACCAGGGGTGGGGGCACTTGGAAGATCTAGGTCCTCTACAGGGCCTAGAGGCACCCTCTTTCTGGTGGGCTGGTAGATAGGGTGCTCCAGCACTGTCAGTCGGCTTCCCTTAGTCGAAGTGGGAGTTTGAGCCAGGACAGAGGTGAGTCCGTGGGCCCTATTCTCCACCTGCCCCTTGCCAGGCAGGGAAGTTCCTCCCACGACACGCTGTCCCTTCGTGAGAGGCTCAACGCGAAGGAGCACAGTGTATACACCTGGGAGCTGTTGCTCTTGGGGGCATATCGGATTTCTGCCCCTTCCACGGCCGAGACCAAAGTCCTAGGGCATTCTCTCCTTCTGTCGTCTCTGGCACAGCGGCCCAACCCAGACTCTGTGGAGTCACAGGCACGTGTAACTCAGACAGTAGCCTTGCTCGGGAGCTGCCCAGAGCCTTCGTTGGCTTCATGAGTAGCTTTGCCTTCTCCAAGGCCGCTTTTGCCCGGATCCCCAGTCCCACATGGGCCCCTCTCTTTACCAGGCGGTATAAGGGACGGAGGAAAACGATGCCAGAGAGGGAATAAATGTCCTCCTAACCCCTCCAAAGGCCTGCCCCTCTTTCACCTTAGGAGCTGGACCGGCTCGCAACATGTCAATAACAGCTTCTGGGACAATGCGCATCTTACCCAACCAAGTGACTCCCAAAAACTTCGTGGCGGTGCCTGGGCCTCGAGTTTCCTGTAGGTTCACCACCCATCCTCCCACTCACGGATGGTTCCAGGGAAGCCTGTAGAGGGCTCTGCAGCAGAGGCAGGTCTTTACACGTCAACATCATGTCATCAGTGTAACGGGCCCGTTTTCTGATGTGAGGAGCGAGATCGGGGACAAGTCTTGGGCTGCCATCCCGTAACAGGTGGCGGGGCTGGCAGACAGCCCTGGGAAGCCGCTGCAAGGTCCGCTGTTGTCCCTCCCACGTGAAGGCAAATTGACTTCACGTCTAGTGGCCAGAGGTACACTGGGAAAGGCATTTGGTGAGTCTGGAGCGGCATGATACACAACCGGGACCATGGCCGAGCTAACATGGTGGCAATGTCGGGGGACAACGCCTTGTTCAATTCTCAACCGTCTGCCGTGAGCATCTGGTTTTTTTCTACCAGCCGTACTGGACCAGTAGGAATCGAAATAGAAAGCACTGGGGGCAAGGGGCACCATACCAACTTGGTGAAGTTCTTGGACAGTCCGTCAGGCAACTGATCGTTTCACAGCATCACGCTTTCCTGGGGGTGGCTGGCTTACTGGTTCCCAGTTGGTATTTCCCCTCAGTGCTGGTTTGGTAACTCTAACCCAGAGGCAGACTTCACGGTTAGAGGTTCGCAGACTTTGACCTTGTAGGCTGTCCGTGCCCAGGATGTTCTCTGGTACTGGAGAAATAAAAACCTCACATTCTCATGGGGGAGAACTCTCAATCTGCAGGGTCAAAGAGAAGGAGCTGGAGGGTCACCACGTGTTAGAGCACCTCCAGCTCCAGTACCCACCAGAGATGTCAACTTCTGTTTGTTTCCGGGCGACCAGTAAAGAATGAGCTCACTATGGGGCCTCCAAGTGCCCCCACAACCCTCACCTAGAGGTACTCTTGGCCCGCATCCTGTGGCCAGGCTGTGGGAGGCAACCCACCCTGACTAGGCCTGTATCCCCGAGGCCTCTGCTGGAGCAGCGAGGGGCATCAGGGATGGGAGGGTCAGGCTGGGCAGATCCGAACCGTTGTTCGGGGTTGAAGGCTTTCCACAGGCCAGCCGGCACAGCACTGGATTGCCGACCCGTCTTTCCAGGTGGGGTCCTGACAGCAATGAGGTCCAGCCATATTTGCTTCCAGGTTACCTTTATTGGACCCTCTACTGTCAATTGGAACAGTCTTTTGGCTTCTTGGTCTCCCTCTCTGTCTTGGGTCTTTCCCACACCCTCTACCCATTCTCGGGATTTGTCAGTTTCCCCAGATCAGCAATGGATTGGCCCAGTGTCATAAATGTCTTGTCCCACAGCGCACCTGGGTGGCTCAGAGGGTTAAGCATCCAACTCTTGATCTCAGGTCGGGTCATGATCTCACACTTCGTGAGATCGAGGTCCTGTGCTAATAACTCGGAGCCTGCTTGGGATTCTCTCTCTCTCTCTCTCTCTCTCTCTCTCTCTCTCTCTCTCTGCCTCTCTCTCCCTCCCTCAGAATAAGTAAGTAAACCTAAAAACTTTATCTTGGCCTACAGCGAGGCTCAGCATGGGTATCACTGTCCCATGGTAGGTTTCGGAAGGGGACCGGAAAATTTTAGCTTTCATTCCTGCGGTGACTGACTGGGGCCCGATCAGGGCCTTCAGAGAGAGAGGGGTATAAATGTCCTGTCTCCTTCCCAACTCCCTAAGCATTTGCTGTACCTCTTCTACAGATTTCCAGGGCCCGGTGCCCAGGGAGGTCCCCCTCATCTGGCCGAGCCTCCCTGCAGGCTAGAATAATCTAATCTAGAAGGGAGTGAGTACCTGAGTTCCCTGGGCATCACCCAAGTGCTACCAGAGGGCAGGGAGTGTGCTGGCGGTGCTGCTCGTTTTCTCTGCGTCCTGCCCAGTAAGAGAAATGCCATCGCCCCCGGGATCTCATAGGGGCACCACCCATGCCTGGAGACTTTCCCTGGCCTTTTGCTGGAACTTGGCAGCTATACCTATAAACAGGCCCAGTGGGGGTATATTCGCTCCTTTTTTTTTTTTTTTTTTTTTTGTAATGTTTATTTATTTTTGAGAGTGAGAGAGCAAGGGAGGGGCAGAGAGAGGGTGAGAGAGAGAATCCCAAGCAGGTTCCGCACTGTTCGCGCAGAGCCCGGCGGGGGCCTCGAACTCAAACCGTGAGACCGTGACCTGGGCCCCAAACCACGAGTCGGAAACTTAACAGACTGAGCCACCCAGGCGCCCCCGGAGTATATCCGCTTATCATGTACATTTCCGGAATTGGGGAGCTGCCCCACTGGCTGGGGCTGTCGTTGCTTTCCTTGGTGTTCAGGGTCCCCGACACGCTGCCTGCACCCTCCCAGCGACGCAAAACGGCGTGCTAAGGCCTCCAACTTAAGTAGCTGCCGTCCCACCCCGTCTGCCAGCCCCTAAGCCGGCAGTCGCTGCGCATTCTTTAACCTCAGCTGTCCTTCCAACCTTGTGACTCAGGGGCCGGCGCGCGCAGCCGCAGTGGAGCCCAGCCCACCGCGCTTCCTTTCTCCGCCACCGCGCGGCGTGCCGGTCACACCGGCAAGCATTTTCGGGGCGTCCCCATACTCACATGACAGTCCACAAGCATCTGACATACGAGCCATGTCCCCCTACCCCATCCCAAACGGGTCGATGGCCAACTCCGGGTTGTCCCTGCAGGTGCCTCTGTCCCAAGGCCCATTGTTCTGGTCTCCTGGCCGCCTTCTAGCTGTTGTCTCCCCACCTCCGGAGCTGGGGAGCTGCCCGGGTGAGATCTGAAGCGGGCCCCAGACCCGGAGGGCAGGGAGGGACCGAAGAAAGAGGCAGGCAGCTCCAGATCGTAGGGAGCAGGTTAAATAAGGAGGGAAACTCCCTCATGATGCTTGTCTGGGGAGGCAGCGGGGTGGGTAACTCTCTTCGCCCGCCCACCAGAATCTTAAGGGTTTCTACAAGAGACCTCAACACGGATACAGATGGATGGGCTCAACAACACCTTGCTCTCTCTCAAGGTTGTGTCCTTGAGGTGGTTCCTAATGTGGGAAAAATGGGCAGAAGGTACATGCCAGGGATAGGGGAGGGGGCGAGAAGCCTCCAAGTGCCTGGGTCCGGCTCATTGGTCAACCAACCCGCACATCTTCTCCGTGACCTTCCCCAGTGTGAAACGTGCTTTGAATGCCAACATTCAGCCCTGGGGCGAGTGAGAGGCCGGGACTGAGAAGCTGGTGCTGACTGAACCGTGGACCCAGGGCAGTGGCCGCAGCAGGTGGGGGCCACCTCGGAGCCGGCCTGCCCTGTGGCAGAGGAAGGCCTGAGAGCCAGGGACGGGAAGTGACTGGAAGGACACAGGCGCGTCGGACACGTGGAGAGACGAGCATCTACTCTCTGCAGGGGCAGGAACAGACTGAATTCTGGATTCCTCTTTAGGGAAAGTGAGAGTCAGGGAGACACATATCCCCTGAGACCCACTAACCACATCCCTGGGAATTCGGTCTAAGGAGAGAACACATTGGATCCACAACTTATCAAAGGATGACACGGACGGACAGACAGGGCAGTGGGGAGGAGTCGAGCGCTGAGCTCAGTGCCTTTTCACTTGCGCCTTGCCCCTGTCCTCAGAGCAGCTGGGGACAGCCGCCGTCACAGCCATCCTACAAGCAGGCAGGCCCGGCGGGTGTAGGAGCTGGCCCAGGGCCAAGCGGGCCGGGCCCAGCGGCCTCCAAACCTGTACCAGGACCGGGCCAGGGCTTCTCCTCCGGGGTCGTTCTCTGTGGCGGGGCTGTCCTGAGCACGGGAGGGCACTGCCCAGCGTCCCTGGTCTCCACCCACCCGATGCCAGTAGTGCCCCTCCACTCAACCCTAATACGAAGTTTGTGACAATCAAAAGTGTCTCCAGGGGCACCTGGGTGGCTCAGCCAGTGAAGCATCCGACTGGATTTCGGTTCACAGTTTGTGAGTTCAAGCCCTGCATCTAGCTCTGCACTGACAGGTGGAGCCTGCTTGGGATTCTCTCTCTGTCCCTCCCCTGCTCGTGCTGGCTCGCTCTCTCTTTCAAAATAAAGCAATAAACTTCAGAAAAAACAAAAACAGAAAACTGCAGACAACGCCAAATGTCCCCTGGGGGCAGAACTGCCCCTGAGTGAGGACCCTTGGGCCAGCGCCTTCCTACCAGGCTGGAGAGGACCCACCCAGGGCTATGCACAACTGAAAACACCTCAAAAGTAAGGCATTTAGTCAGCTCAATGAAATACTTGTGCAGTTTAATGAACAGAAATAAAACACCTGAGGGGTCCCTGGGCGGCTCAGTTGGTTAAGTGCCAGACTTCAGCTCAGGTGATGATCTCACAGTTCGTGGGTTCGAGCCCCGCGTCGGCCTCTGTGCTGACAGCTCGGAGCCTGGAGCCGGCTTCCGATTCTGTGTCTCCCTATCTCTCTCTGCCCCTCCCCTGCTTGTGCTCTGTTTCTCTCTCTCTCTCAAAAATAAATAAACATTTTTTTTTAATTAAAAAAAACACACACAAAAAAACAGCTGAGTGAAGGGAGCAGGATTGAGGATGACCTTAAGAAGTTTTTTTCGGGGCACCTGGGTGGCTCAATCGGTTAAGTGTCTGACTTTGGCTCAGGTCATGATCTCGCTGTTCATGAGTTCGAGCCCCACATCAGGCTCTGGGCTGACAGCTCAGAGCCTGGAGCCTGCTTTGGATTCTGTGTCTCCCTCTCTCTGCCCCTTCCCCACTCAATCTCTGTCTGTCTCTCAAAAATAAAGAAATGTTTAAAAAAAAATTTTTTTAATAAAAAAAAGAAGTTTGTTTCTTCAGTGTCCCTACATTATCCTGTCAAGATTAAGCACAAAAAGTGGCATCTGGGTGGCTCAGTCGGTTGAGCATCCAACTCTTTTTAAATTAAATGTTTTTATTTATTTATTTATTTTGAGAGAGAGAGAGAGAGAGAAGGGGGGGAGGGGCAGAGAGAGAAGGAGAGAGAATCCCAAGCAGGCCCTGTGCCATCAGCTCAGACGCGGGGCTTGATCCCAGGAAGCGCAAGATCATGACCTGAGCCACACTGAGAGTCAGATGCTCAAGTGACTGATCCACCCTGGTGCCCCTGAGCATCTGACTCGTGATCTCAGCTCAGGTCTTAATCTCAGGATCGTGAGTTTAAGCCCCATGTTGGGCTCCATGCTGGGTATAGAGGAAGGAAGGGAGGAAGGAAGGAAGGAAGGAAAGAAGGAAGGAGAGAGAGAGAGGAAGAAAGAAAGAAAGGAAGAGGGGGAGGGAGGGAGGAAAAAGAAAGAAAGGAAAAGAAAAGAAAGGGAGGGAGGAAGGAAGAGAGAAAGAGGAAGGAAGGAAGGGAAAGAGGGAGGGAGGAAGGAAGGAAAAGAGAGGAGAGAAGAGAAAAAAAAGGGAAGGGGGGAAGGAGGGAGGAAGGAAGGGAGAGGGGGAGGGAGGGAGGAAAAAGAAAGAAAAAGAAAAGAAAGGGAGGGAGGAAGGAAGAGAGAGGAAGGAAGGAAGGAAGGAAGGAAGGAAGGAAGGAAAAGATTAACCACAAAAAGAAAAAGTCCTGTTTGTGCTTCTCCCTCCTGCCCAGGATGTGGGCTTAGGCATGGGCTGCACACCCTGACTTCCTTCCACGGGGCGCCGCACCGAAAGGGGGCAGAGAGTAACTTCACAGCGGAGACACCTGACGGAGGCCACCTCAGCCCGGTGGTCAAGGTCAACATCGTAGTGAAAAGTCACGCTGACGTCATGTGGCCTGGACACAGTGCGCCAAGAAGGACACCTCACCTCTGCGGTCCTCCCCCAAACTGTCACCCCAGGCCAACCATGGAAAAACACCAGACAAATCCCAACTGGGGAGCATCTTACAAAAACACCTGACTAGTCCTCAAAACTGTCAAGGTCATCAAGAGCAAGAAAGCCCGAAACAGTTTTTCAGCCCAGAAGAGCCTAAGGAGGCGTGGCAACTAAATGTAACCTGGGGTCCTGGGTCCGAAAGAGGACGTTAAGAAAAACTGAGGGAATCTGCATAGTGTATAGACTTCAGTTACTAATAATGTAAGACGTTAGTTATCAGTATTGGTTCAGTCATTACAACAGAGGTGCCATAGACCTGGAAGATGTTAAAAGGAGGAGAAACTGGAATTGGAGCATATGGAACATTTTTGTACCGTCTTCGCTATTTTTCTGCAAATCCAAAACTATTCTAAGATAAAATGATCCTTTAAAAAAAAAAAAAAAGTAACAAGGCTAAAATCAGAAAAATGGCAGCCCGTTTCCCCTGGAATTTTAGAGGGAAAGACTTACTGTTTGCCAGGGCCAGGGCCAGAGCAAGGGGAGTAAGGCCCTCGCGTCAGCTGCAGAAATTAAGGGCGCACCAAAAGGTTCTATTATCAATCACACCCATTTTACAGCTGCAGAAACCGAGGCTGAGAGGAAATCACTCGCCCAGGTCCTACGAGGGCTCTTCGCCCACAACCTCGGCCTCTGACCTGCAGCTGTGGTCCCGAGCTGACCCCAAAGTTTGAAGGCCAGCGCAGGGCAAAGTCGGCTTTGCCAAGGGTCGCGTGTTTGCACTTAGGGGCCTGGCCAGGGTGGGAGACCCCTCCTCAAGGCGCTTCAGCAAGATCCCCCCGTTCTTTGTTATTTGGCTGCGGAGTCCGGCCCCTTCTGAGGCCTCTCCCTGGACCCCCGACACTCCCCGGGCACTTTGGGTTCACCGTATCCCAAACGGTCCAGGTTGTCCTTCCTCAGAATGGCCGTGTTTCTGTGTTACCCACCTTTCTTCCTGCCCTGCATCCATTGAGCGCCTACTGGACACCGAAGCACTTTGCTAGAAACTCCTCACTGGCCCCTACTGACGAGGCCGCTCCTGCTATCGCCCCACTTTACAGATGACAAAATGGAGGTTCAGAGGGTTTACTTGGTGCCCCGGGATAGAGAGGCAGAATCTAGAAGTCGGAGCCTATTTCCTGCTGGAGCCAGGACAGGGACCTGGGCGACTTTATTTGTTGGCTGTGGCGGCCCCTGGTGGCCAAGTTGAGAACTGCGGCCTGCGTGGAGGGCGGGGTCGGGGGTGGGGGGGGGGGGCATCCAGAGCCTCTCTGGGCTTGGGCTTTCATTTTCCCAGCCTCCAGTCCCTCCTCAGACACCCTGCATGGTTTCCTATAGTTCCCTCGGTGGGCCCAGGGACGCTAAGTGAGCCCCGGCTGGGTCATCACGGAGACCCCTAAACACAATATCCAGCCTGTTGGGTCAGAGCCAGGCCCTGCCCCCAGTCTTCCACACACCTCTCAGCCTCAGTTTCTCCGGCTTGAGGCTGAACAACGGCAGCTTCTGCCTCCTCAGGTCCTGGTACACGTGAACAGCAGGCTGGCATGCACCAGACGCCCCGTTACTGCAGCTGTCACCCTCAGTTACCTGCAGGGGAGGTGCAGGAACTTGAGATGGGGTGTCCCAGGCAGCCCTAGCTCTCCGCCCACAGGAACTCATTCGGGGACACCAAGCCAGAAAAGCTCAAGGTTTTAATTCAGCACAAATAACCCACCTCTTTCCTGGGAAATAGAAACTGAAAGCCGAAACTTCTGCCTGCAAATACCCACTCGAGAGCCTCCAGGTCAAAGGATTCTCTCGAGCCTTTGTCATTGGCCAGGATGGCCGTTATGTTAATAAGGGGGCAGCCTCAGCCAATAGGACGTCCCAGCACCCCCCTAGCTCCTGCCCAAACTCACTCATTCAGGGGCAGATGTAGAGGCACCTGCTTTTTACCACTATTGGCCTGTGCCCAGGACTGACTACTCAGAGTCAATGGTGCCAGGTCGGAGTCTTGGGTGGCAGAGGTGGCTGGGGGGCTTCCTGATCCTGGCGGTGCTGGGTCTGTCCGTGGCCCTGGTCATCTTTGTTGTCAAGGCCAACAGCAAAGCCTGCAAGGATGGCCTCCTAGCAGAGGAGGAGTGTCACAGTGTCACCCGCCTCCTGGAGGTCCAACTAACCCAAGCCTGGGAAGGCTTACTGAGGACCGAGGCCCAGGCTGCCACCTGCAACGAGACTGTGGTAAGCTACTGCAGTTCCTGGAGAGGCCCCCCCGTGCTTGGGTGGTCCCCACCGGTCTAGATGGAGATAAAGACAGACCTTGAAACTGCCCCTGGACCCTCATATAGGGACCTGAGTCCCAATAACCCCCCATCAGGCTTTGGGGACCTCTGAATTCTCTCAGCAGTGCTGGTGTGGGGCAGGGCCTTAAAACTCCTTGGAGCATCCAAATCGGGTGTGTCAGTATCCCCGCTAGGATGTGCAAAAACCTCCAGCCTGCTCTGGGGGGGCTAGAAACTCCTCTCGCCACCAGTCCTGTATAGCAGAGATCCCATATAGGGGTTGGGATGGGAAGGGGCTCTTTATACATCCACTGAATGAGAGAGAGACTTTGAAACTTTCATTTGGGTCCCGATATGGGGGACCTTGAAACTCCCGCTGACGTCTAACTTGGGCTCAGAAATCCCCCTGTGTTCTGGGCTAGAGGGGACCTCTAAATCTTGGGCAAAAAGAGGTCTAGGAGTTTCTCCTAGGGTTTGGGCATAGGGAGCCTCCAAATTCCCACGTTGGGGGCCTCAAACCCCCTATTTCGAGGATCATATCCTTAGCGGCCCTGGGAGGATGGGAAGTTGTGGCCATATTTGGAGGTGGGAGACTGGGGTGCAGGGAGGATCGGAGGTGAATCTGAAAGGGGTTTGGACCTGGACCCCTCTGAACCTAGGGCCTGGGGAGGGAGTCTGGGGCCCTGGTCAGCAGCCCCCCCTCTAGGCCAGAACCCCAGTCTCTAGCCCTCCCCTCTGTCCCAGGTAACCCTGTTGGCTTCCCTGGAGATGGAGAAGGCCCAGAGCCAGGAGTGGCTCACGAAACGGGAGGAGCTTCGGGGTGAGAAAGCACAAAGCTTTCCAAGGAGACGGATTCGGAGGGATGGGTCAAGTATTGAAGAGGGGAGAGGGAGGGCCCCAGGGTTGGGGTCGTTAGGGAGCTGCCAGAAAAACCCAGTGGAGGGTGTGATAGGAGGACCTCAGGTTTCCAAGATGGGGTGGCATGGGGGCGGGGCGGAGGCGGTCTTGGGTCCCAGGATGGAGCCCGGTGAAGGACGGTGCCACTGTGCTGACAGGTTCCCCCCCACCGTCTCTCTCCCACCTTAGGAGAGATTGAGGAGTTGAAGCACAAGCTGCAGAACGCTTCGGTGGAGGTGGAAAGACTGAGGTTGGCGCCACGCCCCTCCCCGACCACGCCCCTTCCACCGGCCCGTCCTACCCCCGTCCCACCCCGAGACCCCGGACCCCCTTTGCACGCAAAGTTTGAATCCCATCCTTGCCCCTCTGGTCCTACAAGCCCACTCTCCTCCCCACTGACTTGGTGCGGGGGGAGAGGGGAGATTCTGAGGGGCGACGAGGCTAGATAGAGCTGGTGGCAATCAGTCCCGGGAGGTTGCCTGAGTCGTGCCCACATCTTCCCCCAGAAAAGGGACTGAGACCTCGAGCAAGAAAAAGGAAGTCGCGTCTGCCAGCTCCTTGAAAGCGCTCAGCCCCTCGGTGGTCTCTGTGCACCTGCTCCTGGCCTTCGTTGCTCTGCTGGCCTGAGGTCCCTGCGGGTAAGAAGGGGGCGGCCTGGGGTAGAAGAAAGCTGGGGACGGAAAGGAGGGAGTCCAGGATGAGCCAGGATTTGGGGAGGCGGCCTGCCGGCACAGGGAGGGGTTTGGGGGAGGGAGAGAGAGCTCACTGAGTGGGGAGGAGGCCTGGGGCCCGAGGTGAGGCTTAGGGAGGGGGCGGGGCGTCTTTTGTTCCCCTTCAGTCCACCCTGAGTCCCTCTTATGATGCCTCTTAGGCCACAGTCTGGACTGGTCCGTTCCTGCTCTGCTTTTCCCTTGGAGGCTTGACCTGACCTGACCGGTTCTGAAGAGGCCACGCTGTGGCACAGTCAGGGGAAGGTGGGGGGGGGGGGGGGGGGGGGGCGGGCAGCAGCTGGAGGTACACGGAGAAGCCTTGAAGTTGGACAAAGCAGGGGAGCTGGCCCAGGGCTGCCTCCCCCTCGGGCCTCCCCGCCCCCTCCCCCTTGCAGCGCTGGGCAGGGCATGGGATGGGGAGACCTGCTTCTTGCTGTCGCGGTTTCTGGAAGCTCACTGTCCTCTGAGGTCTTTGACCTCCTTAAAAAGTAAACACCCGTCGGGGCGCCTGGGTGGCGCAGTCGGTTAAGCGTCCGACTTCAGCCAGGTCACGATCTCGAGGTCCGTGAGTTCGAGCCCTGCGTCAGGCTCTGGGCTGATGGCTCAGAGCCTGGAGCCTGTTTCCGATTCTGTGTCTCCCTCTCTCTCTGCCCCTCCCCCGTTCATGCTCTGTCTCTCTCTCTCTCTCTGTCCCAAAAATAAATAAACATTGAAAAAAAAAATTAAAAAAAAAAAAAGTAAACACCCCTTCCGGGGAGAAAGACATTGCTCTGAAGTTCTTGGAGTGCCATTGTGTCACCCCACTGCGTCTGGGGCCTGTCCTGCAGGCAAATGTGGACACCCACAGACATCCACACCAAATGCTGCTCCAGAATGTTCCCAGGAACCCCTAGGGTTTGGGCAGGCAGCATCCCACCGCCTCCCTGGCCCTCCTCAGTGGGACTGTCTTAAAGGACTGTATGTACACCCTCACCAGCTGTGCGCGGGGCAATCTATTCTTGCTCTCCTATCTACTCTCACTTCCTCACTGGATCTTCCGAGGCGTGTCCCAGTAAGGAAACCAAGGCTGTGACGGGGGACATCCTTTTGTACTTTCCAATCCCATCCCACAGAAAATTCGGGGCTGGTACCCAAACCTAGATCTGCAGACACACACACGCCGGGTCTTTGTCACAAGGCTCGCCCCCGCCCCAAACTCCTATTCATCCTGCAGTGCCCCACTCTGGGAACCCCTCCTACAGAGAGTCCCTCTGCTTCTTCAACATTGAGAGCTGTTGTCCCGATAGACTCTTCATCTGCTTTCTGGGATCCTCGCAGGCTCTACAAAGCCTTCCTCCTCTGTTACCTCCCTTTCTCCAAGTTCTGCTGGAATCCCAACCGTTGTCCAGGCAGCTTCCTGTCCTTGGCACAGGAGCCAGGACCTTTGTGTCTATCAGCACTGCTGACTTTTGAGCTGGATTGTTCTCTGTGGTGCTGGGGGATCTTGAACAACGCCCCTGGCCTCCATCCACCAGATGCCTGTGCCCCTACCCCCGGGCGGCGACGACACAGATTGCCTTCGGGCATTACCAAGTTCCCCGTGGGGGTGCAGACTCCCTTCCCGTGAGAACCTCTGCTCTAGAAGCGGAGATTCTGGTCTTCCTCCTCTCTTGTGTCCCCAGCTCGCAGGAGGGCTCAGGAGGTTGCTTTATGATGACTAAGTCATTTCACCCGTGTGAAATGAGAAGTGCCTGGATTTGCTCGGGATTTCTCAGCTGCTCGAGCAATCGAAACTCCCGATGCCCAGAAGCAAACCCTTCTCGCGGGACCCGGGGCCTCCCCCCACCTGTTACCGCAGCCCATCGCTGGACGGGCTCACATTCAAGAGACAAGTTTTGACTGGAAAGGAATATGAGTCTCGTTCTGGAGGCCGGCCACCTGGGGAGAAGGCCGACTCTTGTCCAAAAGGCAACTCCGAGGTTTCTGCCCGGCCCAGAGATTTTTAAAGGGATTGAGGACACAGTTAATCAGTTAAGGGAGTGCAGGGGCCTGTGACAATTCTTAATTATGTGCCATCTCAATGGTGCCAGCTACAGACCTTGCTAGTGTGGTGCTCAGAGGTTGTGCAAGGGATCCTGGTTCCTTGGTGCCCCGGTGGGGGGGGGGGGGGGCGGGGAGCAGGGGAGGTGCTAGAGGGTTTGGGTCCTTGGTGCCCAGGGTGGTGCAGAAGCGCTCTGTTCTTTCTGGGAAAGAACGCATGATCTATAAATATACAAAGAAAGGCTTAGTTAATCATTCACATGGGCTCAGCATTCTCTTGCAAAAATTTAATGACTACTAGGGTGGCCTGCGGGCCCACCCACCTCTGTCCTCAACTCCCACCCCCAGAGCTGCGTTTCGATGATAAAGGGGGACAGCCTTGCCCAACATGATGGACTCAACCTGTTCAGAACATTTCTCCTCCCAAGCCCCTATACGCGGCTGAGTATAAACTTCTCTCCCTCCTAAAGACAGGGCCAAGATGGGCCACTTTGGCAGGAAGACTATTTTGAGATAAAAAGCAATCACGCGGCGCCTGGCTGGCTCCATCAGGAGAGCACGCGACTCTTGGCCGCGGGCTCGTGATTTCGAGGCCCACGTCAGGCGTAGAGCCTACTTGAAAAAAGAAACTAAAATAAAAAATAAAAAGCAATCAGGGGCGCCCGGGTGGCTCAGTCAGTGAAGCGGCCAACTTTGACTCGGGCCATGATCTCACGGTTCGTGAGTCCGGGCCCCACGTTGGGCTCTGCGCTGACAGTGTGGGCGCCTGCTTGGGATTCTCTCTCCCTCTCTCTCTCTCTCTCTCTGACCCCCCACTTGCGCTCTCGCTCTCAAAAGAAATAAAGAGGGGCGCCTGGGTGGCTCAGTCGGTTAAGCGTCCAACTTCGGCTCAGGTCATGATCTCACGGTTCGTGAGTTCAAGCCCCGCATCAGGCTCTATGCTGATGGCTCAGAGCCTGGAGCCTGTTTCAGATTCTGCGTCTCCCTCTCTCTGCCCCTCCCCCGTTCATGCTCTGTCTCTCTCTGTCTCAAAAATAAATAAACGTTAAAAAAAATTTAAAAAAAAAAAGAAATAAAGAGACTTTAAAAATAAGCAAATAATAAAAAGCAATCAAAGCCCAGCAGATTCAGGAAAAGCTCTGTCCTCCCCCCCCCCCATCCCCGCAACCGCCTAAAAAGAATTTATTTTATTTTTTTTTTTTTTTAATTTTTTTTTCAACATTTTTTATTTATTTTTGGGACAGAGAGAGACAGAGCATGAACGGGGGAGGGGCAGAGAGAGAGGGAGACACAGAATCGGAAACAGGCTCCAGGCTCCGAGCCATCAGCCCAGAGCCCGACGCGGGGCTCGAACTCACGGACCGCGAGATCGTGACCTGGCTGAAGTCGGAGGCTTAACCGACTGCGCCACCCAGGCGCCCCAGCCTAAAAAGAATTTAAATAGAGGACCCGCTCCAGGAAGAGAGCTATCACCACAGATGAAAACATCATACTAGATGTGATGTTCACTAGATGTGGTAGACAGGAACTGAGCAAGGCCTCTTTGACCCGAAATCCTCTGTGTCCCATTGTTTCTGAGTGGCCCAGTGCCGGAAGCCAAGCTCTCCAACCAGCCTGATGGCAGGGCCCCGGGCGGTGGACGGATCGGTGGACGGATCGGGACTGCACGGCGGCCCACGGACAGTGAAGCTTCCTGTACTCCCGCTTTTTATGTAATTTGGCCTTAGCGTTGGTCAGGGCAGCCCCCCCACCAATGAAAGTACCTGAGGATTTGTCGGTTGGGGAATTGCCCGTGACACGCCCCCCCCCCTTCCCCCCGGGAAGAGAACCATTGGGGAAAGAAACAAGATTCCGCAGGGAAATTATGGCGCCCCACATGCAGCCCTTGCCACCCCCTATAAAGACTCCTCTGCCTAAAGGAAGGATAGCCTCCTACATTTCCCAGCCAAGGAGGGGGACAAATGGGTTCAAAATCCCCACTCCGGCGACAAAGGAATGTATCCGTGGATACAAGTTACTCCAACCCCTAGGCCCACTTGGCCCCCAGGAGGCATTCCAGGTGTTAGAAGGACCTGGTGGGTCGAGGTACAGAATGGTTCATTAGTTCCTAGGTATCCGTTGTCTCTCTGGGAGCGCATAAGGCGTGGGTTCCCGGGCCCTCTTGGCTCCCTCCCGGCACCCCAGACCAAAGCGAATACTTCGGTTCCTTGTACCGCAAATGGCTCAAAGGAACAATCAAGAAGCCATGTCCTTGTAAACGTTCCATTTGAGGCGCTAAATGACCTTTGAGTGTCGAGAGCTAGATGACCTTTCGTGAAAACGGCAAAGCAAATGCTTTAGAGACCGTAGATAAGCGTAGATACATAATGAAAGCAGTATGAAGAAATCAACCAATAAGCAAAGGGCAGGAGGGAACGTTACAGGAAAATAATCATGACGTTCCTTAACGGGTGATTGCACAAAGGGACGTTTCTAGAATTAGGTCACGCCGAGAAACAGAGAACGCGCGCTACAAGGAAATCGCTAACAAACGTAATGCCACGTTCGCCACAATAAAGCGGCCAGTCTAACACGCCGCTGTTGTCTGCATCCATTTGTTATTTTCGCCGACGCCGTTCATCCTTCGGGAACCCCTGCACCTGCTGGGGCTGGACCCCGGCAGCCCAGCACGTATTTGTTTACTAAATGTTCACTCTTTTTCATCTTCCTGTGACTTGTGTTCCTTCCCTTTGAAGTCCCAGACCCCTACCCTCCTCCTCTCTTCAGTTTAGAATGACTTCTAGGGGCACCTGGGTGGCTCAGTCGGTAAAGCGGCCGACTTCAGCTCAGGTCATGATCTCGCGGTCTGTGAGTTCGAGCCCCGCGTCGGGCTCTAGGCTGACAGCTCGGAGCCTGGAGCCTGTTTCGGATTCTGTGTCTCCCTTTCTCTCTGACCCTTCCCCGTTCATACTCTGTCTCTCTCTGTCTCAAAAATAAATAAATGTTAAAAAAAAAAAAAGAATGACTTCTATACCCGGGACGCCAGGGTGGCTCAGTTAAGAGTCCAACTCTTGATTGCGTCTTAACTCAGTCAGTTAAGGGTCCAACCCAGCTCAGGTTGTAATCTCACGGGTTCGCGAGTTCGAGCCCAGAGTCAGGCTCCGTTCTGACAGCGCGGAGCCGGCTGGAAACTCTCTCTCTCTCTCTCCACCTCCCCGCTCTCCCTCTCTCTCTCAAATAAATAAACTTAAAAAAAAAAAAAAAGGCATAGAATGACATAGATACCTGATTTTGCCTGGCTTTGGAATTTCCCTGTCTGTGTGGATTCCCCATATGTATGAAATTAAACTTTATGTTCTCTTGTTACTCTGTCTCGTGTCAGTTTGATTCTTAGTCTGGCTAGAAAGATGTAGAAAGGGGCAGGAAATTCTTACTCCCTGATAGCCCCCTTTTTTCCCTCACTGGCTGTGATTCAGCGGGGCCCTGAGAAGTCAGTCTTGCAAGTCTGTGGGGTTCCGGCTCCAGCAGGAATCTCCCAGTGGTCAGCGGCTGCTGTGTGACCCGGCCCTGCGACCGGGCCTCTCTGGGCTCTGGTTTCTTTCATGTGGAATGGGGGAGACGGGGAAGGGAGGACACTGAGCTTCTAGTTCACAGTCTCCACTCAGCTCACATTTCACATTTGCTGCGTAACTACTGTGTGCCAGGCCCTCGCAGTGACAGTGATAAGGACACGTGCGTGGGCTTTGCTTTTAGGAGCTCACCCAGTCCGGTGGCGGAGGTGATGTGGTTTTTGGAGTGGTGAGCGTCCGGAGCTGAACGGCCAAGAAAGAACTCTGGAAGACGTCTTTGGTGCAAAAAGGTGACCTCATTAAAGCACACGGACAGGACCCGCGGGCAGAAAGAGCCCGCACTGGGGTTGTGAGGAGTGACTGATTATATACTATGGAGTGGGGGTAGGTAAAGGCAAAAGAGAGTCCTTTAAAAGGACTTTCACAGGCTAACGAGGGCTTTTTTGTTTTTTAATTTGGAGAGAGAGAGAGAGAAACCCAAGCAGGTTATTCTGAGCTGTCAGTGCAGAGCCCCATGTGGGGCTTGAACTCATGAGCTATGAGATCATGACCTGAGCTGAAACCAAGAGGTGACTTGCCCAACCGACTGAGCTCCCCAGGGCCCCCCAAAGAGGACTCTTAAGATACCAGAGGCCTTGCGATTGTCAGGCTGAGGTTGTGTTTCCTCTAGTAAGGCATTAACATTAAGACAGTAGGAAGTTCCTGGAGAAATGTTTCACTCTGAATTTGCCTCAAGTATTTGTCAATGGGCTGCAGGTTATAAGGAAACTCAATTTTATTTACCATTTCCTTCCTGCCTTTGTTCCCCACCTCACTATGGAGGAGAGGGTGGTGTTGGGGCTCCAGGAAACGGAGTCTACAGTCTACGGGTTTCTGGAGATTGGGCTGTTGATAAGATTGCCTTTTTCTTGTAATTCACTAAGACATCTGTAAACCGATGGGGACTCCCGTCCCGCAGGACTGTGATCTCTAGCAGTTAACCATCAGGTTTTCCCATTCCTTTGTTCTTGGGCAACCGGGGGTGCGCGAGGAATGTCACCCGTGTCCCACCCTGGGTTGTTGGCGGGGGGGGGGGGGGGGGGGGGCGGCGGTTTGCAGGGTGTCAGCGTGCCTTATGCTCCCCTCGTCGGCTGGGAATCGAACACCTAAAATGCAAAATTACAAGAAGAGCAGAGACAGTCGAAAGGGGCCTGAGTTAGTGATGAGGACGAAGGATCAGGTACTCCTGGCTGCCCTAAAGTGAAGAGAAAGAGAAAGCCTGATGGTTAACTGCTAGAGATCTCAGTCCTGCAGGGCGGGAGTCCCCATCGGTTTACAGATGCCTTAGTGAATTACAAGAAACAGGCAATCTTATCAACAGCCTAATCTCCAGAAACCCGCGGACTCCGTTTCCTCGAGCCCCAACACCACCCTCCCCTCCGTAGCGAGGTGGCGAACAAAGGCAGGAAGGAAATGGTAAATAAAATTCAGTTTCCTTATAACCTGCAGCCCATTGACATACTAGAGGCAGACAGAGTTAAGACATTTCTACAGAACTCCCTACTGTCTTCATGTTAATGCCTTACTAGAGGAAAAAACAACCTCGGCTTGACAATAGCCAGGCCTGTGGTATCTTGGGAGCCCTCTTTAAGCACGTGGAAGTCATTCTAGGTGTTGTTAGGGAAACGCCGTTTATTTACTGTTTAGCAAAACTTTAGTCTAGTCGTGAGGCCCTTCAGATGTATATCAGAGGGCCGTATGCTTGGAGTATGATTGCCAGCATAGACTTGGGGGCTAAGGATATAGGAGGTTTGCAAAGGAATTTTTATGTGTTTAAGGACACTCACAGGATCCTGGGGGGTCAGGATAATGTTAAGCCAAGATTGTCTTTTGCCCCCAGCCAAGTGTCATCGTCGAGGCAGCTGAGCTCCTAGAGGAAGGTCGCTCTGCCTGTTTCAAGGACTCGCCAACGGGCTGCAGACAGTAAGGGAATTTCATTTTTCATTTGCCTTAGTTTCCCACATCGCCGGGGCAAGCACTTAAACCCCCCCTTACGTCTCGATGAGGGTGATTTTAGGGCTCCAGGAAATGGGAGTCTATAGGCTTCTGGAGATTAGGCTATGGATAAGACTGCCTTTTTCTTGCAGTTTATGAAGTTCCCCACAAACTGAAGGAGACACCTGTCCTGCATGGCTGTGATGTCTGTAAGTCAACCCCTCGTTTCTCTTTCCTTTCCTTTGTTCTTGGCCTCGAGGTAAACGGGGCCGGAGCTGATTTACAGTGTCAGATCGCCCCCTGGCTGCCTAGTGGAGAAGGGGCTGGGAGTTGGGACCCATCCCCTCCAGCGTCTCACCCTCTCTGGCCCTCGCAGCCAGTCCCAGAAAGTGTGGCAGCGTGAGCCAGGCAGACCTCCGTCGGCCGTGTAGCCTCTCGTCTTTCAACCTCAGTTTTTCCACGAAAAAACCCTTGCCGTGGGCCCCGCATGCAAATGGGCGCTTTGTGAGGATGGGCTCACATGGTTCCCACTAAGCCCGATGGGGCAGGAGCCAGAGCACCCCCACTTCAGTGGGGGAGACTGAGGATGAGAGGACAGCACGTGCTGTGCTGGGCACATGCGATGCGGAGGCAGAACTGGAACCCAGGACCCCCAGTCCGGTCCTGGGCGCGGGTAGCCTAGGCTGGCCCCTGGCGGGGGTCCAGCCCCTCCCAACGCACTCGGGAAGCCACGGCCGGGCAGGGCGGAGCCGTGGGTGTCCCTGGCGCCCCAAGGTGCCAATTAAATGCTCGTGGCTGTCTGGGGCCAGAGCTGTGGACGGAGGCATGGCCGAGCTGGGGCCAGAGCCGGGACGCGCCTGGCGGGTGCTAGCCCTGTGCGGGGCTGCGGTGTTCCTGGCTGCCGCGGCAGCCGGCGGGGCCCTGCTGGCCTGGAATCTGGCCTCCTCGGCCTCCCGGGGACCTCGCTGCCCGGAGGCAGGTGCCAACGCCACGGCGCCCCCCAGGGACCTGGCGCCAGAGGTCGAGGAGCTGCGGCGCCAGCTGGCAGAGGCTACCCAACGCCAGGAGGCCCTGGCCAGACAGCTGAACCAGGCCAACCGTGCCCGTCGGGAGCTGGAGGAGGCACTAAGGGCCTGTGAGGGCCGCCAGGTAGGCGGGCAGGGTGGGAGACTGGGGAATCCAGAATCGGGGGAGAGGGCCTGCACACACAACCCCAGGGTTGCCCCCCACCCCCACCCCATGCATTCGTCTCCCTAATTCTTCAACCGAGAGTGGCACCGTCATCCCTTCCAAATCCTACTGGTTCCCCCTTAAGTCTCCCTGCTGACCAAGGAGGCCCCATGATTCTCTGCCATTTGCCATTTGCCATTTGCCTAGTAGATGGTGGTGGCTAGAAGCCCCAGACCCCTGAGTCCACCTGGGGAGACCCTGTGCTAACCCTCCCCCTGGGTGCCCACTCAACCTCCCCCAGCCAGTGTCCAGCAGCCCTATTTCCAGAGAGGGACATTCATGTCACCTGTAATTAGGAGGCTAAAGTTGGCCTCTTGGGGGAGGTACTGGCCAGGTCCTCCCTTTTCCTCCAGCCACCCCTTCACAAACTCTTTCTTAACCCTTCCCAGCCCTGGGCCTTGCAAAAGAACCATTCTCAAAGTCCCAATCTTTCATTTACTACTGTGGATCTCTGGGTACCAGGCCCAGCAGGGGCTGGGCAGTGTGAATTTTAGAAATCAAAACAGGCCTCCACCCTTTACCTGCCTGCCTGAGGGAAGGGCCCCAAGCCGCCGAGGTCAAGCGCAGCCTGCTCTGGGTTCAAATTCTGGCTCTGCCCCTCAGTGGAAGATGTTCTGAGGAGGCCAGGCCAGTTGTTTCGAAGAACGTCTCACAGAGGTGAGGAAGCATACTCCAGAAACCCAGTCATTGTCAACCACCGGATTGGCTTGTGTTGGTTTGAAACCCCAGGGAGTCTAGATGCAGCTGGGACCGGGACCTCAGAGCTAAACGGTTTCCACATTCGGTGGCTTCAGGTGGGGGGGGGGGGGGGGCGGTGGGCCCCGGGCAGAGCAGCGGTCACCACTCGGAACCCCAGGCCACTTCTGTTTTACAACCACAGGAGCCCCAAAGGGCATTGCAAGTAATGCTCAGGGAACGGAGTCACCAGGGTCAGTTCAGTCCTCCCCAGAAAGAGGGGAGACTTCACTTCTCTCCTGGCACCCCGCCCCTCCTTACTTCCTCTCCACTCCCCAGAGCCGGCTTCAGACCCAACTGATGACCCTGAAGACTGAGATCGAGGAGGCCAAGGCACAGGGGACCCAGATGGGGGCTGAGAACGGGGCCCTCACAGGTGTGTTGGGGCGCAAGGGGTGGCCAGGGCTAAGGGCGGGAGGGGCCTAAAAGGTTCCTAGTTATGCGAATGACATGCACAAGTGCAAACGTAATGTAAACGACATGCAAATAAACGCGAAAACTTACGAGGGAAATGCACGTCACACTCAAAGGCCACGCAAAGGTCAGAAACACAACGCAAATGCAACCAAATACGCAAACGCCACTTACACGACTCCCAAAAGCAACACAAGCCTATGAAGAGCTCTGCAAATGACACGTAAAGGTCATGCAACCAACGCACACACTCGATTCAAATAAGGCAAGGCTGCAAATAGTATGCAGACTGTAAAAAACTCCCAACGCCGGCGTTAGGCGGGCGGGAGCGAGGTCTCGGACCTGACGGGGCTCCCTGGACCCGCAGAAGCGCTGGCGCGCTGGGAGGCGGCGGCCACGGAGTCTGCGCGGCGGCTGGACGAGGCACAGCAGCGCGCACGCGCGGCCGAGGCCGAGGGCGAAGCTTGCGCGGCCCGGGAGGCGGCGCTGCGCGAACGCGCGTGAGTGAAGGGCGGGGCCGGGGGCGGTGGAAGGGCGTGGCGCGTGGCCAATGGCTGCGCGAGACTTCGTTCTTTCGGCCCAGCGTCGCCTGGTGGGGAAGGGTCCCCGGGGATGGAGCAGCAGCCGGGCCGTGTGGGCGGGGCCTTGGGGTGTTGCGTGACAAGAAGGTCAAAGACGGGATCCTGGAGTTGGAACGTAGGGGTGGTCAAGGATGTAGGCTCTCTGGGGGCTGGACTCCCCAGGCTGGGGCCGGCACTCCGGAGGCATGAGTCCCTGGGGTCGGGCGCGCATAGAGGAAGGGCGAGGAGCGGAAGAGAAGGACGCAAGTAAAAGGAAGTACCGAGGGAGAGGACGGGGGTTCTGGAGGCTGAGCTCCTGGAAAAGGGGATGGGAGGCCCTGGGGAGGGGTCCCGGGAATGGCTGGGGGTGGAGAAAGCTTAGGGGAGCTGGGGATCTTTTGGGAGTGGGGTTCTCAGGAAAGATGGAAGAGTACTGGGGGGAGGGTCTCGGGGGCGGGGATCCAGTTGCTGATGGACCCCTCCCCACTTCCTGTCAGTAAAGCCCTGGAAGCCGAGATGGGCCCTCAGCGCAGAGTGCCGCACCCCCGATCCCGCTCCGGGTCCCGACCGCGACCCAGCCCCCGCTCACGTTCTCGCCCAAGAACTTCGGGGGGCTGCCGGCGGCCGGCGCGGCGCGCTCGAGGGTGAGTCGGCCCCTAGCAGGATGAGGGCCCGAGGCCGGGAGGGCACACAATGTGGCGGCCCTGCTGGGACCCATATAGAGGTGTCCACGCTGGATGAGATGCCCAGTCGACAGCCATCAACGCTCAGCTTTGGACCCAGGAGCCACTCTGAACGGAATCTACAGAAAGGAGACTCGACTCTCTCTCCCCAACCAACTAATGCTTTTTTTTACAGATGGGGAAACTAAGGCCCATTCAATGACCCAATGAGATAGTGCTGATTTGAGACTTCAGTCCCTTCTGATGACAGTGTTGCTTCATCCCACAGGCATGAAGAGTTAGGGTGCAGCCCTGGCTCAGGGGTGACCTGGAAGGGTCACTTCTCCTCTCTGGGCCTCAGTTTACCTTGTCTGTGTATCCAGTGATTAGAATCATGTTTGGCGAGCCAGCCTATCCTTGACAACACAGACCGACCAAGATGGCACAATGGGAAAACTACAGACCCCTCTAGCTACGAGGAGGGTACAGAAGTCCCAAATGGAATTTTTAGCAAAAGAGAATTAAGCACCACATTTTAAAAATACATCACAACCAAGGGGCCTTATACCTGAGATGCAGGGATGGCTCAATATTCAGAAGTCTGCTAATAAGATTTACCATGGTGAGGGATCAAACGAGAAAAGTTCTGAAAAGGCCTCAAAATGAGGGCGAACGTGAGGATGACCACTGTGGAGTATTTAATATTGTTCTGGAGGTACTAGCCAACGCACTTAGAGAAGAAAAAGAAAGAAGGGGTATGGATAGTAGGAGAGTGGTAGGGAAATTGCAGTTTGGATCGTGGGTAAGCCCTGTTTACATAGGTCAAAAATAATAGAAATACCAACAATTCCATATGGCTCAATTTCACATTAATTTCGTCTCTTACCTTATATTCGACATACCTTCAGACTTACAGAAAAACTGGAGGATTCGTACAAAGAATTCCTGGATATTCTTTATCCAGATTCCACAAACATTAGTTACCACCTTTGCTTTATTCTTCTTCCTCTCTCTGAACCTCTTCTGAAAAACACACAGAAACGATGTCTCATTACCCATAACAGTTGAGTATGCATTTCCTAAAAACAAGGACATTCTCCCACATAATCACAGTACAATGATGAACATCAGGAAGTGGACATTGATAAAACACCATTATCTAATCTACAGACTTTAATCAGACTTTGCCAACTGTTCTCATAATGTCCTTTATAACAAAAGAATATCCTGGCTCACACATTGTATTTGTCAGGTCTTCTAGCTCTTTTAATCTGGAACATTTCTCAGTATGTCTTTGCCTTTTATGACGTTGGCGTTTTTTAAAGGCCCAAGGCAGTCATTTTCTGGTGTCCTAATTTGGGTTTCTGTGATGTTTCTGTAAGATTAGTTTCAGGTTGGCATTTTGGGCAGGAAAGCCTTGGAAGCAATTTAACATAATTTTACCTGCTGGTAGTATGGTTTTATATAGAGAAAACCCAAGAGAACTAATTGAAACTTCCTTAGATCTATTTCATATAGTTACTTATCTCCAGGAATAAACTAATTTCCTTCTTACGTAAAGAGCTCTTATCAATTAATTTTTCAAAAAACAGCTCAGTAGAAAAATGGGCAAAGAATATAGACAGTCATTTCATAGAAATATGCAAAAAAAAAAAAAAAAAAGCGACCAACCTCTTTCCTAGAAAAGAATCGCAAATTGAAATGACAAAGTGGTACCACTTTCTACCCATTAGTCTGGCAAAAATGAAAACGAGCGAATCGCAAAGTACCATGCGCTGGCACTGCTGTGGAGAAACAAGTAATCCCACATGGGGCTAGTGAGAGAGCCCAGTGGTACAACCACTTGGAAGGGCAATTTTCTAGAACCTCTCAAAAGTGAAAGTGTATACATCCTTTGGCCCATCAATTCCCCTTCTAGAAATTTTTCTACAACCATATTTATATGGGTACAAACTTACGGACCAGGGGCACCTGGCTGGCTCGGTCTGTAGAGCACACTCTTGATCTACAGGTTATGAGTTCAAGCCCCAGGTTGGGTGCCGAGCCTACTTATAAATAAATAAATAAATAAATAAATAAATAAACAAACAAACAAATAAACAAATAAACAAATAAATAAATCAGATTGATGGACAAAATACAATGCAGAACCTTGGGTTGGATCCTGGACAGAAAAACACTTAGTGAGAAGGTCAAATAAAGTCTAGAGTATAATTATTTTAATGCACTAGAGTTAATTTCTTAGTTTGGACAAATAAAATTTGGATGCCATGGTGTCAAAGAACTTGGCCATGGAAGAAGTTCAGTGACGGCTGTTCAGAGGCTCTGTACTATCTCTGCAACTGTTCTGTAAATCTAAAGTTATTCCAAAAGAAAAGGTTTACTTTTTAAAAAGAGACTGGGGGGGGGGGGGGACGAGGACATTTGTTATCACATTCTTGGTCATTGTTAAAAATTGGAAACAACCTCAATGTCCTCCGGCTGGTGACTGTTATAAATGAGTGTCCATCCATCCATAGAGTGGGATACTATGCACTCTTTAAGGTGAAAAAGCAAATCTCCAAGATACATTAATGTAAAAAGCAGGAGAGTGATAATTGGTGTGCATTTTTCAAAATGCAGGGACGAAGAGAATTTTACCCAAATAACTCTGAAGGAAACACTGGTCACCGACTTTGGGGCAGGTAGTACCTGCTGAGAGCTAGGAGCAAGGGGGCTAGAGGGCTGGGCTGGGGTGGAGGGCTGGGGGGTGGGGGGAACAGTCTCTTGTTTCTCTGTATGCCCTTTTGTAAAGTTTGCATTTAAAAAATTTTTTTAATGTTTATTTTTGAGACAGAGGGAGACGGGGGTGGGGGCAGAGAGAGAGGGAGACACAGAATCTGAAACAGGCTCCAGGCTCAGCACAGAGCCCCATGCGGGGCTCGAACCCACGAACCGTGAGATGATCATGACCTGAGCCGAAGTCAGACGCCTAGCCTAACCGACTGAGCCACCCAGGCGCCCCCTGTAAAGTTTGCATTTTGAAAACCATGCACCTGTATGACATTTAAAATGATTAAAATTTGTTGTAAGAAATTCCTAAGAGGCTGGTAATTGAGGGCGGTAGAAGCCCTCGGAACTCTTTTCGCCACCTCATCCAGCCCTGCTCATTACCCCCACTACCACCCTGGGGTTTAGACGTGCCGGATCTGGGGCTTTACCTGGGAGGGGCCCACGTGGAGGGGGAATTGGAGGGTCAACTCCCGAGGAGGAAGTGCGGCTGAGGGGAGGAAGGTCTAATCGCTTAGTTCTGCTGACAGCCACCAGGGGGCGCCCCAACTTGCTCACCCGATTGCTGCCCTTGAAGGCTTCAGCTGGAGAGGTTAAGGGTGGTTCTGAAAGCTGCCCTCACCCCACCCCCAACTCTGGCGTCAATCCAGAAGTGTGCAGGAAGTGGCTTCTTCTGGAGTCAAGCAGAGCTGGAGACCAGGAGACTGACCTTGCTTTGTCTGACTTAAGACCCCTTCACTGGGTCGCTGTGGGATCCAAGGGTAAAAGAGCTGGGCTCAGGAGTGTAAATGGGCCATAAAACATCATTATTCCCAACTTACTCTGCGGGCTTCATCTTGGCCCTACCACCAGACCCCTGAAAATCAGTTTCGGGGAGGGAGGGAAATAGGGAGCCAAGGCAGGTGTGTGAGCAGGAATGGCAGTTAGATCTGGTGTCAGAAAGAATTGGGAAGAAAGAGAAGACACAGACTGAGCGAGAGCTTTGAACCTCCAGGGTGTAGGTGAGGTTTGAGGGTGACCTGGGGAGAACAAGCCCAGCCCCCCGCCCCTCCTTGCGCTGAGGATCCCTCAGCTGCCCAGGGAAGTAAATAGCGCTCCTTGGTGGGACCTGACTCCTGGACCCCCATCTGTTCCTACCTCACAGGGCCAGTCTTTGACCTGCCTTTGCTCTGTTCTGCCTCCCACTCTCTAATTATCCCTCCAAGTCTCTGTCTCTCTGTCTCCAAGTCTCTCTCTCTCTCTGTCTCTTTCTCTTTTTTAAATGTTTATTTTTGAGAGAGGGAGAGAGACAGCAGGGGAGAGGCAGAGAGGGGGACAGAGGATCCGAAGTGGGCTCTGCACTGACAGCAGAGAGCCCGACGTGGGGCTCGAACTCACAAACCTTGAGATCCTGACCTGAGCTGGAGTCGGAGGACGTTTAACCAACTTGAGCCACCCAGGCGCCCCTCTGAGTCTCTGTCTCTCTTTATCTGTCCCCGCCCCTATCACCATCGCCCCCTCCTAGGTCCCTGCCCTGGCTTCCCATCCCTGGAGCCCCCCTCCTGTGGCTGCGGTGACAGTAGGAAGGGACAGAAATGGGAAACCTTGGAGCGGCTGCAAGAGAAGCAGGCTGGGACAGCAGCAGCCTGACTCAGTCAACCCCCCAGACCCAGGTAAGAAAGTGGGGTGCCTTTTATCAGCCAGTAACAGGGAGGCCCAGAGGGGACGGGGCTCCTCCTCGGTCACCTCCAAAAGCACAAAACTTTAATTTTCATTTGAATTTAACCAAACACACTGATAGTAAAAGTGGAGGGTTTTTTGCATTTCACCGAAATCGTTCTTCACTAGAAATATTACTTTCTTTTTTTTTAATGTTTATTTTTTTAAAGGTTTTTTTCTATTTTGTTTGAAGGTTTTATTTTTTATTTTATTTTTTTAATATTTATTTATTTTTGAGAGAGAGAGAGAAAGAGAGCATGAGCAGGGGAGGAACAGACAGAGAGGGAGACAGCAGACAGAGAGAGAATCCGAAGCAGGCTCCGGGCTCTGAGCTGTCAGCACACAGCCTGATGTGGGACTTGAACTCACGAACCATGAGATCATGACCTGAGCTAAAGTCAGACGCTTAACTGACTGAGCCATCCAGGCGCCTCAGGTGTTTATTTATTTTTAAGAGAGAGAGAGAGAGAGAGCACGAGGGGGTGGGGGTGCAGAGAGAGGGAGACACAGAATCTGAAGCAAGCTCCGGGCTCTGAGCTGTCAGCACAGAGCCCGACATGGGGCTCAAACTCACAGACCGCAAGATCGTGACCTAAGCCGAAGTCGGACGCTTAACTGAGCCACCCCGGCACCCCAAGAAGTATTACTTTCTTAAGGACCTTCCTGAAGTTCTGTGAGAGTTTTTTAAAACCTTGCATCTTCTTGAGAACGTCAGTGTCAGTTTCTCGTAGTGACACAAAGTTGACTTCCTCATGACACTTCCCTTCTCTGCCCAAACCCACAAATAAAACCAAATGGATTGTTTTTAATTTAGACAACAACAACAACAACAAAACATTGAAAATCAAAGCCTGATTTCGTGATGACCCTCCCAGGGGAATTCAGAAGGGTTCATGGGCAAAATTTCCTGTGAACATGACAAATTGTTTTCGGGAAAAAACCGAACGCTCACATCAGGACCGATGCATTTGACCTCTTGTGAATCGAAGGATCCGTCACTCGCTTCCTCCCTCTGGGATTTTCTGGCCAGGGACACGCGCAAAATGTGTCCAGAAAGCCTGTTTTTGGAGATTTTAGCCACTGGTGCCAGACGTGTCAATGGAAACAACCTTTGGAGGACAAACTGGTGACAAGCTATCAAAATAGAAGATGTGACTGCTCTGGGTCCCAGCAGTTTCATTTGGGGGGGATCTGATATTAAATCTTACTTTGTTCACAGAAGCAAATAATTTAGAAACAGTCTAAATGCCCATTGATAATTAACGTGGTAATGTATGTGGTGAAAACCTAAGCATCAGGCAAAGGGAATCAACTAATCTGGAAGATATTATGTTGAGAAACAAGAGGAAGTTTCATCTGTACTTTCTCCATTAAAAAAAAAAAATCTAGGTAATAGAACAAATTATTTGAAAAAGAAATATTGCAAAATCAAAGATGTGAGCTCAAATTACCAAAAAGAAACAGAACGTTGTTTTTGAGCTTGATACAAACGACATTAGTATGTCTATTTAAAACTCTGTTCCAGGTCAGGGCACCTGGGTGGCTCAGTCGGTTCAGCGTCCAACTTCAGCTCAGGTCGTGGTCTCGTGGTTTGTGAGTTCAGGCCCCGCGTCGGGCTCTGTGCTGACAGCTCAGAGCCTGGAGCCTGCTTCGGATTCTGGGTCTCCCTCTCTCTCTGCCCCTCCCCTGCTTGTGCTCTGTCTCTCTCTCAAATATAAATGAAACATTAAAAAAAGTTAAGGGTCCAACTCTTGATTTTGGCCCAGGTCGTCATCTCACAGCTTGTGAGGTCAAGCCCCCCGTCCAGCACTCTTGACATTCTCTCTTTCCTTCTCTCTCTGCCCCTCCTCCTCTGTTCTCTCTCTGTGTCTCTCTCACTCTCTCAAAATAAATGAATAAAACATTAAAAAAATAATAAAAATAAAACTCTGTTTCTTATACTGTGACACTCAAAACTGTACCACTGGGTCTAGGGTGGCTTTTTCTTAAAAATTGTTTTAATGTTTGTTTATTTATTTTTGAGAAAGAGAGGGAGTGAGGGGCAGACACAGAGGGAGACAGAGAATCCCAAGCGGGCTCCTCATTGTCAGCGTGGAGCCCGATTTGGAGTCCGAACGCATGAACCGTGAGATCACGACCTGAGCCGAAATCAAGAGTTGGGCGTTTAACCAACGGGGCCACCCAGGCGCCCCTCTACGGTGGCTTTTTAATTTTCTGGGAATTTATGGTTTGCCTTCTTTTTCCTTGACAATAGATGTCAGGCTCAATATATCATGAAGAGCAGCCAGGATCTCAAGTACCTACGGAGACTGTCACACCTGCTGATGTTGGCCCCGCCACTGCCCCCCCCCCCCCCGTTGTCTGAGCATCTCCCGCTGGACCCACATTCCCCGGGCTGGACCCCTGTCCTGCCCTTTGTCCCCCAGTGCTCTCACAGGCCCTGAGCACCTGTACTTGGAGGCAGCGCCCCTCCCCCGCATATTAGTTTCTCCGCCCCGGCATCAGAGGTGACACCAGACCCAGCCTCTGTGGCCTTAAAAAAAAAAGTCCCGCCACTTATTAAGGTTGAACGTGTGCCAGGCGCCGTGACAAATGTTTCCACACCTGGCTGCGTCGCCTCCGCTTTAGACAAGAGGAAACTGAGGCTGAAGGAAGGAAAGTCACTCGTCTGAGGTCACGCAGCAGTAGGGGGCACAGCCAGACCCGAACCCCAGAGCCCCAAATGGAAGCCGCGGGTCCACTCTGCCTACGCAGCCTCCCACCCTGTTCCAGGGGACTCGGGTGGGCCTGGCCAACCCAGAGAAATAGCTGGTTGGGCACCACTTGCAGCCCCCAACCCTCCTCCCCCCCACTCGCCGCTGGGAAGGGTCCGGAATCAGGAATCACCGGGCTGCAAAGGCCAAAGGTCAGACAGGGGTTTCCTGCCTCCCCCTGGGAACTTCCTCTGTCCCAATCCAACTTCTGCCTCTGTGACGAACACCACCCTGGAGGACCCCCTCCCCGCCGTCAACTACCCCCAACTCTGTTGCCCTGGCCGATGGGGGGATGGGTCCTCCCCCCCCCCCCCCCCCCACCGCACGCACACGGGCAGTATACAGCGATTGTGTTGTGGTCCAGCCTTCTTGCCACCTGCCGGCCCCTTGCCCGCCCCCCTCCATCCCTCCCTCCTACCAGCCTTGACCCCATGGAGCCAGGGGGCCGTGTCCCACACTGTCTCCCTAAGACTCAGGGTCCCTCACGGCCAAGCCTGAGGCTAACGCCTCATCCAGCATGGAGCTCCTGGTTCTGGGGGAATGGACAGGAGGACGCACCCAGAATCCTTTGCTCTTGGTCCCCGAATTCCCTTGACGCCCACCTGGAGATGACCCACAGTGAAGTTCAATGCCCACCTATCTGGCACTGCCCCTTCACCGTCTCCCAGAGCCCCGAAATAACGCTCCCAGCACGAAACGATAGTAATAATAACAATGGCAAACCCTTTCTTACGGCCGCCCCCCACCTCCGGCCCGGGGACGCCACCCATACCCCGTCTCACAGAGGCAGAAACTGAGAAGGGGCAGGAGAAGCCCCTCACTCGAGCTCGCTTGGGCCGAGCCTTCTCTCCCAGCTCCAAGTTCACTGCGGCTTACGCTGCTGCTCCCAGAGCACTTATGAAGCACCTATGGGAGCCGGGGCGTCGGGTGGGGCTGACAGCTTGGGGAGCCTGGGCCATTGCCATCCATGGGTCAGCCCCTCCCCGGCCCGGGGAAGCACTACTGTGACCAGTACCTACTGTGCGCCTGGCCCCGGGGGCCAAGCACCCCAGCCGACTCAGCTCCCGATTTAGACACACCTCTGCAGCCAGCCCACGGGGTGGGGGAGGTAAGTCCGACTCTGTGCACCAACGGCGTGAGACCCCCAGACGGTCCCTTCACCTCCCCGTGCCTCAGTTTCCTCCTCCGCACGATACAGGGGCCACGACCTGAGATCCTGGGCGGCAAGCGCTGAGAAAGGCGCTGGGCCCGGAGCAAGGGCAAGGTGGAGACAGAGAGAGACCGAGGCTCGGAGCGGCCGAGGAAGCCCCCCCCCCTCGTCACCGGGCCGGCGCCCCCGCCTGGCGGCGGGAGCGTCAGAAGTCCAGCGGGGGGGAGGGGGGGGCGCGGCCCCTCCCTTCACAGCCAGGGTGGGAGTGTCGTGATAACCCGCAGCCCCCACTTCCTCCCGGCCAGGAAGGAGCCAGGCAGAGGAAGTATTAAGAGGAGTAATATAAACACTCCCCCCACCCCCCGTGGCAGGGTGCAGAGGGGGCAGCGGCCGCCACCCGGAGGGAGCAGGCCACGCCGGGCGGGCAGCGGGCGCTTGCACACGATGGGGCTGGCGGCGGAGCACGGCGCGTACTCCCGGGAGGGGGGCGGCCCGAGGGGCTGCTGGTACTACCTGCGCTACTTTTTCCTCTTTGTGTCGCTCATTCAGTTCCTCATCATCCTGGGCCTCGTCCTCTTCATGGTCTACGGCAACGTGCACGTGAGCACGGAATCCAACCTGCAGGCCACCGAGCGCCGGGCCGAGGGCCTGTACAGCCAGCTCGTGGGGCTCACGGCCTCCCAGGCCAACCTGTCCAAGGAGCTCAACCTCACCTCCCGCACCAAGGACACGGTCATGCAGCTGCTGGGGAGCGCCCGCCGCGATCTGGACCGGATCAACGCCAGCTTCCGCCAGTGCCAGGCTGACCGGGTAAGGCCGCCCGCCGGGCCGGACACGCACCCCGGGGACCCTGGGCAGGTTCCCGTCGGCTCATCCGAGCTGCGGGGTCCTCACCCACGCGCCAGAGACCGTCGCAGACGCTGTATTGCACGTGAGGAGCCCGGGGGGGCTTGTTAGTACGAGTATATCCCACACGAGGTTCGGGACACACTTACACTAAGACAGTGGGCTCGCTCTCTCTCTCTGGAATTTAAGGTTAAAATTTGTTTTAAAGGTTTATTTATTTTTGAGAGACAGAGTGAGACGGAGCATGAGCGGGGGAGGGGCAGAGAGAGAGAGAGAGAGAGAGAGGGAGACACAGATCGGAGGCAGGCTCCGGGCTCCGAGCTGTCGGCACAGAGCCCGACCCGGGGCTCGGACTCACGGACCGCGAGATCGTGACCTGAGCCGAAGTCGGACCCTTAACCGACTGAGCCGCCCAGGCGGCCCCTGGAATTTAAGTTTAACTGGGCATCCTCACTGAATTGGCGGCAGCAACCCTGGGCCCATGACTTAATACGTGCGAAGCGCTCGGAATGTTCCAGCACACACCAGCTGCAAATATTAAAAACTCAGAGCATTCGGTTCCTACTAAGAAGTAGGAACAGCTCTGCCTTATGCCGGGAAATGTCCCCCGGGGGGCACATGTGGGCGTCTAGTCAGGGAATTGGCCCACTGGTTTCATCCAAGACACGCACCGCCATCCGGTCTGGGAGCCGTCGGGATCGGAAGGTTTTAGACACATGCATCCCGGAATCTGAACTCCCCCATCATAGAAAATTAGAAGCTTAAGAATGTGGATCTTTACAACGATTACATTTGAAAAACACAGTTTTGTTTTTCTTTAATCCCCTTCGTGTTGACAAATGCCTCTGGACTGGAACAGTTTAGGGTTTTCTCCAAGGACCCTAGGGTTTCCCTAGTTTCAGGTCGCCTGCCCCTCGCCCCGGAGGGGCGCCCTGATGCCGGGGAGTATCTCTGCCCCCACCCCCACCGTGGCAGCCCCAGGTATGTGATGTTGGTGTTTCTGGGTCCTGGCCGTGCTGAGAAACAGGATTTTTCTTAAATTCTCTTCCAGTGCAACTCCATTTCTGGCCCTGAGATCCCGGAAGAGAAAAGAGAATTTAACTCACTGATATATTTTTAAAAAACGTGTTCATCTCCCCTGCTTGTTTCTTTTCTCTTTCTTTCTTTCTTTCTTTCTTTCTTTCTTTCTCTTTCTTTTTCTTTCTTTCTTTCTTTTCCCATCTTATCCCATCTTATGTTATCCCACCTCATCTTATCTTATCTTATCTAGAGAGAATGTGAGTAGGGGGAGAGGGGAGAGGGAGAGAGAGAGACAATCTTAAGCAGGTCCCACATTCGGCCGACACAGGGCTCGATCCCACAGCCTGAGCTTTCCGCCCCTCCTTGTCCTTGCTCCTTTGGAGGCTGGCCCTATGCTAATGGGATGGGAGTCAAGGCAGAAATCGCTCTGGGACCTCCAGTGACTTCTGTTTTCAGAAATCTTAACTGCAAAAGAGGAAGATCTGTAGAAATCAAGAGTCAGACGCTAAACCAACTGAGCCACCCAGGCAACCCCTAACTCCATGATATTTTTAGGGTCTGCTCTGTCCTGTCCGTGTCAAGGCAACGGGACCCTCACCTGGCACATGGGGTCGGGAAGCAGCACCCTGGGACCCCCTTTTATCGCTTCCTCCAACTGGAGAAAAACCTCTTTCTCGTTTCATGTTTGGATCCAACTCACTTTGCTGAAACGTGCAAATCTTCCTCTTCTGTGACTAAGATTTCTGTTCTCTGATCCCCATTAGCATAGGGCCAGCTTCCAAAGGAATAGGACAAGAGGTGGTAGGAAGGTAAACTTCCTGCATTTTTTATATTTTTACCTGTTACATTTCTGCAGAGGATTCTGGTCCAAAGTTTGGAAAGCACACCTTGTTAAGTTGTAAAAACCTCCTTTAAAAACAGCTTTATCGAGATATAATTCATATGCTCTACAAGTCGCACATTAAAAATGTACAGTTCAGGGGCATCTGGGTGGCTCAGTCGGTTAAGCACCCGACGTCAGCTCAGGTCATGATCTCAGGGTTTGTGAGTTCAAGCCCCACGTCGGGCTCTGCGCTGACAGCTCGGAGCCTGGAGCCTGCTTTGGAGTCTGTGTCTCCCTCCCTTTCTGCCCCTCCCCCGCTCTCACTCTCTTTCTCTCTCTCTCAAAAATAAGTAACCATTAGGTGCGCCTGGGTGGTGCAGTCGGTTAAGCGTCCAACTTCAGCCAGGTCACGATCTCGCTGTCCGTGAGTTCGAGCCCCGCGTCAGGCTCTGGGCTGATGGCTCAGAGCCTGGAGCCTGTTTCCGATTCTGTGTCTCCCTCTCTCTCTGCCCCTCCCCCGTTCATGCTCTGTCTCTTTGTCCCAAAAATAAAATAAATGTTGAAAAAAAATTTTTTTTAATAAGTAACCATTAAAAAATCTTTTTAAAGCGTACAGTTCAATAATTCTTAGTACCTTCACAGAGTTGGGCGATCATCCCAACTGATTTTAGAACGTTTTCATCACCCCAAAAAGATACCCCATCCCCATGAGAAGTCACTCCCCCACCCCTCCTCCCCCCGCCCCCTGCAACCACTCATCTGCTTTCTGTCTCTGTGAATTTGCTTGTTCTGGACATTTTGTACAAATGGGATCAGACAACATGTGGCCTTTTGTGTCTGGCTCCTATCATCCGGCACGATGTTTTGAAGGTTCACCCGAGCGCGTGTCAGTGCCTCGTTCCTTTTTGTGGCTGAGCAACATTCCATTCTGTGGATGGACCACGCTTTGTTCATTCACCTGTGGATGGACACTTGGGTTGTTTCTGCCTTTTGGTGGTTGTGACAGGCGCTGCTGTGAACGTGCACGTGGAGGTTTTTGTGTGGAAGTTTGCTTCAGTGTCTCTCGGGTCTACGCCTAAGAGTGGAATGGCTGGGTCACGTGACAATTCCCTGCTTAGCATTTTGAGGAACTGCCAGGCTGTTATCCAAGGCCGCTGCCCCATTTTTTACATATTCCAACCAGTACCGGCTGAGAATTCTCCTTTCTCCACACCCTCACCAACGCTCGTCACTGCCCGCTCTTGTTTTCTGTTTCATTTATAACCATCCTCATGGCTGTAAGGGGGTCTCTCGTCGTGGTTTTCATTTGCCTTTCCCTGAGGAGTGATGATGCTGAGTATATTTTCATGCGCTTGTCGGCCACGTGTGTATCTTCTTTGGAGAAATGTCTCCGTTGCTTTGCCCATTTTTCAATTATCTTTTTATTACCGATCCACAAGAGTTTACTTTTATACGTTCTGGATATCCGGTCCTCTCATCAGATACACGCTTTGCAAATATTTCCTCCCGTCGAAGGGTTGTTTTTTCCCTTTCTCTTTTTTAAATTGGAGCATAATTGACATACAGTGTCACGTCAGTCTCAGGTATACAACTTAGCGATGTGACGGTCTTTTCCTAAAAACAAAAGTTTTTAATTTTGATGAAGTTCTCTTTACCTGTTTTCTCTTTGTTTGCGCTTTGGGTGTCACACCTAAGAAACCACTGGCAAATCCAAGGTCATGCGGAGTTAACACGTACATTTTCTTCTAAAGAGTTTTGTAGCTTTAGGTCTTATGTTTGGGTCATTGAGCCATTTTGAGTTAATTGTTGTATATGGTGTGAGGTAGGGGTCCAAATTCATTCCTTAACGTGGGGAGATCTAGCTGTGCCGGCTCCATTTGTTGAAAAGACTCTTTTCTCCCCCGTGAATGATTTTGGCACCTGTATTAATTTTCTTTTTTTTGTTTTCTTTTTTCTATTATTTTTTAAAGTTTATTTATTTATTCTGAGAGAGAGAGGAAGAGAAAGAGAAAGAAAGCGTGCAAGCGAGGGACGGGCAGAGAGAGAGGAAGAGGGAGAGAATCCCAAGCAGGCTCGGGTCATGATCTCACGGTTCATGAGTTCAAGCTCCACTTTGGGTGAACCCTGCTTCTCTCTCTCTCCCCGTCTCTGTCTTCTTCTCTTCCTCTCTCTCCCCCTCTCTCTCTGCGCCTCATGGGATTCTCTCTCTCTCTCTCCCCCTCGCTCACCTGCGCCCTCTCTCCCTCAATAAAGTAAAATATAGAAAGATAAAACATAATTCGTTGGCCGTACATGTGAATTAATGTTTTCAAGGTTCATCCAAGTCGCAGCAGGTGTGAGTGCTTCATTCCTTTTTATGGCCCAATAGTATTAACTGTAACAACTTTTTTTTTTTTTAATTTAATTTTGAGAGAGAGAAAGAACAGGAGCAGGGGAGGGGCAGAGAGAGAAAATCCCCCTCTCCACACTGTCAGCCTGGAGCCCCACACGAGGCTCGGACTCATGAACCGCGAGATCATGACCTGAGCTGAAACCAAGAGTCGGACACTCAACCGACTGAGCCCCCCCGGGTGCCCCAGTTAAGGACTTTGAAAGATGCGACCAGCATCCCCCATAAAGGAGTCACGCCCTTGCGAACTGGGTCAACCCGGGCCACCCGGGTGTGGGATCTGGGGCCCCAGCCCGGAGGGTCTGGGCAGCCCAGGAGCAAGGGGACCCGCGGGGGCTGGACCGTGAGCTCTGCCCCGTGTCCCGTCCGGTCAGGTGATCTCCATGAACAATGAGCGGTATATGGCAGCCATCATCCTGAGTGAGAAGCAATGTCAAGAGCAGCTGAAGGAAGCTAACAAGAGCTCTGATGGTGAGTCGTCTGGGCGGCGGGGAGCCAGGGTGGTAGACCCCTCGCCTGGCCTCTCGGACCCCCCCCCCCGCCCCCCTGCCCCCTCCCCCGACCTTCCCGAGGTGTTTTCTCCTGCACCTGTAGCCTCGCTCCTGGCGCTGAACCAGAAGGTCCAGATGCTGGAGGTGGAACTGGCCAAGGAGAAGCAGGTGTGCGCCAAAGACAAGGAGGGCCTGGCGCTGAACAAGCGGCTGGTGGAGGAGCAGCTGGCAGAGTGTGGCAAGGCCCGGGAGCAGCAGCGGCAGGAGCGACAGCTGGCCGAGGATCGCCTGCAGAAGGTGCAGACCCTCTGCCTCCCGCTGGACAAGGACAAGTTTGAGACGGAGCTGCGGAACCTCTGGCGGGACTCCATCATCCCGCGCACCCTGGACACCATGGGCTACAACCTGTACCACCCTCTCGGCTCCGAGCTGACCTCCATCCGGAGGACCTGCGACCACATGCCCGCCCTCATGAGCACCAAGGTGGACGAGCTGGCCCGGAGCCTGCGGGCCGGCATCGAGCGCGTGGCCCGCGAGAGCTCGGACGTCCAGCGCCAGAAGCTGGAGGTCGAGCGGAGCCTGCAGGCCACTCAGGCGGCCAAGGAGAAGGCGGAGAAGGAGGCCCAGGCCCGAGAGGCCAAGCTCCAGGCCGAATGCGCCCGGCAGACCCAGCTAGCCCTGGAGGAGAAGGCGGCTCTGCGGAAGGAGCGAGACAGCCTGGCAAAGGAGCTGGAGGAGAAGAAGCGGGAGGCAGAGCAGCTCAAGATGCAGCTGGCCGTCAGCCGCTCCACCTTGGACGCCTGCATCAAGGCCAAGGTGGGCTGGGGGGATTCAGGTTGTACGGGGGTCAGGCCTGCGGGCCCTGGTGGAGGCGATGTCGAACCCGGGCTCGAGGCGAGCCTCCCAGCCTGGGTCCGGTTAGTTAGGCCTCACTTGAGAGACTCAATGACATAAGACCGGGGTGGAGTTTGGAGTCTGGAATGACCCTAAGAAAGGATTAAGGAGCGGGGTTGAGTTTTGGAGGACGGGTGGACCTCGAAATGGGTGCAGGGGGGAGAACTGGGAACTCACGGTGGGGGGGTCGGTGTCAAGGTCGGGAGGTGTCTGAGGTGAAGGTTGCGGGGGTGATGGCTTAGGTTGGGAGTTAGACTGAAGGTTAGGGCAGGTCTGGGGGAAGGCTTGCTGTGGAGACAGAGCTTGTGTTTGGGTCAAGATGAGTTCTTAGCGACCGCTGTGTTTAGAGTCGGTGTGGGTTAACGTTAGGGTTCCATCGAAGCCTTCGTTGGCCTTGGAATTGGTAGAATTGGGGTCGTGCTGGATGCGGATTGGGAAGAAAGGTTAAAAGTTAAGTCAGGGGTCGCATGCAGGGCGGCCAGTGGGTCTCACATTGGGTGAAGGGTGAATACAGGGTGTCAGTGGGTGGCTGGTAGGGTTGCTTGGGGTTCCAGGGAGAGTCTGGGGTCTCAAGTTGAGTTGGGGTGCGTGGGGCATTGGGAAGCCATGGTGGAGCCCAGGGCTGGGCTGGGGCCATGGCTTAGGGGGCAGATTTTTCATAGCAACCAGGTCTAAGGGATGGGTTCGGGTCAGGGTTGGTTGTAAAGTTCCGGTTGGATCAAGTTTGTCATTCGGATTGGGTTTAGATGAGGCTTTGGGTCTAAGGAAGGTTCTGTTTTCCTGTTGGGATTGGATTTTAGGTGATTGAGTTTAGAGCTGGCTTTGGATTTCGGGTTCGGGGGGATTGGCTCAGTTGGGGTCATGGGTTGGGATCCATTGGGTTGGCACTGAGGCAGTAATGGAGCCTGAGGCAGGCCACAGTGGGGTCTCTGGGGGGCTTCTGAGGGAAGCCAGTCCCTGGAGTCCCCAGTCACTTGAGTGCAGGTGGGCGCAGGTGATCGGACATCCATTGATGGGAGGGTCCTTCTCTGGTATCGGTGTCCCTGCTCTGGAAGGAACTCAGCTCCAGGTACTACGGGGCATGAAGGAACAGGAGCCTCCCTGGCCCTCTGGTTCAGGGGGTCCCGGCTTCTGCCGACCTCCCTCTGTCTCTCGTCCCACAGTCGCAGCTGATACCTGGACCAAGACCTGTGGGCCCTGCCCCCAACCCCCAGCCCATCGGTAAGTGACAGAAGGCAGAGCCGGGAAGGGGTCGGGGGCGATCCTTTCCACTCTTTATCCCATCTCAGCCCTGCCGGCCCGTCCTTAGCCCAGGGTTGGGCCAGTTGGGTGGACCTGACCCCTTCCTCTCACGGCAGACCCGGCTGGCCTCGAGGAATTCAAGAGAAGGATCCTGGAATCCCAGAGGCTTCCCGCAGGGGCTGCAGCCCCATCCAGGTGAGGCACTGGCAGACTGGGATGGTTCAGTCTCAGGGCTTCAGAGGAGGATGGGAACAGGACTACGGGTGGAGGGAGGCTCATCTCACACTCACGCTTGCTGCTTCCTTAATTGAGCGCCTTCTGTCTACCAGGTAACACAGCCAGGGAGTGGCGGGCCTGGGACACGAACCCAGCCTGTTGGACTCCAGGCAGGCAAGGGAGGGCCTTTGAGCTGGGGGATGGGGGCGAGCTGGTTTGGGGACGGGCAGAAGCCACAGTGCTCCCGGTGACATCTTGAAGAGCCAGGGTCAAGGCTCAGAGGCCAGACTAGGGTGGGGAGGGAGGCTGGAGCCGAGGAAGGGAGGAAGGAGGAGAGCGAGGTCAGGAGAGAGACCCTGGGCCTCTCACCCCACCTCTCTGAGCCTCTCTCTCTCTCCCTCTGCCAAAACGGAAGTCTCTGAAGTCAAGGGCACGGAGACTCTCTGCCACCTGTAAAGCGCTGTCCACAAGTGCCTAACACAAGGGGCCGGGGGTTGCAGCAGGGGCGCTTCAAGATACCCCGCACGCGCTCAGGTCAGGGCCCGATGCCCGTGCCGCCCTCACCACCTCCCAGACCACAGCCGGCGCATCACAGGGAAGGTGACTCAGACCCCCGCCCCAAGAACATCCTGTGGTCGCTCCCAGGTGGTGGCCACGCTTCCGTTCAGGACCACATCGCGGACCAAGGAGTCAGCGACTGGCATTGCCATTCCCGGTTTAGGACCCGGGGCTCCGGGACACCCCGGGGGGTTCTAAGTCAGATCCCACCGACCCCAAGCCGGCGTCAGGCCTTGGCGACCAGTAGACTTCCGGGTCTGTGGTCAAACCCCAGGGCTTCTCCGCATCCAGCTCTATCTCCACTGTGCCTTTTCTTACCTACCCCCTCCGACGGGGAGCTCATCTTCTCGCAGAACTGGTCCCTTTGCTCCAGATGGCTCTCGGCCTGGGAGGGATCCCTTAGCCTCAGGCAGCCTGCGGAGAGGAAAGCAAGAGCTGGAGAGAAGACCCTGTTCCAAGCAAACAGTTTTCCTCTCTCCATCTTGGCCTAAAGCCATCATGGCAAGGAAGGAGGTTCTATTATTATCCCCACTTCTCAGAGGAGGGAACTGAGGCCCCAGGGAAGTGACCAGCCCCAGGGTTATGCGTCAGTGAGTCAGGGCCAGAGCCAGGCTCCGGGCCCAAGCCTGTCCTAACTGCAAAAGGGGAAGCTCTTGACACTGTTTACCCCAAAAGACATCCCCCTGCAGAGAAAACAATGACTAGTTAAGCCAGGCCCCTCCTGTGTCTTTCTGCCCGGGCTCAGGAAGGGCCTCTTGCTCTGGGCTCTAGCCTTGATTCGCCTTCCCCTGAGAAAGAGGCCATCAGCTCTGGATTGGGAGTCCCAGTGAGGCCAGGCACATCTGAATTTTAATGTATATTTATTTTTGAGAAAGAGAGACAGAGTGTGAGCGGGGGAGGGGCAGAGAGAGAGGGCGACACAGGCTCCGAGTTGTCAGCACAGAACCCAACACGGGGCTCAAACCCACGGACCATGAGATCATGACCTGAGCCAAAGGCAGACACTTAACCCACTAAGCCACCCAGGCGTCTCAGGCACGTCTGATTTTTAAATCCGTCCAACCGGGGGCCAGGTCTGAGGTCCAGCATCAAATCATCCACCCCCTGATCGGGAGAATCACTTTCATTTCCACCCTTACTCCTTCTGAGCCTTGAGGAAGTCTCTGGGGGTGCTAACAGGCCCTAACGCCTCCCACTTGTGGGGATACCTGCGTTCCCAGGGCCGGGGCGAACCCACAGCCCAGCATCAGCTGGACCTGAGCACAAGGTCTTGCTTTTTCACTGGATGTTTTTTTTATTTAAAGTTTTATTTATTTTGAGAGAAAGGATTCTGCACCGTCAGCACAGAGCCTGATGCGGGGCTCGAACCCACGAGCTGTGAGATCATGATCTGAGCCAAAAACAACTGTCAGATGCTTAGCCGACTGGGCCACCCAGGGGCCCCATCACTGGACATTTTTTTCAGTATTTATTTTTCAGAGAGAGAGAGAGAGAGAGAGAGAGACAGAGCATGAGTGGGGGAGGGGCAGAGAGAGAGAGAGAGTAAGAGAGAGAGAGGGAGACACAGAATCTGAAACAGGCTCCAGGCTCCGAGCTGTCAGCACAGAGCCCGACACGGGGCTCGAACTCATGGACCATGAGATCATGACCTGAGCGGGTCGGACGCTTAACCAACTGAGCCACCCAGGCGGCCCCATCGTTAGACATTTTTAAGTCACATTCTCCTGATGACAAGTGCACTAGTTTTCCTTTTTACCTGATGAGACTGTGTCCTGTGGGTGTCAATTGATTCCCATGCGTGCACACACAGTGGACGTGAAAACAAGTAAGTAAATATTGGGGCAGGGGCTAAGGGGCTGGATAAAGCGAAAGCGGAAGGCTGAAGATGGGAGTCCAGCCCTGGCCCTGAGCCGGGCACGGGGCAAGTGTCACTCAAGTCCATTGCCATCACTGTTGTGATTTGTTTCATTTATTCAACCCGGATACCTTGAGCAGCGGCTGGGTGATGAGAACACAAAGAGGAATGAGGCATGGAAGCCCCCCCTCCCCTTGTGGGGCTCACAGTCTAGCGGGGGAGACAGATCGCAAACCTGATGCGTGAGATGTCGTTGTGGGTCCCCTTGGCCATGGGCGAGGCAGAAAAGGGATGAGATGGCGTGAGGAGGTGAGAATTTTCCACGGGAGGGGGCGCCTGGGTGGCTCAGTCAGTTAAGCATCTGACTCTTGATTTTGGCTCAGGTCACGATCTCACGGTTCGTGGGTTCGAGCCCTGCATCGGGCTCTGTGCTGACAGTGGGGAGCCTGCTTGGGATTCTCTGTCTCCCTCTCCCTCTCTGCCCCGCCCCTACTCGTGCTCTCTCCCTCTCTCTCTCTCTCAAAATAAGTAAACTTTAAAAAAAAAATTAAAGAATTTTCCACAGGAGGCCAGGCAGGCTTCTCTGCCCCGCGTGAGGGTGACCTTTGGGCAAAAAACTAGAAAGGTGAGGGAGGAGCCATGGAGAGTAGGGCATCCCTGAAAGGGTGAACCAGGCAGAGAGCACAGCCTGTGCAAAGGCCCTGAGACAGGACCGACCGTGCGTGGTGAGGCTCGAGCACAGTGATCCAGGGGGTGAGTAGGAGGTGAGGAGGGGCGGGGGGCACAGATCAGGCAGGGGCTTGTGGGTGCGGTGAGAACTTTGGGATCCCTGGCACAGCAGCGAGCAGAGAAGGACATGACCGGACTCAGGTGTTCACAGGGACCCCCCCCTGGTCACTGTCGAGAGGTGAAGGCCGAGCAGCCGAGGACCAGGGCAAAGGCATCCAGACAAGCGATGACGGGGGAGTGAGGAGCCTCAGTCTCTGACAGATGGCCAGGGACCACCCTCCCTTGCAGGCTGGTGGGCAGGGGTGGGTAAAGAAGGAATGTCAGGGCTGGTCGGGAGCCGGGTGCATTCTGGTCAAGCCGGAGCCAGGGACGGGGATCCAACGCCAGCCAAGGAACGTGAGGCTGCTGGGGCCCCAGGGAAGAGCCAGGGAAGGAAGGGAGGGGGCCAGCGGAAGCAGGACTTGGCTGAGGCCCCCTCCTCCCCGACCAGGAAACAGCCTCTGAGCCAACCCCTGACCCCTCACGAGAACCTCACTGAGGCCAAGGAGGGGAAGGGCATCCCAGACGGCAGGATGGCTCCTGCAGAGGCCGTTGGGGAGGGGTGAAGTGACAGCTCTTGAAGTTTCTGACGAGGGGGACTGCTGCGGACAGAGTGGGTGGAGCCTGGAATGCCAGGTAGAAAGGATCTGGCTTTGTCGTCTTGAAGGCACTAGGGACCAGGGAGAGTGAGTGAGTCGGGGCAGGCTTGTTGGAGAAACCTTGGGCCACTTCAACGGAGACAAAGGAGGGAGATTGAGACCCTGTCTGCGGGGTGTGGGGTGTGGACAGGGGCTTTGAGGTAAACTCCCGGGATCCCCCGGGCCTTACGGAACAAAGGTGAAAGGCCTCAGCAGAGGCCGGGAGCCCAGAAGGTGGCTTCTCCGAGCACTGTCTCGGGAAGGCCGAACCCCAAAAGAGCTGAAGAATCCTTAGGAGCAAGAGCAGGGCTGGGGTGGGAGGAGGCCGGCCCAGGCGAGGTTTGTCCTTCCGTCTGTCTGACTATTGTATCACCCTCTCCTTCCTGCCTTAGTGGCTGAGGAGGCTCCAGGCCCTGAGGACCGAGGCGTGGCCCTGACTGGCCAGTCTGCGGACAAGACGCCGTGAGCCACCCCTGGCACAGGCCGGGAGCCCGGGCCGCACACAGACCAAAGTGAGCGCCCTTGGCCTGCACCCCGCGCTCGCCCTTCCCCACGCCCCACTGCAGCCTCCGCTACTCCCTCACAGGCCCACACCCGCACCACGCGACCCCTCCCCCGCCCCTGGATGCTGCAGGATGTCCCGGACCCACAGCACACAGATGTAACAGTGATGTCACGAGCCGACGGCATCACGCAAAAGCACTGCACAGACACAGGGAGGACATCATACACACACACACACACACACACACACACGCGCGCGCTTCCTGCCCCGCCCTCGCACAATGCCACACCCCTCCAACGCACACGGGCCGTGGCACCCACAGCGTCCCGCTTGTCTGCACGTGCCTGTGTCCCCACCGCACCGCCCTCCCAATTTTCTTGTCTCCTGACTCTTCCTCACCCCCAGGGTGCCAGGCCTAGGGAGGTGAGAACAGGAAAACATGAGTCTCCCTCCCCCCCCCCCCCCCCCCCCCCGAGAGTCCCCAGGCTCCCCTGCCAGGCAGCACCCGGTCCCAGGGCAGATGTCGCCCACTGGCCCCATCGTAGCCCATGGGGGCAGCTGTCCCTCCCTCAGTCCCTCTCCCCCCCCCATACCCAGCCCGGCCTGTGGCCCATATAAATATGTTAGTGGCACGAAATAAATATTATTGAATCCTTTCAAAGACTCCAGAGTGGCGATTTCTGCTTGGCGACAAGGGAGGAAAGACTTGAGAGCTGGAGAAACCCCTCCCCGCCGTCCCAAGGCCAGAAGAGCCCACAAACTAGAGCAAGCCTGGGGTGACACCAGATTCCCTCAAGGTATAGGCATCACCGTGCGTGAAGAGAAATGGCAAAAGTCATAGTCAATGAGGGTTTCACGAAACGGCCACGCCGGCCCACACCGTGACAGCTTTGTGAGTTGTTTCTTTAAAATAGCAGACATGGGGCGCCTGGGTGGCGCAGTCGGTTAAGCGTCCGACTTCAGCCAGGTCACGATCTCACGCGGTCCGTGAGTTCGAGCCCCGCATCAGGCTCTGGGCTGATGGCTCAGAGCCTGGAGCCTGTTTCCGATTCTGTGTCTCCCTCTCTCTCTGCCCCTCCCCCGTTCATGCTCTGTCTCTCTCTGTCCCAAAAGTAAATAAACGTTGAAAAAAAAAAATTAAAAAAAAAAATAAAATAGCAGACGTTTAAAAAGCAGTTCCTTAAAAACCAGATGACCCATCTGTAGCTTTCCTCTTCCTAAGATTTGCAAAGATGCCCCCCAGGTTACTGCCAGTTTAGTCCGTGGGGGGAAGCAGGGAACAGTACGTTAGTGGAACACAGGGAAATCACGTTGTTCCCAGGAGACTGGAGGGAAAAAAAAGCGAAAAAGCCGTAATACGCCCTGCTGGTGAAGATGTAGGGAAAGGGCACTTTCCTATGGGACTGGCAGAAAGGCAAATCTCACGGTGGCCCTTCTGGAAATTAGTTTGGTGACATTTAATAAAAGTAACAGTGCGCAAACCCTTTGATTCAGCGGTCCCATTCCTGGGACTTTATCCCTGAGGAGTAAAACCTCCAGGAAACCAAGCAAATGGCCATCAGTAGAAAAATGGCCTAAAAGTTGTGGTCGAGAATCTCAACTTGTCGGCTCATCCCCCCCCGCCCCCCAACCTTCCCCACTGCCTCAGCCTTGATTCCCTCTCAGCCCACCCCCCGGGACCCTACACAGGGAGGGGATGAGTCACAAGGAACCAGGGCTGGCGACGCAAAGCTTAAAGCAGGCTAGTCAGGAGGGACAAAGGAGCGACATTTCCTGGATACGGAAACTCGGGTGAGAGACGACCTACTGCAGGAAACACTCGGCTGGGGCCCCGCCAAGCCAGGGCAGGGGGGTCAGCCAGGCCAGGCCGCCCAGACGGGCCAGTCTGGGGGCCCCAAGGAAGCGAGGACGTCCCTGACCCTAAGCCTACTGCCTGGGTAGCTAGAGACCTGGAGAGGACGCTGACACCCGCCAGTCCCAGAAACCACAGGATGTCTGAGTTTGGGTTCCGGGGCCAGACATCCCTGGATTCAAATCTTGACTCCGTTGGCCTCAGCCTCCCTCTTCTCATCTGAGAAATAATCATTCTAAACTTTCTGGACACGTGGGCACAGGTCTGACTTTTGGTTGGTCTCTCCCATCCAGAGCATCCCAGGATGTCATCCCTCCAGCTGGCCCCCACTCCCAGCCCGGCTGGTCCAGAGAGACCTTTCCATCATGGGATCTGACCATGTCCCTCTCTGGCTCACACACCCTCCGTGGCTCCCCATTACCCTGGGAACAAAGTCCAGCTCCTCATCGGCTCTTATGTCCCTCCCCTCACCCTCACTCCCACCTCCAATGCGGCTCTTGCCTCCAGCTGCCCTGGACCTTTAATTCTCTGGCTAAAGAGTATCTCTAAATTTGTGCTGTCAGATTACAATGCCTTTTTCTTGGCAAATTCTTCTTTCTCCAAGGCCCGCCCCCAGAGTTCCCTCCTCCAGGCAGCCCTCCTGATTGCCCCAGATATAGCCCTTGCTCCCCCTGGGGGAATCCCCAGCTCCGTCCCTCCCTTTTTATAGACCCAGAACATGTAGCTCTGACTCCCCCGAGTTGGTGGCTCCCCCAGGGGCAGGACAGGGACTGAGTACCTATCAGGGAGCATTTGGCAGACGCCCTCCCTGACTCTGTGGCCCAGCCACCGGGAGAGGTTCTGACTCTTTAGGGATTTCCTGTGACCTCTATAAATAACCCCCATGGCTGCTTCCCACAAACTGCCTCACCCTTCTTGGAAAAAAAAGGACTGTAGCCAAGGACCTCAGTCCAGCTGTGTGCCAGGGCCCGGGGGAGGTGGGTGGGGCCCAGGCATCCTGCCCCAAGAGCGTCTCTCTCCCCACCCAGACCCCGCTCACGCCTCCTGGGAGCCCTCCAGCCCTCCCCATGTGGAGGACATCGGGACCCCCACCCCCACCAGACCTACGGTATTGCTTCTCGTCTCCGGGCATCAGTTCGTATTTCCGAAAAACAGGCATAATAGCGACATTCACGGACACCTAAACCTCACGGAGTGACCCTTTCCCTCCGGGAGCCTCCCATGCTGGGGCAGCCCCAGATGGCCTCACTGCAGTGAGGTCCGTGAAGGCACGGGGTCAGGGGGCCCCCGTCGGTTGAGTGGCGGGAGAATTCTCTTCACACCCTGTGTTGGCCCTGGATACCTCCCAGGCTCTGCTCACGTGCCCCCTGAAACCTGAGCGCTTGTATCTTCAATCACTGGAGGCAGGACCCTTTCTCTGATTCTGGAAAAGATCCTGACCCTATTTAAGATTCAGTTTCTGCCAGTGGCAGGGGAAGTTAACCATTTACCTGCTGCCACAGGGGTGTGGAAGCCTGGATCCCAGAGTCCTTAGAGGGCAGGAGCTTTGATAGGAGTTGCCAGGACGGCCTTTTGTTGGAGCAAGGCGCCCCCTGCTGGTCCATCACCAACATATCAGGCCGCTGGGCATCCCCGAATCAAAGGCCTCAACGCCAATTCAAAGGGACACATGGGGGGCGCCTGGGTGGCTCAGTCGGTTGAGCTTCCGACTTGGGCTCAGGTCAAGATCTCACGGTCTGTGAGTTCGAGCCCCGCGTCTGGCTCTGGGCTGACAGCTCAGAGCCTGGAGCCTGTGCAGATTCTGTGTCTCTGACCCTCCCCCACTCATGCTCTGTCTCTCTGTCTCAAAAATAAATAAACATTAAAAATAAATTTTAAAAAACAACAACAAAGGGACACCTGCGCCCCTATGTTTATAGCAGCATTATCTACAGCAGCCAAATCATGGAAGCAGCCCAAGTGCCCATCCATAGATGAATGGATAAAAAGAGAAGTGGTATTTATAGGTATACGATGGAATATTATTCGGCCACAAATTTTTGCGACAACACGGATGGAGTTAGAGATTACAATGCTAAGTGAAACAACTCAGAGGAAGACAAATACCACATGATCTCACTCGCGTGTGGAATCTAAGAAACAAAACAAACGAGCAGAGGAAAAATGAGAGACAGAGAGACAAAGTAAGAGACAGACTCTTAACTGGAGAGAACAAACTGATGGCCACCAGAGGGGAAGTGGGGGAGGGGAGGGGAAGGGTAAACGAGGGGATGGGGATTCGAGAGTACATTGACCGCGGTGAGCACTGAGTGATGTATATAGAATTGTCAGATCACTATGTTGCACACCCAATATAATGTTATGTAATATATATTATATTATATATAACATATATATAATAATATATATACTATTACAACTAATATAACGCCGTGTGTTAACTGTACTGGAATTAAAATGAAAAAACTTGATTCAAGGGGCACGTGGGTGGCTCAGTTGGTTGAGCATCTGACTTCGGCTCAGGTCACGATCTCGTGGTTCGTGAGTTCGAGCCCTGCGTCAGTGCAGACTCTGCTTCGGATCCTCTGCTCCCCGCCCCCCACTTTCTGTCCCTCCTCTGCCTGCACTCTCCCAAATATTAATAAATTAAAAAAAAAAAAAGACTCCAAGGCCTCATTATCAGTCAGATCCTCCCTCTCCTCCTCCGCCCATCTCCCTCCTCCTTCCCCCTCACACACCGCTTCCGCCATACCGGCCACCTGACTGCGGCTTGAACGCACCATGGCGCTCCTACCTCAGGTCCTTTGCACATGCTGTGCCCCCTTTCACCAATCTCCTCCATCTGGCTTCCGTCTCACCATTCAGCTGTCAGTACAAACGTCACCTCTGTACGGCGGCCTGCCTTCAAGCCCCTGACCTGGCAGGACTCGTGATCACAAGTTCACACAGCGGCCATCAGCCGTCACTGTTAAGGAACGATGGCTCTAACGAGGGCAGGGGCAAGGCCTGCAACAATTGTTCCCCTCTGTGTTCCCAGCGTCCTGCACTCAGCCTGTTGCACAGAAGGCCCGCAGGGCACTCAGATCGGGAGTCCACCAGCTGGGTGCAAATCCCAAAGCTGGGGACCTCCAGCAACTAGCTACTCTTCTCTGAGACTCAGTTTCCTCGTCCGTAAAACTATAACAAAACACTCACCGCCTTGTGCTGTTAGGAAAACCCAATGAAATGATGTGCGCGATTCTAGCACATAAGCAGGGGCTTGGTAAGTCACTAAGGGAATGAAGCTTTCGGAAGGAACAGGGACCCGGGACTTTGCAAGTCTCTTCAAATGTAAGAGGCGGGGCACCCGGGTGGCTCAGTCTGTTAAGCATTGACTCTTGATTGTGGCTCAGCTCATGATCTCATGGTTGTGAGATTAAGCCCACATCAGGTTCTGCACTGAGAGTGAAGCCTGCTTGGGATTCCTTCTCCCTCTCTCTCTGTGCCTCCTCCACTTGTACTCTCTCTCTCTCTCTCTCTAAACAAACATACATTTAAAATATAAGAGGCTAAGGGGCGCCTGGCTGGCTCAGTCGGTCGAGTGTCTGGCTCTTGGTTTTGGCTCAGGTCATGATCTCCTGGTTGGTTCATAAGTTCGAGCCCTGTGTTGGGCTCTGCGCGGACAGCGTGGAGCCTGCTTGGGATTCTCTGTCTCCCTTTTTCTCTCTGCCCTTCCCCTGCTCATCCATGTGCACTCGCTCGCTCTCTCTCCAAAATATTTTTTTTTTTTAAAAGCGTCTTTAAACAGATACCATATGGTTTCACTCTTATGTGGATCCTGAGAAACTTAACAGGAACCCATGGGGGAGGGGAAGGAAAAAAAAAAAAAAAAAAAAAGAGGTTAGAGTGGGAGAGAGCCAAAGCATAAGAGACTGTTAAAAACTGAGAACAAACTGAGGGTTGATGGGGGGTGGGAGGGAGGAGAGGGTGGGTGATGGGCATTGAGGAGGCACCTTTTGGGATGAGCACTGGGTGTTGTATGGAAACCAATTTGACAATAAATTTCATATATTAAAAAAAATAATAAAATTAAAAAAATAAAAAAAATAAAAAAATAAAAAGCGTCTTTAAAATATAAGAGTCTAAGCTTTAAGGAAATGACAACTTCCAAAACAATAAACACATACTGTCTGTACAAAATACAAAACGTATATTTTATGGGTGTATCCACAAGTATGCAAAAGAGCAGAGAAATTTTGGGAGGACACAAGTTAAGCTGTGACCCCAAGGGATGTGGGGGGACGGAGTCTTCCGTGTTTAAGCATTACCGAATCACCTGAATTTTTTATATTCCTTTGGTATTTGCAAAATAAATTAAAAACCACAAAGCAAAGAACTCTGAGGCCCTCCCACCTCCATCCCAGCCTTCCACCCCTGCTCCTCTAGCATCAGGCACCCAAAGTGGTTCCACTCCAGAGCGGCTTGAACCCCTGGCATGTCCCTGCAAGGGAATCTGGCTGGCCGTAGCTTGGTCACTGCCAGCCACAGCGAGCTCACCACCTCTGAAGGCAGCGGCTTTGCTTCATTGTTCTGGAAGTCAGGTTCTTCCCCCAGGGATGGAGATTCTCACTTGGCCTAAGCGATTCCCACATGCTTCAAGGCTTCTGGGCATCCACTCTGCCTGGCTGAGAGCTCCAGGGGTCCCCTCACTTGCCCACGCAGAAGTCCCGGAAGATGATATCCAGGATCTCCTCAGTGCCCCCTCCGCCGGTGATGCGGGCCAGGTGCCCCCGGGCGAGTCGCAGAGCCTCAGCAGCCAGGGCCAGGTCCTTAGTCTGCGTGTAGTGGCCAAGAGCGTCCAGGCAGCCCTGTAGGTGATGCTGGTGTCTTGCACGCGTCAGGAGCGGTGGGCCTGTGGACGGGTCCCCACACCTGGAGGGGACAAAGGATGTGATCTCTCAACTTTCACAACTACCATTGGCAGGGGGTGGATCGTTTGCATTTTGTAGATACAGAAAATGGGCCTGGGCGTGGCGGGGTGGGCAGGTACACGTCCAAAGCCAGTGGCTGAGCCGTGACTTGAACTTGGGTTGAAGGAGGGTGTGGGAAAGGGGGAGGGGATGGGCGCTCACACTTCGGCCAGCTCCTTCCTCAGCGCCTCCAGGAGGCCATCCAGCCCCTCTCCGGTCAAGCAGGACAGCAGCAGGTGCGGGCGCAGGTTGGGACTGGGGTCGGGGCCGCCTGGAGGCAGTAAGTCCGATTTGTTCAGCACCAGCAGGAGGCGCTGGCTGTTCCCATTGGGGCTCCCAGCTCCGGCGGGGGCGACAACGGTGTCCAGGAAGTTGCAGCTGGACGGAGAGGCCAGGTCAGAAGCATCCAGCACGGCTAGAATGAGGTCAGCCTGCTCAAGCCTGGGGGAACAGCGAGAACGAACTGAGCAGTGACCCCAGAGTTGAGTAATTAAGGGCACGGGGGAGGGTGGGGCACGGGCAGAGGCTGAATTTAAATCGCTGTCCTCCCCACGTCAGAGTCCCCACTGAGCTGAGCAGCCTCTCCGCATCCGGGAGGGATATAAAATAAATGCAGCCAGGAGAACCGGGAGTGCCTGCTTCCCCATCCCACCACCCTACCCGCCTACCTCTCCCGGGCGCGCCGCACGCCCTCCTGCTCCACGGGCCCAGCGCCCTCCCGCAACCCCGCCGTGTCGCTCAGCAGCGCCGGGAACCCAGCCAGGTCCACGGGGGTCTCCAGCACGTCGCGGGTGGTCCCGGGTTCCGGAGACACTATGGACACAGGCTTCCGGCCTGGGACGGCGTGGAGAGTAGGGGTTATCACCAAGGAGGCGGGACGGAGGCGATGGAGCCCCTCCCTCGGGCTCCACCTCCTGGCGAGGCGGACTTTGCATCCTCCCGGCTCCTCCCCCAACACCTGAACAGCTCAGTTCCCCAGCTCCCGGCCCCGCCCCCAACACTAGGCCCCGCCCCCGCCCGCCACGCACTGAGTAGGTTCACCAGGCTGCTCTTGCCAGCGTTGGGGGGTCCTGCGACCACTACGTGCGCCCCTGAGCGAAGCCTCTGCCCGCGCCTGGCATCTCGAAGATGTGCGCCCAGTGCCAGCTGCAGCTCCCGCACTTCGCTGTTAGCTGTGGATGGAAGAAAGCAGAGGGGAGGGAGTGAGGGGGCCTCTGGGGGCTGAGATACCAGATGTCCCCATCCCTTGGAGGACCCACCTTGCTCCAGGACGCCCTCCTCCAGGTTGTCATCCTCACCAAAGTCGATATAGGCCTCCACATGAGCCAGAGCCTGGGGTGGGGGGAGAGGGGGCAGTGGTGTGGCCACCCAGGAACCCACCCTCCAGTGTGCCCAGGTCCAGCCTGACCTAAGGGACCGGATCGGAGACTCCTGCAATGAGGAAGCTCTCACACACAGGTTGGGCAGGTCGGGCCGGAAATGGACGCATAGCGGGCTTGCCTTAGTGAGGGTCCTGGCCCAGCCGTGACAGAGGTGGCCCAGTTCTCCGTCCAGCTGTCTCAGCGCCTGCCGCCGCTGCGCCTCGGTTTCCGCATGAATTAGATCCGCCAGCCCCTCCACCTCGGTCAGGCTCAGCTTCCCGTGGGCGAATGCCCGTCTGGTGAACTCACCGGCCTCCGCTGGCCGCAGCCCTGGCACGCTACCTGCGGGAAGGTCCTGGGTCCTGAGCTTCCCGGCCCCCACCCTGGGTTCTGAGCTTCACTGGCAGAGCCGGACCTCGAACCCAAGGCTGCAAACTCACCCAGGGCCTGCAGGACGCCACTCACCACCGCCGGGCCTCCATGCACGTGGAACTCGGCGCAGTCCTCACCCGTGAAACTTTGGGGACCTAGTGCGGCGAGATGGGAGTCGAGGAGAGTACGGCTAGGCAAACGCCTGGAGGGGGGAAACTGGGTCACGAGAGCTACAGCAGGTTCGGGATCTGGAGCCCCTCACCTGGGAACCAGAGCACCAGCGCGCGATCCAACGGCTCCCCGGAACGGGGGTGGCTGAGCAGGCGCAGGCAGGCGCTGCGAGCCGGGGGCAAGTCCCGGGGCGCCGTGAGGCTCCGGAGGGCGTGGCCGCTGGCGGGGCCGCTGGTTCGGATCACCGCGATGCCGCAGCGGCCGTGGCCGGAACTCAGCGCGAAGATAGTGGCCCCGGAACCGGGGACCGAGACGCCGCTGCCCTGGCGCGTGCACGGTCTGGGACTGGAGAGGAGGAGAATCAGTGCATCTGGGAGGCTCTTGTGGCAGAGTGGCAGGTGGATAGAGGGCTCGACGGTCGGGAGATGCCCCAGGTGGAGGGTCTGCGGCTGGAGGATGGGCAGATTGGAGCGTCTGAGGCCAGACCCGATTGAGGTCTCTGAGAGCAAGAATTGACTCAGATGTGGGCTCTGCGGCAGGGGCATGGATATATATTGTGAAGCTGAGGGGGCTGATATCAAAGTGTGACTCTGAGGCCAATGCGCGACCCAGATGTGGGCTCTGCGGCAGGGGGATGAACGGATTGGAGCTTGGAAAAATGCGAAAGGTGGTTCGCCGCAGGGAACTGGGTCCTCAGATCCCAGGGAGAGGGTTTGAGCCCAAGCAGCACCCCACGCTGTCACACCCCTTTCCCTTATCGCCCCACCTGCGAGGCCCACGTGCGGCCCGGGCTACCAGGGTCCACAACCCCCGCCACATGGATTCACAACCGGCGATCCGCCTACCCTCTCAGCCTGGGTGACTTCTAGTCCTGACAGGAGGCCCCGCCTACTCCGCGGCGTGACTGGTAAAATGCTCAACGATTCCCGATCATCATTGGGCCCCTTCGAAGACGTACTGCCCACTCACTGAAGATCTTCGTTTCTATTGGCTGGTGACAGGGCAAGAGGCGGGGAGGGGCTGCACGCAGGGGTGCCGCGAAATGGCGTTCCCCCGGCAACCTTAGACCGAATTTTTAGGATCCTAGAACAGTGAGAATCCGAGACACCGGAAATGAAGGGTGGGAGGAAGAACCACGCATGGCCAGGGCCGTGGGAATTACACCGAGACGAGGGTTCGAGTCCCGTATTTTCCATCGGGCCACTCCAAAGCTTTAGGCGACGCAAGAGATCTCAGGGGCGCAGACGGAAGGGGTCCGGGGAACTCACGCCCTGGCCCTGATAAAGTCTAGTCCAAATCTCTGGGAAGATTCCTACATGTGTTCTCAGAACTCTCCAAGTTTCTCGCCCCTCCCCCAGCTTTCGCTCCCGCCGTTCCCTCCTCCTCGGATACCCTTCTTCATTTGACAAACTCCTCCTCAGACCCTAGCTCCAAGGTTCCCTCCGACCGGACGCCTTTCTGGAATCCCCAGCACAGCTCTCTCTGCCCTCTGGGCTTTTCCGGCCCAGGCCTGCTCCTGCAGAGCTGAGAATCCGGTCTCCGGTGTGTCCCTGGCTCCCCGAAAGCCAGAAAGAGGAATCTCAGGGATTACTTTCAGGTTAACCCAGGACAGCGCAGGACCGCGGAATAAAGCGCTGATGGAGGAATTCCAGGCACTGGCTGGGCGGGGTCTCCGCGGGCGCTTTCGCACGGCCAATTCTCTGGTTCTTGGACGGAGCGGGCGGGCGGCGCTCTCACAATTTTGGGAAGAAACTGTCGGACCGGCTAAACCCTGCCTCGACCCGCTCAACTTTTTCATTTGTAAAAGAGGGACGAATGCGGACACTCGCCGTCTCCGCGTTGTTCCATCTGTCACAAGTATACATCAAGCGCCACCTGTGCGCCAAGAACCAGAAAGAGCCCCTGCCCTCCCTGGGCTCTCCGTCTAACAGAAGAGGCTGCAAAGAATGGTCAGCGGTCTGGATGCCAGACAAAATACAGGACGCCCAGTTAAATGTAAATTTTAGATAAACAACCAATAAGGTTTTGGTGTAACTATGGCCCATGTAATATTTGGGACATACTAAAAATGTATTTATTCGTTTGTCAGAAGTTCATTCACATTTAACTAGAAAGACTGTACTTTTGTTTGCTAAACTTGGCAACTCTATCGGGTCCTCTCTGAGGAGGTGACGTCGTCAGGGGTCCAGGGGTTAACTGGACGGAGAGGGAGCGACGAGTGCCCCATGTAGGTGAACGGCTCAAGCTAAGATTCAGAGGCAGAACCTGCTGTAACTACGTACTCGTCTTCTGTGGCGAAGGTATTGCTACCTGGAATCTCCCCCGACCCGGCCCGCCCCCTCCCACGTCCAGCCGTAGTCAAATCACGCCCAACTCAGATTCCAAACCCCGCACTTGCAGATGGGGAAACTAAGGCTCGGAGGCGGAGAATCCAGGCCCGGGGCGGGCGGGGACGAGACCCAGAATATGACGCGGGCAGGGACAAGGAAGAGAATGCACCTTTGGTGCGGGCGGAGACGAGCACCAGAGAGCGAAGTGGGCGGGCGAGAACAAAATCCAGAAAACAACACGGGCGGAGTCGAGAACCCAAGAGCGACGTGCGCGGGGACGAGAAGGAGAATCGAGGTTCCGCGCGGGCGGAGACGAGAAGCAGCGCTCGGGCACGCGGGGACGGCGGCCGGCGCGGGCGGGCGCGGCCTTTGTCTCCACCTCCAGCGCGCTCCGCGGCTGCACCGGCCCGATGAGCCCGCGGCCCCCCGGCGCTCGGGCCGCCCGCAGCCCCTGACCTGACCTGCCCTCGCCATGGCCGAAGCCACCTCCAACGCCGGGGGCACGTCCCTGGAGGGCGAGCGTGGCAAGAGGCCCCCGCCTGAGGGCGAGCCTGCAGCCCCGGCGTCCGGAGTTCTGGGTATGTGTGCGGCGGCTGGATCTGACAGGGTTGCAGGTGCCTGGGGTGCGCACGGCGGTTGGACCGGGAGGGGATTGGGGTCAGCTGTCCCAGGCCTGGAGTCCTGTCGAGGGGCCGGTTCTCCGGGCACTGCGGCTGCGGCGGGGCTAGAGCGGCTGGGAAGATGCAGGGGGCGGGGGTCCCAGAGCAGAGACGCGGACACGCCCCTCTGAGAGCCCCGGCCTGAGGCCGAGCCCAGTCACCCCTTGAGCTTCCGGATCGCAGCCCGGCAGGGGTGCGCTCGAAAGAGCCACTCCGCAGAGGATACAAAATCATACGGTCCTGGGTTCGAATCCCAGCTCGCCTTTGTGACCTTGGGTGCGTGACTTAAACGCCCCGGTCCTCAGTTTCCTCACCTGTGAAATGGGGATAAGAACCGCGCCCAGCTCTGAGGACGCGCTGACATGATGTGGTGTAGCGCTCAGGGCTGCTAGTGAGCGCCCCATCGATTGTGGTTTTGGAGGCGGAGCTGGGCCTCAAGAATGAGTAAGATTTGTAAGGGAGGACCTGGGGGAAGGGCATTTCTGGAGGAGGGCCTGGCTGGTGCAAGGACACGGAGGGAAGGAAATAAGCCGAGGCCAGAGCTTGCAGGCCACTGGATGCCAGGCTGAGTGCTGAGGAGCCCTGGAGAGTGTATGAGCAAGGGCCAGGGCTGGAGGGACTGAACCAGAGGCTGGGGTCCTGGTCTGGGAGTGGCCTGACCTGGGCCCTGCCCCACCTGCCCCCTAGACAAGCTTTTTGGGAAGCGGCTCCTGCAGGCTGGTCGCTACCTGGTGTCCCACAAGGCGTGGATGAAGACGGTGCCCACGGAGAACTGCGATGTGCTGATGACCTTTCCAGGTACTTGTGCCCACTGCCCTGGGCTCCCCTGAGCCGGGCCACCCTGAGTAGGAGTGTGTAAGAAGCCTCAGACCCCTTGTGACAAGAGCCATCAGTCCCTGTGCCCCTTGGCAGACACGACTGATGACCACACGCTGCTATGGCTGCTGAACCACATCCGCGTGGGCATCCCCGAGCTCATCGTACAAGTCCGCCACCACCGCCACACGCGTGCCTATGCCTTCTTCGTCACCGCCACGTATGAGAGGCGAGTCTCTGTCCCTAGCCTCTCGCTGACCCGGCTCCCCAGCTCCCCACCCTTCCAAGCACTAACTGTGAGATCTAGCGCCCTGCATTTGTCCCAGCTGGCTGCCAGGGATACCAACCCTAGCTCCAGGAAGGTGAGCCAGGGCCTCTCCATGATGCCACCTCCCTGTCTCCCTGGCAGCCTGCTTCGAGGAGCCGACGAGCTGGGTCTGCGCAAAGCAGTGAAGGCCGAGTTTGGCGGGGGCACCCGCGGCTTCTCCTGCGAGGAGGACTTCATCTACGAGAATGTGGAGAGTGAGCTGCGCTTCTTCACCTCCCAGGTGCGGCCAGCTCTGGCTCCCAGTGTGCATCCCTAGCCCTTGGGCTGCTGCTCCCTGTGCTCAAACCCTGTCCCCTGCAGGAACGCCAGAGCATCATCCGCTTCTGGCTGCAGAACCTGCGAGCCAAGCAGGGCGAGGCACTACACAACGTGCGCTTCCTGGAGGACCAGCCAATCAGTGAGTGGGCGGGACCAACCTCCAATCACACGTGGGGAGTTGGGTGGGGCTGTTAGAGGACAGCCTATCAACGTAAGAGGGCGGGGCCTAGAGCCAACTGCTCAAAGGCTAGTGAAGAGTTGGGTGGGGCCTGGAGGCATCAATCAATGAGGTGAAGGGGTGTGGCCTTAACTAAGAGGTGGGGCTTACTCCCTGGGAGGCTGGTCCCTAAGAAACCTTTTTCTGGGTCTAGCATAAGGTAGGGGCAGGACCATGGACAGCACTCCATGCACTGGGTGGTGCGGCCCTGGGCCTCAGTTTCCTCTCCGAGAGACCAGCTACCCCAAGTTCACCTCCTGACGCCAACTTTGCACCGATCCTCAGACGTTCGGAGCAGTGACCTGAGGCCAAATGGCTTTATTTAAAAACAGGGTTCTACACTGGCCCCACCCTACCAGGTTTCCTGCATCCTCTCCTGCCTGCCTCTGCGCCTCCAAATTCTGAAGGAGAACTAGATAATCTGTCCACTCAGAACTTCTCTCCTGGGAAGGGCCCCTGCAGACTTAAAAGCAGGGAAAAGCTGGGACATGGGTTTTGGCCAAGGGGGCTAGCCAGGTCAGGCAGAGGCAGAAGGGCGGGGCTCACGCATTCTTGTCCCCCAACAGTCCCTGAGCTGGCAGCCCGCGGGATCATCCAGCAGGTGTTCCCGGTCCATGAGCAGCGCATCCTGAACCGCCTCATGAAGTCGTGGGTGCAAGCTGTGTGTGAAAACCAGCCTCTAGGTGTGGCCCCAGGCTGGGGGGGGGGGGGGTGTGCGGGAGTCTCCGGAGCAGGCAGGGCTGACCAGAACACCCCCCACCCCACCCCCGCTGTGTGCCCCTGGCAGATGACATCTGTGACTACTTCGGAGTAAAGATTGCCATGTACTTTGCCTGGCTGGGTTTCTACACATCAGCGATGGTATACCCAGCCGTCTTTGGCTCTGTCCTGTACACGTTTACGGAGGCTGATCAGGTGCTGGGAGTGGGCTGGGCAGGGGCTGGGGTACCTGAGACACCCTCCTTCCTGGGCCAACCTGGCCAACAGCTCGGCCCTCCGCCATCCCCAGACAAGCCGGGATGTATCGTGTGTGGTTTTTGCCCTCTTCAACGTGGTCTGGTCAACCCTGTTCTTGGAGGAGTGGAAACGGAGGGGGGCGGAGCTGGCCTACAAATGGGGGACGCTGGACTCACCTGGGGAAGCAGTGGAGGAGCCACGGCCCCAGTTCAGGGTCAGTCGTGGGTGTCTGGGTCCAAGGACTCCCAAGAATGAGAGGTGGAGGTGGGGGGCCACTGCAGGGACAAAGACAAGATGTGAAATGGGGCTACGGCATCAGAAAGGGTGTGCCACGTCGGGGGATCTGCATGCTCGGAAGGGGAGGCGTGGGAAAATGCATTTAAGGGCCTGGGAAAGGTGTGCTGGGTCTGGGGGAGGTGGGGGGAGCGTCACCACAGAGGTAAAGGCATGGTGGATGGAAATGGAGTTCAGAGCACTGGGAAGGGTGTGTGGGGCAGGGTGCACCTCTGGCCTCACGCTGAGCCCCACCCCCACCCTCTGCCAGGGTATCCGGCGCATCAGCCCTGTGACGCGGGCTGAGGAGTTCTACTACCCACCCTGGAAGCGGCTGCTTTTCCAGCTGCTCGTGAGTCTCCCCTTGTGCCTCACCTGCCTGGCCTGTGTGTTCCTGCTCATGCTCGGCTGCTTCCAGCTGCAGGTGACCTCTGGCCTCCCCCCCACCCCCACCCCAGCCCCGGCCTTGGCCCTGACCAGACAGCCACCTGCCTGGGTCCACCCCCCAAGCCGAGCCCAGACGCCGGGGTGACCTGTACAACCTCCGCCCCTGCAGGAGCTGGTGCTGAGCGTGAAAGGGCTGCCTCGTCTTGCCCGCTTCCTGCCCAAGGTCGTGCTGGCCCTGCTGGTCAGCGTGAGCGCAGAGGGCTACAAGAAGCTCGCCATCTGGCTCAACGACATGGGTACGCCCTGCAAGGGGAGGTCCCGCTGCCCTGGGGAGGAAGGTCCTCACTGGCCTTCAGGCTGCTCTCAGGGGGCCTGGGCCACCTCCTCACTCACCCCCTCGGCCCCCAGAGAATTACCGGCTGGAGAGCGCCTATGAGAAGCACCTCATCATCAAAGTCGTCCTGGTGAGTGGCGGCCAGCAGGCGGGCAGTGGGGGTGGCCTACATGGGGCACAGGGGGCGCTCCTGGGGTCAAATTTGCTTGCCTGTCTGCTTCCCACAGTTCCAGTTTGTCAACTCATACCTGAGCCTCTTCTACATTGGCTTCTACCTCAAGGACATGGAGCGCTTGAAAGAGGTGAGACCCCAGCCCACGGCAGTGCCCCCCACAATGGTGGCCAGTGGGGGGCCGGACTTGGCCAAGGGGTCCACGGGCTTTCCAGCCCCTCCCCCCCCTCCTCCATCCTTCTCTCTCTGTCCGTCCGTCCGTCCGTGTGTCCTCTCTCTGCCTGTCACCCACCCCCCATCTGTCCGTCCACCTGTCCGTCGGTCCCTCCACAGCTCCTGCTCGTCCTGTCCCTGTCCCAGAGCCTCGAGCGGCAGCTTCGGGCGGTGCTGGTCCCGCTCGCGGCCCTGCGGTTCCGCCTGCTCCTCCTCTCCCTCCGGGGCCTTCTGCTCGTGGCCCGGGCCAAAGTATGGGCAGGTGGCGAGCCCACAGGGTCTCGCCGGGGTGGGCAGTGTGGCTATGCTTGGGGCCTCACGCTGAGCCAAGGGTGCATGTTCCCAGGGGCTGGGGCTCTGCTGATGGGGTGCAGATGGCAGGGGCCTCTTGAGGCCCCGGGCACCAGCTGAGCTCCTGGGCAGTGCTGCAAGCAGGGGACCTTGAGCCATGGCAGGATGAGACATGCTTTACAACCCCAGGAGGTTGGCTAGGAGCCCTGGCCTGCCAGGCTATGGTCTGTGGCAGATGAGTGGTGGTAGAGGCTGAGTGCTGGGGTCTCCATGTCCCGGGACATCCAGAGGGGTGGCTTTAGCAATTGGGTTCAGGGCATGTGTCTGGAAGCTTGCTCCTGGAAGGCGGGTGCCCCGTCCCAGCAGCCTGTCCTGGTGCCCGGGGCCTCGCCCGCCCCCCACGTGGCCTCTCTCCACCCCCTTCCTGCCCCCAGATGCTGGCCACTCTGCTGATCACCCGTCAGTTCCTCCAGAACGTGCGTGAGGTCCTGCAGCCGCACCTGTACCGGCGGCTGGGCCGTGGCGAGCTTGGCCTGCAGGCTGCCTGGGAGCTGGCCCGTGCCCTGCTTGGCCTGCTGAGCCTCCAGCGCCCTGCACCCCGCCGCCTTGAACCCCAGGCCGAAGAGGGTGGCGGAGGCGGCAGCGGGGGCCGCAGGTGTCTCAGTGGGGGCTGTGGGGCACCTGAGGAGGAGGAGGAGGCTACCGTGGAGCGGCGGCCTGCAGGGGAAGGTGGGGAGATGGGGGATGGGCCCCGGGGAGGCAAGGAGGAAGAAGAGGAGGAGGAGGAGGATGAGGAGGAGGAGGAGGAGGAGGAAGATGAGGAGGAGGAGGGTGAGGAGAGCGGCCTCCTTGACTGTGGGCTCCGGCTGAAGAAGGTCAGCTTTGCTGAACGAGGGGCTGGGCGGCGGCGACCTGGCCCAGAGGCCCTTCTGGAGGAGGGGAGCCCCACTATGGTGGAGAAGGGGCTGGAGCCGGGAGTATTCACACTGGCTGAAGAAGACGATGAGGCCGAAGGGGCTCCCGGCAGTCCTGAGCGGGAGCCTCCGGCCGTCCTGCTCCACCGGGCTGGGGGCGAGGGCCGTGACCAGGGGCCAGACGGGGGCCCAGACCCGGAGCCAGGTTCGGGCGACTCAGCCCGGAGGCAGCGGCGACAGAATCGGTCATCCTGGATTGACCCACCCGAGGAGGAGCACTCACCCCAGCTTACCCAGGCTGAGCTTGAGAGCTGTATGAAGAAGTATGAGGTGAGGAGGGGTCTGAGGGCCCAGGTGAGGCCCTCCCAGGGGCAGGGCCTGGGGTCTGAGGGGGGAGGTGGGAAGGGTGCGATAAAATGGGGCCCTGGATGTGGTCAGGAACTTCCTGGAGGGGGAGCTCTGGGTCCATTCAGGATCATCGGAGGAAGGCAAGTCTTGAGAGAGAGGAAGGTAGTCTAAGGGAGGAGGCATTCTGGTCTGAGGGAGGGCCGAAGGCCACACCCAGGCACCGAACCGCCCCCTGCAGGACACGTTCCAGGACTACCAGGAGATGTTCGTGCAGTTCGGCTATGTGGTACTCTTCTCGTCTGCCTTCCCCCTGGCCGCTCTGTGCGCCCTGGTCAACAACCTCATCGAGATCCGGAGCGACGCCCTCAAGCTGTGCACGGGGCTGCAGCGGCCCTTCGGGCAACGGGTTGAGAGCATCGGCCAGTGGCAGGTGTGGGGGCGGCCAAGGACTCTGAGCCGAGGCCCCGAGGGAGTCCGGGTGCGCTGGGGAGGGGCAGGAGGCCCCGGGAAAGGGCGGCTGGACCCCACCGGAGCCCCCCCACCCCCACCCCGCGTGTTCCCCTGCAGAAGGTGATGGAGGCCATGGGTGTCCTGGCAATCGTGGTCAATTGCTACCTGATCGGCCAGTGCGGGCAGCTGCAGCGCCTCTTCCCCTGGCTCAGCCCCGAAGCGGCCATCGTGTCTGTGGTGGTGCTCGAGGTGGGGCTGGTGGCCGGGGAGGGGGGCGGGGCGGGGGAGGAGCTGGGGGGGGGGCGCAGGGCGTCCGGAGCCTGCAGCCTCATCCTCATCTGTTGTCTCAGCACTTCGCTCTGCTCCTCAAGTACCTCATCCACGTGGCCATCCCCGACATCCCAGGCTGGGTGGCCGAGGAGATGGCCAAGCTTGAGTACCAGCGCCGGGAGGCCTTCAAGGTACACTTTGGGGGAGGGGGGGGGGACGTTGGTGCGGCTGGGCTTGGTCTACTCCTAAACTCGGTGGGGCTTCTCCACCTCGCCCGGCTGGCTGGAGGCCGGGTTCTTAGCAGGAGGGAAGATGTGCGGAGCCCAGTGTAATAATTAGCACTCCGCACCGGCCGGTCCCCTCCCGGAATCCCGGTGGCGTCCAGCAGCAGGCTGGCACTTGTGAACATTTAGTCATCGGCCAGCTCACCGGCGGTGTCCCGTTTGGGGCCAGGGACACAGCTGATGCTTCCTAGAAGCCCGGCTTCTGCCACATTCCTCAGAAAGCTGCAGAGTGGGCCAAGGAGCTCACCAGCGCCGGGCAGCGCTCTCCACAATGACCGAGATGGCCTCTGTCTGCGCTGCCTGGGTGGCCCCTGGCTCCGGGCGGCCGACGAGTACTTGAAATGGGGCCGGTACAGCTGAGAGGCGGAATTCGCATTGCACTTTATTTTGTTTTGCCATTTTATTCGAAATTATTGAAACCGACGTTGACAAAGCCACGTGGGGCTACAGGCTCCTGGACTGGCCAGCGTGGAGTCTGGCCTGTGCCACACATGACTCTATCGCTGGTTCTCCAGAAGGCAGGGGACAGTCAAGAACCAATATGTGTTTACCCCCTTTCTCAATTCTTTTTTTTTTTTTTTTTAATGTTTGTTTCTTTAGTTCTAGAGAGAGAGAAGAGGATAGAGAGCAAGTGGGGGAGGGGCAATGAGAGGGAGACAGGGAATCCCAAACAGGCTCCGTGCTGTCAGTGCGCCCGATGCAGGGCTCAGACCGACAAACCGCGAGGTTATGACCGGAGCTGAAACCAAGAGTTGGATGCTTCACCAACTGAGCCCCCCCAGTCGGTTCTCCTGTCAATTCTCAGAAATTCTCTTCTCGATTCTCAGAAAGCACTGGCATGAATCCGGGAATGCAGTTGGTGCCTAATAAGGGGTTAGATCTCTCCCTACTACCTCAGAGAGCCACAGGGTGGGCTCGGGGATGCAAATGGTACCCAAAAAGTGTTTAGATCTCTCCCCACTTCCACAGAAAGCCCCAGTGTGGGTCCAGGAATGCAGCTGGTGCCCAGTAAGTGTTTGGATCTCTCTCGGCTTCTGCAGGGTGCACCAGCATGGGCCTGGAGGCGGGGGGCTCACACACCTTTTCTGCCCAGTCCCTTTAATGGCTCTCTTCTGCCCACAGAGACACGAACGCCAGGCCCAGCACCGCTATCAGCAGCAGCAGCGGCGGCGGCGGGAGGAGGAGGAGCGCCAGCGCCACGCGGAGCACCATGCCCGGCGAGAGCGCGATGCCAGCGGCCGGGAGGAGGCTCGGGCCGAAGGCTCAGGGCTGGACCCTGCTGCCCCTGAGAAGGCCTCTGCCAAGGCCAAGGGCAGTGGGGCAGGCGGCCACGGGCAAGAGCGGCCCAAGCGCCCGGGGTCCTTGCTGGCACCCAACAACGTCATGAAGCTGAAACAGATCATCCCGCTGCAGGGCAAGTTCCTGTCGTCTGGGGCCGCATCCTCACTGGCCAGCGCGGGGGCTGGCCCTGCCGCCCGGCCACCCCCTGCCCAGTCACCCACGGGTAGCGACACCCGCCTGCCAGCCTTCCTCAGCTTCAAGTTCCTCAAGTCACCTGAGACACGGCGGGACCCAGAGCGTAGCCACTCACCGCCCAAGGCCTTCCATGCTGGCAAGCTCTTTCCTTTCGGTGGGGCCCGGGCTGACGCCGGGTCCAACGGGGCAGGTGGGCAGGCCCGGCTGGATGGGACCCCCAGCGGCGGAGGAGGCCGAGCCCAGCGGAGTGGGCCGGTGGACGAGGCTGCGGCTGAGGAGCCGGACGCCCCCCGGCCTGAAGAGGAAGGCTCAGGTCACAAGCTTTAACTCAGGGGTGGGGACTCTGGGCTGGGCTTTGCGGGAAGGGGTGGGGTGGCCAGGCCTGGGGAGAGGGGCTGAAGGGGACAGAGGAGGCCCGGTCTCTGTACCGGTTGGGAACCTGGGTACGCGGTACGTGGAGCCTCTCAGTCAAAGCCTGCTCAGTATCTCCGGGACCCTTGACAGCCAAAGCCCCCTGTCCCGGCGGCCTTCCCAGGGCACCCTGCCCTCCATGCTCTGGTGCCAGGAGAGATGCAGGAGGCTTCTTCCCCACCTGGCCCAGCCTCTCCTGCCCCTATGAGACCCCACACCCAGCTCATTCTGGGGGGACTGGACCCCCCCCAGGCCTCTATGCAAGTCCCTAACCTGCAGCCCTGCTGTTCAGGGAGGCCTTCCTTGGAGGTGGGGGCCAGGGCTGCCTACCCAGGGAGCTCGGCGTGCTCGGCCACAGGCTGCACCCGGATTCGCGCTGAGCAGAGGTGCAAGCCTCGTGCCCACCCGCCCCCTCCCCCCCCCCCCCCAGCCCACCTTGCTAGCCCCAACCCCAGCCCAACCCAGCTCCAGGCTCCAGCAGCTCATCCCCCAGGGAGCCCAAGAGGTGGCAGCTGCAACACCAGGGACGCAGGTCAGAAATCAGAGGGACTTCCTCAGACTGTCCCCTCCCCCCCGTGACGGGGAGGGGCCCAGTGCCCAGAGGCAGGGGATGCACCGGAAGACGCCCACCCCTTGTCACTGATCAGAAGCAATAAGGCCCTCGAGGTGCCTGGAAGCCCGGGAGGGAGCGCGGGCAGGGTCCGAGCGGGGTCCGGCGGCGGGGGCGGCACCCCCCCGGAACGGCCCCTCTCGCCTCCGCAGGGACAGCGCTGGCCCCCGTGGGCGCCCCTGCCCTCCGCACCCGCCGCAGCCGGAGCCCCGCGCCGCCGCCGCCGCCGCCAACGCCGCTGCCCCGGCCCCCGACGCCGCCCGCAGGCTGCTGGCAGTGGGACGGGCCGTGGGGCTGCGGGGGCGAGGGCGCCGCCCCCCGCCAGGCCCCCGCCGCCGCCGCCGCCGAGTGCCCGCCCTGCGCCCTCGCGGGGCCCCCGCCCGCGCCGCAGCCCCTGCCGGGGGACGCCAGCTTCTACAGCCTCCCGCCCCCGCCGCTGCCGCCCACCTCCGAGCCCCCGGAGCCCCCGGCGCCCTCGCCCAGCCCCAGCCCCAGCCCCCAGGCCGTGTGCTGGCCCAGCGGCTGGCATTAGCTCCACCCGCCCGCCCTGCCTTCCTGTTCTCATATGCAATATCAGTCGTGGACCGGGGCGGCGGCCGCCACCCAGAAAACGCGCTTCGGCTCGACGGCCCCCAGTATTGGCTGCCCCATCCTGGGGCAGGGCCGGGGGCCGGGCCCACCCCTCCCCTCCCCTCCGCCCCCATCTGCCGTTTTCCTTTCGACCGGGATGGGGGAAAGGAAACCCCCCAAAACCAACAGAAAACACACAGAATAGGCGATTATTTATTTGTTTTTAATTTATTTTGTCATATTTTTGTAAAACGGCAGAAATGCAATAAAAAGTATATTTCAACAGTGCCCGAGGACAGAGCAGTGGAAGGGAGGGGGTCAGGGGGCCCAGTGACTTGTAGATGGCACCGGCTTTTTGGGGACCTAGCAGGCCTAGGGTGGGTGCCCCTCCCATCCTGTGACCCTTGGGGGCCTCCTCCTAAGAACTGGGTCTTGAGGCCACAGATGGAAAACTCCAGACTGCGCCAACTCTGAGACGGCCCAGATTTGGGGGCTGAGTCCAGGCCTGGGGCCCCTGGGAGGAGCTGCAGAGCCTGAGGCCCTGGCTTCAGCTTCCTAGACAAAGGAAGACATCTCGAAGATGTTGAAAGGACTCAGCAGTTTGGGTGCCAGGCCCAGGTCCTGAGTTGGCCTCCGCCCTGCAGGGTGAGAGGTGACACGGTCCTCTAGGCCGCACTTTCTGGGATAACTGCCTCCCAGGCTGCCATCTGAGGAGCCAGAGCAGTGAAAGGAACTTGGGGTATGAAAATCGGAAGGCACCTGGCACCCGAGTCTCGATGTTGAGGGGATGGCACTTTTGGGGATGCCATTGGGGAGTGGCCAGGATGCCCCACTGTGGGATTGCTGTCAGACCCAAGCTGCTGGGACTCTTTGTCGCGTGGTCAGGGATGGGACGTGGCCCCTCCCCCTCAAGCATGTCCACATCCAAAGGCTCAGAGCTTGATGGGCCCTGCCCCGTGGCTGAAGGAGACCAGGGGGAGCCAGTGTGAGTCAGGGGCACTTTGGAGGGCTGTGAAAGAGAAACCGGGGTTCACCGGAGGCAGGAGAGCAGCCTGTGCAAAGGCACAGAGGTGAGGGAAGGCAGAGTTTGGTGTCTGAAGGAGCAGAGGAATAAGGGGCGGTCCCAGAGGCAGGAGAGCTGGGCAGAGGCTGGCTGAGGGAAACCTGCACCAGGGAGACCACAGGGAGGCCTAGGTGGGCCATGGCCACGGGACCCCTGCCCAAGCCGTGGCTGACACTGACAGGAGATTAACCCAGTCCCTCACAGGGGAACCGGGGCCACAGAGACGAGGGCAGGGGTGCCACCGGCTCTCACTATCCCATACACTTTGAAGCTGAAGTCTATTCACTAACCATCAGTGACACCACGCCACGTGCCTGCCTAGGTCAGACCAACCCCTGAGACTGGGGATTCCAAGGAGTCTGAGAGCCTCTGGGGACTCAGTCCACCACAGCACCACCGAGAGCAAGCTTGCATCTTGTGAGCACCTGCCTTGTGACCACAGGGACTCAACACAGGCGTAAATGCCACCCAAAGCTGGGAGGAAAAGCCCCTTGGCCCCACAGGGCACAGCTCGGTGGTGACCCCCAGAACCTTCCACCGTGGGAGGTGCCGGGCGGCCCAGGCTGGAGCAGTCTGGCTCAGGCAGGGACCTCCACGGTGATAATCTGGTGGCACCCCATAAAGCCTGGCATTCCTTCCAGCTCCACAGCCCAACCCCTCACCGCCCTCAAGGCTGTAGCACTCAGCTTCCAGGCCACGGCCCCCACTTGGGGCTGGTGGGTGGGGAGAAGCAGCGTTCCCCCTGGCCTCAGGCCCAGTGTTTGAGGCCTCAGACCTTCTGCCTGGAGCCTAAATGCCCTCTACGTCTCCAAGCTCGGGCCCAAACCCAGCCTGGCTGACAGCCCGCCAGTGGCTGTGTAACTTGCTGACCGACAGCTCCAGGGCTGGGCATTCCTCAGAGCTCCATGTGCCTCGTCTCTGAACCAGGGGCACTCAAGGCCATGCCACCTGGGCGGTCTCCATAGTGGCCGGTGGGCACACCACCCTGACTCAAGGCATCCAGGGTGTGGGGCTGACCACAGTTATGTCCTTGGCAACACGGACCATCTCTCAGGGGTGTCCTGGTCCTCTGGGACACCTTGACAGGTGAGGCATGGGGGGTGGGTCCAGGCAGGTCTTGACTCTGAGCGAGGCGGCCACAGCAGGCCCGTGAGAGAATCCAGTGGGTCCCAGGGCCCCAGCATGTGGGGGGGCCCTCTTGGCTCCTCTTGGTGGTGATGAGACGACTCTCAGTGACTCCGTCCTCTGGGGCTGAGGCATACGGAGCCAAGACGCGAGGTCGAGTAGGAAAGATCCTTTTATTGGGGTGGACACGGAGCACGCACTAGTCCATGATAAAATGACTTAAGAGAAAGATCCGGAAATGCCGACTTCTCCCCCTGGCACACATTCAGAGCAAAGCCTGGGCACGACACAGGTCCAAGCCAAGTCTGTAAGGCCCGGACTGGAGAGCAGGAGCAGAGAGAAGGACTCCCACGCATGCTGCCGGGCCACAGCAGGGCCCCGGCTCTAGGCCCTTGCAGACACGCTCTGGTTTTTCCGGAGGAGAACTGGGGGCTTGTGGGGGCACAAAGGGGGTTCTGGGGGGGAGGGGTTGTGAATAACAATGTTTTTTAAAAAGCATCTACCAACATCACACTACTGGGTCTGACGTCCCCTTTAACCATCGCTTGGTACATTTTACAGCATAAATAAAAACTCAAGGAAAATAAATACATCGGCTCCTATGAGGTTGGAAGTGGTATGGATTGTAGGGCGGGGGGTGGGCCGGTGGGGGGCAGGGTGGGGGCGCTTACACAAGGCGGGCGGGCGAGGAGCAGACAAGACAGGAGGCGCCTGTGGGGAGCGAGAGTCTTAAGTGTCCTCGTGCATGTCCGGGCTGTCGGTCCGTGCAACCTTGCGGGGGGGCGCCGAGCTCTCACCCTCAAGGTCCACTTGCTCCTGGTCTCTCTTCTTGGCGGCGTTCTGAGAGGCAGGGCAAAAGGGGGGGGGGGGGCACGTAAGTCTTCATCTGGGTGAGCCCCTGAAAACCTGCTGCCAGGCCTGCAGCTGGGCACTCAGCCCAGGGCCTCCCCTGCCTGCCGGACCACCCCGGGCTAAGCCACAGTCTTCGGGACCGCCAGCTTCAGACTGCCAGGTATTTCCCGGGCCCTGTGAGGAGTCACCACGGCCGGCCATGACCCACGCTCTGCACGGAACACTCTGGGGAATAAGCCACCCAGCCAGAGGGCAAAGAGCACCCATGAGCCACCCAGGGAAGGCGTGCATTGCCACAGAAGAGGAAAGCAGGCCTGTGTGGGAAAATCTCCTTGCCCCCACGGTGGGAACCCAGGTCTGCCGGGGCTGGGGAGGAGGACAGGGTGGGCCACGCAGCTGAGATTTTCAGAGCAGTCACTTCATCATGGGGTCCTCCTCCAACCTCACCCACAGCAGGCCGCTGTCTGATGCTCAGTGTTAGGCAAAACCCCCCAGACTGACTGTGTTGCAGAACGCACGCGAGTTTTCATTAAAGAAAAAGAAAAAAATGTCCTGTGTAAAAAGGCAGCCTCGGGATGGGGGTGGCAAGACCTTTCACTGCAACTACACCCTGTTGTGTTGCCTGGAATTTTTTTTTTTTAATGTTGTTATTTTTGAGAGAGAGAGTGCGAGCAGGGGAGAGGCAGAGAGAGGGAGACAGAAGATCTGAAGTGGGCTCTGTGCTGACAGCAGAGAGCCCAATGCGGGCTCGAACTCACAAACCACAAGATCATGACCCGAGCTAAAGTCAGACACTTAACCGCCCGAGCCGCCCAGGCGCCCCATATTGCCTGGAACTTTAATCATGTGACATTTCACCATTAAACAAAGATTTTCGGCAATAACACTAAAGTCTGTTTGCTGCCCAGGCCATGCTGGCAGGCTGTGGAGAGCCAGGCCTCAGCGGCAGTCAGGCCTCTGTACCTCCTGACAAGCTCCTACCCATCCCTGAACGCCAGAACCGTATGGCCTTGGCATGCCGTTCACTGCTCTGAAATGCTCTTCCCTCCCCTAGACTGCCTGGCAAACTGCTATTCAGCCAGCCACCAAACATCCCCCACTCAGAGCCCCTCTGCTGGCCATCACCGTTGCCATCAGTTCCGGCACCTGACCCCAGGCACCTTACCTTTTTGTCCCATTGCTGATGTAGGTAGCGCAAAAGGATGTTTGTCTTTTCTGTCACAATGACTGAGGAGAAAAGGCGGAGAAAGTTGCAGGAAGAGGCTGCAGATGGCCCAGCCCCCACCCGGCCTGCGCTGCCCCTCCCAGGACAGGCCCTCGCCCCTCCCTGGTCTCCAGCCTGGCTCTGCCTGGGTGACTGCGTGGGGACTCCGAGTCTGCACCCCCAGCACGGGAGAGCTCGGGAAGCCTGGTGTTTTTGCTCCAACACACAGCTACTACCGGGGGCCTGAGCCGGCTGCTCCAGCTGGGCCCCTGCTTCCTAGGGAGCCCCGAGACCTCCGCCGCACTTGGGGCTCCACCCTCAGGTCGGGGAAGGAAACCCGGCACACGGGTCCAGGCAGACCAGGAACACAGACCTACCCAGCACAGAACCCACCCAGCAAGGTCCAGGTAGGTTCCTTTCACAATTAAAATAAAACACAACCACGATAACCTTCAGGTCGTCCTGCTCTGCGCGCTCTGTGCCTTTCTCTGTGGGCCCCTCCACCTGGCCGCCCCCCTCCCTGAGCCGCCCACCCCAGGCTGGGCGGGGACCCCTCCCCACAGTACGCGGCTCAGGGTCTGCGACGCGGTGCTGGCAGGGGACACCCAAACTCATGGGAGGTGAAGGGGAGGGGGCCGGCGAGCAGCAGATGAGGGCTAAGGAGGGCCCCCTCGGGGCCGCATGTGGACGCCAGCATGTGGAGATCAGGAGGCTCCCGGAGAAAGCCAGGCTTCCAGCTGCTGACAGGCATCCCGGAGCTCACCACCCACACCGCCCTGGGGCCCTTCCCCTCGGCAGCCAGGCTGAGACAGGCTGACAGAGGCCACTTACTCTGTTCAGATGGGTACTCCCGCGTGGGCAGGTAGACTGAGGGACGACGGTTCTGCAGGAGAGTCGGGGAGTGAGGAGAGCAGGCGGGCTGACTGGGGTCCCCCACCCCTCACCTGGGCACCCACCCTCTCACAAAGACAACAGTGTGCAAGGATGTGGGCGGGGCTGGGCTCGAAGACCAGCCTGCGTTCCTGGCGGGACCTCGACGGTGTGTCCACGTCGTGCCCTGTCCCCGCCCCCCCCACCCCGGCAGCTCCAGAACCACTCCCAGCGCCCGGAACGCGTACTCACCGAAGCTTTGCACACAGAGTCGGCGTGAAATCGACTAAAATTGCTTTTGTTGTAGACAGGCAGGCCTTTCAAAAAATCTGCCTAGAAGACAGGGAAGATGGTAAGTGAGACAGGGCAGCAGGTCGGGCCATCCCTGGGGTGCCCGTGGGACTGGGCTTCTAGCTGACTTCCAGTTTCCTTCCTCAGGTCCTCCCATGACGTTTTCCAGAATGCACCCTTAAGCTGGCTACCTGAGGTGCACACTGTTGGGACCAGAAAAAAGTAGCCCTGGGATAAGTGAGCGTTCTCTTCTGGGGTCCTCACAACAGCCCTGTAACCAGCTGAGAGGGGGGAGAATGGAGGCTGAGCAAGGAACAGGGCAGGGAGTCGAACCCGGGCCCAGACCTTCCCTCTGTGCTTGCTGAATATTAAACACCTGGTCTCGTTTCCACATATCCACCTTGACAGAGACCTGGGATGGAAAAGGGCTTGGCTACCCTAAAAAACCCTGTGGGCCAGAGTGACTGTAAACAGGGGTAGGGGAGCAGGGCCCTGGGTGAAGGGGAGAGGGCAGCCGGGACACAGGCTGCTGCTGTACGGACACGGGAACCCAGGGTCAAATGAGCTCCCAAGTCCTAAGAAAACTCAGAAATCCAAGTCTTAGCACGCCGTCACCAGGTTGTTCAAGGTGGCTGGGCTTTTCAGAAAATGCTGTGTGGACCGAAGCAGACAGGTCTGAGAACAAGAGTCAGCTCAGGGGTTGCTCCTGGGGTCCACCGAACTGGAGGCCGCTCCGCGAAGGGAGAATGGCCCGTCCATGGCACGGAGCCAGGCCCGTGCGGCTGCCGGGAGCCAGCACCAGAATTCATTCACAGCCCTGACCTATCGAAAGTCCTTCTTCTCTGACACTTTGGCATGAGCTGGGCAAGAAAGGGTGAGCTTTCTGGAGGGGAAAGGCCCTGATTCTGGGAAGGAAGTGACTCTCAGCCATAAGACGGGGGCGATAAAGGCCAGTGAGAGCCAGGTCCACCTCAGGAAACTGAGGCACGAGAGCCTGAGGGATGCTTGGGGAAGGATGATGGCCAACAGTTTGGGGTGACTTCTTAGCAGAACAGGAGGGCGGCACTGTCATCAAGACTGGAGTGGGGCAGGTGGGCAGGGGTTCCTCACATGGCCCACCAGGGGCTGGAGTCACCCCATAATAAAGACGACGAAATGGAGGCAGAAAGGTCACATGGTCTTCAACTGCGTTCACCCAGCCCCACCAAGAAAACAAGAAACCAGATTTTACCCAGGCTCACCCAACCTCAGAGGCCAAGCTCCTTGTTTACATGACATGCCAGTGCCTCAGTTTCCCTTCCTGAAAACCAAGGCCTCAGAGGCCCTGCAGGTCACATTAACCCTCCCTTGGGAGATCCATCCGCATACCTGAGCCAGAGCTCAGCAACGTCAGGGAAGCAGCTGTCCAGGTGATGCCCCCCACCCTCTAGGGCAGGTGAGAGCAGGTACCTCTGTAGGGCCCAGCCCTCCCTCTCCTGGGCCCTAGCGAGACCTCGGCGGCACGGACCAGCTAGGGAAGCTGGAGTGTGGGTCAGCCTCCCTCACCCACTCAGGAGGCGTGACGTCTGGGTGACCCACTGCCCTGGAGCCAGCTCAAAGCCCCTCAAATTTGCCTCCTCCATCCCAGGACCCCTGCCCCAATTCCACCCCAGACGGCGGAGCCAAATTCATCCATCCAGCAAGGTTTTCCTCAGGCTCCTGCTATGTGGCAGGCCCTGCACCAGGCAGCGGGGCCCTGGGGGGAAGGCACAACAGACCCGCTCTCGGCCCTGGGAAGCACGGAGTACACAGGGACACAGGTGAGACTCGAAGAACTGATGAGTGCTGAGTGGCCATGAGGACAGGGTGTCGGGAGGGGACTGTGAGACCCAGGACAGCACTGGGGAAAGCTGTGACTGATTTGGGGGCTCAGGAAGGGCTGCCCAGAGGCAATGATGCAGGCACTGAGACCTGAAGGGTGACGAGGGGCTCCTGTCCCTGCTCAAGCCCCTCCAAAGCCCTGGCTCGGCTTGGCCCATGCTGTCCTCCTGCCACAAAGCCCCTCCATCTGTGCTGGTCCTGGGCCACCCTCGCAGAGTGCCCCTCCCTTCTCCATGCCGGAAACACCCACCAACCTCTCTGCTCAGCTCCAAACCCCCTCGGCCCCTTCCCTCTCCCCACGCCTTGAGAACCTCTGCTAGAGCCAAAATCACACCCCGATGAGGTCACTCGTCTCTATGTCCATCTCCCTCGCTGGACTGGCTCCTCCCTGAGGGCAGAGGGCAGGGCAGGGCTGTCTCCATCCTGGACCCCTGGCAGGGCTCACATGGAGCCAGGTGGCGGAGTGGTGAGAGGTGCAGAAACCCCACAACCTGCACTCAATCCTGGTCGGGCCCCTCATTGGCTGGGTGACCTGGGGCAAGTGGCCCCCCAGCCCGGGAAGGAGTTTCTCCAGAGCTCCCTTGAAGGCCAGCTGTTAGCATCAGTGTGTCTGTGCTGAATAAATGAATGAAGATGGGATGACCGGTACTTCCTGTCAGCCAAGCAGGAAAACAAGGCCTCGGGCACAGGAGAGAAATCCTCACGCCAGCCGGCCAAATCCTAGCCAAAGCTGGGCCCAGAAGCTGTGCACCTGGCTCAGCAGACAGTCACCGACCATGTGTGTGCCATCCCCAGGCAGGCAGTCCACCAGTGAACCCACCCAAAGAGAGAGGAAAAGAAATAATGTGCCAAGAGAGGAGAGACAAGGGGCCTCCTGAAGTCAGGAAGGGCTCCTCTGAGGGGGTGATGTTCACAGGAGAAAGAACATTCCAGGCAGAAGGAGCAACAGATGCAAAGGCCCTGGGGTGGAAGGGACTCAGAGTGTGGGGACATGAAAACAAGGACAGTGTGGCTGGAGCTGGCAGAAGAGATGAGAAGAGTAGAGATGAGATCACAGAGGTAGACGGGGCCTTGGGGGCGAGGGGGCAGCTGGGGTCTCATCTGGGTTACAAGAAACCCCCAGAGTGGGGCACCTGGGTGGCTCAGTCGGTTAAACATCAGACTTCGGCTCAGGTCAAGATCTCACGGGTTCCTGAGCTGGAGCCCCACTTGGGGCTCTCCGCCTTCAGCGCCGAGCCTGCTTCAGATCCTCTGTTCCCACCCACGCCCGCCCCTCCCCTGCTCAGACTCCTGCACAAACTTTCCCTCTCTCTCTCAAAAATAAATAAACATTAAAAAAGAAAGAAAGAAAGAAAGAAACCCCTAGAGTATCTTATATGCTAGAAAGTGGTATAATGAGGTTTACATTTTAAGTTACAAGCTCGCTCTGGTTCTGGGTGAATTACAGGCTGCCGGGGTGGGGGGGGGGGGGGGTGGGCAGGATGGAGGTAAGGTTACCAGGGAAGAGGCTGGGGCGGGGGTCCAGACAAGTGGTGGCAGGGCCTAGACCAGGGTAGGGAACTGTGGACGAATTCATGATGCATCCTAGAGGCAAAGCCATCAGAACTTCTTACGGACTGGACGTGGGGGACGAGATTGCAGCAATGAATCAAGGGACAACACCCAGGCTTGGGGACCCACATGCTAAGGACCCACTTTCCCCTCTCCTACTTCTTCTGCCTATCCCTCACCACATCCCGTGGGTTGTGGGCTCGGGCCCTGGGTCCAGGGACCACGGGGTTTTGACTTGCATCACCTGTGTCAGCTCTGGGGTGGGGGTGGGGCCTTCAGCACAACTCTGATGCCAAGTCACCATCCCCCTCTGCAGGCTGGGGGACGGACCCCAAAGAACCACTACAACCAAAGCCAGGATGATGAGCGCATGGCCCAACCAGCTGGCATTATTCCCACCTCAAGATGAGAAGCCAGCTGGGAGAAGATGTCACCAGCCCCAAGTCACCCAGCTCATCTGTTGAGCGTTCACTGTCCTAAGCCCTTCACGAAATCAGTTCTCTCAATTGTCACAACTCTATCAAGTCTGGACTACTGCTACCTCCATTTAACGTAGAAAGGCCTGGGATCGGAGAGATGAAGTTGCTCCCTCCTAGGGGCAGGTCCGGGCCCGGAATCCGGGGGGTGGGATCAGGGCTCTGGGGGACCTGGGCAGTCTGTGATGTCGCACTTCCTTTGGCTACAAAGCCCCACATGTCACGAAGTCAAGCCCCCTCCCCCGCCCCAACGCCCAGGCCAGCTTCCCAAATCCTCATGAACTGGAGACACCCAAGCCGGGGAAGCTGAGGACAAGGCCTGAAATGGGGGGTCTCGGGAGACCCCATCCCCACCCCCACCGATTTCCGGGGGAGCAGCGACCCGGAAATGAATGGGTTGTCAGGGCCTGGAAGCCTACATGGGGTCAGGGGTCGGAGAGAAGGAGCTGGGGTGGGGTCAGCAGGAAGCTCACAGCAGGGTCCCGAGGTTGAAGGTTATAGGGCAGAGCGAGAGGCGGGGCGGGGCCTGAGGGGGCCGGGCTGGGAGGTGAGGGGCTTCAGGGATTACTAAAGGTGGGTGGGCCCGCGGCGCCATTTTGTCGAACGGAGGGGGAGTCCGGGCCCGGCAGCCTCTCTCACCATCTTCTGTTTCCTCCGTCGCTGCCTCAGCCACCGCCTCAGCCACCGCCGCCGCCACCACAGCCGCCTTCTTAGCCGCCGCCGCACAGTAACTTCCAGCCACGGCACAGCCCACACTGATGGCGCCGCCGCCCCCCCTCATTGGCTTGCACTCTAGCCCCGCCCCAAGGATAGCGGCCTCTGCGCGCTTCCATTGGCCAGATCCCACTAAGTCACGCGTCCATTGGCCACCACACCTCCTCCTTTGGTGGTCAAGTTCGGTTGAGGAAGCAAAACCCCGCCCGGGAATTGGAGGCGAAGGCGCAAAATCCGGAAGTGGGCGGAGGCCGTGCCCCCGAAGTCTCTTGGGATTTGTAGTCCACAACTCCGGGAGGTTCCGCTAGTCTCTCGACTTTCTAGCGTTTACTTCACTTTTTCTTGTGGTGGCTCATGGAGTTTCCACAGCAGCCCCGGAAGACAGGGACCCACCGTAACACTCCCAGCCTCCTCCCCAGGGTCCTAACCTGTTAACAGATCTAAACTGTTCCGCACTTGCTGCTTAATATCTTTCAACCGACAGCTCAGATTCTCTTGTCCAAATGCCCCCGTGGCTCCCCAGTCCCCCAGGGATGCAGTCCCATCTCCCTGGCCCCGAATTTTGGAACCCTCCGGCATCTCTCAGGCACCTTTTATCTTGACACCTGGGTCTAATCCCTTCTCCCTTTGGGCCCTCCCAGATCCTGGTACTTCTCCCAGGAAGCCTTCTCTGATTTCATTCTTCCCAAGTCTAAGCCAGGCACTTCCTCTAGAGTCCCACAGCCCTCGCAATCCTCTCAGCCCTGACTCCGCTGTCTCCGAGCTGCCTGGGTACAAATCAAGTGCTCCTACCCTGCCCACCAGACTGATAGCCTGCCAAGGACAAGGACCCGACACCCAGTACATAGGAAATACTCAGTAGTATTAAGTGGAAACTATGAAGTATTATTATTCCAACAACACAGCAAAGGAGAAACAAGCACCTCAATTCATAGAAGCCAAATGAGCCTCAGAGGGTTAAGGCCTTTGCTCAAGGTCATACAAGGCATCCCCAAGAAGCAAGTGAATTCCAACACCAACCCCCTCCCCACAAGCCTCCCCAGACCTGTGGAAAATTATGACAGGTAGAAGACAAATGGAAATTCGGACATTTATTAGACACTTAATGATATTAAGGAACAACGTTAACCATTTTTTTAGGTGTGAAAAGTTGTTTTGGTTAGGTTCTTAAAAGGCCTGTCACCAGGCCTGGAGTGTTTAAAAAGGCTTTTTCTAGAAGAGATGCATTCTGATATACTTACAGAAGAAATAACCCGATGCCTGAGATTTGCTCCAAAATAACACAGGAGGGGGCAGGTGGGTTGTGGGTAACTGGTGGTCAGAGCTGTGTACAGAGTACACGGGGTTCACTGTGCTATTCAGTGGGCTGTTGCCGTGTGTTCAAAATTCTTCCTAATTCAAAAATCGTAGAAACGGACTAGGTCTGACTTCCTACTCCCACTCTCAGTCCAGCCCCAGACTTCTCCCCCTGGGCCAACCCCACAATTTGAGGTGCACGCTTGTCTGAGTCGTCCGGGCTCCCCACCAAAGCAACAGCAAGAGAGGTCCCAGGAGAGACAAAGGCTTTAATGGGGGTCCCGCGGTCGGCGTCGCAATCCTCAATGGCTCAGAGACTTCCGGCCTTTGTGCATGCGGCGAAGGATGACCCGGACGCCGGCCGGCGTGCTCAAGCGCCGGATCCAGCCGTGTTTGTGCTTGCGTTTGATGTTGCTCGGCTGATACTCGTTCCCGCGCGCCTTTCCCCGGCTCTGCTGTGCGGCGAGGAGTCCCCAGGCGTCGGGGAGTCCCAGCCAGGCCCGGGGCTGGAGCCACCTGCGGGGGTAGAGACACGGTGCGAAAGGTCAGAGGGGGAGCTCTGTGACTTCGGCGTGACGCTCAACCAGTCTGGAGCCTCGGCTTCCCTATCCGTGCCGGGACGGAGCCTGGCTGCAAGAGGCGCTCCATAAAGGCGCAAGGCGTTGGCAAGTCATGTTGTCCGTATACAGCTGGCACCAGCGCCGGACACCGCCGTTACTTCCAAATTTGGGGAAGGATCCCCGTAAGGACTCACCTCAGGCGGCCCAACTGGCGACCTAGGGATCCGACCAAGAAAGCCATGTCCAGCCGCACGTCGCGCGGTCCACACGCCGGCTATTCCAAAGCTTATAGGCTCTGCCGCTGCAGTGCGGAAACTTATGGGAAATGTAGTTTCTCCTACAGCGGAGCCCAATGGCCACCGGGTCCTCCTGGAGTTGCAGTTCTGCGCCTGCGTCCCATCTGTGTGCGCGTCCTTGCCGGCAAGGGAGTGTACTTCTTCATGTCGACCAACAGGTGGCAGACGAACGGCACCCGGTCGGCATGCGCCTGCGTACAAGACGTTGCTGGGAGCCGTCGTTCCTTCTCCCGTCGACCAGCAGAGGGTGCCGGGAGGTGACCGTGGGCGCAGCTGGGGGCAGCCTCAGGAAACGGCTGGTTGATCCTCCTTCCCCAGCAGGAGGCAGGCAGATGGCACACAGCTGGCTGGCAGCATTTCTAAGGGCCCAGCCAAGTCTCTGCTCTTTGGCGGGGTGCCCAGGAGACCTGAATTGATGTTGGCCGGATGTCCTTGGGGTGGTCCCTGCTCCTCTCGGGGATTCAGTTTCTCAGTGTAAAACTCATGGCTTTCAAGCTTGCCCTTGGTGGTGGCTCCATTCAGGCCCTAGAAATTTTTTTTCTAATACTCATATCCGAGCCCTTTCCCTTCTCACACAGCTTCTATGGCTCCCCATTGCCCCACGAAAAATACCCAGCTCCTCTGGCAAGCATATGAAGCCCTCCATACACACACACACACACACACACACACAATAAATTTCAGCGACACTTTCCAATGCCTGATGTTCCCCTATTCATCTCCCCCATCCCCATTCATCTTTTAAAATCCTCGGATATTTTCCTCTTCCCCAACCCCCTCCCTCCCTTTGGCCCAACCGTGCCCCCGTATAGCTCTCCCCAGACTCTCCCAAAAGCCCAGGGACCCCTCAAGGGCCAGGCTTGGGGCTGAGTCGCTGCAGGCTCCCCAGAATCTCCCAACTTGGAGGGCCCAGAGAGGGGCGAAAGGGACTGTTTACTGCATGAATCAACTGTAGTCTCCCAGGAGCACCCTGAGTGGGCAAGAGTGGGTGGTGGGACCTAATCCAGCTCTGGCAGCAAATTCCAGGAGCTGGGAGTGGGCAAGGAATGGTTAACCCCTTGTCCTCTGAAGTGCATCCTACCTGCACCATCACTTAGCAAACCACTACTAAGTGAGTAGTATTATACTACTAAACCAGTACAATAATCGTGTCAATAATGTATTGAGCATTTATCGTGCTGGGTGTTTTTAGCTGCATAGCAAACTCAGGGGATTAATTTCATAGAGAAATAAGGAGTCTCAGAAAAGTGGCTGGCCCAAGGTCACATATCAACAAAGGGCAGAGACTGAATTTGAACCTTGGGATCTCTGACTCCAGCTGGGACCACGGAGTCACCGGTTAAATTGACCAACGGTTAAACTGGCTCGTCTGTGAAATTCCAATTCATCTGTTTAAAGGTTTAACGAATAATAATTTCCGGGACTTGATATCACAAAGCCGTGGTTTTAAGTCCACTTCTGCCCTACAGTCCCACATCTTGCCTTGTGACTTTGTGCCCTTCATGAGCCTCAGTTTCCCGACCTGAAATTGGAAAGATCTGGGAACCTCTAGAACAGAAAGGTCAGCACAGAGAGAGGACCATGGGGCCCCCTTTGGAGGGTACAGGGCAGTTTGGAGGCAGAGGCTAGCCGAGGGGATCCTCTTCGCAGTAAAGGGCTCCAGCTGCTACCTCCCAGGAGCTCCGCAGACCCCAGTTTGGGCCCCCTTCTCGGCCTTGGGGCCAGGCCCAATCCCTCCCTCCACCTTGTTAAGCCCCTAAAGGGGGCGGGGTCGTTACTTCATGAGCCCGCCTCCATCCCCGAGCTGCGGCCTATGATTGGCAGTCTAACTAGGCCAGGTCGGTTCATAGCTGTGATTGGCCGAGGTGCCTGACCGTCGGCATGCGGCCCTCCCCCACCGGAGAGAGAATTAAAGGGCCGGCTCTCTGAGCGGCCGCGGGATGCCCCCGCGCTGACCGCCGTGGGCCCGAGGCTGCCCGCGTAGACGCGCCTGGGTCGACCCCGTGCCACCATGTAAAACGGCGCCGCAGGCGGACGCAGGATTCTCCGCCCGGGACCCCTCCGCCCTGCCCTGGGCTACGGGGCCCTCGATGAGGTGAGCGGGGAGTGGGCTCTGGGAGGGGGGACACGAGGTCCCCGGGGCTTCCACTTCGGAAGGGGGTGTGCACAAAGCCAGTGCTCGGGCTCTTAGGAACCCACAGAGCCCCAGTGGCCTCAACCCCGCCGCAGGGCTGACTAGCAACGGAGAGGCAGGGATCTGCCTCTGGGGAGGGGACCTGGCGTGGCGCATTTGCGTCCCCCTCCGCAATCCAGGGTTGGGATCTCAGTGGAGTGAGAGGCGAGACCTGCTCCCCCTCTATCATCAAGTCTGGGCCATCACAGGCCGTGCCTTTGGCGTGTCTTATCCCCAGGGCTCACAGGATGGGGACGGGGGTGGGGGGGAGGGGTTCGTCCCATCTCCAGGCCCTAGACAATGGGGGTGCGCTGCACGGGTATCCCCCTTGAGTTATGTAACAGCCTGTGGTTGCCATGGACACGGAGGGGGGGGGTAGCCCAGGGAGCAGGATGGAGGCCTGGAGGCCCCCAGGGAGGGTTTTACCTTCTCCATCCTCATCACCTTTGGGGATTGTGTGTCAGACCCCCCAGAAACCAGAGCACTGACTGGGGGTCGGGGGGGGGGGGGGGGCGCGTACAGAGTGTCCGGGCTTCAGCTTGTCCCTCTGTGAAACAGACCCAGTCTGGGTCTTGGGGAGCTGGACAAGGCCTTTTGGAGCTCAGTCCCTAAGTCCCTCCCTGAGGGCCTCACCTTTCAGGAGCCAGGTTCAGAGGCCTGGGATGGGGGCTCGCTGGAATCTGCACCTTTTTAGATGCCTTCAGAAGCATAAAGTAAGTTAGTGAGAGTGTGTGCCTGAATGGATGGATGGATGGATGAGTGAATGAGTGAATGAATGAATGAATGAATGGGCTTAGGAAGCCATAACTGCTATAATACTCAGCTGGGGGGGGGGGGTCCTCATTTGCTACAATGTCTCCTCCTCCAAGAAGCACCCCCTGACTATACCACCTTCCCTATGGACACCTCTTGGGGTCAGCCATAGCCAGGTCCTTCTCTCCAGGATAGACTAGGTTAGCCCAGGAGGGTGGCCAGCCACCATGCAGGCACTGACTAGACTAAACATCTTGGTGCTTGACTGGCTGTCGCCCTCCAAACACTGGGGGCCAGAAGGTACCTCCTAGCGCAGCTCACCTGCCCCAGGTGCAGGGATTGGGTGCTGTGGGGGTGGAGGGTTCCTCATGTAGATGACCCCTGAGATGGATGTGGCCCCACTTCCAGGACACGCCATGCTGACCGGGGTGACCGACGGGATCTTCTGCTGCCTACTGGGCGCACCCCCCAACGCTGTGGGGCCGCTGGAGAGCGTCGAGTCCAGTGATGGCTACACCTTTGTGGAGGTCAAGCCTGGCCGTGTGCTGCGGGTGAAGCATGCCGGGCCTGCTCCAGCCCCCAACCCACCTCCACCACTGCCAGATGCTGCCCAGGGGGACCGGTCTGGCTTGGTCCGCTGCCAGCGCCGCATTACCGTGTACCGCAACGGGCGGTTGCTGGTGGAGAACCTGGGCCGGGCACCCCGTGCTGACCTCCTGCACGGGCAGAATGGCTCCGGGGAGCCGCCGGCCGCCCTAGAGGTGGAGCTGGCGGACCCGGCAGGCAGTGACGGCCGCTCGGGCTCGGGCAGCGCCGGAAGTGGCAGCAGTGGCCGCCGGCGGCGAACCCGGCGCCCCAAGCGCACCATCCACATTGACTGTGAGAAGCGCATCACAAGCTGCAAAGGTGCCCAGGCCGATGTGGTGCTCTTTTTCATCCACGGTGTGGGCGGCTCCCTGGCCATCTGGAAGGAGCAGCTGGACTTCTTTGTGCGCCTGGGCTACGAGGTGGTGGCACCCGATCTGGCCGGTCACGGGGCCAGCTCCGCGCCCCAGGTGGCCGCAGCCTACACCTTCTATGCGCTGGCAGAGGACATGCGCGCCATCTTTAAGCGTTACGCCAAGAAGCGCAACGTGCTCATTGGACATTCTTACGGGTGAGCCGACGCTGGGGCGGGGATGGGGGTGAGAGATGGGGGGGCGGGGGGCGGGGGCGGCCAGGACGGGACACCCCCTCGCCAAAACGCTGCTTCCTCTCCTTGAAAAAAACCTCGTTAACATCTGTAACAAGATAGGGATTGCCGCCACTGCTATCGTTTCATATTGTTTTAAAGCAGTGTTTCTCAGCCCCGGCACCGCTGGTATCTTGGGTTAGGTCTTTCTTCTCTGTGAGGGGCTTTCATGTGGCTGTTGGATGTGTGGCAGCGGCATCCCTAGCCTCTACCCGCTGGTTGCCACTGGCGCAACGGCCTGGTGACGTTCATGACAATCTGAAGCGTCTTCAAATATTGCCCCGGGTCCCCTGGCCGGCAGAATCACCCCTGGCTGAGAACCACTGTCTTCAAGTTCAAAAAGCAATTGCTCTGAAGACCCCAAGGCCTCCAAGGAAGGGCTAATTAGAATCCTGTAAAGTCTTTTTCCAAGGACGCAGGTTGCTATAATTTTCACTCTCCCTTAAAGGGGTGACAGATAATACCATCTAGCATTTAGGTGAGTGCTCACTCCGTTGGAGACTGGACCTTGGTGCCTGATCACTGCCAAGGGGTACTCTTCTCTCCTTTTTCTTTTCTTTTTTTTAATAATTTTTTTGAACGTTTATTCGTTTTTGAGAAAGAGAGAGAGCGTGAGCAGGGGAGGGGCAGAGAGAGAGAGGGAGACACAGAATCTAAGCTGTCAGCACAGAGCCTGATGTGGGGCCCAAACCCACAAACCATGAGATCGTGACCTGAGCCGAAGTCGGACACTTACTGGACTGAGCCACCCTGGCACAGTTAAGCCCACCTCACTCTTGATCGTATCCTGTCCCTCTTTCCAGCAAGGGTTGGCAAGTTTTTTCTCCATGGGCCAGAGCGTAAACATTTTAGGTTTGCAGGACGTATGGTCATCTCTGTTGGAACTTTACAACTCTACTTTCGCCATAGCAAAAAGAGCAGCCATAATTGTAAACCAATGGGTGTGGCTGTGTTCCGGTAAAACTTTATTTGCTAAATGTACCCAACGGTGAACTTAGTTACTACTTTACAAAACAGAATGGCTATAGCCCACAGGAACTGGGCCGCTGGGGGCTCTCTCTTCAGGCTGCACCTCTCCCCCTGCATAAGGCAGGCTGACGTGCCACGTTCAGAAGCTGAAGACAGACTATTCTTAAAGGGAAGGGATACATAGGAAACAGGGACCTTCTCTGGGAAACCAAAGGATTTCATCGGATTGCTTCCTTAACACTTGACAATAAGTAACTCTTACCCCTTTGGGGGTCATGGTGGCTTTGAGGATCTGAGGAAAGTTCTGGATTTGGATCTTCTCTCCAAAAAAGAATTTACCCTCAACACATATATAGTTTTACAATTTGGGGGCATTTCAAATGCCACACCCATCCCTCCCATCCAGTGCCCATGGGCCCCCGGGGAGGAATGTTGGCCCTCGAGGACCTGCCTCTGAGTGAGGGAGGGCATTAACTCCCTCACTTACTGCATCCTGCTGACTCCCACCCTTCAACCCTCCCCACCACCCCCCTCCCCACCGACAGTGTCTCCTTCTGCACGTTCCTGGCACATGAGTACCCAGACCTGGTGCACAAGGTGATCATGATCAACGGCGGGGGCCCCACGGCATTGGAACCCAGCTTCTGTTCCATCTTCAACATGCCCACGTGCGTCCTGCACTGCCTGTCACCCTGCCTGGCTTGGAGCTTTCTCAAGTGAGTGACCCTGGCCCTGGCCGACCCTGGCATCTCCCTGAGTTGGGTGGGAGGGGGGGGGCTGTACTGCTGGACTGGCATTGGGGGACACCCCTGGTGGCCCAAGCTGGCATGAGGGCTCCAGGAATGCCTCCCCACCACCAGGGCCGGCTTTGCCCGCCAAGGAGCCAAAGAGAAGCAGCTGCTAAAAGAGGGCAACGCATTCAATGTGTCGTCCTTCGTTCTGCGAGCCATGATGAGCGGCCAGTACTGGCCTGAAGGTGATGAGGTCTACCATGCTGAGCTCACTGTGCCCGTCCTGCTCGTCCATGGCATGCACGACAAGTTTGTGCCGGTGGAGGAAGACCAGCGCATGGCTGAGGTAGGGCCTTGGCACCCTGGCCCCCACACCCTGCAGATCCCCCTGTGTGTGCACCCCAGGTGGACTCTGCCTTGTGCTCCAGCCCCAGGAAACTGAGAGCTAAGATTAAGGGAGGAATCCAGAACGTGGGGCTGCCCTGGACAGGTATTAGGTTATGTGCTTTCCCCATTGCACATCAAAGGTGCTCTTTACCACTGGGGTTTGTATAAGTGACCAGGGATGCAATACAGAATTCTGGGAGAGGGTGGGCCAGAGGATCTTTAGGTCAGAGACTACCAGGAAAGTGTTGTGGGATCCCCAGCACTTGGAATAGCTCTGGACGAGCAGTTCTGAACCAGCAAGGATTCTGGCCCCTGGGGGACATCAGAAATGTCTGCAGCCTTTTTTTTTTTTTTTTTTTTTTTTTTAATGTTTATTTGCTTTTGAGAGAGAGACAGAGCACAAGCCGGGGAGGGGCAGAGAGAGAGAGGGAGACACAGAATCTGAAGCAGGCTCCGGGCTCCCAGCCATCAGCACAGAGCCCGACACGGGGCTCGAACCCACCTGAGATCATGGCCTGAGCCAAAGTCGGACGCCCAACCGACTGAACCACCCGGATGCCCCTGAAATGTCCACAGACTTTTCTGGTTGCCATGAATGGGGAGGAGGGGCTTTTGCCATCCGGTGGGTGGATGCCAGGGATGCTGCTCAACATCCTTTGATGAACAGAATGGCTTCACAGTAAAGAATGATCCCCTAACAAGTGTCAGGAATGCCAAGGTTAAGATTCCCGGCATGAGAGACCTTGCCTTTCTGTCTGTCTCAGGGATTATCACCCAGCAGTGAATTTGCTCCCTACGGACATGAGGCAGTGTCTGGAGGCTTTTTAAAGTTGTCACACTGTGGACTGAGGGGAGTGAGACACTGCTAACTGGCATCTAGTGGGTCAAGGCCAGGGACGATGCTCAACATCCCACAGGGCATGGGACACAGCCCCCACCACGGAGAATGATCTGGCCCTAAATGTCAGTAGTGCTGGGGTTGAGAAAGCCTGCTCTGGACGTATCGTAGGCACCTAATAAATGTTGAATGAATACTGAGTCGAGCTCCACTGGGGCGGCAGGCAATTCTCTGCGTCCAGCTTGGATGGAAGTAGAGGGATGAAGGGTAGAGCATAGGAGGGACTTCCTAACGCTGCAGGCGTGGTGTGGGGGTGGGCTTGGGTGCCCCACGAGGCACCATTCTACGTTGGCCGCCCTGAGCCTGTGCCCCTCCCCGCAGATCCTGCTGCTGGCCTTCCTGAAGCTCATTGATGAAGGCAGCCACATGGTGATGCTGGAGTGTCCGGAGACGGTCAACACACTCCTCCATGAATTCCTGCTCTGGGAGCCCGAGCCCTCGCCCAAGGCCCTGCCCGAGCCCCTGCCCGCGCCCCCAGAAGAGAAGAAGTAGCCGCTGGGCCGGCCGGGCATCGGGCATCACTTGGTAAGCCGCGGAGCAGCAAGAGGAAGCCAGGAGCAGCCCCACGTCCGCCGCGCGGACCACCTGGGCGGGCTGTTCGCTCCGGTGGGCGGAGTCAGGGTAGGGAGACGCCCCCAGGCCGGCTGGGTGGGGCACGGCATTCTCCCGAGCCAAGTGGATACACCGCTCTCCGCTTCCATCCTGCCGGACCCATCGGTGTTTGGGGCCGCAGCCAGAACCCCCGTGGAGGATGACCTTGTACAGAAGTCCCTGCCCCTCAACGCCACGGCCGAGGCAGGCCCCTCCACCCCCTCTCTGTCTTCCGTGTCAGCCGTGCTTGATCCTGGGACCCTCGGGGCCCCGCCTCATTGCCCGAGACCCCCCCCCTACCCCCCATTTCTTGGCGCTGGGAGCTATTGTTGCCCAAGGGAGAGGGGAGGGATGGGGGGGCTGGCGCCACTGAACCTGCACATCTCAACTTGTAACTCAATAAAAAGAAGCGACAATCTGAGTCTCCGGACCTGTGCTGGGTGACCGCAGGGCAGGGTCGTCCTGAGCCTGAGTTTCCCCATCTTGCAGGCTGGGCTGATGAGGGTCCCACCCACTCAGAGATGAACTGCAGAGAAGTAAGGGCGTTGGCTGTCCAGGCTTACTTCCCGAGTTCTCCCTCCCTCCTCAGAATGCAGGGGCTTCTTGGGCAGTATTCCCAGAGCAGAGACAGGTGGTGAGCTCCCCGTCCTTGGAAGGCAGGAGGCCGTCCAACTGAGGTTCATACAGCGGTTAAGGTGAGGATCAGTAGATGTTGCGTGGGTTGCAGTAGCCATAATTGAGTGCCACGTGTATACAAAGCTCTGTGCCAAGTGCCTGACACCATGTTCGTTGAGTTCCTTTTATCCCATGCTACAGGGCAACTTGGTACCTTTTACTCTCCATCCACCTTATCTTCCAACTTGGTTCAAGGCCACTTTTGTCGTGAAGAATTTTTATGTTGGAGCCAATGAATCTGTCTTTTTTCATTTTTGGCAGAAGGATTTCTTCTATATTTTCTTACTTTTTTCTCTTTAGTTTATTTACTTATTTTTTTTTCAACGTTTATTTATTTTTGGGACAGAGAGAGACAGAGCATGAACGGGGGAGGGGCAGAGAGAGAGGGAGACACAGAATCGGAAACAGGCTCCAGGCTCTGAGCCATCAGCCCAGAGCCCGAGGCGGGGCTCGAACTCACGCGAGATCACTCGAGATCTCGCGAGATCGTGAACTCACGGACCGCGAGATCGTGACCTGGCTGAAGTCGGACGCTTAACCGACTGCGCCACCCAGGCGCCCCTAGTTTATTTACTTATTTTGAGAGAGAGAGAGAGAGCAGGAGCGGTGGGGGGGGGGGGGGGGGGGGCAGAGAAAGGAGAGAGCGAGAGAATCCCAAGCAGGCTCTGCGTGATCTGAGCTGAAATCCGGAGTCAGATGCTTAACTGAGCCATCCAAGCGCCCACTCCTCTATATTCTTCTCTTTTTTTTAATGTCTATTTTTAAGAAAGAGCCAAGGCACATCTGCGCACACTTGAAGGAAGGAGGAGCGGAGGGGGAGGAAGAGGGAGAGGGAGAGAGAGGATCCGAAGTGGGCTCTGCGCTGACAGCTGAGAGCCCCACGTGGGGCTCAAACCCACAAACCCTGAGATCATGACCTGAGCCAAAGTGATTGCTCAAGGGACTGAGCCACCCAGGCGCCCCTCCTCTGTATTTCCTAATGTGTCTCGAGGCTTGTGTGGACGGTGAGGGGAGAGCATTGTCCCTTTAGTTACTGCATCTTTGGTCCTTTCCCCACTGGTTTGTGAGCCCACCTTTAGTTTCGCGTGGGGTTCTGGTTGAGACAGTGTTCCCCCCTAGCAAATTCTGGAGACATGTTTTATTGCCACAACTGGGGATGGGAGGAAGTGGGTGGAGCCCAGGGATGCTGTCTTGACATCCTACAATGCACAGGACGGCCCCTACTGCAAAGAATAATTTGGCCTCAAATGACACTAGGGTCCACCTTGGGAATAGACAAAGCCCATCTCTTTGGGGTCTTTTTGGGGGGTGGGGGTGGGGTCTCTGGATTCTTTCCCAGTGACATCTTGGTGAATTCCTGGGCATATGGCACACTTTTCATTGCTATCACTTTACCAAGAGACTTGGGTCTGGGAGCCCTCCGGGTCTTCTTACACGTGAGGAACGAGAAGCTTAGAGAAGTTTCTTTGGTTCGGTTAAAATGGTTGAGTCCCCCCACTCACACACAAAATGGTAGAGTCCGACCCACTCCAGAGGCCCGGCCCCTAATTACCACACCAGCCACACCCCACGAATAGCCAGGGGCTCAGCCCGCAGGAATCCAGGCGGGTGGGAACCTCAGCGCAGGTTACCTCCCGCCCCCTTCAGGACCTGGTTCGCTGAGCCACGATGATGGGCAGGGGAATCAACCCAATGAGGCGGCGGATCCTCCCAAATCTAAATACACTGAAAGCTTGAAGAAGCTACTTCTGGAAACCAAAATGATCCCGCCAACACCTCACCAGGATGACAGCTTGGCATTTACTAAAGCTCTAAGCATATGTGAAGTCTGATGTGGTACAGCATCGCCAGGAAGTGGCGGTTAGTTATTCCGTTTTATGGTGGAAGAAACAGTGGCAGAGAAACAATGTCCGGAGGCCCGAGTTGCACAGCTATCCTGGGGAGGGCTGGTCGCTCACCCACACCCTGTCGACCTCCCCAGCTCTGCCCACATATCACCACACACAGCCGGCCCCTGGAGAGCATCATGGCACCTCCCTTCCCCAAGAGACTTTCCACCAGGGCAGACGGGCTGCCTCTGGCTCAGTGCCGGGCTCTGAACCACATATTGCACTGCATGGCTTCGTTTACTCCCATCTCCACAATGACCCTCTGAGGTAGCACTCCTCACTGTCCCCACTGTACAAAGTAAGGAAACTGAGCCTCAGAGCGACAAATTCCTGGCCCGGGGTCCCATAGCCGGGAAGCAGAGAAATCTGGCTCTTGACTTGGGCAGAGTCCGCCAGTCCATCCCTCACGTGAGTCCCCTGCGTCTGGGAGAAAAAAGCGGACTGTACAGACGGGACCAAACTGCCAAAGCGTTAGCATGCTCTGAAGCACTAGAACATTCCAAAGAACTTCTGCTTCCTTATTTGTCCTCCTCCCATGACAGGAAGCTCATTACGTCTCCAGCAGGTCCATCTGTAACAAAGTCCTCCCTCAGCTTGAGGGGGGGATATGCCATGCTGCCTGCCCCCCCACCCTCCGGGCTGCGTGCTGGAGATGGGGGGCTGATGTCAGCATGGGGCAGCTGAAACATTCAAACACCCCGATCTCTACCTAGGCTGGACGGTCAAGTCCCCAGTACTCCGCCGCGGGCCTGGATGTCCTGGGGCCGCAGCTCTCGCTCACCCTCGGCCAAGAAGACAAGGAGGGCGCGGTGCAGCAGATGCACCCCCAAGCGGCGTCGCCGGGTGGGTGGCCAGCTTGCCACCACTCCATAGCAGTGTCCTTGTCTCTGGTTGGTCAGTGTCTGGATGCCTGGAGAGATTAGGGGTGAGGTCACAGGGGCATCCTTGGAACCCCCTGGCAGAAGTGACGGTGAACCCACTGCATATTACCCTTAAGCAGGGACAAACCAAAAGAGCAAAAAAATGTGCACATGAAGGTACACAGTTGGCGCTCAATAATTGCTCATTGGCTGAATGAATGAACAGCTCTGAGAGGAAAGGGGTGAGGGAATCAGTAGATCAAGTGCCCCTCATATGACTCCCCCCACCTCACAAGTCAGGCACCTACCTAGAGCATCCACAAGACACGCCTCTCGAGTATAAGCCTCCACAGCAACCACATGTTGGAAGCAATGCAGGGAGACAACACCACGACCACTGGCCCAGATGTCCAAGATCTGGCGCACTTTGGGGCAGGCCTAGTGGGCCAGGGTGGGGTCAGGGACTGTCCTCCAATCCCCTCCTTCCTTAACCTCCCCAAGACCCAGCTGCCCCTGCCATGACCCTGATCTATATCCTCACACCTGCTTTCCTGGCTGTCGACGGTGGCTGAGGGCCTCCCAGAGGTGGACATCTGGCCGGGCCCGTGTCCCTTTCCCCACATAGAAGATGGCATGGACAAAAGTCCGAAGGCGTTCAGCTGGGGTCAGTGAGAAGGCTCGGGCTGGCAGGTCCTGAGTCTCCCTGGATGAAAGGGGTCACTCAGAGAAGAAGAAGTGATGACAGTTGCCCCAGAAACAGTTTCTAAGTTCGCAAAGCAACTCGAATCCGAGTCCAGTGAGCCCCTTCCGGGGCAGAGAGCGGTGGATGCTCTCCGAGGACACTCAGCAGCTTGAACGGGGTCTAACCAACCTTTTATAGATAAAGGAGCTGATGACCAGACAGGGCTGGTGCCCCTTTTAAAGATACAAAGCAGGGGCACCTGGGTGACTCAGTGGGTGAAGCACCCAGCTCTTTGATTTCGGCTCAGGTCGTGATCTCACAGTTTGTGAGATCGAGCCCTACATCGGACTCTGCACTGACAGCGCAGAGCCAGTTTGGAATTTTCTCTCTCCCTCTCGTTCTGCCCCTCCCCCACTTGCACCTCCCTCTCGTTCTGCCCCTCCCCCACTTGCACGTGCACATGCACTCTTTCTCTCTCTCTCAAAATAAACAAATAAATATTAAAGGTACAAAGCAAAGGGGCGCCTGGGTAGCTTAGTTGGTTGAGCATCTGGCTCTTGATTTTGGCTCAGGTCATGATCTCACGGTTCGTGGGTTCCAGTCCCACGTCAGACTCTGTGCTGACAGTGTGGAGCCTGCTTGGGATTCTCTCTCTCCCTCTCTCTCTGCCCCTACTCTATTTGCACTTGCTCGCTCTCTCTCTCTCTCTCAGAATAAATACACTTAAAAAGAAAAGGATACAAAGCAGACCAATCCCAGAATTTTCTATCCCTGCCCCAAGTACCTGGGGTCCAGCAGTAGATACGTGAAGCTGGACTTCACGACCCCCTCCCTCCACCTTCTCTTGGGGTCCGGCCGCTCAAACTGCTGGGCAAGCACATCCTCATCTGCCTGGGCATCTGGGATACAGCCTGTCCGCAGGGCTTCGGCCAGCTCTGGGCTGTGCCCTGAAAAGTCTGAGCCTGGGGCGGGCAGGGTGTGTGTGTGTGGGAAACTGAGTCAAGGCAGACAAATGAAGGGGTTGTTCCCAGACATAAAGAATAAAGGGGGGAGGACCAAGAGCCAGGGGTCTCCAGGGATCCCTGGAGGTTCCTTGGACTCTGGATGCCCAGAACAGACTAACCAGGAGCAGCACGGGCTTCTTCCAGCCGTCGGGGGTGGTACATCCGAGTGAAGGGTGTGATGGGGCCAGGGTTCTTGCCAAGTGCTCGGAGCCCTCGAAGTACCTCCAGGTCTGTCATGGCAGGGACTGGAGGGCACCAGCGAGAGGGGGCAGGGTCCCTGCCCCCTGTGGGGCTCGCCTCATCCTCTGTCAGCCAGAGGGCAGCCACATCACTGTCGAGGGACAACTCTTCGTCTTTCAGGAAGTGAACATGGGGGAGTCCAGGCAGTGGCTCCCGAGGGGGGCTCTGCGCAGGGCTCCCATCGGGGAGGGCTTGGGGGGAGGGGGAGGCATCTGGCGAAGTCAGAGTCAGGGCCTGCAGACAGGTATTTAGTTCTGCCTCCCTGTCTGCCGCAGCAGCTCGATGTACCAGCTGTGGGGTACCTGGGGACCTTGGCGTCCTCTGGGAAGGTCGAATAGTAGGCATGAGTCTCTGCTTGGTCTGGCGAGATGACCTAGCCCAGGAGGAGGTGTGCGGGGCTGGGTCTTCAGTTCCAGAAGCTTCAATCGCAGTGACAAAGGAGGCATCTGAGCTGCAGTCCCACTGTCCTGGGGGGTACTCCAAGCTGCTATCCTTGTCAGCAATCTCAGGGCAGGCCAGGTGGCTGGGGAGTCTGGGGCCAGCTTCCAGGCCTATGTCCCTGCCATCACTTCTGCCCAGTGCTATGAAGCCCAGCGTCACATTGGGAAGTCCAGAGGGGCTGGCGTCCAGCCCCTTTCCCCAGGGGCTTGGGCCTGAAGTAGGGGATGAGAGGGAGGGTCAGAGAGGAAGGGTGAAGAGAGCCAGAGCCAGAGATGGGGGTTGGATCAGACAGAAAGAGTCGCAGGGAGGAGGGAAAGAAACGGAGGCAGACAGTTTACCAGCCGGCCGCACCGCGTGTGAGCCAGAACCAGAGAGCGGTCATCAGAGAGACACGCAAAACTAGATCAGAGATTAAGCCCCGAGGACGCGCAGGCGCCACCCACCGCCAGGCTCGGGCTCAGGCTCAGGCTTCTGGCTCTCTGCCCGGGTCCGGGTCGATGTCTTCGTCCGAGTCTGGAGTTCCCGAAGGACGTGTGCGCAATCCTGGTGCCCCTGCTGCTCCGCCAGGTCCAGCGGCCCGAGTCCGTCCTGCGGCGGCTTGGTCAGCAGGGGGCACCCGAGGCCCTTTTCCCTCCCTTCCTCGCTCCCTCCGGGTCCGCCCCGCCACTGCGGGCGCTGGGCTCCCACCTGGTCGCGCAGCGTCGGGTCCGCTCCATGGCCCAGCAGCAGCTCCAGGCCGCGGCGACAGCCCCAGGCGGCAGCCACGTGCAGCGGCGTGAGCGCCTCGACCGATCTGGGGCAGGAGCGGAGGAGAGGTCAGCGGAAGAGGGAATGAGATCTCCGCCTCCGGACCCCGGAGACCGGGCTCTCGGCCCCCTATCTCCACCGCCCCCCACCCCACCCCCCAGCCTGAGACACCACTCTTGGATCCTAGACACTGCACCCTCGGCCAGACTCAAACCTCTGCTCTCTGACCCTAGAGCTCCTACCTCCACATCCGAATCTTTGATCCCTACTTGGCCCGAGCGCAACCTCCCATCCCACCCTCAATCTGGCACCGTAGCCCCCGCCCTTGGATCTTTAGGAACCCGCCCCCAAGTCCCCAAGCCCCACCCTTGGGCCCCGAGTCTCCGCCCTCGGGCTGTGAGATGCCCTCTCCAGGACTCCCAGTTCTCGCCCTTGGATTCGGGAAATCCCTCCCCTGCGCGGATCACTCCGCCCCGGGTACGGGCCCCGCCTCACCGAGCGTTAGCATCCCCGCCCCGGTGCAGTAGGGCCTCCAGGCAGCGCAGACCGCGCGAGTGCCGGGCTCTGGCCGCCAGGTGCATGGCTGCCACGCCATCCGCGAGCACCAGGTTGGGGTCCGCGCCGCGGCGCAGCAGTTCTTCCACGGCCCTACGGACTGGGAGGTCAGAGTGGACCACGACCCTCGCCCCACCCCCCCGGCCCGCCCAGCCCTCGCCCTCACCGCGGCTCCTCCTCCCGCAGCGCTGCCCGCAGCCGCCGCGCCAGGCCGGCCGCCGCGGCCATACCCGGGATGCCCCCGGGCCCTGCCGCCTTGCCCGTCAATTTCGAACTTCCCGCGGCTCCCTTGTGCGCACGCGCCGCTCCACCCCTCGCCTCCGGTCTCCGGATGCCTCCGGAGCGTAGTGTCCCCAGCGGAGCGGAGCTACGGCGCACCCGCGTCCACATCAGGGTTCGGGGCTTCTAGTGCCTGCGGGGGCCCGCGACACCGAGTGGCGCTCAAGCAGGGTCTGGGGCCGCCGATAAGGACCCGGGCGGGTGGAGGCCACCGAGGGTGTCATTATCTCCTCTCAAAAGCGGGGAAATGTGAACGCACCCTCACGGAGGAGATGGAGCTGCGTCCCGGGCCCAGAGGTGCCCACATGCCACTGTGTCTCCAGGAACGTTTTGCCCAGGCGGGCTCCACCGACGGACACGACCCAGATACCACGTCAGGATTCAATTAACAGCTCCCACCTCCATCTCCGTGTCGCCCGTTTTCACTCCTGGGGAAACAGGAGTCCGTTACTTTGGAGTGCCGGCCGCTGAGGGCCTTCATTTTCCCCTCTGCAAAATGGGAGAATCCCTTCCAGGCTGGTGTGAAATTGAACGGGTTTCACCACAGGGATCTGGTACACAGGTGCCCAATAAATGCTCATACGGAGGAAAAGCTGGGTTTTTTGTTTTTTTCTTTTTTTAAATATAAGAATCTAGCTGCTAGGGGCACCTGGGTGGCTCACTCCGTTAATCGTGGGACTTCAGCTCAGGTCATGATCTCCTGGTCAATGAGTCCGAGCCCCTTGGGCTCTGCACTGACTGCTCAGAGCCTGGAGCCCTGCTTTGGATTGTGTCTCCCTCGCTTTCTGCCCCTCCCCCACTCATGCTCCGTCTCTCATTCACAGTCGCTCAATATCCAGGTAGATAATTGAATCGTAGACCTGTTGTGTGTCTCTGGTCTCCCTTTCTCTGGAAAAAACCCCTATTATTTCTTGAAAGAGCAGTAATCCCGTGGCAGAACAGAGGCATGGCCAACCGGAGCATCTCACAACTCTGGCCCACGACTGGCCCAACTGTAAGGTTACCTAACCCAGGCAAGACCGGTCACATGGAGGTGTTGGGAGCCCTTGCTTCACCTGGGCTGTAGTTTGGGGAACAGTCACAGCCATCACATCCCTTTCCATGGTTTGGGAGAAGAGCAGGGCACACTGAACTCCAATCACGCAAGACAGTTCGGCCCACCCCAGTGGCATTATTGTCTCAACAAGTGAATGCAGCCTGGCCTGAAGCTGCACTTCGCTTTTTGTCTACAAGAACCTGGCCACTCCCTTCTGTTCAGTGGGTAGGTTTTCTGCCACTTGCAACCAAAAAGATCCCAGAACACAAGGTAACTGTTGTGGAGCTGGGTTAGGGATTCTCAGATCTTTACTTTGATGATCAAAACACACAAAGAAGAACAAAAAATTACAGTTCACAAACTGGCGACGGGATGTGGGCTGGAAAACACCGGGAATGGGTGCCCAGGGTCCCTGGGATGCTTCCTGGAATCTTGAGTTTCTTGCCAGGGCCCCCAGGTGCCCCGGGAGCCTCCTGGAACCCTCCCCATCAGGGTGCCACAGAGCCTGGTTTGAGAACCATTCTCCAAGCCAAGGGTTTCGCTGCACAGGAAGGCTGAGAGGCACGGGGATGGTTCAGACAGTGGCTTCAACCTCAGTGGCTTCATCGTCCTCCTCCAGCAGGCTGTAGGAGGCGTGACTCTGGCAGGGCCGCTGCAGTGGGTGAGCCAGCAGCTTAGCCATACAGTTGTGCAGCTCAAGGGCTGGCCCAGCCAGTGCCACCTCATACTTGTAGCTGGTCCCCTTGGTATCCAGGCTGCCCATGAAGGCAAACATGTCCTGTGGGGCCAGAGAGGGGCTGTTCAGGCAGAGGTTCCCCTGACGGACCTCTCTGCCCCTGGAGGGCTTCCCTGAGGAGGGGGCATCAGAGATAGGTTCCGAAGGATGAAGAGGCGTTTGCCAGAAAGAAAGCATTCCCACAGTCAGCAGATGTTCCCTGCCACCCACCCAGTGTTAGGGACTCCAGGAGGTCTCAGGCCTGGAGAAGCACAGTTGGGTGCAGACTACCGCCAGCCCCCACGCTAATCATCCCTGACGAACAGAGACTTTTGGTCTGGGTGCCGAGGCAGCAGTAGGAGCCAGTCTCAACTCCACCTGTTCACAGTTGGGTAAACTGAGGCTCAGAGGGAAACAGCCTATTCAAGGTCCTACAGCTAGGTCAGGGCTGGGATATAAAGGACCAGCAGGGCCTGGGAAGCAGGGAGGGAAGGGTGCTCCAAGCACGGGGCCCCGTGAGAGCAAAGGCAGAAAGAGAGAAGCAGGAGAAGCTAAGGATGAGGGGGGCAGGACCCTATGTGCTCAAGGGGCCACCGTCGCAACGGCCCCCGCTAGCTCACGGCAGCCAGGCAGAAATGGTTGTGGAATGACTAAATGACCACACCCCAGCACGGCCAGGGCTCCAGGGCTGCAAAATGGAGGTGGGATTCCCAAGGCCCAGGGCAGGGGGGTTCTGAGACACCCCATCTACACCGACCTGCCACCCACACGCACAACGGCCTCTCACCTTCCAGCTCATTTCCTCCTCTTTCTCGTCGGCGCCATTGTGGATGTAAACAACATCGAAGAAGAAATACGGGCACTGGAACATTTTCTGCAGCAGAACAGCAGCCTTCAGGGCTCGAGTCACCCCATGCCCCTACGACAGTTCCCCAGCTTCTGTCCTGGACTCTGGGAACCTGCCTATAGGCACCCAGCTCTCGTGATCAGGAAGTCCCTCCTCGTGCCTAGCCACCACTCTGCTGGCTGCATATATCCCTCCCTCTCCCGGGCCTCACTCACCTTCATGGGCTCCGTCAGGGAGAACTGGGGCTGGCAGGGCGGACGGCTATAGACCAGGATGGTGCGGACCACGTATGGGGGCGGAATTGTCTGCACATTCTCCGTGACTGGCAGCTCAGTCTTCTGCTGGCTGCATAATGGAGGGTGGGGGACAGGTCAGAGCACTGGGGATCCGCCCTTCTTGTCACCCTCAGAGAGCCCAGGCCTTCAATGGGCATGCAAAGCCCCACATGACCCTTCCCAAGTTCACTGCTGCCTCTGAGCCTTCCCACATGTTGTTCCTTCTGCCTCCCCAGCCTCACCCTTCTGCCTGACCTCTCCTGCTCTATCAGGGAGACTTCGTTGACCCCAAAGCTGGAGCCTGCTCTGACCACCCTCACGATCCTGAACATCCCCCCCCCCCCCCCCCCCCCCGCATTGCTGACCTCAGGTGTACCTGTCCCACCAAGCCAGAAGACTCTAAGGCAGGGACCCAATCTTATCTGCTAGGTTAGCACCAAGGTCCCCCATCGGCCACAGCTGGATCTCACGTTAGGCAGAGGGCATTAGGCAGACAGAGGGCTGATGTCTTTAATATGTGAAAAGCAAATCTGATCATTAATAAGAAAAAGGCTGACACCTCCCTAGGAAGATAGGCAAAGGGGACCAACAGACAAATCACTGTAGGAACACTGACTGGCTTACAAATGAATGAAAAAAAAGGCTCAGGGAAAACCACAGCGAAAGCAACAGGTGGCCTCTTGCCACCATCAGACAGAACCTTCAGCAGCGCGAACAACCCCAGTGCCGGGGGAGGTCCACAGGGCTGGTTTCCCGGGAAGGTTCTCTGGCAGAGCCTAGCAGGTTAAAAATACACACCCCTTTGATCCAGCATGACTTCCACTGAGTATTTACAGGACGGCTTCACTGGCAAAGTTTGCTGAGACAGTTGTACCAGGTTAATCACGACGGAAGAGGCAAGACAAGGTCCATACCCATTTTAGGGGGCTGGAGAAAACAGGGGTTGGACTACTAGGACCCATAAGCTAAACTTGGTTTTTACGTTTTTAAAGGGCTGGGGGAAAAATTCAAAAGTAGAACATTTTGCGACGCGTGGAAATGACATGAGATTCAAAGTCCAGTGTTCATCAGTAAAGTTTTTTTGGTACACGGCCACAGCCGCCTGGGATAGGTAATGGTTTGTGACCGGTTTCAGATTACTCCAGCAGAATCAGAGTCACTGTGACAGAGACCACATGGCCTGCAAAGCCGGAAATGTTTCCTGTCTGGCCCTTTACGGACACTTTGCTGCCCCCTGGATTAAAACAACGGTATGGGGGACCTCAGGGCCGTCGCAGACTAAAATGGAAGGCGAGATGAGGGGAAGGCAGTACTTACATGAGGCTGAAGAGACCTTCCAGATCTGGCAGGGATGCTAAGGAGAAGGCTGGTGGCAGAGCATGGGCAGAGCATCATCCTGGTGACAGGAGAGCCTAAGCACCTTCACACCTGCTGGGTACCACTGTGCAGGAGACATGCTGTGTGACCCTGGCCCAGTCACTTGCCCTGTCTGAGCCTGTTTTCCCTCAGCATAGATCACAAAACAGAAAGCCAGCACTGGATGCCCTGAAAACCCTGGGTGACTCAAAGTTCCTCTTTCCCTCCCAGCCAGGGCAGCTGTCCTCACAATGAGAGCCGTGGGTGGGGTGTCCCCATTCCCTACCTCCTAACACTCAGCATTGTTTTCTTTTTTTTTTAAACATTTATTTATTTATTATTGAAAGAGAGAGAGAGAGAGCGTGAGCAGGGGAAGGGCAGAGAGAGAGGAAGACACAGAATCCGAAGCAGGCTCCAGACTCTGAGCTGTCAGCACAGAGCCCGACGCGGGGCTCGAACTCACGAATCGCGAGATCATGGCCTGAGCCCAAGGCGGACGCTTAACCGACTGAGCCACCCAGGCGCCCCACAGCATTGTTTTCTAACTTATTTTCTATCTGAGTTTTGGGCTGCATGTGAGCCTTTTGTGTTCAAATTAACATAAAATGTGCCCAGGTTGGGGGAGTTATAACAGTGATTATGACTTTTCAGTCACGTATTGCCATTTATTGAGCACCAACTGTATACTTGGTCCTGCACAGAATGCTCCACACCACGAGTGTGGTTTTGACATCTAGAGTCTAAATCAGCTTTTTTTTCTCCTTTTTTTCTTTTCTGTATTATGACTTTAACAGCAGGGGAGCCTGGGTGGCTCCGTCGGTTGAACGTCCGACTTCGGCTCAGATCTTGATTGCGCGGTTCGTGAGTTCGAGCCCCGCGTCGGGCTCTGTGCTGACAGCTCGGAGCCTGGAGGCTGCTTCGGATCCTGGGTCTCCCTCTCTCCCTCTGCTAGTCCCCTGCTCGCGCGTGCTCTCTCTCTCAAAAATACACACACGTTACCTTAACGGCAACCCTAGGGGGAAGAAGGTTTTGTGCCTCCCGTTTTAGAGGGATGAAAACACTGAGGTTCAAGGCTACTTGCCCAAGTTTGTAGTGACACAACTGGGGTCTGGACCTGAGCCGGACTTCTGGGGGTTCCAAGACAACGGAACAGCCCAGCCCCCGCCACAGGGCACCCTGCCTGGAAGGATACCAAAGGTGGAGCAGGAAGCCGTCTCTAGGTCATAGAGGCAACTGCAGAGTTCGCGGGGATCAGAGGTCAGGCCGGACAGCTGTGGGGAAGCACAAGCCTCAGCGAGGTACTTCCCCACCCCCGGGGAGCCCCTAGGCGCCCCGATCCCTGCCCCAGCCTCACCCAGGCGATGTCATCATTCACCACCACCAGTGCGAATTCGTGACTCTTGTCGATCTTGTGTTTTGTCCGCACAAACATCTCAATCATCTTCTGGGAGACGTTGAGGGCGTTGGTTTTGGAGCTGGGGAGGCAGAGAGAGTTAAGGCAAGGCCTCCTGGCCTGGAGGGTGTCTCCTCACCCGCCAATCCTAGGGAACCCTCCGCTAATTCCAGGATTAGGCACTGGAGGCCCAGGTATTGCCGCGGGGAGGAGGCAGAGCCCAGGCACCCCTCTCCAGCTTCTGCCCTCTCCAAATGGCTTCCTCTGGCCAGCCTGGGTCTCACAATGGATCCGCATGAGGTCTCCCCCAGACTTTCACTCGGCCACAGATGTTTAGGGAAAGCAGTGAGGGGAAGGCAGGCTTGTCCTCAATATCCCCCAGGACTCCTTAGACCCCCATCCAGGCCCTGCCACCCAGCCCCACAGAGACTCAGTTGCTCAAGCCACAGGCTTCGGGGTCAGCTAGGCTTGGGTCTGAATCCTGGCTCTGCCTTTTCGCTGTGAGGTCTTGAGCAAGTCACTTTACTTCTCAGAGCTTCTGAGTCATTGCTGTGACGTGGGTGGCACATGACAGCTCTCACATGCTTGACACAGAGCCCTGACGGGCTGTGCTCTATTGTTATCAGGTGTCATTGCTACTCTGATGGCGCCGAGCCCCAAGCCAGGCCAAGCTGTGTGGGTCTCAGAGAGGAAGCCCTGAGTCTTCTGGGCTCAGCCCCAAGCCACGGCTGCGTATTCAAGCCCCCAAATGCTCCTCTCACCCATTGAAGGACTCCAGCTTTGACAGCGACATTTCTTCTGACAGGTCCAGGCAGATGATCTGCAAGAAGGTTGGAGGGAGGTGATGGCACTGTGCCTGGACATTAACCCCGGCCCGCACAGCAGGGGCCCTCTCTAAGCAGCTCTGTCTGAAAAGGTGGTATGATGGACCCGCCCCAGTTCTCAGCCAAGCAATCTACTTTGGAAGATAGCAGTTCAGGGGAAACTAGCCTAGGAGTCCGGGTTTATGAGGGCATCAATGAGCCAGCCAATGTCTGGTATAGCGGGTTGAATTGAGTCCCATCCCCCACAAAGACACGCCCTATAAGAATGTGACTTGTTTTGAAATTAGGGTATTTGCTGATGGAACGAAGACAAAGGTCTTAAGATAAAGATCCTGATTCAATAAGTGTCCTTATAAGAGAAACAAGACTCCAACAGACAGGAAGGCTGTGTGAAAGACAGAGATTGGAGGGATGTGGCCACAAGCCAAGGAATGTGTGGAGCCCCCAAGGACCGGAAGAGGCAAGGAAGGATCTTTCCCTACAGCCTCCAGAGGGAGTATGGCCCTACACATACCTTGATATCAGACTTCTGGCCTCCAGAATAGTGAGAGGATAGATTTCTGTTGTGCTAAGTCATCCAGCCTGTGGTAATTTGTTGTGGCAGCTCTAGAAAACGCCTACAAAGTGACTGTTTGCAGAGTGACTCCCAAAAGGCAAGAATGTTAAACCTACGGTTCCCTAACACCTCGTAGCCACAGGCCAAGCCCCACACTTACCACCTTCTCTGGACAGTTGACCCTTGGCGTCCGCACCTGGACTTCGGGGGCTGTTGGGGGCACCTGCCAGGGCTTGGGGCCAGCTCCGGGAGGATTGGGAGTCCCATCGTCAGCACTGGCCGCCTCACCCTCACCCTCGCTGCGGCTGCCCACGCTGGCCTGGGCCCCCAGTGCCCGGTCCTCAGCCCCCTCAGGATTGGAGCGTGTACGGGGCCTGGGCTCCGCAGACTCTTCCTCTTCCTCTTCCTCCTCCTCTTCCTCCTCTTCCTCAGTGGGGCTGCTGGGCTCTGCCACCTCCATGGCCCCTGAGTGGCTGGATGGAGTAGGGTTGGGGGAAGCCAGGTTCCTCCCCTTAGGGGTTTTAAAAACATTTGGTTACTAGGCAGGACGCGGCACGAACTGCCTAATGACTGTAAAACTCTCTCCTCTCTGGCCTCAGTTTCCTCATCTGTGGAATGGGTGCCGGGCATCTACTCTGACTTCAGGTAACGATCTCCCATTTTTTCTGCAGAGATAACCCCGCCCCTCTCCTTGGCCAATGAACAATGCTGGCCACCACGAATGGCTCAGAGATGCGACATGACCCAACACAGGTCAGTGAGGGGCATCTCTGGGACTTCCAATAGTGCCATTAGGGAAGAGGGATTCGTTAGAGTTGCAGAGCTAGGAGGGCAGAAGTCAAGAGCTGCCAGGAGTCTCTTTTGCCTCCAAGCAGCCCTCCTGAAGTGCTGCTCACCCAGAGAATGGCAGCTGTATCTCTGCCCACCTGGGTCCAGCTATGCCTGTGGGAAACTGAATACAGGAAACTTCATTTAAAATGGAGTGCAGAAGCCAAAAGGGGGCGCTCTCACGCGCTACTCCAAACGTAGACCCCAACCGCAAGAGAGAGACCTCGCATTCCCAACAGGAAGACTGTATTTTACTAACCCTGCAAGAAAATGAAAGATTTTCTCAGTGCCTGGCCAACAGCCCAGCCAATGACAGACTGTCATAACTTAGCCAGTGAAAAGCCACTAAACTGCAAATTCCCAGTGTACTCGGATGGATTTGGGGGTTTTAACAGCCCTCCCAATTCCCCTTTCCTCTATAAAAGAGCACTCCTCTCCTTTGTTCTGGGCTTGCCTAAGGTTTTGCTATAGCTCCTGTATTCTGCATTGCAATCCTCTGCTACTCCCAAACCTCTTTTTGCTGGTAAAATAACTGACAGTTTTCATTTTAAGGTGAAGAGAATAATTCGGGGCGCCTGGGTGGCGCAGTCGGTTAAGCGTCCGACTTCAGCCAGGTGACGATCTCGCGGTCCGTGAGTTCGAGCCCCGCGTCAGGCTCTGGGCTGATGGCTCAGAGCCTGGAGCCTGTTTCCGATTCTGTGTCTCCCTCTCTCTCTGCCCCTCCCCCGTTCATGCTCTGTGTCTCTCTGTCCCAAAAATAAATAAACGTTGAAAAAAAAAATTTTTTTTTAAAGGTGAAGAGAATAATTAGCTGGGGTGGGCCTGGCTGGCTCAGTGGGTAGGCGTGCACTCTTGATCTTGGGGTTGTGGGCTGGGGACCCACGCTGGGTGGAGCGATTACTTAAAACTAAAATCTTTTTTAAAAAAAGGTTTATTTATCTATTTTGAGAGAGAGGAGGGGGAGGAGCAGAGAGAAAGAGAGGGAAAGAGACGGGGAGACAGAGAATCACAAGTGGATGCCACATTCAGCACGGAGCCGGTCGTAGGGCCTGATCTCGTGAACCAAGAGATCATGACCTAAGCCGAAATCAAGAGTGGGAGGCTCAACCGACTGAGCCACCCAGGTGCCCCCTTAAAAAAAAAAAAAAAAAAAAAAAAAAAAAAAAAAAAAAGGACAAAGAAAAATAATTAAATAGTAATAATAATTACCTCTGGGTTCCTCCAGGGGACAGTGGGCTGTCTAGAGGGTGTCTGCACAAAGGAAGGGCAAGAATCTAGGTGTTAAAAGTCCCTGAGGATGGACACCAACAGTTTCCCTGTCTGGGCATGGGTGTGGGCTGATGTCCCTGTGGTCGCTATGCGCCTTGCAACCCCCACAATCTCTAAGGAACAATGCTTTAGCTTCAGCAAGACAGATGGACGAGAAACCAGAAAACTGCAGGAGATACCAGAGCTGAAGGCGGAAGCCTCAGGAAAGGCTAGGGGCTGGACCTCTAGGGACTGGACCGCAAGCACCCAACCGCTTCTCACCGTAGCCGGAGCCTCCCTCCAACTCAGTCGAGCGCTGGCTAGGAAGCCGCCATCTTTCGCAGCCCGGAAGTAGTGCGGCGCGGGCGCGACGCCTCCTGGGAAATGTAGTCCAGCAAGCCGTCAGGCGAGCGGACGGCCGAACAGGGGAAGGCTGGTGAGCCTTGAAAGCTGATAGGCTGGGGCTGTGCTAGGGGGTGGGGCTTGGAATGTGATTGGTTAAAGGAAGAATAGCCAGAGCTTTTATGTTTCTGGCCGAATCAGGTACACTGGTCAGCGCTTCTACCCTGATAGGCTGGAACAAGGCCTAGTGAAGTGGGGCTTTCAATAGAGTCGGCTCACAGGGAGGGAGAAGGCCACTTGCGATGTGATAAACCGAACACAGGTGACTTGGGCGGGATTTAGAAGACGAGGTGGGGCTGATTGGTGATTTGTGGAGCTGACCTAGCCCTCAATGAGGGGCGGGTTTTTGCGGACCGAGGTGGGCGTGGCCCAGGCGCCAGGCCCTTCCCAGTTATTTAATTCTGTTCCTTATTCTACAGACCTTTGAGCCCAAACTATTTCAAACCACCCTTTCTTCTTCATGCGCACTCCTCCTCTTACCCCCATAACCATTTTTTTAAAAAGATTGTCATTTGCTTTTCTTTGTACTTTTTAAGATGTTTATTCATTTATTTGGAGGGGGGGGGGAGGGAGAGAGAGAGAATCCCAAGGAGTCTCTGCAGTGTCAGAGCAGAGCTGGAATGGGGCTCCATCTCATGAACCGTAAGATCATGACCTGAGCCGAAATCAAGTTGGATGCTTAACCAGCTGAGCCACCCAGGCACCCCACCCCCAAACAATTTAAAACCCACTTTATTTTTTTTTAATTTTTTTTTCAACGTTTATTTATTTTTGGGACAGAGAGATACAGAGCATGAACGGGGGAGGGGCAGAGAGAGAGGGAGACACAGAATCAGAAACAGGCTCCAGGCTCCGAGCCATCAGCCCAGAGCCTGACGCGGGGCTCGAACTCACGGACCGCGCAATCGTGACCTGGCTGAAGTCGGACGCTTAACCGACTGCGCCACCCAGGCGCCCCTAAAACCCACTTTAAAGGGGGGCGCCTGGGTGGCTTAGTCGGTTAAGCGTCCAACTTCGGCTGAGGTCATATCTCAGTTTGTGGGTTCCAGCCCCGCGTTGGGCTCTGTGCTGACAGAGCTTCATATTCTGTCTGTCTCTCTCTCTCGGCCCCTCACCCACTTGTGCTCTGTTTCACTCTCTCTCTCAAAAATAAGTAAACATTAAAAAATTAAAAGGAAAAACACGCTTTGAGGAGCGCCTGGGTGGGTCAGTTGGTTAGGTGTCAGACTTTTTTTTTTTTTTTTTTTTTTCCTAAGCGTCAGGCTCTTGATTTCAGCTCAGATCATGATCTCATGGTTTGTGAGTTCTTTGAGCCCGGTGTCGAACTCCTCACTGACAGTGCAGAGCCTGCTTGGGATTCTCTCTCTCTCTCCCTCTCTCTGCTCCTCCCCTGCTTGCACTCTCTGAAAATAAATAAACAAACTTAAAAAAAAAAAACAAAACCACGAGCATCAGTTTCTGTGTGTGTGTGTGTGTGTGTGTGTGTGTGTGTGTGTGTCTGTAAAAGGGTCAGTTAAACCTGCCCTCATAAGCCAGGCTCCAGTGATTGACATCCAGGTGGAGCTATGTAAGCTGAGTCTTCAAGAATGGAGAACTTGCCAGAAAAACAAGAGAATGAAGGGCATTCCGGAAAGAAGGAACCACCTTCGCCAAGATCCGGAGGCTTGCAAGAACTTTGGAGTGGCAGAGCCTTTAAACAGGTTAATATGGCTGGAGCAGAGGCTAAGAGCACAGATTTCAATGTGCCTGGGTGCCCCCAAGGAAGGGTGTTTCAGGCAGAGATTACAGCATAACCAAAGGTCCTGGGGTATAAGGATTGTGAACCTTCGACTGTTTACAGAGGAGAGGGGGGTCATCGTGGCTAAAGCATGGAGTATACAAGGGTGCAGGCAGCAGGCATAATTGTTAAGGGCCTCGAAAGCCAGGTAGAAGAGCTTGAAATATTTCCCAAGGGCAATGGGGAGTCATGGATGGTGTGTGAGCAGAGGAGGTGAACAATGACGTCTCTGTCTCTGGGACTTGGGTAGGGAAGGGAGTGGAGGGGTGGCTGGAGAGTCCAGGGAGGGAGCTGGGCTGGCATCCAGGTGGGAGGGGAGAGGCTTGGGCTCTTATTATGGATGGAGATGAGGAGGGCCTTTAGAGACGGATGCAGGGAAAATGGACAGGATGTAGGGACTATCCGGGCTCTGAGGAATCCAACATTTACACAGGAGAAACGGCAGCTGGCAGAGAAAGCAGAGATGGGAGGGCCAGGGAGGTAGGGAACAAGTGGAAATATTACAATTCAGTTCCTGGATGATGCTTGGCCATGTGCAAATTGCTTGTTAAAATTTCCACGACATCGTAGGAAAATGCTATAATTACTGCCCCCCCTCCCCGCACACATTTTACAGATAAGAAAACTGAGGCTCAGAGGTGGAGGAGACTCGAGATCAGAGGCTGAGGTGAGGAGTAGCTGACACCTCAGGAGCCGGACACGTGTCCCCAGCTGATGGGACTGGAGGAAGCTGATGCCCTTGAGGAGGAAACAGCACAATAACAAGTCACATGACCAGGGGAGGGGGCTTCCTGTTTCCTGGCCCCTCCCGAGCCAGCCTTGGCCAGCCCAGGTCTCAGCAGGCAGTGGTCAGAGCTACCCCAAGAATGTCCAGGGATTTGGCCTGCTGACCAAGGTGCTCCCAGAGGCACAGAGGACTAGAATTTGAGCAGGCTGAGGGGACCCAATCCCAAGATTGGGGCCTCTGGCTCAAAAGAGCCCTGGGGAGGAGAAGTGACTCTTGAAGTTGTTAAGCCAGGCCCAGACTGGGGAGCACAGAGGGAGTGAAAGATAAAGGAGGCAGAGGAGAAGAGGAGGTCAGAACAATTTTTGGAGATAGTGAGCTGCCTGTCAAGGGAGGCATTCAAATGCGCCAAATCAACATTGATAACCCAAGATCCCTTCCGAAGGGAGGAAATCAATGCCCATTTCACAGAAGAAGAAATTAAGGCTACCCAGGACAGCCAGGACAAGAGCTGAGATCAGGCGGTGGTTTTAGGGGGAGAGGAAGAAGTTAGACCCAGAGGACTGACTTCTGGACAGCAATGAGTGCCCGGGCCACACGACCCCGAAGCCGGCGAGGGAGGCACGCTCCACCTGTAAGTGCTCCCCTCCCTGCCACACCCGGCTCTTTGGGGCCGCTCACAGCCCTGCCTGGCTTCAGAGCTTGGTCCCGTGGGTCATTTTCAGGGGGAGCTGGATCCTGTGGCAGAGAGTTCAGAGGAGGCCGAGGCAGCCGGCGGGAGTTTGGAGCCGGGCCCTGTGCCATCTCAGGAGAGCTTCAAGCCAAAGCTGCCGGGGCCAGAGGCAGAGGCCAGGGGGCAGGGCTTGGGGGGCAGGTAAGGCCCACTTGGTCTGTGCTCCCCACTCTAGCTCTGGTACAATTTCCCTACCCCTAGGTCCGCCCGTGTTCCTCCCTTGCTCACACACATGCCATAGCTTCCCATTGTCCTCGTCAGCCCAACTTTCGAGGCCCTGGATAATACAGCCCCCCGTGAGTTAGCCACCCCAGATGACCCCATTTCCAGAATCTTCCTTGTCTCACCTGACCACAGGCCCACCAAAGAGGCTGAAGAGAACTCTAACAGAGGACCGGCCCCATCTCTCAAGGGACCCCATGGGCCTGCAGAGGAAGGCCACCAGGCCACAGATGTAGCCCCACGGCCCGGGGAGCTGGTCCCCCCCAGGCCTGGAGCCTCTGATGTGTTTCAGATTCTCCAGCATGCCCTGAGCTCGCTGGAGGCTGCTGCCGCGGCCTGGCACCGCCGGCCCCCAAGCTGTCCTGGGCCTGTGGAGGCAGAGGACAGAAGTGAGGCAGGACCAAAGCCCTGCTTGGAGGAGGAGGGGGCAGGGGCTTGCCAGAGGGAGGCAGCCCGCCTGGCAGAGAGGAATGCCTGGCTGCGATTGGCCCTGGGCAGCCGAGAAGAGGAGCTGATTCGCGTGCAGGCCTCCGTGCAGGCCATCCAGGCTGAAAAGGAGACGTTGCAGAGGGAGGTGAGTGGGGGAGCTCTGCCTCCCAGAGCTCTCTGTCTAAGGGGGGTGGGGGGTGCGCCTGGCATAGGCAACGTTCAATCATTAGCTCCTTAGAAAAACTTTTATGGAGGGGCTTCTGGGTGGTTCAGTCGTTGAGTGACCAACTTCAGCTCAGATCATGATCTCACAGGTTCATGAGTTCGAGGCCCGCACTGGGTTCTCTGCTGTCGGCACAGAGCCTGCTTCGGATCCTCTCTCTCTCTCTCTCTCTCTCTCTCTCTCTCTGCACCTCCTCCACTCGTGCACACGCATGCTCCCTCTCAAAAATGAATACCCATTTAGGGGTGCCGGTGAGTTCGAGCCCCGCTTTTTTTAAATTAAGAATAAAAATCAAACGAAATAAACTTAAAAAAAGAAAAAAAGAAAAACTTTCGTAGAGCATGGACTGCTGGGCCCTGAGTAAATAAAACTCCCTTGTCTTCTTAGTTCAGGTGCTCAGAGATACCCCCTGAGCAGGTGACACTTGAATGAGGAGGTAAGGGAGGAGCCATGCAAGGATCTGGGGAAAGAGCATGCCAGGCAGAGCAGGAACCCCCTCCCTGGGGCAGGAGTGTGATTCAAGGAAATGAGAGGAGGGGCGCCTGGGTGGCTCAGTGGGTTGGGCGTCCGACTTCAGCTCAGGTCATGATCTCACCATAGGTGGGTTTGAGCCCCGCGTGGGGCCCTTGTGCTGACAGCTCAGAGCCTGGAGCCTGCTTGGGATTCTGGGTCTCCCTCTCTCTCTGCCCCTCCCTCGCTCATGCTCTGTCTCTCTCGGTCTCAAAAATAAATAAAACATTAAAAAAATTAAAAAAAAAAAAAGGAACTGTGAAGAGGCCAAGGGGAGGGCAGGCTGGTGATGGGGGCAGATTTACAGGGTCTTGGGGATGCTGGGAGTTGAGCTTTCGCTCTCTGAGCCCGCGGGGATCCCGGAGGATTTTTCTGAGCAAAAAGGGGCGGGACCTGATGGTGCGTTCACAGGCGCCTTCTGGTGGCCACGGGGGGAACAGCCTGTGGGAGGGGCGAGGGCGGACTCCTGGAGATCCAGGAGGCACTGGTCCAGACACCAGATGGTGGAAATTGTGGACGCGGCCCGAAGTGGGCAGATACTGGGTGGTGTGGAAGGTGTTGCTGGCAGGTTTGGGTCTGAAAGCTAGAGAAGGGTTGAGGACAAGTCCTGGTTTGGGAGCCCGCAGGGCTGGAGACGAGAAATGGGGATGCTGCAGGAGGGGCAGGTGTGGTGGGAGGGGGACCAGAAGCTGTTTGGGTCCTAACGAGCACCAGGCACCCATGAGCCACCCATGTGGGGCCATCAAAGAGACAGTTCTGTGTCTGAGTCCGGAGCTCAGGGAAGATGTCAGGGTAGGAGAAACACATTTGGGCCTCTTTAGCATGTGGATGCAATCTAAAGCCATGTGGCTGAAAGAGATCGTGGGAAACAGGTCCTCAACTCTGGCAGGACCCGGTGGCAAGATGTGGGACTGCCAGAGCCCAGCCTGAGGGGTGGGGCCCACTTCCTGGCTGGGAAAGAAAATCCCCCCTCCACATTCCTCTCCCCACCCCCACCACCTCTGGCAGCCACCCCTCTGATCTCTGGATCAGTGAGTTTGATGTTCCGTCTTCTTTTGTTTGCGATTTCACATAGAAGTGGGGTCATGAAGTATTTGCCTTTCTCTGTCTGACTTATTTCACTTAGCATAATGCCCTCAAGGTCCATCCATGTTGTTGCAAATAGCAAGATTTCCTTCTTCTTCTCCTTCTCCTTCTCCTTCTCCTTCTTCTTCTTCTTCTTCTTCTTCTTCTTCTTCTTAAGATTTTATTTTTAGGGCCACCTGGGTGGCTCAGTCAGTTGAGCGTCCCATTCTTGATTTCAGCTCAGGTCATGATCCTGGGGTCTTGGGATCATGCTCAGCATGGAGCCTGCTTAAGACTTTCTCTCTCCCTCCCTCTGCCCCTCTTCCCTGTTTGTTTGCTCTCTTAAAAAAGGGGGGGGGGGCGCCTGGGTGGCTCAGTTGGTTAAGCGACTTTGGCTCAGGTCATGGTCTCTCGGTTCATGAGTTCGAGCCCTGCATCGGGCTCTGTGCTGACAGCTCAGAGCCTGGAGCCTGCTTCGGATTCTGTGTGTGTGTGTGTCTCTCTCTCTCCCTGCCCCTTCCCGACTCTCTCTCTCTCAAAAATCAACATTAAAAAATGTATATTTTTTTTAAAAAAAGGGTTTTATTTTTACATAATATCTTGACCCAACGTGGAGCTCAAACTCACCACCCTGAGACCAAGAGTCACAGGTTCCACTGACTGAGTCAGCCAGACACCCCTCCTTTTTTAAGGCCAAATACTATTCCACTGTTTATACACCAGCTCTTTAGCCATTCATCTGCTAATGATCACCTGGGCTGCAGTGAACATAGGGGCACAGATATCTTTTCCAATTACTTTTTTCATTTTCTTCACACAAATACCCAGAAGTGGAATAGCTAATCGTGTGATAGTTCTATCCTTAATTCTTTTCTTTTCTTTCTTTCTTTTTTTTTTTAATGTTTATTTATTTTTGAAAGAGAGTGCACGCACGGGGACATGTGAGCGAAGGAGGGGCAGAGAGAGAAGGAAACACAGAATCTGAAGCAGGCTCCAGGCTCTGTGCTGATGGCTCAGAGCCCAACATGGGGGTTGAACTCACCAGCTGTGAGATCGTGACCTGAGCTGAGGTTGGATGGTTAACTGACTGAGCCACCCAGGCACCTCTCCCAGGAACACTTCTTAAGGAGGACTGGGCCACAGGGGGTCAGTCCGCTAAGCGCCCAACTCTTGACTTTGGCTCAGGTCACAACCTCGTGGTTGGTGAGATTGAACCCCACGTTGGGCTCTGTGTTGGCAGTGCAGTGCCTGCTTGGAATTCTCTGTCTCTCTTCCTCTCTTTCTGACTCTCCCATGCACGAATGTGCTCTCTCTCTCTCTCTCAAAATAAATAAACTTAAAAAAAAGGGGGGGGGGTGCTGCTGGGTGGTTGGAGTCTCCAGGCCTAACCTACTCCATCCTCCTTTCCCACCCACCCCCAGGTCCAGGAGCTCCAGGATTCCCTGATGAGGTTGGAGCCCTTTCCACTTCCCTCCCGTGGCCAAGCAGGTGGCTCGGGCAGTGGCTCCAGCAGTTCTGGGGTAGATGAAGAGCCCTGGGGGACTCAGGTGAGTGTGGGAAGCTCAAAACCACAATCTTGAGATCTGTGGGATTTGGAGCAGTGAGACTGAAATCCTGGTCATGCAATCCAGTAGCTTCTGGGCTTGCAAAAGGCCTAAATCCGTGATTCTGGGCTCTCAATGACAATCCGGGTGAATCAAGTAACCTCTTTCTGGCAGGACCCCTTCTCCCTGGCTCACCCCCTGCTCCGGCGCCTCCGGAGTGATTCCAGCACTCAGATGTTTGGGCCTCTCCGCACTCAACCCCTCGCCCCCGAGGTGCGCATCATGGAAAGCCAGACGGAACAGCTCCAGGGGTAAGGGCCACCCGTGCTGAGCTCGTAAGGGCACCGCTTCCTTCCCAGCTGGCCTATAAGCCCCAGTCTGGAGCTGGAATGGAGTGGGGAGGAGGATGGCAGTCAGTTGGGTCCTGGCTGCCCTGCGGGGCCTCTCACATCCCCCCTTCCCTAACTTCGGAGGCAGGAGCATCGAGAAGCTCAAGTGTTTCAACCATCTGCTGTCAGCTGTGCTGCAGGGGTACAAGGGCCGGTGTGAAGCCCTCAGCATGCAGCTGGGCCAGCGGGAGGCTGAAGCCACAGCCCTGCGTCTGGCCTTGCAGTACAGGTCAGTGCATCCCACCCATGGTATCACTGGTGTGGAAGGGAATGGGCACGCTCAGGAGGAACCCCCATCCCAGAGAGAGTCAGGGCCCTTGCAGGAAAGCACTTTCCCCCTTAGTCCCAGGGTGCTGAAGGAGTTTACATGCTCCCAGGGGTGGGGGCTGGGGGACGAAGTGAAGGAGCAAGTGGGGACGTCACCCACGCAAGATGGAGCCAAGTGTCCCAGAGCACTCAGAATCAGTGTCTCACAGTGAGCACTGTGAGGAGGCGTATGGAGTCCTGCTCACTCTCCGGGAGGCAGATTCAGGAGCAAGAGAGGAAGCCCCTATGAGGGACCTGGAGGTGGCTGAGAAGGAGGCGCAGAGGCTGCTGGCACACGAGGAGGCTGCCATGGATGGAGGGGCACCACGGAATCCACAGCCAAGGTACCCCTGGGAACCTTGAGAACTGGGAGGGCCAGTGAGTGGGGTTCTTATTAGAGAATGGGCCTCCCACAGCTGGCTTCGTGTTGGGGTTTGGCCTGGCCGTGCCCAGCAAAGTTGGTGTAGGGGCTCTCTGTGGTTGGTTGGCATGAGACCCGAGTAGAGCTGGCTGGTGGCTACTCAAGAAAGTTGGCATGGGTGGTTGACAGCCACTGGGGTTGGTATAGGACCCACCAGGATGGCTTGTTGATGGATGACGGTGCCTACTGATTAGAACTGGCATGATGGTGTTTAATGGGGTTGGCTTGATGCTGGTACGCGTGGGGGTTAGCATGATGTTGCCAAATAGAGTCGGCCAGCTGAGCAATGGTACCTATTGTGTTGGCGTGATGGCATCCATTATGTTGGCATAAGTGATAGGGCCTATTGAGTTGGTGTGGTGGCTTCCACTACGATGGCATGAGCAACAGTAATCATTGACACGATGGTGTTCACTACATTGTCTTGATGAATAATGGTGCCCACTGGGGTTTATATTGTGTGTCCGCCATGTTGGTATAACAGCACTCACCACAGACGGCATAGAATCCATCACGGTCCATAAGATGGAAGAAGGCAAAGCCCACCAGGGTTGGCATGAAGTTAACACAACTATGGCCACAAGTGTTGACATTAGACTCCTCTTCCGTTTCCTGTAGCCCCGAGGGCAGCAGTGTGGATCGGCCCACACCACAGGAGCTGGCTACCCAGCTCTGGGGCTATGTCCAGCGTCTCCAGGAGCGCCGTGCTCTGGTGAAGATTCCCCCAGAGCCTGGCCCAACCTTGGCACCCATGCCCGCTGTGCCCCATGCGGAGGCCATGGTGCAGGCCATTCTGGGGACCCAGCCTGGCCCAGTCCTACCCCGGTTGGAGAAGATGCAGATCCAGCGGGACCTGGCGGCCACACGGGTACACATGGGCAGCGGGCACCGTGTCGGTCTTTTCTGGTGGGACAAAGCCCTTTGCTGAGGCTTAGAGGGAGGATTGGGGGACCAAGTAGCAAAGGAGAGTTCTACCTGGCTGGGGGCAGACTTCCTGGAGGGAAGGGAATTGGAGCCTGGGATTTTGAGGGATGAATAGGACTTTGTCTTCTGGAATTCAGTGTCTCAGAAGATTCTGAATGTAGCTTTCCCAAATTGCCTTCCTATGGAAAGGAGATGGTGGCAGGGGGACATAGTCTGAGGTTTATACCCTGGCATGAAAGATCTGAGGTTCTAGAGTTGGAGAAACTCCAGACCCTTCCTGAGATGCCACTTGACCTCGTCTAAGATATTTGTGCTCTCTGAACGACGATTTCTATAGCTGTCGTTTTTAGGAGATGATAGTTCCCACCATACAAGATCATGGTGACGGTTTGAGTTCTTGCCTGACCAGTCCTCACTGGGTGCCTCCTGGGCCCTCAGTTTCCCCAGATCCCAGAGGCCCAAATTCTCTGCCCACTTCTTGTTCTCTCAGGAGACTCTGGCAGAACTGATGCTGCGGCTACAGTTGATGAGGCGGGAGAAGCGGGGTCTGGAGCTGAAGGAGGCTGCCCTCCGGTCCCAGGGCCCAGCCCATGTGCTCCTGCTAGAGCAGCTGCGGTGGGAACAGGCACAGCTCCGGACCGGTGGGGCCAACAGTAGTGGTGGGGACAGCAGTGGAGGCGGGAGCAGTGGAGACGAAGAGGAGTCGTCTCAGGTGAGTGGCCCTTCCTGGACCTGGTGGGGATAGCCATATACTGCTGGCTATGTGGCCCTGGTCAATCCCAGACTCCTCTGAGCCTCGGCTTGCATTTCTGCACAAAGAAATGTGTTGAACGGTTAGAGCACATGTCAAAGTTTAGGGGAGCCTGGCTGGCTCAGTCGGTTAAGCGTCCAACTTCAGCTCAGGTCATGATCTCATGGCGCATGGGTTCAAGCCCCACATCGGGCTCTGTGCTGACAGCTCAGGACCCGGAGCCTGCTTCCGATTCTGTGTCTCCCCCTGTCTCTGCTGCTTCCCTCTTTGCTCACGCTCCGTCTCTCTCTTAAAAATAAATAAACGTTAAAAAAAAATGCATGTCAAAGTTCATACCTGTACTTTGGGTTTTTGTTTTGTTTTGTTTTCTCTGAAGGTCTGGAGCCCAATAAGCCCCAAGGCGTTTAGCGTCTTCCACTCAAACCTGTACCTCCTGCTTCCCACCCCCAGGGTTGTTCATACTCTGGCGGCATCGCCACTCCAACAGCCCCAGCCCATGCTTCGTGTCTTCTTAAATTTTTGGCTCTAGCTTCCACCCTGAGGACTTCCCTTTTGCCCCTTCCTATCTAATCATATCTGTCCTCTGCTTAAAGCCTTCAGCAGCTTATAGAACCCTCCTTTGGATCGTCTCTGCTACCTCCAAGCCTTTGTAGGTGCTGTGCCCCCGCCAGGAACACTGGGCATCTCCCTCTTTGTCTAATTAAGCCCATGATCTCTTGCAGGTCTGTGCTCAGGTATCACCTGCCTCCAGATGAGACTCCCCGTTAGGGAGTCATTTTGTCCTAATTAGGGTTTCTCATCAGACTGGGGGCTTTGTGAGGGCAGGGGCTGTGGCTGCCACAGCCTGGGTGACTTCAACGTCCGGCCTGGGCTGAACACACGCTCCACCTGAGCCAATGTCACTTTCCTCCCTTCTGCCTCCCACAGGGCCCTCCAGCCGTTCTTGGTGGCAGCAGGGGCATTGATGGAGGCCAGGCGGGCAAAGCGCAGGGCCCAGAGATTCTAGCCCAGGAACTAGCAGCGTCACTTCACCGGTGTGTGTCTGGGTCCCGGGCTGGGACAGATGGGTTGGGCGGGTCTATGTGAGAATCCCCAGGGGCACTGTGTGCCGCAGAGGGCCGGGCATGCATCTGCATACAGGTGTGTTCACCTGGGAATACAGGTGGGTAGGTGGAGGGAAGGAAGACTGGATTGGCTCTGGCCATGAGCTCCTCTCTCCTCACCCCTGCACCAGGGCCCTGAGCCTGCGGGAGCAGCTGCAGTCTCTGCGGGAGGAACTGGAACAGGTGGCTCAGAAGGGGCGAGCCAGACGTGCTCAGAGTGCCGAGCTGAACAACGATTTATGCAAGGCTCACAGGTGGGTCTCCCTTCCCTGTACTCTCCCCCCCACTCCCCGCCCCGTGACCTCAGAAGTGTCCCTGGCTCTCTCTGGCCTGCAGCCTTCCCCTGAAAGGTAGGTGGCAGGTCCAATCCATCCCATGCCTCCCCCGATACCCAGTGTTTGCCGGCCCCTTTCTGAACGGGACCCCAGGAAAACTCAGGCTCAGAGAGCTCCCGTCTGGTGCTGGGAACACATAGCTCCTGATTTGGTGGGGGGGGGGGGGCTGTTTCCTGGCTCAGCCTACTCATCCCCTCCAGTGCCCTGGTCCTGGCCTTCCGAGGTGCCCACCGGAAGCAGGAAGAGCAGCGGAGGAAGCTGGAACAGCAGGTGGCACTAATGGAGGTTCGACAGGCAGAGGAATTGGAAGTGCTAGAAGCCACTGTAAGGGCGCTGGGGAGGCCCAGACCGTCTTGTCCACCTCCCCGGCTGGGAGAGACCTTTCTGTAGGCCCCATTCTGGCTGTGTCTGGGTGTACCAGACAATTAGGGCAGGCCACATCATAAACTGTCCTGGAGTGATACTATATCATGTGTGACCTTGAATGTCGGGACCTGTTGGGTGGGATGGGACACTTGGGCGTCTGGAACCTGATGGAGGGGTGGCTGGGCATTTGGGAAGGGCTCCAGGTCTTTGGCCTGGCACCACGTGGCATGTGAATGTGATACGTCAGCGGGATCATGCCAGAGGTCATGACAGACCCAGGGCTGGCTCAAGGATTCAGGGGTCAGTGAGGCTACATTGCCAGAACTGAAATGCCAACACTCAGCTGCCTCCAGAAGCCCTGGGAGAGGTTCACGGGGAGATGCTGGGTTTGGCCTGGCAGATGCTCCCAAGAGGAAAAGGCCCACATCTCAGAAGGAAGACTGAGGGCCTATGGGTTCAGGGTGTAGAAAATTTGCTGGAAGAGTAATCGCTCCCAAAGGTGGAGGAGGAATCAGAGGGCTTTGGAACTTGTATTCAAAGAATACGGAGCTAAGTAAGATAAAGGGCTTTGGGGTTGGGGGCACAGCAAAAGCAAAAACCTGTAAGTGGTTACTCAGGGACAAGGACTAACTAAGAGAGGGCACACAAGGGTGGGCAGGGAGGCACATCTCGCCCTTCAGGGACTGGAAGGCCCCTGGCCTGGCTAAATGCCAGCTTTCACCTGCGGGCGTTGGGAGCTGTTAGTGTCAGGTTAATTGCAGGCAGCTAATTAGCATGTCGTTTGCATAGGCCACACCTCCTGGAGAGGGGGCTTAGGTGAGACCGGCCAGCCAGATTACTGGCCAGCTATTCCCCTCCTGGCTAAAGGCTGAAACCCAAGCCGCGGATTGGGAAGGTTTTCATCCCCAGCCTGGTGGTGGTGATTCCCAGCCCACACCTGTGCAGGCGTGTACGGTGACGGCCTTTCCCAAGGGAGGGCAAGGTGGGCCTGGGACCGACTTCAGGCCCGTCAGGGGCCTTGACTCAACCCGGTCTTCCTGACGCACAACTCCTCAGGGATCACTGGGGCTGGTGACCTTCGGACCGTGCAGTCTCTCCGGACGACACCCAGCTTTGAAGAAAGCAGGGAAACTGAGGAGGGCAAGGTCCTGAGGAGGGTCAGAGGAGCCGACCTTATCCCCTTTTGTCTGTGGCCAAGAGTGCAAGAGTGACTTCAAGCCCCCCAGTCCCACCAGTTTGCCCGCGGTAGGGGGAGGGCGCAAAGGGAGGCAAGGTCACCTGTTGAAGGGTGGGGAATGAGTTCGCGCTGTTGGAGGGGTCTGGGGCTGGTTCTCAGGCCGCCGGGAGCCGGGTCTGGCCGTTCCCACGGGTGCCCCCTCGGCAGATGGGCCCTGGCCTCTTTGTCCGCGGTCCGCAGCCGCCGCAAGGTCAAATGTCACCGCGGGGCCGCGGGCAGGGGTCAAGGGGGCGGGGCCGGACTTCGACCCACCCCCAGGAGGGCCCCAGGGGTTCAGGGGCCCTGGCGCTACTAGGGAGGGCCCAGGCGGCCGGCCGCCAAGGGGTTGGACCAACGGGAGGTTCTAGGATCTGCAGCGGATATTTCCCTAGTCTCCAAAACGGCCACTTCTGAACCTCACCTCCTCTGGACTCTTGTCCCTCAAACCCCAGGTCCCTGCCCCCTGCCCTCTCCAGCCCCTCTTCTGAATCGCTTCCCGGGACCTTCTCTCCCTTCCGAGACGTAACCCCTCCAACCAAGAATCCTGGAAAGCCCAGAACAGGGACCTAGGACCCCTGCCCTCACCCCAAAAAACCAGCCAGCACCTCCACGTTCCCAGGCAGCCCAGAAACAAATGGTCCTCTCTAACCATTCAGACCCTCTCCTCCAGCAGGGCTTACAAGGGCAGAGAATTCCACTCTAGTCGGTCCCATGGAAAGTCCTTGCTCACGTCTAACTCCAGTCCTTCTTGCTTCCTGTACTTGCTAAAACCTCCTCTAGCTCGCACCCAGCCAGATTCTCCCTGGGAGGTCCAGAGGCCCGGGGCTGGGTGTGTGGTGCCTGGCTTTTACAGAACCTTGGTATCCTCTTAAATGTTGCATGATCTCCAAGCTCTCCCCAACCCCCCACCCAAGGTGTCCCCTCAGATGTAATCTGGAGAAGGGGATACCCTTTCCCATGGCCCTTTCCAGCGAGGGGAGGGGAGAGGGCAGAGGGCAGTTCTCCTGCCCCGCAGCCCTCAGAGTCCCAGCCACGTGCCCTGGTGTCCAGCTCTGGGCCCAGGGCCCAGGGCCCAGGGCAGGGCAGAAGATAAGGCCCACAACTGGACCTGCGGGACTCCAAGGTGAAAGGTCACCGTAGGAAGGGCTTTTCCAGCTGGTTAAATGTTAACAGGCCCAGAGCTAGAGGCTCAGGCTTCCCCAGCCCAGGGCTGCCTGGGCCGGAGTTGGGGTGGGGGCACGACAAAGAAAGGGTGCTTAATAAATGTTGGTCGGCCCAACGGGTTGGGGGGGGGCGGTGGGGTGGGGAGAGGAAGCCAGGGATGGGTGGGGGGAGTCTGTAAGCCAGCCGCAACTGAGAGGCTCCAGGGAGCCTGGAAGAGACATCTGCAGTCCAGCCGGTGGCCTGGCCAAGCCCTTTATGTGAAGCACAGAAAAGGAAATTAAAGAGGAAAAGGGGCAGGCCGCAGTAGGGATGGTGGGCATTCCTGCTGCTTCCAGCCTCCCGCCTAGCTGGGCGGGTGGGTGCCCTGCCCCCAGAGGCCTAAAATTCTGGAGGGGGCCCCTGACCTCGCGTCCCCGCAGGCCGCAGACCACAACATCCCTTGGCCCTGGAGATTCCCAGCACCAGGTGTTAGCTCAAGCTGAGAAAGGGTGGGGTGGGGGTCGGACGCGGCGACTTTCTGGAAGAGGAAGCAAACACAATCCATCAAGCAACTGTGCAAAGAAATGCCCCAGGGTGTGTGTGTGTGTGTGTGTGTGTGTGTGTGTGTGTGTGTGCCGCGCAGGGGCGTGCCCCCCGGGTGCAATTGGCCCCCCATTATTGCTTCTGCGGGGAATGGAGGGGTAAGGTTCTGAGGGGCTCCTCGAGGGCGGTTGAGCGACGCATCGTCCAAGGCCGGAGGTGGAGGGGAGGGCTTTGGAGAGACATCTTGGCGAGGCTGCGGAAGGGCAGAGGGCAGCGGCGGCCCAGGCTCCTGCCGCGGCCCGGCAGGGGTTAAGGCTGGAGTCGGGCGAGGGCGGGGGTAGGGGGAGAAGGAGGGGGGGGGAGGGTCAGGCCGAGCGGCCCCGTGCTCCGCCCTCGCCCCTCCCGCCTGCCCGGGCGCCGGGCGCCGAGCGAGGCCACCCATGCCCTTATAAGGGTGGCCGTCGCCGGGGCAACGAGCGCCCGCCCCCAGCCCGCGGCGCGCGCCCCTGCCCCCGCCCCCGCCCCCCGCCCGCCCCGCGAATGGAACGTTGTGTGTCAAACCGGCCGCAGCGCGAGGCCGGCGCGCGGGGTCGGCGGCGGCGGCGAGAGCGAGGCTCGGGCCCAGGCGCAGGCCCAGGCCGGGCAGGCGCGGCCGCAGAGGGGGCGGCAGCTCGGGAAGCGCCGGACCGCAGCCTTGCAGGCCCCGAGCGGCCGCCTGGGGACCCGGGGAGGCCAGGGGGCGCGGCGACCGGCCCCGGCGCGCGCCTGCCGCCCCTCCCCCGCGCAGCGGGCGGCCGCGTAACTTGCGGCCAAACTTTCCCCCCGGCCTCCCGCGCTCAGATGGCGGGCCGCTAAGTTGGCCGCAGCCCCCAGCCAAGCGGCGGCCAGGCCAGAGGGCGCCCCCTGCGCAGCCTGGGCCGGGCCATGGCCCGCGCGCCCCCGCCGGGGCCCCAGGGCGGCGGGGCGCGAGTCCCCGGGGCCCCCGGCTCGCGCCTCTAGTGCGCCCCCCCTCGGCCCCAGGCCCGGCCCCGCGCACGCGTGGGAAAGTTGGCCTGGAACCGGCCCGACCAGTTCTGCCTGGGCGCGCGGACCGGCCGCAGGAAGTTGGTGCAAAACTTTTTTGGGGGGTGCAGCCGGTGCCCCCCGCGCGCCGGGCCCGGATGCGTGCCGGGTAGGGTCCCCCCGGGCCGAGAGGGGTGCCCGGAGGGAGGAGCACGGAGGGGGCGCCCCGGCCCCGCTGCCCTGGGGCTATGGCCATGGTGACCGGCGGCTGGGGCGGCCCCGGCAGCGGCGGCGGCGACACGAACGGCGTGGATAAGGCGGGCGGCTACCCGCGCGCGGCCGAGGAAGACTCGGCCTCACCTCCCGGCGCCGCCAGCGACGCTGAGCCGGGCGACGAAGAGCGGCCAGGGCTGCAGGTGGACTGCGTGGTGTGCGGGGACAAGTCGAGCGGCAAGCACTACGGCGTCTTCACCTGCGAGGGCTGCAAGAGCTTCTTCAAGCGGAGCATCCGCCGCAACCTCAGCTACACCTGCCGGTGAGCCCCCTATCAGCGCACCGCCGCTGTGCACCCGGCCCCGGCTTGAGCCGGGCCTCTGACCTGCTCGGTCACCTTGGGCCTGGCGCTGACCTTCCCTGGGCCTCCACTCCCCCTCTGAGATAGGGGCACAGCCCCCTCTCCCCACCTCCATTCCATTCCTGGGATTGTGTATACAGTCGGCGCTGTATCGATGCAGGTCCCCCCCGTCAGGTGGTCCCTTGCGGCTTCCGCCTCAGTTCATTGCTCCTTCTCCCTCCCTCCCTTTTCTCCGGAGAGGGGTGATCTCCGCGCGGGGAGGGGTTGGGGGTGCTGTCAGGGGTGGGGCCCTAACCCCAGGGCATCCCTTCTCTTGGGGATCTCGGTGCGCAGGGGACCCCTCGGGAATCGAACGTGGAACTTGGACTGTGGAGCTCGCAGCGTCCAGGGGCCATTGTCTGCGGCCGCGCGGATCGATACGGCGCGCCCTTGGGGTCAAATATCACTTCCAAAGTCGCCCTGGCCACCGAGGCGGCGGCGGCGGCGGGAGCGAGGCCGGGGTGGCACAGGGCGGCCTCTTTCGCATGAGGAGCCCTGCTGTGGGGAGAGATGGGCTTGTCCATCCGGGGGGGACTCCCCCCACCCTGCGCTCACCCTGGGCCTTGGGTCACCGGAAACCGCCGCTGCAGGGCTGGGAGGGCGGCGGGATTTGACCACACCTCGGCTGCTCCAGCCCTCCCCCCACCAGGAGTGGGTGCAGACCTGGGGCTGCTGGAAAATCCCTGAAACTTCAGTCGTCTCTGACAGGGTGGGGGTGAATGTTTCCAAGAAGGAGCCCTGGGCTGTCCTGGGTTGGAGTCCCCGCTGACAGGGTGTGGCCTTGCTAGTTTCTTTGGTTGGCGCTGAGGTTGGGTGTCTAGCCCAGGGCCCTCTTCCTATCGCTCTTCCTTGAGTGCCCTTTTGCTCCATTGACAGGCTCCTACTCTGCTTCCCAGCATGAACATGGATAGGCTCTGCCGAGCCAGTATGGAGAGTCCCATTTTCCAGATGTGCAAAACTGAGGCCCACAGAGGTCCCGGCACTGCCCTGGCAGGGGAGTGCACTGGCAGGGGAGAGACCCTGCCCCATGTGGGGCTTAGCAAGGGGAACTGGGGTTGGGAAGAGGGTAGGAGCTGAGTCCTGGTCAGGGTGTCCCCGGGGAGAGGGCAGCCGATGGAGGGCTTGTTGGTGAGGCCGAAGGGCGGGGCCCCAGGTCCCAGAGGCTGGAGTTTGGCCCCAGGTCTGCGGTCAGGGCCTTGTCTGGGGTAGCTCTGTGTGTGTGTGTGTGTGTGTGTGTGTGTGTGTGTGTGTGTGAGCTGGCTTACTCCCTCCTCCAGTGCTAACTGGGCCACCAGACTTTGGCCTCATTCTTGTTGCTGGAATAACTGCCTGATCTCTGGCCAGGTCTTTGGGGAGGGCAAGGGAGGAGCTTAGGTGGTTTTAGGGTCCCAGGGGCTCTCTGAGGGTGGGAGCGGGGAGCACCAAGACAGGGGAGGGGGGAGTTGTTTGGGGCCTGCAGTTTCTTCAGAAGCTCTGCACTGTGTGGCCTGGTGAAGTCACTGCTCCTCTCTGAGCCTCAGATAGATTCAGCAAGGTTCCCTCAGGGCCTCGCCTGGGTGATTTGATGCCAGTCCCCCAAAGACACCCCAGCTCCAATCCCAGCTCTCTTCCAGCCTGGAGGAGACACAGTGAGACACAGACGCTCTCTGCCTGTGGAGTCTGGGCTGGGCCAGAGGGAGGGGACGGGTCTGAAGTCCCAGGACGGAGCGAGGGGCTCTACCCGAGGTTCAGGGAGGGCTGCCTGGAGGTGGCCCGTGGAAGGTGAACCTTGAAGCAGGAGGGGCTTGGCAGGTAGAGGAGGTGAAGGGCACTCCCGCAGAGAGCATGGCCCAGACACACACTCAGTGGCAGGTTAGGGAGCAGCATTGTAGGTGGAGACCACCCAGGCATGGGAGAAGTTAGAGCTGAGTGGATCTGAAGTGCTGGACTGAGGGTGACAGGGAACCAAGGAGGGTATGTGGGCAAGGGAGGGCAGTAATCAAATTGGACCAAAGGCCAGAAGCCCAGGGAGGAGGCTGAGCGGGGTCATGGGGTTGGGCAGAGCCTGTGCTCTTTAGGGGGGATAACAGGTGGAACTTACCGTTGCCCCGTCTGGAGGGACAGGAGGTCTGTCCCAACCCCACAGCTGGGGAAGTTGAGGCAGAAGCTTCAGGACCTCCCCTGAGGTCAGGGGCCCTGAGCTGGGCCCCTGCCTGCCTGCCCTAGGCCTAGCTGTTTCCACCCGGCTGCCCAGGACCCTCCCACTGCCTGCCTGCTGGGCTTTGTTCTGGTTCTGCCTGAGCTCCCTCCACCCTACCAGGGCCTCTTCCTGGGGGCTCAGGCCAGGCAGCAGACAGAGGCCCTGGCTTAGAAGCTGGTGCTTTGGGATCTGGGTCCTTGGAGACCCCCAGGGCCTCAGCTCTCCTGAGCCTGCCATTGAAGCGCCCCAGCATGAGCTTGGGTCCTGATGCCCTCCCCAAAGGCCCCCCAGATTCCCCCAGACACAGTGCATCCCACGTGGAATGGGCATCGGGCCTCCCATTTCCAGATGAGGCGACTGAGGTTCGGCGGAGAAGTTGCCGCCCCATGGTTGGGGCTGCGTGTCTTTAGCTGAGATGTGTTTGCTTTTCAACTCGATTGAACGTTTGTTTCACTCTGTGACTGTCGCTGGGTATCCTCTTGGTGCCCAGATGGGACGCTAGGGGTGTCTGCCCCAGGTCTGGGCCTTGGAGAGCCCCGAGTCCGGGATAGAGAGACACAGAAGGAGCGCAGGGGCTGGGGGCCAAGGGGAGGAAGTGCTGGGGAAATTTGAAAAACAAGGGCCTGAACCTTCCTGCTTGGGACTGACCCTGGATGGGGAGCTCATGGTCTTGCAAGGCGGGGCCGCCTTCCCCTCCCTGGAACCGGCAGTTATCCCTGAGGGCCACCCAGAAGAAGCTTCTCAGGCTCAGCTGGGAGTTGGAAGTTCTTCCCAGAGGAGGTGTGGGGTCTTCAAGGGAAGAGAGGAGTTCATTCGTTCGTTCACTCATTCATTTATTCATTGATGGTGGTCTTGTGCTGGGTGATAATACTGGGGCCCTACCGTGCCCATACCAGGATTGGCCCTGGCCTGGCCTGGCCCCTAGTCTCTTAGTTAACTCACAAAGCCCGGCTCCCTGTCCGCGTACCTTTGCCGTTCTGACATTGCCTTTGGGACGAAGACCCCACGCCTTGGGCCAGCAATGAGCAAGTAACTATGAAACTGGGCTTTGGTATTTTTACATTTCCAACCTTTTGCTCTTGTGCACTCTCTGCCTGGAGTCGCCTCTCCGTTCTGGGGAACTAACTTCTGGGCAGCCTTCACAACCCCGTGCCAACACACCCTCCCGAGCGGGCCATTCTCCTTTGCCATAGACTCCATTCGTCGCCACCTGCTCCCAGCTGCCCTTCTCCCCTTTGCAGGCTTAGCCCCTGTGCCCCTGTGGGGATACCTGCGCAGCCTGGGGTAGGGGGGCACTGGTATTTCTGGGGCGTAGCCCTCCACGGTGGCTTACGGGGTGGCTCAGGGAGCAGGATGTGGGTGTCATGGCGACCCTCCCGCCTGCCTGTAGGTCTAACCGTGACTGCCAGATTGACCAGCATCACCGGAACCAGTGCCAATACTGTCGCCTGAAGAAGTGCTTCCGGGTGGGCATGAGGAAGGAGGGTGAGTACCCGCCGGTGTGGGACAGGCAGAGGGTGAACCAGCAGCCCTCCCCTCTCTTCCCTCTCTCGGGGGCCTGGGAGCCGTGGAGGGTGGGGTCTGGCGCCTGTTAACCTTGTTACCACCGATCCCAAGATCCCGTGGGCCTCAGTCTGGCCCCGGGGCTGGAGGAATCCGATTATCCGTGGTCACCTGGCGGCCGCGGCGGAACTGGGGACGCGAGGGACACCCTGATTCAGGCCCATGTTAGGACTGTTCTGCTCCCCAGCTCCTCTTCTCCAGGCCTCCTGGCCTCGGAGTCACATTCCTTGGTCCTGACACCTTGGTGGCTCCTTTGCCCCCTAGGTGGCCAACGCATTCCGAATAAGGATGTGTTGTTTGTTTTGTTTTGTGTTGTTTTGTTTTGTTTTGATTGCTTTCCTCCATCCTCCACTCCTGGCTTTGTGTTTGCCCAAGGCAGGAACTCGCCGATTAAGGCAAAGGGCAGCTTACCCTTCCGCCTGACCCCGGGCACTGGGAGCCAGAGGGAGGCTCAGCCCCTTGTTTCTGCCCTGGGGACTTGAGTGGACACGTGCTGGGCAGCTGGGTCCAGACCTGGACCAAGCACTCTTAGAATTCAGTTGGAATCCAGAGACTTCCACATGGGGCCTGGTGGGCTTGGGAGCTAAATCTGGCTCATTGGACCAGAATCCCATGCTGGGCTTCCTGTCTTGGCCCCGGACTGTCATGGGCCAGTTTGGCAATTCTCCCCTGCATCTTGAATCTCTCCTGCTCTAAAGTTGGTTTCTTCTCTGCTGGCCTCTGTGCAAGAAGCTGGCAATGGCTGCTCAGTCTTTCCCTTAAAACTGATTACTCTCTTTGGTCCTGCTAAATTTGGAGACGGTTTGCACCACCCCCACAACCTGGATTTTGCCTCCACTTGTTCATTTGACCTAAACTGCTGATACACCTCAGATCTCCAAAGTCTCAGGAGTGGGAAGTAATCATAATCCCAGCTCGTGCCCCAAGCACAGTCCCATCTCAGGGCCTTCTGCCTGGAGCACCCCAGATGCCTGCATGGCTTCCTTACTGCTTTTAAGATTTGCTTAAAGGACATCTCCTCAGAGAAGCCCTCCTGATTACTCTTCACCGGCCCCCTTTATTTTGCACCATCTGCCTTGCTCTGTAAGTTACTTGCTCTCCCACCAGAATACAACTACTCTTTGAGGGCAGGGACTTCTGTCTGTCTTCTTTTCTGACATATTCCCAGGGCCTAGAACACAGAGGGTACTTAATAAACGTTTTTGGGCTTGAATTACTACCCGTTTAGCCCTTACTATATGCCTAATGCTGTTCTAAGCAAGTTAGGTAGATTCTCATTAATTTAGTGATTGGTGTCATCACCGGTATTACCACCTGCATCGTACAGATGGGGAAACTGAGCACAGAGAGCAGAGAAGTGAGGCTGTTCGCCAGGGTCAGAGCAAGTAGAGTTGGGTGGAGACTCGAACCCATGCAGTGTGGGCTGAATGAAGAGGAAGGGCTGGGGAAGGGGTTCTCAGGAAGGAGGAACAGTAAGTGCAAAGGCTCTGAGGTAGGAACAAGGCTGGGTGATGGATGAATGCTGGAGGTAGGGTTCAGAACTGAGCGAGCAAAGAGGGAAGGAACAGGTCACTCCCTGGGGGCCAGGATGTTGAGCTGGGATTCACTCTCTGGCCTTATCCAGCTACACCCTTATGATAGTGGATCCTGAGCTTAGAAATCACATGGAGTCTCCAGCCTAAGCCCTCACTTCCCAGCTCAGCTCTACTAGCCCCTGGCTCCCACCCACATTCTGTTCCCCACTCATTCCATGGCTGGTTGACCAGGAGTTCATGGAGAGGAGACAGGGCATGCCAGCTCATTAAAAGATCATTACCTAGTTTCTGTCTGGCCCTCAGCTCAGTCTGCCCCTCCGTCCCACCCGTCCTGGCACAGGTCAGGTGAGCATGTGGCCGCCCCGCCTCCTCTTTGTGCCTCAGTTTCCTTCTTCCCATCTACCTGAATCTTGGGGACACTGACTGAAGCCAGCAGTGGCTTCTCCCCTCTTAATGGGCAAGATAGTAATTTAATGTTTATTGAGCACCTACTATGTAGGGTAGGACTCCACTCCTGGGGTCACTGCAGACCAAGGAGACCTGCCCTAGGGAGCCATGACCTGGGGGTGGGGGTGGGGTTGGGAGCTAGAGAAAAGAGCCCATCTCCATAGGAGAGATCACTTGCTTAAGGATAGGCTGGTCAGGAGCCCTGAGTTGTGTGAAGGTGACCCCTCTCTGGCCCCATTATCAGTTCCAGACTCCCATGATTGACAGATGGGGACATGATGGATGGATCAAGCCTCCATGGCTGCTGAGTGGAGCTCACACCGTCCAGAGGGAGGGGGCCAGGCATGGATTAGTCTTTATCTAATGGTCCCATCCCACCCCCCGCCCCATGCTCCTCGGCAAGAAGTGGGGGTGGGAGTGGTGGCTGGACGGGGGCTTAGGCTAAGGGCACAGGGCAGAGCAGGGTGGGGCCTGCAGGACCCAGGACAGGGGTCCCTGGTCTCCCAATAAACTGTGCACCCATGGGGTGGGGTTGGAGGTCCAGGGAGAGCCTGGGTGTGGGGAGCCTTTGAGGGGAGGGGTTGAGTGACCCTCTGATGACTTTATCTTCTTTATCTTTCCCCCTCTTTTCCTCTCCCCCCCCCCCCATGACTCTGGATACCCACTTTCCCTCTTGTTCCTTCCCTCCCTCTCCTCCCTCTTCCTGCCACCTCCCTCTTCCCTCTCTGGCCTCTCAATGTCCCTCAATCCCTTTCCCGTACCCTTTGTCGCCATTCCACCTCCCGGATCCCCCTCCCCCCTCCTCACCCGGTTCCCTGCGGCGGCGGCGGCGGCGGCGGCGTGGGGGCACCTATCTCTCCTCCCTCTGCTCCTGCCCCCTTCCCTTCCCTCCTTCCCATCTCCATTCAATCCCCGCAGCCGTGCAGCGCGGCCGCATCCCGCACTCCCTGCCCGGCGCCGTGGCCGCCTCCTCCGGCAGCCCCCCGGGCTCGGCGCTGGCGGCGGCGGCGGGCGGAGACCTTTTCCCCGGACAGCCGGTGTCGGAGCTGATCGCGCAGCTGCTGCGCGCCGAGCCCTACCCCGCGGCGGCCGGGCGCTTCGGCGCGGGCGCGGCGGGCGCGTTCGGCGCCGGGGGCGGCGCGGCGGGCGCCGTGCTGGGCATCGACAACGTGTGCGAGCTGGCGGCGCGGCTGCTCTTCAGCACCGTGGAGTGGGCGCGCCACGCGCCCTTCTTCCCCGAGCTGCCCGTGGCCGACCAGGTGGCGCTGCTGCGCCTCAGCTGGAGCGAGCTCTTCGTGCTGAACGCGGCGCAGGCTGCGCTGCCCCTGCACACGGCGCCGCTGCTGGCCGCCGCCGGTCTGCACGCCGCGCCCATGGCCGCCGAGCGCGCCGTGGCCTTCATGGACCAGGTGCGCGCCTTCCAGGAGCAGGTGGACAAGCTGGGCCGCCTGCAGGTCGACTCGGCCGAGTACGGCTGCCTCAAGGCCATCGCGCTCTTCACGCCCGGTGAGACGCGCTCCGATGCGCTCCGGCTCGAGCAGGCGGTCTCCGAGGCCGCGGGAGGGTGGGGGGGGGGGCGACCCGAACCCTGACCCCGGCCCCCGTAGCCCTCCACTCCCTGACCCTCGGGTTGCCGGACCTGGCGCCCTGCACATGCCTGAGCTTTGATGGGGGACAGTGGAGGAGGTGATGCAGGCAGGGTGGCCCCCTGATGCCCCCATCCCCCTGATCCCAGGTCTCCCTAAGAACCCAGAGCTGGGCACAGCCTCTCTCCCTGATTCCCAGGCTCCCTGAGACTCCCACCTTCCACCCCCTCATCAAGGTGCTTTTCGTGCTGAGGGCAGAATGAGAGGTGGGGGGGAGGGGGATGCAGGAGGCAGGTCCCCGACATCTGGTTCTGGCCCGAAGTCGCTGATCTTTGTCCTCCCCAACTCCTGACCTTGTTCTTCCCTCTTACTGCGCAGCTGTGGAGGGCTGCCTGGCAGGGATACCCTGACAACTGGTTCTGGCCTCCCCTGAGCTTTCCACTCCTCGATTCCTGGGCCCCCAGACTTCTGACCCAGGGCTCCCAAACTGCCCCCAAGGCGGCCTCCTGGCAGCCGGGTCGTCTGGGATTGCCTTGGGATTAGGCAGGGGCTGGTTTTGGAGTCCCTCCCACTGTGGGCGGGGCTAGGGCGGGGCTGTTCCAATACCTTCCTAGTCATTAGTTAACTGGCTTAGTAAAGTCCTACCTTAGTCCAAAGACTGGTGGCATAGCTGGCTCTGCTCTCTGGAAGGTTCCGGATCCCACTAGGTGTCTTCATGGGGTCAGGAATGCAAGAACCAGACCCAGACCATTCTGAGAGGTGGCTTTCATTTGATAAATATGGCTTTGCCCCTCTTTCCCCCAGAATATTCTTTTTCTGCCCCATCCTTCACGGGTCTCCAATTTAGATGCTGTCACATTCACTGACACCCCAGGCCCCCCTGTCCGAATATTCTCTCTGGGCTTTGCCTTCTTTCCCAACTCCCCTCCCCAGCTTCTCTTCCCCTTGAGCCCGATTAGAACTTGTCACCCTGCCAAAGGCCTGTCTGAGCTTCTCTATCCTTTCTTGACACATCACTGCCCACTCTTCTGTGTTATTGTCCCCATTTGAGGCCACCTCAGTCTCTCTTGAGGACTGACACTGCCTGAGATATCCTATTTGTGCCTCAGGCCTCCGTTTCCCACCTCCTGAGTGCCCCCCTCCCTCCACACCCAGAGCCCTGAGTGGTACCCCCCAGTCACCCCCTGGAGCCTTGCGTTTTCCTGCCACTTCCCACCCAACTGACCTTGCCCATGTCTCCCCAGATGCCTGCGGCCTCTCGGACCCAGCACACGTGGAAAGCCTGCAGGAGAAGGCGCAGGTGGCCCTCACCGAGTACGTGCGGGCCCAGTACCCGTCCCAGCCGCAGCGTTTTGGGCGTCTGCTGCTGCGGCTCCCCGCCCTGCGTGCTGTCCCCGCCTCCCTCATCTCCCAGTTGTTTTTCATGCGCCTGGTGGGCAAGACGCCCATCGAGACGCTGATCCGAGACATGCTGCTGTCAGGAAGTACCTTCAACTGGCCTTATGGCTCAGGCCAGTGACTTCACGGGGCCCGGTGCGCTGTGGCTGGGTCTGCAGACCTCAAGGGATACGGATGCTTCGGCCTTGGGCGGGGCCCCCCAGCGGAGGACCCTGGCTTCTCTTCTCAGACTCCTATTTTTTAAAGACTGTGAAATGTTTGTCTTCTCTGTTTTTTAAATGATCATGAAACCAAAAAGAGAGTGCTTGTCCAGGCGCCAGCCCCGGCCTTCTCAGAACTCCTGGCCAAAATAAGATGGGGAGGGACTGACGGCTCCCCTCCTGGGACAGCCTGTAGCTCAGCGCCCCAAGCACGAACTTTTGGGACGGTGGGGGTTGGCTTCCCTGGTGTGATGGACAAAGGCCTGGTGGCTGGACTAGCTGGGCGGCCGCAGCCGGGCAGGGGTAGTATCTATCAGGCAGACCCTCTGGACACGTAATCCACGTTGGACACTACATGATGAATGAATCGAGGCCAATAATAAAGCTATTTCCTAACTGCACGGCCTCCATCATCTATCTTCCCGAGGGGAGGGGAGAATGGGGGGCGGCCTACCATGGCCACCTGCTCCCAGCCTCCTGCAACACCCACAGCCTAACGACAGCCCTACTTGATGTTTGTTTGTTTTGTACGGTTTTGTGGGAAACAAGCCAGGGGCGGGGAGGGGACCCCCGTGGTCAGCTAGTGAGTCCGTAGGAGCCAAGTACTAAATACTACAGATGGCTCGGGTTCAGATTCAGGCCCTGGCCTATGAAGGTAAGCCTCATAGATTCACACAGGCCCTGGACCAAACACCTTACTGTTAACCTTTGGTCAGTCTTTAATCATGGTGTCTGAGCCCTGGTGTCCTCTGGAGAAATATTCGGAGTGGTTCTGCCACCTGATCTCAGCCTAGACAGTGCCCACAGCAGTTGGTTCAGGGAGTGCACGGGGCCCAGAACTGGCCAATGAGACTTGATGGTGGGATTTGGAAGCTGTAACTGAAATCAGAGCCAAAAGAGGAAGACCCAACTTCCCAGGATGCCTTTGAAGCCCCTGGATCAAGCCATTCCTGAAACCTTTTGGTGCATCCGTTCCACGATCCGAGATTTACTCTTTGGGGCCTGAGTCAGTCTGAGTTTGGTTTCTTCTCACATGTAACTAAAAAACTGTTTCAGAGATTGGCATTTGGAAGGTGGGACAGCCAAGGACAAACTGAAACGTGGACTTAGGTCGATGTGGGGAGAGGCAAGGCACCATGGACCTTGCCATCCTGGTCTCAGAAGTTTGTGGCCCAGCCCTGGTGGCAAAGGCGCCTGTGGGGTTGACTGCCGGGACTGTGGCTCTAGGGGTGGGTAGTTAGGGCCTAGATGGCAGAGGCAGGAGGGTGGCACTCTTGGCCCTGGTGAGGTCTTGTCGGGAAGACAAAGATGCCCCTGTGAAAACGGGGAAGAACTCTGGTCTTGCCCCACAGGCTGGGCCTGTGCTCAGCCCTTAAACCTCCTCCAAAAGGCTTCCCATTAGCACCCAGCCTCCTTCACGTCCATATTGTTGGAGGCCTGGGAAGTTGAATCCGTCTCCTGTGGAATAAAGGAGGGTCTCGTGGGTATGCTCTGCCCTCTGACGGGACTAAAGTAGGTACGGGATGGAGAGGATACTGGGCTCCCATCAGAGGGTGGGCTGTTTCGGCCCCGAGTCAGCATCTCCCATGATGTCCTGCAGGTAAGCGAATGTCCCTCCCGTTGGGCTGGACAGCGATGCTCTGTTAGATTCACAGGACATCTGAGAACTGAGCAGGACCATTCTGTCCGTCCTGCTCTCCAGTCCCTGGGCCAGAGACCTGGATGTCTGTCTCGGCCTGACTGCAGAACTCCTACTCCTCCTACAAAACCCCACCCATATGGCCCTTGAAGACGACATCTTGAGGCTCTGGTTAAGACTGTCATCCAGCCTTTTGTTATTCCTCTTACCACACTGGGCCCAGGCCCATGGTCCCTGAGCGTAGAAACTCCATGACTACTGGTTCTGGGACTGAGGACTCTGCGACTGAGTGGCTGACCCTGCCTTCCCTGCCTGTAGTATGCCTCCCTGATCGTCCCCATCACCCTTGCTCCCCTGGCACGCCAGCCCTCACCCACCCTACTCAGGGCCCCGCATGGGGTGGGCACCCTGCGACTCTCTCCCAGAGCCAGGCACAAGAGCTGTACTCACACAGTGCCTGGCATCAGTCACTGCCCGGCCTACAGTGCCCCAGTAGAAGCGGAGATTTTTAAGGGCTCATGTATCCGGGGTGGCCTCGGGGACTCCAGCAGGGCTCCTGGGCTGAGTCCGCCCCCTTCAGGAGGTCCCCAGTACTGCACCACATGAATTTTGTATCACGCCCACGGAGCAAGACTAGGGAGGGTCCTCCGCCAGTCCTGCCTCTGTTACTGGACCTGCCGAGACTTGTGGCTCCCGGGGCTCCCCTAGACCAGGCCTGGCTGAGCAGGTGATGCCGGATGTCAGCTCCTCAGCTTCCCACCAGAAGACCACATGCGGTTCTTGGAGGAGAGGGAGCTCTCCGGACAGACAAGGGTTCACAGCCTGCCTGGACAAGTCTCTTTTCCAGAACCTTGAGTTTTTAACTCTGGAAAATGGAATAACGATTGTTTTGGTGACAACTGAGTGAAATCAGGAATGTTAAACGGCTGTACACAGTAGGCAGTTAATAAATGTTTATTACACTGGGATGGAAACGAGGAAAGACCTGCTTCCAGGGGATGGGCTGAGATCTGGGCTCAGGGCCTGGGGTCCCAGAGCAGGTTCTGGGAAGGCTTCCTGGAAGAGGGGGCCATCAGAGCTAGGTCTCAAGGGCTGAGGCATTTGCAAAAGCTACCCCAGGAAGGGGTAGCAGCAGGAGCTAAGGCCAGGAGGTAGGAGGCAAGGGCAGGGCGGGCCCCCCACCCCGATGTGTCCCTCTGCCTGTCTGCCGGGGCGCTCAGAAGTACACGGAACTCTTCTGGTCTCCTTGCTCATCAAATTTCTGGATCTGTGTCTTGAGGTGCCTTAGTTTGCCCTTCAGGTAGTGGCAGCGAGCCTGCTTGTCTAGGAAGCTGGGGTCCTGGGCAGGGCAAGAGCCAGGAAAGTCCTTGTAGCAGTCTGGCTTACGGCCCTCAGCTGCTCAACCCTCTGCCTTTTCCTCTCTGAGCCTCAGTTTTCTTTCCTTGAAACTGGGCACACTGAGCCTCATGGGAACGTCATGGGTGCAAAGCCCAGGCTGTGGGATTCAGGAGGCATGACTCACCGTCTGTTTCTTCTTAAATTCCCTCCAGACTCGGGTGGCAAGTTGGGCCTCCTTCTGCAAGTGGAAAGGGGAGGGGTGGGGTGGGGTGGGGTGGCTCACAGAATGCTGAAGCCAAGGAGGGATGGGGAAACTGAGGCTCAGATGGACAAAGTGACCCGTCTAGTGAGGACTTCAAGGGCTGACTTTGGCCCCTGTGCTGTGGTGCCCACCCAGCCTAGAGGAGAAAGAGGCCCAGGGACCTGGACCCAGGGGGTGTCGCAGAGGCCAGGGTCCATCACCAGGAAGGGCTGTGGGGCAGGGGTTTCTCCCGCCGCTGACCTGGCTTCGGGGCCTCGGCAGTGAGTTCAGCAAGGTCTCCAGCTGTCGGAGTTTTGCCCGGGCACAGCCCACCTCTTGCTGGAGCTCCAAGAACTCTGTGTACTGGTCCTGGAAGACTGCAACATAGCGGCTCCGTTCCCTCTCACTCCTCACTTGTGGGTACTTACTGCGGGGTTCAAGTGGGTCAGAGTATGAGTGTGAAGAACCCGTCCTGCTCCCCCAATCCGTTTGTTTTCCTTTGCCCATGTTGGGCTCCCTGCCCCCCCACACCCCTTTTCTTTTCTCTTCTTACTATCTGGTAAACTTTTATCCACTTGTCAAAGCCCCAGCCTCAGTGCACCTTCCCTGTTCCCCGGCATCAGGAACAACGTGGGGGACACTCACAGCTCATAGTCGGGCACTGGGTGGGGCCTTGGCCTACGCCCCCCAGGGATGGCTTCAATAGGCTTCTTGGTGCCCAAGAGGGCCCGGGAGGGCAGCTCATCCTCAAACACAATCTTCTTGGGTCTGGCCCTGTGGGCTCCTGGCTGAGGCTCGCACAGAGCGCGGGGAGGGCTGGTTTCCTGGACTGGAGGCACCAGTCGCTGCAGGTGCCGCAGGAATCATGGTTTGGAGTTAACCAGGGTATGGGGAAGCCGGAATCCCTCAAACGGCGGGGAAGGAATCTTTTGCCTAGGTTCGGCCTGGGAGCCCTCCTCCCGTCCAGACTCACCGGGGGCCCAGGGCCAGGCGGGCGGGTCTGCAGATCCCCCCGATAGCCGCGGGTCTTGGGGCTCTCCCGGGTAGGCATCCGCCTCGGGGAGGCGCCGCTCGGGCGTCCCTGGGGCGGCGGGCGGGTCTTGCGAGGGACGCCGCGGCCCGCGCGTGGCGGGGGTGGTCGGCGAGCTGCCTGTGGACGCGACAGAAGGACGCGCCTGGAGGCGGGCAAGGTCGGACGACGCACAGGGAGGTGGACCGGGAGCGGCCAACTCTCCGCGGACCCGCGAGCTCGCAGGCTCCGTTGCTATTTGCATACACGCGCTCGATTGGCTCTCAGAGCAGCCCGCCCCTGGCTGCGTAACCCGGAAAAGCATTACGCCCGTGACGTCACCGCGTACCCTGAGCCCGCCAGGCTCCAGTTAACCCCCGAGAGGCCGCAGCCTCGCCCACTACGGCGCGTGAAGCCCTCGGACACCGCCCCCGAGAAGCCCCCCCGGGACCTCCGCCCCAGCGGCAGTCCGCAGGGACCGCTCCCGTCCGGGGTCACCTGTCCCAGCGTCCGGGTCTCCGAGCCTGGGTCCGCTCCCGGAGAGGCGCCTGAGTCCCGGTTGTGCATTAACTTCTAAGGCTGGACACAACCGGAGGGGTCGCTTCACAGGGCGGGGCGGGTCCTAGCGGGATTGGGCGGGGTGGGGGCGGGGCCCGGCGATGAGGGAAGGGGATCCTCCTTTGAATCGCAGGTTCGAGTCCAAAGGAGCCGGTGACTCACCTCCGACTCTGTTTTTTGGCCTGAAACACCGGTGGTTTTGGCAAACTTGTACTTATCTACTTACTCAGAAATTATATTTTAAAACTATTTCTCTAATCACTAGATTATTATTCTCTGACCCGCTGTAAGAGAAATACTGGTTTTCCTACAACTTTTGTTAACTCCAGTGCTATTATGGTTTCCCACAAGTATGTTTTCAGAGTTTTAAATCTTGACTCATCTGGTGAGAGAAACAGCCCAGAAACGATTTGTCTGTTTTCTTGCAAATTTGTTGTTGTTGATTTTTGGGAGCTCTTTGTTTAGCAAGGATGGTGCTCAACCAAATAGTGGGTCTTTTCCTTTTACTATTATAAACGAGGTCTTTCAATAAGTTTACTTTTTTTTTCCCATGAGGGAAACTAAGTATTCGTAAGTCCTTTTCTGTTTTATTTAATTCTCTTAACTGAAACAGCTTTTTTATTTGGGTTTTTCATGTAGACAGTCGTATCATCTGCAAATAACTCCTCCTTTTTTTCTCATTTCTTCTTTCTTGTCTAGTTGTATTGACCAGCACGTCCAGACAAATCTCTGGGGGAGTTGGGTGAACTGTGGGCCTCCCCCCATCTCCCCCTTCCTCACTTTGATGGCAGAATTGCCTGTATTTATTCATTAAATTCAATGCTGTCTTTGGCTTGAGATTTTTCAGTTAAATGAGGGGACTATCTATCTTTGCCTAATGTTTTTTGAGAGATGTTGAGTAATGGACACCGTACGGTCCGAAGTGCCATTGATTCACCCCACGATTTTGTTTCCTGATGTGTTAATGTGGCTATGTTGACCCATCTCTGCAACTTAGGTGTGAGCCTTCTTAAGATCTGTTTTTTTCCCCCCAATTTTAAAGTAATCTCTATGCCCAGTGTGGGACTCGAACTCACAAACCTGAGATCAAGAGTTGCGTGCTCTACTGAGCCAACCAGGTGCTCCTTAAGATCTATTTAAAAAAAAAATTTTTTTTTTCTAACGTTTATTTATTTTTGAGAAGAGAGAGACAGAGCATGAGCGGGGGAGGAGAGAGGAAGAGGGAGACACAGAATCCGAAGCAGGCTCCAGGCTCCGAGCTGTCCGCACAGAGCCCGACACAGGGCTCGAACTCATGGACCGCGAGATCATGACCCGAGCTGAAGTCAGATGCTCAACCGACTGAGCCACCCTGGTGCCCCAATCATCTTCAGTTTCAAGGAAAGCCCAGCACGGACACTCCCTCCTCCAGGCTGACCTCCAGGCATAGCCCCATTTCTCCCCCACCCTCCCCTTGATCCCACAGGGCTGAAGGCACTGTTGGCCTTCGACTCTATCAGACCGGAGGCTCCTGGGGCTTCTTGGGACCTGGCCTTTTGCAGTGTGGGGTAGGTACCAGGGGGGAATCCGAGGGGGATGGTCTTCTGAGTCCCTTCCCAGACTGACCTTCCTCTCCGGCTTGTGCATCCTCTGTGGCTCTCAGGAACCTCCAAAGACCCTCCCATATTGTTGCCTAGCCCAAAGGGCACCCCTGGACACGGGTGGAGGGCAGACGGATGCGGGGGGCCAGCACAGGTCTTTATTTGAGTTTGGGCATGATGCGGATGAAGAGGACCATGCTGATGAAGATGAAGCAGACGATAACAAGCATGGCCCAGAGCAGCCAGTTGACCGACTTTTGCGTGTGTTGCTCCAGCCGCTCCGACTCTGTCTTCAGCTTCTCCAGGTTCTGGTCAGCCATCTTGAGTGAGTGCGACAGGGTCTGTGGGGCAGGTGGGGAGAGTGTCAGCAGGACTGCAGCCAAGCGTGGCCTCTCACCACCACCCTGGGGCAAGTCCCCTCCTCTTGGCCCTGGCTGGTACTGCGCCCTCTGCTGGGAAGTCCACTTTTGCCTTCTGTCAGACTCCTTGATCCAACAAAGCCCTGGCCCCCATGCCCCTCTGCTGGGAAGCCTTGTCTGGCGTCCCAGGGCAGAGGCTGAAAAGGCCCCACAGTCCTCACACCTGGTTGTCCTTCTTAATGACGCTCTGGGCGGCCAGTGTGTTGGTCTTGAGGCTCCGGGCCAGGCCTAGCATCTCCTCTGCCAGCTTCTCCTGGAGGTTCTGATGTCGCTGCAGGACGAGGTCTAGTTCGGCTGCTGACTGTTTCTCATCTCCTGGCCTGGGCCCTGCCACCCCACTGCCCTCACACGTGGGCGGACAGGTGGGCGTGGGATAGGAAGAGACCAACATGTTCCCAAGGAACCCAGAGGTTATGGCTTCGGCCACGGCCCTCCTTGGGCCTCAGTTTTCCCCTTCTTTACTTTGGCTTTTAGGAAGAACATCCCCACAAGTGGCTTCTGATCGATGGTTTAGATGCTTGTGGTGGCCCTCATGGTTTGGTGCCTCAGTGGCCCAAGGTTCATCCAGCCCCCCATACTGCCCCCCCCCCCCCCCCCAGTGCTCCCCAAGGGCTGAAGACACTCACGTTCTCTTCCTCACATCCAGCTCGGGCTCTGTAAGTGAAAAAGGCCAAGCAGGAAGAAGGAGAGGATTGGTTTCCCATTTTCCAACTTCCTGATCATCGCTTGTGCTGTGTCTGCTACTCATAATGTTGTTTCCTATCTTGTCTGCTGCCCAGTGAGCTCCTGATCATGCTTCAAAGCTCTAGGTCAAATGCCCTCTCTTTTAAGAAGTTTTCCTCATCCTTATCTGGGCTCCCCCAGGCCCCAGGTCCCTCTGCTAGCCTAACCTGTGGGCTGGGTGTATCCGGCTTTATTTCCTCTGGGGCCCATCTCCTCTGTCCTGGCACCCCCATCAGGCTTAACTAGGTGATGCCCCTGGGGATGTGCTCCCTGGGCTGTGAAGACCGTGGAGGAGGCAGGTGAAAGAGGCAGCACATATCTTGTCCCAGACAGTTAAGCCTCGAGTCCTGTTTTATTCAGGTTGACTCACCTCCAGCAGAGTCCTATGGGAAAAAGAGAGAGGTATGAAGTCACCTACCTGGTAATGCCCCCAAACTGTCCTTTCTGCTCTCGGAAACTCCCCACTCTTAGTCAGGGCCCTGGGCAAGTCCTATGGCCTCTGTGCCTCAGTTTCTTCATATTGAGGGTTTACCTGACCCACGTAAAGTGTTCAAAAGGACACCTGTCATCCTATTTTACAGGTGAAAAAACTCGTCCACTTGTGGCAAGATGAGATAAACTCAGTCTGTCTGTGGCAAACTTGTCTATCTGTTGCTCTGGGCCAACTCTGGGGCTTAACGAGATAGGTGCCATTTTCGCCTTGTACCAAACTCCTAGATATCTAGCAAAGTCCTGTCTAGGCCCTTCTGTTGGGAAGCCTACTGTGGGCCCAGGGTGGAGGCTGTTGGGCCCCTTAGGGTCCCTGCACCTGCCAGGGTGGGGTTGTTCTGCTATGCACAGGCACTAATCTCCTGTCCCTGACCAAAGGGTTCCCAGGGATCAGGGAGAAAGCCCTACCGTGCCTAGAAGCTCACTCCGCATTTCGCTGGTGTATCGTGCCCGGGACTGCAGATGCACTGTCTTCGTGGCGGGTACCCGCTCCTTGGCTGTGGTTGGTACACGGCCAGGGGCCAGGAACTGGTTGGCTAGTGCTTTCTCTGAGGAGGAGGTCTGCAGAAGAGGGAAAAGGGGTCACCGGACGGGCAGGTCCTGGGCAGGTGAGCATGATGAGGGCCGAGGAAGTAGAGTACCCCTGCTCACCAGCTTCTCTGCCTGCAGCATCCCCTTCAGGAAATCTACCTTGCGGGAATATTCATTGATCACCTCGGAGGCCGGTTTGCTGGAAGGTGAGAAGAGGAAAAAGAAAACCTGCCCACTGCCTCCAGTTCTGGGAAGGGTGTCAGCAGGGGCTGGAGCCCAGGGATTCCCCAACAGGGGCTGGCCTTCAGGCCTCGACTCCCATCCCGATTTGAAGCCCCTGTAGCCGCCGGCACTCACCTTGCCTGGGTTTTCAGGGCCTGCAGCATGTCCTCGAGAGCTCCCACGTACTGGGGAGGGAAAGTGGGGTGTAAGCCCGGTTCCCCCCCCCCACATCCTCCCACTAATAACGCTCAAAGGTGGGGTGGTCAGAGCCATCAAGGGGCGGGACCAGGACGGGGGCAGGACTGAAGAGGGAGGAGCCACGTCCCAGGGGGGCGGGGCCAGCTGAGCTACAGGGAAGGGGGCGGGAGCTGCAGGTGGACGTGGCGGAGCCGACCGGAAGAGGCGTGGCCAGAGCGGCTGTTGGGACTGGGGAGTCGGGCCCGGTGGCCGTCAGCCCCGTAGGCCGCCTTCTGGGAGTCGAGTTGTACTCGGAAGTACAGGTTTCCCTCACCTTTTCCAGACGCCACTCGTCCGGGTCCCGCTTCTCCGCTGCCATCGTTTCGCAGCGGCAGAGCAGCCGCACCAGGTTCAGCTCCAGCCTCGACGCTGCCATCCCCTCTCGGCGGTACCCAGTCCCTTCCGCCGGCGCCATCTTGGAAAAGGTCGGAAGCGCCCTCGTTTTGGCCTCTTCCGGTCGCGTCCGCCGCTCGCTCGCTGTTCCATCTTTGTTTGGGGCGGAAGTAACGTCTTATTTCAAGGAGGGGCGCTGTGCTGTCCATGTTTATTCAGGACTGAATCGCTTTTTTTTTTTTCCCCCCTCGCAGGCGTCTTAGCTCTTCCGGGAGGGTTGAAAGGACCGGATCCTTCGAGGTCAGGTCCATGTGCAATATACGTCCTCTGCTTATTCTTTTCTTTCTGATCGGAATTCCTTCCCCCACACCCACTCCTGTTTGGGTTCTTCTCATACTGAGCTCTTCCGTATCCAGGCAGCCTTCCCGGTTCTTCCTGGGGTACGGCCCTGGGACTAAGGAATCCAAGGCTTAGGGGCCCATCCAGTTTGTGATTATGTTCTTCCGGGTCTGACGCTGACTCCACTCCCCCCCCCCCCCCCCCCCCCCCGGGGCCTTGAGCGAGGTTTCTTAATTTTTCTGGACTCGGTTCCTCCTTTGGGTGGAACTTTGGGTGGTGTGACAGAGCCTGCCTCCAGGGGAACATTAGCTAGCCCTGGGGTGAGAGGTGGGACGGGGTCGCCCCTAACCCACCAGGCCTCATGGAGAGAACCCCACCTGGGTCCCCAGCCCTCCAGCTGAAGCCCATTCTGTGAGCTCCTCCCACCCCAGGCTTGCAGACCGGGTGAGGAGGGGGGACTTTAGAGGGACTAGAGCCTGGCATGCAGCCCTCATCCATCTTCCCACTCCTCACGTCACTTGTGTCCTGTTCACACCTGTGGGCCTGGTGTTCTCGAGAAATACTATGGAGGAGAGGAAACCCAGGAATGATGATGAAGGAATCCAGGGGGCAGATGAGGCAGGTTCTGAATCCCAGCCCTGTCCCATCCCAAATACGTGGCCTTGGACAAGTCTCTCAACTCTTCCTCATGTGCAGTCTGGACTAGGGTTCTTCACTGTCCCCCACCCCACCCCCATGGGCCCCACCTGCCAGCAGGTTCCCACAACTGCCCATCTGATTTGCAGCCTGGGAGCTGGTCTGAGAGGGGATGGTGGGGGTGTGTGGTTTCTAGCTCTGTTGGGCTCACCAGGAACCGATCCCTTCATAGGGCAGATGGCCCCTACAGCTGACATTTAAGCCCTACCTGGGGAGAGGCTGGGTGCTGAAACAGGGCACCAGGAGGCAGCTCCCAGGACAACAGGCTCTGCCAGCCCCTCACCCCCATTTCCAGATCAATTAACAAGCCCTTCCAGCAAGCCCACCACTCTAGCACCTGGAGTGCGTGTGAAATTCCAGCAGCAGCATTCATGGGACAATCGAGGCAGGTCCTCCCAGACCGGGGGGCACATCCCCCTGCCCTGCACCCCTTTTGGCTGAGGTCACAGGGTGGACCCCTCCCCCGCCCCACCTGTCAACCCCTGCTCCTCCAACTCTGAACCAGCCTGAGCAGGAATTGCACGCAAACACTTTTCAGGCACTTTTTATTTCACACGGCTCGTGGGGCACCTGGGGCACCTCTCGTACCAGACCTGTGGCCGTGTGTCTGGGGAGCGACCCAGGCCTGAGAGAGAAAGCCCCGCTCTGGAGATTCCCCAGACTGTCACTGTTGACCAGTAGGAATGTACAACCCCAGGCCTTGCCCTCCCTGCCGGTGAGTGGTCCTGAGTCGCGGCTCCTGTTCGCCACACGGAACGGGCGGCGTGCCAAGGATGGCCTCCTCCAGCCTCCTGAGTCCAGGGCGTGGTGGACAGAAGAGTGACGGCCACATTCAAGTCTCCCTGGGATGTGAGGTCTGTGGTGCTGCGGGCGGAGGCTGCCTACCACCCTGTGTCCTGACTCCAACCACCAGCCTTGATCCCCAGAGAGGCTCCGGCGCTCCCTCAAGTGCATGCCAGCCAGGTGGCCGGTTGCCAGCTGGGCCAGAGGAGGAGTCTGAGACGGACTTGGGGCAGTCAGGTGCCCCAAGGGTCCAAATCCCCTGCGCACGGTCCTGGCCCTCAGACCACGGGCCCCGAGCCGTCCTCAGTGCGAGTCTGGGCCTCCTCCGTGTGGCGGCTGTTGCGGGCTTTGCTCCAAAGACTCATGTCCAGGTTACAAGGGCGATGCAGGGCGTTAATATAAAAGTTTGTACATACATGTATAAAAAACAATTTGGTCTCTTGTTAAGGCTGTTACAGTTTGAAGTTATGTAAACCACGCACGAAGAAACAGTTACCATAAAAACAAAAAGGGAGGTGGGAGATGCCAGGCTGCCCACCATGATTTGGTGCTCCGGGTGGGCGTGTCTGTGTGATGTGGGGGCCCAGCCAGGGCGACGGGGCCTCGGCTGGCCTCTCCCCGCCTGGACTCTGCGCTCGGAGCTGACGCCCACCTCACATTGCTTTCGGAGCTTTTCATTCGGAATCCTTCTCGGCCAGATGCTGGCTCTGCAGCTCACGCCCAGCTCCGGCACTGGGTCGTCCTCAGACACGCGGCCTCTGGCACTGTGTGGGCCCTCAGCCATTGGCCTGGCCCGGGGTGGGGGGCAGGCAGTAGGTCGGGGGGTCCGAGTACCTCCGCTTGGCCCCGGGAGGCTGGGCGTCCTCGTCCGGGGGCTCCCGAGTGCCCCGCGCGGGCAGGTGCGTGCCGGGTGTGATATACACAGAGTGCACCTGGTCCGGGCGGCGGGCGGGCGGCTCTCGGCGCCTCACTAGGGCAGCACCCTCCTGGGCACCCGGTGCCCGGCCAGGGAGGTGGGAGGGTAGGCCGGGTGGGAGCTTGATGTTGGCTGTGGGCATGATGGGGGTCCGCCGGGGGGTCTTCACTCTGACCGTCACGAAGGACGACGGCCTTCGTCGTGGAGGGGCGGCTGCCACGGGGAGGGGGCTCAGGGCGGGCGCGCCGGGGCTGGGGACAGCAGGCGCGGGGGGCCCTTTTGAGAGACAGACGGCAGGGTTACTGCAGCTTCAGGGCCAGTAGATGGACCCTTGCCCCAGGGCCGGCCGGTGGTGAACACGGGAAGGAGAAAAGCAGACGCCGCCTTAATACTGACCTTCTGAGGCCCCCCGCCCGGCCCGCTCTTCCAACAGGCTCTCGGTGCTGGCCGACGTTTCCGAGTCCAGGTTTTCCTCGTCGGAGCCCCGAGGGTCCAGCTCCGGCAGCCGGTAGGTGATGTCCTCCCTGGGGATGAGGGGGTCACGGTGTCTAAGGCTGTTCCCAAGGTGAAAGACCACCCCTCCAGAGTGCCAGCCGCCGGGCAGGGGGCAGAACAGGCCTTCCTGGTCCTGGATGGGAGTCCCTGCTCCCAGCACCCCCAACACCCGTCCCCAAATCACACCTGGCCCGGAGAAACTCATGGGAGGGATGTGTCAGGCTGCTGAGGGAAGGCCCTGTACTGAACTAGTGCCCTGCTTCTGCCTCAGGGCCTTTGCAAGTGTTGTTCCCTCTGCCTGGAGTGCCCTACCTTGTTCCTAAGACTCGGGTGGCCAGGTGGCCCGGGTCACACCTGTTCTCCTGGCATGTTAATGGTGCCCTATTCACACGTCTTGGCGGGACGACAGATTGGTTGGTCACCCCAGCTAAGACCAACTTCCAGGCGAAGTTTGGGCATTACCCCTCTGCTGCCCCTTCTTTCTTTGTGGGCCACCACGGTTCCCGGTGGCCAAGTGTGAGGTTTAAACAGAGCCCTAGGCTGCGTGTTAGGACAGCAGCACCCCACAAGGTGGGTACTGGATGGCGGGAACGAGCCTAGCCCGTCAGCCTCCTAACAGCCAGGTCCGCTATGGCAGAGGGGCCTGGGGGTGGGGGCCGGACGGCAGAGCCGAGGGCAGGAAGGGGGCAGAGACACTTGCTTCTCCTCCTTGATGGACTGGATCCGCTCAATGAGGATCTCCTTCTCGCGGTCCTCGTCACCGCTGGGCACTTCCTCTTCTGGCAGCACCCCGAGGTCCTCCAGGCCGCCCACACTGCTTCCCCGGGTCTTGGGGCTCTTGTTCTGCAACAGACAAACGGCAGGTCTGGCTGGCCCCTCTGGACGGTGGGCTCAGTGCTCACGGGAGGGAGAGGGTGGTGTGAACGGCTCTGGGAGAGATTAGTTCTGACGTGGAAGGGTGGGCTTAGTGAGGCTGCTCCGGGGATCAGGTGGGGACCGAGTGGCCGGTGCTCAGCTGATTAGTCATCCTCAGCGCAGGTGGGCAGCAGGCGACAGGCCTCCCCCAGCATGCACTTCCAGAAGGTTAGGACACGCTCAGTCTATCCTAGGAGACCACGGGCATGAGGTGAACCCAGCATGCACCACGCCCGGAGACATGCAGGGTGGGCCCGCGGAACATGTACATACCAGGACCCCCTCATAGGGAGACGAAAACCCCAGTTTGAGAGGCCATGGCTGGGAAAGAGATGAACAGAGGGTGACCACACAGGGCCACGATCACCACACGGGTGTAAGTCACGGCCACCGGAGCCACATCTGGCTGCGGGGACAAGGATGGGGTCCTCCCCCGGGAGCCCCAGACCTGCCTCCCCCTCGGCCCCCACCCCCACTGTAGGGCCACTTCTGCTGTGGGAAGTCTTCCCCGTAGGCGGGGCTGGTGGATGACCTGAACCATCACCAAGCGGGTGCCAGGTCCCCTGCTGCCCTTTGAGGGGCAGTCGGCATGAGGCTGGGGGAGGGAGGCGGTCGTTTAGCCGATGTGGGGGACCTGGCTCCCAACCTTGCTCCCATGAGGCCCCTGGCCAGGCAGCTTGTGGCCGAGGGTGGGCAGGGAGCGCAAGGAGTGATGGCGTGAGGCCCCGCCCCACGCCCCGCCCACCGGCCCCGCCCACCCCTCCACTCACAGTGTTCTGTCGCAGGAGGGAGAGTCTGCGGAAGGCGATGCTCTCCGCGGCTTCCAGCTGGCTAATCTCCTCCATCTTCACCTTGTACTTCCTCATCTGTTCCTTGATCAGCATCTCCACGCACCTGCGGAGAAGGTGACTCAGTCACTGCCCCAGGACGGCCAGCGTCAGGGCCTGGCGTCTAGAGAGGCACTGGGCGGAGACTGGGGCACGGCGGCCAGGCAGAGATCCAGAGACCAGGCAGGGCCACAGACACAGCCGTGGGCTGTGTCATCTTGGTGCCAGCTCACCGTGTGACCTCGTGCGGCTCACTCCACCTCTCTGAGCCTGAGCCTCGGACTCAACCAGCCTGGTTTGAAGGAGGAAGTACAGTACGCGGATCAGAGTGAACCGATCCCTCATAGTCACCCTGCAGGGTGGGGGTTCTCCCACCTCCCGTGGAAGCATGAGGAACGGGGAGGCTGGGCGATTTGTCACAAGGGCCGCGGGCAAGCAACCCCAAGGGCTCCAGAAGGTGCACTGTGAGTGGTTAAGTGTGTGGGGGGCTCAGCCTGTAGTGGTCGGTGGGGGGAGGGCGGGCAGCCCGGAGAAAGAATCACAGCTCAGGTCTCCCGACACCTCGACCACATGAGGAAAAAAGGAGCAAAGAGTGTGGCGGAAGAGGCCGGAAGGAACTCTGTCAACACCACGCAGCTACTGGGGTAGCGTCAGGGCCACCCAAGAAACCGCCTAGGGTGACACGTTCTTATTTTTACAATTCGAAGCCTAAACAATGAATGTCCTCTCAGTCGCTGATGTCTAACGACTTTCTTCTGAGTTCTTTTGAAGAACTTTGAAAACTTTTGAAGATGGTGCGGTGGGGAGAAGGGGAAGAAACCCCCAGGCCATTGCTTCTTTTCCTGACGGCTCTCGTTGCTAACCAGAGGCCGAGAACGCGGGGCTTTGCCGTCTGCCCCTCGCCCTGCAACTGGAGACGAGGGCTTTCTCCTCCTTTTTGTGTTCTCCAGCCTCAAAAGCATTCGGAAGTGATGCCCCAGCTGCCGGAGGAGACAGCGCGGGGGCCCTGGCGCCTGGCACTCACGTGGTGACCTTGAGGACATCCTTCATGCTGGTCAGTGGGTCTGAGTTGTCAGGGCAGCGCAGGAGGCAGGGTGCGAAGATGATAGCGAGAGCACTGGGCGACATGCGGTTCACGTCCTCGAGCAGGGCCACCCTGCGTGGTGAGCGGCAGTTAGGGGTGGCCAGGGAGCCCCGAGACTGGAGGCCAGGACCCTGGGGCTGCTGCCAGGAAAAGTGCCTCCAGACCCTGGAGGTGGAGGCTAGCACCTCGCTTCCATGGGGCAGAGAGCCACCGCAGGAGAGCGTGGGGGGCCCCTCTCCGACCCTCGCCCCCAACCCGGCCCCGGGGCCTGGGGTGCAACCACCAGAGAACGCTGGCCCAGGGAACACTGTGGCGGGGCTCCTGACGGGGACCCCCACCCCCACGAGAGCAGGGGGCAGGCACTTGCTTGACGAGGTGGAAGATGAGCCGCTCCAATGAGTTGTGGTTGGCCTCAGGCAGGTGCTCCAGGACGGTGTAGATGGCGGCCAGCTGCTCCTGCTTTCCCGGCAGCTCTGGAAGGGCCCAGGGTGTCAGCTCCCCATAGCACTGGCCCCCCTACGTTCCCGGGGCGCAGGGGAGCCCCCCTGCCACGTGGGGCCAGATGCAGGGCCACAGAGGGGTCCTGGCCCTGCCCTAGGCTGGGGACCCGCACCAGGGCAGCTGCTTTGAGCCTTGGCTTCTCAGCTGTGCCTCCCCGATTAGCCTCAGTGAGCGCGCGTGGTTCCAACCCTGGCCGTGGCCACCTGCCCTGCCCTCGCTGCTGCCGTGGGACTCACCTACAGCTCGGAGGAAGTCGCCGTACTGGGCAAAAGTCATGAGGGGCTCAGGCAGCTCCCGAAGCCACTGCTTGAGCACGCCGGTGATGGCATGGATGGGGAAGTTCTCCAGCTTGACGGCCGTGGGGTCTGCGGGGAGGCGGGGGGCGGGGCTGGTGAGCGCAGGCAGGGGGGCTGTGCCCCAGCCCCCTCGTGCCCACTCCTCCCGGACACCCACCTGTCTGCAGTGCCTGTCGGAGCTCCCGCGTGCGGTTGGCAGCGCCCGACTTGCGGTAGAGGCCCTCGGTGTACAGGCCGTGCATCTCCACATGTTCCAGAAGCTTCTCCAGCACAACAGGCACTGAGGCCTTGTCACTGGTCAGGCTGTCCACGCACACGCCGAAGTGGCCCGGCTCGGCGCCTGGCTCGCTCTGCAGTACCAGAGGTCGGGGGGGGGGGGGTCAGGTCTCCTGTGTGGGCTCTACCCTCCCTGCCCCTCACGCCCCCCACAGGCTGCTGGGGGCGCCCGGCTGGGGAGGTGAGCTTGCTGGCCGCTGGGCAGGGGCTCCCCCTGCGGAGCGGCCCCAGCTGCCTCAGGGTGGTTGGTCCTGCTTCCGCTGCAGCTCCAGTGCTTGGGACCCTGCCTCCCTCACGCAGAGTTGGGGACGCCCTCCTGGGTCTCGGGCGGGGCAGGGCTGGGGGTCTGAGACGCACGTATAAGCCCAGTCCTGTCTCAGGGGACTCCGAGGGGCTCTGACAGAACAGGGGCTGCAAACCAGCCCCTCGTCTGACACCCTACGCTGGCCTGGCACCAAGCACACCCTCTCCTCCGCATCGCTCGGGAGGGCCTCCCCTAGGTGTTCCGGAAAGTTCCCGGCCCGCTCACCTTTCTCCTGCATGCGTAGGCGCAGTAGGTCTGAATCTTGGGCACACACTTCTTGTGGCAGGTCATCTTGCACACTAGGAGGTAAGGGGGGGGTGGTCACAGATGATGCATCGAAGACCCCGGTTTCCCGAGGCCGCCTGCCCTGTCGGCCAGGGACCCGCTGACCAGCTTCTAAATTGGGAGTCCTACGAATCCCTGCCCTGATGCCCAGGCGAGGAAGCCACGTGGGCAGATGTTCACAGCTGGTGACTGTCTGCAGCCTCAGAGCCCGGCCGGCAGGACAGGAGCAAGGGCTCGGGAGGGGGGAGGTGGGGGGCAGGGGCATACTTGAGAGAGGAAATGGGCTGAGACCAAAAAGGAGAGGGCAGCTAGTGTCCTTGTCTCAGGACGGTGACAACTGCCTGGATATTTTTTTTTTTTTAACATTTTTTTTTATTTTTGAGAGACAGAGCGTGAGTGGGGGAGGGGCAGAGAGAAAGGGAGACACAGAATCAGAAGCACTGCCTGGGTATTTGTGATGGACATGAGGGGACAGATCGCTCTTTACACAGGGACTGAGGAGACAGGAGACCCCGGGCAGAAGAGAGAGAGGCCCAGGGAGAGAAAGCTGATCCCTGCAGGAAAATACAACTGCCAGAGACCGACTGACCCGGCCCCGGGCTCCTGCCAGCTGGGTCATCCTGGGCTGTATGTTTCTCGGGGTTCCTGTGGGACTGACTGACCTCGCCTGGCACATGAGGGAGGGACTCGGGGGGCCGAGAGAGGCGCTGGAGTTCAGGCAGCAGGGGCAGTGTGTTGATGGGCTTGGAGGAAGGACGTGGGGTAACCTGCCGAGGTGGAGGGCAGGCTGCAGAGGTGGCTGGGAGCCTCAGGGCTGGCTGAGAATCGGGATCTGCCCCAGGGTGACAGTGGGAGGTCTGAGTGCGTGAGGTGTGGCGAGGGCAGTGTTCCAGAAAGATCCACCCTGTGGCTCGAGTGAAGGCCCTGGTGCACAGTGAGGGGTTGGGGACATGGTGGGGGATCAGGGGGCTTGGTAGGAGGGTCCCAGGGCAAGGTGAGGGTCAGGGGGTGCAGCAGGTGAGCCAAAGATGTTGTGGAGGGTTCTTGGGCATGGGGAAGGGTCAGGGGCTGCAGTGGGAGGGTCCGGAGGTGTGGTGGAGGGCGGGGGGGAGACAAAGTGAAGGGTCAGGGGGAGTGGTGACAGCGTTAGGGGATGCGGGGGGGTTGGGGCACTCACCGCTGCAGAGCAGGGCCTTGTCCATGAGCCAGATGTAGGAGAGACACTGCTCACACGACTGAGGGATGCTCACCTGGTAGCTGGCGAATACGTGCCCATTGTGTTGCTGGACCTGGGGGCGGTGGAGGAGGGCGCTGAGCGGCGAGGGCAGACCCTCCACGGTCTCACCACGGGGCTGCCCAGCGTGCACGCGGCCCGTGGCATATTGGGGCCGAGGTTCCCATTCACGGCCGGGTTCCCTAGGGCTGGGCGGGAAAACACGCTCACACACACACTCTCTCGCACGCGTGCAAATACTCACAGCGCGGTCCTGCTTCCGCTTCTTCTTCTGGGCTTTGCTCGGCTGTGAGGGGGCACAGAGGCGAAGTCTGTGTGGGCCCCGGGAGCGCCCCCGCCTGCCCCCGTCCCCGAAGCCGCGCCACCAACCTTGGGCGGCTCGAAGTCATTCTTGGTGTGTCCGCGGGTGAACTCGTCGAGCAGCGACTGGAAAAGGTTGAGGACCAAGTTGGTGTCCTTCTCCCCCCGCTCGGCCGCCAGGTTGTTCACGACAATCTGGTAGTTCTCCATCAGGTCCTTGTAGCCGACGTGGATCTTGCCATTCTGCAGGGATGCAGGCGTGACCCGGGGGGGAAGGACAGAAGGGGGAGGCGCCCGGGAGAGGCCATGGGGATCCCCACAGGGGCCCTCGCCAGGGCTGGGGGCTGCACGTACGGGGACAGAGTACATGGTTTTGAGGTTGCTCCTGAACTTCTCGGTGGCTTCGATGAATAAACTCTCAATGGGGGTCTTCTGGGAGCGCAGGTCGTTTATCTGCAGGAAGAAAGAGGTGCGCTGACCCTGAGTGACCTCAGGTTTTGCATCTGATTGGTGGCTGTTCCGCTCTGTCCCAAGTCCTTCCCTGGCTCCTCTGGGAAAAAAATCTAGGCCCTCTGGCTAATCCCGGTCCTTCCAGTCCCCTTAGTTCGGGTTTACAGCACCCAACATTTGGGGCTGGATCACACTGGGGGCTGTTGACCAGCACCCCTGGCCCCCACGCCCCAGATGCCAGTAGCACTCCCCAGTCAGGACAGTCAAAAATGTCTGCAGATGTCCCAGAGTGTCCCCTGGGGCAGGACCATCTCTGGTTGAAAACCACTGGTCTAGCTGGGGCCCTTCCTGCCAGCCCTCACAGGCACTTAACACCGAGCCACGCCCCGGATCCATGCCGTGGTTACTAATTCAGCTCCACTGTATACACTAAGCACTCAATCAGCACCTGCCCTGAGACCCAACGTGTTTCGTTAAAAGTGTATTTTTTTTTTCCTTTTAAATTTCTAATGTTTATTTTTGGGAGAGACACAGGGCATAAGCGGGGGAGGGTTGGAGAGAGAGGGAGACACGGAATCCGAAGCGGGCTCCGGGCTCTGAGCGGTCAACACAGAGCCTGATGCGGGGCTCGAACTTACAAACTGTGAGATCATGACCTGAGCCGAAGTTGGGTGCCCAACCGACTGAGCCACCCAGGTGCCCCGGTTCTACATTTTCCGTGCAGTCCCTGTATTAAGACCCGCTGACTTTTTTTTTTTTTTTTTAAAGTAAGCTCCATGCCCAACGTGGGGCTTGAACCCACGACCCTGAGGTCAAGAGTCACATGCTGTACCGCCTGAGCCAGCACCTCAAGACCCACTGAGTTTTTACACAAGATGTAAACATCTGTGGTGAGCAACAGGAACACCGGCTGCAGGTGTTCTCACGTGAGCCCAGGGAGGGGTTCTCACCTGGTTTCCGGAACTCTCTGTGCCGGAACTGTGCACCTGGATTTTCTGTTCCCGGCGCACGAAGGGCTGTGGTGTGGCGGCTCAGAAAACAGCCAGGTGGTGAAAACCCTTCTGGGGAGGCCCAGCTCTGACACTGTGTGTCCCCCCCCCCCTCCCCCCCCCGACGCTGTACGTGCCCCTGGGTGACCCACCTTGTTGAGCAGGAACTCATCCAGGTACTTGAGCTCGTTGGCGTTGGTGATCTGGCGGAACACTGACTCCCGCCACTTCTCTGACACCGTGATTCTGCCGATCTTGAGGTTTCGGTTCTTCTTCCCTTTGCCTCCTGGCTCCTTGGCGTGCTTCTCCCCGGCCGCGTGGCGGTGCTGGTGGCTGGAGGAGGCTGGAGGGAGAAGGAGCAGCTGGTGAGGTGGGTGCTGGGGGAGGCAGGGTCACACACACAGAGAACCAGGACCCTGCCCTGCCGCGAACCGGGGTCTGCAGCCAGAAAGTGCCCTGGTGGGGCTGGGACCAGCCCTGAAGCCCTGTGCCCAAGGCCCCACCTGGAGGTAGCACATGTCCCCAGGGACCCTGGCGGCTCCACCATCCATCCCTGAGGCTGCCAGCAACCAACCTTCTAGATTCTTCTTGGTGGCAGCAGCTTCCAGCACCGTGTGCCCTGGCACTGTGTTCTCAGTTTCCTCCACACCCTCCAGGCTGGCTTTTTTATCCTTGTTCTTGTGCAAGAAAAGTCTTTTAAAAGTGGATCTGTAGGGGAAAGTAAGGGGTTTCATTTAAGCCTCTGGAAATGACCACGGAAGCAAGGCTGAAGGAAAGGTCCTCTTACTTATAAAGAGAAAAAATAACGCTTTTCTTGGTTGTCAACGCAATGAGATGCTACTAAAAATGAGATTGGTTTGTGTGAACTGACAAGGGGGGGTCAGGTGAAAAAGCAAGATGCAGGGAAGCCACCACAGCATGACCGCATTCTCATTAAAAAAAAAAAAAAGGGGGCGCCTGGGTGGCGCAGTCGGTTAAGCGTCCGACTTCAGCCAGGTCACGATCTCGCGGTCCGGGAGTTCGAGCCCCACGTCAGGCTCTGGGCTGATGGCTCAGAGCCTGGAGACTGTTTCAGATTCTGTGTCTCCCTCTGACCCTCCCCCGTTCATGCTCTGTCTCTCTCTGTCCCAAAAATAAATAAACGTTGAAAAAAAAAAAAAAAGAACTTACCCTCTGCCCCCTTAATGTGTTTTTACGGGCCCAAGTTTCAGGGGGAAAAAATCAAACACATGCCAAATCATACACTGAATGGTGTGCCCCCCAAAAGATGTGTCCATGTGCTAAATAACGCTCAGGACCTGGGCATGTGACTTTATTTGGGAAAAGGGTCTTTGCAGGGGCGCTGGTGGCTCAGTCGGTTAAGTGTCTCACTCTTGGTTTTGGCTCAGGTCATGACCTCGTGGTTTTTTTCTTTCTTTTTTTTATTTTTATTTTTATGTTTATTCATTTTTGAAAGACAGAGGGAGACAGAGCACAAGCAGGGGAGGGGCAGAGAGAAGGGGAGACAACAGAATCCGAAGCAGACTCCAGGCTCTGAACTGTCAGCACAGAGCCCAACGCGGGGCTCGAACTCACAGACGGCGAGATCATGACCTGAGCCGGAGTCGGCTGCTCGACCTACTGAGCCACCCAGGCGCCCCAAAGACCTCGTGGTTTCTTGAATGTGAGCCCCGCATCAGGCTCCACGCTGGCAGTAAGGGGCCCACTTGGGATTCTCTCCCCCCCCCCTCCAACTTGTACTGTCTCTGTAGATCTCAAAAAAAAAAAAAAAGTCTCTGCAGATGTGACTAAGTTCTGTGTGCCACGATCTGAATGTCTTTGTTGCCCCAAATTCGTATGCTGAAGTCTAATCCCCAGTGTGATGGTTATTAGGGGGCTGATTAGATCACGGGGGTAGAGTCCCTATAAATGGGACTAACACCCTTACAAAAAGGGGCCCAGGGAGTTCCCCTGCCCTTCCTGCCACAAGAGGCCCCAGTGAGAAGATGCCATCTGTGAACCAGGAAGTGGCCCCCACCACATACTGCATCTCCTGGTACCTTGGTCTTGAACTCCTAGCCCCCAGAACCGTAAGAAACACATGTAGTTCAAGCCACTTAGTCTGTGGCAGTTTTGTTAGAGCAGACGCTAAATGAAGCACTTGGAGCTGAGACCATCCGGAATACCCAGTTGGGCCTTAAATCCAGTGACAAGTATCCTCATAAGAGACAGAGAAAGAGAAAACACAGAGAAGAATGTCAGAGAGAGAAGACGGGGGCGGAGATGGGCTGATGCAGCCACAAGCCAAGGACACCCGGAGCCCCCAGGAACCGGAAGAGGCGAGGAAGGGCCCTTCCCCAGGGCCGTCCGAGGGAGCCGCCCTGCGGACACCCTGATCTCGGACTCGTGGCCGCCAGGACTGTGAGAAGTGAATTCCAGTTGTTGGAAGCCCCCCTGGTTTGTGGGGCTTCGTTCTGCCTGCCTCTCCAAGCCTGTGCCGGCCCTTCCTCCACCTCCCGTCTCTGTGTTAGGATCAAAGCCCCCCCCCCCCCCCCCCCCCCCCCCCCCGTCCCATGGCCCATCCTCTCTGTTCTGTGATGGAACCATCTGGAGCACTTCTGTGGAGCTTTCTGGGGACAGAGCCTTGGCCCAGTTTCTTCCATCCCAGGACCCAGGAGGGGTTTCTAAGGTAGAGGGGGCTGGATTTGGATACCATAACAAGTCAAACGGAAACCGTCTCTCTGTGGACCCAGAGGAGGGGACCCAGAGTGGCCCCAGACTTTAGTGGGAGTCATCAGGCTGGCGAGTGGCCACGCTGGCACATGAGGGGGGCGTGACCTGGGCTCTGTGAGGGATCTCTCATCCCAGGCTGAGTGAACACCCGCCCCACCGTGCATCCTAACTGCCGTCAGTTCAGGAGACCAGACTGCTCTGAGATGGGAGGCCGTGGCAGGGACCCTGGGCATCCCCTGGTGACTTGAGCCACCTCCAGACCCCACACTTACTTAGAGTCTGCCTGGGAGCCTGGGGACAGCCCGGAATCTGTGCCGGCAGAAGCGTCGCCCGACTTCTTCTTCTGGACGGCCAGTTTCTTGGTGCCGGCCTCCCCATCCACTGTTTCTGTAGAAGGCTGCCAGAGAACAGGGCTGGGTGAGCAAAGGCAGGCAGGACCTGCTGGAGGGAAAGCGGGGGTGCTCCGCTCCCCGTGCACTCCATCCACCGACTTCCCTTCTCTTTTACGTTGCCCTTCGGGCAGAGCCAGGGCGCCCCGGGCAGAAGCGGGTTTGGCCCCTGAGAGGTGGCAGCCGCAGCCTGAAGCTTTACCTGAGTCTTGGTGTGGGACGGGGACAGGAGGAGCTTGGAGACGTCGCTCGTGGATAAGGAAATGCGCCTCTCCCTATGAGATCACAGAAATGTGGCTTTTATTTACAAGAGCGAGTTGGACAGTTTTGGTGGTCCCGACTTGGGTGGGAGGGGACCAGGGATGCCGCTGGGTGCTCCCCAGTGTGCCGGACGGCCCAGCCCAGACAAGGAGCCCGACACAGGTGTCAGTGTGCAAGGCCCAGAAAGCCCGACCTAACAGCCCACATCCTCCTCCGGCCCTTTTGCCCTCTGGCCAAGCAGGTCTCTGGGAGGTCGGGCTGGCGACTCGGGAGTCATCCGTATGCAGCTGACTAAGGGTCAAGAGTTGGGCCCCTCTTCAATTCCTGGGTGAGTGCGATCACCCCTAATCTCTGCCGAGGCAACAGAAACCCAGGCAGGCCGGGGAGTGGGATGTTGCCCCGGGACGCTGCTTCCCACGAAGCCAGGGGATTTCTGTGTGAACACAGCTCGCTGTGGCAGGGGCCTCAGGGTCCCAGCTGGCTCCAGGCTCAGCGGCTCCTGCCAGATGCCTCCCCTCCACCTTCCTCTGCCCCTTCTCCCTCCGTCCTCAGGGCTCCCACACTCAGAGCCACTCACATGTTTTTGGGACGTGCGGCACTGCCCTGGTCCTGCGGCCAGGAATCTTGTGTGTCCCTCCACCTTGCCCGCCCAACCCAGCCTGGCACCCCGGGTGTTCAGACAAAGGAGGGCCTGGGGCTTACTTACTCTGTGGGTGTGAGAGTGGCCTCCACAGCCCGGTACCGCTCGCTGAGGTCCAGGGACTGGCTCAGCATGGTACTGGAACTGGCAGCCATCAGCTTCTTGCCCCGCCAGAGCTCCACGGCGCTGGCCAGCCGCTCAGAGTCCGGGTCCCGGTACCGCTGGATCTGGGTGGAGCCTCCGGGGCTCTCGGGCCTGTCCTGTGCCCTCAGGTCACCACCGAGCTTGCTCTTGTCCTTGGGAGTCTCAGGGGTGGTGCTGGGCGTGGGCTCGCTGACCCTATTGTCCAAGGCTAGGCTGGTTGGCCGTTCCACGTGGCCAGGCGTTGGGTCCCCACCCTGGGGCACCTTCGGGGTTTCTCCGGGCAGCTGGCCGGCTGGCACAGCCTGCAGTGGCTCCTCCGGCTGCTGCTTAAAAGCGTTCTCTGCCTCCGTCCCCAAGTCTGAAAGGGTTTCGTCTTCTCTGCTCTCCTTTCTGTCTTCTGGGAGGCTCTCTTCTTGCTCCAGGATGGCCCTTCCAGAAGGCTCTCTGAGAGCAATCTCTTCCTTGCAGGACTGGATGTGTTTGTTCTGGAGCTTCACGTGCTCCAGCCCTCTCTGCCGCCGTGACTCACGCTTCTCTCGGCTGCTGGGCACCTTCTCGTGACTTTCAGCCGTGTTTTTCTGGGGTGCGGGAGGTTTCTCCAGGCTGGGGACCTCCTCCGGTGGGGAGCTCTCTGCCAGGGGCTCATCGCTTGGCCACACCTCGGGCTCCACTGCCGAAGGCTCCCTGTCCTCCGATGGTTCCGGGCCCTGCCTGGGCACCTGCTCCTGCTCGGCCACCTGGCCTGGCCCTCCCTCCGCTGTTTCTTCCCTCAGGGCTTGCTGGGCCTCCCTCTCCTTCTCTTCAGCCTTCTGCTTCTCTGCGACCATCTGCCTGAAGCTGGTGTGAGGCGTTAAGGGGGAAATTTCAGGAACAAACATGCATGCCACCTCCAGAACCCACGCAGGGCATCAGGGGCCCCTGTGCCACCCGTGGGCTAGGGGCCAGGCTCTGCCTCTGTTAAATGGGGTAACCCTGGCCCTCGGAGAGGCTTCTGGAAATGTGTAAGCTCCTCAGCTACTAAAGGGGGATACAGGAGGTGGCCCCTTATTGTCATGGCCACCTCTGCCCTGGGTCTCCCTACCGTGGGAAGGATCTGTTAAGAAATCCCTGAGTTCCTTTGGGGTCCCTGGCTGGGTGGACGCCTGAGATTCACCTAGAAGAATGGGGCAAGGGGAACCGGCTATGGGCTGGTCCTAACAACCTGAACCCTCCACCTCTGAAGCCAAGTGTTTCATTAAGGGGCCCAGGGCGGGCAGGTGCAGCGAAGGGGGGGGGGGGGTTGGTCTCTGGTGGAGAGCCAGCCTGGCCAACAGTGACCTCTGTCTTCATCTACAGGTGCTGCCCACCAGCCCTGGAGCATCTCTCTCTCTGGGGCCGCGCGTGCCCAGAGGGCTAGACTCCTGCCAGCCCCTCCCGGCTTCCCTGCGCCTAGAATCACGTCCTGATGGCTCCGCTGGCCAGAAGCCATCTCAGGCAGCTCTCGGGCGGGTGGAACGTTCGGGGCTGGGGGGGGGGGGGGCTGGGGGGGCGAAGGGGGGCCTGGCTCTGCTCACCTCTTGCGCTGCAGGTGACCCCGGCAGAGGCTCTGCAGGCGGACGATACTCTGTCTCTGGTGCCGGTAGGCCACCCGTTGCCGGTAGCCCCTCCACGCAGCCTGGAGGTACACAGCGGCCTGCGTCCTCTCCAGCGTCCGGCGGACACGGTAGGACCGCCAGCAGGCCTGGGGGCGGAGCGGGCATTCAGGGATCCGGCACGTGGGACCCCCCCCCCCCCCCAGCTGCCCCCACCCCCAGCCCTGCAGGGGGCCGCCCGGTACCTGGATGGCGACGGCCGCCTGCCTCATCTGCAGGAAGTGGCGGCGTTCCAGCACCATCCGGAACCAGCTCTGGAGGAGCAGGATCTTCCGCACGACCTCCCGGTGCAGCGTCTCCTGCAGGGCTTGCCGCTCGGTCTCCTTCAGGAAAACCTGGCGGGCGGGGGCGGGGGTGGGGGTGGACACAGGAGGGGTCAGCACAGCCCCCAGAATCCCCGTGCCCGGGAGGTCTCTGCACAGCCCACCCCGGAAGGGCGTGAGACCAAGCTGGCGTGCTGACCGACCCGACCAAGGGGAGCTTTTTAATACGGTGAGAGAATTCACGTAACGTGAAACTAACCATTTCAGTGCAAACAGTTCAATGGCATTTGGTACGCTCGTGACAATGGTGCAAACATCGTTACTGTCTGGCTCCAGAACATTTCCACCACCCCCAGGAGAGGCCCATACCCATTAGCGGTCATCCCCCTGGCCCTCTCCCCCAGCCCCTGGCCACCACTAATCTGCTTTCTCTGGATTTGCCTGTTCTGGATGTTTCATATACGTGGGATCACACACTACAGGCTTTTGTGTCTGGCTTCTTCTCTCACTCACAATGTTGTCAAGGCTCCATCCATATCATAACCTGGATCAGAGCCATACCACATTGCATTGTATGGATGGCCCGCGTGTTTTGAATCCGTTCATCAGCTGATGAACGGATGGCTTCTTTCTACCTTCCGGCTATTGTGACTCGTGCCCCTGTGAACACGCGTGTATGAGGATTTGTTGGGACGCTTTGTTTCCAGGTCTTTTGGGTCCATACGTGCGGACGGAATTGCTGGGTCACGTGGTAACTCTAGGATTGCCTTGCTGGGGAACTGTGCGGGGACTTTTCACATCAGATGAAGCCCTAACGGGAGCTGACCTTACCGCTGTTGGACGGGGACAGTGGCTGGTGCCACAACATTAAGAAGCAACCAGCATGTACCTAGAGTGGGAGACGGCGTCTGGAAGGAGCACAAGGGAATGAGACCTTCTGCCAGACATTAAGAGGCACCAACTGGCCCCTGAGCCGCCTGCAGTAACCCTAGGCTATGTGTGAGGAAGCAGGAAAACGGGAGTGATGTCTGGGCCCCGCGCCTTAGAGGCACCCTTTGCCTTCTGGGAAGAAATAGGCGCCGGGCCCCCAAAAAGACACTTCCGCAGCAGAGTCCCTTGTCTTTCAGGCCGTGGGAGGACCCTGTGGACGCTGGAAGCCCCCCGAGGGGCCGGAGTCCTGACCTTGGTCTTCCCGATCTGGTAGCTCCTCTTGTCTATGTCCATCTTTTCCAGCAGGGCAGAGATGACCTCCCTGCAGGGCTGGGCGTTCTTGGGCAGCAGCACCTGGAACTGCTCTGTGAAATCCTGGGGGATTGGGGCCAAGAAAAGAGAATCTCTGCTGAGTGGTCCCGCCACCAGCAAGGATATGATGCTCCAGCGACTCCCAAATTTCCGAAGCCGGGACCTGGTTTGACCGGAATGGCACTGACCAAGCTAAAATCTCGGACTCTCTGCAGCAGCCTAAAGCTTAGGAAAGACTGCCACACACACAGAGCACCAGGGTCTTTCAGCCACTTGCTGAGTGGCTCTCCAGGGCCTACTGGGGGCTGGCATAGTTGGGGGGCGTGGCTAGGAGACAGGGCTGCCTTTGGGGGGGGCTCACGGTCTCTGGCTCGTTGGAGGGCTGAGTCATAGCTGGAGATACAGAACTTTTAAGTAAACAATTAGGTCAAATTTTAGGAACCAAGCATTAGTGAAATACACTAGCATTTCCTCCCGCTTCTGGGATTTTCCTTTTTCTACTTATACAGGGTCAGAGAGATGCTATTTCCATTCTGGGGATGAGAAAAAGGAGGCAGGCCATGATGGAGCCATGTCCCCGAGGCCATATGGGGACAGCTGGATCGGGGACCAGGTGCCACTGGCTTCAGGCCCGGGGCTCACGTCAGTGCTCATACAGGTGGTGCCAGTTCAGGGCACGAGCCAGGGGTTCTCAACCTAGGCCAGCTTATCACCGGGGACATGTGGCGATGTCGGGAGACATCCAGGGTTCTCCCAACTCGGGAGCGGTGGGTGTTACTGACATTGAGTGGGTGGAGACTCAGGGATGCTGCTCAACATCCCATAATGCACAGGGCAGCCCCCGCAGCGAATGACCTGGTGGTCCTCAGTGTCAATGGTACTGCAGGTGAGAAACTGCTTTAGCAATTTGGTCTTTGCCAACTTGAGGTTAGTAATGATCCTTTGTGGGTTTTTTTCTCCTTGTTCTTTCTTCTTTTTTTTAAGTTTATTTATCTTGAGAGAGAGAGAGAGAGAGAGAGAGACAGAGAGCGCGTGCACATGCATAAACACACGTGGCGAAGTGGCAGAGAGGGAGAGAATCCCAAGCAGGCTCTGCACCATTAGCGTGGAGCCTGATGTGGGGCTCGAACTCAAACCACAAGATCGTGACCAGAGCTGAAGTCGGATGTCTAACCGACTGAGCCACCCAGGCACCTCTGATCCTTTTGTGTTTCTTTTGTTTTGTTTTTTTTTTTTTTGAGAGAGAGCAGGCAAGGGGCAGAGAAAGAGGAGGAGAGAGAATACCAAGCAGGCTCCATACTGTGAGCACACAACCTGATGTGGGGCTTGAACTCATGAACCATGAGATCATGAGCAGAGGTGAAGTCAGATGTCTAACCGACTGAGCCACCCAGGCGCCTCTGATCCTTTTGTGTTTCTAAAAAGCCCAGGGAGCCATCTATGAAGTCATCACCTCCTGGGGCTCAGTTTCCGCACTGGCAAAACAGAAGCCAGGACCGCCTGCTGTTGGTTTGGCAGAATAAAAGAGATGGGTATAAAAGCGTCTGTCGCCGAAGATGCTCAACAGAGGGCAGAACTGTGCAGGGATCTGCTCCTGTCATTCCCTCTTCCCGGCTTGGCTTTACAACTCTGTATCCTTCCAGGCTTGGCCTGGGCCCAGCCACCTCTTCCAAGAAAACTTGCTCCCTCTCCCCACCCCGACCTCTGAAATGACTGGTATAAATGCCAACAGGGCCGGAGCAGAGAAGCCCTGGCACAGAGTAACCCCCTGGGCTCATGTTCCAGAGAAGCGCTCTCTCTCAAAGAGGGAGGTGGCCAGCCCTCTGCCCTGTCACGACGGCCACGAGTGTGTGGCTCACCTGGAACGTGTACTTGGCACTGTAGCCTGACCTCCGGATCCGCACCGTCTCCAGCATGCCCGTGTAGCGTAGCTGCTGCAGCACCAGCTCGTCGTCGAAACACAGCTCTTTCTGAAACGGGATATGAGCCATCAGGACAGGTGCCAGCTGCGGGACAATCAAGCGTCGGCAGCCGGGGATGGGGATCTGTAGGCACGAGATCCTGTAGGATTCTGGACATGAGCATGGTCCGGGAGCCCACACGGGCCCCCCCAGCTGGTCAGAATGTCCCCAGCACGGCAGCCGCGGGCACCTGGAGGACCCTTCTTTCCTTGTTCCAGACATTCTTTTTGGAATCAAGAGCTGGGGCTGCTCAGCACTGGTGCTTAAGGTATTCATCTCTTCTAGAAAATCTGGCGTCTGAGCTGCTCTATTCCCTGGTGTCTGGGAGACAGATGCCATTTCTCACTGCTCAATTTAGGATAATTTGCTGCGAAGAGTTATTTCTTAAGGACTCCAATCAAAACCTGTGTTGAGCTCGTACTCTGTGCCAGGCCCTGGGGTGAACACTAAGGATTTGGCCAAGAGGGGAATAAGGTCTGGAGGTGGGAGCCAGGCGCATATGTGAATGGGGCAGACACTGCCTGGGCCCCCCTGGGAAGTGTCCAACAGGAGAGGGGACCCTGGGCCAGGTCCTGAGGAGGGAATAGGCAGGAGGAGGAGGGCGGGGAGCAGCCAGGTAAAGGCCCAGAAGAGGACGGTCCCAGGAGCAGGGGAGAGCCAGGGAAATGGGAAGAGTAGAGACAAAGGGGGTAGGTCCAGATCCTGAAGAGCCCCCAGCCAAGCTCCCAAGGGGGCAGAATGGCCAGTGGACCCCTGGGGCAAAGGAAGCCTGGGAGTGAGGGCTGAGCCCACTACTAGGGCCCCCAATGGTGCTCCACTGAGTCTTTCCAGAAGCTTTCAGATCAAATGAACAGCAGCCTCTATGCTTCTGCCGTGTGATCTCACCCTCTCCCTTCTGCTACATTTTCTGCACTGGCTGATCCGGGGATGTACTGACACGCTTGACCTGTCCCTTCTTGAGCAAACCTCTGGGGCCCCTCCATGTTCCAGACGATGTCGCTGCTTTTGGTTGGCCACCTGGCTGCCCTCGGCAGGCTATTTACTGTTCCTGGAACCTGGCTGAACACTTGGTTCCTTGAGGCTTTTCATGGCCCCCAAGAGGCCACGGCAACACAGGAATACCCCCCGCTGAGCCACCAGACCTTGGCCTTCACTTCCCCAAGACACTGGAGCTACTCACCTTCTCGGCATTAGAGCGGATGCAGCGGATAAAGAAGGGCTCCGCCTTCCCCAGTGTCTCCAGGAGTTTGTTAAGGGACGTCTGGGGAAAGAGGGAGAACGTCTTGAGCTGGGACCGCCCCCCCCCCCGCCCCCAAGAGGCACGCTGCTCAGTGGGAGGGGACCCAGGTCACTTGCTGGCATCAGTAGTGATGCAGGACATGGGAGGTTGTAGGTGGACATTCTCACTAGAGGCTGAACTACCTCTGGGAGCCCCAAGAGAGCTGTAGGGTCCCCAGAGCTGACAGCTGTCATCTTCCCAGGGTCTCCTAGCTCTTTGTCTCAGCAGGAGTGTTAGGGGGAGTGGGACCAAACTTCTGGGCATTTAAAATGCTAGACAGCTTCAGAAAGAAACAGATACAGTGACTTTGGTCTTTGGCCTGCTATTTACAAAAAGGATTTTCAGGAGCTTCCAGGTGAGGTAATTTGCCAAAAAGGCCAAGGTGGGCACAAAAGACTCAGATTGAAAAAGAGGAAAGGGACAAAAAAAGCTAATGGTGAGGGTTAGCGGCAGCCATTGAGCCCCCTTAAAAAAAAAAAATGCCTCTGAGCTTCCTGGCAGCCACGAAGAAAAGGGAAACATGATGTAACATCATAACACGTTAATCCGTTATTTTAACTCAATGGTTCAAAACAGGGGTGATTCTGCCTCACCTCCAGAGCACATGGCCATGACTGGGAACATTTTTGGTTGCCACAACTGGAAGATGCTACTGTGCATCCCAGAATGCACAGGATGACCCCCACCGTGGAGAATGATCCAGCCCCAAATGTCAAACAATGCTGAGGCCAGGAAGCCCTAGGGTAAAAATTTGTTGGGTCTGTTGTGGCCAAGTCACGAGTGCATCGGGTTGAGTCTAGCGTCACCTCTGGCCTCTCTAGGCTGCCCACCTGGAACTGGGCGCTGATGCTCGGCGGTTTCTTTTTCTTGTGTAGGTGCAGCAGGGACTTGGTGGTGCGATCGTGCAGCGTCATGCTGATGATGAGCTTCAGCGACTTGGAGTCCAGCAGGTTCTAGGACAGACACATGGGGGTCTGGCCTGCCCTCCTGGGGTCCCAGTGGGCACTGGGAGGCATCGTAGATGCCCCAGAGCCAGGACTGTGTTCCGGGGGGGGGGGGGGCAGTTCTTGGGATCAGTCTCGGGACAGGGCTGCTAGAGGGTAGGGGATGGTGGGCCTGGCAGGAGGTGGGGACCGCCCTGGGGCCGAACCTGGGCTTTACCCTGTACATGGTGCCGGCTCTGGAAGGACTGATTACAGCCTCTTTGGCAGCCCGAGTGCCCAGAAGCCAAGGGCTCCAGCGTGCCACCTCCCTCCTGTCGAGCTCCAGGACCGCCAAGTCTCCTGCACTTTTGCATGAGCTTATCCGGCTGGTCTGGTCCCCCCACACTTAGTAGCAGCTGACAAGAGGAATAGCACCGTCCCATCCGCTGGATGCCCTGAGGGGTTTTTCTCACTTTTTCAGACTTCCTGATCCGTCCGCACACCGTGTGTGGAGACTAGACAGAGGCTGGGTGCACTTCGGCCAAGGCCGGCTACTGGGGTCTTGGCTGCTGGCAACGCACGGTTGCCCCCTTCCTGGTGGGGCTTCCCTGGCTGAAGGGCATCCTCTCCCAGACAGGCCGGGAAGGTGCTGCACCCTGTCCCGCCCTCCGGAGGTGGCTGGTAGCTAAGACAGAAGGGTCCCATCGCCCTTCTGTTCACACCCCGAGGCTCCGGTGGGATGAGGCCGAGCCCACCTCCTCGTTCAGTTCCCCCGCCCAGCCTGCTTCTCCCCTCCACACGCTTCTGTAAATATCCTACCCCCATCACGCGCCCTGCTTCTGGGAAACCCAAAGACAGCTCCAAATCATTTCCACGCGAGCACTTATTTTTGGAGGGGAGCGGGGGGGGGGGGGTCAGGGGGTGATGGTGGGAAGAGGAAGGGACTACAAAGCTGGAGAAGTTAAAAGTGCCTCCTCCCCCTCTCCCCCTCCCATTTTCCTCCCATTTTCCGGAAGGCAGGTTGAGCCAGGCGCTCGCAAGACAGGCAAAAGCAAGGAGGTGGCCTCGGACGGTGTCGCGAACGTTTACCTTTGGAATGAGCTGCTTTTGTTTGATACCTTTACTTTTCCTGTCAAAATATTAAAAATGGTTTTGTGAACAGAGGGAACACGGTGTCCATAGGTTTGGGTTAGTTCAGCAAGCCACGCCTTGCGGGTTAGAGGGAGCGGAGTGAGAGCAGAGAAAGCACAGTCAGGAGGCACAAGTGCAACGAGGCGCCCCCCCCCCCCCCCCGCCACCGAAGCCCCGGCGGGCCCTCCCTGCGCACGTGTGGGGTGCTTCTGTAGCTGGACGTGAACTTTACCGGGCCAGCGGCGGCCCCCCGAAGTGGCAGGGGCACCTAGCCTGGGGCCACTCGGATGTCCGGGGGGCGAGAGGGGCCGCTGGTGATCGGTAGGGCAGAACGTGCATCTGTTACAGGGCCAGCTACAGATCTCAAAAAGTGCCCCAAACGGAGCTTTGGGGGACCCCGCGCGGTTCTGACGCTGGCCGGGCGTCCTGGCTTTATTCGCTACACATTGGGAAATGCCAAGTAGGCCCACAGAGCCTCTTTGGGACCCCCTGGCAAGTGGAGCGGGGGGTGTCTGCCCTGCAAAGAACTGCAATGGGGTTTGGGTAGGAGTGCTTTTCAGACTCACGATGGTGGGAAGGAAAAAAACAAAAGCCAATCTTTGGGGGCAAGGGAAGGGGCACGGTAGGCCTCTCATTCTCAGACACTTTATGGAAACCTTGCAGGCAAAAGAAAAGTTTTTTGTAACTTGCGGGGCGGCTCGCTTTGGAAAGCAGCCGAGGAGAGGGTGCCCCACAGATCAGCAAGACGCTTGGCTGTGGGCTTCGCTGTGCGTCAGGTGCCACCTCGATCCCCAGGAATGAAAACGGATTTGAAAACCGGTGCCCTTGCGGGCACAAGCTCTGCTCTCCGCCGGCTCGGGCCCGGAGCGGCCACGGGTGTCCCACCAACCAAGGCGGCCGCCCGCCAAGTGCTCTGAGAGTCGTGACCCTTGCTTTGGACACAGAGGCCGAGAGCTCAGAGCACTCAGGCCACATGGCGGGTTAGCCAGAGCGAGACCGCGTCCAAACCTAGTTTGTGTGGCTTCTGGGCCCTTCCTACCACGTCGCACTGCTGTCCACACAGAGCAGGGCCACGGAGGCTCCGCTTCTGACAGCTTTTTTACGAGCGCACGGTGGCAGGAGGTAGGGAAAGACGAGGCCTGCTCTCTGCACGCCTGCCTGCGGGCAGAACAAGAGATGCTTTGTGGGAGGGGCGTTCCTGCAAAGCTGCGCCGGGAGCTGGCAAGGGCTAGGGGCACAGGGCAGACGCTGGGGCAGGCATGTTACGAGCGCCATTGAGCAAAGGCTGGTGTACAAACGGAGCCACGAGACGTCACGCTGGCAGCGGCCGACTCAGCATTACGGGCAGCCCGCAGGCCGGGGGTCCTGGGAGGGAGGGGGGGCGGCCGTTGCACTTGTTGCGGGGTCAGGGGGACAGGGAGGGAGGCGCCGCAGCCTTGGGGGGGACTCACAGGATGAAGGTGCGGGGTTTCTGGAGCCGACTGAGGGACTGGAGAAGCCTACGGGGGTCCTCACCCTGCCAGGGCAATCCTTTGATGGTCTTGATGATTTGGTCATGCAAATCGCTGAGAGTGGGGAGGGGGAGGGGCGCAGTGACAGGGAGAAGACCGAGTTAGAGCAGCAGGCCCGCCACCTTGGGGTCCCCAGCGCGGTCGGGACCCTCCCCAGGCCACTGGAGCCGAAACATGCAGCTGGCGGGCGTGTGCGCCACTGTCTCTCCATCCTGCACTGGGGAGGGGGGGGCGGGGTTCGGCCAAGAGTGGCTCCCCCTTCTCTGGGAGGGCCAGGGTCGCTCCAGGCAGAATGGGTTTTGCAACCTGGCGGCTCAGATCACTGAAAAAGGCCTCACGTAGAACAGGCTTCTGGAATCTGTGACAAGGCATCAGGGGCTACTGAAAAGAAAGGACCAGAGGGTGCCGGTGGGAGGTAGCCCCTCGGTTTTTCCTGATGATTCTGTGGCCACACGTCAACCTCCGTGTCGGCTTCGAGAAAGGCCTCAGGAGGAGCAGACCAGGATTCGCACGGTGGTTCTCCACCAGCGGCTTGAGATGCTACCCTCCGGGCAAGGCATTTATGTTTTGGAGACATAAATGGTTGACATTTATGGAGACATTTATGGTTGTCGTGACTTGGGGCGGGGGGGGGGGGGTGCGGTGCTCCTGGCATCTGGCCAGGATGCTGCTCGACCCCCTCCAGTACAAGGGACGGGCCCACCACAGAGAGTGGCCCGGCCCAGTGGTGAGGGTGGGAAACCCTAGTTGAAGGAGATCTTTGCCCCAAAGAAGTCAATCTCATTCACTTCCTTTTGTTCAATTCCTGGGGGTTCAGGGCGGAGCGTACGTTCCGGGCCCACACTTCGGCACCGACGCGTGAGAACAAGAATGGATCAGAGATGAAAATCAGATGCTCTGAAAGTGAGGATTCATGAAGGATGTCTAGATGACAAATGTCCTCATGGGGTTTCTGGGAACGAGGTGCCGGTGACTGCGGGAGGAGTCGGGAGGTTCTGGTTTTGTTTTATTTCTTTCTAAAAATTCCTCATTCCAGTTATTTCAAATACATGTTTAAGCTCTGGGCAGTTGGCCTGGAAAGACCCCGATCGGCAGTGCCCTGTCTGTGTTCCATGCACCATGCCTAGGGCCTGGACAGCCACACTTACCTCTGCTCCCTCGCCCTCCAGGGAGGCACAGAGCAAAGACAACAGAGGGGTCACATTTCACCTCCACCCCCTGAGCGGTCAGCGCAGCGCCCAGAGCTCTGGACAAGGCTTATGGCTTCAACCCGCGCTCCCCTCCCTGCTTCCCGACCCCGCTAAATCTGGCTAGAGTGCCCCCAGCAGGCCCCGGCACCCCATAGCCTGCGGATTCCCACTCCTGGCCCTGGACGCCACGCTGAGCGCCTGGGGACGGCGGCTCCTCTGTGTGCCTTCCTGGTCTCGGGTTCGAAGGCCCTTGCTTCTCCTTACTTCTTGCTTTCATAGAAAGCAATGATGTCCTCAAAAGCGTTAATATCGAATCTGTGTAAACTAAACGCGTTCCTGGAGTGGGGACCTGCAGCCTAAGGGCCAGGCCCTGGGGAGACTGGCGTCACTTCAGCGAATGTGGGTCAGGGGCCACGTTCGGTCTTTGTGGTGGGGGGAAAACACACAAGCATATAAAGAGAGGTGTTCGTTTTTCTCTTGCCCCCTTTTGGGTGAAAAAGCGGATTTAAAAATGTACCTCGTAAAATCAGGAAAAGGACACGCGGTGCTTTCAGACAAATGACTTAGGGTCACTTGCCTCGGTAGCTAGTTCCACCTCCAACGCGTACGTTGTTATGAATCTCTTGAAGAGGTTTTTGTTGTGAAGGGCTCAAACATAAAATGATCTTTTCAAGTTTCAATATTTACTGGCCTGCTCCTTGGGCATTTGTGAGTGTTGAGAAAGAGGTTGGGAACTTGGCTGCCGCAGGACCTTTGCATGTGCCGCCCGCACCTGCCAGCACACCCTGCCTGCCTCATCTGGCTCAACTGGTCCCTTCTCAGTACAGCCTGCCTGGCTCTCTCAAGACACCAGAAGTGTCCCTCCCCTGGTTTTGTCATTGCCTTGGATGTCTGTCCAGTATGGCCTATTTTTTTTTTTTTTTGGTAACCCCACTTTCCTGAGAGTACTCGCTGCTCACTTCTACATTCAGTACAAACTGGGGTATGTGGGAGGCCCGTGGCCACAAAATACCCTCATCCTCTTGCGTGCAATGACGCATACTGTGTTTCTGATGGCACATGAAGTAACTCGGCATATCTCTTTCAGGACACCCCGGCCAGCCTAGGGCAGGATGTGCTCTTCAATCAAGCCTGTTGCTCGGTGCAACCAGCAGCTTCTCGGCCCCACCCGCCAATGGCCATGACCGGCCGTGAAAAGAATCCTTTGTAAAGTGAGCCGTGCAACATCTCCCGAAGGCAGCTGATGCATGGAGGCCTGTCTTTCTGTGTGCAGAAAAGCGGCAACCAGATGCCATTTGTTTCTGGGTCCTTTTTGATTCACGTGGCAGTTGAGTTCCTTATCCAGGTCAACCCCAACCTGGGTTCAGGGTGTAGGGTTTCTGGCATTGTTTGAAACAATTACTGCCACGGCATACTAGCTTCGGTTTGGACAAATCAAGGTCTCGCTCACCGGTACAGTTTTTCCGACGGGGTGCCGGGTCCTCTCTGCTGCTCTCCCAGGTGACTGTGGGTGCCGGGGCTGCCCAGACCTGCTGGGGACACAGAGCAGAGGGAGGTGGAGGCGGGGGTTGCCTGGGGACTTGAAGGCCTTTGTCTTTTTCACAAAGGCTTTGATCCCAACTTAACTCATTAAAAACAAACAAAGAAAAAAACCCCCAAAACACGGGTGCCGGGCTGACTCAGTCAGTCGGGTGTGCAACTCTTGATTGTGGGGTTGTGAGTTTGAGCCCCACGCTGGGTGTAGTGATTACTTAAAAATAAAATCTTAAACCCCAAAACAAAAATAGTCCCTCAAATTTGGGCAGAGCAAGGAACTATGACGTGTTTGATTCCCGCCCCCCCCAAACAGCACTATTTAGTCCCTTTCTAAAAAAAATGTTTTTTTACTTATTTTTGAGAGGGTGCAAGCCAGAGAGGGGGAGGGAGGGAGGGGAATAGACAGCAACGAGCCCGACGCGGGGCTCGAACTCACGGACCGCGAGATCGTGGCCTGAGCCGAAGTCGGACGCTCCAGCCACTGAGCCACCAGGGGCCCCTATTCCTACTTCTCATAAAGGCTCGATCCTCTCGATCCTCCTTCTAATCAAGGCCCTTTGTCAAATGGAACCCCGTGGCTGGGATCTGGGGCCGAGCTCCCTGGGGGGGGGCCACTCAGCTGTTCTGGGCCTTGGGTCGTCCCTACAGAAGAACAGGAACGTGACTTCCTGCCTTGAGAGGATGGGGAGAATGAATTACACACCCCGGTGCGGAATTTCTGTTTGGGACGATCCGAGCTCTGGAGCAACACGGAGGTGGGGATGGCCACACGACACGGTGAATGTGCCAAGACACAGAACTGTACATTTTAAAATGGACTGAGGGTCCCCCTCTCGACGGCGACACGTGGGCCCCTCCTACCTGCGGCCTTCTCCGCCCTCTCGGCCCGCAGGCGCCCGGCCTCCCGGAGCACAGCCATGGCCCGGATGGCGGCCCGGAGCACAGCCCAGCGGAACACGGCCACGGGGTCCATGCCGATGAGCTCCCGCACGTAGGAGCTGTCGCTGCCCCGCAGGAGGGCCACGATGTCCGGCCGCATGTAGTCCATGTTCTTTTCCCGGAAGTCCTGGTGGGGGAAGGAGGTGGGTGGTCACTCGCCTGTGACCGCCAAGGTCCTGGGGGCCTGGTGGGGCGGGGCCCATCTCCACAACACACAGGCGGGTCCTGTCCCCAGGGCCTTTGATGGTAAGAGCCAGGGATTTGGGGCTGCGTCTCAGGGTCCTGGACCCTCGCTCCGCACAATCTGATCAAGGGGATGGACCGAGCAGACGCCAGGAGGTAAGGGGCCTCCAGGGCATCCCCCTGTCCCTGTCCTGCCTCCCCGGCAGAGAAGGACCGGAGTGGTCACGGCAACGGACAGACGCGTACCTTGATCTGGTATTTCACTTTCCCCGCAAAGTGCTGAATGATGAACGCCGGCTCCATGACGGGGGTGCCAAGGAAGTACCTGTTGTCTTCATGCTGCTGTTTGAACTTGGCCAGCAGCGTCTGGCTCGTGGCATGGGGAAAGCTGGGAGGAGGATTGGGAGCTTTTAGCTGCAGGAATAGCGGCGATCGCCAGCTCTGCATCTCTCACGGGCCCTCTGTGGGTGAGGCCAGGGCCCTGGTGGCCCACGGGAACATTCGGCGCAGGCAAGACTGGGACCCGGGCCTCACCGCGGGCGGCTCCCAGGCATAATCCCAGGATGGGACTTCTGGTCTCAGATCTGTCTGTACCTGGATGCTGTGTTGTGGAGGGGGTCTGGCCCGCGCTCCCGTGTCATAGGGAGGGGCTGGGAGATGAGGGTGCCGCAGGGAGGGGGCAGGGAGGGCAGAATGAGGGACCTGTTGTAGCTGGCTACTTCTGCCCCCCAGGGAGGAAATGCTGCAGCTGGCTTTGACCCACCCTGCCGCTGCCCAGCCGCATCGCAAACGCAGGCTAAGCAACGTGGCTGACTCCCAGTGCTGAACTCCACGACTTAATGGGGGTGGGGTGGCGGAGGGGGAGGGTCTGCGGCTATGAAGCACACGGTTTCCAGGGCCGGTGAAAGGGTATGGAGTGAGGAACCTGCTCACCCAGGTGAAAAAACAAAAATACCGGTTTTGGGGCGCCTGGGTGGCTCAGTCGGCTAAGTGTCTGACTTCAGCTCAGGTCATGGTCTCGCGGTCCGTGAGTTCGAGCCCCGTGTCGGGCTCTGCGCTGATGGCTGGGAGCCTGGGGCCTGCTTGGGATTCTGTGTCTCCCTCTCTCTCTGCCCCTCCCCTGCTCACACTCTGTCTCTCTCAGAAATAAACATTAAAAATTAAAAAAAAATACTGGTTTCCCGTGCTATTTTAGAAAATCCCAATCAATGCAAAAAAAAAAAAACCAAAAAAACCCAAAAACCTGACGATGAATAAAAACAGCAAGATTTTAAACAAAGACAGATTGGACCCTGCTCAGCCCAGCCCTGCCTCACATCCAGATCCAGCTCTGGGTTTCCCGGGAGTGACGATTTAGCCCTTCCTAGCACCCTGCCTCTTCTTTCATCTAAACATTCTCTCCCTGGACCCCAGTTATGAACGGAGGTGTCTGTCCCCTGTCCCAGATGGGGACTTGATCTGAGGGAGGAGGTGAGCCTGATTCAACCCAGCCCCACAGGGGCTTCAGAAGCAGACAAGTGGTTGACAAGAAGTTGGTGACAGAAAGATGTGTCCACATCCTGACCCTTGGAGCCTGGGAAAGTGACTTTATTCAGAAACAGGGTCTTTATGAATATAATTAGTAATTCAGATGAGGTCTTTAGGGTGGTGAATTGGAATATCTATTTATTTAAAAGTTTATTTATGGGGCATCTGGGTGGCTCAGTCGGTTAAGCCTCTGACTTTGGCTCGGGTCACCATCTGGCTGTTCGTGAGTTCAGGCCCCGTGTCGGGCTCTGTGCTGACAGCTTGGAGCCTGGAGCCTGCTTCGGGTTCTGTGTCTCTGTCCCTCTCTCTCTCTGCCCCTCATCTGCTTACAATCTGTCTCTCTCTCAAAACTAAACATTAAAAAAATAGTTTATTTATTTATTTTGGGAGAGAAAGAGTAAAAGTGGGGGAGGAGCGAAAAGAGAGGGAGAGAGAATCCCAAGCCGGTCCTGTGCTGTCGAGTGCAGAGTAAGAGAGTCGGGGCTCAAACTCACAACCCAAAACCAAGAGTCAGATGCTCCACCGAGCCCCTGGAATCTTTCTAAGAAGAGGAGATGAGACAAAGACAGAAGAGAGGGTGTCGTGACCGCAGAGGCAGAGATCGGGGTGATGCGGCCACGAGCCAAGGAATGCCTGGGGCCCCCGGAAGCTGGGAGAGGTGAGGAAGGATCCTCCCCTAGGTCTGGAAGGAGCACAGCCCTGCCGCCACCTTGATTTCGGCCCACTGATGCTGATTTTGCACTTCTGGCCTCCGGGACTGGGAGAGAGTATGTTTCTGCTGTTTCAAGCTGCCTGTGCTTTGTGGTCATTACAGGAGCTGCAGGAAGCGAATTCAGTGAGTGAATTTTGGGGACTCCAGCTAGGTGACCAAGCGGAGGCACTTTACAAACAAAGTTTCCAGCATTCACTGTGTCCCGTGGACGAGGCGGGGGCCAGGCTTATCGGTAAATCCGGCATCTGGGCCCCGGATTCCATGCACTGCCCTTTGCTACGATGCATCACCCCGGAGCCCAGTTTCTAGACTCGGGCCCCAGGTCCCTTTCTTAAGAACTCCCAGGTGCAGGTGTGTTTCAGAGTTCAGTCACTGCACGTGTTAACATTTCTGTGATGATTGCTACGTGCATGGATAGGTCAGGATTTGTGGTTGAGTGAGTCGGACGAACTCAGAAGTTCTCGGGGACGGTGTGGATTCAGGGTGAGGCTTCAGGGGCTTGGGAACCAGCTCTGTGCAGGCACCGGGCCGTGGACACTTACTTGCTCTCTTCGTCCAGCAGATAGAAGAGCCCAGTGGGTTTCTTGCTGATCAGATGGATGCAGCCGACGTTATCCGTATAGTCAATGTTGTGCCATGAGATCCCTTCGCTCTGGTATTCCTCCTGCGGGGTTCGGCGGTTAGCTGAGAATGTCACTATCTCATGGCTACGTGCGTGTTTACATAGTACACGTTGTATATACACATATTTACGTATGCGTGTACCTATTTACACATACACGTGTAAATAACACAATACACGTTAAGATAGCAATGGAGATCTATTAGTTATTGCGAAAGCACTAGTAACAGGAAACAAGAATGCACGTGTTTAAACATCCATCACATAAGATGCTTAAGATTGCACTTAAAACGTCCCAGGGGGTCAGTGAACTTTCTCTGTAAAGGGCCGTGGTAACGTGTTAAGCTTTATGAGCTAGACGGGGTCGGTCACGATTCTGCTGTTACAATGTCAAAGAGGCCACACGTGATAGGTAGCCAAGTGGGTGTGGCCATGTGCCAATAAAGGTTTATTTACCACAATTGGCCGTGGGGCCGAATTCGACCTGTGAGTTACCATTTGCTGGCCTCTGCTGTGGAACTGCCATGTCCAATAATGCGAGTGACCTACGTTAACTTCAAATTTTCTTATCACAGTTAAAAACGTAAGGGGCACCTGGGTGGCTCAGTCGGTTAAGTGTCCGACTTCAGCTCAGGTCATGATCTCACAGTTTGTGGGTTTGAGCCCCGTGTTGGGCTCTGGGCTGACAGTTCAGAGCCTGGAGCGCCTGCTTCGGATTCTGTGTCTCCCGCTCTCTGCCCCTCCCATGCTCTCTCTCTCTCTCTCTCTCTCTCTCAAAAATAAATAAACATTAAAAAAAAAACATAAAAAGAAACTGGTGAAGTTAACTTTAATAATACACTTCATTTAGACCCAATATATCCAAACTACGGTCCTGTCAACGTGTAAGCAATGTAAAAGATATTGATGAGGCGTTTTGTGTTTATAATCTTTTTCTTCCGCACTACGTGTTTGCAATTGGCAGTGTTTCACTCTTGCCACACGCCTCAATTTGGACCAGCCACATTTTGAGTGCTCAACAGCCAGAAAGAAAGTGTAATAGTAAAATCTGCTAGATATTTATGTAAACCCATCATTTTCCCCCCCCCTGCCAGAATCATCAGTGTAAAGGATAATACGTGGGTAAAGACGGCTGAGTGTTTGGTAGGGAAGAGACAGGTAAGCCAGACTGACAATATTCTTGACCAAAGCAGATCCTTCCAGGGCCACTGCACTGCTCTCCCATTGAATGGATTTTCGCATCTGAGCCGAGGGATGGTGCAAAATTGCCCAATGGACAAAAATATCCCCAAGGTCTGCCTCATCCAAGGCTGGGCAGGATTTTCCCACACTTTCTCTTTTGCAGAGAAAAATCCCAGGGCTGGTTCATCCACAAACTGGGCCCCGAGGGAAATCCCGGCTCTGGCTCCTTCTGTCCCTGCCTTGGGCTGCACAGGCAACAAGACGGCCTTTCCTTACCTGTTCCAGTTTGAAAATGTGCTGGTTGAAATAATACTGAAGCTGCTCGTTGGCATAGTTGATGCAGAACTGTTCAAAGCTGTTCCTCTCGAAGTCTTCAAATCCGAATATGTCGAGGACCCCAATGGACAAGCACTGGGAAGATAGAGAAAATGGTTATTGCTGGTGCATCCTCCCGTGAAGCGCCCTGTTTGGCTGCGAGGGCTCTGTGCTCAGCCGGACGCTCTGCTGTCGCTGCCCTGGAATCTGTAACATGCGCACAAGGGGCCCCGTGTGTTCGTGGTGCACTGGGCCCTCTGGACTGCACCCCATCGGGTTCCTTGGGCCTGCCCCTCGGAGAAACCCGCCTCTCACCCGATACCACCCAGAGCCGCCTTGGTTCCCGACATCGCAGGCCATCTGCCGAGGATGTGCGACACTGAGCACGCGGCCTTCCCCGGCCCTGCCTGGTGGAGCAGCAGGGGTGGGGGCTCTCACCGAGACACATTCTTCCATGTCTTTCTTGTTGAGGAGGGCGTGGTTGATCCGCAGCACGATCCAGTCGAACAGGGCGCTGTACAGGGACTTGGCCATGGAGTCGCGGGCAGTGATGGCCTGTGGGCACGAAGCAGAGTGTCATACCTTGATGAGGTGGGCCCCGGGCCGCACCACGCCGAAGTCTGCACTCGCTGGAAAATCCAGGATGTGACAATAAACGCCCAACTCATCAGACACGCCTCCTCTCACTTTACACACCTCAGTCAGCGTGGACTCCCCGAGGCAAGGCGTGAACTATGAAGCCGGCAGCCTAAGGTTTAGCAAAGGCTGTCTCTCCAGCAGCCTGGGGACTAAGGATGTGACACAGGCTCAGGGAGGGCGCCCGGCCTGCCCGTGGGGACAACCAGCCAAGAGGCCGAACTGGGCTTAAAGCCAGGTCCCCTGCGGTTCTGGGAGCATCATGGGGATGCCATCGTGTGCATAAAAGCAGTAATGCCTTTGAAATTAAAAAAAACAAAAGGGGTGTCTGGGTGGCTCTGTCGGTTGAGCATCGGACTTCGGCCCAGGTCATGATCTCACAGTTTGTGAGTTCGAGCCCCGCGTCGGGCTCTGTGCTGACAGCTCGGAGCCTGGAGCCTGCTTCGGATTCTGAGTCTCCCTCTCTCTCTGCCCCATCCCTGCTCATGCTCTGTCTCTCTCTGTCTTAAAAATAAGTAAAACATTAAAAAAAAAAAAAAAAGAGGTTTATTGAGGTCTAATTTGCATATGAGAAATAAGAAATTCCTTCTCTGTATGTACTCAGATCTAAGTTGCGACAGATGTACCTGGCTGCAATTAAGATCTACAACACATGGCTTTCCTGGGTGGTTGTGGAAATGGGGCCACGAGGCCCACGCCTGGCACCTTGCCCTTGGCGTTGAGCCCCTAAGGGCTGGAGGCGCCTCTGGGGTCTCGGGTGTCCTGTAGCAACTTTCACATAACATCGCAGGGTACCTTTGCCCTTGGGGGCTCAGAATGTCCACGGTGCCTGTTTAAGATGCCCACGCGGCCTCCACCACCAACTAAAAATCCCCCCAGTGGCTAGGTACTTTCCTGCGGCCATCCAAGCGGCAGGTCCCATCGCTCTTGACATGTAAAAATGCAAGAAAACCACATTGCTGGGAAGATATCTTGGCTGGGGCAAAGGCCAGAGAGAGAGGTGCCTTATCAAGATTTAGGGACCCACGTAATGGTTGTAAAAGTCATGCTCTAGCCTGGGGGGGGGTCAACTATCTTAAATGCTGGCTACAAGGTCAGTAGTTTCCGACAGGAGGGCCAGACGGTCTGTGTTGTGATGGCCCAGCTCTGCCCGTGCAGTAGGAAAGCAGCACCGAAACAAATGGGTGTGGCTGTGTGCCCCTGAAACTTTATTTACAAAAGCGGGCGGTGGGCTGGATTTGGCCTGCGGGCTGCAGGTGGCCGTCCTCTGCTAGTGAAAACCAGCATGGGAACACCAAGACAAACACGTCCTTCAGATGGTGTGTCTCCCTCTCTCTGTCCCTCCTGTGGTCATGCTCTCTCTCACTCTCTTTCAAAAATAAATAAAAACTTGGGGCGCCTGGGTGGCGCAGTCGGTTAAGCGTCCGACTTCAGCCAGGTCACGATCTCGCGGTCCGTGAGTTCGAGCCTCGCGTCGGGCTCTGGGCTGATGGCTCAGAGCCTGGAGCCTGTTTCCGATTCTGTGTCTCCCTCTCTCTCTGCCCCTCCCCCGTTCATGCTCTGTCTCTCTCTGTCCCAAAAATAAATAAACGTTGAAAAAAAAAAATTCAAAAATAAATAAAAACATTCGAAAAAATTTTAGAGAGAGAGAAAGGAGAGCATGTGTGCAAGCAGGGGGGAGGGGCAGAGGAGAGAGAGAGAGAGAGAGAGAGAGAGAGAATCTTAAGCAGGCTCCGTCGTCAGCGCGAAGGCTGATGCGGGGCTCGATCCCAAGACCCCAGGACTATAACTTGAGCTGAAGTCGACAGGCAGATGCTCAACCAACGGAGCCACCCAGGCGCCTCCTCCTCTGTCACTTTAAACATCGGAAAAAGACTATACAGGCTGGCTGTTTCCAAAGCCCCCACCCTAAGTCATGGTTTGGGGCCTGGTGCCCCGTGACAGCCCAGGGTGGCGCTCACCTCGCTGAGACTGTAGGGAAGGATGAGTTTGTCATTGGCCGTCACGGTTTTTCTTTTGGTCAGAACCTCCACCAGGATTTCTCGCTTCACCTGTTTCGAAGTCCAGGAGGGAGAGAAAGGGACGGGGGATAGAGGGCTTGTTGGGCAGGTCCTCCTGTCACCGAGGAAGGTAGAGAAGGACCCCCAGCAGCTGTACCGAAAGCGTGCCTCCGCCCACCCTGTGCTGTGTGCTATGCTCGCTGGGTTCAGAACCGTTACTCCCACAGGCTCGATGGCCCTGGGAGTATGGTCACACGGGCCCAGGTGTCACTGCGGGCCCGTGTGCAGCCTGCCAACCTGCATTTATAGATGTCGCTGAAGGCGTGGGCTCCTGGCCTGTTCCCTCCTGACCACCAAGCCCCCTCCACAAGCTAGAGGCGGGGGGTTGAGTGCCGGTGGATAAGGGACTGGCAGGTCCAATGAGAAAATGACCTTGCTGATCAAAGTATGGCTTTAAAGGGCCTTTCACAAGAGGGGCTGATGTGGGAGGCAGCCATGCCCAGGAGGCAGTCCTTTAAAAATAAAGAAGGGATGCCCTTGAGGGCATTACGCTGAGTGAAATAAATCACACAGAGCAAAACGAGCACCGTGTGATCTCACTCGTATGTGGAATCTAAAAAAAACCAAAAACACACACCAAAAAAACCCCCCAAACTGGAATGATGTGTGGTGACAGATGTTAACGAGACTTATTGTGGTAATCATTTTGCAATACATACAAATAGCGGATCATTATGTTGCAACCTGAAACTAACGCGATGTTGGAGGGCAATTATACTTCACTTAAAGAGAGAAAGAGAGAAAAACAGAAACGAGGAAGAGGCTTTGTACAGATGGCGGGGAGGAAGCAGGCGGACAAGCCCTGGCTCACAGAAGCGCAGCCACCGCGGCCGAGCCCAGCAAGCAGTACCTTCAGGAGCTGTGACAGCGTGTCCAGCACCTCGGGGGGCCCGACCTCCAGGCCTTCGTCTCGGCCCGTGGCTCTCTTCTTGTACGTGACATTGCCCAGGTACAGGATGGCAGAGAGGACGGAAAAAATCCTGGGGGAGCAAAGGAGCCTGGGTTGGGGACGTTTCCAGAGTCGTAAGACGACAGAAGCTTCCAGCCAATTGGGCTGAATTCGTAAAACCAGCCAGGTCCGGTCATAACATACTAAGTTTAAAAAAAAAAACAAAAAACGTCCAATCTCATGGTCAGGGACCCTTTGTGGAACGTACGTGACTTCGGAGGCAGATGGCACACCTCCCCCCTCTCCCCCCAGTCGGGGGGGGGGTTGGTTACAAACTTTTTGTATGGAGGCCTAACATGCATGAAAAAAAAAATTCCAAAAACTACGTCACCATGCATAAAGAACAGGCAAAGAAAGCAAACAACTCTCAAGCGCAGAGCTTGATGAACCGTCGCAAAATATACGCAGCCCTGTAACTAGCACTCAGAGCAAGAGACAGAACATTCCAGGCACTGGAACCCACCCCAGGCCCTGCAGAGGAACTGCTGTCCTCGTAGCGAACGCTGTCCGTGAACTGGATGTCACGGACATGACATGAACGGAACGGAAGTTCCGTCCGTGAACGGATATGTACTTGTATCCGGCCTGTCACTGGAACACTGTGGTGCGTGGGGTAGGGGGGCGGGCTACGCATGTTACCGCGTATAGACCTGGCTTGTGCATTCTTGGCATCTCGGCCTTGGCACTGCTGATGTGCGCGACCAAATCATTCTTTGCTGCGGAGGCTGTCCCCTGCACCGCGGGGTGCCTCTGCCTACGAGATGCTGGTATAGCATTGTCCCTCCTCCCCCACCCCTACACAGTGTGATAACCAAAAATGTCTCCAGATACGGCGCCCCGGGAGAAGACCAGTGCTGTGTGTGGAGTCCAGAGGTCCGCAATCTACGGTCCGTTATCGTCCGGCCTCTGAGCTGAGAATGGTTAAGTTTTTAAGAGTATGGTTAAGAAACTAAACACAACACAGAGAAGAACGTGTAACAGGGACCGTCTGGCCCTCAAAATGGAAAATTTTACTATCTGACCCTTTACGGAAAGTTTGCCAACCTCTGCACCATATATAGCTGTTTATTGATTTAATCTCCTGCTGGTGGGCATATTTGTGTGTGTGTGTGTGTGTGTGTGTGTGTGTGTGTGTGTGGCGGGGGGGGGGCGCGGAATTCAATCTTTTTGGCTGTTAATAACGAGGCTGTCGTGTGCGTGTCTTTGAGCACACGTGCGCATTTAGTTGTGCACACACAGCTCTGGTAGAACCTGCAAACACTTTTCCAAAGTGGCTGGCCTGACGTGTGCCCTTCCAGAAGCGGGCAAGCGCTCCCGCTGGGTGTACTGGCCATCGGGCAGGTGTGGAGAAGGCCCCCGTGTGGCTTCCAAAAACAATAAAAAAAAAATTTTTTTAATTGTGGCAAAAATACACGGCAGGGAACATTCAGGACCTTAACCACGTTTAAGTGTTAAGCACATGTGCGTTGTTGGGAGAAAGCCCCGTGGTCTTGTGTCTCCCAACGACTAATGACGAGCGAGCCCCTCCTCCTGTGCCCATCATCACCAGGCAGCCCTCCTTAGTGCCTTAGTTCCTGCTGGGCCATCAGTCATCTCTCAGGAAGTGCCCGGTAAGGTGCGGGGGGGGGGGGGGGGGTGTCCACGCAGGAGAAGGTGGGCCGGCCGGCCCGCCCACTTACTGCTTCTTGGTGGCAGGGAGGAAGCCCACCATCTCCATGGCCTGCTTGAGTCTTTCAAAGTCATGCTTCAGGTCTTCTCCATCTTCGATCTTCAAGTTATGCTGGAAAACAGTCAGGGGCACGCTGGGTATTTCTGGGCCGGTGAGGGTGGCGTGCAAGAGGGATTTTGGCTGGAACCGAGGGGGCAGGGCTCGGGACACGGGGGATGAATGGGCCCCTTTATGCTGCCTCCCTCTGGGCCGCCTTGGAGTCTGTTCGGAGGCCCAGCGAGGGCCCGGGCAGACAGCCTCTGACCGCCCGGTGGCGCGTAAACAGCCCGTGGGGAACAGAGGCAGCGTTTGTGGACGGGGCTCGGGGCTGTTTACCTGGTTGAGGTAGAAATAATCTTCAGGCTGCTTGAGCTGAAATTCTTGACGCTCTTCCTCGCTGACCCCAAGTAACAAGTAATAAAACACGTGATAGTTCCTGTGGGTCCGAACGGGGAGGAAAAATGCGTTTTGGGGGGCTAAGCAGCAGTTACGCTTCAAGCCGCCACTAATACCGTTTATGGGAAGGAGGGCGCCTCGAATACGTACAAATTTGAGACAATACGTCGATTCCCGTTACGTCTTGAGAAGAAAATGAAGCTGTGAGCTTTGCCAGTGACTACGTTTCTGGGGCTGGGGGGGGGGGGGCGCTTACTCCGGGGAAAAGCCCGGGGGAGGCACAAAAATAAGGGCGAAAGGTGGCTTTCAGGAGGTAGGAGTGCAAAGCTCACGGCCACAGAGCAGCTCACTCCCGGGAGACGGGCCGCTGCCTCCCGTGGGGCCAAGCCACCTGCTTCTCTCCTTCGTGCGGGAAGAAGGCGGATATGGCGGGTCACTGAGGAAATTCCCTCTTACCTCTCGTCCTTCTCTTGAGAGACCAGGCGAGACTTTTCCAGCAGGTATTTTTCCACCACAGCCCTGTCATTAAAAGGGGAAAAAAAAAAAAAAAAAAAATGAAGGGAGAAAATGTTACCTTTTGATACGCTTTTCTGGAAGGGACGGGTGTCGTCTGTTACACCATCAGGATGTCAGCTGTGGACTAACTTCCTTTGACCCAAGGTAAACCACGGGCGCCTAAAGCGCCTCTAGAAATACGATCAGCCTACGGGCGCCCGGATGGCTCAGGTGTCTGACTCTTGTCAGGTCGTGATCCCAGGGTGGTGGGGTTGAGCCCGTCATTGGGCTCTGCACTGAGCACGGAGCCTGCTTGGGATTCTCTCTCTCTCCGCCCCTCTCTTCCTTGTGTGTGCACACATGCGTGTGCTCTCTCTTAAACATTAAAAAAAGAGAGATTCTCTCTCCGCCCCTCCCACCCCCCAAAAAAATCTAACTATAAGATGATAACAGGCTCGTTTTCTACTTTTTCTACAGCTTTATTACCGATACAGACCGCGCGTGCTTCAACCGGGTGATTTTTGACTGGATCCTTCCATAATCTACACATTTTCTTTCGAGAGCTTTACCAGCGGTCCCTGATGTATGACAAGCAAAAAGCGTGTGAACTGGTGACTGGTGGTGACACCTGTGTGCCCGCCACCATGACCAAGCTTCCTGGGCCTTGGTCATCCCTCCCTGCCTCCCACCCCACCCCGAAACAGCCACCGATCGGCTCCGCTCTAGATTAGTTTGCATTTTCTAGAATTTGAAAGAAATACGAGCATTCGGTATATATACTGTGTCTGCCTTGTCACCTTGCCCAATGATCCTCGGATTCAGCCACATGGGGGCATGTACCAGAACTCCATTCCTTCTTACGGCTGGATCCACCACATTGCGTCGGCCTGTTCATCAGCCCAGGGACGTTTGAATGTTTGCTGTGTGGCCCTAGGGCAGGGGCCAGGGACCTCTGCTGCCATACTCTGAATGCTGACAGCAGTAATGGCGAATTTTCCTTCAGCATCCTTCTTTTCTGTTAGTTTATTTACTTATTTTGAGGAGACAGAGAAAGCGCAGGCGTGAGGGCGGGGGGGGGGAGAGGCAGAGAGAGGGAGGAGAGAGAGAATTCCAAGCAGGCTCTGAGCTGTCAGCAAAAAGCCTGATGGGGGACTCGAACTCATGAACCGTGAGATCATGACCTGAGCCGAAGTCGGACGCTCAACTGACCGAGCCACCCACAAACCCCAGCATCTACTACTTTCTAAGCACTGGTTTGCAAGGATTAGGTGCCCTGAATCCTTCCGCCCGGGGGGCGGGCACTGTGGCTTCCACTGATACATGAGGTACTAAAAACTGAAGAGGCCACATGTTGCCTGGGACTCCACAGGAGGGAAGTGGCCTGGCGGGGACCCAAGCCTGCATTGGCCCTGCTCCCTGCACACTCTCTGGGGCCAGAGGGGCTGGTCTTTCACGGGTTCCACCATCACCATGGGTGGGAGCTGGAGGGCTCTGCAGGCAACCCTTGTGTGAGCCTCTTGTGTTTTTAATTTTCTTTTTTTTTAAATGTATTATTTATTTATTTAAAAAAATTTTTTTTACACGTTTTATTTATTTTTGAGACAGGGAGAGACAGAGCATGAACAGGGGAGAGTCAGACAGAGAGACACAGAATCTGAAACAGGCTCCAGGCTCTGAGCTGTCAGCACAGAGCCCGACGCGGGGCTCGAACTCATGGACCGAGAGATCATGACCTGAGCCGAAGTCGGCCGCTTAACCGACTGAGCCACCTAGGCGCCCCTTTATTTATTTTTTTTAAAAAGAGAAACAGAGATAGAGCATGAGCAGGGGAAGGGCGGAGAGAGAGAGGGAGACACAGAATCGGAAGCAGGCTCCAGGGTCCGAGCTGTCGGCACAGAGCCTGACGCGGGGCTCGAACTCACGAACTGTGAGATCATGACTGGAGCTGAAGTCCGATGCTCAACCAACTGAGCCACCTAGGAGCCCCGGAGCCCACTGTGTTTTACAGGAGAGGCAGCTGGTGGCCGAGGGGTGGCAGGGTTGGGGGGGGTGGGGGCAGCACCGGGCCTCTGATCCAGGGCTTTCTGGAGGCCACCTGCCTCTCTCTTCAGGACAACATTCTTCTGTCTGCAGCCTTGCCTGGGACACATGCACACAAAACATGCACGGGTGGGGCTCCACGGGCTCAGCCTGTGTCCTCTCTTCTTTCAAGCCCATGTTTTTCCTATTTCTTGCCCCAGCTAGTAACTATTTTAGTTATCGGCAGTTTGTTCTCCTGGGGAGGGAGGCTGCATCTGGTTCTAGAATCAGACTCCTGTTTGAATCTACCCCTGTGGCCAATTCCTTGTGCTGTGTCAGCGTAAGGGGAGGACAGTGACCCCTCACTGGCACTGAGTTGTCATTTGACGATGACAGCCCCTTCCCTTTCCTGATCATTTCTCAGGCCCCCCAGGCCCCTATTGGCGGGTTTGTAGGGGGCCAGCGATCCCCCGACACGGAGCCACTGAACCCACAGGAAGACGAGGCCTTGCAGATTGGGGAACTGGAAGAAGCCTTGGACTGTCCCTGACCCTTAGCCTCCATAGGAAATGGCACTGAGAAGTGTCACCTCCCCAAAAGCAGAACCAGGTCTGGGCCTGCTCTTCTCCAGCTGGCCATGGCCACTCCCCGGACAGGAAGTGCACCTCCTCCTTGGAGCGTGGGCAGGCCACGGTCATGGGCCGAGGTGGGACTTCCTCTCCTGAATCTGAGACCACACATACGACTTTCAGAAGTTGGTCTCTAAGATCCTGCCACTGAGGCCTCTGGCCCTGAGCTTGACGGGAGGCTGTGGCAGGAAGAACAGGCTGTACCAGTTAGCGGAGGGCCAGCCCTTGCTGGCGTACTGGGTCGCGAATGGTGGCCCCCAGAAGCAATGTCCACTTGGACCCTGTGAATGTCACCTTATTTGGAAAAAGGGTCTTTGGAGATGCGATTAAGGGAAGGATCTGGAGATACGATCATCCTCCATGATCAGGGTGAACCCTGAATCCAAGGACAAATGTCCTGAAAGGTAGAAGAGAATCATCGAGAGACACAGAGGAGAAGACCACATGATGCCACGTGGAAGCAGAGATTGGGGTGATGTGGCCACAAGCCAAGACAGGCCTGGGGTCACCAGAAGCTGCAAGAGGGGCATGAAGAACCCTCTCCTGTGGCCTCCGGAGGGAGCGCTGTCCTGCCTACGTCTTGATTTCTGTATCTTCAGGGCTGGGAGACAACAGACTCCTGTTGTTCTGAGCCCCTGGTTCGTGGCACTTTGTTAAGGCAGCCCCAGGACACCAAACACAGGCCACACAGAGGAGTGAGCTGGGAGCAAGGGCTCTAGTGTCTGGCCCACGGCTGCAGAGCCAGTCTGGGACCCAGGAAAACATGAGGCAGCTTTCTGGCGTCTCTGGTCCCCTGACGGAGCCCCCAGGACTGTAGACAAGGTATAATTCTGGGCATCTCTGGCTGGTCAGTTGCCCTGCAACGTGGGTGGGTGGCGGTGCCCGTGGAGGGGCCCAGCAGTGCTGGGTGGGGGGACCACTGGATGGTCTCTGATGGGGGGCTGAGGAGCCACAAGAGAAGTGTCATTACTGGGGGGTCCCTCACGCATACCACCGCCCCCTGGAGCCAGTGGGAAAAAGCCAGAGGCTGAAGGACTCGGGAAAACAACATTCCTGCTTGTGTCTTGAATACGAACTGGCATTTGAAACGATCATCAGTCAGGTTAGAGGGACAGAAGAACCTATATAATTTGGACCCTATCCCCGGGCCCTGCCACTTGAGGACTTCTCCATTCCCGAAATGCTGGAGCCTTCTCTAGGCCTCTAGTCCTGCTGCTTAGCTCTCCCCACATCGAACATTTGGGGCTTCTCACCCCGCTGCTCAGAGCATCACCTGGAACGGGTGTAAATCTGCCGCCACTGCAGACCCTCACATCCGTATGTGGAAGCAGAGGGGCGCCTGGGGGGCTCAGTCGGTTGAGCATCCGACTTTGGCTCAGGGCATGATCTTGAGGTTGACGAGTTTGAGCCCCGCGTCAGGCTCCGTGCTGACGGCTCAGAGCCTGGAGCCTGCTTCGGATTCTGTGTCTCCCTCTCTCTCTGCCCCTCCCCCGCTCATGCTCTGTCTCTGTCTCAAAAATAAACATTAAAAAAAACTTAAAAAAAAGAATGTGGAAGCAGGGAGGATCCCTTTGAATAACCTTGGATTATGCCAAGATGCCTTTTTTTTTTTTTTTTTTTTAACTTTGAGAGAGTTTTATTGGCAAGGGCACCTGTGTGGCTCAGTGGGTTAAGCGTCCAACTTCGGCTCAGGTCATGATCTCATGGTTCGTGAGTTCAAGTCCCACATTGGGCTCTCTGTCAGTGCAGAGCTCACTTTGGATCCTCTGTCCGTCCCCCTCTCTCTGCCCTGCCCTTGCTTGCTCGCTCTCTTTCTCTCTCAAAAATAAAATTAAAAAAAAAAAAAAAGAGTTTTATTGGCCCATAAGACCTTTGCATAGTAAAAAATACCCAAAACACTGTGTAGTATTCAATCACAATTATGTTTTAACCAACTGCAACTACCCAGAATGCTTTTTTTTTCAGAATATATACTTAAAAAAAATTTTTTTTTAACATTTATTCATTTTTGAGACACAGAGAGACAGAGTGTGAGCAGGGGTGGGGCAGAGAGAGAGAGGGAGACACAGAATCTGAAGCAGGCTCCAGGCTCCGAGCTATCAGCACAGAACCGGACGCAGGGCGCAAACCCATGAACTCTGAGATTGTGACATGAGCCCCCCAGGCGCCCCCAGAATATATACTTTTTAAACAAGAAATCCTTCAGAAGAGAATTCTTAAATGACATGGCTTAAATACTATGACAAAACAGATAATTCCTTATCACGTTAATTTGCTGCACACAACTGCCAGATATTTTCATAAGCATAACTGCTACACAGAGTGTAAATGAGCACGATTTCAACGTTACACATATAGCTGAGGTAACCATGCCTCCAGAACTCACATTTTCGGCACAAAATGCTGGTCTGTTTTAACTTCCACCAGGCAATCAACTTCACAGCCCAGTTACCACCCACCCACTCACCCATCTACCTGATCCATCCATCCATCCATGAATCCATCAACCTATGAACTCAGCCACCTATGAATTTATCCATCTAGCAATGAGCCTATCCACCTCCCCACCTCCCCAATCCATGAATCTATCCATCCAAGCATCCATTCATCCATTCATCCATCCATCCATCCATCCATCCATCCAAGCATCCATCCATCCATCCATCCATCCATCTATCCATCCAAGCATCCATCCATCCATCCATCCATCCATCCATCCATCCATCCAAGCATCCATCCAAGCATCCATCCATCCATCCATCCATCCATCCATCCATCCAAGCATCCATCCATCCATCCATCCATCCATCCAAGCATCCATCCATCCAAGCATCCATCCATCCATCCATCCATCCATCCATCCATCCATCACCCATCCAATGAATCCATCCACCCACCCATGAATCTATGCATCTATCCATTCACCCACATACCCAAGAATCTATCCATCTATCCATCTACCCACACACCCATGGATCAATCCATGAATCTATCTCCCCTTCCTCCCTCCCTCCCGTCTAGCCATCTACCCACCCTTGAGTACTTCCCTGGACAACCGCTTCAACTCGCTACCCAGCATTACGTCTTTTACATCTTCTCCTGGCTAAAGGGGCACACCTTTGGCAAACTCCACGGTCCGCATCAGCTTTGCCTGTGGTATCTCCAGAGCCACCAAATTCAAAACCTCATCAAGACCAAGACATAGCTTGGCGTGTCCTTGCCAGTTCTTGGCAGACTAGCACCTTCAGGTCATCGTACTTGCTTCTTGGGCACCGGGGCCCATGCTCCATGACCGGGGGACAGAGGTCCCGCCCCTCCTGCACCTACACCTCCCACTTTGACCCACAGTTCAGATCTTCACATCAATGACTTCGGAAAAAAAAAAAATCACATTTGCGTCTCCGTACGATCCACACGTGACGTGTCTGCACGGCCGTAATGTCAACACTGAGCTCCCAGGCTGGCTCTTCCTTACAGGGATGCCCCAGGACCCCAGACCAAGGCTGGTGGTACACAGCTAGATGCCTACCAACTCACCCTCTCACGATGCCACTCTCCAGGTAGTTGACTTGGATGAATTTCCCAAATCGACTGGAATTGTTGTTGTGGGCTGTTTTGGCATTCCCAAAAGCCTGTGAGGAAAACGGAAGCAGGTTTTCAGATCACAAGGATGACATGTCTACACGCGCCTCAGCCTGGAGCCTCGGAGGTCCCCCTGGGCGCCGTGGACGCTCATCTGGCTGAAGTCACCCGGCGGCCCGAGAACTGGAGACCCCGAAGGTGTGAGGCCCAGGTGGGCTGCACCATACTTAACGCTTTATCTCTGGGTTTGGGTTGGTGAGGGGGGTCCAAGTGTTAAGTCTCGGACGTGAAAAAGGCCAATCAGCAGCATCCTTTTTCAGTTACAATTGTTCATACGGTGAACTCTGGCCCGTGGGCTAAATCCAGTTTGCTGCTTATTTTTGTACTGCCTGTGAGCCAAGAGTGGTTTTTACATTTGTAAATCATTAAAAAAAAAAAAAAAACCCCAAGAAGAATATTATTTCCTGACACATGAAAATCCTATTCACGTTTTCGTGTCTGTAAATGAAGTTTTATTGGTGGATAGCCAGGCCCGCTCATTTATGGATCTTTCACGGCTGCTTCTATACCGTTAACAGCAGAGTAGCCATGAGAGAGACCTGCGGGCCTGCAGAGCTGAAAATATTTACTATTTGGCCCTTTCTGAAAGGAGGTTGCTGGGCCCTGGGCTGAGATGGGCACTGGGCTCCAGAAGAATATGAGGCTGGGTAGGAGGAAGCAGATGTGGAGACTCGTCCTGTCCTGGAGGGGGTTCTGTAATTTGGTGGGATGGCAAGCCAGTTCACGGCAAATTTTTTCAAAGTTTATTTCTTTTGAGAGAGAGAGAGGGAGCAGGCAGGCACACTGGAGGGGGAGGGGGAGAGAGACACAACCCCAAGCAGGCTCCGCACTGTCAGCGCAGAGACCGACTTGGGGCTCGAACTCATGAACCGTCAGCCAAAATCGAAGTCGGTCACTTAACTGACTGAGCCACCCATGCGCCCTGGCGAGCTTTTTGACTGGAGTAAAACTGGCATAACACAAACTTAACCGTTTTAAAATAAACAATTCAGTGGCATTTAGGACGTTCCCAGTGTTGTGTAACTGTCACCTCTGTCTCATTCCAGAACATTTCCATCACCCCAAAAGAAGACCCCATCCCGATTAGAACTCACTTCCCACCCCCCCCTCCTGCCTCCTCCAGCCCCCGGCAGCCATCAATCTGCTTTCTGCCTCTATGGAATTGCCTGTTCGGGACGTTTCACCTAGGTGGGGGCATACATACATTATGTGGCTTTTTTGTCTGGTGTCCCTCACTCCGCGTGATGCTTTTGGGGTTCACTCTCATTGTGGCACAAATCAGGGCTTTATTTCCAATACATAGAGGAAAGTATGAATAGGGCATGGAGTCTGTGACTCAGTGGGGTCCCCCTGGAGCCTCCTAAGGGTCCACCACCCAGATTAAGACAAAGCACACACCCTGCCCAGGTTTTTGGGGTGCTCCCCTTTCCATGAGGTATCCAACAGCCCTAAGGGGTGAACAGGCAGGGGGAACATATGATAAAACCTTGGGGGAACACAGGGCAGGGAAGAAGAAGGTGCTGGGGGGGGGGGGTGTTCCCTGTTTTCAGGGAGAAAGACACTGGCAGAGGTGGGGGCCACGGGGCTGGGCAGATGAGGAGAGAAAGGCAGAACTGGTCATGGAGACTGGCGCTCAGCTGTCCAAGCCCTTGTGTCTCCAGGCGCCAAAGAAGGGGTGACATGGGGTGGGGTGATGCCCCACTCACACACAGAAAGGGAAGCCTGGTGGCCACAAGGAGGGTGTCAGGCCAAAACAATGTTCCAGTTTGAGAAGGCTGAGCTGTATGGAAGGCTGGGAAGGCGTGAGGGCAGCGGGAAGGAAGTGGCAAGGCCACTGTCAAGGTCTGCAGGGGTTTGGGGGCTGAGTGTAGGTGTGTGAGGGTCTGGTGGGCCAGGGGGATGAAGGCAGGGCAGGGAGAGATGGAGAGGCTCGCAGGGGACTCAGGGACCGGGAGACGTGCCCACACGGAGAGCAAGCAGGATTTTCTTAAAGGCTTCATTCTGCAGAGAAATGGATGTAGCAGATCCCCGATCAGAGCTTCTGGTGTCGTGATGTGAAGGCCCCACGAAGAAGCGTCTGCCGGGACACTTCCTTTGAGAACGGCTCCAATCAGCAGAGCCCGGAACCAGGACAGCGGCACCGGGCTGTCAGGTGCCTGGCAGATGGGGATCACAGGACAAGCAACTTCCTGCCCCACTGCCCCAGGGGCTCCAGACCCCAAGAATGGGCCCTGCTGAAAGACCTGAGGCCAAGTCACCCAGCAGGAGAGGAACGATGAAGGAGGTGCCCCAGGGAGGCAACCTGGCCCAGTGATGGAAATGGGGGCTCTGCTCGGCGCAGGGGTGGCGGCTGGGCACTTTTGGGGTTGGGGGGGGCTCCCCACAGCCTCATGGAGGCAGAACCCAGTCTGAGGAGGCACTTTCCCAAGTCAGCGGCCACAGGGGCCCCTTCTCGTCTTCACAAATGCTTCCTTAGGACGTGTCCATTGGCCGGGTTTTGAAAGCCTTCGAAGAGCTGAGTTAAACACACGGGCTCTTCAGCCAGGGGGAACGACCAGGTCCTGACGTGTGACTGAGCTGCCGGCCCAGTGGCTGGGTGACAATAGCCTGGGGCCAGGTCTGGGACTGCCTGCTCTCCCAAGTGTCTGTGGAACCCAGCGCAGGGTCCCCAGCCTCGGCACTGCTGATCCTCGGGGCTGGATCCTTCTCAGCGGTGGGACCGTCCGTGTGCTGTTGGGTCCTGAGCAACGTCCATGGCCTCCACCTGCCAGAGGCCAGCAGCTTCGGCGACAACCAAAAATGTCCCCAGAGCTGGCTGAACTGTCAGGTAGCCCTGCTATATACAGAGGGAGGTACGACGGGTCTGCAAGGCTGGGTGGTCGAGGGCTCTGCGGGCCCTTCATCCCGTCCTGAGGGTCCCCACGTGCACTGCAGGCCTGTGGAGTCCTGTGAGGAAGCAAACTGTCTTTCTAGGTTGAATCCTTTGCTCCCCCCGAGTTCGGCCTTGGGATCGTGTTTTGTTTGTTTGTTTGTTTGTTTGTTTGGAATACAGCCCGTAGACTCCGCAAGTTCTGCTCTGGGAATCAGCGGGCAGTGGGTCCGCTGCCTCCCTTCATCCCTTAGGAGACCCTGCGGGGTGGCATCGGAGCAGAGGACGGGCCAGGGCCTTCCCCCTGCGCCAAACGAAAATAAACTCGGTGAGCAAGCCCTCCTGCCTAACTACGAGCAGATGGGGAAGCGATGCCCGAGCCCGTGTGGGCTCCTTCCCCCCGGGGACCAGGCCTCTTTCTGTGCTGCGGCCCCTGTAGTCGGGGCCCCGCTACAGAAGCTCACCAACAACGTGCACGCACAGCCCAAGAGCCCACAGCCGTCCCCCTTTTGAACTCGGGACAAGTCTCTGTGGGATTTCTAAGGAAACAGGGCTGGCGTCCTGGGGACCGCAAGAGGGAAAGTCTTCGGGATGTGAGGGCCCACCAGCCCCGTGCAGCCCAGGCTTTGGTGTGGGGGTGGGGGGGTGGGCAGTGACCTCATGTGTCTGGTATGCGGTCTCAGAACACTGCGACTTTTCAAAGCCAGTCTAAAAATATCCGGTTGCCGCTATTATACGTCCGAGGAGGAGGAAATGCCGGCCTGGCGCGCGCGGCCAGGGGAACTATTATGTAGCTGCTCTGGGGGCTGGACCGGTGCACGCACGGGCTTAGAGCGCAAGACGGCACAAGGGAGGACGGTGTGCATGGTGGTCATGTGGGGCCCGGGGTGGATGGGGGGTGGGGAGGAAGCTGGATCAGGGTGCCAGCAATGATGCGATGTGATCTGGCATGGGGGCTGCGGAGGCCACATGCTAATGCTGCCTTCCCACCAGGCCAGAAAACCCACAGCGCTGGGAAAATGCTATGGGAGAACAGGCCTCTCCTTTCCTGGACACATTTTCCACCCCCCTCCTTATATAACATAAAAGTACACATCTCTAATACAAGTTGCACACTTTGGGAAGGAAAAAAAAAAAATGGAAGGAATCCTGATAGAAGAAACCCATTAAGAGACAACTCTGTAATTTAAAATTCTCCAGGCACGGTTTTTAGGTCACACTAACAAAGGAGCAGCACCCCTGCCCTCCCTCTGATGGGGCAGATGACACCTGGGCCTGGGGGGGGGGGGCACGGTGTGCCCACCAGGCCACCGATCCCCCCCCCCCCCCCCCCCCCCCGCCAAGGATGCCAAGAGCTGGAGGCCATCTGATTGTCTTCCAACTGTCCTGATCTTTGAGGTTCCTCTTTTGGGAAATTCAAAAAGGTTTCTTAATTTGGAGATATCGAGGCAGAGCCTCTCACTTAGGCAGAAATTTTAGAAGATGCCTTTCCTATTGAAACAGGATGCCTCTGCTCCTGGCTGAGACGCGTGGTAAACATTTTAGGAAGGATGGTGATAGGATCACAGAACGACCCATGGGGAGTCCAGTCCCACGCCAGGTGCGATTGGAGCTTCTGGCTCTTTCTTCTGCTCTAAGAGACACCTGTGCCAACCCCCATTTCAGAAGAGGAAACCGAGGCACAGAGAGGCCTGCCGACCTCCCCGAAGTCTGAGAGCAGGCAGGCGGTGGACGTGACCCTGGGTTGGAACCCAGTGTCCTCGTTCCCAGGCCATGCCCCATGCGTTGGCCCCCTCAGTCCCCATAGCCTGGGCTCCCTCTTCAGACCTATTGTTGGTGCCTGCCTGTTCCAGCTGAGGCCGCTCCCCCTGGGCCTGGTGAGCAGGCAGGTGGATTCCTGAGCCCCTTCTGAGCTTACAACCCTGGTCTCTTGTGCATCCCGCACAAAAACCAAACAAGTCTCGATGGACCGTATCAGGCAAACACCGTTTTACTTTCAGATTTCAAAACCTGAAAGCCCCATGCGATGAGCTCACGAAGGCAAACGCACTTGCCCACCTCCCGTATTGACAGGTGAGCCCCAAGGAGGGATTTCCCCTGTTGAGAAGTCCCCCAGAATCCCTGCCCGGGGTGGCTGTCCTTCCAGCCAGGCTGAGGTGGCCCAACCCAAGATAACTCTGCTGCTCCCAGATTTACTTGTGGCCATTCCTTCTCAGCGGAAAGTTCTAGCTTACTCTGATGGCTTTGTCTTGGTTGCGGGGTTGGCCTTCTCTGTTCTCCTCATCTTCTAGCCACAGGGACCTCACTTCCCAAGTGTTTGTGAGGCTTTGGCACATAAGCTCTCATTCACTCATTCGTTCACCCATCCATCCACTTGACAATTTGTTGACTGGCTGCTGTGTGCCTGGAACTGTTCTAGCTTCAGAGAGCACCCTCCGTGATGGGGGTCTGAAGGGGATGCCTGCACGTCTGTGGATCGGGGGTCACCATTTCTAGGAGCCCCCCGATCCGCCCAAGCAGGGTGGGCTGCCCACCGCCTTTTGTGGCCTTCCTGCTGCCCCTCCCTCTGCAATGCCACCTCTGGGTGAAGCCTCCGTCCCTGCCTCAGACCACGAGCCACACAGGGCTTCCGGATCTCTCGTGTCCAAGCCAAGACTGGGCGTGGGGATGGAGGAGTGGCTGGGGTTGCAGGCAGAGGCTGAAGTTGGTAAAAGAACATCAGCGTATCTTAGGCAACAATGAAACCCAAAGATGGGGTTGAAAGAGACTGTCCCTCGCTTGCTGGCCTGCGGGAGCCGTCTTGATCGCGTCGTCGGTGGGGGCGGAGAACGCGACACCGAGATCAACTGGAAGCTGGTGCTGGCATGGTGGGACCAGACTTCTTTTGCTAGATGTTTCAGGCATACTTTCTATGTGAAACAGCGCTTGGCCTGCACCTGCTGACGGGTTGTGCCCGTCTGGGGACACAGACAACAGTCATACATGGCACGAGGCACCCGGAGGTGTCCCGTGGGCTCGACGGAGCACAGAAGCGCCACAGGTAGTGTCTCTGCCCAGGTGGTCCATGGACGGAGGACCCTGGTGGGGGACTGCTCTGCCAGGTCTGCTGAGCAAATGGCCCGGTGGCGTCCACTTGAACCTGGGGCTTTCCGGTGTGGAAATGCTCGGAAAATAACCCTGCGTGGGGTGGAGGGCTATTGCTGGCAGAAAGCCCAGGAAAACAGCTCTGTCTGCAGGGGATTCCAGTGGGTCCTGGTGGCTTTGGGGGAGGGCTGCAGGCCCAAGGCTATCATTAGCAGGTGCCAACCGGGGGGGAGGGGCAAATTAGTTCAAAGCTCTTGGGTTTCAGATTCCTCTCCAATAAAATGAGGGAGAGAACCTCTGGCTTCCCAGGGTGTTTAAAGATGAAGTGAGACTGTGCGAACCACGGGCAGGCAAGGACATCTCCTCAAGTTGGCAACTTATAGCCTGTTTCTGTACAGTCTGCATGCTAAGAATGGTTTTCATGTTTTTAAACACTTGTTAAAAAGGGCGCCTGGGTGGCTCAGTCGGTTAAGCGTCGGACTTCGGCTCAGGTCATGATCTCGCGGTCCGTGAGTTCGAGCCCCGCGTCGGGCTCTGGGCTGATGGCTCAGAGCCTGGAGCCTGCTTCCGGTTCTGTGTCTCCCTCTCTCTCTGCCCCTCCCCCGTTCATGCTCTGTCTCTGTCTCAAAAATAAATAAACATTAAAAAAAAAATAAACACTTGTTAAAAAAAATAAAAAAGAACATTTAAGAACATGTGAAAACGATACGAAATTCACCTTCCGGTGTCCATGAATAAAGTTCTGTCTAGCGCACAGCCATGTCCCGTGTATGTTAACATACGGTCTGTGCCCGTTCTCGGACTACGGCGGCAGAGCTGAAAGTGACCCGGGGGTCCTTCATGAGACAAGCGTGCCAGCCACTGTTCTGGGGGCCCTCAGGTACATGGATGCTCAGACACAGGGTGGGTGAGCATCGTCTGGACGGACTGGTCTCCCCGGGCACAGCAAGGACACAGAGAAACAGGACCTTAAAGCACGGAGGGCCGGACAGGCCCGCAAGGTCCCAGGAAGTACAGAAGTAAGAAGTACAACTAAAGCGATTCCCACAGAACTGCCATGTGGGGAGCAGTGGAGGGGGTGGCCAGTTCTCGGGAGGGAAGATGCCAGGGGAGGACAAGGATGATGATGGGGGGAGGGTGGTAATGCTGGTGGGAGGAGGGGGCTGTGGGGTGGGAGACAGGAGCCTCCTCGTCACTGCCAGCCTGCCCAGGAGGCACAGCTGACTCACGGGGCCTGCAGGTATGGGGCAGGAAGTGGAGGCTTTCCAGGGCCCTGCTGAAACCCTGCCTCTGCCTGGATTCTGTTCCCTTCCTGTTGCCCATGGGGCTTGGGGCAACCAACAGCTCTCATCAACAGCCAGCTGCTGGATGGATGGACAAATGGACAGCAGGCATTTGCAGAGACCCGAGGGATGACGGGATGTGACTCTCACCCTACCTCCGTGTCCCCAGTTTCTCACAGGCTCTGTCACTCTTATCTGGACTGGCACCAACGATCAGCCACAGACCTGGCCAGAAACACTGAAAACCAGCAAGGGCTCCTAGGGGGACCAAACCAAGGTCCTGGGGGACCGGAACAAGGAGGAGGAAGAACAGGACGAGGGGGAGGAGAAAACCAAGTATGAAACAAGTTATCGTATCTCATATTTCACTACATTTTTGTTTAGGTTATAATGAAACCACGTGCTAGATCACAGAAAGACTAAAGAACAGATCAAGCTTTGATAGGGAGAGGACTTGCTTGGTTCCTATTGCACCAAAAATATTTGAGGAATTCATCAAGATCCCCACAGGCTCATCTTATCTGTTGTGACAGCCAAATCATTCTCTTGGGGGTTTACTTGGTCCTTTTTCTCAGGTTTTAGAGCTGGGAAATTAAGTCACTTTCATTTGTTCATATTTATGAATGTAAAGTGCTTATGGCTATGAATTGTCCTCTTGGTACTGCTTTAAAGGGTCTTGTGGATTCTGATAATACATAGTTTTGGTCATTGATTTTTAGAAAATCTGTAATTTTGATTTATAGATCCCCCTTCATCCAGGAGTTAACAGAGACTTATGATTTATTTTTCAAAAATATCTCCATGTGGAAGGGCCTTTAAAAAATTAATTTCTGGGGGTGCTTGTGTAGCTCAGTCGGTTAAGTGTCCAACTTGGGCTCAGGTCATGATCTCACAGTTTGTGGGTTTGAGCCCCACATCCAACTCTGTGCTGACAGCTCAGGGCCTGGAGCCTGCTGTGTCTCCCTCTCTCTCTGTCCCTGCCCCACTCACTCACGCTCTGTCTCTCAAAAATAAACATTAAAATTTTTTTAAAATTAATTTCTAGTTTTATTCCATTGTTAAAGGTACTGCTTGTAGTGTTCCTACTTTTGGAAGTTCTAGATGCTTTCTCCGTGGCCTGATATAGGAATGAGTTTTGTGAATGCTCCATAAGTACTTAAGATTTATTCTCATATCACAGTCAAGGATTTGTGATATGGCCACAGATCTGTCTCAATACATGGTTTGGGCATATTACATGCCTGTGATTTGCTGTCCACTCAACCGGCCTCTTGCTATGTGTTCATATCTGTTTCTCCTGGTATCTTCTATAATTTCCACTTTGTAATGACAGCATCTGTATTGTCTGGTGCAGACATTGGCAACTATTATACCTTAAGTGTAAACTGAGGCTTTTGGCATTATGATGAATGTCATCACATGTAACCTTCAGAGCCTCGAGCTCTGCCTTCTCCGTGTCCATGGACCGCAGCTCTCTTCGCTCCGGTTTCTATCTGCCTGCTACATCTGGGCCTGTTTTTTTCATTCATAGCACCCTGAACCACTTTGATTTAGGCGTGTCTTCTTCACAAACCACACAGTCGAACTCGGCTTGGTGAGCCAAGCTGAAAATCCTCTCCCTTTAGTAGGCAGATTGCACCCGGTCACATTTAACAGCACGACAGACTCGTTTCCTCCTGAAGCTCAGACTGCCATCATTAGCTCCCTTCCCCACCTGCTGCTCATGGAGGTGACCGAAGTCACTCATGAGTGACTGAAGTCGGAGCAAAACCCGGATCACGTGAGGACGTCCTGGAATCCTGAACCTTTTCAACCTCACCTTGCAACTGATTTGCATGGCGTTTGTGTAGCGGGACGTACCCAGGAGAGAGCACGCTGACAGGAGAGCGTGAGTAGAGGACTTGTTCTGTAAGTGGGCAGTTCATTATGGAAGGTTTCATCTTGGGAGGACAACGACTTCCCTACCCAATTCCCAAACAGCATGCACTCGGGTGGCAATCGTGAGAACAGTGAGGGCTTTTGGTACTTTTTATGCAGCAAAACCAAGCATTTGCACGCGTGAGGGAAGGTGAGCTCCCACGGGTGGGCTGGGGGGTCTCCGGAGCATCCCCCCACCCTTGTGGAGGCACTACGGACTCTCTCCACATCCCTGGAGAAGGGGTTGCCTTTGACTCCATCCCCCATCCCTGGGGTGGGTGAACCTGTTATCTTGGGGCTCCCCTGCTTATAGGAGGGGGGAGTTAGAATTGCCAATGAGTCACCACTACTGTGCCACTCTGGTGGGTTGGGGAGACGGAAAGAAAGAAAAAGTTGAGACCCCAAGTATGAGCTGTGGGAGCTTGGTAGAGATAAGAGTCTTGGGCCCCGTCCCAAACGTGCAGAATTTCTGGAAGGGCCAAGGAATCTAAATTCTTAAGCCAGAGCCTGAGAGGGTTCTTCTGATTCACGGTAGGATAAGAACTATGGCTTTAGGATTTATTATGAAAATGACGTATCTCGGGGGAGCAATAAAGCAAGAGAATGTCTACTTACACTCCCCTCTTTCCTGGACGTCTGGAGTAGAGGTCTCAAGAGTCAAGGGCAGAATGGAGCAAAATACCTGGGTGTTCAATGCACTTGGTTTAATCAGACTGCTTTCCTGACGTTTAGCCCTGAGAGAAGGGCAGCTTTCATACTACAGGGCTTTGCCAGGATTGGCCCCTCCCCACCTGCACCCCGACCCCAGGCAGGTCCAGCCCCTGTCCCACTCGACAACCTTGTTCTGCCAGGCACGGTAAGGTGGAGGGGGGAGGGACGCCCTTGTGATGACGCCCGAACAGGCACAGGAGGAAGAATCCTTGTTGAGAACCGCCTCCTGGCTTTGGACCCTCACAGCTCTGAGAAGCGAGGGCTCGTCTGGGAAACACCCCTGGCAGGGGGCTGTGCTGTGTGCCCAGACAGGCCTGGACCAGAAGCCGCTGCTCGGGACGTCGCCCTGGTTGTCCGACACTGTCACCTGCACACAGCAGCGGGGCTACTGTGGCCAGGGTCCCGGCCGTAGCAGAAAATATCTCAGAGGAAGAGACAAGGATATGGAGGCAGCGAGCATATGGGTGATGGAGGAAAGGGCCCAAGAAGACCACTGGTGATGGCTCTGCCCGACAGAAACGGGGAAGCGGGAGAGGGTGGAGGTGCATGCGGTCCAAATTCTCTGTGCCAGGATCTTACCTATCTGAGGTTTACTTTGAACATTTCATTGAGGTGGTGGGAACTTATCTAAGCCCAGGGTCTGCAAACTATGTCCCACAGGCCAAATCTGGCTGAATGAATTTTTTTTTTTTTAATTTAAAGTTTCTTTATTTTGACAGAGACAGAGAGAGCATGCGCAGGGTAGGGGCAGAGAGAGGGAGAGAGAGAGAGAATCCCAGGCAGGTGCTGTACCGTCAGCACAGAGCCCGATGCGGGGCTCGAACTCATGAAACCACGAGATCATGACCTGAGCGGAAATCAAGAGTCGGATGTTTAACCGACCGAGCCACCCAGGCGCCCCTGGCTGAATGACTTCTTACCAAAATATGAACTTTTAATTGTAGAATAGTTTCGGATTTATGAAAAGCAATATAGAAGAATATTCCAGCAAAATTCCCGAGTAACTCACAGCTTCCCTGTTAACCCTGCATTTGTCACAATTAACAAACCAATACTGATTAAGTTATTAGTGATTAAGTTCATGCTCTATTCAGATGTCCTCAGTTTTTCCCTAATGTCCCTTTTCTGTTCCAGTATTCCCTATCACATTCAGTCATCCTGTCTCCTTGATGTCTCCGTACAAAGTTTCTCAGACCTTCCTTGTTTTTGAGATCTGACCAGTTTCGAGGAGGATTGGTTGGGTATTTTGCAGGCGACCCCTCAGTGTGAGTCTGTCTGATGCTTCTCTCCAGATGCACCACCTGTTTTTTATAAATAGCTCTATGGGCACGTGGCCCCACCCATTCATGTATGTATTATCTGTGTCTGCTTTTGCTCTTTGAGGGCAATGTTCCATAACTGATAGAGACTGCATGGTCCTAAAATCTGGAAATGTTGACTACGGGGCCTTTGACGGAATCAGCTTGCAGAATTGTGGTCCAAGCCTCTCTACAAGGGCAGCAGCTTCATCCAGGATATGTACCCTGGAGTGACCACTGCTGACCCACTCTGGCCAATTCTACCATCACTCGGCCCCTGGAGTTTCAGCAATTGGCATAATGGGTGTTCAAAGTGGGCTTCCATGGATGGAAAAGTGGGCTGGACAACACATTTTTTTTTTTTAAACTTTTTTTTTAACGTTTATTTATTTTTGAGACAGAGAGAGACAGAGCATGAATGGGAGAGGGTCAGAGACAGAGGGAGACACAGAATCCGAAACAGGCTCCAGGCTCTGAGCGGTCAGCACAGAGCCTGACGTAGGGCTTGAACTCACGGACCGCGAGATCATGACCCGAGCTGAGGTTGGACGCTTAACCGACTGAGCCACCCAGGCGCCCCTGGACAACACATTTTTGAGACATTTGCCTCCCTTGAGAAATTCCTTCTAAGCGTCCTGTGGCCTCTTCTTGAGGGATGGGGCTCAGGGACATGGAGACACTCCGGTGTGCCCGAAGCCACCAAAGAGGTCAGAGCCAGTAGAACGACCTCTAGGATGTCTGGGCTCCTGTCTGCTAAGAAACGGTGTCTGTAAATTTCATCTGGGACTTGTACTCATTATCACCCTCCCTGGTCTGGCTACTGATGGCAGTAAGGTGCAAGATCTATGGGAGGGAATCAGGGAGGGGACGTGGCAGGTCCCCATGGGGAGTTCCAGATGTGTAGAGCCCCACTCTGCATTTCTGTTTCAATTGTGAAGTCCCTATGACATAAAAGTCACCATTTTAACGATTTTTAATGTGTAATTCAGGGGCATGTGGTATGTTCACCATGTTGTGCAACTGTCACCTCTAGCTAGTTCCAGAACATTTCATCACCCCAAAAGAAGGACCCCCCACCCCCACGAGCAGTCACTCCCTGCCCCCCTCCCCAGACTAGCCGATCACTACTTTCTGTCCCTATGGACTTGTCTGTTCTGGACACATATAGATGGGATCACAGAATATGTGGCCTTTTGTAACGTGGCTTCTTTCATTCACCTTTGTTGCTCTCGTGACCCTCTCCAAGGAGTCTCCCCACGAGGCATCCTCCTCACCTTGGTGTTACGGTGACCTCATCTCAGCACACACTTAATCCCTGCTCTTTCAGAGCTGGGGCCATCAAACTGGACTAGCTTGCTATTAGAAACAAACAGCCCTTGGGGCGCCTGGCTGGCTCAGTTGGTTCAGCGTCCGACTTCGGCTCAGGTTATGATCTCGTGGCCTGTGAGTTCGAGCCCCGCGTCGTGCTCTGCCCTGACAGCTCAGAGCCTGGAACCTGCTTCCGACTCTGTGTCTCCCTCTCTTTCTGCCCTTCCGCCGCTCATGCTCTCTCTCAAAAATTAAATATTTAAAAAAATATATTTTCTAAACAACAACAATAATAATAATAATAAAAATTAAAAAAGAAACAAACAGCCCTGGAACACCAAATGGCCTCAGGATGTGGGATGGCGGGAGCTCTGCTGGCATGACTCTGCTGATCATGTGACTTTCTGGACCTCTGGCTTTCCCAGAAGGCCTTGGGGTGGGACTCAGCTAGATCACTGGGGGCAAGAGCCTTCTAGACTGAGGATGTAGTGCATGCAAAGGCCCTGGGGTCAGAGATCAGCAGGCAGAGCAGAGATGCACACTTGCCGCAGGTCACACAGCACGTGGCAGCTCCCGTCTTCCTGGCCTCCTGGCAGGGGCTGGCTCTGGGCCCTGAAGTCCTACGGGTGGTAAATTATGGTGGAACGGGGTGCGGTCACAGGCTGAAGGGCAGGAACTGGTCCGGGCACTTCGGTAGAACGAAAGGTGTTCCCTCAGGGGCCGCATGTCCTTGTCATCTTCTCTCTCTCCCAATCTCCCCCACATTCATACCTCCAATGAGTACCTTTGTCCAGGTGGTAGCTCCAGAGCCCCAGGCTGGATTTTTAACTGCATATCCTAGAGGCCCCTCAACTACAGCAGATTCCTCGGCCTTGGCACTGCATTTGGGGCCAGATCATTTGTGTGTGTGTGTGTGTGTGTGTGTGTGTGTGTGTGTGTGTGTGTGGTGGGGGCTGTCGGGGGCTGTCCTGCACGCTGTAGGACCTTGAACAGCAGCATCCCTGGCTTCGACCCTCTAGATGCCGGTTTGCAGTGTTACCACACGCGCCCTTGGGGCAGGATCGCGCCAGATGAGGACCAAGCCTTAAACTCCATTAAAAAATCAGCTACCCTGGGGATCCCCGGGTCCCAGAGATCCATTTAGCCAGGAAAGGCTACAGGCCTGTGTCTGTTGCTGCCACGTGGTGTGCTATTCTCCCCTCCACCTAAAAGGAACTGGCCAGCAACCCCATGCTGGGGTCACAGGGCTGGTCAGTAGCTGGGCAGGTGACCGCGAGCCTCAGGCTCAAGGGGCCTCAGGTAAGTGGAGCCTTGCAGGGCTTGGCCTTGGAAGTTGGCTGTGGCCAGCGGGTGGCTGACCGACACGGGGGGAATTTCAGAGGGCAGCTTCCCAGAGATGCTGGGGATGGGACACTGGAGTCCCTCCATCCTGGGTAATCGCGAGGAAACAAATTGGCTGCCAGGCCATGTGGCTGCATTGCCCAGCTGTGCTCCCGCCCCAGACAGCAAGGCAGATGTAGCTGATAGATGGCCCGACACTCCCCCGCCCCGTCCAGTCCTGGTACAGCCAAGTATTCAGAACCTTCCGAAAGGGCGGTGGCTGTGGCAGGGGTGTCCCGGGCCCCAGCGACGCTTTGCCTTTTAATCAACTTTTTCCGTAAATCCCAAAGAGGCCTTTCTGGGTGCTTAAAATACAACCCATAATTTTCACTTTTCTCTTAGATGCGGCGTTCCCAAAAATATATAAGTTCCCCTTTTGTCTAAAATACCCTTAGATGGTTGCAAAGGGTCAGGGATCTGTACTTTTTCTATGCAGAGACCAGAAAGGCAGCCTCGTGGGTCTGCAGGGCCCAGGGAGGACAGAGAGCAACAGCGAGCCCCGGCATCTGGATGGCCACCCCTTCCGCAGCGTTTCCCCCCCCAAAACCCACTGCCATAGGACACCCGGTCCTCTGCTGACATCCTCTTATCACTCTGCAGCTGGGCTGAGTCCCACCTCCCCCCCGCCGGGCCACGAGAGTCTAGTCCTCATGCTCCTCTCTCTGGCTGAGTCACCCCCACCCCTCACCCCCGCTCCAGCTGTGAGCTCCAGTGTGTCTGTGTGGGCACACATCTGACATCTCGGATGCTAGCTTCCTCCAGGGATGCCTCAGCTGGGTACACACTTCCAACCTGGCCTTGTCAAGCTCTAGCACCTTCCTCGAAACCGGGGGATCCAGGGGTTATGGGGGAGGGTCCAGGTGACACTGGGGTCTCACTCAGCGTCCTCCTCCCACTATGACCCTGGCAGGTGGTGTGGCCTTGCAGGCAGGGTGCAGGAGGTCTCAGGGCCTGGGGTGTGGCTGGAGACCCTCCAAGGGCCCTCCGTGAGGGTACAAGGCTGGGAGGAGGACCCACACAGCCCCCGGCACCCTCAGCCAGAGCTCAGATGCGCTGGCTGTAAAAACACACCCAGTGGCCCGTGGGACCCAGAGCGGGTGAGGAGGACAGCAAGAAGCCTGAGCAGAGCGCTAGGGTGGAGCCGGCCCTGCTGGACTTTACGGGACATCTGCATCCCAGCCTTCCTTTCCCGGCCCCCCCCAAACCGCTCTGAGACTCTACAGTTCTGCCTCCAACTCCGACGTGCGCGTCGTCTCCCCCGCCCCACGCCAACCTAGCCTCCAACGCCTGCTGGGCCTCCTACAATTCAACTCAATTCTGATGCCGCTGACCCTGAGATAGCGTCACATCTCACGGGTTAAGGGCTCAGTCCCATAAAGGCTGCATCCTGCCCCCCTTCGGATGCCAACTGAAAGCCAGGTTGTTATCCACGCTTCTGACCAACTGGTTATCAGTCAGAAGTTCCTACGAATCCCTCTTTGGGTCTAATTAGTTTGCAAGAGTGATTCACGGAACTTGGGAAACCAGTTTACTCACTCCATTTCCAGTTTCTTGTAAAACGATGTAACTCAGGAATGGCCAGATGGAGGAGACGTACAGGGCAGGGTGTGTGGGAAGGGGCGCGGAGCTCCCATGCCCTCTGGGTGTGCCACCCCCCAACCCCCAGCACATCCATGTGTTCACCAATCCAGAAGCTCTCTGAACTCCCTCCTTTTGGGTTTTTATGGGGGCTTCTGATTAAATCACTGGCCGTTGATGACTGTTCTTTTTTTTTTTTTTTAATGTTTATTTTGAGAGGGACAGAAAGAGAGTGTGTCTGCGCAGGAGGGGAAGGGGCAGAGAGGGAAAGAGAGAATCCCAAGCAGGCTCTGGTGCTGTCAGAGCAGAGCCCAACGTGGGGCTTGATCCCATGAACCACAAGATCATGACCCGAGCCCCAAATCAAGAGTTGGACACTTAACCAACTGAGTCACCCAAGCCGGTTTTGATTTCAACTTCCAGCTCCTCTCCCCTCCCCAAAGGTCAGGGGCACAGGGCTGAAGTTCCAACCCTTTAATCACACAGCTGGCTCTGTTGGTAACCAGCCCCCATCCTTAGATGCCTTCCAAAAGCCACCTCATTAACATAACACAACCGTATTATCCTTATCACTTAGGAAATTCTTAAGGTTCTAGCAGTTCTGTGCCAGGAATAGGAGGAAACCAAATACATATTTCTTACTATAAATCACAGTATCACAGACCGCCCCCCCCCCCCCCCCCCCGCGGGTAGATGTTTATGAACACGTGCTTATACCTGGCATGGATACAAATGCAGAAAGATTGAGCTGGTGATGCCAGTTCACCAACGAGGGTAAGAATCTGGTTTCCTATCTTTGGGTATGGGGAGCTGAGCAGAAGGTGAGAAGAGGGCATGAAGAAAGTTGTGGAAAGTTCCGGAATGTTCCATGTGAACATAGAGGTATGAGGGGTCAGCAAACCTCTCCTATAAAGGGCCAGGTGATAAACAGTGTTGGTTTTGTGGGCTATACGGTGTCTCTGTTGCAAAGGCTCTGCTCTGCCTTTGTGAAAGGCAGCGTGAAAGCTACCACAGACTACAGGTAAATGAGGGAGCGTGGCTATGTGCCAATAAAACTTTATTTATAGAAACCGGCTCTGGCGGATTTAACTCGTGGGCTGGAGTTTGCCAATCCCCGGTATATACAAAAAGAAATTATACTTCAAATAAGGAAAATGATACTAATAAAAAAAAATGAAGCATTAGACAAAAAGAGCAAAGACAAGCACCTACGGAGTAGAACCAAAAGCAATAATAAAATGCGTCACAGTTTTGCCAAAACGGGGCAGATAACCACGCATGCTCCCCAGCAGCAAAAACCACCATGGTGGCCCTGGCTTGTTTCCTGTCGGGGAGACGCTTAAAAGAGACATAAACCAAACCACAGCCAACACCTGCCATTATGTTCAGGAAGCCGCACCAGGAGGACAGGGGTGGAGGGGTGATAAAATTCCAGAGCTCTGGAAGCAGTACTGACTGCCTCGGGAAACTGCTCATGTGCTTTCAAGAAGTTCCTCTGCAGGAACACATAGGGAGCGGGTGACTTCTCAGCTCTGGGGCGGGGGGGCCTCAGACTGGGCAGCTCCATTCTTCGGTATCGACAAGCAGCTCTTAAAATATCATTTTAAAATGTCACTCAGAGTCTGCCTGGAAGGCCAAACCCAAGTGCTCGAGCGGCGACAAAGCCACGAGATTTCTGGGCGTAGGGCAGGGGCGGGGGGGGTTGGGGGCGGTGACCCATTTGCTTGGCTCTGGCTGATCTCAGGGCAAGAAACAGCACCAGCCTCCTCTTTCCGGGAACGACTGAGAAAGCCAGCAGGAGATTGCTTCCCTGCCTGCCAGCCGCCCTCGGTGTTGGTGCTGAATATAGTTGGGTTGATGTGGAAGTACAACGACATAATGTTACCAAAATAATATCTGCAGCCATTTAGGCATGAAATGTCATAGGCATGAAACGTCTGTGACACCGACAGTGTTCTTTGCATGCAATCAACCTAAAACTTATTCTCCACGGGGGCAATTCTGCCCTGTCAGGGGGACACTTCGTGAGGCCTGGACACATTTTGGGTTATCCTGACTGCCTTAGGGACTCCTACCAGCACGCGACGGGCTGAGACCCGGGCCGCTGCTCGACATCCTGCAGTGCGTAGGATGGCCCTTCCAACAGAGAGTGATCTGGCCCCAGGTCGGTGGCGTGGAGGCACAGCCTTTGTCTCTGCGTGTTTCTGTCTGCGAGGTCTGAAGCCGACCCCCCACGTGCCTTATTTGTCCTCTTGTCCCCTGTGTGATCCGCCCTGCCTTGCCTCCCTCCTGCTCTGGGTTCTGACTTCAGCTCCTACCTTACCTTCAGGCCACTCTACCGACCTGGGGCCCCGCCACCCCAACCACTTCCCGAAACATCCCGAGGGAGGCCACACTGGGGACAGAAGCAGCCAGAGATTTGGTTCCTCGCTCTGTGGAGTTGCCCAGGGCGGGCCCACCTCCCCCACGGGCTCCCAGTAGCTTGGCCTCCAGACCACACCACACCTTCCCTCACTCTTGCACCCCTGGATCTCCCTACGATGCCCATTTTCCCAAGATCCCACCCCTGGCTCTCCCTTTCTCCCCCCTGTCGATGGGTGACTCTGATGTTCGCATCTGTGACCTTCTAGCCACCCGGGCTTGAAGGTGGCTCAGGACAGCTCGAGCCTTGACTGCTGGCTGGGGTGTAGGGGATGACTTCTGGGAGATCTTGGTCTGCCCCCCTCCCCCCTGGCCAAGCTGCACGCCCATTCCAGCTCACCCCCAGCTCAGGAGCGTCTGGTGACTCCAGCCCAAGGCCCAAGGTGGCCTGTGTACCCAGGTTTGGCCTGGACTTATCTGATCAGCATACTTCCCTCCAGAGTGTTCTATGCTGCTGCCCGAGACCCTCTCTCACCCAAGCCCCACCCCCTACCAGCTGCCAACCTTCCCCTCAACACACCAAAAGAACAAGTGGTCTTAGGACTGTCTGAAACACCTGCGTTCAAGGAATGCAGACACAACTAGGCTTTTGGGCCCTGAGATCTGGGAACTGGATGGGCATCGGATAAAGACTCCTGGCCCAAACACTTCTCTTGCTGCAAATGCTCTGGCTCTCCTTTGTGGGTGGGCAACGCCAGCGACCTTCCTCCTTCCTCCCTAACCTGCTCCTTCCTGCTGAGGCCCATGCCCTGAAGTGGGTCCCTGGAGGCCTGTCCTTGGCCACCTGCTCCTTTCTCAAACCCTCATTCGTCCTGGCAAGCCCAGCTCCCCCCGTGGCTAACACACAAAGGGTAGGGATGAGTGCCTGGCCAGGAGGCACCCCAGCTGGTCATCTGCTCTTGGCCTCTCTCCCTGTGCTGCGTGCTGGGTCATGCAACCGGACAAACCCTAAGGCCCGGCAAGCCCTGGGGTCAAGAGGTCTTTGTGCTGCTTGTGCTCAGGTCTGCCCTGGATGAAATACCCTGGATGGCAGTCCACACCAGCACCCAGCTCCAGGCAGCCCTGTGCGGCCGCTTCTGACCCTGTCCCATCCTGACACCTTGGCTCCGGAAGCCCAACAGCATGCATAAATGCTCTTGTCTGCTTCCGGAGGCCTTGGGCAGCTTGCCCTATGTGTTCACTGCCCCTGTTCCTGAGCGCCAGCCTCTCTCTGACTGCCAGCCTCTTAGCAGGTGCAGCAAGCACATAGAGATGACAAACACAGACAGGCCGACCTAGGCGTGTCTACCTGTCCTACCCTGCCCTCCCAGGGCAGCCTGCATTTCCAGAGTAGGCTGCTGGCCAGGCTTTGCTTGCCTCCCGTTGGCATGGCTCGGTCAACCCTGAGAGTCTCCAGTGCGATCGCCTTCACGTGTGCCCCTCCCCTCTACCCTCCTGTCACTGATGGGGTAACGCTGGCCTGGCTGGGGAGGAAACCCAACTGCAGACTCAGCCGGCACAAAGGAACGGAGCCCCGAGGTAGCTGGTGAGGGAGAAACACAGTGCAGCCTCATCCGCAGGATGGAAGTGCTGCTCGGCCACAGAAAGGAACGAAGCACTGACTCACGCCACAAGGTGGGTGAACCTCAGAAACACCGTGCCGAGTCAAAGAAGCCAGACACAAAAGGCCACACGGTGTATGATTCCATTTATAGGAAACGTCCAGAGCAGGCAGATCCATAGAGACAGAAAGCAGACTGGTGGTTGCCAGGGGCCGGGGCAGGGGATGGGGAATGGCTGCTCATGGTGTATCTTTTTGGGGGGATGGAAATGTTCTGGAACTAGATAGAGGTGGTGGCTGTTCAACACGGTGAATGTACTGAATAGTACCGAATTGCACACTTGAAATGGGTGAATTATGTCTCAATAAAGAGCTTAAATAGAAACCCTAACTGCAGGGGTGCCTGGGTGGCTCAGTCAGTTAAGCGTCTGACTCTTGATTTTGGCTCAGGTCACGATCTCACGGTTTGTGAGTTTGAGCCCCACATCCGGCTCTGCGCTGACAGAGGGGAGCCTGCTTGGGATTCTCTTGCTCTCTCTCTGTTCCTCCCTGCTCACTCGCTCTCTCTCAAAATAAATAAACTTAAAAAAAAAAAAAAAAAAAAAAAGAAACCCTAACTGCAGAGGCATACACCTGTTTCTGGAACCTTCTATCGGGGTCACCCTGGCTGAGTGGCTTCACCTGTGTGCCCTCACCCCTGGGCTGGCCCATCCGTGCAATTGTGGGAATGAAGGATATAGTCTGGGCAGGTGTCCCTGAGAGCAAAGGGTAGGGAGGATGATGGCATGCAGTCCTGGGTGGACTGAACTGGTGCTAATGGATGGTAGTAGGAACAGACCCAGTAGTCCGGTGGGTGGAGGGGGGCTGGGAGCTGTCGAGTCACAGGAGACTGGATTTGTGGGCCCCAAAGGGGGCTGGGGCTCAGGACCGAAGTGGGCATAGATGCCAGTCCCAGGACTGGCTCCTTCAGCGCCCCCGGAAGTGGGGGAGGGGCAGCAGTGAGCTCCAGGACCCCCTTGGTCCCACATCACGCCAAACCAGGTCACCGGCCTCCCACTGGTGTGCCAGATGGTTCAGGGTGTCACCATCTCTCAGCCAGGATCCTGTGTCTGCATGGGCCAGGCCGCGGTAGCTACATGAAGGTCCCGAACCCCAGCAAGCAGCGGCCTTTGGCTGCTTGGGAAAATGGCCTGGCCAGCAAGCATCCTTGTTTCATTTCTGCTTTCAAAATTAAAACTCTGTGTGCATCAGCAAATGCTGGTGGCAACTGTCACAGTTCAGGACAGATGAAGAGAGCCGCCTCAGCCCTGATGCTGAGGTCTGTGGGCCCAGGGAGAGGAGCGTGCCTGGGCGTGCTTTGTGGCCAGCCCAGTGGCCGACGCCTCAGTTGCCCGTGTCTAGAGTCGGCAGGTTCTCCGCGGGCACCCAGGGTGGGCAATGGACCCCGGCACACAGGAAGGAGGACCCCGGTCACTCGCTGCCCTAGTGAGCCTGCCTTCTGCAACTTCGGTGTTTTCTTTCTTTTTTCCTACCTTCAGTACATCTGAGCCGAAACAACAGTCCTGCACAAACGTCACGCTTCTAGAGGCAGTTTGGGGGCCGGGCTGCAGGGGGGCAGAGCACGGCCGAGTGACATCGTGTGAAATGGTGACAATAAGTGACAGTAACAGTTAACTGCAGGGGCGGGCGGATCAGCTGATTGGAACCGGCTTTCCACAGTGCCCCCTTCCTGTTTTCTGGTCAGAATTGCATAGCGAGGCTGCAACCCACAAGTGGGGGGAGCGGCCTGGCGACACCCAAACCTCAAAACAACTCAACTTCTCCTTTCAGGGAGCTGAGAAAAAGTCCCAAAGGCCACAGGACGTGTCGATCTTTGGCCTTCTACAGCCCCTGGGGCTGAGGAAATCTCTCGTGAAGACAGAGACGTACCATGAACTCAGGCTCAGACTCAGGCCAGGTTCCAACCACGGTCCAGCCATGGCTGCCTGCGGTGTGGCCTGGGGAACCCAGACCGTAGCGGGTTGCCTTGTGCCCCCTCGAAAGGTATGCCTGAGTCCTGATCCCTGGAGCCTGTGAAGGAGACCTTATTTGGAAATAGGGTTTCTGCAGATGTAATTACAATAAGGATCTTGAGGTGAGATCATCCTGGGTTTGGGGTGGGTCCTAAATCCAGTGACAAGCATCCTTATACGAGGAAGTAAATTAGAGACACAGCGACACAGAGGGAAGAAGGCCATGTGAAGGCAGAGGCAGAGAACGGAGAGGTGCTACCACAAGCCAAGGAACACCAAAGGACTGTCGGTGGCCACCAGAGCCAGGAGAGGGCCAGGGACAGATTCTCCTTCAGAGCCTGCAGGAGGAACCCACCAAGCCCACAACCTGATTATGGACTTCTGACCTCCGGGACTGTGACAGAATTAATTCCTGCTTGTTTTAAGCGCAACCCCCCCCCAGCCCGTCCCCACACCCCTGTTGGTGGCGCTTTGTGACGGCAGCCCCAGGACACTTGCACACCAGCATGCCCCTCCGGGACCCTGTTTCCTCATCTTTAAAATGGGCAGAAGTGTTGTCAAGGACCCCAACAGATGGAAAGTGTACCCGAAGGCACAACAACAAATTATTCCTGTTATTAGAAAGTGACTCTTGGCGTTTTGCTCAGACTGGCTGGAACTTGTGAACAATTTCTCAACGGTCGGGGCTGGAAATAAACAGCTTGGTCTCGTGGGATCCGGAGCTGTGACTCTGAGACAGTTGTTCTCATCTGGGGGATAATCTGCCCCCATGGGACACTTAGTAATGTCTGGGGACATTTTCGGTTGTCACATCTGGGGGGAGACGGTGCCAGTGGCATCTGGGGGGCGGAGGCCAGGAGCACCGCTCGACAGCCCGCAGCGCACAGGATGACCCCACCGGGCAGTGACCTGGCCCTGGGCGCCGGTGGTGCTTTGGCCGAGAAAGCCCAGCTCTACACTACAACAATCTTCTCCCTTTCCAAACGGTCGCCCCAGGAAGCACGTTTATGGCCGTGACGTGGACTTGGCTCAAGCCTGTTTTGGAAGCCAGCGTGGGCACCGCCCTCCAGGAGCTCCTAACCGCTGGGGAAACTTGGCCTTGCTGGCTCACACCGCCGAGGCTGGAGGGAGGCAGCAGGGCGGGGTCGGAGGCATCTGACTCATGAGGTGCAGACACCAGGCAAGGAGGGTGACTAACGGCCCTCGAAGAATGTGCCAGAATCCCTTGGGGCAACTGCAGGGGAAGAGCTCCCAGGACAACTGCTGCGCAAGGGCGGCCCTCAGAGAAGAAGGCAGCGAGGCTGACAGCTCTATGTCCAACAGGGGGTTGCTGTGGGTGGGCCTGTCTCCTAACCCGTCCGTGTGCTGAGCCCTGTGGACGTAGCCTTCTTTGGAAACGGGGTCTTTGCTGACGTAATTAGTTAGGGTGAGGTCATCCTGGAGTCGGGTGGGCCCCAAATCCAACGACTGGTGTCTTTATCAGAAGGGAAGGGCCACGTGACAACAGAGGCAGAGATTAGGGTGACGTGGCCACAAGCCAAGGAACGCCGGAGCCTCAGGCTCAGGAAGCTGGAAGAGGTGACGAAGGACCCTCTCCCAGAGCCTTGAGAGGGGCCGGGCCCTGCTGGACACCTTGCACTCAGACTTCCGTGAGAAAAAGGCTTCCGTTGTTTTAAGCCATCCGGGTTTGCGGTAACTTGTTACGGCAGCCGCGGGACCTCACCCCGGTGCCGGGGATGGTCCTCAGCTAGAAAAGGAAATGGCACCGTGACGTCACTCCTGCCTCTTCACTGTGTTGCGCTGAGACCTCGGGGCTTGGCGTCCACACCGAGCACGGGCAGATCTACCTGCCTGCCCGGTTCAGTGAGGGGTAAATGCTTGATTTGGCCAATGCTGCATCTGCCCTCTTGTTTACGTACTTAACTTCTAACACCGCCAGCGGCCTACTCCATTCTACCTGGGACCGCAGAGCCAGGCACTGCTGCTTTGGCCTGGGGTGCCTGTCGTGGCCACAGACTATCGCCACGAGGCCGCGGGATCACCGGGAGCTTCGCTGACGCTAAGTTCCAGAGCTGGGATGGAGCCAGACCGACCGATGGACGCCCTTCGTAGCTCCCACGTCACACGAACCCTCCCTGCAGCACACAGCGTCCCAAACGATCTGCTCGTCACTTCCCTATCACCTCCCTGTCCTCACTGCCTCTTGCCCTGGCCCTTTCTTGTGCCCTCCAGGCCCCAACACGCCAGGCTCAGTCTAGCCTCTGAGGCTTTGTGCTGGCCGTGCCCTCCGTCTAGATGCCGTGTGGCTCACCTGACCTCCTTCTGGGCCCAGCTCAGCACCACCTCTCACCTCCTGTCCCCTTAACCCTTCTTCCTTGGGCATGCCTGCCGTCCTGGCTGGCACTCAGCTCGCACACGAGGCCTGCTGTTTGTTTCGCTGCCTGCCGCCTCATTGCTGGGATGACCGCTCTGCGAGGGTAGGCTCTGTGTCGATTTGGGCACAGCCAAGTGCCTAGAACGGTGGCTGGCATGTGGCAGATGTGCGCGCAGAGTATTTGCAGAAAGAACAGATGATCCGAACAGAGGAGGCGACAACACGCGCAGGGTACACAGCTTTAAAAGGAAACACACACGCTGTGGCTGATCCCTCAGTAGTTTTTAAAACGCTTGCACAAAAACCGATGGCTGATCTCTATGTTACGTGTACAGGAGAAGAAACAGGCCGGCTATACGTGCTGGCACAGGGCCAGACTGTACAACCCCAATTAACTTCTTGCTGGTGATCTCGGACGTCGTCAGGGGGGAAGAGGAACCGAAATGTGTTTGGCAGGCGTAGGCTAGATGCGCTTTCAGTGAATTTGCATGGCAGCAAAGTGGCTGTGTCAGGCCTTAGGCTTGGCGGGGAGGGAGGATCAGCCAGAGGCTGGAGGTCAACACTTCAGGGTGGGTAGGCCCCCACCCCCCTACCCTGCGAAAGGAGGGTCTGGGGTCCTGTGGATGGACAGACTACAACACACCCAGATGGTGCGGTATTAGTCCGCAAGATGAAGAAACGAGCTCTTAAGCCACGAAGGAACCTCAAATGTGTGTTACTAAGTGAAAGAAGCTGGTCTGGAAAGGCTACGGCCAGTACGAATCCAACTCTATGGCATCTAGGAAAAGGCAAAGCTATGGAGCCAGTAAAGGGATCAGGGGCTGCCGGGGCTTGGGGGAGGGATGAGTAGGCCGGAGGACTTGAGGGCAGTGGAGTTACTCTGTATGACGGGGTATTGGCGCATAGTTGGTGACGCTGTGCCTTTCTCCAAACCCACAGAATACGCAACACCAAGAGTGAACCCCAGTGTAAATAATGGACTTGAGTTAATAACCGTATGTCAACACTGGCTCATCTACTACAACAAATGTAACATGCTAACGTAAGACGTTAATAACGGGGAAAGTGGGGGCGCCCGGGTGGACGGTTAAGCGTCTGACTTCGGCTCAGGTCATGATCTCCCGGTTCAGGGGGTCGGGCCCCACGTCGGGCTCTGTGCCGACAGCTCAGGGCCCGGAGCCTGCTTCGGATTCTGTGTCTCCTTCCCTCTGCCCCTCCCCTGCTCATGCTCTGTTGCTCTCTGTCTCTCAAAATAAATTAAAAAAAAAAAAATTTTTTTTTTCCAATTACAAGAAAAACATAATGGGGAAAGTGTGGAGAGTGAGGGGATAAGTGGGCATTCTCTGTACTGTCTGGCTCAATATTTCTATAAACCCAAACGCTCTAAGAAATAGAACTTCCATCGTTATATTTAATAAAACTTAATTATTTAGAAACACTTAATTCTGACACAATCTACTTAGAGGAAAAAAGAGCAGAGCCCTGAACTCCAAACCCACAGGCACAGACCCCCGGGCCCATGCGTTGTCCCAGCCCTCACCGGGTGACGAAAGTTACACCGTGATCTGAGACACGGATGCATCTGGCACCAAGACCCCAAGAGTGAGGGGTGCTGGGTGGTCCTTGCCACTGCCCCTGCATCCAGAGGGCTCAGTCACAATGATGCACCAATGGCTTCTGTGGGGTCTGGCCAATGGAGACATCGGATGGAGGGTGGAGGGGCCTTCCTCACCCACCGCCTTTATGGTGATGCCAGGAGGCCCCCTCTCTTGGCCTCACTGTCCTCTAGCCCCCCAGGCCCGCACCCTGCCTTGCCGGTTTCCTTCCGAACACAGGCTCCATTGCCGAAAACACCCTGTCATGAACTGTTCAGTTTGGACACGCCGTCCTTTTCTTTCTGGAACTGGAGTATAGATCACGGCCCGCCCGGTAGAGATTAACAGTGTATTAATCAGGCCCTTTATTCCCTACAAGCTGATGCTTTGATATCAGGAGGCCTGGCCGGCCCTGAAGGCACTGCCCCTCCCCTAGGCTAGCTAATTCTTGAGAGCAAAGGACTCACCCGTGAGCGTGCCTCGCCTAGGCAAGCCAACCATGCCAGGGCCCATGCCGCCACCACTTCTGTTACCAGGGCCACCTTCCCCCGCCCTGATCACCCCGGGGGGGCCGAGTACCAGGCAAGCAGCGCAGCCCCTACCTCCCGGAGCCCCCGGAATTCTCCAGCCTGGCTAATTCTAAGCCTGCCCATCCCGGCTCCCTCGTTGCTTCCCGTGAAAACCACAACAGAGACGGTGCCCATGGTTTCTCCTCGCTCCAGCCCCGGTGCTTCCCGGCGTGGCCCCGCGTGGCCGGCCGAGCCCCGCCCCCACCCCCCCCCCCCCCCGCCCCATTTCCAGGACACCCAGAGTATAAGAAACGGTCTTCTCCACGGCAGTGGTCCCGGCGCAGCTGGACGGGAGTTACACCCACGCGTTAGCAAGAGCGACACCTCACCTCCAGCACGGGGCCGGCGCCCAGGATGGTCCTCTCGACGCCGCTGGCGTAGCCCTTCTGGCTGAGCGCGGTGAGGCAGTGGATCAGGAAGTTGGTGCTCTGCGTCTTGCCCGAGCCGCTCTCGCCCGAGATCACGATGCACTGATTGACGTGCTTCCGGAGCATGGCGTAGTAGGCCACGTCGGCCAGCGCGAACACGTGCGGCTCCAGCTTGCCCAGCTGCTGGTTCTCGTACATCTTCACGTACTTGGGGTTGTAGATGGGGAGGAACTTGAAGGGATTGACGGCCACCAGGATGCTCCCCGCGTACGTGTAGATCTTCTGCTGTAGGAAGCGGTGCCTGAGGTTCTTCAGGAGGTTCTCCTCGGTCAGCTCGGGGAGGTTGCACAGGTCGTCAAAGTCCGCCTGCGGCCGGGGCAGGAGGCCGCGCTCCACCAGGCGCCGCGTGGCCGTGGCCTGGGACACCAGCTGCATGTGCACGTACTGGATGGTGCCGTCCGCGTTGCGCTCCTGCAGCAGGAAGTAGTAGCCGTCCTCCTGCGGGTGCTCGTCCTGGGCCCGCCGCGGCCACAGCAGCACGCGGTGCACGGGCGAGTCGTTGGCATCCAGCACCCACTCCTCCCCACCGGTCTCCTTCACCTCCACCAGCACGTAGCACTTGGTGCCATCCAGCTGGAGGCTGGCGATGGCATCCTGGATGACGTCGGACGTGGTGCTGTCCTTGGTGGCGGTCACGCGGCACGAGGCCTGGCTCTCGCTGGTGGCCAGCTGCGGGTAGATGTGCAGGTGGTAGGCCGCCTGCCCCCCGCGGCCGGAGCTGCCTGCCTCGTTCACACTCATCCTGCCGCTGGCCTGGCCTCAGCATGCCTCCCGGGCTCGGGGCGCGCGTCCTGGAGCTGGAAGGGAGAGGGTGGCACGGTCAGAGTGGTTGTGGTGGTGGGGGGGGGGGGGACACGGTCACCCAACCCTCGGCCGACAGTCTCAGACCCGCGGCCGGGATGGACTTCCCTGCCCCTAACAGGGCTCTCTCGAAAAGCAAGAAGGGGGCGCCTGGGTGGCTCAGCCGGTTGGAACGTCTGTCCGACTCTGACTCAGGTCACGATCTCGTGGGTTCGGGAGTTCCAGCCCCGCATCCGGCTCGCTGAAGCTGTCAGCGCTGAGCCCGCTTTGGATCCTCTGTCCCCCTCTCTCTCTGCCCCTCCCTCCCCTGCTCGCAGTCTCTCCAAAAAAAAGAAAAAAAAAAAAAGGCAAGAAGGGTAGAAGAGCCTCTGTCTGTCCTTAAATGTGACCCCTGATCCAAGGTTTGTGACTCTTGCAGAGTGACATCACCAGATTCCTGCCCCCCCATCCCCCAAGGTCAAACTCTTCCCCTAGAGTTTGCTTCATCCCGGCCCCTGTTCCTGCCCCCCACCCCAAGTCAGCATCTTAGACCCTCAAGTCTAATGGCCATAACTATCTCTCAGTTAAGCCCTTCTCGACCCACATCCTTCTTGGCCTCTCCTCTCTGATAGAACCTCCCCCAGAAGATCCCCAAGTTCCCCTGCGGGCCTTGGTTATGTCCCCAAAACACACGAGGGGCAGCAAGAGGCACGTTGGGTTGAGCAAGACCGAACCTGCCCCCAAACCTAGAGATTCCGAAACCCCACAGAGGAGGACTAAGGTGGCGAGAGCCCCCCAAAACTCATTTGAGAGAACTGCTCAGACTGCATTTGCTTCTAGAACCCACAACCTCACTCTAATCATGACAGTACCATCAGACACACCTAGGCAGATCAGGGGCATCCTACAGGCCACCTGGCCAGCCTTCCCCAAGACCACCGAGGTCTTAAGTGACACAGGAAAACGGAGGAACCATCCAGACAGGAGGAGACTGGGGACATGTGGCAACCACGTGCAGTGGGTTCCCTGGACAGGGTCCTCAACCAGACAGAGGACATGAATGGAAGGACTGGTGACATCCACATAACATCAGGAGGTTGGTTAAAAGCCGTGTACCAACGTCCATTTCTTAGTTGTATAAACACGCCCCGATAATGTAAGATATTTACATTTGGGGAAGCTGGGGGAGGGGCATAGGGGGCTCTTGTACTGTCTCTGCAACTTTTCCGTAGATCTAAAATAACTCCAATAGAAAAAGTTTATTTTTGAAAAACAAAACGAAACCTCACTTGCTTCTTCAGACATCGCAGGAAAAAGAGACCATGCAGCCAACGCTGGCAACAGTTCATTTTGTGTCTTGGAGCGAGAGGCACGCACGCAGCATGGGTCATGTGTGGGCTCGGTGTGTGCCACGTAAGCATAGCTGAGGATACAAAGATGAACCAGACCTTGGTTCAAAGCCCAGTGGGAGCAGCTGGTAGGCAAACAAATGTGAGTGCATCAGCCACGCCAGCAAGAAGTTACTATCCTCGAGAGCCAGAGAAGGCTTTAGCGGAGTGGCAACATCTAAGAGGGGTTCTGAAGGATGAAGAGGAGTTCGTTCGACAGGAAGGCAAAAAGAGGGAGAGGGGTATGGAAGGCCCGCCCCTTGTTTTTGGAAATAAAGTTTCATTGGAATGTAGTGCATTCGTTTACACATCATCTACAGTCGCTTTTGTTGTAACAATCGAACTGAATAGTTGTGAAAGCCTGTAACCTTGAGGCCCGGAAAGCCAAACATACTTATTTTCCAGTCCTTTACAGAAAAAGGTAACTGAAAACAACAACAACAACAACAACAACAACAACAACAAATAGAAAAGAAAAAGTTTGCTGACCTGTACCCTAGAAGGAAGCGTGACTCAGCACCCTGAGCTTCAGGGCCCGCTGGAGGCTGAGATGATTCGGACTCTGGGAAACCAAGTCCTGCAGCGTGTGGGCAGGGCAGGGGAAGGAGAGGCTAAACAAAACTATACATTACGAAGCTGTTACAATAGTTCACGTGGCCAGCTGTAGCTAGTGGCAACAGGTAGCAAGGTCCGGGGTGGGGGGAGGCGGGAATATTTATTTTTTCAAACTTTCTCCAAAATTAAGTAATTTTGGTGAAATTTTCTCCCAGTTTAACAAACGTCACATGTATGCTAACAAAACCTGGATTGTTCTTTATGCGGTATGTAGGTACCTGTGAACGTTTCTCCGTGTCATAAAATACACCTTGAAACATGATTTTTTTTTTTTTTTCATTTGAGAGAGAGCGAGCAGGGGAAGGACAGAGAGAGAGAGAGAGAGAGAGAGAGAGAGAGAGAACCTTAAGCAGGCCCTACGCTCACCGCAGAGCCTGCCACAGGGTTTGATCCCACAACCCTGGGAACCTCACCTGAGCCAAAATGAAGAGTCGGATGCTCAACCAACTGAGCCACCCAGGCGCCTGCAACATGATTTTTAATGATGTCGCTGTACATAGAGAAATTGTGAAGCGTGTGATTCTTCTGTTACCAACGGGCAGCTGGTTTCTGATTTCTTGGACACACATCTTTATGCGTAACTCTGAGCATCTCCCTGGGATTGATGCATTTATGCAGGGTTAGCAGATAAATAGATACCAACATCGCTCAGGGTTAACAGCCACAGTATACTGCAGAGGCTGTATTAGATTACGTGGCCCATCTAGTTTGGACCTCACTTGGCAATTTCTTTAGAAGTTAGTTATACAACTACCATGTGACCCAGCAGTTCCCTTCCTAGCAGTCACTCAAGAGAAATGAAGCAGATTCCCCTAGAGGGATTGGACACGAATGTGCTTTGTGGCATCTTTTCTAAGAGCTCCAAACTGGAAACAACCCGAAAGCTTATCGACCAGCAAATGGACAAACAAACCGGCCGCACAACGAAACGCGACTCGGCCACGAGGCGGGACCAACCTCTAATCCCAGCATGGAACGACACGGAACAATCTCAGGATCTGTGTCCTGAGAGAAAGAAAGAAGACAACCAAAAAAAATACGCACAGACCTAACAGTTCCGCTCCTAGGTACACACCTGAAAGAACTGAAAAGTAGGTGTTCAAAGAAATGCTCGTACACGCATGTTCACAGCAGCACGATTCACAAGAGCCGAAGGGTGGAAACGACCCAAGGGTCCAACAGCTGATGAGTGAACAGAATGTGGTCCATCCACACAGTGGAATACTACTCAGCCATAAAAAGGAACGAAGCCCTGATACATGCCACGATATGGATGAGCCTTGAAAACACTGTTGAAAGAAGCCAGACACGAAAGGCCGCACAGCGTATGATCCCATTTATTATTTTTATTTTTATTTTATTTTTTTTTGTATGAGCCCATTTAAGTGAAACATCCAGAGCAGCAAATCCATCGAGGCAGGAAGCAGATCGGTGGTTGCCAGAGGCCGGAGGCAGACAGGTGGAGGGAAGAGGAAGTGACTGCTAAAGGGGAGGGGGTTTCCTTTTAGGGAATGAAATTGTTCGGCAGCCAGAGAGAGGTGAAAGTTGCACAACACTGACGATATATTAACCACCACTGAATTGTACACTTCAAAATGGTGAATTCTACGTTATGTGAATTTCACCTCTGTAAAGGTTTTTTTTTTTTTTTAAGGTTATTTATCTTTAATCTCTACAGCCAACGTGGGGCTCAAACTCACAACCCCGAGATCAAGAGTCGTACGTTCTTCTGACTGAGCCAGTCAGGCGCCTGCAAATTCAATACAGTTGTAAAAAGAGTGTATACAGTATGATTCCACATATATATAATTCTAGAAAACGCAGACTATAGAGACAGAAAGTGGATCAGTGGCTGCTTGTGGGGGAGGGTGCAGGTTGGGACGACAAAGGAGCCCAGGGAGACTTTTGGGGTGATGAATGTGTTTACTATCTTGGTTGTGGTGGTGGGCTCATGAGTGTTTACATGTGCCACAACTCCCCAAATTGCACGCTTTAAAGAAGTGTAGTTTACAGTGTATCGGCTGCAGTTAATAAAGCTCTTTTTAAAATACATATATTGTTGCGGCCCCTGGCTGGCTCAGTCGGTTAGGTGTCCGACTTCGGCCCAGGTCATGATCTCACAGTCCGTGGGTTCGAGCTCCACGTCGGGCTCTGTGCTGACAGCTCAGAGCCTGCAGCCTGCTTCAGATTCTGTCTCTCTCTTCCTCTCTGCCCCACCCTAGCTCATGCTCTGTCTCTCTCTCTCAAAAATAAACATTAAAAAAATTAAAAAATATATATATTATTATTCAAGTTTATTTATTTTGACAGAGAGTGGGGGAGGGGCAGAGGGAGAGAGAATCCCAAGCAGGCTCCACAGTGTCAGGTTGGAGCCCGACTCGGGGCTTGAACTCACAAACTGTGAGATCATGGCCTGAGCCAAGACTGAGTTGGGCGCTTAACCGAGAGCCACCCAGGGGCTCCAATAACGCTCTAAAAATTACGTGCATTACAAAGGAACCCAGTCCCCCAGGAAAGCATCTTTTCAAAACTTCTTGCTTTCTTTCCAAAATGTCCAACCCGTGAGCCCCGTCACGGAGTTCCTCGGATGCCACAGTGGACAAGGGGTAGGGAACCTGTGTCAGGTGTTCAGAGTGCCAGCTGCCCTCCTGGCTGTCCCCCGACTGCAGGACATTTACAGGCAGCACCGCGCCCGCTGCGGGAGGTTGAGAGTGTACGAGCTTCCAGGTCGCGGATGTGCACCTTAATTGCAGCCACGCGAACGCACACACATGCTCATGAGCACACAACACGCGCAGACACGGACACACGTGGGCAGGCACACTCTTCCATACGGACACACCCACACACGTGCACACACACCCCAAAGCACATGCACAAGCACGGACACACCTGCGTGCAGTTTCATACGAACACTCCTACACACACACACACACACACACACACACACGGCACCTTAACGCAAACACGTGCACACACACACACACACACACACACACTCACAGAGCCAGGGCTTCAGACACAGCTGGCCCCTTCTGGCACTTGTGTAGACACAGCTGATGTGCGCCACAACTTTGGGGGGGGGGTCCGGCTCACGGACTCGGGGCTCTGGACTGTCTCACGTCCAAGTGCAGGGATGTGGATGGTGGGAAGGTCACACGGATGCACCTGCTTTCTCCTCCCAACAGACACTGACCTAGGTGAGGAGGCATCAGAGCCTGCCGATGTCACCTCGCTCTTGCTCGCGAGGCCTCCCTGCCCTGCCCTGGAGAGGGTCTGGTCAAAGCCAGAAGGGGCTAAGGGCCGCATGGCCGGCTGCCCTCAGTGCCACCCCCTGTCCTCCAGAGCCAGTCAATCACCAGGTGCCGTCACAGCCCCACAGGGGATGTTTGTAGCCCTGGGCCCCTTGGTGTGGGGAGCAGAAGACAACCGCATGCTCAGAGACTGGGGGCCATGCGGGCAGTCACAGGACCAGCTGATGTGTGCTCCACCCCTCCAGGCCAGGAGGAAGGAGATAAGACTCGCTCAGGGTAGCTGCTGACCACCAGGGCTGCAAGGAGGGGAGGGGTAACCAAAGAGTAGGGGAGCGCGGAACAGATAGCATCTGGGGCCCCTTGCAGGAGTCCCCACAGGGCCCACCTGCCCCACGCAGGCCCACCACATCCACGTCCTGGGAAACTCCTCTGCCTTGGACCTGTCTTGGGGCCCTCCCTGTCCAGCCTGGCCTCACCTGGCCCTTTTCCCCAAGGAGCCCGCACTCTCCTCCCCCCTCCCCCCCCCGTCCCTTCCCCGGTCATCTGGGGCAGGACCCTCCCATTGAAATGGCTCATGTGCCTGAAAACCAAAGACACTAATAAACCCTTTTCCAGCTTAGGGAAAAGCCTGGTTGCCTCCTCACTTCCACGTGACTTGGAGCTAGCCCTTCCTACTCCCACCTGTCCCTCAAGCCACCATCCCCCCCCTTGCCCCCCACTGTAAAAATCGCGGTGCCTCTCCCCAAAGATGCCACCGAGCTCCCACCGGTCACATCGGCTGGCCACTGGCTTCTCCTGGTTCTGCTCGCTTGCTCTGCAGCCCCCGGGGATGGAGGCATCATCTGCACCTGCTCTTGTGCAGGGGACCCCCCTGGGGCCCGTCCACTCTGCTGCATGCTCCTAGGGGCCACACTCCACCCCCAGCCCACCACAGCCACCTCTCCTGGGCCCCAAACACCCAGAAGGCTTGTTCCCTACCCCCCCCCACCACCACCCTCACATCCTCCCTGACCACATCCTGACTGCTGTCACCGTGTCCCCAGAACTGTCCTCTTCTCACCAGCCAATCAGGAGGGGCCCCCTGGCAGCACTGGTCTAGGTGTGCGTGTCCCAGCACAGAGTCCCTCGAAGGCACCCCACGGCCAGCCCTCAGAGCCCCTGGTCATCGGGCCTGATTCAACATGGCCACCTGTTGGTTTCTGGAAACACTCCAGCCACTGCCCACCCAACCAGAACCTTGCAGGGCTTCTCCAGGCCAATCAGGGACACGCTGCCCAAAGCCCCTGACCCCCAGCAGAAAGCCTAGTTCTCCTGGCCTGGGCTGTTTTCCTGCGAGACACCAGCCCCGCCTTCACCACAGGCCTGGAGGGCCAGCCATCCACCCGCTCCCAGGCACCCTGCCCCCTCTTTCCTTCATCTGTACCTCAGATGAGGGGCTCGCCCCACCCCGGGGGGCTGTCCTTGTCCCCTCAGGTCAGAAGGCTCCTTGAGCCCCTCCACCGGCTCTAGGACGGCTCTGCTCTCAGGGCAAAATCTCAGGGTGCACTGTGTCCCCAACAACAGAAGCACAGACCAAGAGTTCCCTTGTTCCTCCGTGTGCTGTATCATTTGCCCTACAACACCGCGCTGGTCGGATTCGCTCTGCGTTCTCGCTTCGACGGCCCCCGATCCGATCCATTCCGCCCCAGCGACTTCCCGAGAGCCTCACCCAGGCGAGAGTATGGGTATGGGGTAATACGAGGGTGCTTGCCTCACAGCTTCCTCGCTGGCACCAAGTGTTAATATTTTTCTCAACCCACAGGCATCAGTGGGCACAAAAGAGCATCTTGTCATTGACATTCCTTTGGCTGTCAGGCGGGGCTTCAAAAAAAATTTTGTGTCGTGAGCAACTATTTTTCTGTTTCTGTTAAGTTGCTCACGTCCTTTGTCCATTTTGCTTGTTTTTTTTTTTTTTTTTTTCCTCCTGCTCATTGCTTTGGAACAGCTCTTTGTATAGGAAGGGTATTGATGGTTTGTCAGGGTCAAGGGCACTTGGCTTCCACTTCCGGTGTTTTGGGGATACAAATGTTGTATTTTCCAGGCAGTGGGTCATTTCTTTCATGTCTGTTGCCTCGTCCTCTCCCAGGTCTGATTAACGTGGAATCGTACTTTTTGTCTGTACCCCTCTCCTTCCCTGGACTTCTTCTTTACGTTGAAACTCTCATCCATCTGGAAATTCTTTGGGTGGTGTGGGAGTTTTCCTAGGGCCGCTGTGATAAAGTACTACAGACGAGATGGTTTAAAACAACAGAAATTCATTGTCTCACGTTTCTGGATGAGTCCAAAATCAAGGTGTTGGCAGGCAGGGCTGGCTCCTTCTGGAAGCTCTGAGGGAGAATCCTTCCCATGCTTCCCCCCCAGCTTCTGGCAGCTTCTGCCAACTCTTAGCGTTCCTTGGCTTGTATGTGCATCACTCTGATCTCCTCATCCATCATCACGTGGTCCTTTCCTGTCTCTGCGTCCTCTCCTCTTCTTCTAGAGATGCCGGTTACTGGATTCAAGATGAGTTCATCCTGAAACCTTTAACTTATTATATCTGCCAAGACCTTATTTCCCATCGAGGCCACGTTCTGAGAGGTCCCAGGTGGATATGAATTTGTGGGGGACACCAGTCAACCCAGAATAGTGTGGGAGGTGAAATGGGGATCCAGATGATCTCTTTCCTTAAAGAATCCTCTCCCTTGACCAGGGAGTCTCTTTAGTTTGTTAAATACAGTATATGAATTGTTTGACATGCGTGGGTCTGCTTCCGGGCTGTCAATGCCTGTGAGGTGCCATGTTGTTTTGATGAACACAGCTCCAAGGGACATTCTTAAATGATGACATCTCTCTTGGAGGGGGTAGGCCATTTTCTCTGGCTTCTGATCGCGCCTTCCTCACTGAGTCTTAATGGAGCCTGAGATCTGGAAGTTGGTCACGCTGTGGCTTGAAGGTCCTGGTCACAAGTGGATATGAAACCTGTGCCCCAAGAATCTCCAGCCTGTGCCCAGAACGAAAGGAAGTACGTCTGGGGCTGAGGGAGGGGGGACGGCTCAGCCAACCGGCGACCGCAGGCTGCAGCTATGCTGGGGGCAGCAGGTCCCGAAAACTTGCGTGTTCACCCTTACTCTGAACCGTAACGCCGTTCTACCCTCCAGGTGACGCTCACTGAAGCACTCACAAGTGTGAGAAGGGGGACGTGAGACCCATCTCTCTGCACTGATTCAATCTGTCTACCCGGGCCTTCACGGGAGAGATGTGCCCTCATCACCGGATGGAAATCGAGCTGCCAGGTGAGAAAACTGGCCCCTGGAAGAGCCAAATGGTGGAAGCAAAATGCCCGTCGAAGCATGAGTGGAGAAATAAAATGTGGTCTATTCAGCCGGTGGAATATTACTCAGCCATGAACAGGAACAAGCACTGGCATGCACTACAACGTGGGTGGGCCTTACGAACGTCGTGCTCAGTGAAAGAAGCCAGACACAAAAGGCCACACGTTGTGAGATTCCATCTACGTGAAATGTCCAGAACAGGCAAACCCATAGAGACAGCAGAAGGCAGAGCGGCAGGTGCCAGGGGCCAAGGGAGGGATGCTTCCTTCCGGGGGAGATGGAAATGGTCCACAACTAGACAGAGGTGGGGGTTGCACAACATGTCCACTCGATGCAGCTAACGCGAATCCTCATGTTATGTGCACTTTACCACAGTTAAGAGAGATTCCTGCTGAAAAACCCGAGCCGTGGAAAATTAAAGGGCTTTGCAAACACCACACGGGGTATACTTTCTGCACTGTGAAAAGACGTGGACCTCAATTCAGGGCCTTTCTCTTATGTTCTTGGAGGAAGGAGGTGCAGGCAAAGTGGCGGGGGGGTGGGCACACAACCAAAACTCAGGGCCTGATTGGGGGCCGGGGGAGTGGGACAAATGTGAATGAGCTGCTCTGAAGGCCCGGCCAAGGCCCCGTGCTCAAAAATGCAAGGTTCTGCCTATCAGCTTGGCGAATAATTCAGAATTTACTGGAAAATAAGGCGGACAGGGCCTCCAGAAAGTGTAGTGTAGCTGCTTCGTTTATATAAGGCCATAATTTGCAGCCACATGTTTATCAGATGAAATCACTCTCCAGCTAAAAGGAGAAGGCCAGCATTACAGCAGGATCATTTAGGAAACGCCACTTAACAACTCTGGGCGCCTCCATTTTCCAATGCTCGCTTCCTGGAGCCTGTGGAGGCTTTTTAAGAAGAGATGATCACGTGAAATTATCTTCAAGATGGACACGCTGAGAAACAGGCACAAACTGAGCATATTTCTCAGGTGTGGCGGCTCGGAGCTGGAGGATGGCTTAAGGTTTATGTAGGCGTGATGTGGCCACAAGCCGAGGAACGCCAGGAAGCTCCCAGAAGCTGGAAGAGGCAGGGAAGGATCCCCCTGTCCCCCTGGCCTCTGGATCCTTTGCAGGAAGCAGGTCCCCACTGATGTCTGGATTCTGGACTTCTGGACTCCAGAACTTCAAGAGAATAAATTCCTCAATTTTTTTTAATGTTTATTTATTTTTGAGAGAGAGACAGAGACTAAGCAGGGGAAGAACAGAGAGAGAGTGACTCAGAATCTGAAGCAGGCTGCAGGCTCTGAGCTGTCAGCACAGAGCCCAACGCAGGGCTCGAACCCACAAATGTGAGATCATGACCTAAGCCAAAGTAGGACGCTTAACTGACTGGGCCACCCACGCACCCCATTAGTTTTTTTTTAATGTTTATTCATTTTTGAGAGACGGAGCACAAGTGGGGGAGAGGCAGAGAGAGAGGGAGACACAGAAGCTGAAGCAGGCTCCAGGCTCTGAGCTGTCAGCACAGAGCTCAACACGGGGCTCGAACCCTCGAACTGTGAGATCATGACCTGAGCCGAAGTCAGACGTTTAACTGACTAAGCCACCCAGGCAGCCCAAGAGAATACATTTCTATTCTTTAAGCCACTGGGTTTGTGGTACCTCAGACCACAGTTTACGGCAGCCCCAGAACACGAATCCAGGTGCCCAGGGCAGAAGATACCAGACGCTCCGAGCAAGGCCCTGATCCAGAAGGACCACTGCCTTTCTTCCGTCTGCTCTGAATACCCCCTCCCCGGCCCCCCCCAGAAGCCCATCCCAAATGCTCTCTCACAACTGTCCCTTTCTTCCCTAAGTCCTGCGCTCCAACCTTCCAGTCTGGACCAACCGGTCTGAGCCCTGGAGAGAGCCCCTCCCTCAGGCATATGCTGGGGCAGCATGTTCTATTCTATTGGTTCAGCTGCCCTCGGGGCTGACACAGGCTGTTTGGTCTCCCTGGGGTCTGTGACTACCTCTCCCACCCCCTCTGAAAAAGAACAGGCTGTCTTTTTCCAATGTCCCCGCTCGTCAACAAGTGTTTCTCCAGACGTGGATATGCAGAGGTGAAGGAGGCCAAAGGGCTCTGGCCTTTAGGGAGGCTGATGACAAACCAACCTATGAGCAAAGAGGCATTTCCAACAGGGACAGCTCTCGGGAAAGGAAAAATCCCGCGTGGTATTACACCAGTGGTTCTCACCCAAGGGCAATGCTGCGCTGCCCCAGTGGACCTCCCCTCCGATTGGAGGCTGGAGACGTTTTGGTCGCCACCGCTGGGGGAGGGGGGAGGTACCAGGGCATGTGGTGGATGGAGGCCAGGGATGCCGCTCAACATCCTACCGTGTACAGGATGGCCCCCACCGTGAAGAATGATCCGGCCCCCGGACGTCAGCAGTGCGGCCACGGGGACAGAAACTGAGCAGGGCAGGGTGGTCATCCTGGATGAACCAGGAGGCAGAGAAGCACTCATCGGAGATGGTTGCTGATGCCTGTGCAGTGGGAGGGGGCACACAGACTGAGCTCCTGGGGAGGGCCGCCTAGGCGAGGGCGGTGAGCGCCAAGGGCAGGGGCAGCTGGGGCTGGTCTCAGAACAAGGAGACCAGTGTGGCCAGCAGGGCTGAGGCTGGAGGGGGAAGGGCCGAGGTCAGGAAGGTCAGATCCCGCAGGGCCTTGCGAACGTGGGACGGGACGGATGGAGTTTCAATTTTCATGCAAGTCTGATGGGGAGCCTGGCTGGTTGGAAGCAGTGAGAACCAGGACAAGAGTGACATCTGGAAGGGGTCAGCTAGGCTGTATGTGGCAGGTGGACTGTGGGATGGGGGCGGCGGCGGGGGGGTTGTTGTTGGTCCACAGCTCCAGCAGGTGTCTGGGGCTAGGAGGGAGGGGATTGCTGGTGGCTGTGGTCGGGCCATAGCCTGACACAGGACAGTTCCGGTTACAGGGGGAAGTAAGACAGGCTTTCAAGGTCCTGTGGGGACCCGCGCTTCAGATCCTTCCCTGGTGACCAGTGGGCTCCCTAAATGGAGACTCGGAAGGCTCCCAGGGAAGAAGGTTGAGATGGGACGAAGAGACCCCTTTGGGGGTCCCTCTCCAAATCACACAGTCCCCCTGCCGCCATGCCCAGGCAGAAACACACAAAAGCCCTGCTTGAGACCTTGGCTGAGAGGCCCCTGGAAAAGGAGGGGTCGCACCCTGCCCCACTCTGCTCTTAAAGACAGTCTGGATCCTCACGGACCTCAGGCGGGGCTCGAAGGGCTTCTGTGCCAGCCCCTCACAAGGGACAGAGCGGGCCCACTCCTCGGCCTAAGTGCCCCGTACGGGTCAGCCACCTGGGCCCGTGGGAATCCCCTGCCTCGGGGCCAAGTCCCTGTGGAGCCCCCTGTCGCAGTGGGGACACTCTGCCTGGGGAGCAAGTCCTGCCCCACTGGTGGCCCACAGAGCCATTAGCCTCCGGGAACCTGGAACAAAGCAGCTCCTCACTTAACCTCTCCAAAGACTCAGACGAGCTGTGGTTGTCCCCTCAAAATCCACATCGCCTGCCACCAGGAGCCCCGCGTGGCTGTGGTTTCTTCAACGACACACGCCCTTCGACTCGATCCTTCCGGCGGCCCACTGGTTTTCGCTTCAAAATGGCATTTTGTTCTGATAAAACTCTTCCTTTGAACACGACTTACTGGCGTAGAATCCACAGATCACGCGGCTCACGCCTTGGGAGCGCCTGGGACAGCAGTCTGTACTATGGTCAGACGCCTGCCATCACCACCCCATCCGCTTCAGAACATTCCCACCCGAGAGAGAGACCACGGATCCTCTGTCCTGCCAACAAGAACCTGGAGCCCCATCCTTGTTTTCTGTTCCCATGCAACTGGCTTCGTTACTGATCACCAACCGCACTGGCCCCTCCCTGTGTGTGGCCGCAGGGCGGGCAGCCTCCAGAGTCGCCTCCTCTCCTCCACCTGTGACCCAGGGCCTCGTGGCCTTCATCTGGGCAAGGGCTCCTCCTGGTCACAAAGTCCATCCCCTGGCCCAGTTTCTGCCGTGATGATCCTGGTTACACTTCTGGACCCAGTGAGATGTCCCAGGCAGCCCACAGCCCAGGGTTTTGCCTTGTCAGCATCTTTGGCGACAGCCCCCACCTGGCTCCCCTCCCAGCCTATCTACGCATCACCACAGGGCAGGGGCAAAGGTGTCCCTGTGGGCCAGTCACAGGTTTGACACACAGTGTCTCAGCCACCTCTTCTTGCCCTGGAGCTCAGCATTCTTTCAGACCCTCCTCTCTCCCAGGCCAAGGGTGGCCCCGGGGGACATCTGGCAATAACAGGAGACATACCTTTGTGATTGTTCCCACCCGGGGAAGGGGGAACTGGCATCCAGGGGGGTAGAGACCAGGGATGCTGCCCGGTACCCTACAAGGCACAGAACAGTCCCCACCACCGAGAATGACCCGGCCCTACATGTCAGCAGTGCTGAGGTCAAGAAACACTGTGTTCATCAGTTGGAAAAAATTATTGATTTACGTCCCTAACTCATAGACACACCAGAATAAATTCCTGGGGACTTAGATGGTACAAGCCAGGGTGATCCCTCCTAAGGATCGCTTTTTGCTGAATGATTTTCAGATCTTCCAGAAACTTTTTTTGTCTAATTATCTATGGCAACGGGCTGGTCCCAAAGTCATTTTGGTTCAGCAACAGAGTCGTTTTTAGATCCCCCTCCCGTGACCATGGCAACAACGGGGCCAGATTCCCTCCTGGCGTCTGTGAGATACCTCCTCTCTCCCTCCCCACTTGGTGCATTTACATGAACGCAGCATCCTAGGACCTCTATTAATTAACTGAAGTTAATTAATGTGTTAATTTTTTTTTGAGAGAGAGAGAGAGAGAGATGGAGAGTGAGCCAGGGAGGGGCAGAGAGAGAGGGAGACAAATCCCAAGATGTGGGCCTCAAACTCGCGAACCGTGAGATCACGACCTGAGACGAAATCAAGAGTAGATGCTTAACCAACTGAGCCACCCAGGCACCCCTAGTAACATAATGACAGGACGCGAAGTCTCCTAGACTCCACAGAACCCCTCAACCAATGGTTCTCATTCTGGGGTTGACTTTTCTCTGAGGGGACACCTGGCAATATGTGGAAACATTTTAGCTTATCACGACTCGGGGGGTGGGAGGGTTGCTCCACATCCAGTGGGTGGACAGACCAGGGATGCTGTTCAACACGCACGGGACAGTCCCCACCACAGAGAAGGACCCAGCTCAGGTGTCCCCAATACCGAGGCTGAGAAAATGTGCTTTAAATAAGAGCAAAGTTCACACGCTTTGGGGTGTCCCCAGGGCCTCCCAGGCACAGCAGACATCAGCGAGATTCCAAGCCCAAGTTCACCTACTGCACAATATTCAGAACGAGGGAGCGAGAGCGAGCCGGCCTTGTCGGGGGACCACGCCAGCTGCGGGGGCCTACGGACACCTGCCCCAGCCCGTTCAGGCTCCTTTCTCTACCTGACACCCCATCCCTTAGCTTCCGTGCCTTCATCTTGGCTCCCTGCTGAGCCAGCAGGCAGACTCCTCCTCGGGGACCACCTAGGGGAGACACGGGCTTCCCAAGGGCCTACGGGCTGGGCTCGCCTCTTGCACTTTTTTTGTGCCACCTGTTCTCCCACTAGCTCCTGATAAATAGCATCTCCACACGTAGGCGAGGATCCCAGGGATCTTCCCAAGCAGTGGCCGGAGACCCTGCGCACCAGGAAATGAAAGCCCCGGGAGCATCCCAGAAACCTGAGAAGCGACATCTCAAATGTCACCCCTCCACTCCCTCTGTCCCACCCATCCTAGGACGGGATGGAGATGCTCAGAGAGACGAGCAGGAGGACCGGGGCAAAGCCCCGGCGGGCCTGCCGCTGACACACTGCTCTGACTACACTTGCAAGGATGCGGTGGCATCGGCCTCCGAGGGAGACGACCTTTGCCAGGGCTTGCTGGGGGAAGCTCTCGTGTATCCCTCTTCCTCCGCCAACAAGCCCTGACCGACCGGGTCACAAGCTCGCCGGGTGCTGGGCGCCTCTCCGCGGGCATGACTCCTGACATCTGCACTCGGGGGAAAGAGGCAAGGGCTGTTCTGCTCTCACGGTAACCCTGAAAGCCAGCTCTGCACCTGCCTCGTTAACCCTTTTTGCTGAATGATTTTCAGACCTTCCGGAAACTTTTATCAAATCAGCTATGGCAGCGGCTGGTCCCAAAGTCATTTTGGTTCATTAACAGAGTCGCTCTTAGATCCCCCTCCTGTGACCGTAGCCAACACTGAGGCCAGAGACCTCCGTGCGCCCCCGATCACAAATCTTCGCCAGCCCCCAGGTGGGCACGCAGTCTCCCAGGCCTGGTTCTAAATACACCCCTGGTAAAGTCCCACGAGATCCGCTCTTCCCGAGCCGGGTCCTTGTCTGTCTACTGTCACCCCAAACGTAAGGACGTGTGCGAGATCTGGAAGATTCCTAATGGGATGCTTCCAAACTTGATGAGGCCAACTTGGCTACCTCCCTTAAAACGTTTCTTTAAATGAGTGAGACGCAACAAGATGAACTCTACCGGTGTGATTGTTCGTCCAAAATTGCTTCACTAAATAAAGACGAAATTTGTCCCTTACCCAGTGTTACGGGCTGAAGTGGGTCCCACCCACCTCCGCACCCCAATTCCTCATGTTGAAGCCCTACTCCCCCGTGCTCCAGAATGCGACTGGAGTCGGAGATAGAGTCTTTAAAGAGATGGTTAAGTTAAAATGAAGTTATTAGGGTGGGCCTGATCCAACAGGACTCCTGTCCTGACAAGAGGAGATTAGGACACAGACACAGAAGGAAGAAACCAACCGTGCCAACACCTTGATCTTGGGCTTCTGGCTTCCAGATCTGCGAGACAATGCATTTCTGTTGCTCGAGCAGCCTGGTCTGTGGTTCTTTGTCACAGTGGCCCTGGGAGATTCGTACACCCAGCAGAGACAGAAATGAAATGCCTGTAGCTGAGTCCCCTCTCGCACATGCAACCCTGCTGAAGCAGGGCAGAGCTAGGGTATAAACGAATGAGTCAGACCTGGACAGCTTATTCATTGCTCCGACTAACCCGCAGGCCGAACCCTTGAATCACTACTTTATTTATCATCAGCCACGGGCTCAGAAAGTCTCGACGAGGAAATGAGTAGAACCCAAACTCATCGGCTGTGTCTCTGAGACGTGCCTAATCGCCGAGGCCCCTTCTGGGCCAAACTGCAAAGAGGTAGAGTGACAGGGCCCGTCGGGGACCCGGCGGTGCTCAGACAGAGCCCTTTGTTCTGCTATGCTGTCCGTCCGGAGGAGGGCAGAGAGAAGGGCCTGTCTTGCTCTGCGGGGAGGCCGAGCAGGGGCTGCCTGGCACAGTTGGTCAGGGATGCTGGGCATACAAAGGGCTGGTGGATGGGGACTGGTGGGGGAGGGCAATGTTCAGAAGGGGTCGGGCGGCCCCAGAACGTGCTGTTTCCTCCCGTGGAGTTAAAGCAGCTATGGCATGGCTGGGGAACAGGCAGAGAAGGACGCACAAAGAGCAAAAGCTAGAGAGTCTGTGCTTGAGGACGTTCCGGCGTCTGGGGCCAAGAGCCACGCTGATCTGGGGCCACCTCCAAAGTCGCTCTCGAGAAGAGAATCTAATACCTCTAATCTCGGAAGAAAACCAGTAGTTCGTTCTGAGATGAGGGACGGTTCCTGCAGAAATCCAGGTCAGTTGTAAGACAAAGAGAAAGACAACGGCATCTGCTGTCCCAGTAAGCGAAGATGGCCCTGGCTCGCCTCTTGGTCCTCCTCCGCTGTCCATTCTTGGGGCACGCTGCCTAACTCCCCCTCAGTCCTTTCCCAACCGTGTCTCCTTTTTATCAGGACTCTAGATTAAGAACTGACCAGATGGCAGAATTCAGTTGCTGGCCGCTCTACCCCACGCCTGCCCTTGGCTGCCGTTCCCTGGGAGCAGATCAAACACCAAAGAGTCACCGAGGCAAAGGTAGGCCTGGGGCAATAACCAGATGTCACCCCAGAGCGGTGGTTCTTGAGCCCCAAGAAACCCACAGCCACATCTGGTGGGCACAACTTGAGGGGTATTATTGACCTCTAGTGGGCGGAGACCAAGGATGCTGCTTGCTATCCCTGTAATGCGTGGGATTACAGCAAAAAATAACCCAGCCCCAAATGTCAATGGTGCTGCAGCTGAGAAACATGCTCTAGCAATTTGGTCTTTGCCAGTTGGAGGTTTCTAATGACCCTTCATGTTTCTGGAAAGCCCAGGGGACCATCTCTGAGGTCGCCACTTGCCTGAGCTTCAGTTTCCACACTGAGAAAAGAGGAACCCAGACCGCTTACGGCTGGTTGGCAGAATAAAAGAGATGGGTATAAAAGCTTCCGACACAGAAGATGCTCAATAAAGAGCAGAGCTGTGCAGGGATCTGCTCATGCAATTCCCTCTTCCTGGCTTGATTGAACACCTCCATATCCTTCGAGGCCTGGCTTGGACCCTGCCACTTCTTCCAAGGAAACCTGCCAGAACTCCTCAAGCCCCAAAGCTTGCATTGCTTATCCCTGATTCTGTCTTCACAACTTCCTGCGCCACCTCTGTTGCTGCACTGACCACGCACTCTGAATTTCATCATTCCTCGGGGAGGGAGAACACTAGAATGTCCCTCCTCCAGGGCATGAGGGCTCATCTCTGTCCCTGGGGCCTAGCCCCCAGTGCTGGAAGGATCAGCCCTGGCTTAACTGAACTCTAAGCTCACCCAAGACACAACTTTGGGGGGGGGGCAGACAAGGAAAGGGAAGTGGCAAGTTAACAAGCCCCTGTTGGGGACAGAAAACAGACCCCACAGCCAAACAGAAAGGGGACATTCCCAAGTCTCCACCCTCTTCTCCAAGCCAGAGGCCTGGAACCGAGAGAGGGTCTCAGGGACGACTTCCAACCAGAAAGATGCAGCTGAAGCTCGGGGAACAGGTGTAACGTGCAAAAGCAAAGGTGGAATTTGTGGAATTTTCCATGTGGAAGATAAAGGAGCAGTAAAAAGATCGTCTTTTGGATACAAACCATACAATGGAAAGTTGAACAAAACTGGGATCACTGAAGTCAGGGGCTGCATAAAATACGAGGGGGCTGTATGCCAGAGACACGAAGGTTATCGAAAAGGGCTTGGGTTTTAAGGTTGAGAAATGCTGATTGAGGCCAATCCATTCATTTTGCAGGTGAAGACACAGACAAAGAGACTTGACCAAGGTCAGGACCCCAGACACAGGACCCTCCGTGAAAGCCTGCCTGGCTGTGCTCCAGGGAGACAACGACCAGGGCCATGCAACCAGAAGATTCCAGTCCTGTTCATTGGGGAGGGGGGGGGGGGCATCCTGGCCAGGGCAAGCCCACACTGAATGTCTGTAGAAGGCATGACTTTGGGCTCTGACAATGTGTCCTGGGGCAAGCAAGGCCAAAAGCTACCTTCCATAAGGGCCAGAACATTCTGGAAGTAAAGGGAGCAGATATCTCTCTGTGGCCCTCTTTACATTCCATCTACCCAGATTCATCTCCTGAATGAGCTATAAACCCAGACTCCCCAGCCCGTCTGGCAGATGCCGGACAAGGATCCCCCACAGTTGGGAAAGAAGAGAAATTAATGCTGATTAAAACCGCCCAGTGCAAGGCCCTTGCCAGAGCCGGCCCATCGGACGATGAAACAACTTCCCAGCTCAGATGCCCAAGGGGCCCCCCCACTGCTCCTGGATGCCTTAAGAGACTGGAGCCTCCAAGGCCAGAATACACCTCAGAAAGGTAGGAGCTGGGACCCTCCACCTGCAAGACACAATGTCCCCACCAGCTCCCACCTCAGACAAAGAGGTGTGAGTGAGAGAGGCTTTCCCTTAAAGTCCCCTAGCCTACAGGGCGCCAGGGAGAGAAGGGAGAGGAGGGAGCGCATGTGGGCTGGCTGCTGCTGGCTGCCGCCGTGGCTGCCCTGCCTCTCCCCGGCTGTGAGCTCAGCCGCCGCCGGGGGACAGATTTCCTGTATGTCGTTTTACCCATTTAAGTCCAAGGATGCAACTCCGAGGAGGTGGTGACAGCTTAGCACACGCGTTCCCTCCCCCCTAAACCCAGTTCCGGGCCCCCAACGAGGTCCGGAGTCTCCTTCTTTGCTCCCTGGGACCCCAGGGCTCCAGCCAGCCCTGTCTTAGGAGAGTGGTGTGGTTTTCCAAATACCAGAACACCAGCCTAGAGGGCACTGGGACTCGCTCTGGTTACCCAGTGGTTGGGGATGAAGTCGGGAAATAGGAGAATCCAGAGAGAAAGGGGACCCCCCAAATGATATGGGCTGCACCTCAATGTCTGTACAGGGCCACTCTTGTCCTTTCCTCTCCTATCCCCCCCACCCCAACTGGCTCTCAGTTCTTGCCACAGTTTTTTCCCCCTCTCCCATCCCCCATTTCCTCCCTCCCCATTCCGCCGGCCTCCACACCAGGGAGTTCAGACCTCCAGGATTTGAGCACCCACTGAATCCCAGGCGCCTCCTTCCCCCAGGAACCATTCCCTACCCCGTCCACCGAAGGCAGACGGTCCCAGGCCGTCCTACACCGTTTCCCTCAATCGCATCTCAGCTGTCCCCCCACCGGCCTTGCCCCACGTCCCCAGCCTGGGCCTCTCAACCCCGCCTCCTTGCCTCCCCGCTCCTAGCCCCGTTTCCTGCGACCCCCCAACTACCACTAAAGCCACGTCCTCCAGAGAAGCTGCTCAAAGCCACAAGACCTGCTCCCTCCCCATCCGTAAACTCCCTCACCAGGCCCTTCCCATCAACTTTCTCCTCAACCATCCCGCTCCCACCCCATCGCCAGCAACCCCTTCACGACCCCCAAGCTCGTTCCCGCTCCCTCGACTCCTGCCTTCGCGCCTCCTCCCGTTAATCCCCAGCTCCGTATCCTCCAAGGAAGCCCGCCAATGCGAGCCTGGAGATCGAGCCCCCAAAACCCGCGGCCGCCGCCACTCACCTTGGCCTCGGCCGCCGCGCGCCGCCGGTCCCGGGCCGGGTCCCCGCCCGGCCGCCCGCCCGACCGACCGCCCACCACTGGTCGGGCCGCTCCGCCCCGCCGCGCCCGCCGCTCCCCCGCGCGCTCCCGCTTCCGGGTTTCGGAGGGGCGGGGCTGGGGCGTGACGCCAGAGCGCCGCAGGGCGGAGCGTCCCGAAGACCCGCCTCCTCCCTACGGGCTCCGGCCACCGCCTCCTGCCTCTGGTGGATGAAACCAAGTGTGAGGGGAACACAGCGAGGCGCGTGAGCCGGGTTCGCCCGCTCCACCCGCAGGCACGCTCCCCGAGGTCCGTGGCCACCCCTCCTATGGCGCCGCAATATGGCCCGGTCCGGAGCGAGGGGGCGGGCACACGGACTTGAAGAGCCGGCCTTTGAGTTAAAGGCGGGAAATGGCGGATTCGTCGGGGCGCAGTGCTGGGTGAGTTGAGGCGCCGCGGGCCTGGATTTTGTCGGTGCCGGCGAGAAGGCCATGGCCGGGAACTGGTGGGGGAGGGCCAGCAGCGTTGGGGGTTGGGGATTTGATCCCTTCTGGACCCCCCGAGGGTGCACAGGCTCGGGGAGGCGGGGTGCGGCCTCTGCGCATGCTCGGGAGCGTGGGCGCGGAACTAGACCTTGAGTCCCGAGTCAGTTATGTGGGTGCGGGGCGAGCCTTGGCTAGTGGCTTAACCTTTCTGTGCTTCCGCCTTCCTCCCCTGCGAAATCGGCGGAATGACGCCGCGGCTCAGTCTCGTAGGCCTTGTGTGAAACTGAAAAGCTCTTACAACAGTGCGTGGCTCCTGAATGTGATCTGGGGTTATTACAGTTAACGTTTTGTAGTGGACAGTGCTGGGCCACTAAACTATCTCCTTTAATCTTTCCAGTCTCTTTTTTTCTACTCATCCCATTTACAGGTGACATAATAGAGGCTCAGGGAGGGAAGGTCATTTGTCACAGCAGGAACAAGAGAGACAGACTTTGAACACTTGGCGGTGCCAGGTGTGATGCTTGGGCTGGGTTTGTTTTATTTGTGCTTTCGGCCCATGTTTATTGTTCCAGTGCAAATTGAAGTTAAATAGGCCGGCTGAAATCGGTTGGGTTTTCACCACCCTGCGTTATCCTGAGATTCCCATTAGTCTCTCCGACGTTTTGGGGGGGAGGGGGGGTGGTACCAGAGGCTGGCACAGGTGCAATGAACTCCCCTCCCCACATTCAGTTTGACTCCAGAGCCCTAGCTCTGACCCCATAGGGAATCTTTGCTCTGTCCCTTGCCAGCTCTGAGACTTGCCAGGGGTGACCTGTTCAAACCCTCAGGTCCTCGTCTGGAAAACAAGGATAAAGCAGGCCAACAGTGAGGTAGTTGTAGGATTGGGAGGATTTTGCGAAGGAGCAGAGCTTCCGGCACCTAGTGAGCATTTGTGAGGTTGCCTCTCCCCACTGTGGCCCAGCACCGACTTGGGGTCCTCAGAACGTGCCATACAGGAGGTGGCTGCCGTGAGCTGAACAGGTCACTTTGTGACCAGTGGGGCTTGTGTCCTGATGTCAGCAGGGGTTACAGCACCAGGCCCCTGCCCTGCCCCGCCCCTCAATGTGCACCTTCTGAGTTGCTGGTCTCTGTTCGTGGCATTCCCCCTTGCCCAGACGGGACACCTGGGAGGCATCGCTGACTCTCCTGATTCAAGGTTCCCTCTCCCCCATGACATCAGGCTTCATTCTTTCTTTCCTTAAATAGAGATGAAAGGCACATAACATCAAATTAACCATTTTATTTAAAAAAAAATTTTTTTTTTCAACATTTATTTATTTTTGGGACAGAGAGAGACAGAGCATGAACGGGGGAGGGGCAGAGAGAGAGGGAGACACAGAATCGGAAACAAGCTCCAGGCTCTGAGCCATCAGCCCAGAGCCTGACGCGGGGCTCGAACTCACGGACCGCGAGATCGTGACCTGGCTGAAGTCGGACGCTTAACTGTGCCACCCAGGCGCCCCAAATTAACCATTTTAAAGCAAGCGATTTAATGGCCTTCACAAGGCATCTTCACAAGGTGCAGCCACCAACTCTGTCTAGTTCTAGAACATTTTCACCAGCCCAGAAGGAAACTTTGTATGTATTTGCAGTCACTCCCCGTTCTTCCTGCAGCCTGCTGCCCCTGACAACCACCAATCAGCTTTCTGTCTCACTCGCCTGTTCTGGACTTTTCACATGAAATCATACAAAATGTTGCCTTATGTGCCTGGCTTCTTTTACCTAGGATAATATATATACTTTTAAAAGGTTTATTTATTGAAGTAATCTCTACCCCCATTGTGGGGCTCGAACTCAAGAGTCGCATGCCCCATCAACTGAGCCCAGCCAGGTGCCCCCAGGATAATATTTTTGAGATTCATCCATTTTAGCATGTATCAGTACGTCTTTTTAGGGCTGAATAACATTCAGGGTTCCTTGTTTTCTGGCAGGAACCTATGGCCCATGAAGCAGAAGATATTTACTGTCTGGCCCTTTACAGAGAAAGGTTACCAGTTAGGAGCCTATAGAAATAGATCTGAGCCTTTAAGCTGGGAAGTCAGGACTCTGCCAGCCCAGCCCAGCCCAGCTTTCTCTCCTCCTGATCCCGTATCCCTGCCTGGGTTCCCTGCAAAGCCATAGGGCTGATCAGTTGCCATTTCGACATCATTCTTCTCTGCCCTGTGCCCTTGGCCTTGTTGATCCCTGTCTCTGGACATCCTTCGCCACGAACCTGAGCAAACAGGGCTTTGTCTCTCGCCTATCCCCCACCTCTTTGCCTGTCCGGGGCACTCTTCACATTGCCTGACGGGAAAACGCTGTTTTTGCCTCTCAGGAAGGAGCTCCGTCTCCCTTTACCAGGTGGCATCAGGCGCATACAGTTGGCACTTAAACGCCTGCTGAATTAATGAACCCCTGACCGAAGTTGAGATCTTTGAGGCTTGGCAAACATGCCCATTCTTCTCACTCTTACCCCTCTGGGCCCTCCTCAGCTTTGGCCGGGCAGGAGCTCTGTGTCTGTGTTCCAGTGAAGGCGGCCCGGACTCGCGGACATCAGGGTGCCGGGACTGGGTTGTCCCGAGGAAGCCCAGGCTCCTCGCTGCCTTCCCTGAGCCTAGCCAACTATGTTAACAAGACCCCCATCTCCCTCTTCTAGGAAGCCTTCCTCGGGGGGCCCCGGTACTCCTAGTCGTGCTAAGATGAAAGGAAGCAGAACACAAGGTGAGCAAAATTGCAAGCTACCTCACGATCCAGTTTCAGAAAGTGCTTTTGGGGAAGAAAAGCCCGGGCCGGAGCAGGGAAGCTAGGACTTTATTTCACACACTCCTTCGTGTGATGCTGAATCTGGTCACCCAGCCCTGCAGCCAGGGGTGCGGCAGGTCCCGGCGGACGTCATCCAAGGGCAGCGGGCCCTTCCAGCCGTGGGGGGGCGCGTCACGGGCTGTGCGCAGGACTCGCCACTAGGAAGTGTGGGTGAGGAGAGCATGATCCGAACTTGTTATTGACCCCTGGAGTCTCCGTTTCTTCTCTGTAAGCGCCTCGGGGGCGTGCCCACATCTGGGGTCCCCGTGTGGGTCTGCAGTCACTGCTCACAGCCTCCCTTGACTCTTGGCAGTCAGTGCCACTTGGGGCAGTAGACTGGAGGATCCCCCTCGTTGGAGCTCAAGCCTCTGACACAGTGAACTGTTTTCCTCCAAGTGTGCTGTGGGCCAGTGCAGAGTTAGAGCAGAATTCCAGTTCCAAGGGACTGGAGGTTCATAGGCTCCAGTGCTGCTCGATGATCTCGTCTCTAACGTTTATTATGTTTACACGTGGTCTGGTTCTTGAACGCAAATTATATCCTTCGTCACAATACTGCTTCTGTGGAGAATCCACCCCTGTTTAAAACAAACACGTACATTTTAGTTTCTGGAAACTTGAAACTGCTTGTCAGAGATGTTCAAGGAACCCCAGGCCTCCGATCCTTCCAGAGGAGCAAAACCCTTTGCTGATGGTGTTGGACTGAAAGCAGGATGGTTTCCTGTGCTTAGAAGGGGGGGGGGGGGGGAGTGGGGTGTTCTTTGCCCTGATCCTCACTTGACGTCCAGCGGCAGACCCTTGGTGTATCTTGATTTTTCTCTCCCGGCCCCTGCCTGTTCTTGGCCTTGACCCTTAATGCCTCCTGCCCGATCGTCTGAGCCCGCTCACCCCGCAGGCGTGGCTCTTCCATATCCAGGGCTCACTCGGGCCAACCACTAGCTCCTCGTCCAGCTCCATGCTCCCCATGAACTCTGGATGTACCTCCTTTCCACTCAGGGCTGTGGCCGCATCTCCAGCCCCAGTGAAAGATGAAATCCTGGCATGAAGATCCGGTTGGGATCACCGTGTCACTTAACCAAGTTGTCAAACTGTGTGATGTTAATCGTGTCACTCTTTCTGGGTCTCTTCAGTAAAAAGGGGACATCTCTGAGCTCTGGGTGTGCCTAGAAAAAGCGTAGAATCGTGCACTGGATGCCGGGCTGAGCACCTACTCCCTACTGGGCAGTGGCATTTAGCCTTGAGCAAACCAGACTGGCTACGCATCAGATGGAGAAGTAAGGAGACATGGGGTGTGTTGGACCTTGTGGATAGAACAGGATGTGGGTGGCTTCCTGGTCCAAGGGAGGTGCTGGGCTGAGCGGAGCTGGGAAGGAGGGCAGGTGCAGGCACGTGCCTGCTGGTTGGAGGGACAGCAAAAGTGGTCACGGTGTCAGGAACAGGAGTGAGGGCAGCGAGGTGGGAATATGAGATGCGCGAGGTGCGTGGAGGCACTCAGGCTTTACCAGCTAATGGATCTGCAAGGCAGCCCATTCTCAGCCACCAAGGGGGCAGCCGGCCAGGAGGACACAGGGTGTTTTAGGGAGGAGGGTGCCAGCAAGTGCTGTGCTCAGAGTGAGGACTAAGAATTGGTTGGTGGGCTTTGGGGCGGGGAGATCTCAGCGGTCTTGCCGAAAGGGGTTTCTTTGGTGCAGTGGTGATCGGGAAAGCCAGACTGGACCAGAGTGATTCAGGAGAGAGGAGAGGAAGAGGAGCTGGCATCGTAAAGGGGAGTGGAGAAGTGGGGGCAGAGGGTCTAGGTGGAGGGAGAAATAATGGCAGGAAGACCACTGGAGAGGGGGACTGGGATTGGGGAGTGGGGGTGAGGGCCGGGCTCTGGCACCTAGAGTGGAGGGTTTGCTTTACCCCAAAGCACAGAGGTCCCTCCACGTGGTGGGGCCGGGATATGGCCCTGAACTTGGGAGGCTGCTGGATGCTGAGGTGGGAGGGTCTCCTGGGGCTGCTTCTGTCTTGCCAGTGAAGTGGAATCTGGTCCCTAGCTAACTGGAGGGATGGGCCCCCTGTGGGAAGTGGGAGGAGAAAGTGCAAGGGAGGGTCCAGGAGAAAGGGGGGGGGAGACAGAGCAGAGGACTGTGCGTGGTCACTGGGGCTGTTTAGAGACACCCCCTTGCTGCCACAGAGCAGCAGGAAGGGTGCCTGGGGCTGCGCTGTCACCAAGATGTATGGCTTGGTGCTGAGCATGGCTCCCGAGCAGTCCTAAGCTAGGTAAGGGGGTAAAGAGGCGTGAAAGTCCTGTACCATGAGTGGGTCATACACAGACCTGGGTGAAGGAAGGGGTGGTTGGGGTCTTGACCGCAGGGAGTGAGCTGGGAAAGACAGGAGGAGGCAAATACGTGCCCCTCTGTGGAAAGTCTTGCTTCCTGTCCCTTCCCTGCCCCTGAATCCACTTTCTGCTTTGAGCTTATTCCCTCATATTCCTCCATCATAGCTCCTGCAGCTCTCTGGGGCTCTGTCCCTAGCCCAGCGACTTGGATGCCGCAAGTATCCCATCCATGTTGTTGTATACAGTTGGTGTCCCATACATGCTCGAGGCTGCCAAAGGACAGGATCTGAGAGGAGCAAGGAGGAACAGTTCTGCTGTCCCTGCTGTTGATGGGGGGCGGGGGGGGGGTTGGTGAGGGGGCATAGTACCGGGCTCTCCATGGCAGGGGCGGGGGGGTGGGCCAGTTCTCACACTCCACTGTTGTAGTTTTGTTATAAACCAACAACGTGTCCCCCACAGGTGGAAGAGTGGTTGAGTCCCGATACCTGCAGTACGAGAAGAAAACCACCAAAAAGGTAACGACTGTTTTTTGAACGTTCTGAATAGAGTTCCATCAGAACTTGGAATTCTGACACAAGTCACGTGAGCCAGGCACAGCATGGTCCCCGAACAAGCCTTTCGGGGATTTTACCCAGCAGCCTCTGTGATTGTCTCATCCTTCGTTCCCAGTCTTGAGTCTCTTTTGTGAGCGGCGGTCTCTCTGAGGATCCCCTTTGCAAAGACATGACCTCGATTGAAACCTGAAATTGTTCCTGCCTTTCAGCTTGATAATTCCTTTCTGGATTCTGTCCTGAAACAGTTCTGTCGGGTGCCCAGCACACAGTCTTTGGCCTTGGCGGGTATTTATAGAATTTTAAGTTTATTTATTTTGAGAACTAAGGTGAGAGCAGGGGAGGGGCAGAGAGGGAGGGAGAGAGAGAAAATCCCAAGCAAGCTTCGCACTGTCAGTGCAGAGCCTGATGCAGGGCTCAAACTCACAAACTGCAAGATCACGACCTGAGCTAAAATCAGGAAGAGTCAGACGCTCAACCAACTGAGCCACCTAGGTGCCCCCTTGACTGGTGTTTGAAAAACACCTACCGGGTCTTTGAGAAGGATTACATACATAAACAAACTTAAGTAATAGTGTGACTTAAGATCCAACTTGAGGAAAAAGGAAACCTTTTCACAAACTGATGTCACTCCTTGGGCGTGGTTTGTTGTTTTCAACAGACTTAGTTGTTTTTTTTGGTTTTTTTTTTAGAGGAGTTTTAGGTTCACAGCAAAATTGAGCAGAAATCCAGAGATTTCCCGTAGAATCCCTGCCCCACACCCTCACAGCCTCCCTGGTCAACACCCCCCCCCCCCCCCCCCACCAGAGAGATGCACATTTGTAACTGATGAGCCTACACGGACACGTCATCAGCCAGAGTGATTTTGTTGAAGTGATTTTCAACAAAAGATCACAGTCCGTGCCTCATAATTTTAATGTCGTCTTGCAGACTTGTTTACAGCGCCCTATGTGTCTCCCTGCTGAGGTAGTTTCCATCTCTAAGAGCTTGTCCATTTTCTTTCTTCTTCTTTTTTTTTTTTTTTTTTTCCCATCTCTTAACATACAGTTTACGTAGAGTGAGGCGTCACTCTCCAGCCTACAGTTCTGCGAGTTTGGGCAAAAACTCACCCAGTCACAGACACACCACAGTCAAGATACCGAACAGTCTGTCACTCCCAAGATCCCTCGGTGCTCCAATGAAGCCAGCCCCACTGCATCCCAGGCGGTTACCTGTTTCCGTTTCTGTAGGCTTGCCTTTTCCGGAAGGTCATTTAAAAGGTGTCACACGGGATGCAGCCTCTTGCGTCTGGCCTCTTTCACGTAAAGGAGAGGAGGTCTCTCCCTGTGGTTGCCTGTCACAGTGAGTGTTGGTTCCTTCTAATGGCTGAAGAATGTTCCATGCTGTGTTTAGCGTTTGCGAGGGAAGGACATTTGGTTTGTTTCCCATTTTTAGCAATTGTGAACAAAGCCACCTCAAACATTCCTGTTGTGGGATTCCGTGTAGATGCGTTCTCGGGTCTCCCAGGAGAGGAATTGTAGGGTAGGTGTATTTTTGGCTTTGTAGGAAACTGCTCACCTGTTACCCAAAGTGGCTCCAGGTCAAAGTGGCTCCGCTGTGGAGAGTTCCAGTCGGTACTTGTGAGATGGAAACCATTCTGGTGGGTGTGAAGTGGTATCTTGTTGTGGTTTTAATTTACATTTTCCTTAACAACCGCTGATCTTGAGTATTTTTTCTTTTTTTTTTTTTTAATTTTTTTTTTTTTAACGTTTATTTATTTTTGAGACAGAGAGAGACAGAGCATGAACGGGGGGAGGGTCAGAGAGAGGGAAACACAGAATCCGAAGCAGGCTCCAGGTTCTGAGCTGTCAGCACAGAGCCCGACGCGGGGCTCGAACTCACGGACCGCGAGATCACGACCGGAGCCAAAGTCAGACGCTTAACCGACTGAGCCACCCAGGCGCCCCTGATCTTGAGTATTTTTTCATGTGCTTACTGGCTTCCTGTATCTTTGTTGGTGTGTTCTTTCAGATCTTTTGCCCATTTTTAAATTGGGTTGTTTTCTCCTTGTTGAGTTTGGAGAACTCTTTCTCTCCCCTGGGCCCCAACCCTTTATGGTGATTTTCAGATATTTTCTCCTAGAGTGTAGCTTGTCTTGTCCTTCTCTGTAGGGTCTTTTGAGGAGAATTGAATCCTCAATTTTGATGAAGTCCATCTTAATGGATTTCTGCTTTTATGGGCCATGCTGTTGGTATCTCACCTAAGAAATCTTCGCCTAATGCAAGATCACAAAGGTTTTCTCCCATGTTTTCTTCTATGACTTCTATAGTTTTAGATTTTACATTTGGGTCTGTGATCCAGTTTGAATTAATTTTGGTATCTGGTGTGATAATGGAATTGAAGTTCATTTTTAAGTGTATGGATGTCCTCTTGTTCCAGCACCATTGGTTGAAAGGACCTTCCTTCTCCCATTGTATTGTCACCACCTCTGCTGACAAGCACTTGACCTTTTTTGTGCGCGTCACTTCTGGATTCCATTTTTTCCCATTGATCTACGTGTCCTTAAGCCAGTTCTAGATGCCAAGCTCACTGTAGTCTCTAAATCAGTTAGTGTGAATTCTCCCACTCTATTCGCCAAACACTGGCTCTCCTAGTCCCTTTGCTTTTCTATGTAAGTTTTAGACTTTGCTTGCCGTTTTCTGCCAAAATTTCTGCTGGGATCTTGAATGTATTGAATCTGTGCATCCGTTTAGGGAGGATAGCATCCTAAAAACACCAAGCCTTTCAATGTATGGATGTGGTACACCTATCCATTTATTTGGTCATGTTGGCCTTCCTTTCCTTATAGGCCTTCCCTATATTTTGTTAGGTTTATACCTAAGTATCTGGTGGTTTTTAGTGCTGCTATACGTGATACTGTGTTTTCTTTTTCTTTTTTTTTGTAATTTTTATTTATTTTTGAGAAAGAGACAAGGCAAGTGGGGGAGGGGCAGAGAGAGAGGGAGACACAGAATCTGAAGCAGGCTCCAGGCTCTGAGCTGTCAGCACAGAGCCCCACGCGGGGCTCGAACCCACAAACTGTGAGATCATGATGTGAGCCGAGGTCAGACGCTTAACCAACTGAGCCACCCAGGCACCCCTTTCTTTTTTTATAAATGAAGAAATTGGTTTTTAATTTGAGGTATGATTGACATAAGTTATATTAGTTTCAGGTATACAACATAATGATTCAGCATTTGTATATGTTGCAAAATGGTTGCCCCAGTAAATCTAGTCAATACCTATCACTATACATAGCTTTGTTTTTTCCTTACTGAGAACTTTTATATAGTACTGTCTTTGAATTTCACTTTCCAGATTTGTTCATTGCTAGAAATGAGCTATTTTTATGTTGACCCTGTATCCTGCAATCTTGCTAAATAAACTTTATTAGTTTGAGTAGCGTTTGGGATTTTCTTTGTAAATCATGTCATATCTGTAAGAAGAGAGTTTTACTTCTTGCTTTTTGATCTGTTTACCTTTTATTTTTTATTCTGGGACCTCCAGTAGGGGGTTGAATAGGAGTGGTGTCTACGCATGGAAATATTCTTGCTCTTTACGAGATTTTCTTTTTGCTTGTATGTTATTGTAATGGTTTGCCAACTCTGCATGCCTTTTTTTTTTTTTAATGTTTTGAAGATTAATACCTGTACAAAACTTTTATTTTTCCTGATGACTGAAGTAATATGTTGTTTGTCTAAAACTGGCAAATGCAGGGCAGGGGGGAGGCATCTGGCTGGTTCAGTTGGTAGAGCACGTGTGACTCTGGATATCAGGGTCATGAGTTCGATCCCCATGATGGGCACGGAGCCTACTTAAATAAAATAAAATAAAATAAAAATCTTGTAAATACTATAAAGCATGTAGAATATCAGTCAACTGGAACCTGCCGTGCCAGAGATAATCCTTGGTACACTTTTTGGTGTTTTCCTATATTCTGTGCATGTGAGGGTATCCTTTTTGACATAATTAGTTCATCCCGTGTATATGGTAATTACAGGTCAGAACTCTTTTTGTCAACGCCTTGCTTCCAAGTAATAGCAGGTGCAAATTGCACAGACCATGAAGGGGCCCCTTCTCGTGCAGGGGAGGTGTCTTTTGCCCTAAGTGTCATGTGTTCCTCTAACAGGCTTCTGCAGCAGATGCATTAAAGACCAGTGGGAAGATGCCTGAAGGTACAAGGAGAGTCCACCTGCTCCAGAAGAGCAAAGGTGTGTAAAGATGGAGGAGGGTGGGAGACAGCTCTGAAGTCCATTCAGTAAGGGATGAACACGGTGGTGAATTTTGTTTTCAAGTACGCTAAAGTCAACCTCCCTCTTTCTGAGAAGTGTCAGAAGCAGCAGCTAGTTAAAGTGTTTCCGTGTGAGGACAAATTTGCAGCATGCGGGGAGCTGTAGGGAAATGGCAGGGGGAAAGGGGAGGTTACGTCCTGTATGGCCCCGGAGAAGAGCCACCTTTCCAACATGGCGCTTCCTTGGTCACGTGACTATTTCTTGGGTGGGACTTCCGGAAGCAAGACTCAGAAGGGGCGTGAGGCCTCATCTTCCTGTCTCTCGCCACCTTGGGTTAGGTCTTCTTCGTAATGGTGTCCCCTGACCCGTTCCAGAAGCTGTCCCCAAAGTGATACGAAAACCTTGCAGTTTCCTGATTGTAGACATAGGTGTTCCTTGTAAAAAAGAATGGAAAGTGGACAAGGAGGGTGGAAACTCCCTCATGATCCCCCACTCAGATCGTCACTGTGTATTAGGTGTTCCGTTGTAATCCGTGTGCCCATCCCGGACTCTGGGAAGGCCTCTCCCCAGGCGCTTCCTCCAGCTCGTCACGTGCCCACTTCTCCAGCGATCACCGGCAGCTCTTTGGCACGAAAGCAGCTCACAAAAAGCAAAACCGTTTCTTGGCCCACACCTCCTTGTTCAAAACGGCAACAGCTTTGAGTCTCATCGTTAAAAATGAAGTACAGTTGACCTTTGAACAACACGAGTTTGAACCGCCTGGGTGTACTTATGTGCGGGTTTGTCATAGTGCAGTGGTGTGAACGTATTTTATCTCGTGACTTCCTTAACGTTTCCTTTTCTCTAGCTTACTTTGTCGTAAGGATGTGGTACGTATAAGAACGTACATAGAAGAGCGATACAGCGTGTGTAAGGATGCCGTGTATAATACATACAACATAGAAAATACACCCTGATTGACTTTATTTTGTCGGTAGGGCCTCCGGTCAACAGCAGTAGTTACATTTTGGGGGCTTGAAAATTTGCTGGTCCTGGTCTAGATGTTTGTCAGCATTTGTGCTGTTCTTGACCCGGGGGCATGACTGAGAAACAGCACGTGAAACTGGGGCCGGCTGTCTGGTCTCTCCTCATGCAGTTGGGTTGAGGGCCGTGGGTCAAGCCGGGAAGGCTGGAGTACAACCCAGAGGGGTCAGAAATGGGGCTGGCCACATCCGGGGGCGCCTGGGTGGCTCAGTCCGTTGAGCGTCCAACTTCGGCTCAGGTCATGATCTCACGGTTTATGAGTTCGAGCCCCGCGTCGGGCCGTCTGCTGTCAGCACGGAGCCCCCTTTGGATCCTCTGTCTCCGTCCACCCCACCTCCCCCACCTCTGCCCTTCCCCCGCGCACGCTATCTCTCAAAAATAAATAAACACTGTGCTCGCTTCGGCAGCACATATACTAAAAAATAAATACACATTAAGGAAAAAAGCATAACCATGATAATTAAGAGAGACTGCTTATTCGAGCTCCACCGTCTAGCTCCCTAGGAGGTTACTTTTCTCAGTGGAAATGCTGTCTGTACACGTGGATGACAAAACCTATAACCAGTGCAAAAACAATAGCAATAAAGTCTCATCTCCCTCCTCACCCACGAGGTAGATTTTGTTTCTCTAGAACTTTTCAAAAATCCTAACAAAGGGCAGCATACCCCACAGATCGTCATTTCGCTCTATTTATCTCCACATACTCATTTCCTCAACTTCACGGCTGCTCATTAAAAATTTTTTTTTTAACATTTATTTATTTTTGAGAGAGAGAGGGGGAGAGAGAGAGAGGCAGACAGACAGAGCATGAGTAGGGGAGGGGCAGAGAGAGAGGGAGACACAGAGTCCGAAGCAGGCTCCAGGCTCTGAGCTGTCAGCACAGAGCCCGACGTGGGGCTCGAACTCACGGACCGCGAGATCATGACCTGAGCCGAAGTCGGACGCTTAACCGACTGAGCCACCCAGGCGCCCCTCACGGCTGCTCATTAAATCACTTTCTGTTTAGTTCCTAACACGACAGAGAATTCCACATACTGTCTGTTCGTTTTGCAGCCCGCTGGAGCCCTTGCCTAGTTGAAGCCCGCAGTACCCCAGGGCCCATTTTAGACGGTGTAAGGCATAATTTCCCAGTTTTAAATAGAGGTAAAGATGAAGGGAACTCCCAGGGAAGATGAACAGTCCAGAAGCCGCTGGAGAAAGAAGGGAAAAACACAGGGAAGGACAAGTACATGGCGCGTACCAGACTTCCTACCCAGAACACAGCATTTTTTTATTAAGCTACGCAGAAAGGCTTATAAAGCCTGCGTCTCATTTCTAGTTCTACTTAGAAATCCATTCAACCCGCTGGCTGGGGAGTTGCAAAGCTTTCTTAGCCTTCGGTGCTGCTCACCTCCCAAGAAGCTGAGTTTTTGGAAGCAGGTGGTAGCATCCAGAGAGGTTGCCGGCTTCCCGACGGAGGTGTGCAGTACCTTGCAGACCGTGCTGACCTCTGGGGGTTCTCCCTGGGCCCACAGACAGCAGTGGCATTGGGAAAGGAGACCTGCAGTCCACGTTGCTGGAAGGGCACGGCACCGCCCCGCCTGACCTGGACCTCTCGGCCATCAACGGTAAGCCGTCCGCCCTGCCCCTGCTTTCCCTAGCGGGGGGTTGTCCCAGTCGGCTTCCGAAGGAAGCTCCTCTCACCTTCAAAATGCTCTCCTTGGCCTTAGACAAAAGCATGGTTAGAAAGACTCCGCAGTTAGAAAAAACGATGTCAAAGAAAACCGAGTCGACGTCCTTTTCGGCTTCACAGAAGAAGAGCCCAGTAAGTGTCTGAAATGAAAGGGAAGCTACTCAGAGAAAGCTGATACCAGCTCCTGCCCCATTCAGGTGCCACTCGAGGCCCTGAGGCTTTGTGACTGAACAAGCCAGCCGTGCGTTTTAGGACAAACCGGAGACCACGCGTGTTCTCAGAATGTTCCTAGAGCTTACGTTTCCCCAAGTACACATACAGGAGTAGTTACGAACACGAGATCGCGTGAAAAATGAGATTTGGGGCCTTATTTGCCGGTGCCGTGCTCGGGGAGGCCGGGGGCCGGGCCGTGTCCCCAGGGGAGGACAGCTGGGCTGCGGTCTCACGGGGGTGGGAGGCCCGAGACCTGGTTCTGGTGCGGCGGTGACCGATGGGTGCCCCCTGGCTGGCCCTTCACCAGCCAGCCATGGGAGGGGGCCAGACCTTCCTCTGCCTTCTCCCAGAGTGCCCAAAAAGACTAAACTGGAAAGTAGACACAGTGGGTTGACCTACAGGAGAGAATCCTCAAACTCCTGAACTGAGTAAAGTTTGTAAAGGTTAGGTTTCTGCCCCTCTGGGGGAGAGAGCTAGATTTATACCAATTCGTCGGCAACCAAAAATGTCTTTTTCTCACCCTCGAGGGCCCGTCTGAGTCGATGGAAATGATGGAATCTCAAACGTTGCTCCTGACTCTACTGGCCGTAAAGGTGAGAACGGAGCCTCGTTCCCGCGTGATGTGGGTGGAAGGTGGCCTTTGTCAGCCGCAGAGAGGAGTTTCCTCCGGCCTGAGCTCTTGTTGCACACTCAACAGATGGAGAACAACCTGGTTCCATTCGAAGAAAAGGCAGAAAGAAACTTATTACTAATGTGCAAAGAGAGGGAGAAGCTGCAGAAAAAGGCCCACGAGCTGAAGCGCAAACTTCTCCTCTGTCAGAGGAAGCGGGAGCTGGCAGACATCCTAGACGCTCAGGTCAGCGGTGACTGGTCTCCGAGCCACGTGTCCCGGAGGGGTGGTCCCGGCGGGGAAGTTGGAGGGACTGTTGACGGTACGTGTCACTGCCGCCGGGCTCTCACTCTGCGGCCAGCTTTTGACACCGCTGGGTGTCAGTCTGTGACAGCTTCTAAGAGGATGGGGCTGTGACGTCAAGTACCAACCAGCCGCAGGGACCTGTCCCTTCATCACACACGTGCACGTGTTCTTTAGGCACCTGTCGCTTGTGCTCAGTGACACGAAGATGCAGTCCGGGCCTCCCTGCAGGGCCAGGGTGCTGGTGGGAGACGAGGTCTTGGTGCCGTGTGGTCATCACTGGGACAGAGCCCTGGGAATGAGAAAACTCGAGTGGCAGAGAGGGGGAGAGAGAGAGAGAGGGAGAGAGAGAGAGACAGACAGAATCCCAAGTAGGCTCTGCACCATCAGCACAGAGCCTGATGCATGTCTCGAACTCTGATCAGGGCCCACTTACCCTAACGACTTCATCTTAACTCCGTTACTTCTGTGAAGACCCTGTCTCCAAATCAGGTTGTGTTCTGAGGTGCTGGGAGTTGGGACATCAACAGAGGAATTTGGGGGAACGCGATCAACCCATAATACCGTGTGTGTGTGTGTGTGTGTGTGTGTGTGTGTGTGAGAGAGAGAAACAGAGAGCACACCCTGCGGCCAGGCCCTGACCTAAGATCAAGGTCTCAGTTCTCATGGAACTCACAGTGTTAGGAAAAGGAAAGACAAGTAAGCAAATGTGTCCTTACAACCCCCCACGAGGACCCTGACAGCATGTATGAAGGAGAAGGGGGTTGCTGGGGTAGCCTTACAAGGGGGCAGACATTTCAGCTCAATTCTCTGAAGCAGGAGGGCCCAAGCTCCCTAGGGTGAGGGCCTGGTCCTGGAATGTTCTGGAAACCATGTTCATAGGCGGCCTGGGCCACTTTGCTGTCGGCTGAGCCTTTGGAGAGCTGCCACACCCATGTAAGCTTCCTGGAGGATTCCTTAGGAGATTCTGAAAGAACAGCGTGTCTTCACCTCACACGGACCGTTGGACTCCCCAAGTGCACGACTGAGTCTTGTCTGACAAAGCTCATTCTCTCCTGCCTGCAGATTGAGATGCTCAGCCCCTACGAGGCTGTGGCCGAGCGCTTTAAGGAGCAGTACAAGACGTTCGCGACGGCCCTGGACACCACGAGGCATGAGCTTCCGGTGAAATCAATCCACCTGGACGGGGACAGGCAGCAGTTCTTAGGTAGGAAACAGGGCGGCTCCTGGACAGGGAGCGGGTCCAGCGAGTGGCCCGTGCGTGTCGGCGCTCCTTGTGTGCCAGCCACCTTTATCCGCTTGTGTCGCGTCACGCGGATGGCGCATCCCTCATCAGATGGCAGAGGACACGGGGGCCGGCAGAGCTGGGGTTTGTCGAGACTTGTGCCCCACGTAAGGACCGTGCTGGGATTTGAACCCAGGTCGGTGGAACGGGCCAGTAATTCCAAGCCCTGCTGAAAGGCACTCCTGGGGAGCAGATGTAATCCCCTGAGACTGGGGGCGGGTCTCTTCAGACCTGCTGATCCCCTGCCTGTCCTTCCTTCTCAGCAGCTCCGTGGGATCCCTCGCTTGCCTAGGCTTCCCGCCCAACCCTTTGAAGAAATCAGCAGGCGTGCAGAGTGCCGTGCTCGGTCTTAAAATTCTCTTTAGAGCAAGTATCCTCCCCAAACAAGTTTTCAGCCGTCCTGGAATCCGGTCATTTCCAGGCAGGGCCCTTGCCAGCCATCTAAGTATGTTTTGTCTGAGGCTGATGTACTAGGACATCTCCACCTAAAATCAGATGGACTTTCCTTCCAGAACTTTCCATAGACACAGTTCAAGGTCACAGAGGGTGTTGCTGAATTGGTAATCTCGGACAGAGATGGTTTTTAATCCAGCTTTTCCCAGTATGAAATAGGAAGCCAGTGGCGTGGAGTCTTAAGGAAGGAGCCTCGTGGAGCAGTTCTCTGTGTGCAGGCATCCGGTTTTAGGATTACCGCAGTGGCCGCGCACGCCTGTGGCTCCTGGACTCTGCCTCTCATAAGTGCCATGGGTGGTTGCCAGGAGTTGGGGTCGGGGAGTGTACAAGTGTCCTGTGGCTCCTGGAATCAGTGACAAACTGGGCAGCTTAAAACAATAGAAACGTATTCCCATCAGTTCAGGGTCCCGAAGTCTGAAATCAAGGCCTCAGCCGAGCTGAACCTTTCTAGAGGCTCTGAGGGAAGAGGCGTTCCATGCCTGTCTCCTGGCTTCTGGTGTTGCCCCCGGTTCTTGGCTTTCCTTGGCTGGTGACAGCTTCACTGCGGTCCACCTGTGTCTTCGTACAGCCTTGCCCTTGAGCATTCCACTTCTGAATTCCCCTCTTCTTAGAAGGATGCCAGGTACCAATCAGACCGTGCCCTGTGACCTCATTCTAACTCAGTTATGTCTACCAAGACTCCATTTCCAGGGAGGTCACATTCACAGGCACTCAAGATTAGGTCCCGAACGTGTCTTTTGGGGAGGATGCGATTCAGACCCCCATTAGAAGTATTAAGAGGTCAGGTGTTTGGAAAAACCCTTCTCGAGGTCTCAAGCTGTTACTGTGTGCAGTTGTGACGTGTGTACAGGTGTGTGTGCCAGAAGCGGACAGGTGCTGGTCTCCTTAGAGCAGGTGGGACACAGTGTGGATACAGGCTGCTGTCTCGGGGGTGGGGGCACAGAGATCCTGGGAACGGAGAGAGGGAACCACGGTCTTGGGTTTAAGTCGCTCGTAGCACAGACTTCCTTGGCCTTTTGCGTAGGTTTCTGTTGAGGACATCGAAGTGGCTTTCCAGGTCTGTTCCAGTGACTGCCTGCATGGCGGACAAACCTGACCCACGATCTCAGGCCGCCATGATCTCCGGCAAAGGGGCACAGAGGCGGTACCAGCACGTGAATGTCGCCCTCCACCCGATCCTCTCTGCCTTTGAGCTTCACGATGCGATGCGAGCGAGCGTAGCCTACGAGCATTCCAGTGAACGCGAAAAATCTAGTCAGCTGCCCAACCTTCGCATCCATTGCTTGGGGCGCCTTGAAACCCTTGGCTGACCCTCCCTTCTCCCCTCCAGACAGTTTGCAGCGTGAATTGACGACCACATGCCACCTGCTGGGAGAACTTGGGATCGGCAGTTTAGAAGAAAATTTGAAAGCTCTGAACCTGCTGAGCGAACTCAAGGAAATGACCCAAAAGAAGGATCTAGAGCTCCGAAGGTATTTCAGAAAAGATTTTAAGTTGGGAGCAGCTTGCCACACTCAGGAGAGCAGGCAGCTGTGGTTTTGCAGAGGCCAAGGGTGCAAGGGTCCACTGAGGCGGGGGAGGGGAGTGGGTAAAGCACCTCCCAAGTCAGTGCAAACCCCTGTGTGCGTTCTCCAGCACACATGGGAGAAAGGGGGCACTAACAGCCCCAGCCCTTTACTTTCTCAGAGTGACAGCACTCCAGGTGCCCTTGGATCGGCTGTTCACGCTTTAAGTGTCTCCTGGGGTGATCTTAGAACTTGTTACTGGAGTGTAAATGCATGGAGAACAGGCACAGACCTTGACAGTATAGCCCGATGGGTTTCACATGCGTGTGCCCCAGGTCCCAGTGCTCCCCACAGCCAGCTCCCCCACCGGCATCTTGCCCGCAGGGGATTTTCTTCACTCTGGGGCTTTCCTTCTCTTCTTCGGTATAAGAATCTTGTGGTGTTCTCCTTTGTGATGTTCAATTTACTTCCTGAAATGCCTAGAACACTGGAAAGGTACTCTTGAAGAACAGCCGGGTGCATACTGGGGCATTTGCTGCCCCTGTACGTGCCCTGAGATTGAAGGGGGACCCATCAGAGGGCTCCAGATGATAAGGGTCTCAGGTTCGGCTGGCCAGATACGCTCCTTTAGTGTGGATTTCCCCGCCATCGTGTATGCTGCGTGAGGACCACCCGGTTCCTTTGTGGCGTGGTCCCTGACATGGCGTCAGTGTTCCCGAGATCATCTTTTATGCCTGCCCAGTCCTGTTCTTACAGGCGTCTCTGGGTTCTGTTCAGACGGAGCTTCCCGCGTTTTCCCACGAACACACAGGAAGTAACCCCTTTCCCCACACCGCAGCCGTGAAGGCTGAGGTGCCCCGGCTGTCTGGCTCTTGGGCACAGAGAGCGAAAAGGCCTCACCTGCCCTGTTGTTTCTGCAGGAGCTTTGCCCAGGTGCTGGAACTCTCTGCCGAGGCAAGTAAAGAGGCGGCCTTGATCAACCAGGAGGCCTGGGAAGAGACCCAGGGCCTCACGGCCTCCAGCCAGTGGTATTTCAATCAAGAAGGCGCCTGCGGGGAAACTCCGGGACACGTCAGGCCTCCGCTCTTGCTGGCCACTAGTGAGCCGCGCACGGTGTGAATCTGTGTGCAGGCCGTGTCCCCTGACACAGCTGGGGACCTCTGCAAACTGTAGGGAAGAAAGCCCGTCCCCTGCCACTGGCTCAGGGCACACGTGTGCTGTGGTGGCACATGTGCGATGCTCTGGGAGCTCGAGCACTTTAGACGCTAATTCAGCAGAATAGCTGTTTTGTATGAGCATTTCGCCTGATATTTAAAAAATAAAACTTTTGCAATCGCGCCTTAGTTTCTACTTAAGCGGCCCGTGGAAGGCACGCGGTATCTTAAGTTCTAAACAGCTGGTTCTGAGCCTCGGGACGACGTCTGGGACGTTAGGAGTGTTTCACTTGCAGGGTGATTTCACGTCCTTCAGTGATTGGGCTGCTTCTGTCTACTGTCCGACAGCAAGTTGGAAGTTGGACGTTCTCCACCCAGTCCAGAATCCCGGCACTGTTTGTTGCTGGACGCGCAGACGGGCTTTTGCCATAAGCTGCGGTCCACACCCCACACCCAGGAAGGCGCAGAGACTCGGCCCAGCCAGCCCACCAGCCCCTGTCTACACTGCGTGGGCTCTGGCCGTCTTGGTGCTCCCCAGGTAGCGAGCCTCCATTGGTGTTTGCTGGTTCCCGTTTACACACCTGTGCCACAGCTCTGGGTACCGGCACGTTCCCCAGAGAGACCCAGTATCCGTCCCCATCACGCGTTCGAGTAAGAGAGACAAAGCCACTGTCCCTCACGCCGTTCAAACGGGGCTGCTCTTGTTCGGCTTTCACCTTTGTCCCACCGACCCGAGCAGCCCTATCCGGGGCCTCCCCAGCAGGTTTGGATTTACAGCTGCGGGCAGACCTGGGGAGACGTCCTAGCCGTTCTGTCAAACAGCCAGTGACTGAGACCAGCTCTTCCCATCAAGCCTGTTGAAACGTTCTAGTTTCTGTCCACACGTCCCCCATCATTCTCAGCCTGCACATTCCCAGTCCCTGCGTCCATTCAAAGCCCCCTCTGGGGCTTCCCGTGGAGTTTCTGTATCAGAGTTCCAGGAGCTTTTCTCCCAGCCCCTGACCGCCTCCCACCCCCCTCCCCCATTTGTGTGCAGAAAGTGTTGGGTCCATAGAAGGGGACACCCAGGAACCCGGGTCCCTTTCTCGGTCGTTACCTGCAGTTACCAACCCGCTTATTGCCCTGCAGGCCCTGTCTCCCCAGTTTTTAACAACCAGTGTTTTCAGTCTGCTGTCAAACTGTTACTCTGCGGAGGACCTCTCTCTGCCTGTTGCTGGATATTATGGGATATAAGCGTGTTCCCGGTCTGATGGAACGTGACTCGGGTCCAAACTCACAAGTTCCGTTCCGGTTCCCCTATAGCACTCTGGGCACCCACGTGTACCACTGGGTAAGCAAAGCCCCTTCAGAATTGGTGTCTCTTCCCATCAGGACCCATTTTTTTTTTTAATTTTTTTTTTTTTAATGTTTTTTATTGAGAAAGGGAGACAGAGTATAAGCGGGGGGTGGGGCAGAGAGACAGGGAGACACAGAATCCAAAGCAGGCTCCAGGCTCAGAGCTGTCAGCACAGAGCCCGACGCGGGGCTCGAACTCACGAGCCGCGAGATCATGACCTGAGCTGAAGCCGGACGCTTAACCGATTGAGCCACCCAGGCGCCCCAGGTATGTCCTATTCTAATGCACCCCTCAGATTCCCATAGTGACTTCCACAGGGCTGCGCCCCGTATGGGCGTCCCTTCTGTAGGCCGGCTTTCCCCTGCCATTTGCCGGATTCTATGGCCAGTGGCCACGACCCCCAAGTCGAAGACCCCAGAGAGAGGGACTCTTGGTACTGCTTAAGTCTCCCATGGCCGCTGAGAAAAGAGTGCGGTTCAGCCCCCCCCCCCGGACTGATTTGTACCTTCTCTGGTGAGAGTGCTGGCCTTCCAGACAGGCCAATAGCTTGGCCATTGTTGTCCATAAGCCGCACAGCTCCTCGTCAGTTGAGAGCTGCTTATAGGGCACGCTTTTAGTGACAATAGAATCTGGCAGCTGTTCACACGGCTTCACAGCCCGTCCCAGGGGAAAGAGGCTCCCTGCCCACTCATATCTCGAGTATCTACTCCTCTCATTTCCTCAGCACGGTTGTGCGTGGAATTAGTAAAGTGTGGGCATTGCTGTCACCGATAGAGTGTTTCTCCGACACCATCAAAAACACGATGGGAATGGCAGGTTTCGAGAATATTTCATATCCTGGGCGCCTGGGTGGCTCAGTCGGGTCAGCATCTGGGCTTCAGCTCAGGTCGTGATCTTACGGTTCGTGAGCGCGAGCCCCGCATCGGGTTCTTCCCCGATCAGGATCCCCGATTCGGATCCTGTGTCCGCACCCCCCACCCCCCGCCCCCAGTGCCTCCCCCTTGCGTGCACATGCACTCTCTCTGTCAAAAATAAACATTAAAAAAAAATATTTCATATCCTTTAGTTACAGAAGGAGGCTTCATTAACCAGAAGTCTGGGAAGAGAACAAGGAAGTCCATTAGTATTTCAAGGGAGAGAGCACCACTGGGAAATCTCGGGGAGAGCTCGAGAGCATGCTCCCCTCAGGTGACAACGTGCTTCGTGCCTCCTGAACCCACACCCAGGCCACGTTCACTAACCCGAGTGAAGACCTCCCTGCAAACAGCTGGGAAAAGCACATTCCTACGACGCTTGTTCAGAGAGGGCTTTTCAGTGATGGGTATGTGATACTCAGTGAACTTGACCACTTTATGCACTTGTTATAGCTATCTGTATGGTCACTGGTTTTTTTTTTTTTTTTTAATTTTTTTTTTTTTTTCAACGTTTATTTATTTTTGGGACAGAGAGAGACAGAGCATGAATGGGGGAGGGGCAGAGAGAGAGGGGGACACAGAATCGGAAACAGGCTCCAGGCTCTGAGCCATCAGCCCAGAGCCTGACGCGGGGCTCGAACTCACAGACCGCGAGATCGTGACCTGGCTGAAGTCGGACGCTTAACCGACTGCGCCACCCAGGCGCCCCTTTTTTTTGATATTTTAAAAATGAACCCCTTTTGCTATTCAAGTCTCTGTTTTCTGTGTATAGGGGGCTGCTGAAAGTTATGATACTTTTTTTTTTTTTTTTTTTTTTTATGATACCTTTTTAAGTTTACTTACTTTGAGAGAGAGCAGGCGCATGTGAGTGCCCGAGCAGGGGAGGGGCAGAAAGAGAAGGAGCGAGAGGATCCCAAGCAGACTCTGTGCTGTCCGCATGGAGCCCAGCTCGGGGCTGGATCCCACAAACCGTGAGATCGTGACCTGAGCCCAAATCGAGAGTTGGACACCTAACCGACTGAGCCACCCAGGTGCCCCACGATATTGTGACTGATAGTAAGAAATAATATGTTTGGTCTTCACCTGGATTTTGGGCAGAGCTCCGACCACCCTTGCAAACCACTAAGTGATGAGAAGGAAAAAGGTGTATTTTGCTGTTAACCAGGCGACTTTTGGAAAGCCCCTAGGTAACGTAAGGATGGGGAGAACCAACTGTGGTGGCTAGAGGGTTGGAACTTTGAGCTCCACCCGACCCCCAACATCCCCGTCTTCTGGGAGAGGTGAGGGGCTGGTGATTGAGTTCAGTTGCCAAGGGTCAGTGTTTGAATCAGCCATGCTCGTGGGATGAAGCCTCCATAAAACCCCAAAAGGATAGGATTCAGAGAATGTCTGGTCTGCTCGGTGAGCTTAAGGAGGTGCTGGGAGGGTGCACGTGCAGGGAGGCCATGGAAGCTACATGCCCTTTCCCCCCCTACCTTGCCGGACGCATCTATTCTATCAGGCTGTCCCTGAGTCATATCCTTTTATAGTAAATTGGTGATATACTGAATGAGTAAGCAGTTTTTCTTAGTTCTGTGACTCACTCTAGCACATTAATGGAACTCGAGGGAAGAGGTCGTGGGAACCTCTGATTTTATAGCCCGTCAATCAGAAGCGCGGAGAACAACCTGGACTGGTGATGGGCAGCTGAAGTGGAAGACAGCCTTTTAGGACTGAACCCGGAGGCAGTGGGCCTCACACTGTCTCCGTGTAGGTCGTGCCCGAGTTGAGTTAAATTGTAGGACACCCAGCTGGGCGTCCTAGAATTGCTTGGTGTCGTGGAGGGAAAACTCACACATTGTAATTGGTATCAGAGTAAGACTTGTGTTGTCTGACACTCTTTGAACAGCCCGTCCTGAGCCTTGGGTATGGGGCTCACTGTGCGGCCTCTGTGTACGATGGGAAGGTTGTGCTCAGAAAATGTTTATATTGGAGGAGGCTTAAAGGGTAGACATTGTTTTCGTGAATGTACCCATCTAACGCATCCTTTCTGCTTTCCCTCTTCAAACACTGTTAGGGCTGAGGATAAAGAAAAAAAGAGGTGTATTCAAACAAGATGGTGGAAAATAAAGCACGATTATATCGATCAATGCAGAAAAGGCACTTTGCAAGATGCAACACCCTTTCATAATAAAAGCGCTCAACAAAGCGACTTAGGGAAGCTACCTCAACATAATAAAGGCCATATATGAAGAACCCACAGATCACATCACACGTCATACTCAACATACTCAACAGTGAAAGACTGAAAGCTTTTCCTCTAAAATTAGAAGCAAGGATCTCCACTTTCACCGTTTTTATTAAACATAGTACTATGGAAGTCTCAGCCAGGGCAATGAGGTAAGAAGAATAAAAGCCATCCCGGTAGGAATTGAGGAATTAAAATCATATCTGTTTGCAAATGACATGATAGTATACGAAGAATCCTAAAATTCCACACATACACACACACACACACACACACACACAACTGTGAGATCTAATAAATGAATTCAGCAAAGTTGCAGGATACAAAATCAACACTCAGAATTCAGTTGTGTTTCTATACACTAACAATGAACAATCCAAAAGGGAAATTAAGAAAATAATCCACTTGCAAGAGGACCACAAAGAATAAAATGCTTAGGAATAAACTTAACCAAGAAAGCAAAAGACGTGTAAACTGAAAACTAGAAAACTTTAGTGAAGGAAAGAAGACACAAATAAATGGAAAGACATCCCATGTTCATAGACTGGAAGTCGTAGTGTTGTTAAGATGTCACTATTACCCTAAGTGATCTATAGATGTAATGAGTCCCTGTCAAAAGGCCAACAGCATTTTTTAAGAGAACGAATAAAATCCTTCCCAAAAATGCATATGGCACCTCAAGGGTAACAAAGTTGGGAGGTCTCAATTTGTGATTTCAAAACTTACTCCAAAGCTACAATAACATAGTATGGTGCTGGCATAAAGACAAACATGTAGAACAGTGGAATAGAATAGAGGGCCCAGAAGTAAAACCTCACATATATAGTCAAATTCTTTTCAATGAGGGTGCCAAGACCATTCAGTGAGGCAAGAGGAGTCTCTGCAACAAAGGGTGCTGGAAAAACTGGATATCCACATGCAAAAGAATGAAATTGAGGGGCGCCTGGGTGGCTCAGGCGGTTGAGCGTCCAGCTTCAGCTCAGGTCATGATCTCGTGGTCTGTGGGTTCGAGCCCCGCGTCGGGCTCTGTTGCTGACAGCTCAGAGCCTGGAGCCTGCTTCGGATTCTGTGTCCCCCCTCTTTCTCTGCCCTTCCCCCACTCATGCTCTGTCTCTCCCTGTCTCAGAAATAAATAAACATTAAAAAAATTTAAAAAAGAATGAAGTTGACCCCTTACTTAGCACCATACACAAATGGTAACTTAAAATGATCAAAGACCTAAACATTAGACCTAAAATGATAAAACTTAGAAGAAAACAGAGGAGGGGGGGGCGCCTGGCTGGTTCAGTCAGTAGAATGTGCAACTCTTGATCTCAGGGTTGGGAGTTCGAGCCCCACGTTTGGTGTAGAGATTACTTAAAAAAGAGAAAAAAAAAAACTAAACAGGGAAAAGCTTCACGACATTGGATTTGGCGAGGATTTCCCGGCTGTGACACCAAAAGCACAGGAAACAAAAGTACAAACAGACAAAGTGGACTGTATCAAAATTTTAAAATTCTGTGCATCAAAGGACATGATGAACAGAGTGCAAAGGCAACCTGTGAAATGGTAAACAATATTCACTGAACAAATATATGGGAAGGGACTAATATCCAGAGTACATAAAGAACTCCTGTAACTCAACAACAACCAAAAAACCCCCAAATAATCGAAGGAAGAGACGAAGGACTCGAACCGACCATTCTCCAAATGGCCAACAAACCTATACAGAAGCTCAACATCATAGTCATAAGGGGAGATGCGGATCAAAACCATCATGAGATACCACCTCACACCCATCCGATGGCTACAATCAAAATAGCAAGTGTTGGCGAAGATGGGAGACGTTGGAACCCTTGTGCGCTATGGGTGGGAATGTAAAAGTGATGTGGCCACTGTGGAAAGCAGTATGATGGTTCCTCAGAAAGTTAAGAATATAACCGCCATAGATTCAGCAATTCTACTTTTGGGTATATATCCAAAGGAAATGAAAGCAGGACCTTGAGGAGATTTTTGCACACCCGTGTTCACAGCCACACTCAGAACAGCCAAGATGTGGAGGCAACCCATGTGGCCGTAGGCAGACGGATGGATTAACAAAATGTGACCTACCTACACAGAGGAATATTATTCAACCTTAAAAGAGGAAGGAACTTCTGGCACATGCCACAGCGTGGAGGGACCTTGAGGACATTATGCTAAGTGCAATGAACCAGCCACAAGGATAAATACTGTGTGATTCCACTTAATACGAGGCCCCTAGAGTAGTGACGTTCAAAGAGATTGAAGGTAGACGGGGGTGGGGGGGGGTTGGGGAGTCAGTGCTTCGTGGGGACACAGTTTCAGTTTTGCGAAATGACTGGTTGCGTAACAACGTGAATATACTCAACACCACTGAACTGTCTGCTTGGAAGTGGTTAAGATGGTAAATTTCATGCATTTCCCACCACAATAAAAAAATGTAAACGATACGGGGAGGGTCATTCTTCACACTCCAGGAGGAAGGTAGAGAAAATAGCGGCAGAAGAAACTTCCAAGATGTGTGTGTGGTGAAGAATTAACCTGGCCTAAGAGAGGTCGGGCCTTTGCTCTTGGCTCTTGGGAGGTGACCTCCAGTCCTCTGGAATGTTCTGCCTGACAAGAATGTGTGTTTGTCTGCGGGTTATGGCCCACAGCATTTCAGTACTGCCTCTGGAGGAGATTGGAGACTGAATGTCAGCCATGTGGGCCATAGATGACCAAGCCCCAACAAAACTGGGCACCAAGGCTCAGGCAAGATCCCTTGGTCGGCAAGATTGGTGCGCATTGTCGTGCAGTGTGGTTGGGGGGGAAGAACTGCCATCTGTGACACCCCGGGGAGAGGGTAACTGGGGGCTCCGCATTTGGACCCCCTCTGCGCCCTGCCCCGAGCATCTCTTTCCAGCTTCCAGTGAGTTCTGTGAGCCCCTCTAGTGAATTACCAAACCTGACAATGGTTTAGGTGTCAGATATGAGGACAGTGGTGCTGCCTCTGTGGAAAGCAGTATGGCGGCTCCTCAAAAACTTGGACATAGAATTAGCATGTGACTCAGTCCTTCCAGCCCTAGGTATGGACCTCAAAGAACTGAACACAGAGAACTCAGAGATCCTTGAGCACATCGTTCATAGCAGGACTATCCACCATAGCCAAAAGGTGGAAACAACCCAAATGCCCATCAGTGGGTGAGTGAATGACCAGAATGGGGTGCATCCAAACAATGGAATATTGGTCCTAAAAAGGAATAAAGCAGGGATATATGCTGCTATGTGGATGAACCCGAAAGAAGCCAGACATAGAAGGTCACAGAGCGTGTATTCCATTTGAACATTTCTATGAAATGTCCGGAATAGGTAAATTCATGGAGACAGAAAGCAGGTTAGTGGTCAGGGGCTCGGGGAGGGGGGTGGGGAGGAGTGACTGCTCACAGGGATGGGATTTCCTTTGGGGTGATGAAAGATTCTGGGACTAGATAGAGGTGATGGTTGCACAAGTCTGTAAATATAGTAGAAACCACTTGTAGGGGGTCACATTGTGCCCCCCCCCCACCAAGATACATTCATCTGGACTCACACTGAGACCCTAATTTGGAAAGAAGGCTCTTTGCAGATGTGATTCACATAAGGATCTCAAGGTGAGATCATCTTGGATTGGCAGTGGGTCCTAAATCCAGTAACAGGTGACTGTATACGAAAAGCACAAGGGGAAACAGACACAAGGCACAGAAGAGAAGGCCGTGAGATGAACGAGGCAGAGGCGGGGATAACGTAGCCAAGGGCTCACGGCAGCCTCCAGAAACCGGGAGCATGGGACGGATTCTCCCTCGGAGCCTCCAGAAAGAATCAACCCCACCCTCACTCTGGTTTTAGGTTTTTTTTTTTTTATTATTTGTTTGTTTGTTTGTTTGGCCTCCAGAAGAGTAAATTTCAGTTGTTTTAAGTCTCTCGTTTGTGTGAATTTGTTACGACAGCCTTCGGAAACAATAACACCACCCAACGATACAATTCACAGTGGGCGGCACGCACACATAAGCACACACGTGTGCTTGCACGCACAGACACACACACACACATAAACTCTGCTCCTCCTGCGGCCGTCCACACGGTCCAAACTCCTAGCCCTGAGGGCTGCTGCTGCTGCTCTGTCTGCAGGATGCAAGAGTGTGATCTTCTGCCATATGCACCTTCTTCCCTCTGCTCTTTTTCTTTTCTCTGGCAGGTTTCGGACTATTCATCTTCCCGGTACTTCCCTCCATCCTTTAGCCTGCAATGACGATTGTGAAATTGTGCCTCCCACCGTGTAAAATGGGGGCCGTGGTACATCCTGCCTGCTTCAGTCAAGCAAGGGCCCCAGAGCATCTGCGGAAGGAACAGATGGTGCGCACGATACCCTCTGTTGTGCCGGGAACTAAGCTTAAAAGGATTTAAGGCACCACCGTGCATTGTGAACATGAATCACGTGGGAAGATCGCCATGATTTCTTACAGGAAAACAGAAGGGGTCAAAATAGTGTGTAGGATACGGAGCAGTTTGTGTGGAGGCTTCTAAAAAAAAAAAACCTGGAAAGAGAAACAAAAACGTGTGGAGAGACGCGGCCTCCAGGGTCGGGGGTTGGGGACTCTGGGGGAGGAGGGACGCCTGCTTGTTATCCTTTTTGTTGCCTTTTCCACTGCCTTCACATTTCCGTCAAACATTTTCCCATCCGCACTATCGCATTTCCCCGAGAAATGCGAGCAACCGAAGGAAAGCCAGCAGGCTTGTTAATTACCGCCGTTCTAGTGGGTGTCTGGTGGTATCCTTGTGGGTTTGATGTGCATTTCCTTAACGACTGGTGACTGTGGGGCGTCTTTTCAAGTATGTGTCGATCGCTTGTGTATCTTCTTTGGAGAACTGCTGTCTTAGTTTGGGGTGCTCTAACAAACAGGCCAGACACGGGGGGGCTTAAACCACATTTATTTCTCAGGCTTCTGGAAAGCTGGGGAGTCTGAGATCGTGTTTGGATTCTTGCTGAGGGCCCTCTTCCTGATTTATAGACAGTCATCTTCTAGGAGCCTGGCAGAAAAGGAGAGAGGTCGTCTCTCTGACGTCTTTTCTTACAAAAAGGCACTAATCACACTCGTGAGGCTCCACCCTCGTGACCCAATCACTTCCCAGAGGCCCTGCCTCTTAATACCATCACACGGGTGGATTTAAATTTCAACCCCTGAATTTTTTTTTGGGGGGGGGGGACACAAATATGCACTCCTCTCTCTTTTTTTTAAATGTGTATTTATTTTTGAGAGAGAGAGAGACACACACACACACACAGAGTGCAAGTGGGAGAGGGGCAGAGAGAGAGGAAGACACAGAATCTGAAACAGGCTCTGAGCTGTCAGCGCAGAGCCTGACGCGGGGCTCATGAACCGTGAGATCATGTCCTGAGCCAAAGTTGGAAGCTTAACCGACTGAGCCACCCAGGCGCCCGAAAGTATCTCCCCCCCTTTTTTTCTTTTAAGTTTATTTATTTATTTTGAGAGGGAGGCAAATATCTCTTCAGATCTTTGTCCATATTTTTTGAAGATTCCATATGTAAGTGAGATCATACAGTATTTGTCTTTCTCTGACCTATTTCACTTAGCATAATGCCCTCAAGATCCATCCATGTGGTCACAAATGGCAGGGCTTCTTTCTTTTTTTATCGCTGAATAATATTCCAATATATATGCATTATATGTGTGTGTATATATGTCACAATCATATGTGTGTGTATATACACTGCATTTTCTTTATCCATTCATCTATCAGTGAGCACTTAGGTTGTTCCCATGTCGTGGCTATTATAAATAATGCTGCAATGAACTTGAAGGTGCAGATGTCTTTTTGAGTCGGTGATTTTGTTTCCTTTGGATAAATACCGGAAGCAGGGTGGCTGGATCATACGGGTGTCCGATTTTGAATCTTGTGAGGAACCTCCTTACTGTTTGCCACAGTGTGGCTGCCTCCGTTTACACTGTCTTTCTCAAAGGTTCAAAATAGCCAAAGTGAAAGCAGTGAATCACTCAGGTACTGTTGAGTAGAAATTGCACACACACCAAAAACATGGTTTGCAAGCCGGGAGCGCTCAAACTAAAACACGGGATGAGGCTCAGGGGTACATTGCTGTAAAGCAGGTTTTACAGGAAGAAAGCAATGGCTGTTTATGCCTCAAGGTGATTGATTACAATGTTACAATCTTCAGCGGGGCTACGGTCATATCAACCTTGGGAAACAGTTCAAGTTTAACTTACCATTTCCAGAGGCACAAGCAAAGTGATCCAGGTCAAGTTAGCCTTGCAAACTAAGCTGAATTTTAAGCTTTGCCTGCAGGCCTCAACTGGCTCTGTCTCAGGGAACTTTCAAGGCCGGTCTCTGTCCTTGATTTTAACACTGGTGCACAGAGACTCCCTTTTCTCTGCACCCTCGCCAACACTTGTTATTTCTTACCTTTTCGATAATAGCCGTTCTGACGAGGCGTGAGGTGGTATCTCGTGGTTGTGATTGGCATTTCCCTGGTGATGAGTGACATTGAGCATCTTTGCGTGGATCTCTGTCCACTTTTAAACTGTGTTTTTTTTAATTGAGTTGTGAGGGTTCTTTATATATTCTAGATAGAAATCCTTTGTCAGACATATGATTTGCAAATATTTTCTGCCTGTTGTGGGTTGTCTTTTGACCTTCTTGCTGGTGTCCTTTTGAAGCACAAAGTTTTGGGGGTGCCCAGGTGTCTCAGTTAAGCGTTAACACTCACTCGGTTAAGTGTCCGGCTCTTGGTTTTAGCTCCGGTCATGATCTCGCAGTTCGTGAGTTCGAGCCCCGCGTCGGGTTCTGTGCTGACAGCTCGGAGCCTGGAGCTGCTTCGGATTCTGTGTCTCCCGTTCTCTCTCTGCCCCTCCCCCCACTTGCACTCTGTCTCTCTCTCAAAAATAAGTACACATTTAAGAAAATAAAAAATAAATGAAGCACAAAGTTTTTAAATTTAAGGAAATCTTGTTTCCTATAACCCATGTGTCCCAAAGGCTGCCTCCCATGCAGGATGCTGGTGGTGTTTCTGGGGGGTAGTGTGCCCCGCTTTGTACACAGCCCCTGTCCATTTCAGGCTGTGATTCTCACCCGGGACAGTTCTCCTCCCCGACCCCCAGGGGGCTTTGGGGGATGTGCGGGATATTTTGGGCTGCCACAACTCTTGGGTGGGGGAGGCTACTGGCCCCTAGTGGGTCGGCCCAGGGATGCCGCCTAACATCCTACGATGCACAGGGCAGCCCCCGCCCCCCACCGGCAAAGAATGATCCCGGCCCCAGATGTCCGTAGTACCCAGCTTGGGAACTGCCTGTTTAGGGTAGTTTCACGAGTGAAGCCCAGTGATTGGTGAGTATCAGGCGGCAAGATGAAGGCTGTGATTGGGCCCCCTGGTCAGCAAGAGGGGGGCTGAAGCAGGCGGAGGAGAGGAGACCCAAAGGAAGAAGTCACAGAGAGGCAGCCTTGAGGTCACTTGGGCCTCAAATCGTCCCGGGCGCCCGGGCTGGGAGGTGAGATAGAGCCTCGGTGCTCTGCCAAGTCCTTCTCAGCTGACAGGCGAACAGGGGTCCAGGGGGAGGGGAGCACGGCACCCTCCAGGGGCCACTGTCCGGCCGAGCGTTCACGGAGGAGATGAAATCGGGGCAGTGGACAGAGGGCTCTTCCAGCCTTGCCGTCCAGCTTCAAGGAGACTCTCCTGGCGGACTCTAGGGGGCAGCAAGGCCCCGGCTCGCCAGTATCCGCGTTTATCAGCCCTCTGGCCAGTTCTGTCAATTCAGATGAAATTGCTTGTGTCTTTGCACGCTCTAAAAAAAAAAAAAAAAAAAAAAAAAAAAAAAAAAAAAAAATCAACGTTCACAGATGATATTCGTATTTTACTATTTCTTCTATCTTAGTGGACTTCTGCGGACAGGCTTATTGTAGAAAATTGAGATAATCAAGGGGAGAGTTATCAACCATCCAGAATTGTCACCAGTAAGACCGGCACGATTCACATTTTGGAGCACAGAATTCCAATCGAATTTCAGACAATACAGAGTGGAAACGTACGTTCGTAACCTGCCTCTCTTTCGTCTGTAATATCATGGACATCTTTTTGCGTCAAGTACCCTTGAATGCCTTCACTCTTTTTTTTTTTTATGTTTATTTTTGAAAGAGATAGAGGGAGAGAGAGACACTGAGCGTGAGCAGGGGAGGGGGTAGAGAGAGAGACACACACACACACAAAATCTGAAGCAGACTCCAGGCTTTGAGCTGTCAGCACAGAGCCCAATGACCGTGGGGCTTGAACTCACTTGAACTCACAACCCGCAAGATAGGGACCTGTGGGGAAGTCTCCCCCCCCAATGCCATCACTCTTAAAGGCCTAGTGCGCTTTGTTTCACGTTTCAGTGGTGCACCGGGGCATTGTGCCTCTCCTGGAACCCCTCAGCTGAGCACTCTGGATGGTCGCCTGTCCTTGTCCAGCCTGTCCAGCTCTGTAATGTGGAACATTCTAGCACTGGTGGAGGTTTCAATGCTGGGGTTGTCGATCTTCATAGAGAACGCCACATCATGAGAAGATTAGGTCTGTTTGGAGCACTTCCAAGAAGGGAGATTTAATTTGTTGTTGTTGTTGTTGTTTTTTGTTTTTTTTTTTTTGTTTTTTTTTTTTGCCAAAGAACTTATAAGGCTCAGGCAGACACCTGGTCTTCAGGAAGGATGTGCTTGGGGGCCCCAGTGGGGTGAATGGCAGCCCCCCAGAAGTTACATCCATACCCCGACACCCGGAACCTGGGACTGCCTCCTGGTTTGGAAAAGGGTCTTTGCGGATATAATTAGGTGAGTCTCTTGAGATGAGATCATCCTGGGTCATCCATGTGGGCCCTAAATCTGATGCCGAGGGTCCTTAAAGGAGAGGCAGAGAGAGACTGAGACAGAGAGGAGGAGAAGGCCGTGTGGAGGCCGAGGCAGAGACTGGGGTGACACGGCCCCAAGCCGGGGACACCAGGAGCCCCCCCGAGCTGGAAGAGGCCAGGGAGGACCCTCCCTCCCCTAGAGCCTTCAGGGGGAGCATAGCCCCTGCTGGCACTTTGCTTTCAGACTTTTTGGCGTCCAGAACTGCGAGAAGGTAAATTTCTGTTGTTTTAAGGGGCCCATCTGTGGTTCTTTGCTGCAACAGCCCCAGGAAGCTAATACCGGATCCAGTCAGAGAAACAAAGGGACTTCTGTGTGGAAAAGAGGGTGCCGTGACTTTGGCCATGCCGGTTGGTCAGCTCCTAGGGACTCTGCTGCCCCCTGGGCTGACCCCTTTACTGGGGGGATCCTCTGGCCTGAGATTGTCTAGTGAGTTTGGACAGGAAGCGGTTTTCTTTCTTTCTTCTTAAAGACTTTATTTTATTTTTTTGGAGTTTATTTATTTATTTTGAGAGAGAGAGAGAGAGAGAGAGAGAGAGAGAGAATCCCAGGCAGGCTTTGCGCTGTCGGTACAGAGCTCGATGTGGGGCCTGATCTCATGAACCATGAGATCGTGACCTGTGCTGAAGTTGTCAGTCGGACTCAACCGACTGAGCCACCCAGGCTCCCCCGGGAAGTGGTTTTCAGACTTCTCCCCAGGCTGCCTCGAATCTAGGACAAGAACTGTGGCCACCAGGCTCTGAGATGAACCGGGAGATGCAAGGAAGAAACAGCCTGAACCTTCGAGAATGCCCCGATGTGACCGGTTAGAGCTGGATGCAGGCAGTCACCTGAGCACTTGCCTTGGCCAGGGGCCTGGGACTATGCCCAGGGGGTCGTGGCCCGGGGAGTGCGAGGCTGTGCTTGGATGCTTGCCCACCGTGCTTGGGTGACCGTGGGCTAAATGCCTCCATCCCCTTGGACCGCACACACATGTCCCCTACAAACGGGGACGGCGACAGCTACTTCCAAGGAAGCCAGCTTCTATACGCAGGCATCCGGCTGGATTTTTGTTTTATTTTCCTTCGATGAAGGCAGTGTGACAGACTCTCCACGTAGTATTTATCATTTCTAGGGTCTGAAAGTGTACAACCGGGTGGCCTCTCTACCCCCCAATTTTTCATCAACCCCCGCTCATCAAACCGTCACTCCCCACCAGCCCCTGCCCCCAGCCCCTGGTAGCCTCCGTCCTACTTTGGACTCTATAGATTTGCCTATTCTAGGGACCTTGCATAAGTGGAACCGTGCAGTATTTGTCCTTCTCTGGCTTACTGAACCATAGCTTTTGAACGAGCAAATTAACTATGAAGGGTGGTGTGGCTAAGTCACCTGGCAGGCCCCCACCGACCGCGGGCCCTGGGTTCCCTCCCTTCCTTCCTGTGCCTCATCTCCTGTGGAGAAGCCCTCTACCCCCGCTGCTCTGTCTCCAGCCCGCATTCCTGCCTTTTAGGCTAATTGGAACTGATTGGGTTCCAGAGAGTTCCGGAAGCCCCCCTCGGCGATCAGAGAGACCCCCGATGTCCCAAGGATTTGCTCAGTGAACTGCCAACCCCGAACAATTAAGAGCATTTGCTGGGATTGTGACCAGACGCTGTGGACCCAGAACTCGGGCCAGGCGCCCCCTCTGCGGACCCAGATTGCATTTGGCTTGTGAACGAACCCAGCATCCAGCTGTCCCCCCACCCCCATAAGGGACCCAGGCCGATGTTCATCTTTTGTCTTTCTTTGTGTTTTTTTCCTCCTCCCTGTGCTGAATCACCGGGTTCTGGTTCACGGCTGTCTGAAAGATCCGCTTAATTTTCCTTCTGGGGCGCCTGGGTGGCTCAGTCGGTTAAGCAGCCAACTCTTGATTTCGGCTCAGGTCATGATCTCACGGTTTGTGAGTTCAAGCCCTGTGTTGGGCTCTGCACTGATGGTGTGGAGCCTGCTTGGGAGTCTGTCTCTCTTTCTCTCGGCCCCTCCCCTGCTTGTGCTCTCTCTCTCTCTCTTTCTCTCTCTCTCAGAATAAAAATAAATAAACATTATTTTTCTTCTCACAATTGAACATTTTAGCAAAATCAGACTTTTGGGGAGTGCTGTGTTCTCCCACCCCGTGGGTGTCCCCGTGGCCATGAGGTGTCCCCTGCTGATAAGCGTGTGGCCGGCACAGTTCTCCCGGAAACACTTGGTTCGCAGCTGAAGCCTGTTCTCTCTCCTGAATCCAGCAAGGCAGCCGGGAGGTCCAGAAGGGGCATCGGCCGCTGCAGAACACGCCGTCCTCAGTCCCCAAACGCAGGCAGATGTGTTTCCTCTCTTGCTGCCCTTTGAGGAGGACACAGCCTCTGTCGTGGGCCGAATTGTGTCCCTCACCAATGCTACTACTGACCCCCGGAATTGCACGGCGCGACCTGATTTGGAAAGAGGGTCTTTTTGGATTTAACCAGGTTAAAATGAAGTCATTAGGCTGGGCCTTGATCCAGTGTGACTAGTGTCCTTAAAAAAAAAAAAAAGGCGAAATTTGGATACAGAGAGAAGAGACATGCACAGAAGGAAGACGGGGAGAAGAGGTGGAGGCAGGAGGAGGTAGAGGCAGAGATTGGGGTCACGCGGCACCAGCCAGGGAACGCCAGAGTCCCCAGGGGCCGCAAAAGGCCTGGAAGGATCCGCCCCTAGAGCCTTCAGAGGGAGCATGGCCTTGCTGATACCTTGATTCTGGACTTCTGGCCTCCAGAACTCTGGGGTAATAAATTCACATTGTTTTTTGTTTTTTTTTAAATTTTTTTAAACGTTTATTTATTGTTGAGAGACAGAGCGTGAACAGGGGAGGGGCCGAGAGACAGGGAGACACAGAATCTGAAGCAGGCTCCAGGCTCTGAGCTGTCAGCCCGGAGCCCGACGCGGGGCTCGAACTCATGAGCCATGAGATCATGACCTGAGCTGAAGTCGGACACTCAACTGACGGAGCCACCCAGGCGCCCCAAAATTCCTATTGTTTTATGCCCCCCAGTTTACGGTGCTTTATTCAGTAGTCCAGGACACTCACATCGCAGTAGAAGCCGAGGGCTCCTGAAGCGGCTGACCTTGCAGGTGCCGCTTCCCATCCGAGGTGCGACCCAGACCTCAGATGGCACCCTCCAGCCCAGGGCCTGCCCCAGACAAGGGGTCCCCCCACACAGAAACACTCATTCCGACCCCCACGCCCGCCCCACTTCCCCTGCTGAGGTTGGCCAGTTTGCTCAGTCAGGACATTTTTTAAAAATATATTTATTTATTTAAGTCATCTCTACACCCAACATGGGGCTTGAACTCACAACGCCGAGATCAAGAGCTGCGTGCTTTTCTGACTGAGCCAGTCAGGCGCCCCCAGGGCATTTTAACACATGGCTTCCTCATCACGTGACTTCCAACACCAAAAGCAGATTTCGAAGAGGTCCCAGCTATTTTGCCCATTTTTCACGTTCCCAGAAATCCTGTTCTTTTTTTTCTAACTGAAATGCACCTCCCAAACAAGTATTTCTCCCCTATAAAGATTTCCTGTTGGTTCTGGGCCCTTAGAAAATATTTTGTGCCTTTGAGAAACATCCCTGTGTTTTAATTTGTATTAGAACAGCGGATATGCTTGTTGCAAAAAGTACGTGAGATCAAGAGGGTCTCTCTAGTTTTCTCTGAGGGTTTGGTGTGGATCCTTTCCGATACGTGTATGTATCTATTTTTATTTTTTTAGAGAGCGGGAGAGTGTGTGCAGGGGAGAGTGACAGAGGGGGAGAGAGAGAGCGTGTGTTTTAAGTAGGCGGGCTCAATTCCACGACCCAGGGATCATGACCCTTGAGCCAAAATCGAGAGTCAGATGCTCAACCGACTGAGCCACCCCGGAGCCCCCTGCGTATGTATCTTTCCACGGGTACACGCTTGTTATTCAACCGAAAGGTATTCATGTGCAAAAAAAGATCGCCCAAAGATCCCTGCCTTGTGGGGCTTACCCTGTAGTGAAGGGAGCTAGACAACACACGGTAAACACGGTAAATAAGTTATCTGTTACATCAGATGGTAGTTCTGTGAACAAGGAACGGAGCTGAGAAAGCTGTGAAGGTGAGGACACCGGGGTGTGAGAGCAGCAACCGTACATCTTACCAAGAAGAGGGTGAGGAGGTTTGCCATGAAGGCATCCAGCTGACGTGTGTTCCAGGCAGCGAGAGCAGCCAGTGCAAAGGCCCTGAGGCAAGAGCGCCTGGGTGGGAGGAGGAGCCTTCGGGAGTTTTGGAGCAGAGGAGTGGGTATTCTGCCATCTGTTTGCCAGGACGGGGACTGGGAGACCTGTGGGGGCTGCGTCGTCTAGGCAGGTGATGATGGGGCTCACCCGGGGCAGGACAGCAGAGCTGAGGAGAAATGGTCACATTCTGGAAACTCTTTAAAGATAGAGGCAGCATGACTGCCTCAGAGGCAGCAGGGAGCTGCTGTCCACAGTTTTTGTCCCGTTCTTCAGTTTCCGTACAAAAATGGAATTATTATCCTCAAATTATTATCCTCAAATTATTATCCTCAAATTATTATCCTCAAATTGTGCGGGATGGCCAGGAATTGGCAAACTAGAGCCCCCAGGCCAAAGCGGACCTGCAGCCTGGTTTTGTAAATAAAGTTTCATTGGCACACAGCTACTCTAATTCATTTACACACTGCTTATGGACGCTTTCCTTCTCCGACGGGGTTGAGCCGTGAACTTCCTGTATGGGCTATCCCTCACTTTACTGCGCCTCGCTTATGCCACTGTGCAGATGACATGTTTTTCACAAACTCAAGGTTTGTGGCAACGGCAACCTTGCATTAAGCAAGTCTATCAGCACCGTTTTTCTAACAGTGTTTGCTCATTTTGTATCTGTCTGTCATATTTTGGTAGTTCTCGTGATATTTCGAACCTGTTCGTTATCGTTGTGTTTGTTACGGTGATCTGTGATCAGTGATTACAACTCACTGAAAGCTTAGCACTTTTTAGCATTTATAAAGTATTTAAAATTTTTTTTTAAGTTTATTTTTGAGAGAGAGAGAGAGAGAGAGAGAGAGAGAGAGAGAATCCCAAGCAGGCTCCGTGTTGTCAGCACAGAGCCCGACACGGGGCTCCATCTCACGAACCACGAGATCATGTCCTGGGCTGAAATCAAGAGTTGGACGCTTAACCGACTGAGCCACCCAGGCGCCCCCGTCCCCACGTGTCCTTATGAGAGGGAAGCAGAGGACAGTCTCACACAGCATAGGCGATGAGGCCACAGAAGCAAGAGGTTAGAGTAATGCAGGAAGGGGCCACGAGCCTGAAACTCTGGTCACACTGCTTCTATTTCCATCCAGATGCCAGGGAAGGCAAGGACACGAATTCTCCCCTGGAGGCCCCAGAAAGAGCCAGCCTTGTCGACACCTTGACCGTAGCCTAATGCCGCTGACTGCAGACTTCCGGCCTCCAGACCGTAAGGGGATACGTTCGTGTTGTTCCAGCCTCCAGGTTCACGGCAATTTGTTACAACAGCCATGGGAAGCAGATACAGTTGATCCTCGAACAACGAGGGGGGTAGGGCGGCTGACATTTCCTCCCCCCACCATCCCCCTTAGCCCACGGTCAGAAATCTACAGATAACATCCGACTTCCCCAAGACTTAGCTGCTAATACCCCACTGGTGACCAGAAGCCTTACCAATAGCACACATAGTCAATTAACCTACACCTCGTATGTCACATGTATTCTATTCTGTATTCTTACGATAGAGCAATCTAGAGAAAAGAAGATCTTAGTACGAAAATCATAAAGAGGATGGGGGCGCCTGGGTGGCTCAGTCGGTTGGGCGTCCGACTTCAGCTCAGGTCATGATCTCACGGTCTGGGAGTTCAAGCCCCATGTCGGGCTCTGTGCTGACAGCTCGGAGCCTGGAGCCTGCTTCGGATTCTGTGTCTCCCTCTCTCCCTGCCCCTTCCCCGCTCACCCTCTGTCTCTCTCTGTCTCTCCAAAATGAATAAACGTTAAAAAAAAAATTAAGAAAAAAAAAAAGAAAATCATAAGGAGGAGAAAACACATTTACAGTCCTGTACTGTATCGAAACAACCGTGTGTCTTAAGTGGACCCGCCCACGTGAAATGTGTATTGTTCAAGGTCAGCTGTACAGCTGGCACAGATTGTTTGGCAAGTTGTTCTTTCACTGAACAATCTGTCCTGTATCTTTCCGTGTCAGCACATCTGGCTCCTCTTTGCTCTTTATATCAGCTACCTGCTATCTTGTCGGGTGGACACGACCTTGTTTACTTAGTCCTTCTCCCCTCCTGATGGGCATTTAAGGTCCCTCCAAGGTTTCGCTGTTGCCCCGTCCGGTCACAGCTTGGTATGCGAGCGTTCATTAACTGCATTTGGTCTTTTTCCCTCTTTTTGACTGATGAAAAATGACTCATGTGTGTTCCTGATGAAAAGGGCCCTGGGGCTTATCCGCCTCCACCCCCCGCCACCCCCCCTCCCCCCCGCCCTACCCCCACCCCTGGCTCTGCTCCCTCCACGACCGGCCTGGGACCCGTTCCCAAACAGCTCACTCAGCAGATGTTTGATGATTTCAGAAAGCGAGAGGGTCGCGGGTCACGTCCATCACCTCTGTGCAGAGCCCCCTAGGACCGCGCCCCCCCCCCCCCCCCCCGTGCTGCCTGGCGAAGCCGAGTCGGGAGCCTCGCCAACATCGTGACCACACGGGCTTCCACCTTTCTTGTCTCCTCAGTCCCTTCCGTAGAGGGCTAGCTCCGCTTACAAAGCAAACAAATATTTTCCTGTCGGCACCACACTTTTCCCCGGAGACCTAAAAGCTTCTGGGCTCCGGGTCCCGGGCTGCCCTGGCCACGGGCCAGCGATTCGCGCGCTCACACAGCAGCATCCCATCCGCCCCAGCCTCCCCGAGCGGCTGCGAGAGGCCTGGGGACACCAGGCCATTAGGATCAACATCCTAGTCTGTCCTGTCCGCGGATAGGGCATCAGGGATGAACAGGTGAAGGCAGATAAGTGGAGTTCCAAGGGGGACCTGACCAGTGGCCCAGCCAAAGCGCTTTGCAGTTACTCTGCAAACGAGACATGTTCTTATGGAGTTTCGGAGACACGTTAGGCAAAAAGACGTGTGACGCGACAGGTATCCCTCGCAGAGAGAGACAAGGCTTTATGCGCTTTCCTATCTCAACGCCTGTGTCCTGGTGGCTGGAGGGAGTTTGGGGTGCTGCCCGGCCTTGTTCTGAGCTGTTCCCCGTAGCTCGTCTTCACCCCCTTGAATGTCTTGGCATCTCACGTCTCTTTGTGTCTCCTTTGATAACGAGGCATCCGGGTAAGATGTGAGCACTGGAGCCTGAAGACCCTAACTCCAATGGAGGCCGCATTCTCCGGTTCCAGAGTCCGGATTAGGACTCGGACATCATTTGGGGAGGTTGCGGGGGGGAGGGGGGCGGGGGGATGGACTTCAGCTCACTACAGAGGCCAAGCTCAAGATTCCCCAATTCTGGGGCGCCTGGGTGGCTCAGTCGGTTGAGCAACCGACTTCGGCTCAGGTCACGATCTCACGGTTTGTGAGTTCGAGCCCCGCGTCGGGCTCTGTGCTGGCAGCTCAGAGCCCGGAACCTGCTTCGGATTCTGTGTCTCCCTCTCTCTCTGCCCTTCCCCCGATCATGCTCTGTCTCTCTCTGTCTCAGAAATAAAAAAAAACATTTAAAAAAATTAAAAAGAAAAGATTCCCCAATTCTAACAGCACCCAACTTTTTACTGACCAAGCTTTCAAAATGGCGAATGAAATAATCGTGGCTATTATAAAACAGATCATTTGCGGATTATTAATGGTAAATAAAAGATCTCTTTCTTAGTGGAAGTATTGTAGACTTAAATTGGGCTCAGTTATACGCTCCTAGTGTAGCAAACAATCGGGGGATGGCTTACTTTGTGTATGAGGTGCAAAATGTAGTCGGAGCACTAATACCAACAGAGGCTTTAACATTTCTTTGAGATCCTCACAGATTAGTGCATCAGACTGAAAAACAGCCCCTTGCTTTCTTTTGTGTTTTCCTCCCTTCCTTCCTTCCTTCCTTCCTTCCTCCTTCCCTTTTCTTTCTTTCTTTCTTTCTTTCTTTCTTTCTTTCTTTCTTTCCTTCTCCTTCCATTTCCTTCCTTCCTTTCTTTCTTTCTTTCTTTTTCTTTTTTTCTTCCTTCCTTCCTCCTTCCCTTCTCTTTTCTTTTTTTCTTTCTTTCCTTCTTCCTCCTTCCCTTTCATTCCCTTCCCTTTTCTTTCTTTCTTTCTTTCTTTCTTTCTTTCTTTCTTTCTTTCCCTTTTCCTTCCTTCCTTCCTTCCTTCCTTCCTTCCTTCCTTCCTCTCTTTCTTTCTTTAGAACATTTAAGTTGGGGCCAAGTCCCAAGTCTGCCATTTTGAGGAACTCCCACAGGTACAGGGGAGCTGCCAGCCTCCCATCCCCCCACGAGGATAGAACCAGCCATGCAGAGGCTGCTGGGAACAGTGTTCCAAGCAGAGAGGGCAAGGCCAGTGGCAGAAGGGCAGAGTGTGGCTGGAGGGTGTGTGCGAGGGGGGCGGGGTGCTGTGAGATCCGGGCTCTAACTGGGCAGCCAGTGTTTCTGGAATGCAGCCCCCTTGTCTGAGGACTGGGGACAATAGTTGTCCTTGCTGAAGGTGGTTATGAAAAAAAAAATGACATGATTCATTCCTGCTACATGGTGCTCACTCCATAAAGGCCAACGGTTTCTGTTATTGGTGGTTTCACTGTTGCTGCCGTCTTTGGGACTTTGGGGCCCTTTCTTATTCTCAGCAGAACCACTGTTGTCTCTCTCCACTGGTTTGATAAGCTGTGAAGAGGGCCTCAGGAATGAACCTTGAAACATTGTGCTGAGTGAGGGAGGCCAGTCCCCAAATCCCACATGATGTGTGATCCCATTGACATGAAACGTCCAGAAGACCCAAATCCATAGAGACAGAAGGCAGATTAGTGGTTGCCAGGGACTGGGGGTGGGGTGGGGGATGGATGGTGACTGCTCATGGGAACCAGCTCTCCTTTCGGAGTGATGAAAATATTCTAGAATTAGGTTATGGTGACAGCACAACTCTGTCAATATACTAAAAAACTATTGAATTGTACATTTGAAATGGGTGAACTTTATGGGAAGTATATCTTTTTTTTTTTAATGTTGATTTTTAAGAGAGAGAGGCAGAGCGTGAGCAGGGGAGGGGCAGAGAGAGGGGGAGACACAGAACTCAAAGCAGGCTCCAGGCTCTGAGCTGTCAGCACGGAGCCCGACACAGGGCTTGAACTCACAGATCATGAGATCATGACCTGAGCCAAAGGTGGAGGCTTAACTGACGAGCCACCCAGGCGCCCCGGGAAGTATATCTTGATAAACTGTTAAAAAAAAAAACAAAAAGAAAGGAATGGAAAGAGTCCCATGGAAGAGGTAAAGGGTGGTGAGGCCTGGAGTCTGCCCCCTAGAGCTGAAGTCCATTGGAGACAAGGCAGGTGACGCTAGGGAGGTAGGAATGACACCCCCCGGCTCACAGGGCAGCAGGGGCTGAGGACCCAGGATGGGGTGGGACATGGGCCTGGGGGGCCAGGACAGCGAAGCAGCCTTGGCAGCTTTGCATGGAAACATCTCCTCCTGCAAACCGGCCCCTGGGAGCTGCTTCCTCCCACTCCCAGGCCACCTGGCCCCTGTGTCACACCCAGGAGGCCCCCCACCTGCACTATGGGAAACAGGTGCCCTTTATGGACCACTGAATACATCCTGGACATAGAGCTGACCTTCCACCCTCAGTTCTGGTCCCCACTGGTGCCCTGTGAGGTGAGTTCTGCTGTCAGAGGTTCTGGAACTCGCCTGTTTAGAACTGATTTCCCTAAACGTTGTGGACCCTCAAGGGCTGGGCCAGTCTGGTTCCATCTTTAAGTACCTGGTTCACTGGCCTAGTGGGTGGTGACCTTGGATGCTTGGTGAGAGGAGGAGAAGAAGACGCGCTCGCCTCACCCGAGGGCTGACTGCACCTGCCCACCTGACCCAGGGGGTCTTGTCCCTGCCTACCTCAACTGGCCCAGACATGCCATTGGCCCGGTGGCTGTCTTGGGCTCTGTCCCCTGCAGACCCAATGTCCTGCAGGGCTGGGTGAGTCCCCACAGGGAGCAGAGGATGCTTACAGCCAGTTGCCTCCTGGCCCAGGGTGTGTCCGGAACATTCCTGGCACCGAGCTGGCATCTTCCCCAGGACAGAAGTGGCCGGCGGAGCTGAGACGGGCCAGGGCGTTTACTGTGGCGCTTTTATTTCCAGCCTGTTTGCCCAGAAGGCAGAACCAGCCAGGGCGCCCATTTTGGGGGTGAATTGTCTGGCCGTCAGTTTTCTCACCCGCCAGACCTCAGAGCTGGCCGGAGTACCGTCTGAGGCTGGTCCCTGCTCTCATCTCACTGGGGCCTCCAAGAATGAGTGGTTGGGCCGTGGTGGCAGCCCAAGGGACATAAAAGCCTGGGGGTGTCTGACTCCCTGCCCTGCCCAGGGCTCTGGCGGTGAAGAAGGGCTGTAGATGGTGCCTCTACCCTCCTCCCAGCACAGGCACACGCATCCCAGGATCACTCTTTCCATCGGTGCACGGGCTCCGGGGGAGGTGGGGGTTCATTTGGAGTCACAGGCACTCAGCTGAGGGACCCCCCGGGCGGGGCTTCACAATGTCGACGCACCTGGACAGGACCTATGAGACCAGAAAGAGCTGTGTGGAAAAAAAAAATGGGGCGCCTGGGTGGCTCAGTTGGCTAAGCATCTGACTTCAACTCAGGTCATGATCTCACGGTTTGTGGGTTCGAGCCCCGCGTCGGGCTCTGTGCTGACAGCTTGGAGCCTGGAGCCTGCTTCGGACTCTGGGTCTCCCTCTCCCTCTGTTCCTCCCCCACTTGTGCTCTCTCACTCTCTCTCTCTCACAAAAACAAAGATTAAAAAAATTAAAAAAAAAAAAAGAAAGAAAGAGCTGTGTGGGTGCAGAGGCCACATCAGTGAGTGATCTCCTGAGGGTGGCCTGCGGGGGTGAGGGGGAGGTGTTTGGGGTCTGTCCTAGGGACAACGGGACAGCTGATGGGCAAGCTGGGGCCTGAAGATCATAGCCTTTGCCCTGAGGTGAAAACCTAGAAGTTGGGGTCTCAGGGAAGTGGTTCTGGGGACGTCCGACCGGAAGTTTCTGCTATCAAGTCTGGAGTAGCGAGGCTGGTGCGTGTTCCCAGAGTGTGGGCCGGGGTCAGCTGCAGGCCGCCAGGACCACCCTGACACTGCCCTGGGGACCCACAGGTGACCTGAGAGCTGAAAGGTTGGCTATGCCTGGCCCCGGGGATTGTCTGCCCATCGTTGCCTCGCCGGGGCCTGCAGCCCACGGGTGGGGACCCAGGATGGCTTGAGATCTGGGTTCCTGCACCCCAAGAGGGCCCACTGCAGCTAGACTCACCCCTCCCTGGTTCCCCATGCTCCTTGCAGTGGGCACGAGCTCCTTCCTGTCGGCAGGATGCTCTGTGACATTGCTGTGGCCAGGGCAGCATCCGGGGACTGCTGGCTTCTCCCCAACCCGGAGCAGGCAGAGTCCAACAGCGCACTTCAGGCCCGTGATCCCACGCGGCAGGGTTCTGAGACACCTCTCCCTCCTCTGAAAGTCCTCGCCCTGTGGCCCAGTCTCGTGCCGTAGCTCTTGAATCCAGAAAAAAATGTATGTTTCTGTTTTTATAAACAGATTTATTGAGGCACAGCCAGCACACAATAAACTGCACACATCTATGTAAAGTATCGGATTGGCTAAGTTTTGACATATGTACTTGCCCGTGAAACCGTCACCGCGGTCGAGATCCTGAACACAACCAGTGCCTCCCCCCCGCAAAAGGTCCTTGGGACCTAAAAGCAAACTTCTGCTACCTGTACTCTACTCACAGTACTTCTGACACCGAACGTGGGTTTTCCACACCGAGCAAATTATTATAATTATTATTTTTTTAAAGCAGACTTCATGCCCAGTGCGAGGCCCAACACGGGGCTTGAACTCGCAGCCCTGAGATCAAGACCTGAGCTGACATCAAGAGTTGGGCGCTTACCGCACTGAGCCACCCAGGCGCCCCCACCCTGGGCAATTCTGACACCACCCGGAGATCGCACAGACCCCACAGGTGAGAGCCTTCCTTGGTCCCACAAGACGGCCCCCACTTCCGACCCCAGCTACAAATCCGGGTCTCCAGGACTTCTGACAGACTGGCTACAAATCAGGGGGGGTCCAGTGACCCCCTTTTGGGATTCCATCATCTGCTAGATCTGCTCATAGAACTCAGAAAAGCGCTTTACTTACTGTCACCAGTTTACTGTAAAGGATGCCACTCGGGAACAGCCAGAGGAAGCGATGCGTAGGGCAGGGGATGTGGGAAGGGGTATGGGGTTTCCATGCCCTCCCCGGGTGCGCCCCCCGCCAGCACTTCCACGTGTCCACCAAACCAGAAGCTCTTCGAGCCCCGTACTTTTGGGTTTTCACAGAGGCTTCAAGACATAGTCATGATTCACGCCATCCTTGGCCATCGGTGATAATTTCCAGCCCCTCCTGCCTCTTTGGAATCTAATCACATAGTTGGTTCCCTGACAGCCAGCCCCCATCCTTAGCTGTGTTCCAAAAGTCATCCCGTTCACAGAAAATTGGGTGTCGTTGAAAGGGTTTGTCGTGAATAACAAAAGACCCTCCTACTTCAGAAACGGGGGACGGAAAGTAAATAGTACAAAAGATGCTTCTATCGCTCATCGCTTAGGACAAGGGTTTTAGGAGCGCTGTGCTGGGAACCAGAACAAAAACCAAATATGGTTTCTTGTTGCATCATGATAACAAGAACAATAGTTCTAATCCGTCCTGCCTGCCCCTCCCTCTCTTTCTCAAGCAGCCACTGGTCAGCTTTGGGCCACTCTAGATTAGTGTGCATTTTCTAGAATTTTCTATAAGCGGAACTGTGCAATGTGTGCTTTTTTGTTTGTCTTCTTTCACTTAGCATCACATTATTGAGATCCATCAACGTTGCTGCCCCATCAGTATTTCTTCTTTTTTCAAATTGCTTCATGGTGTTGTTCCATTGGATGAACGCAATTCCTTTCTATCAAGCGCTTTCTGTAGGTCAGATACTGTCCCAGTGAGTCTAATCTCCAACTTCAGGTTTTGTTTTTTTTTTAATTTTTAATCTTTACTTATTTTTGAGAGAGAGAGAGAGAGAGACAGTGCAATCTTTATTTTTGAGAGAGAGAGAGAGTGAGAGCACAAGCAGGGGAGGGGCAAGAGAGAGAGGGAGACACAGAATCTGAAGCAGGCTCCAGACTCTAGAGCTGTCAGCACAGAGCCCAACACGGGACTTGAACTCACAAACTGTGAGATCATGACCTAAGCTGAAGTGGGACACTTAACGGACTGAGCCACCCAGGAACCCCTGAAATTAACCATTTTAAAGGGAACAATTCAGCACTTGGGTGGCTCAGTCAGTTGAGCCTCCGATTTTGGCTCAGGTCATGATCTCGTGGCTTGTGGGTTTGAGCCCTGCGTCGGGCTCTGTGCTGACAGCTCAGAGCCTGGAGCCTGCTTCGGATTCTGTGTCTCCCTCTCTCTCTGCTCCTCTCCTGCTCATGTTCTCTCTCTCTCTCTCTCTCAAAAATAAATAAACATTAAAAAAATTCAAAGGGAACAATTCATTTGTATATTCAAGATGTTGGGCAACTATTACCTCTGTCTAGTTATATAGAACATTTTTATCACCCCTGAAAGAAACCCGTACCCATTAGCAATCACTCCTTATTCCTCCTTGAGTCCTGAAAGTAGCCAGCAATCAGATTTCCAGTGTGACCCACCCCCCCCCCCCCCCCCCCCCCGCCGCCCAGATCTGTCCCTGTTGCAAAGGCCAAGGGGAAGAAAATGCACCCCGCCTGCCCCTCCCTGGCAGGGTACCCTGTGCGGAGGGTACCCTGTGCTGGGGGGCAGTGGAAGAATGTGCCCAGGCTTTCCGTGTCCTGCCCTGAGATTTCCACTTCTGAGTGGTCCCCTGTATCTGCCGGGCCACCGTGGCCTGGAGCCAGCTCTGCTGCTCGGCACAGACCAGCACCGCCCCCCACGGCCTGTCCAGGTTCGAGCGACGCCGAACATCTCAGCGTATTGCCCCAGCGAGCCAAGCAGGGCCTGTCACTCCTGGAACAACACCATGGAGAAAAGCTTTGGCCTCGTGGGGGCGGTGGGGGCGGGGTGAGGCGCTGGGGGTGCGCGGGGTTGCTGTTCCAAGCCTAGGGATCTGGAGCAGGATGGACTTGCTAGGTCCAAATTTCCAAAGCAAATTCAACAGGTTGAATGTCCAAGAGGCACATTGGGCCTGGGTGGGGCCACATTGGGCCCAACACTCCCTGCCAGCCACCGAAGAGCCAGGCTTCTGTTTCTCGAGCAACAGCTTTATTGAGATACGTCATACAATTCACCCTTCTATTTAATTTAATTTTTTATTTTAGAGAGAGAGGGAGAGAGAGAGATCTCAAGCAGGCTCCACGCCCGGCAAGGAGCCCAACACGGGGCTCGATCCCCCAGCCCTGGGATCCTGACCTGAGCCCAAATCAAGAGTCGGATGCTCCTCTGACTGAGCCCCCCAGACGCCCTCCAATTCGCGCTTTTGAAGTGTTCAATACGCTGGTTTCCAGTATGTTCACAGAGTCGTGCAACCGCTCCCACTTTAGAACCTTTTAGAACATTTCCATCACCCCCAAAGGAGACCTCGTCCCCACGCCCCTGCCCCAGCCCCTGACCACCGCTCATCTTTCTGTCGCTGTGGATTGGCCTGTCCTTGATAGTTCATATAAATGGAATCACACCCTATTTGTCTGTTTGTGCCTGGCTTCTTTCTCTCCGAGCGATGTTTTCGAGGTCCGTGCAACCTTGTAATGCGAGTCAGGGCTTCCCTCGGCTTATGGCTGAGTAATATTCCGTTGGTTGCATGCTGGTCGGACCACACTGTATCCATTCACGTGTTGATGGACATTTCCGCCGCTTCTGCCTTTTGGCGATTGTGCCTAGTGCTGTTGTGAACACGTGTGTTCAATCCGTTTGAACACTTGCTTTCAAATCTTTGGGCACAAGCCTAGGGGTGGAGTTGCGGGGTCCTTTGCAAACTCTGTGTTTAACTTTTGAAAGAATCATTTCCTTCTTTGGTTGAGGTTATTAAAAAGATGATAATGAACACCTTACTCTCTGTCCCTCCCCGTTAGCGTTGTCAAATAAAGCACAGGACAGACACCCTGTCAAATGTGAATCTTACAGGGGCGCCTGGATGGCTCAGTGGTTGAGCATCTGACCCTTGATTTCAGCTCAGGTCATGATCCCAGGGTCTTGGGATCAAACCCCATGTCAGGCTCCATGCTGAGCGTAGAGCCTGCTTAAGGTTCTCTCTCTCTCTCTCTCTCTCTCTCTCTCTCTCTCGGCGCCTGGGTGGCTCAGTCGGTTGAGCGTCTGGCTTTAGCTCAGGTCATGATCTCACAGTTTGTGAGTTCGAGCCCTGCATCGGGCTCTGTGCTGACAGCTCAGAGCCTGGAGCCTGTTTCGGATTCTGTGTCTCTCTCTCTCTCTCTGCTCCTCCCCCACTTGTGCTCTGTCTCTCTCTCTCTCTGTCAAAAATAAATAAACATTAAAAAAATTAAAAAAAAACATTCTCGGGGCGCCTGGGTGGCGCAGTCGGTTAAGCGTCCGACTTCAGCCAGGTCACGATCTTGCGGTCCGTGAGTTTGAGCCCCACGTCGGGCTCTGGGCTGATGGCTCGGAGCCTGGAGCCTGTTTCCGATTCTGTGTCTCCCTCTCTCTCTGCCCCTCCCCCGTTCATGCTCTGTCTCTCTCTGTCCCAAAAATAAATAAAAAAAACGTTGAAAAAAAAAATTAAAAAAAAAAAACAAAAAAAACCCATTCTCTCCCTTTGTCCCTCTCCCCTACTTGTACTCGCTCTCTCTCTCTCTCTCTCAAATAAAAAAATAAATTTAAAAAATGTAAATCCTATCTAAGGGACAAATATGTTAATTTTTAGTGTAAGTACATCCCAAATATTGCATTGGATATACTTATACACACATCCAATTTTTTTTTTTGTCATTTATCTGAGATTCAAATTTAAATATATTTTTATTTGCTAACTCTGGCAACCCTGCACCTAATTCATGCCTTTTCTCTGCTGAGAACATTGTTATTTAGCCCCATGCTTACCTAAAATCTCTCTGTCTTTTGTGTATATACCCCAACACGGAGTTGCTGGGTCATATGGTAATTCTACGTTTAGCTTTCAAGGGACCACCAAACTGTTTTCCATAGTGGCTGCACCATTTCACATTCCCACCAGCCCTGCACCAACTTTTCCACCTCCTCCCCAAAACTCGTTATGGTCTATTTAAAAAACTCGCAACAACGTTGTAAGAGGTGTGAAATGGCACCTCATTGTGGTTTTTTTTTAATTGATTAATTAATTAATTAATTAATTTTTTATTTTTTTTAAACTTTTTTTTTTTCAACATTTATTTATTTTTGGGACAGAGAGAGACAGAGCATGAATGGGGGAGGGGCAGAGAGAGAGGGAGACACAGAATCGGAAACAGGCTCCAGGCTCTGAGCCATCAGCCCAGAGCCCGACGCGGGGCTCGAACCCCCGGACCGCGAGATCGTGACCTGGCTGAAGTCGGACGCTTAACCGACTGCGCCACCCAGGCGCCCCACCTCACTGTGGTTTTAATCTGCAGTTCCCCTGACGCTTAGTGATGTTGAGCCCCTTTTCATGAGCCCCGTCGGCCATCTGTACCGCCTTCTTCAGAGAAACATCTGTTCAGATCCGTTGCTCGTTTTTTGATTGGGTCGTTTGCCTTTTGTTGTCATTGAGCTGTTGGTGCTCTTTATATATCCTGGATGTGAATCCTTTGCCAGATATATGATTTGCAAATATTTTCTCCCATTCTGTGGGTTGTCTAAGATACTATTGTTTACGTCACCCGCTTATGGCGATTTGTTACAGGAGCCACTCATGCAGAAACTCATACAGTGTTCTTCCTCCCATGCCCCTGCCTGGCCCGGGACGCACGTGTGATGTGTGCATGTGCACACACGCACCCCGCCCCCCAACCTCGCCCAGACATTTTGGTTGTTGCCGGAGCGGGTGAATGCTCACTTCTCTCCATGGGCAGCAGGGAGAGAACCGGGTAGATCTCAGCCTGGATGTTTCCTGATCTGTAAAAGTGCTGCTCCAAGGAGGGTCCCAGCAGCCTTTGCACCTTGCTTCTGAGCAGTGTCTCCCATGCGCTCTTCTTGGGCGTCTTTTCTAAACACCTGGGAGTCCTCGAGAAGATGCTGAGGTTGGGGCACACAGCAGGCGGTGAGGACGTGCACACCCTTGCTCCTCCTTGTTCTCTACTCCATCTTTGTGGTCGTGGCTGCGGTGGCCGTGGTTCAGTCGCTGACATGCAGGTTTTTGTCCGCATCCAGGAGCTACACACCCTCGAGGTGGCCATCCAGGAGCCAGTTGCCCACATCAAGGCTCACGGAGCCTCACTGGAGGGCGTCGCCCCAGAAGATCAAGTCGGATTCCTGGCAGGTACGCCCCCTAGAGGATGAGGCCACCCGGGGTCAGTGTGGAGCCGGGGCTCTGACCCCTGGAAGGAGGTTGGGAAAGTCCGTGGTTCCCTGGCCCGTGCTGGGAAAGTAAGAGGGCCGACTCCCAAGGTGACCAAACAGGAGAAAACGAAGATGGGCCGAGTCAAGCAGGGGACACAGTACATACAACCTGCATTTTTTCTATGTTGTGACCACCTTTGGCAAGAAGAAGGGCCCCCCCACCCTGCCCATGCCAATCTTTTTTTTTTTTAATTAAAAAAAAATTTTTTTTTTCAACGTTTATTTATTTTTGGGACAGAGACAGACAGAGCATGAACGGGGAAGGGGCAGAGAGAGAGGGAGACACAGAATCAGAAACAGGCTCCAGGCTCCGAGCCATCAGCCCAGAGCCTGACACGGGGCTCGAACTCCCGGACCGCGAGATCGTGACCTGGCTGAAGTCGGACGCTTAACCGACTGCGCCACCCAGGCGCCCCAACTCTTAAGTCCATTGTAATCTTGGCTTTCTGCAATAAAGCCACTTACCTAGTTCAGTCACACACACACACACACACACACACACACACACAGATATTGAGGTTGGCTCCCTGGACCCTCAGGGTTTGGGAAAAACTAAGAAGCCCTCCTGCCCATTTTCTTTGCTGAGATCAGGTGAGGCTGGCTGAGGAGTCTTCCTCACTGCCTACTCTGGACCCCAGGCCCTGGCAGTGGGCTCACACTGGCAGTGGGGAGAGACCTCTGACCCTCTGTGGAGCCAGCTCCCCTGTCCTCACATCTCTGGGCCAGGAATCCCTTCCCCCCTAGCCTGCTTCTATCTCCCGGGCAGCAGGAAGTGCAAGTGCTTGGGTCTTGTCCAAATTGCCTTCCTGCACCCTCTCCCTGGCTGCTGTTTTCCCCTGCGTCCTCCCTTCCCTGCTTTGGGGGGGATCGACTGTGGCACCTCCTTCCTCCATCGGGTTGTCCCTCTTCCTGTGGACGAGCATGAAGGCTGCTTCTGGTTATTCACTGCCCCCGACAAAGCTGCTGTGAAAGCTCCTGGCAGGATCACCTTGGCATCTGTCCAGCGGGGTCAGAGGTCACACGCAGTTTCAGCTTTTTTTTAGTATGGCCAGCGGTTCCCCCAGTGATGTCACTGCTGTGCCCCACAGCTGTTCCTGCACACAGGCATGCACGGTTCCCCGCTCTGGCTTTGGGGTCCTTGCCATGCTGTGCGGGAGCCCTATACCCTGAGGGGGATAAGTCTGCACGTCTGTCTTCCCATGCCAAGTTCAGACTGCTGACTGCTCGGAGGGTCTAGGAGCTGGCTGGCCCCATGGAAGGATAAAATGCTTCTCTCTCTCTCTCTCTCTCCTTTAATTAAAAAAAATTTTTTTAACGTTTATTTATTTTTGAGACACAAAGCATGAGCAGGAGAGGGGCAGAGAGAGAGGGAGACACAGAATTCGAAGCAGGCTCCAGGCTCTGAGCTGTCAGCACAGAGCCCGACGCGGGACTCGAACTCATGAACCGTGAGATCGTGACCTGAGCTGAAGCTGGATGCTTAACTGACTGAGCTACCCAGGCACCACCCTCTCTCTTTTTTAAGTTTATTTATTTATTTGTTTGTTTATTTATTTACTTATTTATTTAGAGAGCAGAGGAAGGGCAGAGAGAGAAGGAGAGAGAGAATCCCAAGCAGGCGCCACACGGTCAGTGCAAAAACCGACGTGGGGCTCGGTCCCATGAACCGTGAGACTGTCACCTGAGCTGACACCAAGAGTTGGCCACTTAACTGACTGGGCCACCCAGGTGCCCCCAAAATACTTCTCAACAAGAGGACCATCTACCTCGTCTGCCCAAACCCCACCCACTATGCCTCTCATCACTGACATGCTAAGAGATGTTTAACAGTCTCCAGGTAGGACAAACCTAGCCGGTTCCACCTTGACGTGACATTCCTAAAAATGACCACGCTCTGCAAATTTGCACCAACCACAGCGCTTATGGGGAAACGGGGACAGGTCACAGCTTTTCAACTGTGTCGGTGACACATTAAAAATAGATAGGTACCGGGGCACCTGGGTGGCGCAGTCGGTTAAGCGTCCGACTTCAGCCAGGTCACGATCTCGCGGTCCGGGAGTTCGAGCCCCGCGTCGGGCTCTGGGCTGATGGCTCAGAGCCTGGAGCCTGTGTCCGATTCTGTGTCTCCCTCTCTCTCTGCCCCTCCCCCGTTCATGCTCTGTCTCTCTCTGTCCCAAAAATAAAATAAACGTTGAAAAAAAAAATTAAAAAAAAATAGATAGGTACCTACTAAAAACAGTAGGGCAACTGTACACATGTCGAACGGCTTAGAATGATAGGAACGTTACAGCAAATACAGTACTTGGTCTTTGGAAAGGACCTGAGGTTCACAGGTGGACATGGGTGTGGGAAGGTTGTAGCTCCTAACAGCTGAGGGAGAGTGTAGATGTTGAGGGGTGTGTGTGGGGGGGGGGGTTGTTTATTCCCATGCAACCTGGGTCAGCCGTTTTCTGCATTCATCCAGCGTTGCCCCCGGGACAAGATCCCACATAAGCATCACCACCTTGGATCACAGCACGCTCAAGTCCACCCCTCACGTGTTCACCACGTGGGAACAAATCCGTGTTTTCAAAGCAAACTTCAGAGCGGAATTGACTGGACCCCCCCCCCCCCGCCCACCCCCGCCGGTGGGTGGTCACTCAATGTGCTGTGTGGGACGAGAGGTGTAGTTATTATAGAATCTTTTCACCGCGAGATACAAGAGCCAGAGATGTCCTCAAGAGCACAGAGCATAGGAAGATGCAGTGAAATGAAGACGTGAGAACCTTCGAGTACTCACCACTCTTAGTTGTAATATCGTGAATTTAGTTGCAAGTCTGTACAATTTTTAGCAATGGCTAAATTTTTAGCAATGGCTCTGTGAAACAAGGGCTCACACCGTTTCCTGGAAATGTATCAGCTGGTTCTTCTCCACCGTTCTACTGCAGCTCGGGGTGGGGGGGGCGGGAGGGGGCAGTGAGGATGTCAGCACGTTTATACTGAGCGCCCACTTTGAGCCAAGGGCCAGGTGCCCAGCAGCAAAAGGGGCTTCTATTACCCCAGGGGACACAGACGGGAAGAAAATGCTCCTGGGATAATAAGATCACAGCCCCCCACCCCACCCCGTGTTGGGCCCCAGGGAGAGAGTTAAACTGGGTGATGAGGGGCATGGTGGTGTCTGTTCGCCTCCTATTCACCCCATTAGTGAAAGAGGGATCCCCTGCACTGAACGCTTAACACCCAATGCTGGTCAGGTGAGACAGACGGTAGTTTCTTAGTCATATCTACTCACAGCCCCGGGTTGTGGGTTGTGGGAGGACCCAGCTCACAGGAGACCACGTGGGAGGGTGCCCTTGGGAGGGGAGTGAACCACCAGAACACGTTGGAGGCAGACTTCGTAGTAACAGGAGGGTGGAGTGCCCCCGGTTCCCACGGGAGGATGTGCCTGGCTTGTTAGAAAGACAAGGAGATGAGATCCCTTAGATTGGGGACTGGTGGGGTGTAACCGGTCTGGCTGACAGGGGAAGAGGTGTGGAGCAGCCTCTTTTGTTGGGCGGGGGGCATATCTGGTGAGAGCAGGGAACTCACAGTTAGTCCCTTGGGGACCTGTAAGGGCAGCACGTCCAAGCTGAGTCCTTACAACACAGAGAAGGGGGCGGACAGTAGACCCTGAAGGTGGAGGGGGGCCAGCCTGTGACTCCAGAAGACCATCCCAGGCAGAGGGGACAGCAGGTTTCTCAGTCGCAGGTTGTGGTGGTGGGTGGTGGGTGGCCAGAGTCCAGTGGAGGAGGGAGCAAAGGGCTGGGCAGGAGGCTGGCTTCCTGGCTGTAGAGGGGGACCTGGTTTATGGCCCAGCAAGAGGAGGTGTGGCAGGCTGGGCAAGCTGGGCAGGACATATATTAGGAGGGTTATACTAGGAGGCCCTGCCTGGTTCCCGAGGTGGACTGAGATCAGAGGCCTGCACCTCTTCTTCCTGGTCTTGGCCCCCTCTGCGCCTGCTGATGTCCCCTTCCAGCCAGGCTCCTGCACGACCCCCCTCCAACGTCTGCTAATGCAAACCCTGTCTGCCCTCGTGTCCCCACTGTCGGCCCAGGGCTTGGCCTAAAGCCAAGAGAGGGCTGATGGGGAGGCCACCCTAGAGGGCCCACTGTGCCTGGGAGCAGGAGGGGTTCAAAGGAAGTTTCCAGAAGGAGCAGGAGCTGGGCAGCCAAAGGAAAAGGGCAGAAGAACAGAATTTGAGCACGTGGCACAAGGCATCTGAGGAACCAGGGTGAGGCTGAGCCATCAGGGCAGCCTGGAGTTTGGACTTGGTCTCAATGAACAGGGAGCCCCCAAGAGTTGGGGCAGGAGGGAAGTGGGGTCAGCATTAGACTTTTAGAGGGCCCTGGGAGCTGGAGTAATCCTCCTAGAGGGGTCAGTGGTGCTGGCTGAAGGTGCTGGAAGGAGGGAGCAGGACTTGGACATGACACAGAGAGGAGGTGCCCCCCCAACCTATGACAATGAGGCCATTGCTCAGGTGGGGACACTCTGAGGGGCAGGACGGGCACCTTGCCCCCAGCCAGTAAGGGGTGCCGGCCCAACTTCGCTGTAGGCCAGAGGGGAAAGGCAGGCCCAGAGAGGGAGGGCCTTGGCTGTGGGGATTTGTGGAGAGCGGCAGGGGTGGGGAGAGGGTAAAAATGACCGGCAGCCGGAGCCCGGGGGGGGGGGGTGGGGGGGGGGGGCGGGCGGGCAGCTGCACATCTGGTAAGATAGTCCTTTGCCAGCCTGTTTCCCCAAAGAGCTCCACTCCTGAGGCCGCGTGCACTGCACAAGGTCGCCGGCTCAGGCTCGGGTGGGCGCCCTGCGGGGCTGGGGAGTGAAGGCGCCTCGGAGAAGCAGCCACCTCGGGGGTGGTAGGGGCGGGGCGAGTCCGCGGTGGGGGCCATGCGGGGGCGGCTGGGGATGAGGCCAAGGAGGCGGAGGAGGCCGGGTGGCAGTCCCGGGAGGAGGCGGGTTCCAGGAGGATAACGACCCGCGCGAAGGGAAGTTGGGGGCTAAGGACAGCTCGGGTCCGAGGAAGGGGGTGGGCTTGGGTTGGGCCTGGCCGGGGGTGAGTCCAGGGTGGGGTCAAGCCTGGGCAAGGGGCGGGGCGAGACCGGAGAGAGTCCTTGGAGAGGGTGAGTCCCCGGAAGGGAGCGGGGGCGGGTCAGGGTCCGGAAAGGGGGCGGGTCGGGAGGCCGGGCAGGGAGGGGGCGGGGTGTAGGGGGAACAGGGGGTCAGTCGGGTCCGAGGAGCGGGGAGGGCGTGGGCAGGGTATGGGGGAGATCCGCGCAGGGGTCCGGGCAGGGGGCGGGGCTGGTCCAGGAGTGGGTGGGGGCGAGTGGGTGGAGGGGCCGAGTCCGGGGAAAGGCGCGGGGCGGGGCCGGGAGGGGGCGCGAGGGGCGGGGCGGACCCTGGCGGGGGCGGGGCGGGCCCGTGGACGAGGCGGGTCCCGGGAGGGGGCTGGTCCGGGGCTGCCCCAGCTTGGCCCGGCGCGGAGCGGGGCGCATGGCGCCGTGCGCACGGCGCGGGGGCTGCGAACAAAGGGCCCCCGGCGGCGCAGGGGGCACCGCGGCGCTCGGACCCCGGCCCTGGCCCAGCCCCGGCCCGGCCCCCTCCCTGGGCGCGGCGCCCCCGCGGAGCCGAAAAATGTGGGGCGCCCTGCTCGGCCCGCTGCTGTGGCTCCGGCTTCTGCTGCTGTCGCCGCGGGACGGAGTGTGCGCCGCACCCCAGGCCCCGTGAGTTGCCCCGCGCGACTGAGGAGGCTGGCTGTCTTCTCGGGGAGGGGGTCCTGGGGACTGACTCAGAGAGGTGCAGCGACCTGTCCAAGGCTACACAGCCTCCGCCCTGGGCGGGACCTTGTCCCTTGACTTCCAGGGGTCGGGCTGGGAAGGGGTCCCCCTGAGCCTTCTTGAGGGGGCCACATCCAAGTACAGGGAGTCCCCAGAGCTAGGGCTGCGAGGCCAGCGCCTCCTCCCCAGCTCGCCCCCTTGGCGTGACGGGGGCTGTCGTCTTGGGTGGCGATTTCAAGTTGCCCGTGGCATGAAGGTAAGAGGTGCGTGTCTTGGCTGGGAAATAGGAGAGACCTACCATTCCGTTTTCCTTGGGAGGGCGTGGTGGTGGGGAGGAAGTGTTTGTTTTGCTTCCACATTTTTCTTGAAGTTTGCCTACAGAGCTTCTGGTGAGTTGACACAGTGAGGAGGTGAATTAACTAGCTGCTAAGGAGAATCCCCCATGAACTGGCGTCCTCGGGAGTATTTCCAGACCTGCAAGGCGGTGGGTTCAGGGGGGCTGCCTGGAGCTGCCCAAGTTCAGCCGTTTAGGCGGGCCTCGGTCTTCATGAGGTGGCTTGTTCAAGCAGTGCTTGTTTAGTCCAGAAAATAGGCCAATAGTGGGGCTGGGGGATGGTGTCACTTCCAGCCACAGCTCCTTTGGGATCACAGTTTGAGAAGTAAGACACCACACTGTGCCGGTGCCCCTGGACCCTGTGAAATTGGAATCCAGCAAATTTTTGTCCTGATCTTTCAAAGCGGGCATCCCTTAAACACAGAGGTTTTCAGCCAGGTTGGGCGGGGTGGGGGAAGGGGAGGGGGTTGTTTCCCTGGTGGTCGTTTGGCAATCCCAGGGGCATTTTTGCTTGGCGTCTAGGGGAGGCAATGCTTCTGGAATCTACTGAGTGGAGGCCAGGGATGCTGTTCAACATTTTGCCACACCCAGGTCCTCCGCCACCACAAAGCTCGACCTGGCCCGAAATTAGAGACCCTGCCTTCTAAGGGCCAAGTTCAGAGTCTCCGAGTTGCAGAGTTTCAAGCAGTTCTCGGGAGTGTGGGCCTCTGACTAAAGTCATCCTGGGATATTACCTTCTGTCGAGAGAAATGTAGTCCCTGTGCTGGAGACACGGGCTAGGAAATGAACTTGCAGAATTATTGACCCAGGGTTCTAGATTCGTCGGCCTCTAGGCCTGAGCTGTGGGATCCTGTTTTGGGAACAGCCCTGGATACCCACTTCTGAGATCCATGTGATTTTTGCATGAGGGATCCCTGACCCCAGAAAGCAGCGTGGGTTTGCACCCTTGTAGTAAGACCAGTGCTGTCTGCTGTTTACCATACACTGCCTTTCCCAGGCTGGGACCTTCTGAGACCAAAGGATGAGAAGCCAGTTGTCGGTCCACATGCCCAGGGCATGCATCAGGTCAGCAGTGCTTGGGTAGCAAGCATCCCAACAGCTGCAACTCCTGAACCTCAGGGAGAGTTCATGTGGTTTCTTCGGGCTCTCTGGGGTCTCCGGGTGAAAAATCTACCTCAGCTCTGGACAAAGGCTTTACGAGGTGACCAAGGAAAATGAACACGGGGGTTGTATATTCCCCAGATGCTCATCCATACTCTGCATGGGCTATGTGGGGGGCCCTAGAGGTCAGCTGGGAGCTGGGAGATGGAAAGAGTATTCCTTTTATTTTTTTTTTAAGTTTATTTATTTATTTTGAGAGAGAGAGAGAGAGAGAGAGAGAGAGAGGAAGCGCAAGTGGGGGGAGGACAGAGAGAGAAGGAGAGAGAGAGAATCCCAAGCAGGCTCCGCACTATCAGCCAGGAGCCCGACGCAGGGGGCTTGAACTCACGAACTGCCAGATCACGGTCCCAGCCGAAGTCGGATGCTTGACCGGCTGAGCCACCCCAGGCGCCCCAAGAGTATTCCTAAAGGAGACGGGGTTCCCATGCTGCTGCACCACAGGACACATGGGAAGCCAGAGTCATTGCATGCCCGGGTCCGTGGTGGAATTAGGTAATACACAGCGCGTACCTGGCGTGACGATGCACTCCAGGAAGCATAGTTATGTACTATGGGTCCCAGGGTCACTGCCCGCTATGTGAACTGCTGAGAGGAGACGCTGCACAGGGGAGCTCGGGGTCTTTACCGGTTCCAGTCATCGCTGGATCTGGGCTGTGTACCTACCAAACTGGGGTCTTTGCAGATTCCCATCAGTGCTGGAGTTAACACGGTACGTGGTTTGTACATGGTATGTCCCGAGGTCCTTGTGGGCCCCGAACAGTCCAGAGGTAGAACAGTGCATGTAGGAACCCAGGATTCGTGAACTCTGGCCACCGTTCAAGCTGGACGGAGCGCGGTGGGCTCCCAGGGTCGGTGCTGTGGCCAGACGGTACTCAACAGGAACCCACCGCGTCTTTTGAAATGCTCGATTTGTCGTGAAGTTTTAACGAAGTCCGCTTCGTCCACAATTTTTTCTACGGATTGAGCTTTTAGTGTCGTAGTCACAAAACGTCTGCCTAACCCGAGCGCACCAAAGCCTTCCTCCTATGTTTCCTTCCGGTGTTTTTAGAGTTTTACCTTTAGATCTCTGACCCGGTTTGAGTTCACCTGAGTGTGTGATGTTCGGTAAGGGTCTAAATTCGTGTCTTTGTCGTGTGAACGTGGGGTTGTCCCAGAGAGGATCTTGAGAAACGAAAATCTCTCCTAATCTCATTGCCTGGCCTCGTGTTTTGCCTTTTGCCTGTTTCCTTCTGGTGCCTGTGGTTCTGCACCGTTGGGTTTCTGCCTTTGCTGTCTAGGCTCTTGGTGTTTACTGTTGCATCGTGAGCAGTTTTCGTGGTTAGGTGAATAAGACTTCTTGATTATCCGTGGAAGGTTCTAGAATAACAGAGGCAGGAACTCAGGTGAGGAGGATCTGTACCTCAGGTCGGGTGCCCTAAGGGCGTCCCAAGGCTCTCCCCTGTCCGAATGCGATCTGCTGCATGTTCCTTCTCCTTCCGGAGCGACTGCTTTCCCATCTGGAAAGTGAGATGATGCTACTTATTCTCCAGGAGTATCTTCACGGTTAGTTAAGCTGAGGATTTTCAGAAAGAGAGGGCCGTTTTGGTTCCACTGTCCACAGAGCATTTCCTGTTTCAGGCCATTTAGTTGAATTTCAGGGTTTTGTTCTTTAAATGCTGCAGGAAGCTCCTTGCTTCTTGCCACTGGGCTCTGGAGTCTGGCTGCCTCGGTTCGAAGCCTGGGTTGGGCACATGACTTGGCTTTGTCCAGGGCTTAATTTCTGACTCTGTAAATGGGTGGTTTGAGCACATCTCCCAGGGCGGCTGTGAGGATGAAGTGGGATCCTGTCAGTTCCTCGGGGGAGTATTTCGCCTGTGTTGGCATGAGCAAAGGTCCTGGGGCAGAATGAGCTGACTAAAAAGGCCCGAGGCCAGAATGCAGACACTGAAGGAGGGGCGTGGCGCTGGGTAGATACAGAGAGGCCAGATTCTTACCTAATCCGGGGGCTTCAGAGATGAATAAGCCAGCCCCTGGTCTCCAGGAGCTCACAGGTTGGTGGGGGACACAGATAACATAAAATGACAGTGTCATCGTGGTGTGGGCAGGCATAGGTAGAAGACCACCCAGGGAGCACCCTGACGCAGCCAGAGTGGCAAGGAGGCCGGAAGTGGGTCAGTTTCACTCAGGTTCTCCTCTCCTACAGGGGCTATTTGATTGCTGCACCCTCTGTCTTCCGCTCGGGAGTGGAGGAAGTCATCAGTGTGACCATCTTTAACTCCCCAAGGGATGTCATGGTCCAGGCTCAGCTGGTGGCCCAGGGCGAGGCGGTGGCACGGAGCCAGCGAGCCATCCTGGGTAGGTCCCCGGGGTGCTTCCTTCGTCTCTCTTTGCAAAGTGGCCTTTACTGCCTGGCCAGGGCTCAGGCCGTGTGGGCACTGCTTTGCTTCTCTCCCACCCCACCTCCCAGCAGGGGAGGGAGAGCGGGTTGCCTTTTCCCCATTTTCCATCAGAGTCCGTTGTTCCTCGGCAGCCCAGGTTCTGTGGGTGCCGATCCGGATGGAGTCGGGAACCCTTCTGTGCCAGCTTTGGCTAGAGGTGGGGCCTGGACCCAGAGGGAATCGCAGGACCATTTCAGACCTTTTGTTGAGCTTCTAGCACCCCTGTGGTGTTAGGCCCAGACCTGGGCTTACAGCCAGACTGTCACTGAGTTGATCTCAGGCCCCCAGCCAGCCTCTCCCCTGCTGCCCTTGGTGAACCTCAGATAACAACAATGCTGGCCTCCTGGACAGAGCTGGTGAGAGCAGGGACCTGTCCAGCAGGACAGACAACTCGTTCTTCACGCAGAGTGTGATTTGGCCACAGGAGACACAGAGACGATGTCCGGGCTCTCAGGCCCGCAAGGCAGTACCTGTCCCCCAGGGAGACGAGGAAGAGGCTGACCTGGAGTGGAAACCGGGAGAGGGCTTGGGCAGGTGGGAGCACAGCAGTCCTGTTGGCCAGTCCCCAAACCCAGATCAGGTTGGCTTCAACAACAGTGTTTATGGGCTGTCACAACTAGAAAAGGCCACTGGCATCACTGGCTGTCTCCCAGGCCCACTTCTGGATGGGCCTGTGTCTCCCCAAAGTTGAGAGAGTAAGCAGTTCTCAAGACCTCTGAGAAATGTCCCATCATTCCCTCTGATTGTTCTATCTTGGGTCCTGTGCTCAATCCTGACCCAACCCCTTGGACTGGGGAAGCCAATGCTGATTGGCCCATTTTGGGTCATGTGTTCAACTCTGAACCAATCACTGTGGCTGAAGGAAGACCTATGTAGATTTGCACCTAGCCCCAAGAGAGATGGGCAGAGCCCCGCCAAGCCTCATGAATTGGGAGCTGGGGAGGTGGTGCCCCCAAGGAAATCAGGGTTCTGCTAGTGGAAAATGGGGAATGAGTTTTGGGAGGCAAAAACAGTAGATGCTAAATCAAGTCTTAGAGGCTAGAAAGCCCAGAGAGTGTCAGAATGGTAAATGATTCTGTTTGGGTAAAGAGAGAAGTGATGGGAAAATAGATCTACTGGAGTGAGGTCCACTGGGGACCTCAGTCTCCTCTTCTTTCTCTCCACCCTTCTCCTTGTTCCACTCCCCTGGAGTTTTCCCTTTGCTCTCTTCAAGCTTACCTTGGGTAGGGGCCAAGGGTGAAGTGAATTGAATACAGGCTGGCCAACTTTCCCCTGAATAACTCAGCCTTGTCCATCCCCTCTGGCCTTCAGCTTTCACCACCTAGGAGGAAACATCTCATTTTTCCCAATCCCAGCCCAGGCCAGACCAGCATGACCCAGTGTGTGTGTTCGTCTACAGAAAATCCCTCTGGGTAGAAAAGGCTCCTAGTTGTAAGGCTGCAGCTCAGGGAGGCAGGAAAACACAGCTCCCAATTTAACTGTTGTCATTTAATTTTTATTTTTGCAGATAAAGGAACAATCAAACTCAAGGTAAGCTATGAATTTTTAAAATCATAAATCCTACCTTGGAAATAAGTGATTTGAAATGGAGCGAGAGAAGTTGCATGTGTGGTGAGAAAAATGAAGAAAAAATTGAGAAAGGGAGAAAACTCACCTGTAATCCCATCCCCTTTTGTGTTTCCCATAAATCTTCATCCACATAAAGACATTTCTAGGGATGCCTGGGTGGCTCAGTTGGTTGAGTCTCTCTCTTTTTTTTTTTTAATGTTTATTCTTTTTTTTTTTTTTCAATGTTTTTATTTATTTTTGGGACAGAGAGAGACACAGCATGAACGGGGGAGGGGCAGAGAGAGAGGGAGACACAGAATCGGAAACAGGCTCCAGGCTCCGAGCCATCAGCCCAGAGCCCGAGGCGGGGCTCGAACTCACGGACCGCGAGATCGTGACCTGGCTGAAGTCGGACGCTTAACCGACTGCGCCACCCAGGCGCCCCTTTTTAATGTTTATTCTTGAGAGAGAGAGTACACGTGAATGCGTGCATGCGAGGTGGGGAGGGGCAGAGAGAGGGGGACAGAGGATCTGAAGCGGGCTCTGCACTGACAGCAGTCAGCTCGATGTGGGGTTCAAACTCATGAACAGAGAGATCATGACCTGAGCTGAAGTCGGATGCTCAACCAACTGAGCCACCAGGCGCGCCGAGCGTCAGACTCTTCATTTTCTCTGTCTCCCTCTCTCTCTGCCCCTCCCCTGCTCACACTCGCTCTCTTTCTCAAAGCAAATAAATAAACTTAAAACAAAAAGGTATTTCTTTCATCGTTGCAATTAAAGGGTAGGCACCCTGTCGTTTCCTGCTCTCTTAACACACTGCATAAACATACGTCCATGTGTTCAAGTCTCTATAATTGTAATTTGCCCTTTATTGTAAACAGCATCCTACTGGATCTTTTTTTATGTACTAATTTACTAACCCTCTCCACCTGGTACATGGTTAGATTTTTTTAAAAGGTTGTTTTCAGGGTTTTGGTAATGTAATCTGAAAGTTGCGAGCGTCTTTGTGCACAAAGATCTATTAGCATTCAAAATTTTTTTTAATGTTTATTTATTTTTGAGAGACAGAGCGAGAGGGACAGAGTGCAAGCGGGTAGGGGCAGAGAGAGAGGGAGAGACAGAATCCGAAGCAGGCTTCAGGCTCCGAGCTGCCAGCACAGAGCTCGACGCAGGGCTCGAACCCACGCACCATGAGATCACGACCTGAGCCGAAGTCAGATGCTTAACCGACTGAGCCACCCAGGCGCCCCCCCCCCTTTTCTTTAAATTTTGTTTTTAATGTTTACTTATATTTGAGACAGAGAATGGAGACCTTTTTGCTTGTCACAATTGGGGAGGGCACCTAGTGGGAGCTCCGAACCCCTCAAGTGCCCGGGACCGCCTTCACGACCAAGAAAGAGTCAGCCCCAGATGTCGATAGTTGGGAAACCCTCGATAAGTCCTCTTGAACTACAGCTCGGCTTTCTTGTGAATCAGAAAGCAGGGCTGCCCTGGACAGGGGTTAAGATTACACACTGTCCCTGGCCACTGCACATCAGAAGGCACTCTTCACAGGATTGGTGCTGTGGATTTGTAGAAGAGACCACGAAGGGCTGTATCATTCTAGGACAGGGGACCAGGGGATCTGCAGACTAGAGACGCCCAAAAAAGGTCTTGGGCTCCTCAGCTCTTACACTGGCTCCTGCTGAGTGATTCTCAACTTGTGTGGGGGGAGATTCTGGCTCCACTGGCAGTGGCCGGAGACATTTCTGGCTGTCATGACTCGGGGGGGTGAGGGTCCTGCTGGCATTCAGTGGGCGGAGGCCAGGGATGCTCCTCAACACCCTGCAGTGACAGGATGGCCCCCGCTGCCACGAATGATCCAGTCCTTCAGGGTCAGCAGCGCCGGGGTTGAGAAATGCCGTGTCGTTCGCCGAGTTCTGTGCTCTGCCTGCAGGTGCCCGCGGGCCTCCAGGGCCAGGCCCTCCTGCAGGTGTGGGGCCGCGGCCGGCGGGCAGAGGAGGGCCCCCTCTTCCACAACCAGACCTCCGTGACTGTGGACGGCCGGGGCGTCTCCGTGTTCATCCAGACGGACAAGCCAGTGTACAAGCCCCAGCACCGAGGTGGGCGGCTCGTGCAGGCTTGGGGGGAGGGCCGGCCATGGCCTGAGCTGCCGCATGACTGTCTCCTTTTCTTCCAGTGCTTATAAGCATCTTCACTGTCACCCCAAACCTGAGGCCTGTCAGCAGAAAGGTGAGAGCAGCATCTAAAACCATGTGCCTGGATAAACTTAACAAACCCCCCCCCCCAAAACCAAAAAACACCAATAAAACCATGTGCCTGGAACACCCCCCCGCCCCCCCCTCCAACCGGGACCACCTGGCCAGGGGCACCACCGGCAACGGGTCTTTCTTCCCAATTCCTTCTGGGTTCTACCTCCGTTCTCATTTTTCCCTGTGGCTCCGAGTCCCCTGGGGAGCCAGGGGGAGGTCCGTGGGACACGGGGAGGCCAGAGCACTGGTGGGCATGTGGCAGCGTGCTCAGAGGGCGGGGGCTTTATAGGGGGGTTTGCTCACTGCCTGTCTGTCTGTCTGTCTGTGTTGCAGCTGGAAGCCTACATTCTGGTGAGTGTAGCTCTGACTTGGGGCCGATTAACCTGCTCTCTGCAGACCTGGTCTGTCTTCCCCGACTGTCTGCTGTCGAGGTAGATCCTGCCTGTCCCAGCATCTCCCAAGCCGGGGGCCGGGTCCATCCTGGGCCCCGGATCTGCCCTGGGACAAGCCAAGTGTGTGTCTGTCTGTAGATTTGCACACAGCTCCCTAAGCGAGGAGCAGATCTGGCCCCTTTGTCCCCGTGTTCGCACACAAGTCCCTTCAGTGCCTTGAGGGTTCATTTGCTGCCGTGTAAATGGCTAATCTGGGGGCCTGTCCTCCGTGCTTGTCCCACCCGAGAGAGAGAGAGAGAGAGAGGGCTCGGGGGTGCTCACGTGCGTCAGACACAAGCCGGGCGCCCTGAGTTCACTGTGCGCGCTTGTCCCCCGCAGGACCCCAGGGGCTCGAGGATGATGGAGTGGAGACACTTGGAGCCACTCTGCTGCGGTAAACCTCTTCCCGTCCCCTCCCCTTCTTCCTTCTGCGGCTTGGGGGGCTGCACCTTTGGGCGGCAGGTGCAACAGATCTTCCAGGAAGATAGAATGTGCTCTGCCTGGGACCCCACCAGCCCTTCCCTGCAGCGTGGCACCCCCACCCATGCTTCTCTGGTCCCGGCATCCGGCTGGGGCTCCTGCACATAACTTGAGGCCTTTCGGGACCATCATGGTCTTGTTTGTGGGCGTCAACCCCCCCTCCACATCTTCCTCCCAGCGCAGGTGTTTCGTGTCATCATCCCCTCGGGGGCTCCTGGACCCCCGACTGCCTCTGCGAGCCGGATGTAAGAGTGCAGCGTCTCTAGAAGGCTTGGGGAGGGCTGATGAGCAGGGACAGGGCTTCCTTGAGTTCGGAGCCTGGGGCTGCACGGGCTGCGGCAGAGCCAAGGGCAGGACAACTCTCTCTTTTCCTGTCAGTGGGGCACTGACGTTGCCGCTGACAAAGGGTGAACTTCCAGGCCAGCGGGGGAAGCAGACATTGACTAAGCGATAACAGGCGATGACATCCACCATGATGAGTGCTAGGAAGGAGAAATACAAACCGAGAGAGAGCAGAATGGGGTTGTCGCCCAGCCTGGGGCAGCAGAGACAATCCTGGAAGGCTGCCGGGAGGAAGAGCCTTTCCAGCAACGAAGTGAAGAAGGAGCAGAAGTTAGCCAGGAAAAGTGGGGGGACAGGGAATGCGTTCCAGACAGAGCCCAGTGGATGTCAGGGAGAGTGAGGCTGGGAACAGGAGGGAGGCCCCGGGAGTCAGGAGTTCTGACAGCAGAAGCAACAGTGAGATCGGGGGCGTCTTGGATTGTGGGGAGGTGTGTGGAGTTGATCTGAAGAACACAGAGGAAGAGAATGGCTAGCCTCCCGTTTAAAACACCCCTTGCAGGGCGCCTGGGTGGCTCAGTCGGATAAGCATCAGACTTCAGCTCAGCTCGTGATCTCACGGGCTCGTGGGTTTGAGCCCCGCATCGGGCTCTGTGCTGACGGCTCAGATGCTGGAGCCTGCTTCTGCTTCTGTGTCTCCCTCTCTCTCTGTGTCCCTCCCCCACCTAGGCTCCCTGTCTCTCTCTCTCTCAAGAATAAACATTAAAAAGAATTTTTTAACCCCCTTGTGATATATGTAGACCAGAGGTGCTCAACTGGTGTGATTTTGCTCCTAGCTGAGGCCCCATAGAAAAAATGCACGCTGGTGACATGTACCCTAAGTGTCCTCTGACCATCAAAGGCTCAGAATACGTGAGGAAAGGGACCTTTTGCCGTCGCGTTTTCCAATTCCAGAGTGGCAGAGAGAAGCAGAGGGTGCTGTTGGAATCTGGGTTTTCGCAGGAGTCCCAGTGAGAACTGCCGGCACGGTGTCACTGTTGGGGACAGGCAGAGCGCGTCACACTCAGGAGGGAAAGATCCCCCAGCGGCTTGGAGTCTACGCACCCCTTCAGACTCCCCCGCGGCAGGGCGCGTGCAAAATGCCGCCCTGACTCTCCTCCCAGTATCCGCTCCAGCCGGGGTTCCAAGGAGCAGACCCAGGGCAAAGGCTGCCCCCTGTCCCGGAGGCCGCTGGCATTTCCGGCTGCCCACTTGCAGGGAGAGCAGTGCCTGGTCTTGAAGCCTGTTGAGAATCCGTGTTCAGTTTGGGGAGCAGTTACCACCTGGTGGGCAGGGGTGTGTTCTGCCCCCAGGGGATGTAGCATTACATGGGGGCTACTTGGGGGTCGCCATGACGTGGGGGGAGGAGCTACTGGCATCGCGTGGGTGGAGGCCAGAGACGCCACTCAGTGTCCTACGATGTCCCCAACCGTGGACTGCGACCCAGCCCCAAATGTCAGCAGTGCCGAGGCTGGGAGTTGGCTCAGGCGGGAAGCAGAGTGGCTGAGCGTGGTGGCCTGTCTCCATGGCCTGTCACCTCCCTGTCCGCATGGCGTCTTGGCCACAGGGCTCCCCCGGGAAGCTGAAGGGTGGCCTCTCTCCGCATCTCTCCCCTTCAACCTGCGGGGGAGCTTGTTGGGCACAGACCCCCGCCAGCCTGGGCCTTGGCCTCGTCTCTGGTTCCCCTGAGGTTTGGCTCTGGGCAGGGTGGGGGGTGCAGGTCCCCGGGGTGCCTCTGTTCCGTCCTCGCTGCGCCCAGCTGGCACCCTGCACGTGCACTCGTCCCAGGATGACGGGTGGTCTCTCTTCACACAGGCGTCGCCAACATGACCTTCCCCCTGTCCGACCAGCCGGTGCTGGGAGAATGGTTCATTTTTGTCGAAATGCAAGGCCACGTGTACAACAAGTCCTTCGAAGTTCAGAAGTATGGTAAGCCAGAGAATGTTGGGATCTTGGGATTTCACATCTGGGAGAAACCACAGACGCAGTGGTGACATCGGTGATGGGGGTGAGTGGCAGGATCCCCGTTCACTGGGGGATCGGTGCAGAGAGCTGGGCACTTTGTCATTTCCTTCTTTAAAGGATTGTCATGAGCCATACGTGACAAAATTGGCCGTCTTAACTACTCGTAAGTGTATACTTCTGTTGTGTTAAGGATATTCATGTTGTTGGGCAGCCATCACCAGCATCCATTTCCAGATCTTTCTCATCCTTCCGGACTGAAACTTGGTTCCCATTAAACGCTGACCCCTTGTCCCCTCCCCCAGCCCCTGGCACCCTCCATCCTACTCACTGTTTCTCTGGGTCTGACTCGTCTAGGTGTTCCATGTGAGCGGGATCATACGGTATTATCCTTTTGTGTCTGGCTTATTTCACTCAGCATGATGGCCTCCAGATTGATTCATCCATACTGTAGCAGAATTCCCTTCCTTTTTTTAAATTTAAATTTAAAATTTTCATTTTGAGAGACAGAGAGAGAGAACACGTATGCAAGTGGGGAAGAAGGGCAGAGGCAGAGAATGTTACGCAGGCTCCACCTCGGTGCAGCCCCTGATGCGAGACTCGGTCCCACAACCCTGGGATCATGACCTGAGCCGAAGTCAAGAGTCGGATGGATGCTCAACCAACTGAACCACCCAGGCGCCCCAAATTTCCTTCCCTTTTAAGTCCACTTCTTTTGGTTCTTTCATTGTTTTCCCGAGGAAAGGCATTTCTCGCCTTGTGTAACAAGCTCGAAGGACCAGGGTCTTTATGTTTCCTCTGTGCTGCTCCCTTGCTCCCCAAGCTGCACAGGGCGACCAGATGGCTGGATGCTCCCAAGGCTGAGTCGTGAAGCAGAGAACCCCTCCAGCTGCAAGCACTCTCCAGCCACCCCTACCTAGTTGGTCTAGGACCTGGCCACTTGGGCGCTTCTAGGCTGGGCTGCATTCAGAGCATGTGGCCTAAAAGTGATGAGATGTGGACCTCCTGAGAAAAAAGGGGTGTGGGTCTCTCCGAAAATAGGAAATAGAGGTGGGACAGCAAAATCCCAGAATGCTGACCTTATTCAGCGAAGGGTGGTGTGGATTTCTGTGGGGTTGGCTGCTCCATGGCTGGGGCTGCGGCTTTGCTGTTACGCCTCCAACACCTCCAGTACTTTCTGAGGCCACCCCAGCAGTGGAAGCCGCCCTTCCCTCCTCTCTGCTCTCTCCTTCCAGTGTTGCCGAAATTTGAGCTCCTTATTGACCCGCCCCAGTATATCCGGGACCTGGACACATGCGAGAAGGGCACCGTGAGGGCCAGGTGAGGAAGAGGTGGTCAGCATGGGTAAGCCCCTCCCCCTGGGGGGCGGGGAAACACGCTCAGGACACGCCCCCACCACAGGCCCCTCCCTGGGACACGCCCCCATGACATGCCCCTCCCCGGGACATCCCCTACAGGCATGCCCCTCCTCCCTCAGATATCCTCCCCCTCCTCCTGGGGGGAGACCCCCAGGGACCCCTTCCAGGGACTCCCTCTTCCTTGCAGACAGCACCCACAGCGAGTGGGCTGACCCACAAGGGATTTCTTGAAGGGGTTGCCTGTCTAATGACCAGGTTGATGACCAGGTCCAAAGTGGGCGTCGACCAGAGGATGTCCAGAGACACTGTCCCTTTTGGGGGCCTGAGGGAGAGCCCACCCAGCCTTGTGTTCCCGCTGAGCTCTGCCACCTGCCAGAGGTTGTGGCTGAGGCAGTTCTCCTGCCCTCCTCTCCTCCAGCTGTGTGTGTGTGTGTGTGTGTGTGTGTGTGTGTGTGTGTGTGTGTAAAGTAATCTCTACTCCAAATGTGGGGCTCGAACTCACCACCCTGGGATCAAGAGTCACACGCTTTACTGACGGAGCCTGCCAGGTTCCCCAGCTGTGTGTGTTTAAAACCCAAGGATGTTGGGGCGCCTGGGTGGCGCAGTCGGTTAAGCATCCGACTTCAGCCAGGTCACGATCTCGCGGTCCGTGAGTTCGAGCCCCGCGTCAGGCTCTGGGCTGATGGCTCAGAGCCTGGAGCCTCTTTCCGATTCTGTGTCTCCCTCTCTCTCTGCCCCTCCCCCGTTCATGCTCTGTCTCTCTCTGTCCCAAAAATAAATAAACGTTGAAAAAAAAATTAAAAAAAATAAAATAAAATAAAAAATAAAAAATAAATAAAACCCAAGGATGTTGTCAACTCTCCTTAAATACAGTTAAAAAAAAAAAATACAGTCCAGGGATGTGTTGGAGACACACACATTTTTTTAATAGTCTAGAAAATACTATCAAAGTGCCTGGCATTATTTTTGTTATTCGCTGTGATCGTCCCTCTTGCTCCTGTGCCCCTGTAAGCAGGTGTTCCCTCTACATAGGGCATGACAAAGATATGTGTAAGTTTTACCAGCATCTCTGAGAGGGTAGGTTTATTCCCGTTCTCTGGGTGAGGAAACCAAGACTCAGAGAAGTCAGAGCCCTGGTTCAGAACTGCACTCACCAGGGCTCTGATACCGGGCTTCCCTGGCGCCCACGGCTGTTTGCTCCTCTGTACTGTCCTGCCCCAACAAGTTGGCCAGGCCCTGTGGTCGTCTCACATACCCTCCTGCTCTTGGGTTCAGAGTTCCTCTCTGACCCTTGGTCTCTTTTTCTGTCAAACATAAGTCTTGGGGCAGAGGACTGTAGGCCCCTGACATTATCTCTCCTGGCTCTGGGTTGTGGAAAGGGCTGTAAGCAGAGAATGTAGGAGGGCGAAGGAGCCCTGCATCAGCTGCCATACCAGTGGCCACGACACGGGGGGCTTGGTCTTCCTGAGACCGACCCTCTCCTGCTGCTCTGTGTGAAATTAACTCCCTTTATCCTTTTGTTCCAGATATACCTTTGGGAAACCTGTCTCGGGGACCTTGACGATCAATATGACTGTAAATGGCGTGGGTTACTACAGTCAGGAGGTGGGGCGCCCCGTCCTCAGAACCATGAAGGTAAGGAGCAGGGGCCCCAGGGCTGCTTAGCCAATGGATCCCTTCCTGCAGGGAAGGCTTCAGCTGCATGATGGTTCATTTTATTTTACTTTCTTTCTTTTTTAAGTTTATTTATTTATTGAGAGAGAGAGGGCACCAGTGGGGAAGGGGCGGAGAGAGAGAGAGGGCTAGAGAGTCCCAAGCAGGTTCTGCACCACCAGTACAGAGCCCGACGCGGGGCTGGAACCCACAAACTGAGATCATGACCTGAGCTGAAGTCGGACACTTAACCGACTGAGCCACCCAGGCGTCCCTTATTTTTTTTTTTTTAAGTTTACTTATTCGTTTTTGAGAGAGAGAGAGACAGAGTGAGCGGGAGGAGGGCAGAGAGAGAGGGAGAGAGAGAATCCCAAGCAGGCTCCGTGTTGTCAGCACGGAACCTGATGTGGGGCTCGAAGCCACAAACTGTTGAGATCATGACCTGAGCCGAAACCAAGAGTCAGACGTTTAACTGAGCCACCCAGGCGCCCCCCCCCCCCCCCCCGCAAATTAGTTTCATTGAGATACAATTCACATACCATACGATTCAAATATTCACGTAGAATGTAGGATTTGGGGGTTGGGGGCATATTCAGAGTGTGCAACAGTTGCCTCAGCCCAGTTTTAGGATAATCTCCACCATCCTCCCCAAATCCCTCATGCCCTTTTGGGATTAGTCTGTTTCCACCCCCAGCCCTGGGCAACCACAGATCTGCTTTCTGTCTGTATGGCTTTGCTCATTTCGGACGTTCCGTACACATGGAATCACACACTGTACGGTCTCGGCGTCTGGCTTCTTACCCCCCAGCACGGTGTTTTCAAGGTGCATCTACAGTGTAGCGCGTATCAGGGCTTCATTCCTTTCTGTGGCCGAGTAATATTCCATCATGCAGAGGGACCACAGTTTGTTTATCCGTTTGCCCGGCGATGGCCATCTGAATTGTTTTCCACTTTTTGGCTATTACCGCTGCTGCTGCTCTGAACGCTCGCATCCAGGTTTTTGTGGGGCTGGCCGTGTTCATTTCTCTTGGATGTGGCGTCCCTAGGTCGTGTGGTATGGAATCAAATAAAGAAGCCACCTGAGTAAGAACGTGCAGAGGCCACTGACTCGGAGCTTGCTGTAGCAAGGAAGTCAGCCGCCATCACCTCGGTTTGGCAGACTTGAAGCTTGGTCGTGAGAAACAGGGAGGGTTTCGCGTGTGCCCTGGTTGGAGGCTGTGGGTGTTTGGGGGAAGCTGTCACCACCTAACTAGGAGGGGAGCATCCGGTGAGGTTGGTCAGGGGTGCATGTGTGGCTTTCTCAATTCGTTCAAAGAAGTAGGGGCAGCCGGCTGGGTGGCTCCGCCGGTAAGCGTCCCACTTTAGCTCAGGTCATGATCTCACGGTTTGTGGGTTCGAGCCCCGGGTCCGGCTCTGTGCTGACAGCTCAGAGCCTGGAGCTGCTTCCAATTCCGTGTCTCCCTCTCTCTCTGCCTCTCCCCTGCTCATGCTCTGTGTCTCTCAGAAAGAAATGAACATTTTTTTAAAAATTTAAAAAAAACAAGAAATAGGGGCAAAAAATCAGAGAAGCTGCCCGTGATTAATCAAGTCCTGGCCGTGTGGGGCTGGTTGTTATGGGGGTTTGGCTTCTTCCTAGGGGTCAGACTTTCTACAAGGCTGGTGTATGGGCAGTGGGTTGGCCATTTTTCTATGTGGTCTGGCCAACCTGTTACCCATTTGTAGATTCAGTGGTAGCTATGTTTAGCCATTTGAAACTCCCAGACTGTTTTCCAAGGCGGCTGCATGATTTCACACTCCCGTGCGTGTAAAGTTTTATAACCTGGCTCAGTTGTGAGCGTGCCGCCCCGTACGTGCACACACATCCTGGGGATCCTCTGTCTCTGCAGGGGCCTCCGGCACTGAACCCTGTCCTCCCTGCAGGCTGTGGTGCCCTAGCCTTAATTGTCTGGTTTGCTGAGTAATGTACTCCAAAGCTGTTCCTGGATGGACTTATTCGCCCGGCTCCTGGCTGGGTCCTGGGGTAGGGGGTGAATGGGAGCGTTCTGTGCCCCAGGAGCGGGAGCCCCACCCCAAAGTGGGGGTGACTTGGTCCAAATCCCTGTCCTGCTGTCTGTGGGAGGGTGAGCAACTTACTACAGAAGCCTTCTCCTCTTCTGCCTGGTGGGACCGATGCCCCTCCTCCCTGGGTCATATTGCACATCCAACAAGGGATCCAGTGACCCCCCCCTGGCCCTCCAAGCGGCTGGAGAGTCTTGGACTTCACATGTGTTTTTGAGAGTCATTCACTGAAACCACTCTGACCCCGAGTGAGCACGTTCTGGGTGTTTCCTGCCTCCAGATCCACGGCTCCCAGGACTTTGACATCTGCGTGAAGGACATGATCCCAGCCGATGTCCCCGAGCACTTCCGGGGCACCGTCAGCATCTGGGCCACGGTGGTCAGTGTGGACGGGAGCCAGCAGGTGGCCTTTGATGATTCCACTCCTGTCCAGAGGCAGCTGGTGGACGTCCGCTACTCCAAGGACACCAGGAAGCAGTTCAAGCCTGGCCTGTCCTACGTGGGGAAGGTAAGCGCTGGGGATGGGGCCCAGCAGGGGCCGTCTGAGGGCGCAGGCTCCGCACCACCTCCCGCCCCAGCCCCCCCGCCCCCCGAGGACCATCGAGAATCCATGGCAGTGGGTCCCATCAGTGTCCCAGCAGTGACTCTGAGTCACTCAGTGTCCCAGCAGTGACTCTGCGGAGGACGGTGTCCTTTAATTACATTGCATAACCTTTGCTGTCTGGGGACCAGGGCCTCCTCTGCTGACTGTGGCAAGAGCTGGTACTGGGCCCAGGGTGAGGGGACTGGGCATTTTGCTCCACCTAAAAGGATGCTCTGCTTTAGTTGGCGTAGATAGACATTCGTGTATCTACAGCGTTAAACCAAGGCGTTGTAAAGCCATTCATTCGGTTTCTCTCAGGCAATGCCTTTCCTATTTGGGTCGACTTATTTCTGGATGAACTAATATCCAAGGGAATGCCCCAAAAGGCAGATCTCCTGTCCCTGAGACAGACTGATTCGATCTCCTGGGGGAAAGTGGCGTTTTGTGTGTATGTGTGTGTTTTCTTTAATGTTTACTTATTTTTAAGCGGGGTGAGGGGCAGAGAGAGAGGGAGACACAGAATCCGAAGCGGGCTCCAGGCTCTGAGCTGTCAGCACAGAATCCGATGTGGGGCTCAAGCTTATGAACCGCAAGATCAAGACCTGAGCTGAAGTCGGATGCATAAGCAACTGAGCCACCCAGGTGCCCCAAATGTGGCATTTTGAATAGGCCCCCACCTCCTGCCCACCCATCATGCCATTCTTATACACAGTCAAGTTTTAGGTGACCAGAAACCCGAGATCCTTATCCTAGTTGCTGAACTGGGCATTTGTGTCCCGGGGGGCCGAGGCCAGTGGAGCCCAGTGTCACCCCAGAGGAAGCTGGCTGCACCCCTGACCACAGCTCTGCCCACCGCCCACATCGCTGGCCCCTCTAACCTTCTGTGGGTCACTCACAGGATCCCGGTGTCCTCATGCTGTGGCCTGCTACTCCTGCTCTGCTCTGAGACCTCCCTTCTGTCTGTGCCGGATCCCAGCCCCTCAGGCGCAATCACAGAGACACGGCCTGTGCGCCCCTGGCTTTGAGGGTCCCAGCTTGAGGAGAAGCTAAAGCCCAACGTGCAGGGTCAGAATGTGCATGGAGAAGAGGCTCGGGCTGTCAGATCAACGAAAGGGAGCATTTCAGGGACCACTGAGAAATTATCCACCATCTGCATTAAAGAGCAGAGCTGTAAATGGGGATCGTGCCAGCCGAAGCCCCTGTCACTCTGTCACCAAATACCTGCACGGTCGAGGGGCTACTCTAGGGTCCTTCAGGGCCCACCGGCCATATTTCTTTCACACCATCCCTGTCTTCTGAACCCCTCTTTCCGACTGCCTCTTCTGCGTCTGAATGAGGTCTGAGCATCACACGGAACTGTTGATAGCATTACCCGTTCTGTTCCTCCCCCAGCGTGGCACCAGGCCCGTGGCCAGCGGCCAGCATGTGGTGATTCGTACACGGTAATTTGTACCTGGAGACCAATGGGACAGAATTGAGAGTGCCGGGGCACTTGGGTGGCTCAGTCGGCTAAGTGTCCGACTCTTGATTTCAGCTCAGGTCATGGTCCCAGGGTCGTGGGATCGAGCCCCTCTTTGGATTCCACACTGAGCATGGAGATTGCTTAAGATCCTCTGTCTCTTTCCCTCTGCGCCTCTCCCCTACTTGTGCATCTGTGTACTTTCTGTCTCTAAAATGCAATGGAATGGAATGGAATGGAATAGAATAGAATAGAATAGAATAGAATAGAATAGAATAGAAATAGAATAGATCAGATCCGCACATTGGAGAGATACTGAGTCCCTATACGTTCCCCTAACCGATTGTCTAGGATACCCCACTTCCGGTTAGCCCCCACAGCTTCCCCACAGCTATAGCCTCCAACGGAGGCACACCTGAAGCCCTCCCTGCTTCTCTACAAGGCTTTCTCGCTTCACCTGCACCTGAGTCTCTGCCAAACACAAGTGATGGTGGCTTTGACTCCTGGCTGCAGCAAGCTGTGAATAAATAGCCTTTGCTCGTTCTTTTTCCACACCACATGGCACCAGGCTAACGGTCAGCCCGTAGTAACTTGTACCTTGTGACTTCTTGGTCAAGTCCAAGGTCATGAAGGTCCTCCTCTCCTGGCCTCCCCCGCCCAGCCCTCCATCTTCTAAGTGTTTCAGAGTTCCAGCTCTTAACTTCAGGTCTATGATCTTTTTTTTTTTTTTTTTTTAGTTGTTTAAGTTTATTTATTTTGAGGGGGACATTTAGTGTGAGTGGGGGAGGGGCAGAGAGTGAGAGAGAGGGAGAGAGAGAATCCCCAAGCCAACTCCATGCTGTCAGCACAGAGCCTGACTCGGGGCTCAAATCCACAAAACCTCAAAATCATGACCTGAGCTGAAACCAAGAGTCGGATGCTTAACCGACTGAACCACCCATGTGCCCCTATGATCCATTTTTAACTTTTGCAGATGGTGTGAGGTAGGGGTTCGATTTCATTCTTTGGCATGTGGGCGTCCAGTCCTCCCAGCACTGTTTGTTGAGGAAACTGTTCTCTTCCAAGTGAATGGTCTCGGCACGCTTGTTGAAAACCAATTTGCCACGGATGTGTGGGTTTATTCCTGGACTCTCAATTCCGTACCATTGATCGCCATGTCTCTCCTAGGCCAGTCTTGATTACTGTAGCTTCACAGTTTTGAAACTAGGAGATATGAGTTCTTCTCGGTTCTTCTTTTTCCTGGTTGTTTTGGTTATTTGGTTATTTCCCTGTGAATTTTAGCAACAGCTTGTCGATTTCTGCAAAGAAGTTGGCTGGGATTCTGGTGGGGGATTGGGTCGAGTCTGTAGATCCGTCTGGGGAGTGGTACTGCCTTGACTGTGTGGAATCTTTGGTGATCCCCTTCCAGGTGGAGCTGTCCTACCCAGACGGCAGCCCGGCCGAGGGGGTGACGGTCCAGATCAGGGCAGAGCTGACCTCGAAGGACAACATCTACACCACTGAATCTGTGTCCCGGGGAGGGCTGGTGGGGTTTGAAATCCCCTTCATCCCCATGTCGGCCCAACACGTGTGGCTGGAGGTGGGTGAGTTGCCTGGACCTTTGTCATTCAGCCACAAGGCACAGCCTTGGTGCCTTCCCTGATTTATGCTTGGGCACGAGCTCAGTGGAACTGTGGCCTGCTGCTTCCCTGAGGGAGTTTATGGTCTTTGACGGGGAGTTTGACCGGGGGAGAGCCCAAGGCAAGACAGGAGGTCAAGGAGAGGCAAAGCTTCCTTGCTGTCATGCTGAAGGAGGCTTTCCCAAAGGGATCCCACCATGTGGACTCCTGACCTTGGGGAGGGTCATCCAGACTGCTTCTGGGAGGGTGGAACAGCATGTGCAGAGGCCCAGAGGCCCTCGATCATAGTGTAACTGGGTCCTGCAGGGCCCAGCCAGGCTGAGCCATTCAGGAAGATGTGGAGGAGGGAGCTGGTGGGGTGCCCCCCACCTCACAGGGGTGCTTGGGGTTTACCCAGAAGGCAGCATCAGGGGGACAGAGTGGCCTGATTTTTGAAACTCAGCAGTTGTTCCAGTGACATTACAGGGTACCTGGTCGGGGGGTGGGGTGCAGGCACAGGTGGGCAGACAGAAGGTGATGACAGAGAGGCCACCAAGCCTGGAGCTATGAAGGTAGGACACGGGGTCCCATTGTCAGGGAAGAGAGGAGCAGGAGTGACAGAAGAGGACGTCCGGCTCTGTGACAGCCCCACGGACGCTGGATGGCGGGGAAGGGGCGGAGGCAGCTTAGAGTAAATGTGTAGGTGGGAGCCGAGGACGCTTGTGGTGATTGTCTTCTGTGGGGCAACGTGTCCTTAAAGATTTTTAAGCATGGAAGTTGCAAGCTTGGGGCTCTCCGGGCCATCCAGCGGGCTGCAAATTCCTGGTTACAATGACAGCTTTTTCTTAATGATCGCAAGATGTCCCTTTTATTTGCATTTAGTCCTCTAGCAATTAAGTAGCAGCAAAGCCCTGAGATGACTACAAATACCAGAATTAGCTGAATAATTTTCTCTCTCATAGATACATGTCTAAAAATGAGCTTTTCCTGGGGCACCTGAGTGGCTCAGTCGGTTGAGCGCCTGACTTGAGCTCAGGTCTTGATCTCCTGGCTCAGGAGTTCAAGTGTGGAGCCTGCTTGGGCTTCTCTCTCTCTCTGCCCCTATCCTGCTTGCTTTCTCTGTCTGTCTCTCTCAAAATAAGTAAACTTAAAATTTTTTTTTAAAAATTAGCTTTTCCCCAAAATGTCACTTTAATAGATATTTTATTTCTGTTATCAAATACTGTTTAGGAAAAGGTCTTTAATTATTCTTTTAAAAACAAAACTTGGGGCGCCTGGGTGGCTCAGTCGGTTAAGGGACTGACTTCAGCTCAGGTCATGATCTCTCAGTGTGTGAGTTCGAGCCCCGTGTCGGGCTCTCTGCTGACAGCTCAGAGCCTGGAGCCTCCTTTGGATTCTGTGCCTCCCTCCCTCTCTGCCCTTTCTCTGCCTGTCTGTCCATCTCTCTTTCTCAGAAATAAACATTAAAAAAATAATAAAAATTAAAAAAGGGAAGCTAATTGTAAGTATCAATTATTTTTAACTTTTAAAAATGTTTATTCATTTTTGAGAGAGAGAGTACCTGTGTGCGTGCGAGTCGGGGAGGGGCAGAGAGAGAGAGGAGACAGAATCCCAAGCCCGATGCAGGGCTCGAACTCACGAACTAGGAGATCGTGACCTGAGCCGAAACCAGAGTCAGGCACTTAACTAAGCCACCTAGGCGCCCCAAGTCAATTATTTTTTAAATGAGGGACAGCTGACTTGTAACTGTGTTAGTTTCAGGTATATACCATAAGTCCATATTTGCACACGTGAAACAGACACCACCATACGTGTAATTCATAGCCAGCATCACACCTAGTTCTACGTTTTTTTTTATGACGAGAAATTTTGAGATCTATTCTTAGCAACTTTCAAGTATACACTGCGGTGTTGTTAACTACGGTCACGCCGCCGGGTATTCCATCCCCAGGACTTAGTTTATAACTGGAAGTGCGTGTCTCTTGCAATCAGTTTTTTTTATAGCAGCGTGGCAAATCAGCACCAGCAGAAAAGAGAGAGGCGTGGGGCCAGAGCTGGGAGGGTCCCACACTTGAAGCTTCCTGAGCTGTCCCTCTGGGGTTCCTGGGACACACCATCCTCCCGGCTCATGATGTGTGACTGTGCCCCCAGAGAACGGCCGGCCGGGGGCGCTCTCTCAAGCTTCGGTGTCCACGGTGTCCATCGGGGTTCGTAAAGTAGCTGTGAATCACGGGCCCTGTGACAGACTCCGGTTCCAGTCGCCTCCCTCCCTGGAGGTTAGGCTGGTATCACAAGTCTCAAAACCCCAACCCTTTGCCCCTGTCCTGATTCGTCTCGGTGGCATATACCCTCAGGATGCACCGTAAATAACAAAGACACTCTCATCACTTGGAAAATTCCAGGCTTTGGAGGCTTCCTCCCAGAAACCGGGGACAAAAATGGGCTAACTTCTTTTTTTCTTTTTAACATTTACTCATTTTTGAGAGAGAGAGAGAGAGAGCTGGGGAGGAGCAGAAAAAGGGAGAGAGAGACACACACAGAATCCGAAGCAGGCTCCGGGCTCTGAGCTGTCAGCACAAAGCCTGATGTGCGGCTCAAACCCACAAACCGTGAGATCATGACCTGAGCCAAAGTTGACGCTTAACAAGTTAAGCCACCCAGGCACACCCCCTCTTTTTTTTTTTTTTAAGTTTCTTTCTTTTGAGAGAGACAGAGACAGTGCCAGTGGGGGAGGGACAGAGAGAGAGTGAGACAGAGAATCCCAAGCGCGCTCCACACGGTTAGCACGGAGCCCGACGCAGGGTTCGAACTCACCAAACTGCGATCATCACCTGAGCTGAAACCAAGAGTCGGACGCTTAACTGACTGAGCCACCCAGGCGCCCCATGGCCAACTTCTTTATTCTTGATCTCACAGAGGTCTTAGACCTGCTCCTCTGGCCTCTCCCTTGTGTTGGGGCAAGTGAAGGGAAAAAGCTCAAAGCTCAAAGGAGCAAAGCTGTATAACCACCCAGGGCTTGGTGCATGCAGGGCGGCAGGGCTCGAGCTTAGGGAGGAGCAGGCTCCAGAGCCATGGGGGTGCTGTCCCACACAGCCTCTCCATTTCCTGACCGTCCTCTCAGGCCTGTGATCCCCTCCAAGAAGCCACCAGGGTCACTAGCAAGCCAGAGAAAGAGAGAGAGAGAGAGAGAGAGAGAGAGACAGGGAGAGACAGGGGCATGGGGAGGGTTTCCTGGTATGTCCATGATAGAGCTGTCTCTTGGCAGCCACATGAGTCACCTGCCTCTGTCTTGAGCCACCCCCTAACACCCTGTGACCAGCTTCGGACACTTGCTTCCTGGAGCTGAGGAATGGGGAGAGGGGGGCAAAAGCACATTGGACCCCATTCTCTGAGAACCGGGGAGAGGGTTCCCCAAAGGGGAATTGGGACGTGAGAGGGTCTTGCCGCGGGCCAGGGCAGGCAGAAGCATCCCCAAGGACCCCCTTCCTAGGCCAAGCACCCAGGCCTTGACCAAGTACCCTCTTTTCCTCAGACCAAGGTGACGGCACTCAATGGAAAGCCCGTGGGGGCCCAGTACCTGCCCAGCTACCTCTCTCTCAGCAGCTGGTACTCCCCCAGCCAGTGCCACCTGCAGCTGCAGCCCCCCGCCCGCCCCCTGCAGGTAAGGTGCTCAGGCGTGCCCTCCACACACCTCCAGGGGATGTGTGCATGCCCCAGGAGGGCCGACACTGATGCCCCGGCCCCCGGCCCTCCAGCAAGGCCGTATTCCTCGGAATGAATGCCCATAATTTAATTATGGTGAATATTCAGGCTGTGGCCCCGGGGTTTACCACGATAAACTTGGCCATCAGGGCTCCTGTCTGCGGGCTTGTACTTCTTGTGCACGGGCTCTGAGGTTTCCCCACGGACCTAGAGCTGGGTCTCGTGTTCCTTCTTCCCTGTTATTCAGCAATCCCGATTAAGTAAGATTCGCGGAGATGTGTGTGGAGACACGGATCTGTAAAAATTGGGCAGAAGGAGGAGAGTTCCTCTGTGCCCCCTCACCGCTGCGGGCAGTGTCCCTGATTATTAGCAGCCTGCATTAAGGTAGCACATCTCGTACAGTTGATGAGCCAGGTTGGATGTGTTGTTATTAACTAAGGTCTGCAGTGTATGTTAGGTCCTCTCTTCGTGTTGCAGATTCTGTGGGTTTGGACCAATGTATGATGATGTGTGCCCAGGGTTGTAGTATCTTTTTTATTCTTATTTTATTTATTTTAATGTTTACTCGTTTTTGAGAGACAGTGAGGGACCGAGCGTGAGTGGGGGAGGGGCAGAAAGGGAGACCCAGGATCTAAGGCAGGCTCCAGACTCTGAGCTGAATGCTCAGAACCTGATGCAGGGCTCGAACCCATGAGCCGCGAGATCATGACCTGAGCCAAAGTCGGACACTTAACCGACTGAGCCACCTGGGCACCCCAGTTTTTTTAAGTGTATTTATCTTTGGGGGGGGCAGGATCGGGGGAGAGGCAGAGAGAGATGGGGCAGAGGATCCCAAGCTGAGAGCAGACTGCCCGATGCGGGGCTTGAACTCGAACCATGAGATCATGGCCTGAGCCAAAGTCAGATGCTTAACGGACTAAGCCACCCAGGCGCCTCTGGTGTTATAGTATCATTTAAAAAAAAATTTTTTTTTTTAGTGTTTATTTATTTTTGAGATAGAGACAGAGCATGAATGGGGAGGGTCAGCGAGAGGGAGACACAGAATTCGAAACAGGCTCCAGGCTCTGAGCACAGAGCCCGACGCGGGGCTCAAACTCACGGACCGCGAGATCATGACCTGAGCCAAAGTCGGCCACCCAACCGACTAAGCCACCCAGGCGCCTCTGGTGTTACAGTATCATACAGAATGGTTTCGCTGCCCTAAAAATCCTCTGGGCTCCATCTACCTATTCGTTCATCCCTCCTTCCCTGCTACCCCCTGGCAACCACTGATCTTTTCACCGTCTTTGTACTTTTGCCTTTTCCAGAATGTCATGTTGTGTTGGGAGAAGTGAAAACCTCCGGGGTTGTTTTGATTGGAGGCACAGTTTCAACACACACACACACACACACACACACACACACACACACACACAAGAAGTCAAGCCGTGAGATTTATTTACAGATCCCAGAGTGGGGTGCGCGGGTGCAGAATGAAGGGTGGCGGGAAGGGCAGTCCTCCGTCCCAGGTCACAAGCGAGCAGGAGGCAGGCAGCCGGGCAGCAAGCACCCTTTACTTGTAAGGTGGTTGGAGACGAGGTCATAGCTTTAGGGGGGGGGGGGGCAGTGCTAGGTGGTTATTTCAAAAGGCCCCCTGGGGAAAAGTGAAGCAGAAACTTGCGGCCAGAATCCTAAGCTCGGGTCCTTATCTAAACGTCCAGACTCCGGGTGTGAGGGGCTTTGTCAGGCCGTCAGATGCCCCAGCAGCAGCTCAGAATAGCTGTTTTCCCATCACATGTATATGGTAGTCCCCCCTCCCTTATCCACGGAGATACATCCCTACATCCCCAGTGGACGTCTAACACTCCGGATAGTACCAGACCCTACGTGTGTTGTTTTTTCCTATACTACATGCCTATGACAAAGATTGACTTATAAATTAGGCGCAGTAAAATTAACAACAACAACGATAAAATAGAACCACGGTAACAATATTCTGTAGTGAGAGTCACGGGGATGTGGTTCCTTCTCTCTCGAGATATACTGTACTGTACCCAGCCTACTTTCTTGTGATCACGAGATAGTAAAATGTCTACGTGAGGAGGTGAAGTAAGGTTGATGTGGTTCGGAGTGTTGGGCATCGGAGCCGACGGCCAAGAAAGAATTCTTTGAGACGTCTTTGGTGCAAAAAGGTGGTTTTCCTAAAGCACGGGGACAGGACCCGTGGGAAGAAGGAGCTGCACTGGAGTTGTGAGGAGTGATTGATGGTGTAAGATTTTCTATCCTATTGGGGGGGGGGCGGTAGGGCAGTGTCAGGGTCCCAGGAAATGGAATCTACAGGTTCCTGGAAGTTTGGCGATTGATAGAATTGCTTTTTCCCCTTGTAAATTATTAAGACAGTTGTAACCTGATGGAGACTCAGGGCCCGCATGACTGTGATCTCTATCAGTTAACCACGGGTTTTTCCCTTTCCTTTGTTCTTGGGCAGCCAGGAGTGCCTGAGGAATGTCACCTATGTGTGTGCGTGGGGGGGGGGGGGGGTTGTTAGTTTGTGACTTGCCCTCAGTCTGCCTTTGTTTCCCACATCAAGGTGAGTGATGCAGGCGTTGTGACAAAGCATTAGTCTGCGCCCGACCTTCTGATGATACATCAGGAGGATCACCTGGGGCGCCTGGGTGGCTCAGTCGGTTAAGCGTCCGACTTCGGCTCAGGTCATGATCTCACGGTTCGTGGGTTCGAGCCCCGCATTGGGCTCTGTGCTGACGGCTCAGAGCCTGAAGCCTGCTTCGGATTCTGTGTCTCCCTTTCTCTCTGCCCCTCTCCTGCTTACACTCTGTCTCTCTCAAAAATAAATAATAAACCTTAAAAAAAAAAAAAAAAGGATCACCCATTTCCAGAACACTGTTGACGGCGATCAACAGGGGAGTCTCACAGGGGAGACTGTGGTAGCTGGAATCGTACAACGTGTGGCCTTCTTTTTTTAGTGTTTATTTCTGTTTGAAGGAGAGAGACAGAGCGTGAGCAGGGGTGGGGGAGGGGGCAGAGAGAGAGAGGGAGACACAGCATCGGAAGCAGGCTCCAGGCTCTGAGCCGTCAGCACAGAGCCTAATGCGGGGCTCGAACCCACGAACCGTGAGATCAGGACCTGAGCCAAAGTCGGATGCCCCATCCACCGAGCCATCCAGGCACCCCATACAGCGTGTAGTCTTTTTACATCGGCTTCTTTCACTTGACGGTGTCTTGCACGGAATGGATGAGCTGTAGTTTGTTTATCCCTCATCTATTAAATAAGATACACTTTTGTATACACAGCGTAAAGCACCCTGTTAACTCCGTTAACCAAGAGGCCCCAGGCAGAGCCTGGCTGCTGCAGAGTGAGCTGCTCCCCGGCATTGCTCCCAGGCCTTACTGGCCGGTAAACCAGCCGCTGCTCAGGCCCAAGGCCGCCAGGGGAGGGCGGGGGGGGGGGGGGGGGGTTGGTGCCTGGGATGCAGCTTAGAGGAATCCTGGTGCCGGAGCGGCCCATTTTGGGGGCTTCGTGGCCCACTGCGGGAGTTTTGAGAATAAGAGACTCAGATGAGATCGTCTGTTCCCATTAGGCAAGGACCTGGCTGGGCCACTCAGACTTTCCTCTTGGAGGGACATCTCCATCCTGCCAGAGTCGGGTCAGCTGGCTCCAGCCCCTCCCCCCCGCGACTGTCATCACCGGGGCCCTGGGCACAACCTCAGGGCGTTGAGGCAAGAGTGGCCGTGCTTGGTCCAGTCTGGGCTCTGTGTCAGGGCCCTTTCCCCTTCCTCCAGCTTGAAGGCCCAGGCAGGGCGGGGGAGGGGGGGATTGCTGCTCTGTAAATGGGTTTGACAACCCTATCTTTTAGGGTTGCCGTGGGGTTAGTGCATGAGAAGAGGAAGGCTGTGCGTTTTTCTGCCCCCTAACATCTGAAACAGAAGGGGACTTTTGTTTCAGTGCCTTTTTATAAGGTGACTATTTACAAACTTAGAAATCGTAAAAAAAAAAGTATAATCCTATGCCTTTCACCTGGATTTATGAATTCACATTTTGCTTCTGTCCATCTGTCCTCCTACCTACCTGCCCACTTGTCCACCTGTGCAGCCCTCTGCCCATCCATCCACCCACTCACCCATCCACGCACCTGTCCAAGGCACCTGTCCACCCATCTATCCATCTATTTTGTTTAATTAAAACAATTTTTTTAATGTTTATTTTGGAAAGAGAGAGAGAGAGAGAGCACACAGGGGAGGGGCAGAGAGAAAGGGAGACACAGAATATGAAGCGGGCTCCAGGTTCTGAGCTGTCCACACAGAGCCTGGCGTGGGGCTTGAACTCACAAACTGTGAGATCATGACCTGAGCCGAAGTCGGATGCTTAACTGACTGAGCCACCCAGGCACCCCATCAACTCATCTATTTCTTTAGCCCTTTTGTTTTGGCTACAACATTTGAAAATGAGTTACAGACATCCTGATGCTTCACTCTTAAAATATTTGAGCATAATACGTCCTAAAAATCAGGACATTCTTCAACATGACCTCAAAGCTATTGTCACGTCTAAGAAAATTACATTAACTCAACATATTTTTTTTGGTTCACGGGCAGTGTTCAGATTTTCAAAGATGTCCCCAAGGATGTGACTTCTATCTTGCGCGTGAACGCCCACAGTCTTGTGCACACGTGTGCAAGTAATGTGCGGCTATGTGCATGCACGTGTATATGTGAGCGCGCGTGCACGCGTGGGCACGTGCGCATTTCATTCGGGATCCGTGGCCACCCGTGTTGCGTTTGGCTCTTCTGTGTCCATATCTGCTCTTGATCTGGAACAGCCCCTACCTCTGCCTTTTCATCCCCGTGACTTTTGTGAAGAATTCGGGCCTGTGTGGTCTTGGAGATGCTCCCACATCCTGAATTAGAATCGGCAGAATTACTGTGTGTGTGCTGTCCTCATAGCAGCCTGTCAAGAGGTGCAGATTTAGGAGACCCCACTGTTGCTGGAGCTGATCTTATCCTTGTTGGTGTGTGATTTCTACCAGCTCTCTCCCCGGTGGGTGAGGCTACTGAGTAATCTGTGGTGCCAGTCTGAGGCCCCTCCCGGCCACAGCGTCCTGACCCCCCCCACCGACCTTTCACCCGCTGCTTTTAGCCTCACTGACAATTCTTGCTGTCGTCAGTTATCACAGTAGGGGCTATGTGATGGCAGGTCTGAGTCCTGTCATTCCTTCTACGTTAGGAGTTGGTGTTCCTCTGTAAAAGGAAAGAACTTTCAAAAAAAAAAAAAAAAAGAAAAGAAAAGAAGAAAGAACTTTCTGTCTCTTTTCCCTACCATTATTTTATTGCTGTATTGTTTTGAGTATGTTATGGACTTGAGGACTTTAAAAGAATGTTTCAATATGTTGTAATCTGTTATCATACTTCTTATTTTATTTTAAGTTTATTTATTTACTTATTTTGAGAGAGAGAGAGAGAGAGAGCGTGCAGGAGCAGGGGAAGGGCAGAGAGAGAGGGTGACACAGAATCCAGAGGAGGGTCCAGGTTCTGGGCTGTCAGTACAGAGCCTGGTGCGGGGTTCCAACTCACAAACTTCGAGATCACGACCTGAGCTAAAGTTGGACCATTAACCGACTGAGCCACCCAAGCCCCCTCATACTTTTTATTTTATTTTAAAGTTTCTTTATTTTGAGAGGGAGAGAGAGAGGGAGTGCAAGTGGGGAAGGGGCAGAGAGAGAGGGAGAGAGAGAGAGGATCCCAAGCAGGCTCCGTGCTGTCAGCGCAGGGCCCAACACAGGGCTTGAACGCACGAACCCTGAGATCATAACCCGCACTGAAGGTGCGTCGAGCACTTAACCGACTGAGCCACCCCGGTGCTCCTAATTTCAAATTTTGGAATAATTTTAGATTTACAGAAGCGTTGCTCAGATGGTGCAGAGAGATCCCGTATATCCTTCATCTGGCTTCCCCTGCTGTTTTTAAGTTTAGAAAGTCATCTGTACATTGCTGAGCTGTGAGAGTTCTTTATACGTCCTGGACACTAGACCCTTACCAGACATATGACCAGGAATGCTGAGCGTCTGGGGTTTTTACCGGGGGTCAGTCACCCAGACCTGGCCGACCACCTGCATAGCTGACCTCAGTCCCAGCCCCTCCAGAGGTCAAAGTGACAGAGTGTGACCTGTACCCCTCCCCTGGCCCCCCATGAATCATATTGTCAGTATCTGGTGTGGCCTGAGACCTCAGGTAAACAGAGACAGGCAGGCAGGACAGTTCAAAGGCTTGGAGATCGCCTCTCAGGAGCTGGGGGGCAAAGGCCACACCTCTCATGGGCCATGTTCCTGCACCGTCAGCTCGTCGAGAGTCTCCACGCCGTTAGCACAGTTGCTCCGCCGCCCAGGGCACACGGCCGGCGCCAGGATGCCCGGCTCTCTGCTGGGAGGCCAGCACTCCTGCCGCAGCCATCCCAGCGTCCCTGTGGCCCCAGAGCAGCCATCTGCTTGGCGTGGGTGCCGGGCCGTGGGTGCCAGGCAGGGCCCCCCGTGCTGCGTGTCTCCCACAGGTCGGAGAGGAAGCGCTTTTCCCGGTGAAGTCCACGTGCCCTTGTAGCTTCACCCTGTACTACGAGGTGGCCGCGCGGGGCAACATCGTGCTCTCGGGCCGGCAGCCCGCCCACCTCACCCAGCGGAGAAGCCGGCGGGCGGCCCCGGAGAAACCGATTCGCTTAATGCACCTTCTTGAGACCGGTGAGCCAGGCCATTAGGCTGGGGTTCCCTGTTCTCACTGACACTGGGGTGGGACAGACAGGAAGGGGGAGCAGGACGCAGCCTGGAGAGGTGCCTGCTTCAGGGCGGAGAGCGTGTGTCCCAGGCGAGATGGGGCTCGGGCCAGGAGGATGGGCAGGGGTCAGCCGCAGGGCGGGTGGAGACGTCCTCTCGAGGGTGTCCTCACCGCCTGTCTGCAGGGGACTGGGGGAGGCGAGCCACAGGCTAGACCCCTGTGCCGGCCTGCACTGGACTGTGTTGCCATCTGCCGGTGGCCGCTCCGACTCTGCCCAGATCGCCACCCCCCCGCCCCCCACCGCACCTAGGAGCCCTCCTCCTCTCCTTGACTCTACGTGCTCACTAAAATATCCGTCACCTCCCCTGGGTCTTCCCCAGCCCCATCCCCTTCACAGCCCTTCTGCCTGAAGCAGGATCCCCAAACCGGGTCTTGGGGGCACTTGAAGACAGACGATTTGTGGTGGGGCCGTCCTGTGTGTAGTGGGGTATGGAGCCATATCCCCGGCCTCCACCCATTCGGTGCCAGTAGCATCCTATCCACAGGCAGTACGATGACCTAAGAAGTCTCCAGACATTGGCAGTGTCCCTGAGGGGAAGTCATCTGTAGGTGAGAATCAGATAGATACATAGGAAGATAGATAGGAAGATAGATAGATTAGATAGGAAGATAGGTAGATGATAGATAATAGATCAATAGATAGATAGATAGATAGATGGATTTATGGATAGATAAATCCACAGATAGATCCCTAAATACTTAGATTTACACTCAGATTCATAGGTTAATTCATAGTTCATAGACAGAGATACAGGTGCATAGATAGATACACAGGAAGACAAGGTCTCTCTCATGAGAAGGCAGAGTTTCTCACCCTCGGCACTACTGATGTTTGGGGCCAGATCATTCTCCCATTGGTGGCGCTGTCCTGTGCACTGCAGGGGGCTGAGCAGCCTCCCCGGCGCCCCACCCCGCTAAGGCCCCATCCCGCTAGATGCCCGCGGCACTCCCAAGTCGGGACAGCCAAAACTGTCCCCTGGGGGGCAGCACGGTCCTAGTTGAGAACTGCTGGCCTGAATGGTGCTCTGGGAATCACACACCCACATCCTTTTGGGCCTTCCCTTCCCTTCTAGGTGGTGCAAGTGTCCACGGAGCGCTTGCCCTGGGCCAGCACCTCCACGCTGCACCCCAGGTCATCCCCAGGGCAACCTGGGGCATTGGTGGCCCCGTCGTGGGGTGCTGGGTCCTCACGCCTCTCCCCACCTTTGCCTTGTCTTAGAGCCCCCTCCAGCCCCAGCGGCTGAGGTCAACGTGTGTGTGACTTCTCTCCGGCTGGCCGTGACCCCCAGCATGGCCCCCCTTGGCCGCCTGCTGGTCTTCTACGTCAGGGAGAATGGAGAAGGCGTCGCCGACAGCCTCCAGTTTGCTGTGGAGAGCTTCTTTGAGAACCAGGTAGAACGTGGGGGGCCAATCAGGGGAGTGGGGACAGGCAAGCGCCACCGAAGGCTGGGGGCTCCAGGGTGTCCGTGCCGGGCCGTGCACAGCTGCCGCTCGGGCTCCCAAATGGTATCCCGGGCAGGACCCTTCAGGAATAATTGCAGCCAAGGTTGCATCTTTACTGGAGCACCTCCAGAAGTCACCACCGATCGCACGCAGGGAAAGCAGTCAGCTGTCCCCACTGAGTTCCAGATCTAAGGGATACCACTCGTGTCCCCCTCAGTGGGCTCAGCCTTCTGCCCCCTCTCCCTGCATCCTTTGAAGCTGGCTGCCGCGTGCCCTCGGCCCGTGCCTGTCTCCCCATCTCTCCCCTCCCCTCCTCTGCGCAGAATGTTCCAGTTGTACCAGCCTTGTTCCTTTCATTCTGCCTCCCGCCCTTGTCCTCACCTGGGCAGCAAGGCCAGGGTCCCAAGTGAGCTGGCCAAGACCAGTTCTCCTTGGCAGGCGGAGAGGGTGGGTGGGTGAGTCAGGAGAGTCTGGCCGAGCTCCTGGTCTCTCTGCTGTGTTCGGATCCAGGTTTCAGTGACGTACTCAGCAAATGAGACCCAGCCTGGGGAGGTTGTTGACCTGCGGGTCAGGGCTGCAAGGGGCAGCTGTGTGTGTGTCACTGCGGTGGATAAGAGCGTCTACCTGCTCAGGTCTGGGTTTCAGCTGACTCCGGCCCAGGTGAGTGGGGCCCTCTGGTGCCAGGCTCCAGCACCCCCACGAGGGTCTCTCCCTTTCCAGTCAGTGAAGAGCCCCCATGTGAACCAGATTCTTTCTCTCACCATCGAACCCAATCTTTATTGCCGTAGTGAAAGATCGTAGAGTCGAATTCATCAGACTCTTGCAATAGAACGTTGTCCACAGATCCTACCTTTCCAGCCCCAGTCTGCCCATCTTTAGAATGGGCTAATGCCACCAACGCCCATCTCCTGAGATTGTCTCGAAGTGGTATTCACGGAAGGAGCAGCCAGACCCCCGAGAGCCAGTTTGGGTGGAAAGGAAACCTCCGGCTGACTGCTCTCTGTTCTCCTTTGCCTGTAGGTTTTCCGGGAATTGGAAGAGTATGATGTTTCTGATGCCTTCGGGGTGTCCCGGGAGGATGGGTCCTTCTGGTGGGCTGGACTGGCAGCCCGACGCAGGCGTTCGTCCATCTTCCCGTGGCCCTGGGGCATCACCAAGGACTCCGGATCTGCCTTCGCCGTAAGCACAGATGGTCTTAGACCCACCGCCCCTTCCAGGCTCCTCTCGCTTGGAAACAAATGAACTCCGAGATACGGAGATGGTCAGGGTGGAGGTTTCCAAACTTTTATTGGGGCAGAACTAGTTTGATTCTCCCCAATGGAGGCTCATAAGCGGACCCTCCTGATTTGCAAGGCCAACCAGAGCAGAATGCTATGGGTGTCAGCCAATAACTGGGACTTGCTATGGAGCAGAGGTGGTAAGGGTGCTTTGCTGGGAGGAAAACCATCACGCTGGGAGCAGGCGGCCGTGCTCTCAGGGGGCTCACATCGTCCCCCTCCTTCCGGGCTGCGGACGCCGGGGGCTACCGGGGGTGCAGGAGACACAAGTATCATTCTAGATCATACTGCCAGCCCCCATGAGCATGCTGGCGGTCTCCACTCGAATGCACGGCCCATCTGTGGCTGCTCTTCCCCCCCTCCCATTATAAAAATCATTAAAAACGCATCCTTTTCCTCTTGTTTTTTTTTTTTTATGGGAAATTTTCAGACCTACAGAAAAGTAGAACAAAAGAACAAATGCCTATATACTCACCGCCTGTAGATCCCACAATTAACACGTTGCTCTATTAGCTAAACAATAGTACACGCCTACATCTGTCTATATATCTGTATGCACATCTATGTCTGTACTGGAACAAACGATGTTTCAATTACACATTTGTTGAACGCCTGGCAGTTTGAACTGCTGGGCCCTGGCCGCTCTTGGAATTAAGGGGGGGGGGGTGCTTCTGAGTCTGAGTCACTGACTTTATACTCCTTATTCCCAAAGCAGAGCTGGTCAGTCTGGGGTGGGGCTTTCCTGCAGTCTAGTTGCTCCTGGTATTTAGCGCAGTGGTCGAGATCATAACAGTAACAATTGCAGATCTCCGTCTGTCTCTGATGTAGATCAGGCACGGTGCCAACTGATTTTTTTTTTTTTTAATTGTGAAATTCACAATGAACAGAACAAACAGAAAACGAACCATTCTAAAATGCACAATTCAGCGGCATTTAGGGCACTCACGGTGTTGTGCCACCAGCACCTGTGTCTTAATTCTAGAATGATCTCATCCCTTCAAAAGGAAACCGCATCCCCATGAGTAGTGGCTCCCTGTGCCCCCTCCCCCAACCCCTGGCAACTGCTAATCTACTTTCTGTCCTTATGGATTTACCTGTTCTGGATGTTTCATATCCGTGGAGTCATACATGTGGCTTTTTGTGCCTGAGCCACAGATATGCTGGCCTCCCCTCTGCTCTGTCTTCGTGGTCACTGGGCCCCATGATCTCCTCAGCCTGTGTCACCCAGAGCAGAGCACCCAAGCTCTGCACCCAAGCCCAGAGCAGAGGATGTTGGGCTGGTAACCCCACAGTGATGGAACTGCTGGGGCCATCCCATCCACGGCACTGTCTGTTGCCTAGGAAACGGGACTGGTGGTGATGACCGACCTGGTGAGCCTGAACCACCGACAAGATGGCGGCCTATACACCGATGAGGCTGTCCCTGCCTTCCAGCCCCACACGGGGAGCCTGGTGGCAGCAGGGTCCTCCAGACAACCCCCCAGGTAATTGCCACGTCGAGTAGGGTTGTCTCACCTCATACTGTGGTCTTTAGGGGCTGGATCATTCTCTGTGGTGGGGCTGTCCATGCACGGCTGGGTGTTGTGCAACATCTCTGGCCTCCCCCCACCTGTTGCCAATAGCACCCCTTTCTCCCAGTTGTTACAACCAAAAATGTCCCAGTGTCCCCTGGTGGACAAAGTCACTACTGACCTAGTAGTGACCCCGGGAACCAAGCATGCCAGCCCCCCTCCCCAGTTCCTGACCACACCCGAGTGCATGGGATTGGGGGTGCAGAGAAAGGAAGGCACCTCAGGAGCAGAACTGCCTGGAACAGAAGGGTTGGGGTGGGGAGGGAAGCTGGGGCTTGATCCTCCCTCTCCCAGGGACTTTGCTCAGAAACTTCTTTCTAGTGTCTCTCTCTTCTTTGTTCTTTTCCTCTCTCCTCCCTTTTCACCTTCAATTCTCTGCCTTTTCAAGTTGGACACCAAGTAATACTTCTCAGTCTCTTATTTGAACTCTGCACATTTAAGCCTTTTGAAAGGCATGAATTTCCCTAAGAGTGCTGCTTTGGAAGCACCTGAGTTGTGTTGTGAAGTGTTTCCATTATTGCTTCTTTCCAGATAGGTTCTAACTTTTTGAGCTGTGACTTGTGCCGAAGTGGACACTTTTTAAAATTTCAAGTGATGTTTTTTAATTAATATTTTTTAATGTTTTTCATAAATTTGTAGCAAACATGCATTGCGGCCAGTGAACATGGTCTGTGTGTTATCTGTTGTCCTGTTCTTACTTTGAAGACTTTTTATGTGGCCAACTTTTGTAAATGTGCATGTCTTCTTGAAAATAAGATCTAAGCCCCCATCAATTCTGTACAGGGCTCTCTATGGATACTTTAGGTCAGGCCTGTCGATGGTGATGCCTACATTCTCCATACTCTTGCTCACTTCTTGTTTGTCTGTTTGCTAGCTTATCAATGAGTGATGCAGAGAAGAGTTCCCGTTTCTCCCTTGGATTTGGGGTTTTGTCTCTAGAGTCATGGAAACTTTAGTTTCACAGGAGGTGTTGTTTTCTCCTCTCTCCTATCCTTTCCTGTCTCCCCTCTTTTCTCTCCACCCCCTTTGTCTGATGCCTCTCTTACTACCTCCTCAAGCCCAGGTCTCAACCAGCCAGCTGGGGAAGGGGAAGTGTTCTGGAGACCTTGGCTCCCATTCTGTCTGGATTTAGGGGCTGGGACTAGGGAGGCAGGCCTTAGCTCTACTCTCTCCCACCCACTCCAAGAAGGGCACAGAACCAAAGGGCCGGGGCTGGCATCGGTGTGGTCGGTAGTGGCTCAGCATCTTGTCTCTCTGGAGACCCAGAGGGTGGGCCCCACACACCTCAGCCCTTGTTCTAAGCCAGAAGTGGCCGAGAAGACCTCCAGCCCTGGCAAGCCTGTCCCCAAAAGCCCTCTCCATCTTTCACACATTCTCTACCTAGACTGAGGTCCTGGATACCTTGTTCTCCTGGGTTCTTTCTGCCTGGGCCGCACACTTAGCAGGAGTGTGGCAGGCCCAGGAGGGTCCTAGTTTCCAAACTCCAAATCACAGCATGGGCAAACCAGGCTTCCCATATGGTACACGGCAGTATTCTAGGATGTGGTTGCTGAGGGAGGTGTAACACTGGCCTGTGGGCCTCCACCCACCAGATAGTGCCTTGGGGGTCCTGACACTCTCATGTAGCAGGACCCCCAAGAGCTTGGCCTGGGAGTGGATATGAGAGTAATTTTCTGAAACCCCAAACCACAAAGGCAGTTGTAAATCCCGCTGCACAAAGGCATACAAATGCCTTCAAAAGCAAGTGTTCATATCTTTTGTAATTGATAACCCATCTGTACATCTGTATTCTGAAGACAAGGTATGTTTCTTAACCATATGCAGTGATTTAATTTTTTTCAAGCAGTGTGAAAGTTTATATAATTTAATGTAGTTTCTCTCCTACCTCTAGACCCTCCATTCCCCTTTTTGGTCAATAATTTCTTAGAGATCCTTCTAGAAATTTTCCATGCATATACAAGGATTTTTTTTTTTAAACAATGAGTGAATACTATAGTACTGTGCTGTGCCTTCTTTTTTTTTTTTAATGTTTATTCATTTTTGAGAGAGAGGGAGAGATAGAAGGTGAGTGGGGAGGGGCAGAGAGAGGGGGAGACAGAATCCCAAGCAGGCTCCAGGCTCCGAGCCGTCAGCACAGAGCCTGACGTGGGGTTCGAACCCACAAACCATGAGATCATGACCTGAGCCGAAGTTGGGCACTTAAGTGACTGAGCCACCCAGGTGGCCCTGTGCCTTCTTTTTTGAAGTCAACAACAAGCCTTAGAGACCCATCCGTGTCAGTATATCTGCACTGACCTCACTCTTTTAGACTGACGTGTAACATCCCACTGCACGATTGTACTACCATTTGATTAACCCAGTCACCCTCTTGATGGAGACTTTGGCTGGTTGCTCCGACAAACCAGTCCATTCGTCTGTCTTGGCACACGTCTCCGTGGGTATTTCCCTGTGACGCGTGGTCCCTGTGACCCTTCTTCCCTTCTAAACTCAGGATGTGAAGTGCCTGTTGATTTAAGGTGATTCTATCAAGCCTTTGATGCTTCACTCCTACTAGTCCTAATCGAGTAGAATGTTAACCCTGCCAGGTAAAAGAGTTAGCACGTTCCGTCCTAATCGAGTAGAATGTTGATGGACAGCCAAGAGAATTAACACACTGCACCCTAACTGGGTAGAAGGTTAACCTTTCCAGGTACGAAGTAACGTGTTAACATTCTGCTTGTGTAGATGTTAACCTGCCAGGCAGCAGAATTACATTACGCCCATGGAAACTGAATCACTTCTTTTTCGAATTTCATAGAGCAGAGAAGAGGAAAAGGACCTTCTTCCCCGAAACATGGATTTGGCATTGTCTCAACATCAGGTACAGTAAGATTCCTTTTCTTCATTGTGTCTGCAGGCTGACTCAAGGGCACTCGTGCAAGTCCAGATTGCCCCTGGTAGGGTTGCTTTCGGATCTGACATCAACATCTGAGTAAGACTTTGGGCATCCTTTCCTAACACATAAAAACTCAAAAGCCATGAAGTCAACCCCAAATCCCGCTGCGGCTTTGGACATCTGCTCAGGAAATATGAAATGCAGGGGCTTTGTGCCTCTCACAACTCCCACTTGGGGTAACTCTATCCGCTCTGTTTGCGTAACGAGCTCATTAAAACGATTACAGTTCCCTGGAACGTGAACTCCACCCCACCCCCCTCCGTCCCCTCTTCACTCCTCAGGGGACTCAAGCTCCTGCCCACAAAACAGGCTGCTTTCCTCAGCACATTTCCTTTCCACATTTGTTCCCCCTTGTAGTTCTTTTTGAAGAAGCCCTGCTGTGCCAAATTCCTGCCAGATGCTATTGGCTGTTTTTTTTCTTTCAATGCTTGGGGTCAGAACACCAGTGGTACCAGTAGTGGAAAGATGGGGGGCTGCCCTGGGAAACTAGTTAGGCATGAAAGGTCAGATGCCCCTGGGCCATGGGTGGGCTTGCTGCTGAGCAGGTGGGGTGGGGGGAGCTTCTAGACATGAGATGCCATGGCACGTGGTCATCACAGAACCGAGCTCACAGCTGGGGGTTCCTCAGACTGCTTTCACAGATGCTTGTGTCCCCATTATGGAAAGACTTAACTCCTGGTCAGAACAGATCCAGATGATTGCATTAAGTTCCGGGGGTCTAAATCTAACATGAGCTGTCTGTCTGTGATCATTCACGTGTGTCAAATGTATCTATTTTCTGGGTGCTGGATGTTTTGGGGGGCCAGGTAACATTGCTCTTGCTTCCACCTTTTGGCTGTTAGAAATAATCCTGCTATGAACACAGGTGTGCGAATAGCTCTTCCAGACCCTGCTTGTGGTTCTTTTGGGTGTATACCCAGAAATGGAATTGTTGGATCGTATGGTGATTCTGTGTTTAATCGGTTTTTGTTTCTTTGTTTGTTTGAGACAGAGACAGCGTGAATGGGGGAGGCGTACAGAGAGAGGGAGAAAGAGAGAATCCCAAGCAGGCTCCACCCTGTCAGTGCAGAGCCCGATGCGGGTCTCGAACTCGTGAAACCGTGAGATCATGACCTGAGCTGAAACTGAGAATTGAGAGTCGGATGGTTAACTGACTGAGCCACGCAGGCGCCCCATATGTTTAATCGTTTTGAGGAACCTGTAGAGTGTTTCCCACGGTAGCTGCACCATTTTACATTCCGACCAACAGTGCACAAGGGTTCTTCTCTAAGTGTTCAGTAGAATTCGCCAGTGAAGCCATCAGGTCTGGGGCTTTTTCTTTGTAACAGATTTTGGGTTATTGATTCAATCTCTTTAGAGGTCTGTTCAGTTCTGGGTCTCTTCAGATTTTGTATTTCTTTGTAATTTAGTCTCGGTTGGTTTTGCATTTGTATAATTTGCCCATTTCGTCTGGGTCATCCAAGTTCTTGGCATATAGGTATTTATGTACTTTTTTATGTACTTTTTAAAAATAATCTTTTGATTTCTCAGAATGGGTAGTAATGTCCCCACTTCCATTTCATATTTTACTAACTTGAGACTTCTCTCTTTCTTTCCCTTAGTCTGTCTACTTAAAGGTTGGTCAGTCTCATTGCTCTTTTCAAAGAATCAGCTTATGGTTTTGTTGATACTCTGTTATTTTTCTGTTCTCTATTTCCTTTATCTCTGCTCTAGTTTTTTATTATTTCCTTCCTTCTGTTAGCTTTGGGGTTAGTTTGTTTTTCTTTTTCTAGTTCTTTAAGTTGTGAAATTAGGTTGTGTATTTGAGATCTTTCTTTTTATTATTATTTAAAGTTTATCTATTTTGAGAGAGAGTGTGCACATGCTTGTGCAAGTGGGGAGAGGCAGACAGAGAGGGAGGGAGAAAGAGAGAGAGAGAGAGAGAGAGAGAGAGAGAGAATGCCAAGCAGGCTCTGCACCATCAGCAACTCAGGGCTTGAACTCAGGAACCGTGAGATCATGACCTGAGCCAAAATCAAGAGTTGGACGCTTAACCAACTGAACTACCCAGGTGCCCCAAGATCTTTCTTCTTTTTTAATACATATATAGCTATAAATTTCCCCCTTAGCACTGCTTTTACTGCATCCCAGAAGTTTTAGTGTGTTATGTTTTGTTTTCATTCATTTCTGAGTATTTTAAAATTTCCTTTGTGATCTCTTCTTTGATCCATTGGTCAATTAAGAATGTGTTGATTACATCAGCTCAGGTCGTGATCTCATGGTTTGTGAGATAGAGCCCTGTGTCGGGTTGTGTGCTGACAGCACAGAGCCTGCTAGGGATCTCTCTGCCCCTCCCCCACTTGCATGCATGCTCTCATGCTCTCTCTGTCTCTTGAAATAAATAAACATCAAAAAATATGTTCTTGAATTTCCACACATTTGTAAATTTTCTGGTTTTCCTTTTGTTACTGATTTCTAACTTTGTCTCACTGTGGTCAGAGAAGATACTTTGTTTAATATCTGCCTTTCAAAATCTACTGAGACTTCATTTGTGGCCTTATTCATGATCTTGCTTGAAGACTGTCGTGTGTGCATGCCTCTGGATCTGGTTGCTTTATTGTGTTAAGTCTTCTACTTGCTTACTCATCTTCTGTCTGGTTGTTCAGTCTGTTATTCAGAACAGGCTATTGAAGTCCCCAACTATTATTGTAAGCTTTTTATTTCTTGCTTCAGTTCTTTCCCTTTTTGTATGTTTCATATATGTCAGTGGTCTGTTATTAGACGTGTAGGTGTTCGTAATTGTTGTATCTTTTTGCTGTATGGAACCTTTTATTACTATCTAATGTCCTTTTTAGTCTCTTATGTACTCTTTTTTTACTTAAAGCCCATTTTGTCTCGTATCAGGATAGCCACGGCTACTTTCTCTTGGTTACAGTTGGCCTGGGATATCTTTTACATTCTTTCATTTCCAACCTATTTTTGTCTTTGCAGCTAAAGTGAGTTTCTTGTAGACAGCAGAGAGTCAGGTCATGTTTTTTAATTCACTCTGTCGATCTCTGCTTTTTTGACTGCAGAGTTTAATCCATTTACATTTAATGTAATTGCTCGTAAGGAGGGCCTTATTTCCATCACTGTGCTTTTTGTTTTCTGTGTGCCTTATAGCAGGCAGCACAAGGCAGGGACCTTGTCTGGGCACATGGTAGGGATTGGGGACAGTATCCTGGTTCCAGTGCCCAGTATGTTCTGTCCTCGGCTATAATGCCCACCTCCCCTCTGTGAGTTTTTTGGGGGTGGTCACAGTGCACTGTGCATCTCCAGGCCCCTCACAACAGCCCAGCCAGGCTGGTGGGCAGCTCCCATTCTTGTGGCTGTTTCATGGTTATTTCAGGCAGAGGGAGCACCCCCAGGTCAGTGGGCAGAGCCAGGTGGGGTATGACTGTGAAAGCAGGTAACTCTGAGCAGTTTGACGAGGCTCAAGGGTCGAGATGCACAAAGGTGGGATGGGTGGGAGCTGTCAAGGCTGAGCTGGAGAGAGGGAGAACTGAGCTGTCAGGTGTTGGAGTGGCCAAGTCAAGCAATGACGAGAAGCCATAGTGAAAGTAATGGTGAAGCCCTTTCATCATTACTGTGGCAGTGTAGCCTGATGCCCCCTGTTCCGGTTTCCCCACAGAACGGAATATCTTGCAGGTGGATCAGACATGGGGGTCATCTCACTATGGAGAGACCCCTGGACAAACGGCTCTGGCAGTTTTATGGGCTCTGACACCTACGGAATGGAGGGAGGAGAGCTCAGAGTGGGAAAGTACTGGGTGCTGAGCCAAAGTGGGAGAAATGCCTTCAAGGTTTCCTCCCATGAGAAGGAGACCTTGGCAGAGGTCTTCAGACACCTAATGACCTTGGGGCCCAGGCAGATCCCTAAAAACACACAGAGCTAGGAATGGAGGCACTGGGGCTGGGAAGGCAAATATGGGAGAAGCATGGCTGGCCAGGGGCCCAGAGTCCCTGACTGCAGTTCCCCTCAGAGACCACAGGACACTGGCTAGGCCACAAGCCTGGTGTGGGGAGGACGGCTTTCCCCGAGGCCTGCGAGGGAAAGCCTTTGTAACAGCCTGTAGTCAGGCCTAAAAAAATCACACAAAGACTTATAATCGAGGGTCGGGCTCTGCAGGAGTCTGTGGGACAAGGATGCCAGGCCAGGAAGGGTAGATACCCCTGAAGGGCAGGCTGGGGGCACCCAGTGTCCACAGAAAAGTTGGCTGTGCCCATATGACGCTGGTAAAAGTTCTGCCACTTCTAATGGGAAGAGGCTGACTTGAGTTGTCACAGGGTGACAGCGTGTGGCCCTCGTAGAAGTGAGGATAGATGTCCTAGGTCCTGTGGGGCCTGATGGGCCGCGGGGTCGCCATGTGCCGCAGCCTGGGGTCAGGCTCCCGGGAGGCAGACAGGGGTCAGGCAGGTGAGTAAGGAGCAGAGGATTCTTGCAGCAAATGTTTACGATAAATCTGGAAAGGACATCCTGGATATGCAAAGTTGACCACAGGGTTTCCCTCCCGAGCCATCCTAACGTGATCAGTGGTGCCGTTGGTGGGGGGTGGGTGGGGGCGGGGTGAAGGCAGGGAGAATCGTGAGCAGCACCGTCTGCTCGAAAGATAACATCTGTAATTCCCCACGTACGTAACGTCAGATTTCCTAGTGCCGTGTTATAAAGGGCAAAAAGAAACAGGTGGAGTTCATTTGAATCTTATATTTTATTCAACCCGATACATATCCCCAAACATGGTTGTTTCAAAATGCGATCAATATAAAAAATGATCGATGATACGTTGTACTTTTTTTTTTTTTTTGGTACTGTATGAGTTTCCTGTGGCTGCTGTCATGAAGAACCACAGACTGGATGGTTTAAAACAACAGAAATTTGTTGTCTCACAGTTCTGGAGGCCAGGCATCCGAGATCAAGGTGTGGGCAGGGCCACGCCGCCCCTGGGGGCTCTAGGGGAGGAGCCTTCTGGGCCTCCCCCAGCCCCTGGGGGCTCCAGGGGAGGAGCCTTCTGGGCCTCCCCCAGCCCCTGGGGGCTCCAGGGGAGGAGCCTTCTGGGCCTCCCCCAGCCCCTGGGGGCTCCGGGGAGGAGCCTTCTGGGCCTCCTCCAGCCCCTGGGGGCTCTGGTGCTCAGCTTTTAGCTGTATCCTTCCCGTCTGTTGCCTCTGTCTTCACATGGTCTCCTCCTCTGTGTCCAGATTTCCTTCTTATAAGGACCCCCATCCTTAGATTGGGGCCCACCTTCGTCCAGTATGAACTCGTCTTGGCTAATTTCATCTGCAAACACCCTGTTTCCCAAATAAGGCCACATTCACAGGTACAGGGGGTCAGGGCTTGGGCGTAACTTCTGGGAGACACAAGCCCCAAATGACTCGACCCCTCAATTCAGTGTCTTCCCCCCGCTACACTGGGCGGAGCGTGCACTGTTGTGGGTCCACCGTTGTCCTGAGAGCCACTGGTGCGCCTCATTACCTGAGTTAGGGCCGAGGGGCGGCATTCTCCTGTCACACGCCGCGTTGTGCCTACGTGCTTGTTGCCGAGCTGCAGGGGCGCCTGCCTGGGCCCCCAGGCCTTCCAGCTGCAGCCCTGCATTCCCACCTGGCTGCCTCAGCTCGGCCCTGGAAAAGGGTCCCATGGTTGTCTATCCTTCCGCAGCGACCCGTCCGGCGAGGAGATGCTCAGCGTGCGGGTCCCGGACTCCATCACCAGCTGGGTGGGTGAGGCCGTGGGTCTGTCCGAGGCCTGGGGCCTGGGTGTCGCCGTGCCTGCCGTGCTGAAGACCTTCAAGCCTTTCTTTGTGGACTTCACCCTGCCCGCCTACGTGGTCCGCGGGGAGCAAGCCAAGATCCCGCTCAGCGTCTACAACTACATGGGCACCTGTGCCGAGGTACTACACCTGCCCCCGCACACAGCCTTCCCTGTGCCCGGGGGTGGGGGGATGGCACCCGTGATGTCAAGAGGCAGGGGTGAGGGGAGGGGGTCAGCCTGAGGGGCTTGGAAGGGGACAGAGCATCTTCATTATCAGGGAGGGAGTCACCGAAGGGGCGGTCCCTGTGTTGTTGGGGAGGCAGGGGCAGGAAGTCCTGGAGGTCAGCAAAGCAAGTGCTCAGTATCCCAGTTTGTTTGTTTCTTTCTTTATTTTAAATGTTTATTTTTGAGAGAGAGACAGAATGTGAGTGGGGGAGGGACAGACAGAGAGGGAGACACAGAATCCAAAGCAGGCTCCAGGCTCCGAGCAGTCAGCACAGAGTCCTGTGTGGGTCTCGAACCCGTGCACCTTGCGATCACGACCTGAGCCAATGTCGGATGCTCTACCGACTGAGGCGCCCTGATCTCCCAGTTTATACTTGCACACCGGCCGGCCCTGGCCGCGTTACTCTGCCTGTTGGTGTTTCAGGTTCCACAAATGTCAGGGAGATAGGAGTCACCGGTGGTTACACGCTAAATGGGTTCGCAGATGCTAAGAAGGGTGTCCGCAGAGGGACCCAGACCCTGGTCATGCTGTCGAGGCTCCAGCCCCTGTAGGGGCTGTGCGGTGGGGTCTGGTGAAAAAGGCTCCTCGACCCCTTTCGTGTAGCTGCTGTGACAAAGTAGTGGGAACCGGGTGGCTTGAGACAATAGAAATGTGTTGTCTCACAGTTCTGGAGGTCAGAGTCCAAGGTCAAGGTGCGGGCAGGGTGGGTTCCTCCTGGGGGCTCTGAGGGAGGGTCCGTCTGGTGCCTCAGGCCTGGCTTTGGCGGCTGCAGGCAGCCCTTGACGGTCTTCGGCTTGTGGCTGCGTGGCTCCAATCTGCAGCCTGTCTTCACATGGCCTTCCTTCTTCCCTCGCTTTCTCTTCCCTCTGTGAATTTCTCTCTGTGTTTCCTCTTCTAAAGATCCCAATTCTGTTGGGGTAGGGCCTACCCTAATAACCTCATGGTAACTTAATGACCTCTGCACAGACCCTGTTTCCAAATAAAATCACGTTGACAGGTACCAGAAGGTTTAGGACTTCAACATAACTTTCCGGGGGCCACAGTCGGACGGTTACAGCTACCCCAAGGCGGGGGGGGGGGGGGAGGGGGGGGCTTGGGGCTGAGCTTGGACGCTGGGGAGGAAGGCCGGCTGGCGAGGGGGATGGCCTGTGAGATAAGGTGGGTGCATGGAGGGGAAGGGAGAGTTTCGGGGGGCAGGGGTCTGTGTATCTGTGCGGCTTGGGGAGGCCAGGAGCACTCACCCTCCACCACTTTGTAATCCTTGGGCTCTGGCTAGGCCTGGATGTCAGTGGTGGGTGGGAGGAAGGGAAGTGGGGAGGGCTCTCCGGGGTCAGAGGCAGCCCTCAGGGGCTGGAAGCCGAGGCTGTGGGTAGAGGGGTGAGTGGGGCACAGGATCAGTGGTCCAGCTGGGAGCAGGCCTGCTCTCTGCAGGTCTCAGCCTCACCCTAACAAGCCACACGCTGGGGACGTGGCTGACCTCCCCCTGGCCCTGCCCAAGTGGGTGGGGACCCCGAGGGCCGCGGGCTCACGACACACTGAGGGCAGATGTGAGCTGCAGCCGCAAAGCAGGCACCATGGAAACCAAGAGACTTCACCCCAGATTTTTGGCTTTTCCTGAAACAATGGGGACACGTGGCTAGAGAGTGATTGGAATTTGCTACCAGCGGGGTACCCAAGGCTGCCTGGGTGGGAGGCACAGCCACTACCCCGCAGCTGTGGTCCCAGCGAGTTCAGACCCCGCTGCCCCCAGAAGACCGGGCTCTGGCTCAGCACTTCCACTTATAGCCCCATTTTGCCTCAGTTACCCCATCTGTAAACTGGGCAGGAGAGCTCACCCTGGCCCCACTCGCCCTCACTGGCTTTCTCTGGCACAGGAGGGAAAGAGCAGACACGAGGGTCCCTTGTGAGTCTCAGAGGGGATGGCTCTGAGCCTGGCCCGGAGGCGACAGCTAGCCCTGAGTCCCGGCTCAGAAGGTGACCTTGAGCTTGCACAAAATATTTTACTCCTTTTTTTCCTTGAACTTGCAAGTTCTAAACGTCCACTGAATGATTATGTCTGCATCAGAACATGTGGCATGTGATGGCGGGTGACAGCCTGAAGGCCAGTAAAGGACTCTCGCACAGCCGTCTGGCTGGCACAGCCCAAGTTCGATGCTGGTGTTTATATTTGACTTTCCCGCTGGTGTTTCTTTGATTCCACAGAAGAGCCACACGTTAATGTGCTGTCACATAGGAGCTTCTTGTCTCTTGAAACTTTTTAATTAAAGGAAAATTTCAACTGGAGGGGAAAAAAAAAAAAAGAATAGTCGTTGCAGGTTCTGAAATGGAAATGAAACATCCAGAGGCCACCAGAAAGGGGCCCCTGGGTGTAAAATGCCAGTGATTTGAATTCACTGTCACTCAGAACCAATTGTGCACATGCTCTGTGTGTGCTGGGCCTTGTGCAGATGTCAGAGGACCCCGGGGCCCAGGCCCCCCATCTGTGCTCAACCTCGGAGCGCTGTTACCACTAACCTCTGTGCCCCGTGCTAGCCTCAGGATTTTGCCTACATTGATATCAAATGCCCATGTGGGCCGGGGAAGAAGGGCCGTCGATGCAATTGTTTGCAGACAGGAAGCTCAGAGACTCATCGTTACATGCCCAAGCTCTCCCAGGGAGTTTGGGGCAGAGCTGTGTTAGAATTGAGTGTTTGCAGGGAGCCAGCGGAGCCCCGAGAAGAGGCAGGTCTCCTGAGCTCTGGAGTCATCAGGCACTGTTTGAGCCAGGCACCAGGACCTGGAAGGGCATTCCTGGAAGAGGGAACAGCATACACGTGCAACAGAGGCAGGAGGCGGCTTAGCCTGTCCCGGGAATTGCCCATGACACAGTCTAGCTGGGCTTTAGGGTCTGATGGGGAAAGCAGGAGAGGGGTAATCAGAGCCCCATGCATTTGGCTGGGTGGGAGCTGCTGTGTTGGAAAGCAAGGCGGTGGCCGGGGGGTGGCCTGAGGGGACTAAGGGGGACACGTGAAATAGGCTCAAAACAGGCAGCCGGGGAGCAGTGCCCCAAAGCCCAGTGTCTGTATGGTCCATCCTCTGTCATTCTTTTTTTTTTTTTTAGTTGTATTTATTTATTTTGAGAGAGAGCAAGAGAGAGCAAAGCACGGAGTGGGGGAGGGGCAGAGAAGGGGAGAGAGAATCTCAAGCAGGCTCCAAGCTGTCGACGCAGAGCCCGACGCAGGGCTGGCACCCACAAACTGTGAGATCATGCCCTGAACTGAAACCAAAAGTCGGATGCTTACTCAACAGAGCCACCCAGGTGCCCCTGTCATTCTTTTTGCATAGCCAGGAGGAGTAGGACCCCCATCTTAAAAAGCCGGAATAAGTGCAGACCGATCCCTGATCAACCAGGTGGCCCCTGCAAGGGAGGGTCCTCACCGAATGGGCAGGCGGGACCCTCAGGTGCCCCTTTTAGCTGCAAGAACACGCTGGAGGCTGGTTTGTTGCACATCCCCAAGGCACCAGGAAAACGGACCCATCCAGCTCCCTCAACACGGGCAGGCGGTCATTCCGCCCAGGAGCCGGAAAATACGGCCCACTGACACTTGGCTCTCAAGTTTCTTCTTCCCTCCCTGGAAGAATGTTCTGGAAGAACACTGAGTCAAGAGGGATGTGGGAGCTCCTGACGCAGCCTGCACCAGCTGCTCACACTCAGGTCCCGCCGGGCTTGTCCTCAGGCAGGATTCAGATGCTCTGTCACACTTGCCACTCGATTTTCCTCGGAACCTTTCCTCCACATCACACGTGCATGTGTGTGTGATGTAGGTGTGTTGACCCTCAGGCGTCCAGGGATCACTCGTGTCCTCTTTGGCTACATTACCTTAGCTCCTAGTAGGGCCCCTGCACCCACTAGGTGCTTCACACATGCTCGTTGGACAAATGGACATGGACCAAGGAGCCTGTTGCAGACTGGGAGGTCTAACCACACGTGCACATAGAGACACTCGTGTGCACACACATGCACACATGCCTTGTGCACGTGTGTATGCATAGACCACACCTACATGCACATAGGTGTGCACAGAGAGACGTGCATGCACACATGTGCACACACACACAGAACTCTGTTATGACCCTGTGGACCTCAGAGGTTGGATGGAGGGTCAGGGGGAGTGCCTTGTGGGGCCTGCAGGGGGAGCGGTCCCTCCCATCTGGTGCCCATCTGGTGCCCCCCATCAGCCTTGGCCCTAAGGGGAGGCTGACCCCGTGGGGTGTTGGGGGGGCTGAAGTAAAGAGAGGGCTCCCAGCAAGACCACGGTGAGTAGTGAGGGGACCTTCCGAGAAGAGCATGGCTTTTGGAGAGGGCTGACGCGGTGGGCGGTGGCCAGTGGGATGTGCCTGGAGGGCGCACGCATCCCGGGAGCCTTGAGAGCGGCATCCCTCCCTCCCCAGGTCTACGTGAAGATCTCAGTTCCCAAGGGCATCCGCTTTGTGGGGCATCCAGGCAGACGCCATCTGACCAAGAAGATGTGCGTGGCCTCTGGGGAGACGGAACCCACCTGGGTGGTTCTGTCCTTTGGTGACCTGGGACTCAGCAACGTCACAGGTGAGGCCCCGTGCTGCTTCAGGCATCCACCGCCCCCCCCACCCCCCGTCCGGACCCCAGGCACAGGTGAGTGGCCGGTGGGGCAGTACGTGAGGTCAAGGCCACGTTGAGAGACAGGACGGCGGCTGGGGAATGGTCAGGAGGTGGGGCGAGGCGGTCCACGAGGAGGTGGGGCGTGAGGCTTCCCCGGGAGGGCGGGCGTTCTGTTCGGACCGCAAGCGCTGAGCACACAAATCCCCACAGCCAAAGCCCTGGCTTACGGAGACACAAGCTGCTGCCGGGACGGGAAGTCCATCCGACACCTGGAGGACCACTTCGCTGACAGGAGGGGCCCCACTGGGAGGGATCACATCAGGCGCAGTGTCATGGTTGAGGTAAGCCCGTGTCCTCAGCCAGGGCACTCGGCCAGGGCCTGATTCCATCACCCACGAGGCGGGGGCCTGGCTGGGGCGGGGGCAGCCCCCACGGGTCCTGCTCTGGGGCTCGGGGCAGGCGTGGGGTGTCTGCATTTCCTCGCTAGAGGCCCTCAGCATCCAGCCCCTCCGCCGTGCACCGTGGACTTGGGGAAAGCGGCCTGGGACTCGCAGGGGCCGCAGGGAAGTGTCCTCTGACCCCCACGTTGACCGTGTTGGAGGGCGATGTGCCTCTGTCTCCGACTTCCTGTTTGTCATAGGCAGCCGTAGGGATTATGACCTGGCATTTGGAGGGCTGTCACTAGAATGCCTGGGGCAGAAAGGACGCAGAGCCTGTGCAGCAGAGGGGCCCGGGTGTTGGGGTCTCATTGACGCCCCACCTCCCCTGCTGGCTGGGAATCTAGGATCTACCGCTCCGTGTGGGCTGGGCGTATGTCTTGATAGTCCAATCCTGCTCCGTAAATCAGGGGCGTTCACGCTCACCCCACAGTGTGGAGAGGGCACCTCGCAGTGCACGTTGGGCATGTGGTAGCAGTGATGTCCCATCTTTTGGGGGCTGCTTGGACACCTCAGAGCCCAGAGCCCTGCCAAGACTCTTCATGCTACTTGGAGAGTGCACGACAGCCCCGAGGAAGCTCCTCACGGCGTCCCCAGTGTCTGCCCCTCCCCAGGGGCTCGGCTGCAAACAGCCGCCCTCCCTCCTGGCCGTGGTCCTGGCAGCACGGAGCACAAATGATTTCCATCAGCGCCCGGAGTCACACACACACGCTGGGCAGAACTCCCCGAGGTGGACGAGTCGTTGGCCACAGCTTGCTTGACGTGACCTGATGGATTCCTCCGGGACAAGTGGGTCCTCTGATGAGGAATGCCATCTCCGTGAGCCAGTGGGGTGAGGGGATGGCCTCAACGGGAAACACGGAGACCCCTGGCAACCCTTTGCTCGGCCTGAACGTGCTCCCTGGCCCACAACCCGCCCTCCTGGGGCCAGAGGAGATGGCAGGCCATCCAGAGTTCTTGCCTCGTCCGTCTGCAGGAGGAATTTCTCAATGCACAGAGAGGGATTCTCAAGGGGCTCTGCCCCTGGGCCTTTTCTCCCACTCACACGGCTCAAGGGCTGCCTAATCTGCAGTATCGCTTTGTGCAGGCGGCCCTGGGGGCGGGAGGTGACAGGTGGGCATCAGAAGACCTGAGATGTCGAAGCAGAAACACTGAAGCGTGGTGGACGAGGAAACCAGGTTTATGAAACAGGACGTGGCCGACGTGTGGCTTGATAAAGCAGCAAAGCCCGGCTGCCTCTCCACCCCGCTGGAGAGCTCTGGGTGCGCGGTCTATTTGCCAGATCAGATATTTGGTGGACCCTCACGCGACGCTGCGTGCCTTCTGCTGGGGACGAAACTGCACGTGGCACCAGTACCTTCCCGCCAGGTGGGGAAGCAGGTGACGGTTGGGAACCACCGCGGGCGCTAAACCGGGGGGAGGAGGAGCTGGTGCCCTCCTGCCTGGCTCCCCGATTAGCCCAGGAGACCCCGAGGACAAGGTGGGAGTTTGGGAAGCCCGGCCAGTCTAGAAGCAGCTGGTGAGTGGGTTTGACCAGAGCCCGGAGAAGGGGAATGAGCCTCAGTTTCCCCACTCGGGCCTAGGAGGTAGGCAGCCTGGTCCTTCTCTGGGCACCCGTGACATTGGCACCACCCTGCAGGGTCCAGACTCGGAGCCGCTGCCGTGGGAGGGCGGCCGCTCCCCCCCCCCCCCCCCCCGCCCATGCCGACTGCTCCTCCTCTGCTCAGTTCTCCCCATCTCTCTGTTTCAGCCGGAAGGAGCCCCCCGCAGCTACACCTACAGTGCTTTCTTCTGTCCCAACGGTGAGTCCCTGCACCCACCCCCCTGAGGACTTTGGCCCTCCCCCCACCACACTGTTGCAGCACTCCTGCTGCTAAGTGGATGCCTGCCCTTCCTGGGGCCAGAGGACATGGCAGGGGAGAACTGAGATGTCCTGGCTGGTGACAACCATAAGCCAGAGCAAGGGCCGGGCATCTGCCACACAGGAAGGACATGCACACGCATGTAGGCTGGAGGTGCCAATGGGAAAAGAGACCACAGGCGGGAACAGGGCTGTCCTCGGGGCCCTGGGGCGAGGAGCCTAGGATCCAGGGAAGGGAGGTCTTAGAGAGACGTCAGGGGAAAGCTGTGGGAAACGACCGACCCGGAACCCTGGGCCCAAAGAGAAAATAGGAAATTCAAGTGGGTTCCAGAAGGGGTGGGATTTGGGGTCTGCCTCGATCCCCTGAAATCGATACTAGGTTTGTACGTGATCCGTGAAAAGGAAAGGGGTGCGGAGTGTGCGGTGGACAGAATGGCCAGAGCAGGACCCTTCCATGCCTCTGCCTCGGTGGGGTCAGGGAAATGCTAGGCAGGATGTGAGCCCGGCTGCCAGTGGGAGGGTCTGCCCACTCCCTGTTCGGCCCCTCCCAGAGGAGCTCAGGCCTGGCCTGGCACTGGGCAGCACCCAGCAGGCTTTGCCAGGTGGCCGAGCTGAGGATCTGAGCTGAGTCCCCGGGGATTGTCGGCTCCCCAGGTACAGCACCTCCCCGTTGCCAAGGCATCCAGCGTGACCGGCCCCACATGGACCACTCTAGACACAGGCTTCCTCTTGACATTCACCCGCCACCCCCCCCCCCCCCCGCCCTTTGTGTATTAAACAGCAATGCATCACTTACAAGCTGAAACGAATTTTGACAGAGGTGCAAAAGCAGGTCAACGAAGGGAGGAGAGCCTTTTCAACGTTTTTTTTGTTTGTTTGCTTTGTTTTTATTTTTGGGACAGAGAGAGAGCATGAACGGGGGAGGGGCAGAGAGAGAGGGAGACACAGAATCTGAAACAGGCTCCAGGCTCTGAGCTGTCAGCCCAGAGCCCGACACAGGGCTCGAACTCACGGACCGCGAGATCGTGACCTGAGCCAAAGTCGGCCGCTTAACCGACTGTGCCACCCAGGCGCCCCGAGAGCCTTTTCAACAAATGGTGATAGAGTAATTGGACATGATTGGTAAAAGCATGAACTTTGACCTAAAGATCCCACTTCATATGAGAATTAACTCAAATGGATCGTGGACTTACATGTAAAATGATAAAACTTTTAGGAAAAATTTGTGAGAAAATTTCTGAGAAACCTTTGGGATCCGGGGCTGGGTAAAGGGTTTTTAGACATGATACCAAAAAGCATCACCCATAAAAGGAGACTCATAAATGGACCTTATCAAAATGAAAAACTGCTTTGCAAAAGATGCCATTAAGAGGAGGAAATACAAGTTACAGACTGGGAGAAAATACTTCCGGACACAGGTCTGACAAAAGACTAGTATCTAGAATATCAAACGATCCAGTTAGAAAGTGGGAAAAAGGAACAAACAGTTCACCAAAGAAGGCATACAGGTGACAGATAGGCACAAGGACGTTCGACATCGTTAACCGTTAGCAAAATGCAAAATAGAGCACGGTAAGTTGTCAAGGCACGCTTATCAGAATGACTAAAGTAAAAAAAAAAATAGTGACAGCAGTAAAAGACGGCGAGGATGGGGAGAAAGAGGATCATTCATACGTTGCTGGTGGGAATTGTAAAATGGTGTGGCTGCTGCTGGGAGTTTCTTAAAAAGCTACGCATGCTCCATGCGTACCACCCAGAAATTGCACTACGAGGCATTTTCCCCAGAGAAACAAAGATTTATGTTCACACAAAAACCCGTACATAAATGTTCATATCAGCTTTATTTGTAATAGCCCCAAACTGGAAACAGCCTAGGTGCCCTTCAGTGGATGAGTGGATAAGCAAATCACGGTACATTCCTACCTTGGAATGCTATTTAGTGATAAAAAGGAATGAGCTATTGACATACGCAGCTATCTGGGTGAAGGGGATTGAGTGGGGGGAAAAAAACCCTCAATCCCAATAGGGTCCATAAATTATTCTGTTTGCAGTATTTTTTGAAATGACAAAATTTTCGAAATGGAGGTTATATTAGCCATGGCTGGGATGGGGAGGAAGAGTGTGGGTATGGTGATAAAGGCCAATAGGAGGGATCTTGTACAAATAAAATTGGGGAAATCTGAACAAGATCAATGGGTTGTATCGATGTCAATATCCTGGTTGTGATGTTGTACTAGAATCTTGCCAGATACCCCTGGGGACAACTGGGTCCAGAGGACAATCTCTCTGTGTTATTTCTTAAAAATTTTTTTTCAACATTTATTTATTTTTGGGACAGAGAGAGACAGAGCATGAACGGGGGAGGGGCAGAGAGAGAGGGAGACACAGAATCGGAACCAGGCTCCAGGCTCTGAGCCATCAGCCCAGAGCCTGACGCGGGGCTCGAACTCACGGACCGCGAGATCGTGACCTGGCTGAAGTTGGACGCTTAACCGACTGCGCCACCCAGGCGCCCCTCTCTGTGTTATTTCTTACAGTCATATGTGAATGTACAGTTATCTCAGCAAAAGTAAAATAAAAACATTTTTAAAAGTGACACATAGGTACAAATACCGTATGATTCCACTAATATGAGGTACTTAGAGAAGTCAAAATCAGAGAGACAGAAAGTAGATGGTGGGAGCCAGGGGTTGTGGGGAGGGGATGGCAGCTTAGTGTTTAATGGGGACAGAGTTACAGTTTTGCAAGGAGAAACAGTGATGATGTTTGCACAATAGGACTGTATTTGATACTCCTGAACTGGACACATAGAAATGATTAAGAGGACAGACACACTTTACATTATTTGTATTTTACCACAATTGTAAAAATTGGGAAAAGCAAAAGCAATACTTGTGTATTACAGGAAACTTAGGAAGATAGAAAGAAGGAAAAATATCTCCTCTGGTTCTCATCCAAAGATGACCTTTTCTAACATTTTGTTAGATTTGGTTGCATACGGTTGATTATTGTTTGTTTTAACATAGTTGTGACTCGTGAGCTAAATAATTCTGTGGTCTGCCTTGCTCATTTAACACATCTCGAGCACTTTTCTTTGTTTATTGTAAAGACTTTATAAACAGCATTTCAAAACAGCTTCAGTATGTTCTATCAAATGACTGTTCCAGGATTTGACCACTATAGAATTTTCTTCTTATTTTGTACATGTTTATTTATTTTTGAGACAGAAAGAGGGAGAGAGAGAAAGTGCTGGGGGAGAGGCAGAGAGAGAGAGAGAGACAGAATCTGAAGCAGGCTCCAGGCTCCAGCTATCAGCACAGAGCCTGACACAGGGCTCGAACCCACGAACTGTGAGATCATGACCTGAGCTAAAGTTGGATGCTTAACCGACTGAGCCACCCAGGTGCCCCTGTTTCTACTTTTTTAAAATCATAATTTACACTAGGCTGAATGTACAGTTGTATTCAAAGTAAAGTCAGTAATATTTTAAACATGTTGATTGAGGTATAATTGACATACAATAAATCACACGTATCTTAGGCGTACAATTTGGGAAGTGTTGACATCTGTGTACATCTGTGAAACTACCACATCTAAGATAATGAAGATTTCCATTAACCCCAAAAGTCATGCCCCCTTGTAATCACTCACCCCTGTTTCTAGTCTTGTCACCAGGGAACTACTGACCTGTTTCCTGTCTCTATAGATTACTTCGCACTTTCTAGACTTTTATATAAATGGAATCATAAAAATGTACTCTTTTTCTCTGGTTTCTTTCACTCAGCATAAAAATGCTGAGATTCATTCACGTTGTGTGTGTCACTAATTCAATCATTTTAAGGCCGAGTGGGCCTCCATTGAATAGGTGTATTGCATTTTGTTCATTGACCTGCTGATGGATATTTGAGTTATTTCTAGTTTGGGGCTATTTCCAATAAAGCTTCTATGAATGTTCATGTGCAAGTCTTTGTATGGATAATATGTTTTCCTTTCTCTTGAGTCTGTACCTATGAGTGAAATAGCTAAATCATACAGTAGGTATGTGTTCAACCTTTTAAGAAATGATCACACTGTTTTCCAAAGTGCTAGTCCCATTTTGCATTCTCACCAGCAGGGGGCGAGAATCACTTCTTCCCGCTCCTCGCCCACGCCTGGTGTTGTCCCTCTGATTACTTTTCGCCCTTCCGATAGGTGCCTGATGGTATCTTATTCTGGTTTTGATATGCATTTCCCTCATTCGAGCATCTTTTCATGTGCCTGTTTACTATTAATGTATCTTTTCTGGTGAAGTGTCTGGTTAGATCTTTTAATGTTTATTTTACGTTGACTTTTGGAAGTTTTTATAAATTTATTCTTGTTACAAGTCATTTATCAGATGAATGCTTCGCAGAGACATTTCTCCCAATATGTGGCTTGTCTTTTCTCTTAATAGTGTGTTTATAAGACCGGAGGTTTTTCTTTTCTTTCTTTTTTTTTTTTTTTAGAAGTTTTTCATGTTGATGTGGCCCAGTTTACCAGTTTTTCATTTTATGGATTATGCTTTTGCTGTATCTAAAAGAAATCTTTTCCAGGGGCATCTGGGTGGCTCAGTTGGTTGGGTGTCCCAACTCTTGATTATGGCTCAGGTCATGATCTCGCAGTTAATGAGTTTGAGCCCCGCACCAGGCTCCACGCTTGGGATTCTCTCTTTCCCTCTTTGCCTCTCCCCCACGTGTGCGCTCTCTCTCTCTTTCCAAATGAATAAATGAACTTTAAAAAAGAGAAATCTTGGGGCGCCTGGGTAGCTCAGTTGGTTAAGCGTCTGACTTTGGTTCAGGTCATGATCTCACGGTTCGTGGGTTCGAGCCCCGCGCCGGGCTCTGCGCTGACAGCTCAGAGCCCGGAGCCTGCTTCCGATTCTGTGTCTCCCTCTCTCTCTGCCCCTCCCCCATTCGCACTCTGTCCCTCTCTCATAAAATAAACTTAAAAAAGATTTTAAAAGAAAGAAATCTTTTCCAATTCCTCCACGTTCTCCTCCACGTTTGTAAGCATTAGGCTGTACGCTTACAAAATAGCTCTGATCCGTTTTGAGTTGGTCCTTGGAAAACCACGCGCGGTGTGGACCTGAGTTCCCTTTTCTGCCTCTGGGTAACTAGTGGTTCCGACACCCTCTGTTGAAAGGATTTTCACTGTTGAATTGCCTTCTCACCTTTGTTGCAAATCAGTTGTTCGCACATGAGCGGGTCCGCGTCTGGACTCCCTTCGCTGTTCTGGTGAGCCTGGGTTGATGTCCGTACCACACTGTCGTGATTACTGCCGCTTCCGAGCGCGTCTCAATGTCACAGGTGTGAGTCCTTCAACCTGGTTCCGTTTCAAAGTTGTGTTGACCCTCTGGGTCCTTTACGTTTCTATATAAATTGTGGAATCGGCTTTGCCGTTTCCGCAAAAGACCCTCCCGTGATTCTGACTGGGATCGCCGCGAATCCGTGTGTCAGTTTGAGAAATAATTACCGTATCTGCCGTGTTGTCCTCTGACCCACAAACACGGTCTGGCTCTCCCTTGACTTGGGTCTGAATTAGCTGCAACAGCATTTTGCAGTCTCTGGCTGTACAGGGCTTTTGTAGGAGTTAGCCCCGTGAGCATCTCCTCTTTCGTGTGCCCTCGGCAAAGCTGTGGGTAAGCCGTCTCCGTTCGCCGTTGCTCAGGAAGCTGCCTGCAGAGCCACAGTGAGACGGGCCCCCCAGGGGCCCTGATCCTCAGCTCTGGGCACAGGCAGGGAGAGGCAGGATGCCTCCAGGTGCCCCCTCAACACCCTCTCTCCTTCCCTCCGTCCAGAGAGAGTCCACATCTCCACGCCCAACAAGTACGAGTTCCAGTACGTGCAGCGGCCGCTGTGGCTCACCCGTTTTGATGTGGCCGTGCGAGCCCACAATGATGCCCGCGTGGCCTTGTCCGCCGGACCCCAGGACACAGCGGGCATGATAGAGATTGTCCTGGGGGGGCACCAGAACACCAGGTCCTGGATCTCCACCAGCAAGATGGGCGACCCCGTGGCCAGCACGTACACGGCCAAGATCCTGTCCTGGGATGAATTCAGAACGTTCTGGATCAGCTGGCATGGCGGGTTCATCCAGGCACGGCTGGGCTGGCTGGGGTGGGCGTGGGAACCCCGGGCTCCTTGGCATTTGCTGCTTCCTACTCTGTGTCCAGCTCTTAACAGGGGGCGAGGAGGAGGGGGGGGATAAACACAGGGCGCAACCTCAGGTTGCTCACAGTCTGCCTAGAGTCACTTATAAAAAAAATAAAATAAAAAGGTGAGAGCTGTGGTGGAGGAGGCACCCAGGGGACCTGGGAGCTGAAGTATAGAGGGTCGTCGTGGGGAAGGAAAGTGGATATAAGCAGGTGAAATCGAGGCTGGGGCATTTTACGGGCCAGGCAAAGAGGATATAGGAAAGGAGCAGCTAACAGCTTCTTAGAAGAGGTACATAGCCAAACTGGGTTTTGAAGCATGCATAGGAGTTCACCAGGCAAACTAGGGAGTGGAGGATGTTCCAGGCAGAGGGCATAGCATGTGCAAAGGCCCAGGGGTTCCAGGGAACTGATGACTTGGCAAACTGTACGTGCTATGCTTGTGTCTCTTGTTGGTCATTTAATGGATGAGGTGACCCTTGGTTTCTCTGTGAGCCCTGTAGCCAGTGTCACTGCTGCCTGAGCGCTTCCTTTCAGCATTCAGCAGCCAGCAGCCTTGGCCTCTTTTTCCAGGTTGGCCATGGCCCAGAGCCTTCCAATGAGTCTGTCATCATGGCCTGGACCCTCCCCAGGCCACCGGAGGTCCGATTCATCGGCTTCTCCACTGGCTGGGGCTCCATGGGTGAGTTCCGCATCTGGAAGAAGGTGGAGGTGGACGAGAGCTACAGTGAGGCCTTTACCCTGGGAGTCCCGCACAGCGCCATCCCTGGGTCAGAGCGGGCAGCAGCCTCTGTCATAGGTGCGTCTGCCTTGTTGCTGGCTTGGGGAGTATAGAGGCGAGAACTGAGGCCGAGGAGCAGGGTATCCGCCCCGGGCTTGGTCTCGCATCAGCCTGTGCTGGGGAATCTGTGCCCCTGGGGCCTCACCTGACCAGCCACTTTGGTGCTTCCTCCATGCCGGGGCAGACCCTGAGATGACCCCAGCCCTGTCCTCGAGGAGTTCCCAGTCTGCCCACCCAAGCCCTGTGTGAAGCAACCACGAGGGGCAGGTGGCGAATTCCATGAGGGCAGTGAGCATGGGGTGATGCTCAAGAGTACAGAAAGTGCAGGTGAAGTCAGCCGGGTGCGGGGCAGAAGGTGGGGGTCCTGGTGAGGGGGGCAAGTTTCCAGAACGTTCCCTGAGCAGGAGCGAGTGGCTGTGACGGGGGGTCTGGAGGGTGTGGGTGGTCTCCTGTAGCCCGACTACAGGAGTGGAAAGTGGGGCCTCTGTGATGGATGTGGTGTTGGGTATTGGAAGGCTGGGAAGAGGGGAAGAGGCCAGGAAGGGCAGACAGTCCTCAATGCGGGGGTCTCAGGTCTCTCTCACACTGGAGAACAGAAGTCCTGGGGCCCAGACAGGTTGGTGATTGTGGCCCAATCAGAAGAAGTGGGAGTTTATCATTTCTGAGTCAGAGATGGCCGTGGGGGTCAGTGGCCTGGGTAGGGGTGAAGGGAAGCCAGCAGATGGGCAGGGATGGAGAGGGGGTGAAGGCCAGGACCTGTGTGCCAGTGCCTTCAGCATAGTGGAATAGAAGGTGGAGAAGAAGCTGGAAAGCCCGGAGAAGGGTGATGAGAAAGTAGCTAGGCAGGCCCTGCCATGGATGGAGGCTGCAGGAGCAGTGGCAGCCTCAGTGGGGCAGGAGGAAAGGCCAAGGAAGGAAGGGAGGTGTGATCAGGAACAGCAGGAGTTCAGCCATGTGTGGTGCAGAGAGGCCAAGAAGAGGAAGACAGAGTGCTGAAGGGAGGAAAGCACAGGAGAAATCAAAAACAAACAAAAAAAGAACTTAAAAGTATACCAACAATATCGTGTGTGTACAGAAACTTTTTTTAAAGATCTAAATACTTGTGGTTGAAGAGAAAATCACATTTCCTATTGGAAGTTAGAAAAAAAAATATTTAAAATGGAACCACAGTGACTGGATTGACCCGTCAACGTGTGGGATGCAACCAAAGTCGTACTTAGAGGAAAATGTATAGCTTTAAATGTACCCGTTTTAAAAGCCAAAAAGAAACGAGCATTCAGCATAATGAAAAGGGAGAGAGAGAGAGAGAACACCGAGTTGAGACTGGAGAGCAGAGAGGGAGGCGTGTGGGAGAGTTGCAGCAGGTGGCGGCCAAAGCCAGGACACCCGGTGGGCCACGTGAGCACAGGGCATGGTCCAGTCCCAAAGGCAGCGCCGGCCGTCAGAGGGTGGGGAGCTGGTGTGAGGCCACAGGCCGCCTCGGGGAAAGCCGTCCTGAGTACAACCAGGGCGCCAGTTGAGGCCAGCCTGCAGCCCAGCCCTGTTCTCCTTCCCACCAGGAGACGTCATGGGGCCGACCCTGAACCACCTCAGCAGCCTCCTGCGGCTGCCCTTCGGCTGTGGAGAGCAAAACATGATCCACTTTGCGCCCAACATCTTTGTCCTCAAGTATCTTCAGAAAACCCGGCAGCTCAGCCCGGAGGTGGAGCGGGAGACCACTGACTACCTGGTACAAGGTACTGGGGCCGGGTGACGGTGCGGAGGACACGGGGAGGGAGGCAGCCCACGTGCCTGGTGCAGCGGATGTGGAGGGACGGAAGGGAGCGGAAGAGGCCACTTGGGGTAGCCCCCGCCTGGTCGCTGTCAGCAGGAGCCCCGTGTCTGCACCCCTTAGGACAAGGCTCTGAATGCTGGGAATCAGCTATGGGGACAGGAGATGCACCTTTTAAAAAATGCAGATTTTGGGGGGAGCGCCTGGGTGGCTGAGTCAGGTAAGCATCCTACTTTGGCTTAGGTCATGATCTCACAGTTCGCAAGTTCAAGCCCCGCATCGGGCTCTGTGCTGACAGCTCAAAGCCTGGAGTCTGCTTTGGATTCTGTGTCTCCCTCTCTCTGCCCCTCCCCTGTTCACTCGCGCTCGCTTGCTCTCTCTCTGTCTCTCTCTCAAAAATAAGTAAACATTAAAAAAAATTATAAAAATAAGGGCACTTGGGTGGCTCAGTTGGTTAAGCGTCCGACTTCGGCTCAGGTCATGATCTCAAGGTTCGTGGGTTCGGGTCCTGTGTCGGGCTCTGTGCTAACAGCTCAGAACCTGGAGCCCACTTTGGATTCTGTGTCTCTGTCTCTCTCTGCCCCTCTCCCACTCACGCTTTGTCTCTCTCAATAATAAATAAACATTAAAAATAAAAAAAAATAATAATATTAATAAAAATAAATAAGAATGTTGGGTTTTTTTTAACAGAGCAATATAATAGCAATATAACAAACATTAGAAAAGGGATATAGGGGCGCCTGCGTGGCTCAGTTGGTTAAGCATCTGACTTCGGCTCAGGTCATGATCTCATGGTTCACGGGTTCAAGCCCCACGTCGGGCTCTGTGCTGACAGCTCAGAGCCCGGAGCCTGCTTATGATTCTGTGTTTCCCTCTCTCTCTGCTTCTCCCCTGCTCACATTCTGTCTGTCTCTCTTTCAAAAATAAATAAACTTAAAAAAAATTTTTTAATAAATAAGGTATAGCAAAAGAAAAATGAAAGGCACCTCAGTGGCTCAGCCGGTTAAGCCCCCGACTTCGGCTCAGGTCACGATCTTGCAGTTCGTAGGTTCGAGCCTGCATCGGCCTTTCTGCTGTTGGTGCGGAGCCTGCTTGGGATTCTCTGTCCCCCTCTGTCTCTGCCCTTCTCCTGCTCGTGCGCGTGCTCTCTCAAAAATAAGTAAACATTTAGGGGCGCCTGGGTGGCGCAGTCGGTTGAGCGTCCGACTTCAGCCAGGTCACGATCTCGCGGTCCGTGAGTTCGAGCCCCGCGTCGGGCTCTGGGCTGATGGCTCAGAGCCTGGAGCCTGGTTCCAATTCTGTGTCTCCCTCTCTCTCTGCCCCTCCCCCGTTCATGCTCTGTCTCTCTCTGTCCCCAAAATAAATAAACATTGAAAAAAAAAAATTAAAAAAAAAATAAGTAAACATTTAGAAGAAAAGAAACGAAAGGTTCCCTGTAATCCCCATGTCCATCATAATACGTTTATGAACTACGGCTTGCTAAACTCCTCTCTTAGACACGTTGGGATATTTCTCGAGTTTCCCCCCTAAACAATACAGCGTTGAATATCTTCACAAAAGAGCAACACAGCACCGAGTATCAGAAATGACGCAGCGCTGAATGTCTTCCGTCGCCAGGAATCAGATCCTCAGAGTAGGGAGCAGCCCTGTGTGTGGAGGGTAGGACCTCTGAGTGCCCTGACCTCAGCTTCCTCTTCACGTCTTGGCCCTGCAGGGAGGGGGGACAAGGGAGACCGTAGCCTCGCCTCTGTCACGGGCGCCTGCTGTGTGTCCTCAGGCAGGGTCTGTTCTCAGTGCCTTGGTTTCTTACCTATGTGTGTAGCAAGGGAGTTAAGATCAGTTGATGCCAAGGTCCTGGGGCCTCCTGGGGTGTGCTCCTGGCCCTGGGCTGGAGGTGGAGTGAAGGAGAGGAAGGAGAAGGTTTGACCCGTCTGTGAAGCTGGCATCCACAGCGGGCAGGTCCGTGCACTTCTACCCGTGCTGCCCCAAGTCACCGTCCCGGCCACCCCCAGACCAATGGTCCTCATTTCCCAGATGAGCAAAGCGAGAGTCCCGGAAGCAGCCAGCCTGAGACCATTCAGGGGCGAGTGGTGGGGGCTTCTGAGATCCCAGGCTCTGCTGGATCAGCCAGCCAGGGCACTAGGTCCCCGCCAGGGTGAGATGAGAGCCCACGGCCACAACGTTGGAGGGTTCTGCTTTCAAGAAAGACTGGCACGTGCCCAGCCCAGATGATGCCGGGCCCCTCTCCGATGGGGAAACTGAGGCACGACAGCGCCTTGATCCCTGAGGCGAGCCTGGGGTTCCTGCCTCCTGGCCTGTTAAGGTTCCCAGTGACTGTGCTTCTGGATGAGATCTCCAAAAGCAGTCCTGATGACCTAGAACCATCCGTCCTCAACGGGAAAAGGAAACAGCGAGACGTCATGATGAAAATGTACAGCCCTTCGATGGAAAAGTAAGGTGGGTTGCCATGGGCTGAAAATCTGGCCTGATGAGGGCTGACCAAAGACTGCTGGGAAGGCCAAGCCCGCTCAGTCTGTGGCTGGGGACGCTCAGGTTGCTGAATCCATCCCGGCAAAGGGCCTTGAAGGCCACCCCTAGTCGTAACCAGCAGCGCGGACCTCTCTTGGACAGCCAGACCCTGTGCCCTTCAGCCAATTGGCATTTCAGACTCTACCGGTTTTCTGCACGCTCGCTGGTGTTCGCTTCCTGGGCCCGCCTTCACAAGTGCAGACGCTTCGCAGGGAGGGCGTTTTTTCCAAGTCGAAGGTTTCTGAGAGCCCCGCATCAAAGCAAGCCCACCAGCTCCGCTTTCCCGACAGCATTTGCTCACTCCGCCACATTTTGGTGATTCCTGCGATACTTCGAACTCCCAGATTGTTGTTATATTGGCGTTGCCGCGATCTTGTGCTAAAGCTTGAACGGAAGAGGAGTTGCTTCTAACGGACGAGGAAAGCAGGCTTCTTGAGCTGCAATCTGCTCCTGGTGAAGATGCCGTGAAGACGGTTGGAACGACGACACAGGGTTCAGAACGTCACAGAGGCAGAGTGGAGGGGGCGGCGGCAGCGGGATTTGAGGGGACGGACTCCGATTCCGAGAGAAGTCCCACCGTGGGTGAAATGCCACCAAACAGCATCGCGTGCTGCAGAGAAGTCGCTCGTGAAAGGAGGGCTCCTTCGACGCAGCGAACTTTACTACTGTCTTATTTAAGACATTGCCACAGCCACCCCAGCCGTGAGCGACCACCACCCCGATCAGTCAGCAGCCGTCACGTGGAGGCAGGACCCTCCACCAGCAAAAAGATTACGACTCGCAGAAGGCTCAGATGACGGTTAGCATCTTTTTGGCCATGATATTTTATTTTATTTTATTTTTTTAATTTTTTTTTCAACGTTTATTTTTGGGACAGAGAGAGACAGAGCATGAACGGGGGAGGGGCAGAGAGAGAGGGAGACACAGAATCCGAAACAGGCTCCAGGCTCTGAGCCATCATCAGCCCAGAGCCCGACGCGGGGCTCGAACTCCCGGACCGCGAGATCGTGACCTGGCTGAAGTCGGACGCTTAACCGACTGCGCCACCCAGGCGCCCCTGGCCATGATATTTTAAAGTTTTTCTTTTTTTTTTAATTTTTAAAAAATATATTTATTTTGAGAGAGAGCGCACGCACACGTGCACAGCAGGGGAGGCGCAGAGGGGAGAGAGAATCCCAAGCAGGCCCTGCACGGTTGGCACGGAGGCCCATGTGGGGCCCGAACTCACGAACCGTGAGGTCAGGACCTGAGCCGAAACCAAGAGCTGGACGCTCAACTGACTCAGCTACCCAGGCGCCCCGGTATTTTTAAATTAAATAAACCAAGGCACGTACATTGTTATCTTAGACATAATGCTGTCGCAGGCTTCGCGGACTATAGTGTAGCGTAACCATAACTCTTAAATATACTGGAAAACCAAAAAAATTCATTTGACACGGTTTATTGCAAACGGGTCTGGAACCGAACCCGCGGTATTTCTGAGGGATGCCTGTACCACCCGCTGGGTGACTCAGAACAGGACTAGATTCACTCTCAGCTCCGGGCGCCAGAAGTCCAAAGTCAAGGTTCAACAGGGTTGGTTCCGTCTGGGGGCTCTGGGGGAGCCCGTCCTGTAGACACATCCCCGTGCTCCCTGCTTCCGTCTTCACAGGGCTTTTTCCTGCGTCTCTATTTCTGCCTCTCCTGTCTTCTAAGCACATCAGTCCTTGGATCTCGGTCCTCCCTTATTCCACGATGATCTCATCTGGAGATCTTCCGCATAATTGAATCTGCAAAGACCCTTATTCCCCGTAAGGTCCCATTTTGGGGTTCCAGGTGGCCATGAATTTGGGGGGGGGTCACTGTCCATCCGGTATAGCGCTCCCTTCTTCTCTTCCCACCTCCGAGGGCGCAGCACCGTCCTTCCAGCGGGGAAGTTGCAAACCTTGCTGCTCTCCAGATCTTTCTTTCCTCCGGGCCTCAGCGTCTCTGCCCACACTGTCTCCACCACCTGATCCGGGGCGGCCCGTCGTCCTTGCCCGCCTGGACGGTGCCCACCTCCCGGTCTGCCTGCTTCCTCCCTGGACCCTACAGACCACCCACTGCCCATGTCCCCTTGCGTCCCAGCCCCGCTCACACCGCCCATGCCCCCCCTGCTGCCCTGGCAGCAAGGCCAGACCCCCAGGGTGGCCCGAGTGGCCGCCTCCCCTCCCTCCCCTGCCCCCTTGCTCTTCTGTTCGCTGAGCACACCAAGCTCTTGTGGCATAGTGCCCACCCCCAGGGACAGAGGGTGCTGCCTCGAGATGGTGCACGTCACCGACCACCCAGGCGTGATGGGTATGTGAGCAGGGGTGACAAAGAGGTGACGTCAGGGAGCGAGAGGAATAGAGTGGAGGTTTCGGTTGCACCCGTGGAGTGGGGTTCCTCCGGTTGTGGGTGGTGGGGAAGTTTCCAGGGCCTCGGCTGTGAGCGTGGGACTCCCGGATGGGAGTATTACATCACGTGGAGGTCCCACGGTAGGACGAGGCCCAGTCCCAGCGGCTCGCCAGGATGCCGACCCCTCCTTTTGCCCCGCAGGTTACCAGCGGCAGCTGACCTACAGGCACCGGGACGGCTCCTACAGCGCCTTCGGGGATCGGGACGCATCGGGGAGCATGTGGTGAGTCCCCACTCCGGAGGGCATGGCCGCGGGGTCTCTCCACCTCCCCCCCCACCCCGGAACCACAGCCTCACGTGCAGCACAGCAGGGCCAGGACGCTCGGGGCCAGATCCCCGGGGTGACCGGGGGGCCTGGCTGGGAATTGGAGACAGCCGTGACCCCTGCTCCCCCGGGATTCAGAGGGCAGGACGTGAGCAGGTGTGCTGGGCCCCGGGTGCGGCGAGGGAGGGGGGTTCTGCTGCTGTTGCCGCAGTGCCCCAGGTGGAGCCCCTGCCCTCCAGCCCCTCGGGAGCAGGTCCTGGGCGTTCTGGTCTCTTCAGAGACCACTGGACCCAGAAATAGGGGTGACCCGGAGTAGGAAGGGGGTGGGCTGGGAGAGGCCATACCACCGCCTGGAGGCTGAAGTCGGGGGCGTGTGTGGGCACAGCAGCCTGGGGCCTGGTTTCCCTTTGGCTTTTGGGGCGTCCAGGGCAGAGATGGGGCTTCAGGGTCCCGGAGGGAGAGTGGCCGGGACCAGTGGACTCCTGGGGCAGGCACGCACAGGTTTTAGGGTATGGGGCTATTTCGCATTTTGGCGATTCACGTCAACAGAGCCCAGAGCCACCACTTGAGTTTCTTTCTTTTCCTTTCCTTTTCCTTTTCCTTTTTTTTTAGTTTTGGTAAAGTACAGAAACAAAACTTATCATCTTCATCATCTTAAGCATCCAGTGCGGTGACATCGAGTACATTCACCCTCTCATACGGTCCTTACTGTCCATCTCCCCAGAACTCTTTTTGAAAAAACTTTGTTTTTTTTTTTTAATGTTTCTTTAATTTTGAGAGAGATAGACAGAGCGCGAGCAGGGGAGGGGAAGAGAGACAGGGAGGCACAGAATCGGAAACAGGCTCCGGGCTCCGGGCTGTCAGCACAGAGCCCAACGCGGGGCTCGAACCCACGAGCTGTGAGATCATGACTGGAGCCGAAGACGGACGCTCAACCGACTGAGCCACCCAGGCGCCCCTGAAAAAACTTTTTGTTAATGCTTATTTTTGAGAGAGAAAGAGTGTGAGTGGAGGAGGGGCAGAGAGAGAGAGAGAAAGACACAGAATCGGAAGAGGCTCCAGGCTCCGAGCTGTCAGCACAGAGCCCGACGCGGGGCTCGAACCCACGAGCCGCGAGATCATGACCTGAGCTGCAGTCAGATGCTTAACTGACTGAGCCCCCCAGGCACCCCGCGTTGTGCTTTTATGAGACTGCGAGCATGTGCTCGAGATTCACGCGCGCTGAGCAGGTGTCAAAGTTTCTTTCCCTCTTAAGGCCGAGTAATAAATATCTAGCGTATGGATACGCCCGGTTTTGTTACTCTGTTCATCAGTCTGGACAGCTGGGGGGGCTCCCATGGTGTCGAGGGCCACAGAGCTGCTGGGAACACGGGTGCACAAATATCTCCTTGAGACCCCGCTTTCGTATTTGGGGATATCCCCAGAAGTGGGACCGCCGGGTCGCATGGGAACGCTGCCTTTAGCCTGTCAGGGAACCACTGACCCACCACTTCCTGTTTCTTTAGCAGCACACAGGGCTCCGGTCTCTCCACATTCTTGCCAACACTTGTTGGTTTGTGCTGTTTGGACGCCAGCCACCTGATGGGCGTGGCGGGGGGGAGCCACCGGGTTTTGAGGAGCGGGGACCGCGCCCCCGTCCTGAGTGGGGCGTTCTCCCGCCGACAGTTCTATCGCTCGTCCCTCTTGGCTCCTTGGTTTCCATCCAGTGTTTATTTTTCACCCCCGTGATTATTTTTCACCCCCTCATTCATCCCCCGGTCCCATCAACTAAGTCACTCGGGTGCACCGTGACAGAGCGGGGAGGGGTGCGGGGTGAGCAAGGCACAGGCCGCAAAGCCAGGGATGGGCAACTGTGACCCAGAGGTGGGCTGTGGGGAGGCCAGGCGGGGGTCTTGAGGGTCCAGAGAGCCCATCCCAGAGCGGGGGTGCCCGAGAGGCTTCCTCCGGGCAGAGGCACGTGGGCTGAGTGTTGAGAGACAAGTGGGACCTCGTCCTGTGTAAACGGGAAGGGAAACGTGCCTGGACACGTAGCTGAGGCTAGTGGGTTGGCGGAACGTTACCAACTTCAAGCCACAGAAATCTGGCCGATAGGCAATTCTGAATGCCAGTTCATGCCACAGTGCTGGGGAGGCCACAGGGTTGGCCACTCTGGAAGGCCCACAATGCATCGGGGCCCCGGGTCTTTCCTTGGGCCCCTGTGGGCTCTCTCAGCACAGTGGCTGCTCCCCTCATGGTGGCAAAATTGCAGCAGCTGCTCCCAGCATCACCGCATGTGCCCATTCTAAAGTCACTCTCAGGGCCAGGGACTGAAATGCCCCCAACTGTGGCTGGGTGGGGCCATCAGGCGTCTAAGCATCTAAGGCACCTGGCTGCAGGCTTCCAAGAAAGACTGGAGATCTCTCTGGAAGACTGGGGATCTCTCAGGGAGTGGCTGTGGAGGGGTAACAAGGAAGGTCTCCTGCATATGGCAGGGGGAGGCAGGGCTGGACCAGTTCCCGGGAAGGCCTTGAGTGCCAGACCCTGGTGCTGCAGGGAGGCAGGCCTCTGTCACTGGGCCCTGCTGGGTGCCCACACACTTCCCTGGAGTGCTCACAACAGCCCCCGAGAGGGCAAGCTGGACCCTCCTGTGTTATAGGGGAGGAAGCAGAGACTCGGGCAGTGCAGGGAGTGTGCACGGTTCCTCGGGGTGCCCACGGGAGGTGACCTTTTCTGCACCACCGTCCCCGACCCATGGCCCTCCCAGCCCCTGCCTCATCCTGTTTTAGGCTCACGGCCTTTGTCCTGAAGTCCTTTGCCCAGGCACGAAGCTTCATCTTCATCGACCCGCAGGAGCTGGCGGCTGCCAAGGGCTGGATCATCCAGCAGCAGCGGGGGGATGGCTCCTTCCCGGCCGTGGGCAGGATCCTGAACAAGGACATCCAGGTGAGTGGCCTCTCCGCCTCCTTCTGGTGCCTTAGCCCTGCCCCCTCCCCCACTCCCCGGTGCTGTCTCGGGCCAGTAGGAGGTCAGGGGCTGTCCCCTCTGGCTCAGGGTGAGGCTCCAAAGTCCTCTTGCAGGGTGGGATCCACGGCACAGTCCCGTTGACGGCTTACGTGGTGGCTGCACTCCTGGAGACAGGCACTGCCTCGGAGGTGAGCACAGGGCGGCTGGGGGAGTGGGTGGGCAGCGTCCCCCCTGCAGGCCAGGCTGGCCGTCCTTGGGCAGGCTTTATTTCTTCCTTGATGCCCTCCTTCCACTCTTTTTCATGCTTTCCTGTGGTCCCAGGATGCTCACCTTCTTGTAGCCCGGGCAGAGGATTGAGAGGGTCCTGTGACAATTGTCGGGGGCAGGGGGGGGGTGTGGAGGTGCTGTATCCTGAGTACGAGACGTCCCAGGACTATCTGACACCCCGGGAGCCTGTTTGGGGCTACATCACGTTCCTGGCTAGTGACCCATGGGCTCACTTCCGGGAGTCCTATACCAAAATTTGTGAAATTTTTTGGGGGGAAGGGTCTAGAACCTCCATTTACAGTGGGTACTGGAGCCAGTCAAGGTTTAGTTGTCCCCAGGGACTGGAGAGCCATTGTTGCTTCTGTGAAGCAGGGTGCGTATAACACGTTCCCTGCGGTGAGGGCGTCCCTGGTGGACCCCAATGCTGGGAGTAGGGACCCCACCATTCCTAACATTCCCACCATTCCTAACATTCCTATCGGTTCTACATCCCCTGGTGACGAACTGTGAATTGTGGCTTTTCTCAGAACTCGTGGCCTCCCAATCCAGATTTAACCTCTGGGTCTACGGTTTGCCGTGACCTAAGATCTTCTAGGTCCTGTGCACTTTGCCTGGAGGGCCCCTTGCCCCGTGTTAAAGGGCTGAACCGTGTCTCCCCGAAATGTATATCCTGAAGTCCTAACCCCCTGTCTTAGCCAGCTCGGGCCGCCGAAACAAAATACCACAGTCCAGGAGGCTTAAACCACAGACGTTTACTTCTCATAGTTCTGGAAACTGGGAAACCCAAGTCAAGGTTCTGTTTGAGTCAGTCCTTGGTGAGGGCTCTCTTCCTGCCTTGTAGACAGCCACCTTCCCGCTGTGTCCACACATGGCCTTTCCTTGGTACGCACGTGTGGAGAGAGAGGGAGTTCTGGTGTCTCTTCCTTTCTGTGTAAGGACCCTAAGCCCATTGTGGGGGCTCCGCCCTCAGAAGCTCAGCTAAACGTAATCACATTCCAAAGGCCCCGCCTCCTAACACCGTCACATTGGGGTAGCGCTTCAACGTATTGTGGTGGGGGGCCCAGACAGCACCCCCATACCTCGGAATGTGATTCGGGCCTTTGAAGAGGTAAATCAAGTTCAAATGAGGCCATCAGGATGGGTCCTAATCCAATATGACGGGCGTCCTCATACAAAGGGGGTTGGACACAGACACACACGCACAGGCAAGACGACGTGGAGACACAGGGAGAAGACAGCCGGCTGCAAGCCCAGGAGAGGCCTGGGACAGCCTCTTCCCTCGGTGGCCCACACCGTGACCTCAGACTTCCGGTCTCCAGATCTGTGACACCTTGTCTTTTTTTTTACTGTTTAAGCCACCCACTTTGTGGCACTTTGTTACACAGCCATTGCAAACTCATACACCCTGCCTCTAGGATGGCCAGCGGTCCTGAGGGAGTCCCAGGACTGGGGGGGGGGGGGGGGCTGGTGAGTGCCTGCACCTCTGAGGCTGAGGGACCCCGGCCCCTCTGCATCCCCTGAGGCGGGCCCCTCCTGTCTCCTCTGGCTCTGCTGCTTCTTCCAGTTAAATGGACTTCCAGGTCATTCGGACCCTGTCACACATTTAGAGCTGTGTCACGTGTGTCTTCATTCACTCCGGACTCTGAAGGCCCCTGTGCCCTAGGCTGGATCGTGGCCCCTGGATCGGGGTCCGGGCTGCTGTAGCAAGTACCACAAACTGGCTTCAGACAGCACGAGTTTATTCTCTCACAGTCCTGGAGGCCATACGTCTGAGGTCCAGGTGTCAGCAAGGCTGTGCTCCTTCCGAAGGCTCTAAGGGAAGGTCCTTCTAGGCCTCTCCAGCTTCTGGAGGCCCCAGGCATTTCTAGTCTTGTGGCCACGTCACTCCAGTGTCTGCCTCTGTCTCCGCATGGCCCTGTGCCTGTGTCTCTGTGTCCTCTCCTATGGGGACATGGGTCCTAACTGTGGTGTGTCGAGGCCCCAGGAGGCACATGGTATATCTCAACGCCCCACATTAGGGGCAGTTTCCATACTTTGTCCTGATCTAAAGATGGAGAGCTTTGGGAGAGCATGCTTTCTGAGATCTTAACAATCTAAAGCAGAGATATCTTTTTCTGTGAGAGAAAGCTGGAGTGGGAGAGGGGCAGAGACAGAGAATCCCAAGTGAGCCCCACACGGCACAGAGCCCAGTGTGGGGCTCGAACTCACAGAACCGTGAGATCGTGACCTGAGCCAAAATCAAGAGCCAGACGCTGAGCCAGCTGCACCACCCAGGCGGCCTAAAAGCAGAGTTATCTTAACACCATGGCTCTATCGGTGCCCACGGGAACACCGTTGCTCATTTATCAAATTCACGAATGCTTCTAATCACTCATTTTTTCCATTTAACCAATATGCTTGGACAGCTTCTCTGCATCAAGCCCCCGCTGGACAGCGGACTCAGTTTCTGTCCTCCAGTGGCTCACATTAGGGCTGGGGGAGAAGCATGATCAGGGTTGGTGGGCTTCCTGGAGGAGGCAACACTTGAAGTGAGGCCTGGAGGATGAAGTGGGCCTGGGCAGGGGTTCTTAAAAGCCAGCCTGGTGAAGGGGTGGGTGGGACAGGGTGGTCAGGGCTCTGCCTGATTCCCCCAGTACTTCTCTGGGTTGATACACTGTGCTCAGACCTCATTCGGAAGAAAGCTGGCACCAACAGAAAGGGGATGGGGTTTTGAAAGCCAGGTCCGCAGGCTGCGGGAGCCCTAGAAGGAGGCAGAATGAGAGTCTGGAAGCTCTCCCTAGGTGCGCCCTGGGAACCTGCGGGTGGGCAGGTGGGTGGGGGAACAGAGCAGCCTCGCAGGGCTCCACTCCCCACCCCATCCCGCAGGAGGAGAGGGGCGCCATTGCCAGAGCGAGGCACTTCCTGGAGTCCAGTGTGCCCTTGGCCGCCGACCCCTACAGCAGTGCCCTGACCACCTACGCGCTGACCCTGCTCCGCAGCCCAGCAGCCCCCGCAGCGCTGCGAAAACTCCGCAGCCTGGCCATCACGCAGAGTAGGTGGCTCCTGATCGCCACCCCAGAGGCCACCGTGGGGCCCGCCCACCGTGCATCTCCCTAAACGGTTCATGAACACACCCATGGAGCTAAGGAGGCACCCTTTGCTCAGTCTGTTTTGTTTGTTATTCGTTGTTGCATCTAGTGGCTCCATTTGATGAGGTGGCTTGAGCCCGTGTGTCATTTTTCTCCCTCGTGGAATAGGGGATAGCCCAGAGGGCAGTAGAGAACGCCCCAGGCTTCCTGGAGACCAACCCCCGGACAGGGTGCTGGGAGGCAGGGAGGGCCCCCCTGCCTTCCATCGCCGGGTGAACCTTGGGAAGGAAGCCGTTTCTGTCTGCAGGATGTTGGTCTCTCCACCCACAAAATGACTACTCACTGTGCTTGGGGAGCCCCAGTCGTGGAGACCTCTCAAACCAAGCCCCCTCCCGGCCCTCATCCCACTACCCGCCCCCCACCCTCCCCAGCAGCTTTTCTGCTCATGATGTCACCTGAGAAATGCTTTCATTGCTAAGAAGAAAAACAAACAAACATTAAGCAGAATTCTGAAACTACCCGATTGGATGGCAGTGTCTATTTAGGACTAACTGCTTGAGGTCTGGGGCAGGGAGCACGGATTTCTCTGTGGTCCGAGGGCCTTTTACATCACACACGAACTCAGAATCCTTGGAGCCTTACCAGGTAGCAAGCGGCTTCCTCAGTCCTGAGTGGGGATGGCTGGAGCCGCATCAGGGACCCGTCAGGAGGGAGGCCACCGATGTCTTCCAGGGGTACAGGAGGGACTGGGTCCGTCATGTAGTTGCAGATCTGAGACAGCCCCAAGGCCCTTCCTGTCCCAGCCATCTGCCCCTGGCACCCTACTCCCCTGGGGTCCACCCCCCACCCCCGCCACGTCTCTCCTCGAGACCCATATGCACTGACACTCACCACGGGATGCCAGGCTGAACACTTAATTGGGTTGTGGCCCCTGACCTGTCCTGGCCCTGCAGATGGGGTCACCCACTGGAGCCTGACGGGTTCCCGGGACGTGGACAAGGATGCATTCCTGAGCTTCAGCGATGGGGTCTCTCAGTCAGGTACTGGCCCCCTGCTTTGGGTGCTGGGTGCTGGGTCCCGCCAATGGAAGGGCCCCAGCCAGCCTTGTCCATCGCAGTGGTCTCAGCCGAGGTGGAAATGACGGCCTATGCCCTGCTGACCTACACCCTCCTGGGTGATGTGGCCACGGCCCTGCCCGTGGTGAAGTGGCTGTCCCAGCAGCGGAACGCGCTCGGGGGCTTCTCCTCTACTCAGGTAAGTTGAGCAGGGCCAAGAGGAAGGGGCTCAGGTCCCGGCGGGGTCGCTGAGGCCCAGGCTCAGGGCTCAGAGTTCGCCAGGAAGCCACCACGTGCTTCAAGTCCCAAGGCGGCTCCTGGAGATGAGGAGTCCAAGAGAAGGCAGGGGGTGGGGCCTGAGGGACAGATGCACCCGGCTTTGGGACAGGGACCCAGCCTCTGCTTCTGTGGGCATGCCCGCCTGTTATCAGGGCCCCCAGGCCATGGATGTCTGTCTGCCGCAGATTCACTCTCCGTTCCACCCACTTGGGTCTCCGGCCTTCAGAGAGGGTCCATGGTGCCCCCAGTTTGGGCCAGACCTCTGGGGATGGGGGTGGGGTGGGGCGGGGAGCAGGGAGGGACACTGCTGGCTGGCCCATTCCCGGGGCTGACAGCACCTCCTGCTGTGTCCCCAGGACACTTGTGTGGCTCTTCAGGCCTTGGCAGACTATGCCGTCTTGTCATATGCCGGCAGCGTCAACCTCACCGTCTCCCTGGCTTCCACCAACCTGGACTACCAGGAAACTTTCGAACTGCACGCGGCCAACCAGAAGCTTCTGCAGACCGCGGCGGTGTGTATTCCTGGACCAGGGCTTGGGGGGCAGTGCTGGCGGCCCCTCCCCCCTGCCTGCCACACCCCCTTGTGTGTCTGCAGAGGGTGTCACGGTGTCTTCTCTCTTCAGATCCCCAGCCTCCCCACGGGGCTGTTCGTGAGCGCCAAGGGCGAAGGCTGCTGCCTGATGCAGGTGGGGCTTCAGGGAGGGAGATCGGGCACTCGCTGGGGCTTCTGGAACCTGGGGACGCCCCGAGGGGCAGGCTGGGAGCTCCAAGCTCAGTGGCGGGCCAGGCTGAGTGGGATGGAGGTGTGTGGCTGAGAGAGACCCCGGGACAGACTGTCTGACCCCCGTCATGCAGCCCAGCCTGACCAAGGCAGGTGGCCATGCATTCTCTCGAGTGTGGGTCCCCCCCCCACAAGAAAATCCATTTGCTCCTCAATCCAGTGGTCTCTGACCATAAGCAGATGCCCTCCCCCGCCCCCAGGGTTTGCCCAGTGCTTCAAGTCTGTTCTCCCTGCTGCTGTCTGAACCAGGATGTGCCCCCCTCCCCTGGACCCAGCCTGCCCCCCCCCCCCAGCTCCTCGGTCACCAGGCCCTGGGATTTAGCTGCACTCTGGGCTGGGGCAGGCCAGCCTGCGGGCTCCGGCTGGTGGTCAGAGGGCAAGTCTGCCTGGAGACCCTGAAAACCTCAGCTTCCCCATCTCTACAATGGGAGCCCAGATGACACAGCGGAGAGGTGGGAGAGGCCTGGAGGCTGTTGGACCTGGGCTTGACATGCGTGAAAATGGGGTGACGGTCATATCTGCACCCACTTGGGCACTTGCAGGGCTAAACGAAGTAACAGTTGTCCCCACATCTGCCATTCATACCACTTTTGTCATCGTTCTGGCCATGGCCCTGCCTCTCCCCTCCCCCAACCCCAGGTTCCCTAAGCTTCGGTCCTCCCACACCGCCCCCCCCCCCAGATTGATGTCACCTACAATGTGCCAGACCCGGTGGCCAAACCAGCCTTCCAGCTGCTCGTGAGCCTCCAGGAGCCCGAGGCTGAGCAGCGGCGGACCCCCGCTCCCGCCTCCTCGGCCGATGATGACGACCCAGCAGCCGACCAGCATCACCAGGAGTATCAGGTGACCCTGGAGGTGTGCACCAGGTAAGGCCACCTCCCCGCGGCCAACACTCCTGCCTGGGCCTCAGAGGAGGGCCATATCAGAGGAAGACAGCTCCTCCCAGGCCCAGGGTGCTGAGCAGGTGCTCAGGGTTGGTGTTTTGTGTCAGTCTGAGCCTGTGGATTGTGATGCTATCAGCTGGCATGCCTGGGGCACGCACCTGCTCCCTACTGCATTTCCCACTGCTGTGGCCGGACCAGCCCTTGTGGCTTTTGTTACAGTTGCAAGATACCCTCGGCAACAACTCTCAGGGAACTTTGAGGGACAAGGTTCATGACTTATTGGTCCTGGAAGTTACACAGCATTCCTGGGGCCAGACAGCAAGGTCACAGGTACAGAGAGAAAAAGTATGCACCTGGGGCTCTGCCTTGACTGGGGTAGAGGGTGGGGATCTAAGGTTTTGCCAGTCCATTCTCGTATTTTTAATGTTTATTGATTTATTTTCAGAGAGCGCGCGTGTGAACAAGTAGGGGAAGGGCAGAGAGAAAGAGGGGCGGAGGGAGAGGGAGAGAGAGAATCCCAAGCTGGCTCCGTGCTGTCAGAGCAGAGCCCGACGTGGGGCTCGAACTCACAACCGTGAGATCATCGTAACCTGAGCCGAAATCAAGAGTCGGACACTTCAGCCCCGTCAGTCCACTCTTTTTTTGCGAATTTAAAATTAAGGGCAGGAGTTGGGGAGCAGGAAGGGAAAAGCAGGTTAGTTATCTCGGCTGCCCAGGGTTTTCTAAAAGGGGAACTTCATGTGTGTGGGGCACCTGACTCCTTGTCTAGTTGTTGAATCTAGTAGCCGTGTCAAACAGCTGGTGGTACGTTTATCTCAGATGGGTATCTTTGACGTGGATGCTTTTGCAAGCAAATGCTTAATGTCAGGCACTTAACACTGCAGATGGTTTTTGAATGAGAGAAGGAAACAGAAGCTTCCAAATGGATGCAGCAGACCCCAGTGACAGGTGAGGCAGGTGGCCCAGGTGGGGACAGCTGTTTGTGGCCCCTGCCCGACTCACCAGAGCCTCAGGCCTCTCAGTTTCCTGAGGGTGACCCCAGGACCAGGTCACAGGGGTCCTCAGGGGGGGCACGGGCAGCTGCCCTCAGAGGATGCTCGTTGCCATGGTGACAATATGGGAGCCCAAAGGTGGATGGTTGCCATGGCATCCAAAGCCTACTGGGGCTCCCAAGGCCACTCTCCCATGACCCTCAATCTGCCATCAGCTGGGGTAGGGGGAGCAGGAAGCAGGCAGACTGGCCCAACTCTGGCCCCATTAGGACTGCTGGGGACATGCCTGGGCTCCCATGGCCCTATGTAGCTGGGGACATCTCTGTTCCTCTCTTGGATGTATGTGTGCCATCCAGATATGGGCTTACTCAGGCCTCACCCCAACAGGAAGCCTCCCCATCCTCCCCAGGGGCTGCGGCCACCATGGCCCCTTGGGCCCAGAGTCTACCGGTTCACCTCTGAATATCAGTCACCTTCCTTGTCACCAGCACGCGGCACTGGGAGGGCCTGGCACGTAGCAGGCCCCAGAGGTCAATTGGGCATACCCCATGTCACAGAAGGGGAAACTGAGGACAAGCACTGGGGAGTGACTGGGTATCCCCAGTCACCTGGGCTCCCATGGCCCCACGGAAACTGCTTCCTGTGCTGGGGACACAGCATGGGGCTCGGGGCAAGCACAACCCAGAGTCAGTAGACCTGGGTCAGGCCCAGAACCCTCGGCAGGGCCCTCTCCTTATGATCTTAGGGTCTCAACTGTGAAACGGGCTGACCAGTGACCTGTGTTTGTACAAATGGGCCACCCAGCCAGGCCCAGGGCGGGTTCGCCCAGGATTTCAGGCGTGGGGATTGCGGCAGGGGGCACAGAGGGGGCCACGAATTCCACCGTGGGGCTTGAGCTCGAGGGCCTGCATCTCTCCTCTCGTTGGAAGGTGGCTGCATGCGGGGTCCTCCAATATGGCTGTCCTGGACGTGCCCTTGCTCTCAGGCTTCCGGGTGGACATCGAGAGCCTAGAGCAGGTGAGGTGGTGCCGGAAGGCGGAAGCCGGGCGGGGTCTCTAGCTGACCACCCTGACCAGGTTGCAAATTCCCAGCTCTTTTTTTTTTTTTTTTGGCCTTTCCGGGCAAAGTTGGTGCTTTTGGGCTGGTCGCCTGCTGAGGGGCAGGTGGGGAGGGGGGGATCCAGGTGGTGGAGGAGGGATTCAGCAAACATGGGGGTGCTTTAGGGACAACATGGGGTGCCATAGGAAACCCTCCGCCCTCGTTCTCCGGAGACCTACCGCTACCCTCAAACTCAAGAGAGACGAGCCCCATGCCCCCTTTTGTGCGAGGGAGGCACAAAAAGGGGGGTGCTGTGTTGCCCGAGGCCGGAGGAGGCCTGCAGTGTAGGGAGGATGGAGAAGGAAAGGCAGGGGGTGGGGGCGATCAGGGAGGCTGGGAAGAGGCAGGGTAAGGAGAAGGGCCAGCACAGAAGCCTTGGTTTTATGGATCAAGCACGGACTTCCCAGGCTGGAGGGTGTTACATGTTGTAGATGAGGTAAAAGCAGGTGGCAGGGCCCAGCTGGGCACCGCGGGTTGCCTTGGGCTGGGGCTGGATCAAGGGAGGCTGCAGGAAGGGGAGGGAAGGCGGGAGCTCGGGGTACCTTCTCCTGGGTTCACGGGTCACACTGACCTCCATCCCCTGGGCCCGGTCCATGGCGACTTGCCGGACAACCATAGGCAAGCCTCCAGCCTCTGGGGCTTCGGCTTCCTTCCGGAACTGGCCCACCTCCCACTGACCAGCGTAGGCCCCACAGAGACTGGGGAGGAAGCAAGCACTGGGGACAGGGGCTGGGTGGACCCTGACCTCTGGCTTCCTCGCCAGCTGCTCTCTGACAAGCATTTCACGCTGAAGAGGTACGAGGTGGCTGGACGCAGAGTCCTCTTCTACTTTGATGAGGTACCGGCAGTGGGGTGGGGGCGGGGCAGGGGTGGAGCCTCCGACCGCACCCCAGTTAGTGAGGGCAGAGCTGTCCTGGCCCAGTGTGGTTCCTGCAGCCATCTCCTATCATGAGAAAGAAACGAGGGCAAAAATAAATCCAGGCAGAGCTGGCACAGCTGGTGGCCTTGTGCCCCAGCCAGCTCAGCTCACGTTGGTGGGAAAAGTTGGGAGGGATGTGGAACGGTATTCGGGCATAAAAAGGAACGGAGCACGGGTGCATGTGGATGAACCTGGAAAACATACTGGATGGAAGAAGCCAGACACGAAAAGGCTTCGTAGTGTATGATCTCATGCACATGAAATGTCCAGAACAGGTGAATCCATAGAGACAAAAAGCGGATTAGCGGATGCCAGGGGCTAGGGGAGGGGAGAGTGAAAGACCGGCAGAGATGTTTTTCCAGGTAGGATGGAAGGACCCAGAGAATTGAGTGGAATCAGGTTCCTGTGTTTCACACACCCCGCTTGGTATCCCCCCCCCCCCCAAATCGGCCAGTTCTGGGCGCATGCTTTGAGGCAGAGCAGAGCCTAGGGGCCCTAGCTCATCCCTGAGCCTAGTGGCCCCAGCCCGGCCTGAGCCCGTCCGCTAACCCCGCAGATCCCCAGCCGGTGCCTGACCTGCGTGCGGTTCCGGGCGCTCCGTGAACATGTAGTGGGCAGGACGTCCGCGCTGCCTGTCTCTGTGTACGACTACTACGAGCCTGGTAGGCCCGCGCCCGCCCGCGCCCCCAGCTCAGTTCCTCGCCTTGTCACCCGTCATTTCGTCACTCTTTGCCTCCCGCGTCCCGCAGCCTTTGAAGCCACGCGCTTCTACAATGTCAGCGCGCGCAGTCCTCTTGCCCAGGAGCTGTGCGCAGGGCCCGCGTGCAACGAGGTGGAGCGCGCCCCGGCTCAGGGCCCCGGTGAGTGCGCGGGGCCACTGCCACCCCGACCGTCCTTTTGGAGCTCAGATCAGAGCGGGGGGGGGGGGGGTGGTCTCCAGGGAGAGGGGGACCGCTTGGTGAAGGCAGAAGAGGGCAAGGTCAAGGGTGAACATTGTGGGGGCGGGGGCGAGCAGAATGTTGGTGGGCAGCGAGGAGGGGCGGGGCTGAGCGGGGTGCAGGTGAAGGCGGGAAGGGGCGGAGCCGAATGGGGTGTGGGCGGGCAGTGGAAGAGGGCGTCGCCTAGCGGGGTGCAGGTGAAAGTGGGAAGGGGCGGGGCCCGAATGGGGTGTGGGTCAGCGGAAAGGGGCGGGGCCGAGCGGGGTGTGGGCGGGCAGCGGAAGGGGGCGGGGCCTAGTGGGGTGCAGGTGAAAGTGGGAAGGGGCGGGGCCCGAATGGGGTGTGGGTGGTCAGCGGAAAGGGGCGGGGCCGAGCGGGGAGGGAGGGCGCCCAAAGCAGAACCCGTACCTCTCTTCCTCCACAAAATAGAGGCGTAGCCTGCAGGGCCCTGGCCATGAACTCAGAGAGCGGCCGCAGCAAAGTGTTGGGCGGGGCTGGGAGGGGTCCTTCAGGGCCTTTTTCTTTATTTTTCAAACATCTTGAAATGGGTTTAGATTGCTTTCGTTGATAAAATTTTGTTTTTGTAAGTAGTCAGCAAACACTTGAATGAAATTCTACCAAGTCAGGGCTCAGGGACTCCCAGTAACTATCGGGCCCCAGGCCCCACCCGGTGGAAGGTAGTCCCTGCCCCCGGGGACTTTTCCCTCACTCCAGGCCCGGTGGGAAGCGCAGACCAGGTGGGGATTGGGGACCCCAGTCCCTGCCGACTTCGCCTCGCCCCCAGGCTGGTCCCCGGGCGAGCGGGGTCCTGCGGCCGCCCCAGAGGAGGGGGCGAAGATTACGCGCTGTGGCTGCCCCCGCGACTGTACCGCCCGCGGGGACCCTGTCTGCGGCTCTGATGGCATCGTCTACACCAGCGCCTGCCACCTGCAGGAGGCCGCCTGCCTAGGCCGCGCGAGATTGGAGCCCGCGCCCCCTGGCCACTGTGTCCTCGGTGAGGACCCACTCTGGATCCAGCCTGTGGGACCCCACCTCTCCCTGCATATAAATAGTGCATCACCCTATCTTTTTCATTACCTCTCCCTCCTCTCCATCACCTCCTCCTCCCCATCACCACCTCCCCACTCCCCCAACTCCCTTCTAGCATCACTCTCTCCTCTTCCTTCCTTTCTTCTTCCCTTCCTCCCACCGCTCCTTCCTGAATCTGACAGTCCTGGATTCTCTGTCCCTGATCCCCACAGTTTTCCCCACAACGGTGGCCCCTGCATCTCTCCTCCAGTCTCTGTCTCTCTGTCTTTGGACTCGAGACCATCACCCTCTGTTCCTCAGGCGTTGTGTCCTCCCCGCCCCCCGCCTCTGGCTCCATGTATCTGGGTTTCTGGGTCTCCTCAATCTTGCTGAGTCTCTCCTCACTCCCACCCGAAGCTTGCGCCTTTCTGCATCTACCCATCTGTGATCTCTGTGTCCTCTTCCCCCACCCTTGTGACCTCCCACCTCCTTCTGGCCCATATCTCTCTTCTGCAAGGTCCCTCTGGGCTGTCATCCAGAACCCCCCCCCCCCAGTGCCTTCCTACTGACTGAGTGCCCCTTCCTTTCAGAGCAGCTGACACCAGCCTCTGCGTCATACAGTTACGACTATGACCCAGCCCCCCTGGACGCTGGGCGTGTGGCAGCTGCTCATGGCCATGAAGTGATAGACTTGGAGGGGGAGGCGGAGGACAGGTGAGAGCTGGACCCCCCCCAACTCCCTCCCCTCACTTGCCCTGGACCTAGCGGGAAGGAGAGTGACTCATCGAGGGGTCCGCCTGCAGGTTTCCAGGAACGAAATGGGGGATCTGTTCTCTCCTGACCCCTCTCCCCACAGTCTACCCAACACACATCAGGGAACAGCCTGTATGAGCCTGGTGAGGCTGAGTCCTCCCAAGGACTAGACCCCAGGACAGGCCTGTCCATGAGGCCCACTGGGACTCTCTGTTAAAGAAAGAAATTATTCACGATGCTTGTTAAAGATAAGAAGGAAGACTTTATTCAAGTGAGAGAACTTGAATACGAGATAGGTAGCGGGACCATGCAGTGGGGTCTTGCAGTGGAGAGGAAGACCGGACCCAGCTCTACAAGAAAAAGTGGGGATTTGTAGCCAAGGACCAGGATGGGGGGCAGTGGACGGAGAATTACGAACAGGAAACACCGGGATGAAGGGGGGATTCTGGTGGGACCCACCTAACAGTATTTCCGCTAAAAGCAGGCCAGGGTATCAGACCGCGCCCCAGGGGTGATGGGGAGGAAGAGGCCCATTAGATATCGAGAGTGATCAGATATGGGGGGTGGGGGAGGATTCCAGCTTAAGCTAATGTAGCAGGGTTCTTGCCACAATTGGACAGTGCTGAGATGAACACAGAAGCCCAGAAGTTGAGGCCCAGCTGAAAAAGAGTTTGGTCAGAGAATCTTCATCACTCCAGGGAAGGGAGGAGGAAGTGGGTGAGGCTGGGAAGGGGCGCTGGGCAGACTTCCTGGAGGAGGCGAATCTTTTGGTTCTAAGTTAACAGCAGGCTCCAGAGGTGTAAGCCACAGGTTGATTTTATCAGCTCAGCTATGTGCCAGCTCCCAGGGGTTGCTGAGCACCGTCAGGCCTGAGGCTGTGTCTGCCTGAGCCCCGGGTCTCTCTACTATATATCAGTGGCACAGGCTGGTTTCCACTCCCACTCAGCAAACCCAGTGGGAATGCTTGTCCTTGGGCACCCACCAAAGTCTGGGAGGCTCGGGGTGAGGGTGGGGAGCGTCATCCCACACCAGGCCCTGGGGCTTAGTCCGAGTGCATTTAATACAATCGTTGATAGGGCTGCTGGGCTTTTATGGCTGCTGTTTCCATACGTGTTCTGTTTTGTTCTCCACGTGCCTCCCTTTGGGTTTACTGAATATCTTTGGAGGCTTCCATTTGGATTCCGCTCTTCCTATTTTAGCGTTCTTTTTTTTTTTTTTTTTTAATTTTTTTTTCAACGTTTTTTTATTTATTTTTGGGACAGAGAGAGACAGAGCATGAACGGGGGAGGGGCAGAGAGAGAGAGAGGGAGACACAGAATCGGAAACAGGCTCCAGGCTCCGAGCCATCAGCCCAGAGCCTGACGCGGGGCTCGAACTCACGGACCGCGAGATCGTGACCTGGCTGAAGTCGGACGCTTAACCGACTGCGCCACCCAGGCGCCCCTCTTTTTTTTTTTTTTAATCTTTTTTATTTTTGAGACGGAGAGAGAGAGAGAGAGAGAGAACGTGGGGTAGGGGCAGAGAGAGGGGGAGAAAGGCTCCATGGTGACACAGTGCAGAGCCCGATGCAGAGCTCGAACTCACAAACGTGAGATCATGACCTGAGCCGAAATCCAGGTTCAGACGCTTAACCGACTGAGGTGCTTAACCAGGCACCCCAGCATCACTTTTTACTCGTAGCTTCGGGAATTATAATACATCCTTAAATTTGTTTGTTTAATGTTTATTTTTGAGAGACAGAGAGAGGACAGAGCCGTGAGCGGGGAGGGGCAGAGAGGGAGACACAGAATCCCAAGCAGGCTCCAGGCTGTGAGCCATCAGCACAGAGCCCGACGCGGGGCTCGAACTCACAAACCGCGAGATCGTGACCTGAGCCGAAGTCGGACGCTTAACCGATTGAGCCTCCCAGGCGCCCCTAGCATTACTTTTTACTCGTAGCTTTGGGGATTACAATATACATCCTTAAACTTTTCGGTTTACTTGGTGAGAGTTCCGGACTGCTTCACCAAAAACGTAGCAACTTTGAAGCCATTTCTGTCCATGTGTGATCCTCACCCGCCCCTCATGTTGTAGTTGTCCTGTGCCCGGCTTTAAACTCTCCCAAGCATTGCCCACCCCTCCCTCCTGTATCTGCTAGCTGTCTCCAGTGCCCGCCCAGAGGTTGGCTTTTGTTTTTCTTTGTTTCGGGTGGGGGAGGGGGGTGGGGGAGGGAGGTAGTTATTAAACTTCTAAATTTGAGGTAATTCTAGTTTCCCACGCGGTTGTCAGAGATAACACAGAGACCTCTCAGGTGCCCTCCACCCAGTCCCGCCTGCGGTGACATCCGGCAGATGAGTCTGAAGACAGTGTCATACCAGGAGATTGACGTCCATACCTCCTGTGTTCATAAGTCACCGCTTTGGCAATTGAGCCTGTGCTATTTCCCAGCACGTAGGTTTGTGTCATCACCCCCACAGTCGATACAGAGCAGCTTCCCTTTCATAGTGGCGCCCACCTGGCCCCTGTCTGTAGTCTGTCGTTTCGGGGATGCTGTGTAAATGGAATCCTGTTGAGGTTGGCTTTTCTCACTCAGCAGAGTTCCCTTGCCATCCGCCCACGTTGCTGCGTGTAGCGGGAGTGAACAACCTGTCCCATCACCGTGACCCGGTGGGGGTGGACAGGGTCTTGAGGGGCCGGGCCAGACCAAGGGCCCCCCAACCCCTCTCTAGGGACGATGCACCTGCCCCAGTGGGCAGAAGCGGCCAGGCTGAGCCGTGACGTGGAGGCAGGTTCCGCCAAGGGGACCTGGCAGCCCACGGTGTCTCTTTTTCTCTCCTCAGTCAGAGTGGCTTCTCTTCCTGACGCTCTGAGCAGGAGGACTTGATCCGGCTGCGTGCTATCACTGTCCGGTCGCTGGAAGGGGGCCACTGATGGGAGAGCTCCCGTGACTCTCTGGTGGGCTGGCGGACCCCACCCCAGGTGACCCCAGCTTCCGAATGAACCTGATAAACAGAACACAGAGACCTGCCTCCATGGATGACGGGCCTCCCCCCAGCCTTCCCTCAACCGGAGGGTCGGCCTCGATCCCCCCACCTCCTCAGCTGCACCTGGGGCTGGACACCCTCCCCTCCTCAGGCCAGAGCAGCTCACGCTCCCCCAGAGGAGACGCTCCTCGGAAGGACCCGTGGCCAAAGGCCTGTGTCGGAGGAGACACGATGACATTTAGCCCAAATCAGGGACACAAAAAACACCCATCCCCTCATCACCAACTTCGAAGTGAAACAGTCCGCCTTTCTCCGAAATCGCAAAGCTGTGGCCCCCTTTGGGGCACCTAGGCCGCTGAGCCCCTGGACCTAGACCCCAAATGGTCCCATAACTGTTACAGTCCCCACACACACTCCCTGTCTCACCCCAGGGGTCCCTGAATGTTCTGTCTTGATGGCCTGCCAGCCCCTGAGGGCAAGCCAATGGCTCTGACCCAGGCACCTTCAGCTTCCTGCCTCCAGGGCTAGGTCGACTTCTCATCTCGGGGCCTCACCACCGCCTACTCCCCCCACGCCCGGACTCCTGATCGTGGGGACTGCCCTCTCCCAGCTCCACGACCAGACTTGCCTTCCCTGGGGGACCCTCCCAACTGTCATCAGATTCCTCTTTGTAACCCGCAGGGGATGCCTTCTCTCTGTTTCCTCCTGCGCACTATCTCCCCACCCCCTTGCGGTGGTATTTATTTCAGCCCACGCTGCTCATCTCTGACCCCCACCAGGGACAGCACAGAGACCCTGAGGGTGCTGCCTGGCCAGTGGGTCCCCGTCTTGCAGCACCGGCCACTTCCCCTGCCCGTTCCTCCCACTCCCAGCCTACAAGGGACGGTTCCTGGGCCCTGGGCCCCTTTCCCGGTGGAGGCCGCTGGTGTAATAAAAGCTCATTTCCAGAGTGACAGGCTTTGGCCTCAGGGGGGCAGCACTGAGGACTGGAGCCCCAGCTCCCTAGTTCCCTAGTCAGAGCAGGATGGGCGAGGAACGTTTCAGACGCCTGCCCCCCAACCTAATGGTAGATTCCTGTGCATTTCTAAGACATTCTACCAGTGTAGAGAGGTCCCAGGTACCCTTCCCCAGCGGCAACATAATTGGAAAACTCCTACGTCATCAACCAGGCTATTGACGTGGATGTGCTTCACTAATCTTACACTTCCCCAGGTCCTGTGCACGTGAATGTGTCCTGGGGCTGCCTGCCCTCTGGCTCATTCTTCCCCAGACCAGAGACCATATGGGCCCCGGTGGGGAGCCCCGGTTTGGCCCCCACTTCCCTCTGCCTTGGGGAGCTTGCTTACCCCCAGACGCAGTGCCCCGTGGTGCTCTCTGGGAGGCAATGGCCGTCCTTCCCCATGTGGTGCCCTCCTCTAAGTCTGTTCAAAACGGCTCAGGCCCGGGGCAAACAGCTGGGGGTGGGGGGGGTCACAGGGCTACAGCCCTCACCCCCCAGGCCCACACTATCCACCTTCCAGTCACCTGCGCATCTGATCCTGGAGTCGTGGGGGACATTGGCATCAAGAAGGAGTACCTTGGGGTAAAGGGAAGGGGCGCCATCTGGCAGCGACAGTAGGAGACTTGGGTCCTGTGGATCCTGAGGAGTGGAATGGGGGCCTCCACGGTGATTATTCAGGAGACCCCACCCCCAAACCCTGGAGACCATGCCGGAGCTCGACCCGGGGCTTTTAGGAAGGAGGATGGCCCACCAGCCTCCTGGCGGGGGCGGGTCCCGCAGCAGGTGCAGGACAGCATTGGCCTTGCCTCCTCGGCCCCACCTTGGACAAGGTGGGGGGCGGGGTGCTGGCTGGGCCTGGGAATATTCATTAAACCCCTGTATTCGTTTCCTGGGGTTGCTGTAGCCAAATACCACAAAACAGTGACTTAAAACGGTAGAACTTTATTCTCTGACGGTTCCGGAGGCCAGAAGTTTGAGATGCGGGCGTGGCCAGGGTTGGCTTCTTTTGGGGGCTCCACGGGAGAGTGACTCAGGCTGCTGTCCCGGCCTCTGTGGCCTCTGTCAGTCGTGGGGCTCCTTGGCTGTGGCTACGTCCCCCCAGTGTCTGTCCTCGTGGTTGTATGGCCTTCTTCCCTGTGTGTATCTTTTCCCTCTTCTATTTATTTTCATTTTTTATTTTGATTTATTTGAGAGAGAGCAAGTGCGAGTGGGGGAGAAGGGCAGAGGGAGAGAGAGAGAAAGAGAGAATCTTGAGCAGGCTGCACAGTGTACAGCCTGACGCAGGGCTCCATCCCGTGACCCGGGGATCATGACCTGAGCCAAAATCGAGTCGGCCGCTCAGCCGATCGAGCCACCCAGGCACCCCCCCACCCCGTCCCCTTCTTGCAAGGACACCAGGCCCACCAGATGACTATTTCCAAACAAGCTCACCTTCAGAGGTTCCCGGTGCCTGTGAACCGGGAGGGGCCCCGGTTCGACCCCGTGCCGCCCCCCCCTCCATCTGACCCACCTTCCAAGGGGCCATCACACGAGCGAGGTGGACCGGGTGCCAGTGCCCGGGGTGCCCCCCTCCCTGGAGGCCGTCGAGGCGCCTGGAACCCAGCAGAGCAGCCCCTCCCGCACCTTGTCCCTGAACTCGGCAGACACGTAGTAGTAGACGAAGGGGTCCACGCAGCTGTTGAGGGTGCTGAGCGCCAGGCTGGGCACGTAGGCGGCATACAGGTTCCCCCAGGCGTCCGGGCCGGGGTCCGAGTAGTGCAACAGCAGCAGCGCGTTGCTGGGCACGAAGAAGGCCACGGCTGAGGCCAGCACCAGCGCCGTCAGCCTCCGCGCGGGCCTGTAGCGCCGGCCACCGGCCGCCAGCGTGCACAGCATGGCCCCGTAGCTCAGCAGCATGGCCAGCACGGGCAGGAAGCAGCCGAGCACGGCCAGGCAGATGAAGACGGGCCGCCAGTAGGAGGCCTGAGCGCCCACGGGCAGCACGTCGTGGCACAGCACGCGGCCCGAGTGCGGCAGGCGGAAGGTCTGCCGCTGCAGCGCCAGGGGCAGCGCCACGGCGAAGGCCGCCAGCCAGGCCACGGCGCAGAGCCCGGTGGCCAGGTGCCAGCCCCGCAGGGTGAGGGCCCGGAGCGGGTGCACCACGCCAAGGTAGCGGTCCAGGCTGATGGCGGCCAGCAGGAGCACGGAGCCGTACATGTGGCCGTACAGCCCGGCCGTGCTCAGGCGGCAGGCGGCCTCGCCGAAGGGCCAGTGCTGGTCCCGCAGGTGGTAGGCGACGCGCAGGGGCAGCGTGAAGGCCAGCAGGAGGTCGGCGACTGCCAGGTTCATCAGCAGCACGGTGGAGGGCAGCCGCGGCACCCGTGTGGCCAGCACCCACAGCGCCAGGCCGTTGGCGGGGAGCCCGACCAGCAGAGTCAGCCCGTAGAGCGCGGGCACCAGCCTCGTGGGCACCCAGCCCAGCAGCAGCGCCCGAGAGCCGTCCGAGACCTCCACCTCGTCGCTGCTGTTGGCCCGGGGCCGGCCGGGGAAGCTGCGCAGTTTGGGCGGGAGAGGGGTCCCCTCCCGGGGCCCGGTCGGGGGCCCCGGTGTGTCGGCTGCGGGGGGAAGGGGATGAGAGGCGTTGAGAGTCTAACCGCCACCCCCACTCCCCACCTCCCGGCCGGTGGTGCGGCTCCCGAGGGGGCCAGAGTCCAGGCCCTGGCTCTCAGGAGCCCCCAGCTCGGTGGGTCAGAGCTGGACACAGACGCCCCCGGCCCCCGTGTGGACCCAGGGCTGGGGTGGAGGCCCCTCTCCACCCCTCCACCACCTATTTCCCCCTCATCGACTCTAGGCCTGCCCCCGGTCCCAAGACGGGGCCCACGGTCACTCACCATCACCTCCCCCCGTGCTCCCCAACTCGTCGTAAGTGAGGTGGGTCTGAGTGCCATCTTCCAGGCTGAACCCCAGCACCAGGGGCCACAGCAGCAGAAGTAGGCACATGCTCCGAGACGACACCGGCTGCTCTGGGCTGCGGCCGGCTGAGCTCGGGCTTCCTGCCCGGCTGGACCCCCACCCCCAGCTTCCTGAGTGCCAGTGGAGGAGTGGACAGGGCCTGGTGAGATAAACCAGCCCCTGCCCCCACAAGCCCATGGCAGGCTCCCGGTGTGGCCCGAGGAGTCCCGGTGGCTGGGGTCACTCAGTGACGCACAGGTGCCTCATGGGGTCCAGGTGCTGAGCTGGCGGGACGGGGGAGGAGGCTCCAGGCTGCAGTCCCCGCCCCCTCAGCACCCGTTGGGCCCAGAAAGCCTCTGTGGGCCAAGTGGCCGCTTCCCGCCGTCTAGTCACATCTGCAGCCACCATTCCCATGACGGCCCTCTGGGTCGCATCCCCAGTTGAGGGCTCTTGGCCCTTCCCGAAGCCCGCCCCCCCCCCTCACCTCCTGTCTGTGGCTGGCTGGCCCAGAGCCCTGCTTCCCCAGGTCAGAGGTCGGAGCAGGTGAGTGATTCTCCTCTCCTCAAAGCACCCCAAGTCCTCGGTGGGGGCTGCCCTGCTTGTTGCTGCCTCACTCACACCCCTGCACTGTCCCCTGGGCGGGCGGGCACCAAGTGAGGTGCGGAGAGGGGAAGGCACTCTTGTGAGTCTGGGGTCTGCTGAGGGTGTCTGAGGGGGTCTTGGTCCTCAGCCTGGACCCACGATGCTGACCACGTGCTCCCCTGGGGTGCCTGCTTCTGGGAGGTGCCCATCCCTGGCTCTCGAAGCCCCTTCTGCTCCCGTCCTGGCTCCACCTCCAGCCCGGGGCCCCTGAGGATTGTCGTGGCCATATCTGAGCCTGAGAGTGGTGGCCGGGCCAGCCCAGGAGACAGGGCCCCCCCAGCTACCCCCACCCCGCTCTGGCCCCTCCACGTCCCTGCACTGAGATGGGGCCCACTGTGCAGATGAAGACACTCAGAGGGGCTCAGAGGGGAGGGTCGTCCTCTCTTCTACACACAACCCCCCCCAGATGTCCCTCTAGGGCGAGGCCTCGACCATCGTGCCCTGGGGAGCTCCGCACTGGGGGTTCTTGACCTGTGTGGTCAGGGTCGGGCCACGGTGGCGGCAGGGGGGTGCGGTCTGAGAGCAGGCGGACCCTGAGGGGCGGTGGGGGTCAAGGGAGACGAAACAAACTAGGACTGGGAGAAGGAGTGCGATGTGGCCGTGTTCTGGTGTGGCGAGCCTTAATCTAGCCACACACTTGAGGTCGCAGGGACCAACCAGGAAGTGACTGAGCAGTCCTGGACAGAGTCAGTGCAGCTGAGGGTGAGTTGCTGAGGTCCCTGCCCTCAGCCCGGGGTGGGGGGCGGGGGACCGAGGCCTGGAGAGTTCCCCCTGGGACAGGGTCTCAGCCAGGAGTCTCTTCCATTTCCAAGCTTTTCCCACCGGTACCAGTGACAAATTCAGCCCCATGCCTACGTCTCTTGGCAACTCATGACCCGTGTCACTCTCAGGGCGCAGGGAAACCCGGATGAGGACCCCCAGGGGCCCTGCAGGAGCAGAGCAGTGAGCCCGTATGGGGGGAGGCTGGGGGCTGGCAGCTGGGCGACTCTGGGGCAGGGCCGAGCCCCCAAGGGGGGAGGTTTGACTGTGTCTGGACATTAAGGCAGGCACACATGTGCAGGAAGTGAGTGGTCTTACGGGGTATTCCCAGCAGCACGGAGGCGGGGAGGCCCATCACGGGAAAAACCCGGTGCCAGCAGAAGGGGGCAGACCCCCCCCCCCCCCCCCCGACACAGAAGGTGCGGGACCACCTACCACGGCGAGGCACTTTCTGGGTGGGGTTGGGGGGCGGGGCTGGGGGCAGCTGCCTTTGGGGAGAAGGATTTGGGTGCCGACTTTCCCCCTTGTGCTTTTTTGTACTGTTGGAATCTTCTCTATCCTGTCCCTTTCCATAAAAACATTTTTGAACAATGTTCGTTTTTGAGAGTGTGCACGAGTGGGGGAGGGGCAGAGAAAGCGGGGGGGGGGGGGGGTGGGGGACAGAGGATCTGAAGCGGGCTCAGCGCTGACAGCGGAAAAACATTTTTAAAAAGGCGGAATAGCAGCTTGAAAAGGGAAGGAAAATCTGACCCAAGCTACGCTACCATGGGGGTGGACCTCGAGGACACTGTCACTCATGCCGAGTGAGATAAGCCAGGCACGAAAGCATAAATACTGCGTGATCCCACTGATAGGAGGTCCCTCAAGTGGTCAGATTCATAGAGACAGGAAGTAGGAGGGTGAGTGCCAGGGGCTGGGGGAGGAGGACGGGGAGCCAGTGGTTAATGGGGACAGAGTTCCATTTTGGAAGACGAAGGGTCCTGGAGACGGGTGGTGGGGCTGGTGGCCCAAAGCCCCTCAGCTGGACACGTACCATGGCTAACTTTTGTGCGTATTTTAATACGATGAAACACTGATTTAAAATGGCGGGGGTGGGGGGGCGCCTGGGTGGCGCAGTCGGTTAAGCATCCGACTTCAGCCAGGTCACGATTTCGCGGTCCGTGAGTTCGAGCCCCGCGTCGGGCTCTGGGCTGATGTCTCAGAGCCTGGAGCCTGTTTCTGATTCTGTGTCTCCCTCTCTCTCTGCCCCTCCCCCGTTCATGCTCTGTCTCTCTCTGTCCCAAAAAAATAAATAAACGTTGAAAAAAAAATTAAAAAAATAAATAAAAAAATAAAATGGCGGGGGGGAAAAAGCAGTCAGATCTGAGTCGGCAGCTGGTCCTGGATTTCTTCAGCTTCCAGCCCCGCCTGGACCCCCAGGAGCCCCCAGAGCCTGTCCTGGCCGGGCTCACGGTCTCTAGTGGAAGCTGGAGGTCAGTGCATCTCCTGACCAGTTAAGAGATGCCTCGGGTCCTCCCAATACAACGCTTCTCGGGGTACCATCTTCGTGCAGATTGTGATTTATGTTGTGCTTTGGAGGCAGGTGGGTGCCCACCTGAAAAGCAACTTGCTTTTCAGAACAATCGGCCTCCTTCTCAGCCAGGACATCAGGGGTAGAGTGCTGCTTAGACCTTGCAAAATAGCCAGTGAGACAAACACCTCATTAATGACAGAATAAGAGAAGAAATGTTCACGAGGCCACACTGGGCCCCCGCCCCCCCCCCCCCCCAAGCATCACACGCCTGCTTCCCTCCACCACTGCTCCCTCCACAACACTGGGGAAGGGAGGGCAGCCTATGAGCACTCCCCAGACGTGAAGGATTTAGGGAGGGGGGTGCAGGGTGGTTAGGACACAGGGCTGGTTGTTCCTTACTGTGGCATAACCAGGTGCTGTGGACACAGTGGCTTGGGATAACGGGTCCTTCCGTGGGTGAGGAGTCCAGGCACGGTGGGCTGGTTCCCTGCCCAGGGCCCCACCAGGCTGCAGGCTAGGTAGGTGTCCACAGGGTCAGGTCTCTCCACATCAGCACGGGTCGTGCCCCCTTCCCAACGAGGCCAGAAGACCCTCTCCTGTTTCTCCTTCGGGAGCCTGATCACAGCCAGAGGCCCCTCCCACTCCTGGGGCCGGGTGTCCGGCCCGGAAGCTGCCACGGCTTGCACCCCAGGACCTCCCCCCCGGCCCCCGTCAGGACACCCCTCCCAGAGCTTCTGACCGGATGGCCAGTCTGTGGGCACAGAGGGCCCTGGATCCCGGGCTCGAGGCAGGAGGAATCTGGGACAGTAACAAGCCTCACTCACCCAACTCCCCGGGAGCCCTGGCTCTCTGGAGGGGGAGTCGTGCAGCACCAGGGGCGTTGATGTGTGTGGGGGGTACCCATGGGCAGAGGGGGCCCCTGGAAGGTACCGTCGGCCACTCGGGGAGGCTGGGGACACCACCTGGGAGAGGACTGGTCAGGTGGGCAGCGCGGACTTAGCTCGGAACTGGGAGGTGAGGCCTGGCGGTGGGCACTGAGAGGGAGGGGAGGGGAAACACCCTTCGCTGGCTTGCTGGGCGAGTGGAGGAAGCTCAGCGCAAACACCACTGTCTTTAAATTAGGCTTCCCCGCACCACGCTGAAGGCAACACCTCTCCTTTCTACTGACTACGAAAACTGAGCTGGGAACGACCGTTCCAGAAAACTCAGGGTGGGGAGACACCCATGGGGGTGGGGGGGGGGTCAGGACCCTCCTGCGGAGGCGGTGTCGGGGAGGGTTCCGCACTTGGTGTTTGGGAACCACTGGAGCGCAGGTGCAGACGCCCCCTGTGGGTTCGCTGACAAGAAATGACTGAGGGCGTCTCACAGATTTAGGTCAATATTTAATATTTAACTTTAATGTGCAAATAAATAGAAAAGGAAAACTACATTCAAAACAGCTGCAAAGGAAGTACAAGCCCCAGAAGAGAAATTCTTCAAAAACAGAAGAGACGCTCCCTAGAAGCATGCAGGGTGGGGCTCGGTGGGGTCTGACCCGCACCCCAGGCCCACGCGGAGGCACGGAAGGGGCCGCGGGCTCCCGGGGAGGATGGCTGCCGAGAGGGTCTGGTTCAGGAATTCCGAAAGTTCCCTTCTTACAAAAAACAAGGGTGTGGACAAAGTGCCTGGCACACTCGAGCAAACATGGGCTGGGAGACCCTGGGCAGACACACCGGCCTTGGACTCGCCCAGACCCCGAGTCAGAGGCTTTGCAAACCTTGAGTTCCACAGGTAACTTCTAGAAACTTCTAGAAACACATCTCCACTTCCCAGAATGGCAGATTTGGCACAGCGCAGTTTTAGGGGGTGAGGGCTGCCGCCGGGCAGAAACGAGGCCGCAAGGAGACGGTTCCGGGCCCCCGTTGGTTGATCCCACTCTGATGGTGCCGGGAGCCCGGCGAGGGCTCCTCACGGTGCAAGGATTTTAAAGAGCTGGTCCCCAGCCCGAACCGCTCGGCATTCGCGGCACAGAAGGCCTTGGACGCCTCTGCAGGACGGCTGCCTCAGCCCCTCGCGCCCACACCCTCTCCCGGAGGTGGCCGCAGGTAGGGCGGCAGCGTTAAGGGCACAACTGCAGAATTCCACGAGGAGGGCTCTACTGCCCAAGAAACGGTGGGACGCGGCTGACTGCAGAAGTTACAACCACTAAGAGAGCTTATGAATAAATACGTGTGTGCATATATATATTTCTAGAAGGGCCATCCTAGGTACAGGACCGCACCCCAGGTGTGGGGCCACGTGAGCCCGGCGGGAGTTGCAGGCTGAGCCCCTCCCCTCAAGAGCCCACAGTGTGGCCACCAGGACAACACAGGGTCTGGAGTCTCATTTTTTCCAGAGTGGGTTCTTCCAGACAGTTCTGGTGCCGCTGCCCACTCCGCATCTTGACGTCAAAGCAGGATCTCAACGGTTTGGCTGAAAGGGCTCTTCCTGGTCTCAGAGTGACCAAGGACCCCAGGCCTCAGCCGGGCCGAGCCCGTGCCCAAACTATCAGATCCAGGCATGGCCCAGCTTAGGAAGTTTCCAGAAGTTCTCAGAACCATTCAGGAAGGACATGCTTTTCAAGCAGGTCCGCCCAGGCCCAACTCCTTCGATGCTGGGGTCTCCTGAACGCCGCCGACTCCCTCCCCCCACTCCACACGCCCGGCGCGGTTCATCGCTGACTCTCCCAGACGCCGTAGGGACAAAGGACCGGAGGTGCCCCCCCGCCTGGGGATTTGGCACGTGTGATGGAAGGCGGTCCAGCAGGTGGTTCAGCGCAATCACTTGCTCCCTGGCCGGCGTGTCGATCTTCCCCCTTCCAGCAGGGACTGAGCCCCCAGAGTTCGGGTGCAGGAAGGGTTCGGGTTTGGCACAGAACGGGCCCAAAGGAAGCAGGGGAGCCAGAGGGACGGCAGCTCGGGGCCACGAGCTAGCACAACCCCGCCCTTCTCCGGAGCTCGTGGCCTGTAGCAGCAAGGCTGAGGGACGCTCGGCCCCCTCAGGTCGTTCATCAGAGTGCCCCCGAGGGACACCCGGGCCGAGCGAGTGGCCGCGCCAAGCCGCGGGTCACGGCGCCCACGCAGCGGGTCAGGGGGAGGCGGGGCGGCGGCTGTACTGCACTCGGTAGCGGGTCACGGGCAGGCCGTGCACGTGCGCCGTCTCACACAGCGTCTTGCAGGGCACCATGTCCTCGTCCTCCTCGCCCATCAGCCAGTCCTGCACCAGGCCGGCCGCCTCCACCGTCACGTTGTCCTCCAGCCAGCGGCCGTGCCACTCCTCGAAGTGCTGGTGGTGCCGCAGCAGAACCAGGGGCTGCACCTGCGCAAGGGGGCGGGGAGGGCGGTCAGCCGCGGGCCGGGTCTTGGGGGCCCTGGCACCCCCCACGGCCACGGGCCGCGCCCCAGGTTCCCCGGCCGTGGGCGGGGGCGGAGGGGGCACCTGCTTGGCCCGGCAGAGCGTCCCGCGGCGGTACATGTAGTCCTCGGAGTTGACGATGAACATCATCTTGTGGGTGCTGAGCTTGAAGCGGCAGTCCACGTTGCAGGCGCTCTCCACCCCGACCAGCCGCTTCCAGGAGGTCTTGGCCTCGCCGCGCAGGGCGCGCACCTGCTCACACTGCCACCTGCGGAACTTCTTGAGGTTCCTGGAGGCGAGAGGAGGACGCGCAGGCTGGGAGCCCCTCACGACCCGCAGGCATCGGGAGACGCCGACCTCCCCAGAGTCGGAGAGAGGCAAACTGAAGCGACGAAAGCCACCCCCCGCCCCCCCCCGCCCCGAACCCTTCCGTGCGGTGAAAAGTAAAAGCCGGTCGGGCCCTGGTGCTGACGGCGGCGGGAGGGGCCGCCCGGGGCCCGCGGGAGGGAACCGTGTCCGGAGGGCCTCTCACCTCTGCAGGAACACGGGCTTCAGGAGGAAGCCCTCGGTGGGCGAGCTGGACGCCCCCTCGGTCCCCACGTACTGCTCCACATACCGAGCCAGGTGCTGCGGGGAGAGGGAGGCGAGCCCATGTCACTGGAGGCACAGACCTCTGTCACCGGACACCCGGAGCTCCGGGACGCTCAGGGACTTCGTTCCCGCCCTGCAAAGCTTTAGGAGGATGGCAGCTCCCGGGGAGCCTGACGCGTGACGGAAAGCGCCAGACGGCAACTGTGGATAAAGCACTCGTGTAGAGCCAGGAGTTAGACGCTCGTGGCATCTCGTGCTTACGTGGGTAAATCCCTGCCGGGTAATATCCCGGCTGTATCCGTCATGTGGCAAGCTCACATGGGTAACGGGGCCCTCACGCAGAGGACAGGGGGGTCTGGGGAGCAGGAACGACATCAAGACACGAGCAGCAGGGCAAGGGGGTGAGCAGGGGCCACAGGTCGGGGGTGGGCACGGCCCGCGGTGTCCAGGTGACCCTTTATCTGCTCCCACCCTGTGAGAGCCAGAGGCTCCTCCGGACTCAGGCCTTCTGGAGGCAACTTCTGGAAGGGGCCGGGTGTGCAGCCCCCACCCTGCGGGGAGGCCTCAAGCGTGCAGGGCGGGGTGCTGTGAGGATGCTTCCTCCCTCCCCCCGCTGCTGGCCGTGGTGCTGGCGAAGGAGGCACCACGTGCAGCTCAGAGTGTGGGCCCGGGGATCTCTCCTGGGGTCGGGGACCGGGATCCAGCTCTCCGGCCCTCGTGCTTGGGAGTGAAGGGTCACACGCCACGGTGTCTGAGCGAGCATGTGGGCCGCGGGCCCAAGGTGGACCTGCCACGGTATTTGCAGCAGGTGGAAGAGCCAGGAGCAGGGTTTCGGAGGACTGGCTCCCGACGGCACGTGTGCTGACCAGCCCCTCCGAGGCTTCCAAGGACAGCGTTCAGGCCGCATGGTGGGGCTTCTCCGGGTGGGCCTTCCGCAGCCTGTGCTCGGCCAGCGTGTGCACAGGGCTCGCGGGGGGCAGGGGCCCGCGGCGTGTACAAGGTGCAGAGCACGGGGCCATGGCTCTTACCTGGACCTCCACGGGGTCCTCCGTCTGGGCCTCCTCGGTGTCCAGAAGCTCGATGGTCATGACCACCTGCCCTGTGCGCTGCAGGAACATGACCTGGGGAAGAAGGAGGGTGAACAGCCCGACGCCACGGAAGAGCCCAGAACGAGGCCTGCGAGGCCATAGGTGACGGCCCTCCCCGGCCTCCGAGGGCCGAACAGGAGAAGCGTGTGGAATCAGGCAGGCGGGCGGCCGAGTGAGGGCCCAGGCCCAGCCCGGCTCTCGGGCCGCAGCGACGCGGCCCGTCCTCCCCCGCTGCGGGTGCCCTCCTCGCGGCCCCGGCCTCGCGTGAGCCCCTCACCTTGAAGCAGTTCTCGTCAGCCATGCACCGTTCGGCCTTCCACTGGTAGCTGGTCTCCCTGGAGGCACGGACACAGCGGGAGGACAGGTTCCCCCCCGCGGCGCCCCGCTTCTTCTCGTTCAGGTAGAGCTCCACCACCTTCAGACAGACGTCGTCACTCACGAGGTGGTGCAGCTGGCAGGGAGGGAGAGCCAGTGGGTGCCCGGCGCGCGTGCCCCCAGGAGCGGGGAGGGGTGCGGCTGGAACCCCAGCCCCCGCCTCACCCGGAGAGGACGCCGGCAAAGCGCACGAGGTTGGGCGTGAAGGCCAGGGGCAGCCCGGCCCAGACCCACGAGCCCTGCCGGGGCACGAGAAACACACAGAAAAAAAACACAGAAGAAAAGGTGCCAGAGCGGGGACGGTAATTAAAGGTGCCACAGTGGCAAGCCACGTCTCCCTAAGCGTTCTGCTATAAACACAATTAGTTCTTTCAACCGCTATAAACACACTTGCAACCTTGAGGTTTAGGAGAAGGTGGGTAAGGGACGCGGCCGGGCGGCAGGTCGGACCGCGCAGGTGAGCCGGGGCCTCAGGGCACCAGCTGCGGTCCGGACAGGCTGCTACAGGCTCGGGGTTCGGGAGTCTTCCCCACGTGCTGCTTTGTTGAATAAAGACACCGTGTGGACGCACGGAAGTCTCACACGATGCCTGTCACGTGACAAGTTCCCAGTGAACGTTGGCTGCTGGTAACGAAAATGGAGAGGAGTTCCACAGGAGACGTTTGTGGAAAGGATAAACAAACAAACAAACATTAATCAGAGTATCTGGTTTGGTCCAACCTCTAGGTGCTAAAGTCAAGGCTACTGTCCCCAGAGCTGTGGCCTGCCGGGGGCAGGCGGGACGCTCAGCCTGGGGATGCGCACCCAGCCCTGTAACATCCCTGGCATCCCTGTCGCCCGGAGCCATGCACAGGCCCTGGGTGCTTGCTTCCTCTACACGCGTCTACAGAGGTCACGACCACAGAGAGAGAGACAGGAAAGGACAAAGACCCAGCCCGGCACACAGAGGGAAACAGGGAGGTGGCCAAAACCAAAAGGGTTAGTTAGGGTCTCAGAGCACGGGTGTCTGTGGTGATGTGTCCCAGCAACCACCTAGAAGACGCAAAGCCCCCCGCTCATCAGTGGGGGAAAAGGTGGGCTCCACGGGGAACGGCCAAACGGCACAGACAGGGCCCTCAAGCCAGGGCGTCTGCACGGCCACAGAGGGACGCAAAGGCCCCACCCCACAAACCTTCAGGGAAATGCAACATAAGCCACAACAGTCACCACCGTTTGGCCCGTGAGGGTGGAGAGGCCACCGATCCTGAGCCCCAGGAAGGACTCAGTGCACTCCGGGAAGCCTGCCTGCGCCCCACCCCGGGCCGGGGGGAGTGGTGGAAACGAACAGACGACAACTTCGAGGGTCTAAACAGGGGCTCATTCCCACCGTCCTTCCCAGGCAGAGGCGAAAGGGAGCTCAGGCATCTCGGCCGAGGAATCTCACAGAATCACACTGGCGGGGTGTGGCCAGATGCACACAGACACAAAGCTCAAAACCAGGGGCGTGGGTGCCTGTGGGGGGGGGGCGCTGAAAGGAGGCAGCGCTGGGGCTGTTTGTGACCACCCACTGAGCCGCACGCGTGGGATCTGGGCACGCTTCTGTGTGTGTTCTACTTTGGCGGGAAAGGAAATGCCGTTTCTAGCAACTGTATCTGGGCAGGAGAGTTGGGACGCTACTTTCTCTCGGCTTCTCTGCGGCTTTACAGCAAACAGCCTTACTCGATAAATAGGAAACAAAGTCAGGATGAACGACAACTGTTCTGGTGTAACTGAGCAGGACTAGTGTCCCAAGACCACATCTGACTCACCTGGGGTATTGCTGTGTATGTTATTAGCATGACTGTTCTCTCTTGGTGACACTCAACTCTGGGTGACTTTTGCTCTTATAAACGATGCTAATACATGTCCCCGATATTCTCCCTCCAGAAGTGGGCTACAATTCTTTTTTTAAATTAACTGATTTTTTTAGAGTTTATTTATTTTGAGAGAGAGGATGAGTGAGCAGGAGAGGGGCAGAGAGAGGGGGAGAGAGAGTATCCCAGGCAGGTTCAAACCCACAAACCACGAGATCATGACCTGAGCTGATACCAAGGGTGGGACACTTAACTGGCTGCCCCCGCCCCTGCCGGTGTCCCTGGCCTATGGTTCTTTACGTGTTGCCAAATTACCTTTAAGAAAGGTCTGTCGGGCACCCGGGGGGCTCAGTCGGTTGAGTGTCCAACTTCAGCTCAGGTCATGCTCTCACGGTCCGTGAGTTTGAGCCCCATGTCGGGCTCTGCGCTGACAGCTCGGAGCCCGGAGCCTGCTTCGGATTCTGTCTCCCTCTCTCTCTGTCCCTCCCCCCTCACGCCCTGTCTCTCTCTCAAAAATAAACAAACAAAAGAAAAAGATCTGTCACCGAGGAGTCAAACGAATCCTTGTACACCCGTGTTCACAGCACTGTTCACAATCGCCAAAAAGTGGCAACGAGCAAAGTGGCCACCCCCAGATGCGTGGACGGACAGGTATGGTCCATCCACACGACGGGAGGCAGCCACACGAGGGAGCGAAGCAATGACACACATCACAACGTGGCTGAATCTGGAAAACACCATACGGAGTTTGAGAGAAGCCAGACACAAAAGGCCACGGCGTGGGATTCCATTTACGCGAAACGCCCAGAGCAGGCAGATCCGCAGGGACAGAAGGCAGTCTGGCGGTGGCCAGGGACCAGGGGAGGGGCACGCGGTGGCCGCGCGACACGGTGAGCGCACTGAATGCCACTGAACTGCATTTTGTGTTCCGTGAATTCCACTCCGCTGAAGCTACAAAGGAAAGGTGCTGCTGCCCTGGGGCCCACCGCGCAGACTCTCCGGGAGGGGCCGCACCGTCCCCGTCGCCGCCTGCCCGCGCCCGCTCACCTGCCTGGCGATGCTCTGCACCAGCTTGTCCATGGTGAAGCCCACGTAGGCGTGGATGGTGAACATCTCGCGCAGGGTGTCCTCGTACTGCGTGGGGTCGATGCTGCCCTCCAGCAGGCTCCGCACCATGTCCAGGAAGGCGGGGTAGTACTCCTCCAGCTCCACCTCGCCTGGGGGCGCGGGGGCCGCGGTCACCGGGGGCCAGACACGCGTGGGGCCCTCGCCTCCGGCCACCGGCTCCCTAACACCGGCCCGAGGTGCCAGGACGCGTCCGACTGGCCGCCTGGTGTCCCCCCGCCCCGCCCTGTTGGTGACCGCCAGCACCCGCGTGCCACCCCGGGGACCCCGGAGCTTACTTGGCTGCTTCAGCCGCAGCTCCATGGCGGGGTCGTTGCCCTTCTCCCGGCGGCCCTCACACAGCACCTTCTCCCTCTCCTTCTCCGTCCGATACTCCAGCAGCTGCTTCTGTGCCTGGCGGTAGATCTTGAGCAGCCGGGAGCACAGGGTCTGGTGCAGGCGCAGGAAGAAGTACCAGTTGTTGTTGGCGAAGAAGAGGCTGTACACGTCGTCCAGGGGCTTGTGCCGCTGCGGCGCCTGCTCGGGGGCGGGCGCCTCGCCCGCGGCCCCCTTCTCCTCCGGGGGACCGCTCTGCGGCCCGGGCGTCGGCTTCTTCCGGTCACCAGGCTCCGCGCTCTGGCCCTGGGGGCTGCCCCGGCCCTCGTCGGCGGAGTCCTCGGACGCCCCCAGGTCCAGCTGCTGGGAGAAGAAGAGGCTGGGCACGAACTGGTGCACCAGCTGGTGGATGGTGCCCTGGTCCTCCTTCTGGATGGCCGGCTGCCGCTTCACGTAGTAGCTGATGAGGGCGGCGGCGTCCTCGAGGATCTGCCTGTCCTCGTACACGAAGATGAGGTGCGGCTCGCTGGAGGGGGCGCTACGGCCCTCCGAGTGCTGCTCCTGGTGCTGGGGCACAAGGGGGCCATCAGGCAGGAAGTGACCAGCTGGGCTGTCTGAGATGGGGCACCCGGGGCCACGGGGCTCTAACGGCATCACGCTCTGGTCTGGGTGCAGCCCACACCTCCTGCCTGCCCCGTCCCATTCAGCAGCCCGCTCCAACCGCTGTCCTCTCTGGGTCCAGAGTGACTTGACCTATGAGAGTGCGGTCAGTCCTATCACATCACTCTGGGCCTTGCTGCACTGCTCATGACGGGACCCCCATCCCTGGCACGTGGTCCTATGGCACCCCCCCCCCCCCAGCCTCTTTCGTTGCCTCAGGGGTGCTGAGCTCCTGCTGTGCGCAGGACCTTTGAACGTGCCCCTCTGCTCTTTTGCCCTGGAAAACCAAAGCCCTGGGCTAACTCCTTCCCTCAGTCTTTATCCAGCTAACGACTTTTCTTCCTGCAAACCTGAAGACGGTCACACTTTGTCCAGACTGCCTCGAGCTGCCTGCTGATGTCAGCCCCCAACGACCTGCTCTCCTGGGCAGCACCCAGCCCCAGCCCCAAGGCTGATGAACCCAGGCTCTCAGAAAAAGTGAGCCTGGGGGTGGCGTGAGTGGCTCAGTCAGTTAAGCATCCGACTCCAGCTCAGGTCATGATCGCGTGATTCATGGGTTCGAGCCCCACACTGGGATCTGTGCTGACAGCTCAGAGCCTGGAACCTGCTTCGGATTCTGTGTCTCCCTCTCTCTCTCTGCCCCTCCCCCACAGGCGCACAGGCCCACTCTCTCTCAAAAATAAATAAAGATGTTAAAAAATAAAAAAATTAAAAAAAGGAAAAAGTGAGCATGGATCCTCACCTCTGGGTGAGCAGTCCAGCGTGTAGCACTGAAGGGGCTCCCTGAACCACCACAGAGCAAGTGACCAACAGAAAACGGGTAGGGCCAGGACCGTGGCTTTCTGGGGTGGGCGCCCCATGTGTCCACCAGAGGTCAGGCTCCCTTAGTGACACTAAGGAGAGCTCAGTGTCCCTCCGTGCTGGCGGAAGTCCTGGGAGCTGGCACACGGGTGGTGCGGACACTCAGCCCGTCTCCCGGCTCTGATGTGACCTCCTTCCTCCTGCTGCTTTTGGAGTCCCTCTCGCATCTGTGCCCCAGATGCCCTGGAAAATCTTTTTAACTCCTTTCCTCAGCGCAAGCTCCACGTGTGGAATACAGAACTGGTCTCTACTAAGCCACAATGCAGCGAGGGGCCGACCTCCCTACACACGAAGGGCCTGTGGCATGCGGAGCCCGCCAGGCTGGTGAGCCAACCTCGGGTCCCACACACAGCGCTGGGCTCCTTTTCCCTCAGCCCCCAGGGGAAGAGCGAAGGAACTCTGTGGTGACTGAGGTTCGTCTCACGTGTCACCTCGTCAATTCTCATTCTGATGATGAACCGTGGACCCTGCTGGGGTGGGGGGGGGGAGGGCGGTGTTCTCAGGCCTTAAGGACCTACTCAAGGATCAGAGCAAAGAGACCAGATGACCTGCAGGTGGGCCCTACAGGGCCAAGGGTGGCCCAGGGGAGGTAGGTAGGACAGGACGGGCTTCGATCACAGGCTCTCGCCAAGTCACTTACTCCCTGCACGAGGTTTTTTGATGCCTAAATCCTCAAAGCCTGGAGCTCAGCCCTGCCTCAGTTCTGTGGTGCAGGCCCCATGAGCCTGAATGTACCAAAGCTGGCAAAAAGGCACAGGGCAGCGGCTAGAGGCGGAGCCCTAGGGCCTGGACTCCCGTGGCTGGCTTTGGCAAGTGGCCACCTCTCGTGCCTCAGTTTCCTCGCTGCTAAGACCAGGAAGATAATGGTACTGCATCATAAAGTCTGTACGAGTTCGATGGAACGCTCCTTCTTAGGGTCTACCTGTGCCTGGCACACAGCTGGCAGCAGAGAAAGGAAAGCCGCTGTTATCATTTGCCTGAAGGAAGGTCGAGCAAGGCCCAGTGGGTAAGGAAGGAGGGAAGGGGAGGGAAGGAGGGGAGGGGAGGGAAGGAGGGGAGGGGAGAGCCCTTTGCCAGCAACGGCAGAACCGCTACAATCCTCCCCCCGGACTAGCTCCAGGCTGAGTGCCACAGAAGCATCCATTCCAGCCCTACAAAGCCAGGGTGACGCTGGGGAAACAGAGGCACCGAGACCCAGCCACCTGCCTGAGACCGGGAGGGCCGGGAGCGGAGGGCCAGGACCACTTGCTGGCTCAGACCTGGGCGGAGGGCCTCACCTCGTCGTAGACACTCTCGATCTCATTGAGCAAGCTCTTGGAGCGGAGGGCCTTGGTGTCGTTCTGTTTGAAGTTCACGGCCTGATGGTCTAGGGACTTGAGATATGCCTTCTCGTACTGCTCCCGCCAGATCTTGTTGAAGCCCTGCTGGGCCTCCCGCCACTCCTCCTCCTTGGCCTTCAGCCTGCGGGGTCAGAGGAGCTCAGCATGGGGACAACCAGGGGCACCCACCCGTCACCCCTGCGCGGGCAGCCTGGGAGCCACCCACAGATCCAGCCGGGCGCGTTCCTAACTCGGGACAGCCAGCCCCTGGCCTGGGCAGTGGGTTCTGTGCTGAAGAAAAGAGGAAGGTGGGGAGCATGGGCTCTGTAGAAGCAACGTGGCTGCTTTTGTGGTTTTCGAAATATCGCTGCCCTAGCACCTCCTCCCCGTCCTGGCCCATGGCCCTGACCACACTCTGGGTAGTTGCTAGGTTAACTACTGGGCTCTCTTGCTTGACTGCAAGCCCCAAGAGAAGGGGCTCTGTCAGCCTCGCTCAGCTCTGCAACCCCAGGGCTGAGCACAGCATCTGGCCAAGGGCAGCCATTTAATTAATACCTGTTCACCAGGTCAGAAAGTTTTCCAAAATGTACTACTATGTAAAAGGCAAGCCCTCCCATAGGACGATCCTATTTGTGCTTTAAAATAGCTCCTTTTCTCGTTTTGATGATTATGTGCATGGTGGAAAGTTCTAGAAGGACACAATTATTCCCAGTTGTGCTTTTCTCTCAAGAGTAGAACGGGGAAATGAAGAAAAGGCTGGAGACCACAGTAAGCCACCCTCGGGGGGGGCCCGCCCCCCCGCCCCATCACACCGGGGACAAAGAGCACTAATGGGCTCCAGGGAACCTGCTTGTAGCAGGCGGGACAGCCAGAATTGGGAGGGCACCTTTTCAGGACGACAGGGACTGCAGTGACAGGGTTCTTCTTGAGGCTCTCGATGATCTCTGGAGCCTTGTCGCCATAAATACGGTGGATGGCACGGCGCTGGATCACCTCCGACGTGCCCCCCAGACAGTCATCCAGCCGGAACTTCTCCTGGTCCTCAGGCGCCATCCGGGAAAGCTTCTTCTGCACACTTTCCAACACACGGATCGTGGCCAGGTTGGTCTCCAGGACGACATCTAACTATGGAAAGGAAGGCAGGGGTGGGCTGTCGAGGGTGTGGGGGGCAGCGCAGCAGGGCCCCAGGGACAGGCATGGGTCAGCAGAAGCGATGCTTGGACAGAACTAATAAACCTCCACGTCTCTGAGGGAGGATGACGAAAACCAGGAAGCGGCAGCGCTGACGCAGCTCCAGGGGCCCGGAGCACGCACAGCGGGTCACGTGGCTGGGGCGCGACCCCGGCAATGGTGAGAGCCAGGTGCTCACGCAACAGGACTCGTGGGCCTCTTACCACCGCGTGAACATCCCGTGGCTAGAACACGGGTGGACCCATGAGAAGAGGGAAGCGGTTCCCAGGCTGACCCCCTTCAGGGGCATCACAGGCAATAAAAAGGAAGGACTCACTGCGAACGCAGCCCCCCCCCCCCCCCCCCCCCCCCCCCCCCCCCCGCACGACTCTCCGGGGCACGTGCTGGCAGGGAGCCAGTCCCCAAAGGTCACACCCTGGGTGATTCCCCTTAGGAAAAAGTGCCAGAGCTGGAAGACAGGTCAGTGGTTGCCAGGGGTCAAGCACAGGGTGGGGGAAGGAGGCGGGTAGGGCCATCAAGAGCAGCGCGACAGATCGTGGCGGTGGGGGAGCAGCGGAGTATCTCAGCGGTGGTGGGGAATACGGGAACCTCCACGGGGGAGACCCCCACCCAGAGCTAAACACACGTGCCCACATACGCGTGTGCACACACACAAATACAAGCTCAACGGTGGGAATGGGAATGAAGCCTCCGGGTGTGCCAGTGTCAACCTCCTGGCTGTGACGCTGTGCCAGAGATTTTATAAGCGGCGACCACTGGGAGGAGGGTATCCGGATCGCTTGCTGCACGTAAATGTACAACGATCTCAACAAGCATTTCAATGAAAAAAATTAGAGTTAATTAATTAAATTCAAATAAGCATGTATTTAAAATGAAAAGGAACGGTACCATTTCCTAACCGGCGGGAAGGCCGACGGGGCAGAAAAAGGACACTTTCAGGTGCTGCCCCCTGCTGGAAAGCACTGGAATCCCTGCTACTCGGAAGGAGGGTGGGGAGGATCACGACGCCTCCCAGGGTGGAGAGGGAGGAGGACAGACTAAAGCGGAGCTGGGGAGGAAGGCGCCACCCCGCGCCTCCCTGACCCCGGCCAGGACCCAGGGCCCCGGGGTGCCAGCACACACACCTCGAAACGCTCGTCCTCACAGCGGTGCAGCTGCTCCTCGTAGGGGGTCTTCTTGGAACTGACGAAGGTGGAGTCCTCTGACCAGGAGGGGAAGGAGACCCAGGTGTCATTCAGCACCTGCACCGAGAGGAAACGCTGTGTGCCCAGTGCGGCAGGCCTCGGCGGCCAGGACGGTTTACTACGTCGTCCAGGGTAAAAGATAATGGAGACGAGAAATGGAATCCTGATTTCACAGGAAACCACTTTATCACACAAATGGCAACATTAATTTGAAAGTGATTTTAAGAGAAAACGTGACTTTGGTCAAGTAAACAAATCGTACTATTGCAGGGATTGGCAAATGTTCTCTGTAAAAGGCCAGATACGAAACATTTTAGGTTTGGCAGGCCACCCCGTCTGTCAGGACTATTCAACTCTGCCTCTGTCCTGCTAATGGCAGTCACAGGCGCTATGTAAATGAACGGGCATGTCTATGTGCCAACAAAACTTTATTTACAAACACAGGCATGGGCCGGATTTTAGTTTACTAACTCCTGGGCTACATATCCTGAAATCCAGCAAGCACTCTTGAATTATGGAAACAGAGGAATGCTCTTGTCTACTAACCCTGAAAAAGTACTCAATGGTCAAGCTAAATGGAACATACCAAGCACAGCGAACCCGGGACAGAGCAGGCTGACGGCAGGAAAGAAATGTTAAGTCTAAACGACAGAAGAACATGCCAAAGCCTACGCCAGCATCGTCTGTTCCACGGTGTGCCAAAACCACCAGCAGGAGAAGAAACCATCCTCTCAGTGCAGGCATTTTGTCTGGCCACACCCCAGCACCATCCATCATTCAGTATTTAGGGGGTCAACACTCAGTTCTTTTCTGTAAAGCATGGGGGTGATGGCTGTTACTGTGGCACTACCTCCTTGCAGATGGCCGTCCTCCCACTGCACTTGGGCTGCTGGTAGGTTTTGGGGAGCGCTCGGTAGCTGGATCCAATGCGTTTGCAAGACGCGTAGTCAATTTCCCGGCTGATTCCATCCCCGGATCTGTCGCTCATGGGCGGGGCGAATGACAGCTCCTTTACCCCCAGGAAGGACTTGAACTGTGCAAAGAGTTCTGGAAATTTCCTTCAGAAAGAAAGACAAAGAGTAAGTTGGATTCCGGGGTGGGGGGGGGCGGCTTTCTGAGAGGGACCTGGAGATTTCAGAATGGCTTCATGTAGACACCTGCTAAAGGTGGTCAGAGAGGAGTGGCGAAAGGCGGAACCAAGCACCAGATGTGTGCAATGCCCTCAAATGGTGAGTAAATCTCCCTCCCACCCCTTTGTCACCAGCCAGGTCCCGCCACTAACAGGAGAGCCTTGAAACATGCTGGAATAGACAACTTAGACTGGCAGAAGCTGGGGTTAGTGATGTTCTTTAAATTGTATTTATTTGAAAGAGAGCGAGAGAGAGAGAGCACGCCCGCACGTGCACGGGGGAAGGGGCAGAGAGGGAGAGAATCTCCACACTGAGTGCGGAGCCCCACATGGGGCTCAATCTCACAAACCATGAGATCGTGACCTGAGCCACAATCCAGAGTCGGATGCTTATCCCACTGAGCCACCCAGGCGCCTCAGTGATGTTCTTTAACCGGAAGAGGTTGGGCATCAGGCCTGGGGTCGGTGAACTATTGGCAAGCTGTCCGTGCCCGTCCTTGCAAATAAAGTTTTATGGGTACATCGTTGTGTCCATTGCTTAGTATTGTCTGTGGCTGCTTTTGCACAATGCCAGAGTTCCATAGTGCCACCCCTGGCCCCAGACAGATAAAAGTCTGCCAACCCCTGCTCCAGAGCCTTCCTCCCTGAGGGAGAAGCCTCCCCTAGGGCGATCCCTCCCAGGAAAGGATCCCTCCGCAGACAAGTTCACATGAGTCGTAACGTAATGGCCGTGCAATGGGAAGATCTGAACACAACTGGCCCCCAACGTCACCTGGATCTGTGATTAAATGAGTATGAAATCCTACCAAAAGGATAGTTACTTTGACAGGTGGCATGGTGACCTGCCTTCCGGCAGCTTCCTTCCTTCGTGACCCATGCCCTCCTCTCCTGAGACGGCCGTCCACTGTGCCCCAGCTGTAAGGACCCCATGCCAACTCAGCTCACAAGGAAAACACACAAGCGAATGGAAACACAGGGATGGAAAGCATCCGCAAAACCAGTGCAGAGGACACCGGAGGCTGCAGTCGGCATAAGCAGAAACTACGAACGCTCGGAAGGGGAAACGGTCACTCCGGCACACCCCACTCCGGCCCCGACTAAGGCTGTGCCATCACCAGGTGGCAGATCTCTGGGCCCCCGAGCATGGCTGCCTGTGGGTGTGCAAACCCACACCGAGGCTCACAACGCAAGAGAGGCCTTGTCGAGGTGAATGCTCGCCCAGCCGGGCCTCACATCAAGGCGAGCAATCAGAGAGGCCTGCTGCTCCCACACCGCTCTCGGCACGCCGACGTGGGAACAGCGGACCCCGACCCAACGCTGCCCACCTGCTCAGTACCTCAAATTCTGAGTTCCTTCATTCTTCTCCCTTAATCCCGCCGACAACTGCAGGAAGTAGGTTTGGCCATTTGGCGAACAAAGAAACTCTCGCTCCGCTGGTAGGAAGCAGAGGCCCGCTTCGGACCGGGGGCTGGTGACGTGCCCAGCTGGGCAGGCCAAGGCCACGTGCGGCATTCCCCGCCCCACACAGGCCTCCAGGGGCCCCTCGCTCGTCACGGCACTTCGTCTTTCCAACAACAGCGCCCACTGCCCGGCCAGGAACCAGCGCCGAGCACTGGATTCTGAGCTCACAGACACGCTTCCGTGGGAGTGAGCAGGCAGTCCAAGTCCATATAAAAAGCCAGGCACGGTATGGCCGAAGTGGTGTAAGTAACCACACCACCCTGCTCTGGGCCGTTTTTCAAAGTGTTACCACAGCTTTACCAGCCTGGGAAAGTTAACCCAAGCGAACGGGTCACCCTGACGTGGGTACCCTCTCTCAGAATCACCAAGGAAGCACCTCCTGACGACCCTAACTTGACCTTTGGGTATCCCAACCTATGGAGCCATGATCTCAGCACCGATTACAGAAAGAAACTGGAGACCGATGTCTGTTACAGACCCTGCTGAGAAAACCACACTACATACAAATAAGGGAACATTATGCAGTCGCTAAAAATGATCACGCACGCTCACGTCTGACACTGACCGCTGACACTGCCCAAGAAATACTGAATTTAAAAAAAAAAAAAGGGTGCTGCAGTCCAGCCTGACAGTATGATGCTACTTACGGGAAACAAGGGCCACGCTCATAACCAGAGGGAGAGGATGAATGAAGGGCCAGCTGCCGGGCTGGTCCACCCCAGACCCATCAGTCACCATGGCAAAGCTCTCTCTGAGGAGCTGGTCTCTGGGGAAAGTGAGAGGGAGTCATTCTGGGCCTCAGCTTCTCCATCTCTAAAATATACAGAAACACATCTAATGTGTCTGTGAGTCCATATGATGCTTAAAAAGAAAAAAAAGAATTGGTCCCTAACTGGTCCCGATGAGACAAGAATGTGACTCATCACCCTGACACCACAATAAAGGGAGAAACCAAGCATCTACCCTGGGTCGCCAAAAGGTGGGAAATACTGTTGAGATTTTCTCTTTTGCAACCCCCAGTGAACACATAAGTAAATGAATGAACCATAAAAAGAACTCGGACACCGCCTCCGGATAGACAGAGGGACGTGGGGGATGGGACTGTGAAGGTGCAGGTGGCAAAACCCACCCAAGGTGTGGGGACACCAACACCGCAACAGTAAGGACAAAAGGGGGAGGGACTCGCAGGACGAATCAGGAGACCAAACCCAGACAAAGGGGCAAGACTGAGCCGTGTGCTTGGTGGTTCCTGTGCCATCCGTAGCGTAGGGAGGTGCTCACTCCCCAGTGATGCTTTTGAAGGGGCAGAGAGCATGATGGGATGGCACACGGAGGGGCTCCTGGGGGCCGGCCCAGGCCCACTTGTATCCTGGGTGGTGGGCACAAGGGGCTTTGGCTAAAAATGATTCATGACTCATGGAGTCATCCGTCACGTGGTTTCCTGGATCTGTGCTTTAAGTTTATACACTTTTTAAAAAATTAAAAACATTTTTTCGGGGCGCCTGGGTGGCTCAGTTGGTTAAGCGTCCAACTTCAGCTCAGGTCATGATCTCTTGGTCGTGAGTTCCAGCCCTGCATCGGGCTCTGTGCTGACAGCTCAGAGCCTGGAGCCTGCTGGGGATCCTGTGTCTCCCTCTCTCTCTCTGCCCCTCCCTTGCTCATGCTCTCTGTCTCAAAAAAAATTAAAAAAAAAATTAGAAACACTTTTTAAATTCACAGTAAAGGGCTCAGGAGGCACCTGTCCCTGGGGACGTCTTTAGCACTAAGTAAGATACCGTGGGTCACGTATAATGTGCACTCGCCATGCTCCAGACACGACTTCGAAGGTCTTATGCGTCCAGCCCACTTGGAGCGCTCCAAGACTGTGCGGGACCTCTATAAACGGAGAGCAGGCTCAGACTGGCTGGGACACTCGCCCGATGGGACAGAGCTGGTGAGGAGGCATGAAAGCACACTGTGCACAAACTGGGCACATGCACTCACCTCCTAGAACATCTCTGCCCCCCAGCGGCTGCCCCAGCCCCAAGGGTCCGCCCACACCTGCAGCAGCGGGGGATGCTGGAAGCAGGCCGCTGACCCGCTAACAGGGCTTCTCTCTGGACAGCCAGGATGCTGGGTGGCCCTTTCATCCTTCTTCGAAATTTCTGATTGGTAGTTTTTAAAAGCACGTAGCAAGTGAATCTCTAGGGGATTTATGCTGGGTGATGAAAACCCAATCACCCGAAGGTTACCTACGGTATAATTCCAAATACACACTTCTGTTGTGGAAGGTCTACAGGTGGAGTGTAGGTTAGCGGTTGCCAGGGGGTTGGGGCCGAGACTGGGGTGGCGTGTAGGAGGGACACGGGTGAGGGTATCAGAGGTTAACACAAGCACCCCTGTGGGTCTGAAGCCACTCCGCATCTTGACCGCGGCGGACACACGAGGCTTCCCAGGTGACGGAGCTGTATCAACACGCACGCGCACATACACTAGAAACAGGAAACCCTGAAAAGAGATGGGCGGACTGGGCAAGAGTCAACATCCTGGTTGTCATGTAACCACAGATGTCGCCACGGGCGAACAGTGCCCAGGACCTGTGTTCTTTCCTCCGACTGCAGCTCCCCCTACGACCTCTATGACCCTTGCGATTGAAAACCAAATTAAAAAAAAAAAAGGCTTCATTCTTTCTCGAAAGCGATGACCAACGGCAAGGTGGACGGAGTTTCCGGAAACACACCCACGTGGGAAGCCCCGGGAAGCGTCACTCACCCGAGAAACGGGCTGACGAGCTGGAGGAGCTCAGAGCCGGACACGAGCTCCTGGTTGAAGAGTGCGATGCACCGAAGGAAGTTCTCGTAGACCTCCTGGCTCTTCAGCACCCTGCGAACCTGCGGGGAGAGGGGGTCAGGGGGCCCCAGAGGGCCAGGCCCCACCCTCACCCCTCCCCTCGCTCGGCTCAGACACCGCTCGGTGAGCACAGAGTCACCAACGCAGGCATGCCCTCGAGTGACGGCCGCGGGCCGCAGGGCAATGCTCTGCGTGCAACTGATAACGTGGTGTGGACAGTGGGTGCACGGGGCCATCTCGCTGGCTCCTGCCACCGACCCCGATGGGGGAACCACGGGACCATCCTTGCTTTAGGAAAGCCATACAGCTCAGGAGGGGCGGACGTGCGTCCTCAAGCCTGCTGGGGCTCCGAGCCCTGCTGCCTCCTGCCCACGCCCCCTCTGCTGTGGAAGCTGGGTGCCAGCCCCTTCTCCCGGGCCAGCCCCAGCAGCTCCCCACCCTCCCAGCTCCCTTCCCCGGGGCTCCCATCCTGCACGTCCGAGCTGGGGGAGGCCGGCCTCGACGGCTCACCTTGTCAAAGAAGGAGAACTCCTGCAGCGTGCCATACTTGCCCACGGCAGCGATGGACAGGTCTTTGGTACCTCGGAGTTTCATTTTCTTCTGTGGAGAGAAATCCCGTGCCGTGAAGGCTCTGTGCATCTTTGTCAGAGTTGCCACATCGGCAACACTGAGGTCTCCCGACAGCAACCGTCATGAGGGGCCGGGGGAGGTCTGCCCTGGACCCCTGTGGAGGAATTCTCAGGACCACCCACCTCAGCCTCCGTGGCCTGGCGAAGGGTGACGGTCACAACCGCCCTGCCCACAACCTGGGATCTAAATCTCGGCAGCTTAGGGCTTTTGATGCCAGGCGAGAGCATCACAAAATTGGAACGGCAAGGGAGACGTGCCCCTGGACACAGTATCAGAACCCTCTCCCCTGCCTGTTTTGTCCTGTGGGCTGTGATGGTGGGGGCAAGGGGACGGGAAGAGGACAGGATGATCCAATCTCTTGGATCAGCCCGGGTTTAAAAAAAAAAAAATTGTTTTTAATTTATTTTGAGAGAGAGCACGCATGTGGGGAAGGAACAGACAGAGAATCCCAAGCAGGCTCTGCACAGTCAACGTGGAGCCCCACACGGGGCTCAAACCCACGAACCGCGAGATCATGACCTGAGCTGAAATCAAGAGTTGGGTGCTTAACCGACTGAGCCACCCAGATGCCCCAAGAAGCTTGGGTTTTAAATCTCTGTGAAGACTTCTGTCTCTAAACTGGACTTAGACCAGTTTAGAGCACTCTTAGACCAGCACTCTTGAGGCGTTGCGGACCCTACAAAATCATCTCCCAATGCTGGGGATATGTCCAGAGGACACAGAAGCCAGCTTGAAGGGGCCCCACTGGCCATATCTGAGACAGTTTAGATGCCAAGATAAACAATGAAAATCATGGGTTATAACCCAGGGTCCATGCTGGTATAGGTAACCTGATAAATGGGGATGAAGAGAAGCTCTTCCTTACAGTAGAAAGCCAACTAGTAAATGCACAAAATGTGACGGAATTAGAAAATCGCCATCACAGGTAATGAGTGCGACAGGAGCTGGATCCCAGCCTCTCTCACCTCTCAGCGGGCTTCTTGTGCAGTGACCGACCTGCACAACCGCACATGGTGGCCCTGCCTATGAAAGAGCCATTATGGCAAAAAGGAGCAGACTGAGCAGTACATCCTATTTCCACCGGAAAAGGTAACACTCCTCATACCAATCCTGTGAGCCAGGGGTAACAGGTAAACAGCCACCTTAGGAGTGAGCTGACATCCTAAGGTCCCACAGCTGATGAATTCCAGTCAGACCAGGGTCCATTCCCAGCGTCTGCTGCTCGGAGCCTCTGCATATTGCTCCCGAGGCCATCTACTCCCGAGGACCAGGCTGTCGGGTGCCCACATGTGTGGACACCTGTGTGCACAGGTGACGGTTACCTTGGCTGGTGCAGACACCGGACGGAGGAGCGAGGGCCGAGAGCGCTTTTTGCTGTGTTCCAGATTCTTCTCATGCTCACTCTTCTGGACGCTGTTCATTTCGCATGGTCCATTTCCTGTGAACTAAAAACACAAATACAGGAGGCGATTAGTGCTGGGCCCTTCGGGACCGGCTCTTGGCGGGTCTGAGTGCGTGGAACCACCTTTGGCTCGGCCCATGGCCCCAGTGAATGCCGCCTGCCACAGCCCAGGGGCCCCGTCTGCAGGCAAGACGACTCCAGCCTCGAGATGCTCACGTTTACTAGGGGAGAGACCGTGCACCCAAATCATCGTAACCTTAACATGGTGAAGGTGCAGGAAAGGCCAGGATGGGTGAGGGTCCTGACAGGTGCAGGAGGGCACAGCAGGGAGACACCAGAGTTGGGCGCACCCAACAGACCACTGACAACGGGGATGTGACTGCATGTCTGAGTGCCCCGTAGAAAGGAAGAGCATTTCAGGCGGGGACACTGGCACGCACCAGCCTTGGCAGTAAGAGGAAGCAGCTAGCGGCTACCAGGGCACCTGCGGGGGAGGGGGGCGGGGGGCGGGGCTTCCAGCCGAGTCTGTATTCTTCTCTACGAGTGAGAAAACACGTCTTGAGGAGAGTCAGCACGCAGCGAGGGGCTTGTCACTGGTCCTCCCAGGTCCTACGCTTCATAGGCAGGGATGCTCCTCACAAGTGGGGTGTCTACAGGGTGTCGGCCATATTTACGAAAAGCAGTTCCGGAAGAACGGTTCAGGATTTGCATCTATGTGCACGTGGCGGAGAGCGGAGCAGACGCTGGGGAGGCAGACAGGCCGCAAGGTTTTCTGCAAGATGCGTGCTGGGCCAGAGAGGCACCCCGCAGTCACCCCACCACGTCCCAGGTCCCACCCCGCCACCGAACCTGGGACATGGAGACACGACCTGAAGGGAGGAGTACTCTTGGCCTGAAGTGTGGGCTGGGTGAGCAAGGTGTGATGTAGCCAAACAAAATAGCCAGGAACTATCAGATACCAGTGAACTCTGTGTCCGTGTCCTCTGTGTCCCTGCTGGGGACAGGCATACCTGATACATTCTTACATGAACAAGAAAAAAAAAATGTAGGGGCAGGATAAACAAGAGGATGTTTAGTTTTTATCGAAGAATAAACATTCGTTTACACGTGTAGGAAACTTCTAGAAAGATAATGTAAGACATTTGTGAGTACGTAACTCTGAAGAGAATGACTTAGAAACTGAGACAGGGAAGGGGAAGTTTACTGATGTTCTCATTAACGCTTGGTTTTCTCATGAACACGTGTGATTTTTACCATAATAATTATACCGATCATATTAAAGACCCATCATTTAATTATCGGCAAAACTTGGCCCTTAGGGGATTGATTACACTTCTCTGGAGAACAGTTTTCTAGAGATTCAAAGCTACTCGAAAGAACCACCTTCAACCGCTATTTCTTGTTGTAGATGCCAGAACAGGTGCAAGCACCGATTCCTAAAGGAGGCGGCTGGGTGACGCCGTGATGTGCCGAGTGGGACCAGGGGCCTGATAGGGAAACCCACCGCTCGCCCAGCCAGGCTTCTCCAGCCAGAAGACAAGCTCGGTATTATCGAGTTTCTCTAATACTTCAGACAGTTCTTACTTTTTAGTTATGTGTGCCCAATCACGAACGTGTGAGCCAGGCGGACCCCCCAAAGACACTTTGGCCAGGGGCTGACGACATATTACCCATGCTGGGCCTGTTTTTGCAAACAAAGTTTTACTGGCATGTAGCCACGCCCACTGGTTTACAGAGCATCCAAAGCTGCTTTCCGGCCATAATGACAGAGCCGAGTCTTTGCCAACAGAGACCCACTGGCCTGCAAAGCCTAAGACACTTACTATCTGGCTCTTCATAAAACGTTTGTTGGGGCACCTGGGTGGCTCAGTGGGTTAAGCACCGGACTCCCAGGTCACGATCTCAGGGTTTGTGGGATCAAGCCCCATGTTGGGCTCTGTGCTGACAGCACGGAGCCTGCTTGGGAGTTTTTCTCTCTCCCTCTCTCTCTCTCTGCCCCTCCTCTGCTCCTGCCTTCTCTCTCTCAAAATAAACAAATATTAAAAAAAAAAGTTTGTTGACCCCTCTTAGGCCAAGTGGTCACGTTTAATTAGCACAGTATCGAATTTCATCTTTGGTTTCTTTTTCCTGCAGTCTTAATGGAAATTCAAAAACTAACATAAAGGATGGTGAATAAAAGATCAAATTATACAACAGATTGTATGTGGGTGCTTTTAATAGTTTAAAAAAAATTCATTCAATCTGTTAAAATGTACAAGACGCTCTGATCAATAAACACAAAAAAACCCTCTGCTGAATTGATAACAGATGCTATTTAAAGAAACTGTGTGGGCAGGTGCTTTTGGGAGGGAGACACTGACTCTTCCAGGGCGGGCTTTGTCAGCGTCCAGCTTCACAAGTGCTCAGCGGTGCCCAGCAGGGGGCGCGCGGCCATGGCAATCGGAGAACAAGGCTAGGCCGGCCCCACGCAGCACTGAGGACCCAGGACCAAGACTGAAACCTCAAGGGGAAAGTAAGGCTGTGCCTGCTGCAGGCCTGCAGAGTTCGGACCGCCTGTTTGTGAGTCACCACGTGTCTGCTGTGCACCCCACCCCCACAACTCTAGCAGAGGGGGGCTCCGCGCCTGCTTTCCCAACTTCCTGCAGAGGTAGGGCTCGCAGCCCCAAGGACCTGCTAGGGTCCCTCCCCCAGTGCTGCACCTCCAGCTCCTGTCCAGGCAGGGCGCTCTTGAGAAAGGGGACGTCCCTGGCCCCCTGATCTCTGCCAGGACCGCGAAAGCGGGCCTGGGACTCGGCCAGGCACCTCTGCCCCGAGGATGGGCTGCCCCTGTCCTCCGCGCTGCCCCCAGCGAGGGCAGGGCCCGGGATGAGAGCTGCCACCACACAGGCCGGAGCCCAGGTGCGAGATCCTGATCCGAAAGCACGACAGTCCGACAGCCCACCGAGTGTGCCACAGGAGGGGGTGGGTCGGGGCCAGCCGGCGGGCGGCAACACTCAGCCCCAGCTACCGGGGCCCAAGTGCGCACAGCTGCACCCCAGGCACACCAACACAAGGGCGCGCGCAGCACCGCAGGGGGCCTTGTGTGGGAAAAGAGGGCCCGCCCGAGGAGGGCCGTGGGCTGTGGCACTTCAGAGAGACACGCTGGGCCGAGAGCGCACACGAGGGTGGGGACACGAGGAGGTGGGCTCAGCTGAGAGCCTCTGGGAGAGGGGAGCTCCCTGTCCCCAGGGGGCTCTGCTCAGCCCTCCCCGGGTACTCCCCAGGGGCCTCCCACAGGCCGGGTGGCAGGCCGGTCCTGGCGGGGCAGAGGGAAGCCCTGCGCCTGGGCGGACACTCTGGGGGGACGCTGGCGCTGGGAGAGGGTGGGGGATAATCCATCTGGGTCCTACGCCCGCCTTCCCTGAACAACGAGAGCTGCTCTTTCTGGGGTACCGCGTGTGTCCCGGGCTGAGCGCAAAGCACTTGATAGCTTGCCAATCTGCATCTGAGCAGGAAGGCCATCATCCCCACGTGAGACACAAGGAAACGAGGCGCAGGAGGTGATGTGGCTGGCTCAAGCCCCCCTATGGAGGCCGAGCCAGTGTCTCGGCCCAGACTGTGTGCTCCCGGGGCCCGGCCCGGCCCTCCAGCCCCTGAGCACGCCCAAGGCTCCAGGAAGGTTGGAAGGACAGGCTACAGCTCCCGACTTGACAGGAACAGAGCTTCTGGGACTTTGAGTCAGGAAGTGTTTCTGGGTGGTATCCCAACTTAGAGACGGCATTCATGGACACTGGGAGGCCACACGATTCTACCTAGAATGTTGATGGCATCCAAACCCAGACTTCTGTGCCCATCCCACCAAGCCCCCGACTCGAGACTGCTGCTCCCAGCCCTGCCCCCCCCCCCCCACATCTTCATTTAGAAGCGGGACCCTGGAGAGGTGGTGATACCCTAAGATGGGGCAGGGGGGAGGGGGAGCAGTGGGCACGCCTGTGTGCTCGCGCCCCGACTCAACGTCCAAAGCAGGGAACAAAAAGAGGAAACGGAACAGTCAACAAACTAGGAATAGAAAAGCATTTCTTCAATCTGATAACAGGCATTTACGACAAGCCCAAAGCTCCCAGCACACTCCGTTGAAAGCCGGAAAGCCTCCCCTCTAAGGTCAGCACCAGGAAAGGGATGCCTGCTCCCACTTCTGTTCAACACAACAATTAGGCCAAGAAAAAGAAATAAAAGGCACCCAAATTGGAAAAGAAGGAAAGCTGTATTAGCAGATGGCATGGTATCACGTATATAAAAATTCCTAGTGAAGACACAAGACTATTAAAGCTAACAAACAGCGTGGCTCAGTCGGTTAAACATCCCACTCTTGATTTCACCTCAGGTTACGATCTCACGATTCACGGGTTCCAGCCCTGCGTCAGGCTCTGTGCTGACAGTGTGGAGCCTGCTGGGGATCCTCTCTCTCCCTCTCTCTCTCTGCCTCTCCCCCACCTGCATGTTCTCTCTCAAAAACGAAATCAGCTTTTAAGAATAAATAAAAAATAAAGCTAATAAACAGATTCAGCCCTGCTGAATCGAGCTCTGCGTCGGGCTCTGGCCTGACATCCCAGAGCCTGGAGCCTGCTTTGGATTCTGTGTCTCCCTCTCTCTGCCCCTCCCCAGCCCGTGCTCTGTTTCGCTCTGTCTCTCAAAAATAAATAAATGTTAGAAAAAAAATTTTTAAACAAAACGAAACAAAAACCACCAAGTGCTGGGGACGGGGTGAAGTGCTCGGCCGGCAAGAATGTAAAACGGTGCAGCTGCTGTGGAACAGTTTTGGCAGCTCCTTAAAAAGTTAAACATAGAGTCTCCGTATGACTCAGCAATTCCACTCCTTGGTATAGACCCCAAAGAACTGAAATCGGGGACTCAAATCAATCCCTGCACATGCCCGTTCACAGCAGCGTCACTCACAATCCCCTAAAAGAAGACAACCCAGATGTCCACTAACGGGGGAAGGGATACAGCAAATGTAGTCCGTCCACACAAAGGAGTATGACTCAGCCATAACGAGGAACGAGGGCTGGGCGCATGTCATGACGTGGATGAACCTCGGGGACATCACGCTGAGTGGAAGCCAGACACTAAAGACCACGTGACATGTGATCTCCTTTACCTGAAACGTCCAGAATAGGTCAATCTATAGGGACAGAAAGCAGCCTGGCGGGTGCCGGGGGCTGGGCGAGGAGGAGCGGGGAGTGCCCGCGCCCGGGGCCAGGGTCTCCTTCGGGGTGATGAAAATGCTCCGGAACTGGACAGAAGTGCTGGTTGAATAATACTGTGAACCAAATGCCACTGAACTGAATGCTTCAAAATGGTGTATTTTACGTTACGTGAATTTCTCTTCAAGTTTTAAAAAGCCTTACATTCACAGAAAATAAAATGAAATGGATGTGGCAAGGGCAGCCCGGCGGGCCTCAGGCCACGGCAGGGGGGGAAAGGCCGAGGATGCGGTCTGCGCGCCTGCCCTCTGCTCCCAAGCCCCTCCTCGCCCTCTGTGCCCCCCGTTCCCCACGCTGCCTTGGACCGCCCCCACCTGCACCTGCCCATAGGGCACCGGTTGCAGGCAGGTCTCCACAGCAGGACCTGCCCCAGCAGGATGTGGACGTGAGCCTGAACGGGGGGCCCATGGGTGTCTGCACGCTGTGTGGCTTCTGGGGGAAGCCAGTGTGTCCCGGGCGGGGGTGGGGGCGGGGGGGGCGGGTGAGGCTGGCCTGGTCTTCAGGGCTGCCCTGAGAAACAGGGTCCCGGCTGAGAAGAAGGTGGCCCTCGGGTCACAGTGGACACTCTGTACTCACCAGGGAGCGCTTGGCTTCAGGCAGGAACTGTCCAAACTCGGACAGCAGGTCCTCCTGGCCCCGGAAGAGATTGGCCACCTCGGTGAACACCTCCTCCTCGGACATGCCTCGGAATGGCCGGCCCTTCGTGCTCAGCTGCTCCTTCTGCCGATTTTCGGGAAAGGGAAAATGAGTCGTTAGCCAAGGAACGAGGCACCCCAGGCTGTGACATTCAGGCATCCCGCTGTGGAGGAGACAGAGGGATGACTCACGGAACAGAGAACTAACCGGCCGACTGAGCCCGTGACCGCCACCACCAGGAGACAGGAGTGCGGCCTGCCATCCTGCTGACACCCCGGGGTGCCCCGCGCTGGGCCCCCTCGCTCTGGAGAATAGCTCTGCACGCTTTTGTCCTGGTCCCACCGCACGACACAGCCTGAGCCCTGGCCAGGGATGGGGCTTGTGTAGGAGTGTGGACGGAATGAGAGCGGGGCACAGTCGTGCCATCAACGACTTGGCCTCCACCCTTGCGTGTCCTCAACCAGAGGCTGGGGAAGCGCAAGGTGAGTGACGAGCCCGCTCCCCTCCCAAGGGCGAAGGGGCGTGTTTTGCCGCGCAGGGGGGAGGGGAGCGTGGAGCTAAGGCTGGACCTTGAAGGGAACGGACTACCAGGATGAGGGGCCTGTCCACCCGGAGTCACAAAGACCCCAATGGTTGAAGGAAGACGGCCCGACCTGGAGCTTAAAGCGACAAGATGAAGACTGGAGGGGACCCGGGTCGGGAGGGGTGGAAACAGCAAGCAGATCGCAAGACGGCCATTAGAAATAAGTCCCTGTCAACTTTATCCCCAAGGATGTGACAGAACAAAGGTGGTAGTGCTGGGGCTCCCTAGAGTGCACACAGCATGACATTCCTGCTCTGTGGCTCTAAGGGGAGTGAGCCCTCCCATCAAGAGGCCTTGACATTTCCCTCCCAGCCCTCAGGTCCCCTGAAGCCCTCTATCTGATCTGACCCCTGTGACTGCACTCCACAGACCTTCCTGGCTTCGAGACAGTCCACCCTTTGTCTACACTCAGCTGCCTGATGGTTGACTGGTGTGTCAAATTCAACCTGAATCTCCCCCTCCTGACCCCTACTAACCCCCCACCCCCGTCCAGGGTTGGCAACCATGAACCCCAGGCCTCCTCCCACACACTTTTTTTTCTCCACCCCGCAGAGCTCTTAAGTTTCTCCTTCCACACCGAACCAAGCAGCAACCACTTATCTCTGTCGCCCCAGGCCGTGCACAGAACTTGCTGGCAATTAGCATAAATAAAGGGTAGCTGTGTTGTCAAAACAATCGCGAAGCCTTCTTATAAAAAGAAGACCAGCTTCTTAGGTCCTTTTTAAATCCCTGTATTAGGTGCTTCCTAGTACTTCTTGGATGCAGAGGTGCCTCAAAGAGCACATTAAAATCCTAACGAGGGGCGCCTGGCTGGCTCAGTCAGTAGAGCACATGACTCTTGACCTCGGGGTTCTGAATTCAAGTTCTATGTTGGGTGCAGAGATTACCTAAAATCTTTTTTTTTTTTTTAATTTTTTTTTTCAACGTTTATTTATTTTTGGGACAGAGAGAGACAGAGCATGAACGGGGGAGGGGCAGAGAGAGAGGGAGACACAGAATCGGAAACAGGCTCCAGGCTCTGAGCCATCAGCCCAGAGCCCGATGCGGGGCTCGAACTCGCAGACCGCGAGATCGTGACCTGGCTGAAGTCGGACGCTAACCGACTGCGCCACCCAGGCGCCCCGAGATTACCTAAAATCTTGAGAAAAATTAAAAATAAAATCAAATCGTAACTAAACAGGACTCCGACAGGTACTGGTCTGCCCATGTTCACAGCAGTATCATATTCACAACAGCCAAAACACGGGAGCAGGCCAAGTGGCCATCGATTGGACGGACGGATAAACACAACTGGGGTGTCAAGGCCACGAAACAGTCTTCGGCCTGAAAAAGGAAGGAGATTCTGACATAGACTACGACGTGGACGGACCTTTAGGACATCACGGTGAATGAAAGAAGCTGGACACCAAAGGACAAATACTGTTATGATCCCACTTATGACAGGAGGTCCCCGGAGTCGTCAAATTCAGAGAGACAGACAGCAGGATGGCGGGAGCCAGGGGCTGGGGGAGTTCGTGTTTAATGGGGACAGAGTCTCAGTTTTGCAAGATGAAAAGGGTTCTGGGAATGGAGCGGGGTAATGGCTGCACAGTTAATGCCAATGAACCGGACACTTAGAAAAGATTGAAGTGGGGGGTTTTAGGTTACATATACTGTATCGCAGTTAAAAAAAAAAAAAAAGCCGATCAGAATTTTACAGGGTTTGACGAATTCAGACCAGACAACGTGAACACCTCGGATGCGGCGCCATGAACGCCGGCGAAGTGTGACTGGAGGCCGCTCACCTGGTAAGTGTGCAAGATCTCCAAGAACGATCTATAGATCTCCGGGTGGTCTAGAAAACGGGTCTTAATCTTGTTCACGTAGCTGATGGCGTTGTTGAACTCCACGGAATCTGACTCCAAGGGCACCTGGGCTTTGTCCTCCTTGTACAGCATCTGCTGCTTGAAGTTCTCCGTGCAGTCGCTGTGGTTGTGAGAATTCTCCTGCGAACAGCACGACCCGAGTTACCGGCGGTCCTGACGCCGGGAACAGGGGTGAGGAACGCCGGGCAGAGCCACTGCCTGCGCAAAGAGCATGCACAAAACCCAGCGCGGAGCCAAGGTTTTTAACGAGATGCAGGGAAACGTTCCTTTGGGGGAAGCAAAGGAGGGGGGGCCCCGCTGCACGGAACGTGCAGGTAACTCCTCCCTGACCACTCTGTGCATCTGCCTGGTGCCCGGTGAGTCTCAGGTGCCTGAACTCGCCTCCGTCTCACCAAAGAACACAGAAGTTTGATGGACAACCGGACACCTTGAAAAGCGAGCATTCGGGAGAAAGGCACGAGAAGTGGACAGTGTAATCCCCTTCGGAGTGGAGTTTGGGGCTGTTTGTAGAATCTCCCCACGCTTTCAAGCCAGCCCACTGCAGCGAGAGTGTCCTGAGGTGTGAAAGCACCTGCTGTCAGCGGTGCCGGCAAAGTTGGGGCCCCGCCGCCCACGCCGTCCAGGACTGTGGGACTTCGGGTGCTAAGCCCGGGGCGCGTCACCCGGGAGAGGAGACAGGCCCTGGCCAGTCGTCATGCCTGCCCTCCGTCTGTGTGCTTTCCTGTCCGTACAAAGATGAAAAAGAAAACACACACACACCTCTCTCTCCAGGGCGCCCAGAATCCTAACCTGCAGCAGGGCAGGACCACCCCCATGAAGAAGGGGATGCTGAGGTTTCTAAACTGAAATTTCATGCGCGGTTCTGAGGACGCCCCACAAACCCTGACTGGGCTTTCAGGGGCGACCCCCTGGCATCCTGCAGGTCCCCTGCGCACACAGCTGGTTCTCCAGCAGGTTGGGATCCCTCCAGCTCCGCTTCAGGTATCTGTGAGGACACGTTCTCGGCGAGTCTTCCGGAACCGCCCCACGCCAAACTCGAATGGCCTTGTCTCCCAGCATTCCAAGCCCCTTTCTTGCTCGGTTCTTCTCCACAGCACGTGTCACCTTCCTACACATAACATATTGTACTCATTTCGTTGTCTGTTCACCCCCGACCAGACGGCAAATGCCCCGAGGGCAGAGATGCCACTTTGTTCGCTGCCGTATCCCAAGTGCCTGGAACAGTGCCTGGAACAGAGCCGGCCTCATCCACTGCTGGGAATCATCAGATGACCAGAAGGAGCAGACGGAGCCGGCTGTTCCTATCCCCCTCGGCGGGCGGTGATATCAGCACGTGGCACCAAGCACTGACCCGGAGACTCTGCAGGATGGGGAGTGCCGGGCACACAGCTGTCATCATGATGGGCACACCCGTCGGGCACACTCACTGTCCTCTTGGACGGGTGTGCTAGCCACTCAGGCCGCTGTAACAAAACACCACAAGACTGGGCCGCTGACACAACAGAAATTTATTTCCTCACGGTTCTGGAGGCTGGAGTCCAGATCAAGGTGCCGGCAGGGTTGGTATCTCTGGAGGCATGTTGGGCTTGCAGGCGGCCGTCTTCTCACTGTGTTCTCACATCGCTGACCATCTCTGTGGGTCCCTCCGTGTGTCCAAATTTCCTCTTCTTATAAGGACACCCTAAGGGCCTTATTTTACCTTAATTACTTCTGTAAAGGTCTCCAAGTACCGTCACATTCTGACATACTGAGGGTTGGGCCCTCAATGTATGAATTGTGGGGGGTGGGGATGGGGTTGGGGAGAGGACACAACTCAGCCCAAAACATGGGTGCAGAAGCAACTCTAGGAAAGTCTGAGCCGAGGGGCGCCTGGGTGGCTCAGTCGGTTGAGCATCCAGCTTCGGCTCAGGTCGCGATCTTGCGGTCCGTGAGTTCGAGGCCCGCGTCGGGCTCTGTGCTGACATCTCAGAGCCTGGAGCCTGCTTCAGATTCTGTGTCTCCCTCTGTCTCTGCCCCTCTCCCACTCATGCTCTGTCTCTCTCTGTCTCAGAAATAAATAAACATTAAAAAAATTTTTTTGAAAAAAAAAAAAAAAAAAAAGAAAAGAAAAGTCTGAGCCGAGACAAGCACACACGCCAAAGACCCACAGCAGCCACAATTCTAAATACCGGCTCTCCCTAGCGGTGGGGACGCTCTTGCTGATTACCTCTACCGCCTTCCTTCCAGGTGTGCTGGCCTGGCAGCGGAAGGAGCCAGAAGGAGTCAGCACGAGTCAGCAGGAGCCAGGGAGGGTTAGGGGGATGGAGCAGCCTTGGGGCAGAGGTTTGCTGCAGAGGCAGCTGTGCTCATCGGAGCTGCCCACCTAGGGGGCGTACCCCTTCCAATGCCCTGGAGTGAGGCACTGTGTCAAGGTGAACTCTCCTCACGGCCACGGCTTGGCAAAGAGGGCCAGACAGTCCTGGTGCAGCTGCCGTGGCCAACGGTCTGGCGGTTCTTCGGGAAGTTAAACATAGTTACCACGTGACCCTGCAATCCCACTCCTAGGTATCTACCAAAGAGTCGAAAACAGGCGTGCAGACGGCCCGAGTGTCCATTAACGGAGGGATGGATACACAATGTGGTCCAACCATACGATGGGAGTATTATTCAACTATAAAAAGGAAAGAAGAGGGGTGCCTGGGTGGCTCAGTCGGTTGAGCGTCCAACTCCTGGTTTTGGCTCAGATCACAATCCCAGGGTCATGGGATCGAGCCCCACACTGGGCTACACACTGAGCATTGGAGCCTGCTTAAGAGTCTCTCTCTCTCTCTCTCTCTCTCTCTCTCTCTCTGCCCCTCTCCCTGCTCGTGTGCTCTAAAATAAAATTAAAAACAAAATATTAGGAAAAAAAAAACAAAGGGAAGGAAGCTCTGACACATGCTACAAGGAGGATAAACCTCGAAACCCTAATGCTATGTGAAGGAAGCCAGACACAAAAAATTACACATGATTTCATTGAAATAAAATGTCCAGAACGAGCAAATCTACAAAGTGGATTAGTGGTTGCCAGAAGCTGGTGGGAGAGGAGAATTGGGAGGTACGGTTTCTTTCTGGGGTGATAAAAATGTTCTGGAATTAGTGCCAGTGGTTGTGTCAACATATGCAAACCCACGGAGTTGTATACTTTACTTAAAAAACGGGAATTCAGGTTATGTGAATATTATCACAATTTCAAAACTTTGGTGGGTTTTTTTTTTTAATGTTTGTTTTTCAGAGAGAGAGAGAGAGAGCGCGCACGCACAAGTGGGGAAGAGGTAGACCGAGGGAGTCACAAAATCTAAAGCGGGCTCCAGGCTCCAAGCTGTCAGCACAGAGCCTGACATGGGGCTCAAAACCATGAACCCTGAGATCATGACCTGAGCTGAAATCAACTGAGCCATCCAGGTGCTCTTAAAATCTTTGTTTTCAAGTTTTATTTATTTATTTATTTATTTATTTATTTATTTATTTGAGACAGAGAGAGAGAGTGAGAGAGCATGCAAGGGGAGGGCAGAGAGAGAGGGAGAATCTCAAGCAGGCTCAAAGCCCAGTGCAGAGCTCGATGTGGGGCTCAATCTCACTGTGAGATCATAACCTTAGCCAAAATTAAGAGCTGGATGCTTAACTGAGCCACCCAGGCACCCCTAAAAAAATTTTTTTAATGTTTATTTATTTTTGAGAGAGAGAGAGAGAGAGAGAGAGAGAGAGCGTGCACAAGCAGGGGAGGGGCAGAGAGAGAGGGAGACACAGAACCTGAAGCAGACTCCAGGCTCTGAGCTATCAGGGCAGAGCCCGACGCAGGCTCGAACTCATGAACAGTGAGATTGTGACCTGAGCCAAAGTTGGACACTTAACTGACTGAGCCACCCAGGTGCCCCTGCTAAAACATTTTTTTTTTTTTTTTAATTTTTTTTTCAACGTTTATTTATTTTTGGGACAGAGAGAGACAGAGCCTGAACGGGGGAGGGGCAGAGAGAGAGGGAGACACAGAATCGGTAACAGGCTCCAGGCTCCGAGCCATCAGCCCAGAGCCTGACGCGGGGCTCGAACTCACGGCGAGATCGTGACCTGGCTGAAGTCGGACGCTTAACCGACTGCGCCACCCAGGCGCCCCAAACATTTTTAATGTCATCTCTGGGAAATGTAAAAACCACTATCCATACAAATATAAGCTGGCTTTGGCCCACGGGCCAACCCCTGCTCTAAACCTTCCAGAACAATCCAAGTTTTTCTCTTGTCTGCTTACCCTGAGTGACCTAACAGGCACGGTTAGGTATACTCCTAGGCACAGATGACCAGCCCCACATAGCCAGCCCTTGGAGTGGTGGCCGCACACAGCCCCACCCGGATAGGTAGGAGACAGCTCATCAGACAGCATACCGCAAACACAGGGCAGCACCCTGCCACCCGGACCGCTCCCGGGCTTCGCTCACCTCAGCAAGTGCCTGCCACCTTCACCCAGAGGCTGAGGCCGCCTGGAGCCTCCGTGGACTTCCCACTTTCACAGACTCCCCACCCACTCTGCCTGGATCACACGGACCCCTCCATGGCCTCCCAGATCCTCTCTTGCCCCCTCAGTCCATTTCTGGCACCGCAGCCAGAGCGGCCTTTCTGGAACTCTCCACTGGTTCCTCATGCTCCTGGCTCTCTCCTCCACTTTCTCCCCTTTACTTCCCAACCCCACAGGCTCCCTGGCTGTCTCTTAAGCACGCCCACTCATTCCCACCCCAGGCTCTTAAACCCCACCCAGGACACCTCCACCCCAAGACACAGGCGGGGTTCTTGATCGCTCATGCAGCATCTGCCCACGGCTCCTCAAACCCTGCCCCTGCCTTCACTCGCAGCCCTAAACCCCCTCGGGTATTAATCTGTCCACCCGTATCCTCTGAGTCCCCCACGTGGACCTGCAAAGTGCCCCTGACAGCAGGGACTCTGAATAAACCCCAGCGCTGGGTGCAGAGGAGGTGATCTACACCTGACCCCTGAGTGACTAAGACACCAACGTGAGAGGCGACCCTCCAGGAACTCACTGAACTTCCAAATGACCCTCCCCCAGGGAAAACGCGGCAGGCCTGCCTCTGAACGGAAAGGGACCACTTAGAGTACGAGCGACCCCTAAAGGTTCACTACCGCTACCTGTGCTCCCGCCAACCATAAAAGGGCTGGCTCCCGGGAGGCGGGGTTGGTCTGAATCGAACCTGGGAACTGGGAGATTCATCACTTTCCCACCCACAGGCTGCGTCTTGCTCCTCCCACACGCGCCTGGCACTGTCCCGGAACAGGGGACATCGTTGTGAACCAGACAGACGAGGGGCCTGCCTGACCTGCGCTCAGGTCTGCCGGGCCAGGCAAACCAAGGCACAGCGCATTTTTAACTTCACATCCTAGCGTTGCTATTTTAAAACACCCGAGATGGGGTGATGTGAGAATGATGGGGGGGTGGGGGGGTGAGTCGAGGGCTGAGGAGTGACATTACAACAGAGGCCTGGATGACTGGCTCAGGAGGCGGCAGACCCCCATGCTGCCCTGGCCCTCCTTTGGCCGCAACCCCCCCCCATCATGGCACGTGTCTGTCTGTCCTCCTCTCACACTAGTGTTCTCAAGGACGACGACTCTGTCCCACAGGGGCACGTAGCAACATGGGGAGATGCTTCTAGGTTGTCACACGGTGGGGGGTGGCGGCCGGGGATGCCGCTCAGCACCCTACAGTGCCCAGGACAGCCTGTTCCAGAAAGAACGATCTGGTCCCAAGGGCAACAGGGCCAAGGCTGAGAAACCTGCACAAAGGGCAAAGGGCCCCCCGCAGTGTGGGCCTCCCTTAATTCTCTTTGTCAGCATCTGAGAGCTACTCCTTCCTTGCCTGTAGGTGACGGGACTTGTAAGACGAAAAATGGAAAAAAAAAAAAAAAAAAAGCTGTACTTCAAAACGAGCCAGGAAAATCAACAAAAAAAATTTCTTGGGCTACTATGCCCTCTCAAAGGACTCCAGGAAGCCAAGAGGCCACCTCGTTTATGCCTGGCCCGAAGGAGCACCGGAAAGCAGGGCTGGAAAAACAGGCAGGTCAATCAATGTGGACTGAAATGGCGTGGGCAGCCGTCGAAGGGGGCCCCAGACATGCTGGTTTCGGGGCTCTGGGCTTCAGCGAGATTATAAAGCCGGGTTAAGTAGCTGTTAAGTCATGGGGAAGAAAGGGCTGGGCTGGCCTCGCTCTCTCCGTAACAGCTCTCCATGGAGTGAGCACAACACCAAGGGCCTGTGGCTGTTTTCCGGGAAGGACGGCCTCTAAATGTAACCACCGTGCAGGTTCACACGGAGATCCAGCCCCGCGAGCAGGGTTCCTCCGACGGTCGGGGATGGAGAGAGGCGATTTCCACACCTGGAGCGCAATTTAGGTCTTCGACCTCGGCTCTTTCTTCGTGAGTGATGGCAATGACACCCTGTGTTTATATGGCGCTTCGGACTCGTCAAAGTGCTCCCGTGCAAACCGCTGCAGATGAGCTTGGTCTCCTCGCCAGCTGTGACAGTTCCGAAGATTAATCCCACCCAGGCTTGCACTGTCTGGACCCACGAGCCTTACGTCTGGATCGTGGGGCCCCACTCGAAAATGAGAAAGGGAAGGGCTCTGGAGTTCAGCGGCCACACGCTCCCGAGTTCCTTTTTAAAACCTCGCTCTCAGAGAGGGCTGTCACTGTCACACTGCGTCTGGCTGTTTTCTTTCCAAATCTGACTCTTTCATCACAGGCGAAACCAAGAAACCAACCAAATGCTTCCTGTGGTCGATGTTTTATGCTCCCCGCTAAAAACCCAAACCCCTGGGGCAGAGCGAGAAGAGGCTGGAAGAGCGGGTTCACACACACCAGTGGTTCCTGATGGGGGCGATTTTGCTCCCAGGAGGCATCTGGCGATGTCTGGTGACACTTTTGGCTGTTGCCACTGGGTGAGGGCCTAGTGGGTGGAGAGCCGGGATGCTTCCAAACATCCCCAATGCACCAGGTGCCCCCCCCCCACCCAGAGCACAGCATTATGGCAACAGGGCCAAGGTGGAGAAAAAGACAATGGTTACTTTATGAAAGTAAAGCTCACGTAGGCTTTCATTTTCTCAGGGGGTCTGGTGAGGTCAGGCAAGAACGGACTGCAGGGATAGAGGAGGAACAAAAGCCACAAGCCTTGTCTGAGCCAGCGGCCCTGTTGGTAATTAAATGCGGCACGGCGACACTGACATGGCTATTCACACCCGCATCGCAACTGCTTTATTTTGTGGGCGGCACCTAGGATGCCCAGAGACCACGTGCCTAAGTCCAAGTGTGGCCTGCCTAGCCTGCTCACAGGGAAAGCCTCAGGACAAGAGCTTGGTGACTGTGGATGGTTATTCTGACAGGACATAAAACTGTTAAGAGAATGCGCTGCCCCCCCCAACCTCCAACACAAGCACATACATCCACTCTTGATTTAAATCCTCCAAATGGATCCATCGATTCGGGGGTAAAGAGGCAGGCGGTGGAGGTATTTTGATCTATTCTGCCCTGTGCTAGAAGCGAGCAGCAGGTCTGGAAAAAGACTGGCTCTTTGCTGACTCTCCCACAATGTAAGACACAAGATGCACCACCGGGCCTGGGGACTGAGTACCAGAATGGGCCACGTTAAGGCCAGATCCCTCAAACCCCTGCAGCGGCATACCTGGCTTGACAGAGGCGACTGTATGTTTAACTTGCCATTCTTGGGAATGTCTATTCGGTACCCGAGGGGAAGGAAGGCGTTGAATCCAACAATGAGGTCAGGGTGTTCGTGGAATAGCTGCGACACGCGTCGGATGACTCCAGGAGTATCGATGCTGGAACAGAAAAGAATGAGAAGTGGGCACAAGTGTCTCGGGGAGCACGCCGAAAGCGAAATCCACTCCCAACTCCCTTCACGGCGCCACCTAACGAGCTTCTCGAGCTTCTCGAAGGACAACAAGGCACCCTGCAGTGTGACCGGGTGTGATTCAGCCAACGTGTAACGTGTAATCTGCTTCCACGGCAGCCAGGCTCCGGCTTGCTGTACCCTTCTAGTGAGAACCACAGGGCATTTGCATGGCACAGCTCCCCAGAACACTCCAAGCACATGCATCCGGTTCTGAAGATGTCAGGAGAGCCGAGTGGAAGTCCGGGACTCCAGGAAGAGGGAGGAGGCCAAAGCCCTCTAAGCAATGCGATAAACTATGACACCGGTGTTGATCCCAGCAAGTGATGGCAAGGCATAAATACCAAAGGCAATGCAAGTGTCAGTTGCACAACGATGCCAGGGGTCTCCGTCATGGCTGCACTGGGGCTCCCTCGAGACCCTAGCATGGCTCTCTTGGAAGGAAACCAGGCCAGCCCTATCACATTTCCTCAAGAGGGGGAAGCAGCATGGTGGGGATGTGACCAGCGGGGACCTAAGAGTCAGAGTGCGGAAATTCTAGTCCTGACTACCCCTAAATTTAGTCTGGGTAAGCCCCTGGCCCCCTGTAAGTCCAAGTGAGCCCCCTGTCAAATGAGGGCATGGTCTCGAGGTCCCCCATCTATCTCCAACCCCCCTGTGTGCCCACAAAATCAGTTAATGTGTTTTAAACCCTTTCTATGTGCCAGGCCCTTTACAAAGCATTTTATGCACACTACTTTCCAACAGGCCAGGGACTAGGGTACCTTGATGACAAGATTTAACGGCGGGGCGGGGAGAGGGCTCCAAAACGCTCAATGATCAAGATAAACAGCCTTTTAATGCAGTGCTTAAAAAAATTAAAATTAATTTAAAAAAATTCTTGACGAACAAAATTCACTGAAAAACCATTTTCAGTAAAAACAGGACCGCACTGTGCACTTGTGGACTTCTCTCCCGCTGTCTCCTAACCCTATCCCTGCTCTCCTTCCAGGAATCCCCATAACAGCTCCACAGGGGAGGTACTCTCCACTCCCGTTTTTTTTTTTTTTTTTTTTTTAAGAAGGAAGGAGGCTCTGAGAGGTTCCACGACCTGCGCAAGGTCACCCGACTGGGGCGGAGAGGCAAACCGGGATGGGGGTTCCCACCCCGCTCAGCCGGATCGCGGCCCAGGGCCGCCCCCCCTGGGGTGGGGAGGGGTCCCGCGGGTACCTCTGGCTTTTGAACTCCTTCATGATCTCCAGGAAGCCGTTGTAGGTTGCGGGGTCGCTGCCGAAGCGAATCTTCACCTGGTCCAGGTAGGTGAGGGCGTCCTCCACCTGCGAGGAGGGAGAGGGTCCCAGTGGGCGGGGGTCGGCGGAGGAGGGGACGGAGAACGAGGGTCTCTGGCGGGGAGGGGGGCGGGCCGAGCCTCAGAGCAGCCGAGGTAAGGGGTCAGGGGACTGGGGTCGGGGACTGTGCGGAGTGGAGGCCGAGGCGGGGCCGGGCGGGGCCCGGGCGAGGGGCATCGGCCCGCGGGGGCCGGACGACAGGGTTCGCGAGGGAAGGCAGGGACAGCACTCACGTGCACGGGCAGCTTCTCGTGGCCCGCGGCGCCCGAGCGACCCCAGCGGGCGCCGCTCAGTCCCCGGCCCGCGGGGCCGCCGCCGCCGCTGCCGCCGCCGCCAGCGTGCGCCATGTTGGAAGTCGGAGCCGCGGCCCGCCCCGCCCCCGCCCGAGGGCCGGCCGCGCATGCGCAGGCTCCTCCCGGAGGGGCGGGGCTTGATGAGGTCGCGAGGGGCGTGGCTCCTTGAGGGACTTGCTCCGGGATCTTGCTAAAATTGAAACGCTAACCAATTCCTTATATAGCAGGAGAGAGCAAACCGAGACGGGCCGCTTGTTTTTGTCCGGCTCCGCAAGCAAACCTCAGAATGGCTTTTACATTTTTTAAAGTTGGAAACATATCAAAAGAGAAGACTATTTCGTGACACGTGAAGTTTCTTCAGTTCAAATTTCAGTGTTCGTAAATTAAAATTTTACTGGAACGCGAGCACACCCGCTCGTGTACCTATCCTCTGTGGCTACTTTTGCACTACGACAGCAGGGTGAGCAGCTGTGACAGATCCTAAGATGTGCAGGCCCTGATATATTTACTGAAAACTATTAGTGGACCCCTGCTTTATAGGGTTGATGCGACAATGGGGCATGGGCACACAGCACCACAGGGGGCCTTGGGAAGTGCATTTTTGCTAATTGGCTATTGATTTAGTTCCACTTCTCTCTTCACTTCTCTAGTCCTGATTCCATCATTTACCCAGTGACCAGGAGTCTCTCTCTTTTTTTTTTTTTTTAATGTTTATTTATTTTTAAGAGAGAGAGAGAGAGAGAGCGAGAGCGAGCGAGCGAGCGGGGGAAGGGTAGAGACAGGGAGAGACACAGAATCCAAAGCAGGCTGGAGGCTCTGAGCTGTCAGCACAGAGCCTGACTCAGGGCTAGAGCTCACGAACCCCGTGAGATCATGACCTGAGAGGAAGTCAGACGCTTGACGGACTGAGCCACCCAGGTGCCCCCAGTTCAGGAGCCTCTTAACCAGTTTTCCTAGCCCTGGTGCTCTCAGAACTGGGATCATTCCACAGCTGCTTTCAAACCTCCAACATCATCCTATTTCTTGTGAGATGGAATCTAAGCACCTATGTGCAGTATTGAAGGCCATAAGAACCTGGCCCTTACAAACCTTTTCTTGCAGAATTTTCTACTCACCCTCTCCCTGTGCAGAACCTCTTGTCAAGGTCAGCCCAACCTGGCTGCTTCCTGGCCCCATGCATCAGCACACATCATTTCCCTGGTAAGAAGCCCAGTTCTGTCTCTTCAGAAAACACCTATGCACCCTTCAAAACACGACCTGACCCCTCCTCTGTCTTCCCCCTGTCCCCCGTACATCACCTTTTTGTGCTTCACCTCTGACACAAATCCCTGACATGGAGCCCCATCTATGAACGTTTATCAAATGAATGAACATTCAATCAATGACCACATGGCATCTCTTTTTTATGTGCGAGGAGGTGCAGGAAAGCCAAGAGTACCTTGGCAGGGAGCCCATCATTTGCCAGGCTCCGTGTCAGGATTAGAATGGTGAACAAAACAGGCGAGGCTTTTGCCTTCACAGAAGGTTCCATCTTTCAGGAAAGATGGGAATCGAATAATCACACACACACACAAAAGTAGTTTGAACTGTCTCAGGTACTTCAAAAGAGAAGGTACAAGTGTAACAGTTACTATGTTCTAGTTACCGTGGCTGTGTAACAAACCACCCCAAGATTTAGAGGATTGAAATGACCACGTTTATTTGCTCTGCAACCTGCAATTCGGGCAGCTTGGCAGGGAAGGCTCTTCGCTGGCCCCTCCGTGTCAGCCGGGCAGTTGGAAAGCTGAGGCTGGAATCTTCGGAGGGTTTACTCACCCACATGTCTGTCAGTTGCCACTGGCTGTAGGTGGAGACAGCTATTGCCAGAGGCACCTACCTGCAGCCCCTACACACACCCTGAGCATCCTGGCAGCTGGGTTCTGAGAACCCTTGTCCCAAGAGGAGTGAGCAAGCCGGGTGGAAGCCATATCACCTTTTCTGACCCGGCCTCAGAAGTCACACAGAATCATTTCCATTGTAGCCGTTACAAAGTCCCTCCCAAATTCAAAAGGAAGGCAAACGGACTCCAGAACCTGGGCAGTGGCCAGATTCTGGAATAGGATAGGGGACGGGAAATATTGCCGTGACCATTTTTGGAAAATACTACCTGCCCCCCTGGGGGATTTAACCCAGTCTAGCCGGGGATGAGGAAGACTTCCCGGAGGAGGTGACACTCCAGCTGAGTTCTAACGGGTGTGTGGGCATTCGCCATGAAAGTCAGAAGGAACAGCTGTGTAAGGGCCCCTCCATGGGAAGGAATGTGGTGCACTTGAACTTAGAGACAGAGACACCGGTGTTGTGGGAGTGCAGAGGAGTCAGGGGGTGGCAGTGGGGGCAGGGAGGGGCAGGATAAGCAGGGCAAGGCCAGCAGAGGCAGAGCACTCGTCCTCATGGGATGAGTTACAAATTTCGGTCTTGGCATCCAGCGCCGGTATAAAGCGCGGTATAAATGGGTTTTATGCAAGCTGCTGCTTGAACAGCTTTGAATTTGGAAGCGAGTGCCCGGGGCCGCTCTGCAGGGAAGTGATGGGAGGGAAGCCAGGCAGGGTGCAGGGAGGCTGTTTCATCATTTAGGCAAAGGAGGTTGGTGGCTTAGACCAGGGAGGGGAGCTGTGGAGGTGGAGAGGAGGGGGTGGAAGGAAGCAATATTCAGAAGGTGAGGCAGAGAGACTGTGTGTGGTGCCTGGTAGATGTGGGGGGGAGGGGAGGAGGAGGAAGCAAGCCTCCAGGATTCGTGGCTCCCAGCCCAGAAAGGGAGTCAGCTCAGTTTCAGCGCATTCCTGCATGAACATCGGCTAAGAGGGCCTGAACCCTTTGAGGCCGCCAGATGTCTGGACAGTCATTTTCACACCAACGCCTCCTGGCAACCTATTAGTCACTGTCCTAGAGTACCAACTGCACGTGTGGGCTTTTGACACCCCACGGGGTCCTCACTCTATGCCTCCTCGCCTCCGAGGAGGGTGGGTCTATTCACATTTCAAGGATCACTTTTAGTTTTCCATTCTTTTTACAGATCTCCCTGAGGAAGCCCTCACTCATTTGGAGAACAGGAGACGGCAAGCCAGGTTTTCACCTCGGGTGTTTGTGCGGGCCTGCACGTTTGTATGCAGACAGCCAGCTGACGTCTTTCGTCCACAGACATCTTTCGTTCTTATTTTTATAAAGCGTAAAAAATGCTAAGTTCTGGGGTGCCTGAGTGGCAGTCTGTTAAGCCTCCAACTTCGGCTCAGGTCATGATCTCACAGTCCGTGGGTTCAAGCCCGGCATCGGGCTTTATGCTGACAGTTCAGACCCTGGAGCCCGCTTCCGATTCTGTGTCTCCCTCTCTCTCTGCTCCTCCCCCAGTCTGTCTCTCTCTCTCAAAAGAAATAAATGTTAAAAAAAAAAAAATGCTAACTTCTTTTCTTTGTTGTTCTCATCTGCAAAGATTGAATGAAAGCTCTTAACGTTGACAATTGCACTAGACCAACACTAATTTCTTACCGTTTCACAAACTTAATAGCATTATGGTAAGATTCATAGGTAGGTCTTTCTTTGGACAGTCTTTTGGCAAGGTTAAAAAGACATGATCAAAAGGTAACTATTTTGAACTAAGCCTTTCCAGATGGCAAACTTCACGACCAAAATCTCCGAAGTCCAGAATCACACGTTATGACAGAATTCTAAAACGGGCCTGGAGAGTCTCACCTCTGGTATGTGCACCCCCTCGAATCCCCCATCCTGGAGTGTGGGCAGGACCTGTGAGTATAATGGATGTCACTTTTGCAAGTAGGTCACGCCACATGGCAAAGGTGAAGGGATTTTGCAGGTGTGTTTAAGGTCCCTTGAGTTGATTTTGAGTTCATCAGAAGGGAGAAGATTCTGGGTGGGCCTGCCCTAATCAGGGGCAACCTTTAAAGGACAATCTGGAGGTCAGCGCCTTGAGACAGTGGAAGGATGCTATCCTGCCAGGCTTGAAAGAGGAACCAGGTATGTCGTGAATGCCTATGGACAGAGGCAGCCTCTAGGAGCTGAGACCCACAGTCCTACAGCGAGGAGCTTAATTCTGCCAACAACCTGAGAGCTGTGAGCCACTCCATGAGATACCAGCCTGGCTAACACTCGTGAGTGAGCAAAGAAAGAACCCAACCACAATGAGCCTGGCCTCATAACCCACAGAAACGATGAGGTCATACGTGGCTGTTATTCGCAGCTGCTAAGTTTGTGGTACTCTGTTAGGCAGCCACATATAACTTTTACAACGTGGTCTTGCCACAAATGCTTACCTTGTGATTCCGATGTGTTACGAAAACAAAATTCAGCTGATTAAACTTAAAGATAAAATTGACTTTATTCCACAATTTAAGAATTGGGCGGTATCCTGTCTAGCAAACAGAAAGGAGCTCCAAGGAGCTGTAAAAAAATGGAAGGATTTTATAGACAGAAGGGGGCAAAAAAAAAAAAAAAACCAAAAACCAGATAATCTTATCTTTCTTTGGGGGATGGAGGGAGTCTATCAAGTGGATTACCTCACTAGTGCTGACCAGGAAATTCCAGACCTACTGGTTAAGATTACAGTCCTGGGAGGGGCTTACAGTGCTATTAAATTAGGGATTAAGTCTTGGTTTGCTGATGTGAGGTTTAGCACAAGTGACTCTATTATAGGTCTCTTGTTTCTTTTTTATTTATTTATTTTTTATTTATTTATTTTTTTTCAACGTTTATTTACTTTTGGGACAGAGAGAGACAGAGCATGAACGGGGGAGGGGCAGAGAGAGAGGGAGACACAGAATCGGAAACAGGCTCCAGGCTCCGAGCCATCAGCCCAGAGCCCGACGCGGGGCTCGAACTCACGGACCGCGAGATCGTGACCTGGCTGAAGTCGGACGCTTAACCGACTGCGCCACCCAGGCGCCCCTCTTTTTTATTTTTTTAAGTTTATTTTTTAATTTATTTTTTATTTTTATTTTTTTACATTTATTTATTTTTGAGAGACAGAGAGAGAGAGACAGAGCACAGTGAGGGAGGGGCAGAGAGAGAAGGAGACAGAGAATCCGAAGCAGGCTCCAGGCTCTGAGCTGTCGGCACAGAGCCCATGGTGGGGCTCGAATTCACAAACCGCGAGACCATGACCTGAACCGAAGTCAGACGCTTAACTGACTGAGCCACCCAGGTGCCCAACTATTTATTTATTTTGAGAGAGAGAGTACAGGGGAGGGGCAGAGAGAGAATCCTAAGCAGGGTCTTCACTGTCAGCATGGAGCACGATGTGGGGCTTGAACCCACGAACCATGAGATCATGACCTGAGTTGAAATCAAGAGTCAGATGATGGGGGCACCTGGACGGCTCAGTCCGCTAAGCACCTGACTCCAGCTTCAGGTCATGATCTCGCATTCTGTGGGTTCGAGCCCCCCATCGGGCTCTGTGCTCACAGCTCAGAGTCTGGAGCCTGCATCGGATTCTATGTCTCCCTCTCTCTCTGCTCCTCTCCCACTCATGCTCTGTCTCTCTCTCTCTCTCAAAAATAAACAAACATTAAAAAAAAAGAGGGAGAGAGTCAGACACTTAATCAACTGAGCCACCCAGGCACCCTTGTTTCTTTTTTTTAATTTTTTTTTTTTTTTAACGTTTATTTATTTTTGGGACAGAGAGAGACAGAGCGTGAACGGGGGAGGGGCAGAGAGAGAGGGAGACACAGAATCGGAAACAGGCTCCAGGCTCCGAGCCATCAGCCCAGAGCCCGAGGCGGGGCTCGAACTCACGCGAGATCACTCGAGATCTCGCGAGATCGTGAACTCACGGACCGCGAGATCGTGACCTGGCTGAAGTCGGACGCTTAACCGACTGCGCCACCCAGGCGTCCCATTGTTTCTTATTTAACATGTATGTCAACGTAGGTTTATCAAGTGTAACTAAGTTACTTGATAGTAGGGGAAGCTGTGCATGTGTTGGGGCAGGGGGTTCATGGGAAATCTCTGTACCTTCCACTCAATTTTCCTGTGAACCTAAAACTGCTTTTTTTTTTAAACTTTTTAAAATTTAAGTAGGGGCGCGTAGGTGGCTCAGTCGGTTGAGTGTATGACTCTTGATTTCAGCTCAGGTCATGATCTCATAGTTCATAGGATCAAGCCCTGTGTTTGGCTCTGTGCTTACAGTGTGGAGCCTGCTTGGAATTCTCTCTCTCTCCCTGTCTCTCTGCTCCTCCCCTACTGGCATGCATATGCACACACGCTCTCTCTCAAAAATAAATAAAAATGAAAAAGAAGTAAAAAAAAATTATGTAATCTCTATACCTGACATGGGGCTTGAACTCACAACCCTGAGATCGAGAGTTGCTTCTTCTTCCGACTGAGCCAGCCAGGTGCCCCCTAAAACTGCTTTAAAAAGTCTGTTTAAAAAAAAAAAAAAAAGGTTACCCTGAATCGAATCAAGCCCTTAAGACCAGGATCAGCACACTTCTGTAAAGGGCCAGATGGCAAACATTTTTGGCTTTTGGAACCATACATTCTGCGTCACTAATGAAAGCTGCCACTGGCGATATGTAAATGAATGGGTATGGCCATGTTCCAATAAAACTTTATTTACAAAAATACGTGGCAGGCCTGCAGGCTGATTTACTGACTCCTGCTCTAGAATGTAAGATATTGGAGAGACAAAGCAACCACATGCAACATGTGAACAAATCTTGATTGGGTCCTAGTTGTTTTTTTTTTTTTTTTTTTTTTTTTTTTTTCAACTTTTATTTATTTTTGGGACAGAGAGAGACAGAGCGTGAACGGGGGAGGGGCAGAGAGAGAGGGAGACACAGAATCGGAAACAGGCTCCAGGCTCTGAGCCATCAGCCCAGAGCCCGACGCGGGGCTCGAACTCACGGACCGCGAGATCGTGACCCGGCTGAAGTCGGACGCTTAACCGACTGCGCCACCCAGGCGCCCCAGATTGGGTCCTGGTTTGAAAGAAACCGCCATATAAGATGTTTTAAGGTTAATTAGGAAAATTAGGATGCTTACGGAAAGATATTTAAGTAACAATTTTTGGGGCACCTGGGTGGCTCATTGGGTTAAGCATCTGACTCTTGCTTTCGGCTCAGGTCATAATCTCACAGTTTTGTGAGTTTGAGCCCTGCATTGGGCTCTGCTTGGGATTCTCTCTCTCTCTCTCTCTCTCTCTCTCTCTGCCCCTGCCCCTAATCTGCTTGCACTGTCTCTGTCTCTCTCAAAAAAAAAAAAAAAAAAAGCAAACAAAACACAATTGTCAGTTTTCATAAGTGTGTGGTTATGTACAAGAATGACTTTATTCCTGAAAGATGTCTCCTGGGGCGCCTGGGTGGCGCAGTCGGTTAAGCGTCCGACTTCAGCCAGGTCACGATCTCGCGGTCCGGGAGTTCGAGCCCCACGTCAGGCTCTGGGCTGATGGCTCAGAGCCTGGAGCCTGGTTCCGATTCTGTGTCTCCCTCTCTCTCTGCCCCTCCCCCGTTCATGCTCTGTCTCTCTCTGTCCCAAAAATAAATAAACATTGAAAAAAAAATTAAAAAAAAAAAAAAAAGAAAGATGTCTCCTGATGTATTTAGGGGGTGAGGTATCTTGACATCACCAGAGCCGAAATGAGGGTGAGACAAGTTCACTCAAGTTCAGGGTCAGATCCCATCTTTTTTTTTTTTTTTTTAAAGATTTAAAAAAATTTTTTAAAGTAATCTCTACACCCCAATGTGAGGCTCGAACTCACAACCCCAAGATCAAGAGTCCCATGCTCCACCAACTGAGCCAGCCAGGTGCCCCAATCCCATCTTTAATTTAAAATGTTGATATTTTGTTCATCATGCATTTTTTATCCATGTTGATTTTAAAAATACAGTAATAAAATATTCTTCGATGGCTGAGGTTTTTGGTGCGCCCTGAAACCTTGTGCCTCACTGTCCTCACCCCATTCCTGGCCCTTGCTTTGAAGTGGTTTAGCAGAAGACTGACAGCGCTAGGAGAGTTGTTCAATCGTGATGGTGAACCAATGTGTGTTCATTGTCCTCGTATTACAACTTGGCTATAGGCTGGAACATTTTCACGCTAAGCGAATGAATAAAAAGTCCGTAGACTTTTAAAATAAAGTAAAAGTTAAAAATGGGGGTGCCTGGGTGGCTCTGTGGGTTAAGCAGTTGGCTCTTGGTAGCCGCTCGGGTCACGTTCTTGTGGTTGTGAGATTGAGCCCTGGGTCAGGCTCCACGTGTGGAGCCTGCTTGGGATTCTCTCTCCCCAACCCCTACTCTGTCCCTACCCAGCTCATGCTCTCTCTCTGTCTCAAAAATAAATTTTAAAAGACCCTGAACGTATAGATACAGAAAACAGATTTGCGGTTACCAGAGGCAGGGGACAGGGATGGTGGGGAAAATGGGCAAAGGTGGTCAAAGCTTATAAACTTCCAGGTGTAAGATAAATAAATTCTGGAGATGTAATGTCCAGCGTGGTGACTATAATTAATATTGTACGGTATGTTTGAAAGTTGCTAAGAGAATAGATCTCAAAAGTCCTCAGCACATGGGGCACCTGGCTGGCTCAGTTGGTAGACATTGCGACTCTTGATATCAGGGTTGTGAGTTCGAGTCCCACGTTGGGTATAGAGAGAACTTAAATAAATAAATCTTTAAAAAAAATTTTAATGTTTATTTTTGAAAAAGAGAGACAGAACGTGAGTGGGGGAGGGGCAGAGAAGCGAGGGAGACAGAATCTGAAGCAGGCGCCAGGCTCTGAGCTGTTAGCACAGAGCTCGACATGGGGCTCAAACTCATGAACCATGAGATCCTGACCTGAGCCAAAGTCGGACGCTCAACCAACTGAGCCACCCAGGCACCCCTAAATCTTTTAAAAATAATAAAATAAAATCTTTTTTAAAAGGTTCTCATCACAAGAAAAAAAAAGTGTAACTATGTGTAGGGCTGGACGTTAACTAAATTTATTTTGCAACACGCAAATACCGAATCATTATGTCATACACCAGAAACTGATAGAGCATTATGTTAATTACATCTCAATTAAAAAAATTTTTTTAACGTTTATTTATTTTTGAGACAGAGAGAGACAGAGCATGAACGGGGGAGGGTCAGAGAGAGAGGGAGACACAGAATCTGAAACAGGCTCCAGGCTCTGAGCAGTCAGCACAGAGCCTGACACAGGGCTCGAACTCACGGACCGTGAGATCGTGACCTGAGCCGAAGTCGGCCGCTTAACCGACTGAGCCACCCAGGCGCCCCTACATCTCAATTTTAAAAAGTCCTTGGAATTTAATATAAATTAATTCCTGCTGCAAGTACGTTCCAATCATCTTGGGACAGTCCAATTTTTTTTTTCAACTGTCCAGGAGTAATTGTGTATTAAAAAAAAATATGTTTAAGTTTATTTATTTATTTTGACAGAGAGAGAAAGGCAGGGAGGGGCAGAGAGACAGGGAGAGAGAGAGAGAATCCCAAGCAGACTCCACGCTGTCAGCACAGAGCCTGACTCGGGCTCGAATCCATGAGCCGTGAGATCATGACCTGAGCCGAAACCAAGAGTCAGACGCTTAACCGACTGAGCCACCCAGGCACCTCAAGGAGTAATTGTTCAAGGCGCGACCCTTCTCTCTCAAAAGTATCCCAGTTTGGATGCAATGTTACATGGTACTGCTTAGCGTAAGACAGCAAAGTGGGGCTTTCAGCCTGGCTCTGCCCTGGCAGGGGCATTTCTCACAAATCACACCTCCTTAAAGCACAGGGCTTGCCAAACATTCATAGCAACCAGACTCTCTCAAATGAAAGTTCACCGCAAAAACTCCCAATAGTACAACAATGCAGAGTAGCATTTTATTGGTAAAATTTCTCTTCTATGTTCAAATCAGTATTTACATAAAAACAATGGATTCTCACTGAGGCCGTCGAGATGGGCGCACACATTTAAAACCGTACGTTGTAGCTGAAATCTCCACTCTGTCACGACATCCACTTTATTTCTGCGTTGGGTGAAACCCCTGATCCACAGAGGAGTGGCAACGAGTCGCTGTCTTTTCAAGGCCTCCCCTCAAAATCTTGGTTAAAGGAAGACGGCAGGGGAATCCTAAGTTAGTTATCTCCGCTACCTTAAAAGCTGCTTCCTAACCCAGCTGAACAGGCATCTTTAAATTACGGTTTAAAATATGTTTTAAAAATGGGATTTGATACTCGTATCCGCGCAAATGCCAAAGCCCTTTTGGGAACCCTAGTTTGGGAAACTACTGAATAAGACAGTCAGTAGGGTCACATCTAGCTTAAAAGCCTCTGTTTCTAAGGTTGCTTGTTCTGAAACTGTCTGGAATCCGACAGAGGGGAGAGGCTATGACAGGTTTGTTATTTTTGCTTCCCTTATGTTCATCTGTTTAATATCTTAAAGTCCTCATATGAGTGAAGTCATATGATTTTTGTCTTTGACTGACTAATTTCACTCAGCATAATACCCTCCAGTTCCAACCACGTAGTTGCAAATGGCAAGATTTCATTCTTTTTGATTGCCGAGTAATACTCCATTGTATAGATATACCACATCTTCTTTATCCATTCATCCATCGATGGACATTTGGGCTCTTCCCATACTTTGGCTATTGTTGATAGCACTGCTCTAAACATGGGGGTGCATGTGTCCCTTCGAAACAGCACACCTGTATCCCGTGGATAAATGCCTAGTGGTGCAATTGCTGGGTCGTAGAGTAGTTCTAATTTTAGTTTTTTGAGGAACCTCCATACTGTTTTCCAGAGTGGCCGCACCAGCTTGCATTCCCATCAGTCGCTAACTTTTAAGAATGGGGAAAATGTGACATGAAAGTCTGGGTTTCTGGCTTTGTTTACAACAACAGGAAGCTGGCACCAATGAGCGGCTTTCCCCGCGGCCATTCTGGGGTAGAGTCAGGGTGCCCATGCCCGCCCCAGGCAGAGCACATGTCCTCCACACGTCCCCACGGTCTCCATCACTCTCTGCTGCTCACCCGGGTGCCTGGCCATCATCTAGATTATCCACTGGCCCCCGTGGGCATTTGAGTGTGTCACCTGTGGTACAGATGGTCACGCTTCTGAGACTAAAATTGGAGCGAGGTGGCTCAACAGGGCTGGGACGGGAAAGCTCCTGGCTCTCTTCTCTCAGAGCCCCTGCACCCCAGGCTTGAGAGTTTGAGCAAATCACAGCTACCTGCCAAGGCTCGGTTTCCCTGTCTGTGAAATGGATGCAGAAACTCCTACCCTCCCTGAAGTGTGGGCTGTGATAAGGATCAGACAATAGCACCTGATGCTTTATAAATTAACGATAAAGCTCTGTGGTCCACCTCTGTGGTTTGGTGAATCTTACATCCAGCCATCCTCCCTTTGCCCTGTACCACCCCCCAGTTTCCCTCCCGGGCACAGTCCCTCCCATTCTCAGGCAACATGCTTGGGCCGTATTGACTCCATCCCCAGCCCTGGTGGACACTGGGTCAGGCTGGCCAATCACAGCACTGCATTCACCCAGAGATAGGTGCATGAGCCCACTGGGGCCAATCGAATCGGGGCCAGCACTTCGGTTCAGACTACTGGCAAATGGAAGGTCTCTTTTCTACTGAACTTGGCCGTCATGTTGCTAACCTGGGGGTGGCGGGTTCCTGGGGGAACCCAGCCAACAAGCAGGAGAGCAGAGTGGAAAGATGGTGAGAAACAGGGTCTGAGTCATATAATCTGGGGCTTTGGGTCCGGATAGACATCAACACGTACATTCTCTTTGCTTCAACCGGACTGAAGGGGGGCTAAGTCACTGGCGTCTCATGCCCCCATGGGGGAGGGGGTTCTACACGAGCAGGCAGACTTGTGAGCGTTTGTTCGACTTGCATGCATTTCCCTGGGCACTTGCTGATCTCGAGTCCTGGGGGACTCCTGCGACAGCCGCCGCTTCGTCTCTCTGCCTGGATTTGACCTTCCACACTGCCTTCTTGAAGTTCTTGAGAGGGTCCTGCTGCGAGGCTCTTGACGAAGGGTCCTGGAAACACTCCCGGATGAGATAGCCGTGTCTCGTGGGGGCGATGAAGCCATTGGAAGTTGGGATGATTCTGTTCACTACGGCGTGGACAAACTGGACAGCCAGCAGGGTGCCTTTTCGGGTGGGGGTGGGGGGGACAGCAGGGCACACATGAGACCGTGGGGGCCACAGAGATCCAATCTCACACACGTGAGAGTTGACTGCGCGGGTCACATCCTTGCTATGCCTCTTACTAGCTTAGGCACGACCACGTCTAAACTCTCAGGAGTCCCCCCCACCTCGTGGGCGATGTGGGAATGAGAGCCGAACCTGCCTGCTGAGGAGAATTCTAAGGTTCCAAGATGTTAAGTGTGTCAGGTGTATCGGTCTCAGCCCAGAGCGAGCTCGGTAAAGGTTATTATTGGAGGAGGAGGAGAAAGAGAGGTTGTGCACCTGCCCGGGCTGGGCTTTGAAGACCGCAATCCACAGACCGCAGCGCCCGAGCCATCCGTAACTTTTTTAACCTGCAGATCTTTGCCACAAGCATTAAGCTACGCTACATCGGATTGGAGTGTATTTGGTTACAATGTATTCCAGTCGACCTGATATCCATTCACCCACCCACGCGCTTTGTGACCTTGGGCAAATCTCTTAACCCCCCTGAACTTCAGCTTCATCACTTGTTAAGTTGGGGGGGGGGAGCTAATGGCACGGGCGCCCTGCCCAGGGTCAGAAGTGTTCCTTTCTCTATAGGAGATCACGTAGGAGGGCGACAAAGGCAGACGAGCGTCACTGTGTGACCTTGGGCAGTCACCTCACCTCTCAGAGCCTCAATTTTTGCTCTGTAGAATGAGGTGGCTGCCAAGGGAATTCAATGGCCCGGGAACAGGACCCCGTACACAAGAAGTGTTAACTCTCATTAATATGCCTTTAGGGTAATACTGACCACACCAAGAGCTGGGAGGTTTGCAAGGTGGCTGGTCTTAAGCAAGCTGGCCCCTATCGTTTAGGGGGCCTGGGGCAAGAGAATGAATCAGGGCCCACATCCTATAAGGTCCAATGCGTAAATGTTGGAAATCTAGACAATAAACTATTCAGTGAACTATGCTCTGTCCTCCTACATTGATGGATGTGTCTTTGGAACCACGTGGAAGGTCATGTTGTGTTGAGAATTCTCAGGGTCCTGAGTTCCATACTGGAAAGTCATGGCGTGCGAGAGTCCCCCGCTCTTTGTGGCTTGGCCCCTCCTCTTCCCTCACTCAGCTTTATCCTACAGTCCTCGGGGCCTCACACATATGCACGTGAACCACCTACCCAGCTCATGCACCCAGACTCCAGGCTCATCACCCATGGCCACCCCCAAGTCCCGGGGTGCTCACACTAGGGGCACAGTCCACCCTCAGAAGGATGGACCCGGAGAAGAGGGCTGCCCAGGCCCTAAAGAGGGCACCTCCCAGGTGGGGAGAATGTTCCAGGTATCCAGAGCACGGGTCTAAAAAGAGGAGGTGTAGCTCTGGGGGGGCCTGTCCCCGTGACCCACAGACACCTCTGTAAGCAGAGGGACCCAGCTAGGGGAGACCAGAGCAGAGCCCTGTAGTGCCCAGAGCCCAGAACAAGGCACTCCTCGCCAGATCTAAGCTCGGTCTTGCCCTCAAAGCAAAATGACTCACCATCCAGCACACTCCAGACGATGATGGAGCGGTCCTTCAAGCCCGCATACACGTACTTGTCATCTTTGGAGAAGCAGACACACTGGACTCCTCTACAGTAAGAATTCTGTTGAAAAAGACAAGGTGATCTTGGAGCGCCTGGGTGGCTCAGTCAGTCAAGCATCTGACTTCAGCTCAGGTCACGATCACAGTTTGTGAGTTTAAGCCCCGCATTGGGCTCTATGCTGAGAGGCTAGAGCTTGCCTCAGATTCTGTGTCTCCCTCTGTCTGTGTCCCTCCCCGGCTCACGCTCTGTCTCTGTCAAAAATAAAACATTAAAAAAAAAAAAAAGACAAGGTGATCTGGATTTCAAACTGAGAGTCACCTAGGAGACCTACCCCAAGGCATCTGCGTAGGAAGCCAGGCTTGGAAGCCCCTCATGCGGGACGGATCCAATGAAACCCTGGAGAGATCGTAGGACCGATATTCCCAGGACCAAAACACATCTTCATAGGGACGGGATTGAGAGCTTTACAGGCATTTTGCATTGGAGAGCAGGAATTATCCGTTTTAATTTCTTTTTTTTTTAAATGTTTTATTTATTTTTGAGAGACAGACAGAATACGAGTGGGGGAGGGGCAGAGAGAGAGGGAGACGGAATCCATGAAGCAGGCTCCAGGCTCTGAGCTGCCAGCATAGAGCCCGACGTGGGGCTCGAACCTGTGAACCACGAGATCATGACCTGAGCCCAAGTTGGACACTTAACCGACTGAGCCACCCAGGGCGTCCTTGTTAGTTTTAACTTAAGTGACCCCAACTATACAAGCATTAACTATAGTGGTATTTTTTTATGTGTATTTTTGAAAGAGAGAGAGAGAGAGAGCGCGCGCGCGTGCGCGCGCGCAAGTGGGGGAGGGGCAGAGAGAGATGGGCACAGAGGATATGAAGCAGGCTCTGTGCCGACAGCAGAGAGACTGATGCGGGGCTTGAACCCATGAACCATAAGATCATGACCTGAGCTGGAGTTGGATGCTCAGCTGACTGAGCCACCCAGGCGCCCCAGCTACAATGGTCTTTAATTAAATGCTATATGCTAAATGCAGCCTGGCATCCTAGAGCCTAGAACGGAAAAGGGAAATCCGCTGAAAAATGTGTGATCCCAGTCAAGTTGGTAGCTTAGTTAACGGCACCGTCCCCATGGTAACTCATTAGTGGTGACTAATGTGTGACTTATGTGACTCTAGTCACATAAGAGGTTGACATCGGGGAAGCCGGGTGAGGAGTGCGTACAGGAGGACCTTTGTACGATCTTTACAACTCTGTAGACCTAAAACATTCCAAGATGAAGTTTATTTACAAACAAAAACAGGGAATAAATAAATAAATGAATGAATAAATAAATAAATAAATAAATACATGACAGGGTGCGTGGGTGGGCTCAGTCAGTTGAGTGTCTGACTCTTGATTTGGGCTCAGGTCACAATCCCAGGGTCGTGGGACCGAGCCCTGTGATGGCTCCACATGGAGCCTGCTTAAGAGTCTCTCTCTGTCTCTGCCTCTCTCCTCTCCCTCTCTCTCTCAAATTAAAAAAAAAAAATTAGAAAAAGAAAAAAAGAAAGAGCTAGTAGGTGTATTTAACTGCTGGGGTGATATTTCCCACTCAACAAGATGAAAGGTTACTTACAGCCCAGCCTTATAGTGGCTTCCTAAAAATAAATGTCAGATGGGATGGGAGCTTTTTTTTTTTTAAAATGGTTATTTATTTTTTTGAAAAAGAGACAAAGCGCGTGGAGGGGAGGGTCAGAGAGAGAGGGACAGAATCTGAAGCAGGCTCCAGGCTCTGAGCTGTCAGCACAGAACCCAAAGCAGGGCTCAAACCCACGAGATCATGACCTGAGTTGAACTAAGTGAGCCAGGACAAAAGTCTTTTAAGATGAAACTATACGTACTGTCTCTCTTAGTTACAAGATCATCTTCCTATGTTTATGAATAATTTTTATATCTTACAACCAAAGGTCTGGCCTTCGTTCCCCATTTGAAAGACTGGAATAGTAACACCAACCTTATGAGATCGTTGTAGGGATTACATTATAGAAGGATATTCTAATATGCATTCTCATATAGTATATAATATGAATATATGAATATATTTATTGCAGCTCTTAATTCTATTGATACAAAAAACTAGAATAGCTCCTTACGAGGTGGGCAGTACGGACTCTAAGACACTTCATACGTTAGGGAGTCAGTTGCCAGTTTCCCTCTTCAGACCTTCACAGCTGCTGTTCCTTCTGCCAAGGATGCTGTTCCACCAGGCTCATTTGACTTTCTTAAATAGCAGCCTCTACCCCCTTTACCTTGTCCTATTTTTCCTCAAAGCTCTTCTTACACACTAGCCCTTTCCCACAAACATTTGTCGAGCCTTGAGGACATGTCAGGAGCTCTCCTAGGGATGGGGGCCACCTCCATAAGCAAAACACAAAAGCCCTCACCTCTGTGAGCTCTCACAGAACTCACACTGTCTCCCCTCTTGAGAACGTGGCTCCGAGAGGCGGGACGGCGTGGCCTCTGGCCACACCTAGAAATCAAAACTCTTGGGCACAAGAATGGCTATCAGGATTAGGGTAAGGAGGGTGAGGCCGGGGTGTGCCGTGCAGGATCTGATCTTTATTTAAAACGATATCTTGGGGCATCTGGGTGGCTCAGTCGGCTGAGCGTCCGACTTCGGCTCAGGTCATGATCTTGCAGTTTGCGAGTTCAAGCCCTGCATCGGGCTCTCTGCTGTCAGCACAGAGCCCGCTTCGGATCCTCTGTCTACCTCTTTCTCTGCCCCTCCCCTATTCACGCTATCTCTCTCTCCCTCAAAAAAAAAAAAAAATGTTTTAACAGATTTCGTTCTCTTGTGTATCTTTTGCATGTGTTTCGATTTTTGTAAACACTGCCTTAAAATAGCGTCTCTCTTGATTGCTGAGTTTCGGGGCAGCCCCTTAAGCTCTGCTCCCGAGGTGAGTGTCTCTCACGGGCCCCACCCTGCTCCCGACCCTGGGTGATGGCACACGGTATGCACTTAATACAGGACACCTGTCATCAGCTTTCTAACGCCGGGACCTAGCCTGCACGAGGTGTGTGGGCCACGCACCGTGTAGCTCGTCTCGAATCTCCACTTGCAGGCCTGCAGGTCCCAGAGGCACAGCAGGGCTTCCTCGGATCCGCTGACCGCCAGCTGCTCCTTGTGGCTGACCTGCACACAGGTGACCCGGCTCCCGTGGGCCTCCAGAGGGAACACTTTGGAATTCGCACACTCGTAAAGGAAGAGCTCACCGTTGGTCATGCCGTAGATCACACGGTAGTCAGCCAGGACAGCCACGCTGGAGATGGTCTCGGGCAGCTGGGTGTAGAAGGTATATGTTGGCCCATCGACAACCGGGCAGGGATCCCCAGGGCTGATGTCCAGCACCAGGATGATGCTGTCATAGGCGATGGCCAGGCGCTCCTCTCCTTGACTAAGGGCCATGCAGTTGATGGCTTTCCGGGCCTCGGGAGGGGGGATGCACATCACGTCCTGTCTGGAATTCAGGGGGAACACCAGGACGACCCCCGAAACGAGGCCAGTGAAAAGGAGATTGGCCTGCTGGGCCACCTCCAGACATCTGACCTCACTGGAGGCATCCAGGACGTCCTGCTCCTCACCTGCCACGGAGAGAAGGTCGCATCAGGAACGGCTCAGAGGAACGGGCTCGCTCTGCAAATTGTTAAGGATTTTGAAAACCGCTTTCATTATCCGTATTCCCTCCCACCCTGGTTAACACTTTCTGATGACTTCCTGCTCCCCATCGGGACAAACGGACACGCGGACACGCATGAGCTCTCATCCCAGATGTTTCTTTTACAAGCGTCTGTAAAGGGCTGGAGAGTGAATTTTTTTTGCCTTGCAGGCTGTATGCTCTTAACCCTTAACCTCTTAACCCTGAGGATGAAGCCCCCCAACATGCCGCACACAGGCAGTGTGTGTCCGATCTGGCCCGCGGGCCCCAGTTTGCGGGCTTGTATCTCATTTCCCACCGTGCCCCCTAGCTTCGCGTCGGGCTCCGCCCCTCAACTAGTGAGCAAGGGCCTCAAGCACGGTCACCTCGTCTGTCCTGCTCACCGCCAACCGCAGAGCCCGGCCCTGTGGCCAGCACTAACCAAACATCTGCCAAATCCATGAATGCAGGAGGCTGAGAGTGAATCTCTTTTCTCATATTATCGTTAAAGAGGGATTTCTGTACCTCCATCTGCCCCCATGGAGATCACAGCAGACACAGTTGGTGACGTGTCCAGACTCCCTTTACGGGCCAGGGCACCCAGACCCTAGGCTGCTCACTGCCCTCAGGTGAAGGGAGCCCCTCATCTCAAAATGCTTAGGGGGTTCCCCCACCACCCAGAACGGCCTGTAGCCAGTGACTGCCTGATGTGGGGATATAAAAGACTAGCCCTTGGGGCGCCTAGGTGGCTCAGTCGGTTAAGCTACCGACTTCGGCTCAGGTCACAATCTCGCGGTTCCTGGGTTCGAGCCCTGCATCGGGCTCTGTGCTGAAAGCTTGGAGCCTGGAGCCTGCTTCGGACTCTGAGTCTCTCTCTCTGCCCCTCCCCCACTTGTGCTCTGTTTCTCAAAAATAAATAAACATTAAAAAAAAAAAAACATGACTAGGGGCGCCTGGGTGGCTCAGTCGGTTGAGCGGCTGACATCGGCTCAGGTCATGATCTCGAGGTTTGTGAGTTCGAGCCCTGTGTCGGGCTCTGTGCTGACAGCTCAGAGCCTGGAGCCTGTTTCGGATTCTGTGTCTCCCTCTCTCTGACCCACCCCTGTTCATGCTCTGTCTCTCTGTCTCTCTGTCTCAAAAATAAATAAACATTAAAAAAAAAAAAACCATGACTAGGGGTGCCTGGGTGGTTCAGTCGATTGAACGTCCGACTTTGGCTCAGGTCATGATCTTGCGGTTCGTGAGTTCGAGCCCTGCGTCGGGCTCTGTGCTGAAAGCTTGGAGCCTGGAGCCTGCTTCAGATTCTGAGTCTCTCTCTTTGCCCCTCCCCCACTTGTGCTCTGTTTCTCAAAAATAAATAAACATTAAAAAAAATAAATAAATAAAAAGACAAGACCTCTTGCTTCTGAGGTGCAGTTTACAGTCTAGGTCCTCCCCCACCTGCTTGCTCAGCCCTCCCCCTGCCCCTGCCTGCTCTGATCACCCCTGCTTAGGTTTCTCCTGGGAGCTCCCCTCAACATACCCCTTGTGCAAACTTCCCCATCACGTGCCCTGCTTCCAGGAAACCCAAACGAAACCAGGGATTGACAACCAGATGGTCAATTACCCACATGCTGGAAATTTATCACATCAAGTCCTGATTTTTATTAGCCACTGTCAACCTGACTGCAGTTATGGGGGTGCTATGGACTGAATGTGTCCCTTCAACGTTTATTTATTTTTGAGACAGAGAGAGACAGAGCATGAACGGGGTGGGTCAGAGAGAGAGGGAGACACAGAATGTGAAACAGGCTCCAGGCTCTGAGCAGTCAGACCAGAGCCCTACACGGGGCTCGAACTCACGGACCGCGAGATCGTGACCTGAGCCGAAGTCGGACGTTCAACCGACTGAGCCACCCAGGCGCCCCTGAATGTGTCCCTTCAAATTTGCGTGTCGAAACCCCAGCCCATAATGTGATGGCGTTGGCCAGAAGGCTTTGTGAGGTGATTTGGCCATGAGGGCGGAGCCCCCACGATGGGATAAGTGCCCTTATACAGGGGACAAGAGGGCTTGCACTCCTGTGAGGACCTAATGAGAAAGTGGCCATCTGCAACCAGGAAGCCGGCTGTCACCAGACACGGATCCGCCAGTGCCTTGGCCTTGGCCTTGGCCTTCCCAGCCTCCAGAACCGTGAGAAGTAAACGTCTGTCGTTTAAAACGCCCAGTCTCTGGTGTCTGGTTAAAAGAACCCGAGCAGTCCCGGACAGGAGCTTTGGTTCTTACCCACACAAATGGCCGTGCTTATATCTTACAAACCTTCTGCTAAGTCCCAAATGGTGACTTTGTTCTTGTCCCCAATCTTGGGGAAGTAAACGTAGCTTCCATCGTGTGATACCGCAGCGAGGCCAGTGCGATCCAGGAACGGGGTAGAGGCCCTCGGCTGCTGCACAGACGTGAGATCCCAGACTTTGAAAGACGAGGACTGCTGGGAAGCAGATGCCACCAAGGCCCCACCCCAGACCAACAGGCTCACGGGGGCCCCGACGCCTTCCAGAACATCCAGCAGGGTCCCCTGCTCCGACAGACTCCACACCTGAGGACGGACAGCAGAGGGCCAAAGCTGACTTCTTCCTTACGCTGTCATAGCTAAGAAATATGCATGAACCCATTTGTCCACCTCTGGTGAATTCTCAGGCTGCGGTTCAAGGGCCTTCTCCACCCCCTCAAACCTCCCCACCCCTCACCGAGCCACTACCACAGCAGTTCTCAAAGTGTGGTCCAGGGAACCCCTGGAGGGTACCGCCAGGCATTTTCAGGAGGGCTTGCAAACACAAAACTGTTTTCATCATAATTCAAGATGCCATTTGCCTTTTCTACTCTCTTCCTCTCACAAAGGAGCGGTGGAGGTTTCCAGAAGCTATGGGACATGAGATGTCACACCAGATCAGAGAATGCAGAATCAAGTACGAGAAGCCAACGGTCTCCTATTGAGCCAGACACGAAAGAGATTCGTCAAAATGCGCAACCACGCCACTCTTCTCGTGAGTTTTGTCTGTTTGTTTCAGAAACTACAGGATTTTCGTAAAAGTGTGTTATTACATTGACACGTAATGTTCATGAATCAACGGAGAAGTATTTTTGGATGTCCTCGCTGCTAATTTTTAATATGGTAATTACCATCAGGGACCAAATGCAACGTGGGATCCTAGACTGGATCCCAGAATAAAGAAAAAGAGGACATTTGTGGGAAAGCTGGTGAAACTACAGAAGAATTTGCAGATCGGTTAATAACAGTCTTGTCCCAATATAAATGTTTCAGTTTTGATAAAGGGCCCGGGGGGACATGAGATGGTAACATTGAGGCAAGCAGGGTGTAGACAAGATAAATATGTGTATATATGGGGACTCCCTGTACTTTCTTGGCAACTCTTCTGTACCTCCTAAAACTATTCCCCAAATAACTCATTTGTTAAGAATATGTAAATCCAGTATATAAATCTATAAATCAAACTGATATAACCCACTTATTGAGAATCTTTGGGATCCTTGAGAACCTTTAAGAATGTAAGGAGGTCCTAAGGCCAGAACGTTGGAGAACTGCTACTTTAGTATGTGCTTTTCCCACCAGAGTGAGAACTTTGAGCTCGGTGGGAATTTTCTGCCATTTTCCTCCCAACCCTTCTCCACTCTGAAGGCCAAAATCTTCCCCGTTTTTTCAGGTTCCGTGGGAATGCTATCCCCTTCCTGGGTCTCAGGGGATCCCTCCCCCACATCTTCCCAGTGACCTGCTCTGTTTCGCCTGCACTAGTGTCCTTGAATCTCTGTATTTCGAAGCCAAAAGACCTCTCAAGAATTATACTTTTCTAGGGGCGCCTGGGTGGCGCAGTTGGTTAAGCGTCCGACTTCAGCCAGGTCACGATCTCGCGGTCCGTGAGTTCGAGCCCCGCGTCAGGCTCTGGGCTGATGGCTCAGAGCCTGGAGCCTGTTTCTGATTCTGTGTCTCCCTCTCTCTCTGCCCCTCCCCCGTTCATGCTCTGTCTCTCTCTGTTCCAAAAATAAATAAACGTTGAAAAAAAAAATTAAAAAAAAAATTATACTTTTCTATTCCAGACGCGGAGTGAGGATGACCTCTGACCTGAATGAGTGTGTCCCGGGACCCGGTGACAATCAGATTGTTCTCAGGACCAAAACTGGCTGTCTCCACGGTGTCCTCGTGTTCAAGGTCGGTGGCCATGAATCGATGAAACCCCTGTGAGTCTGCCAAGAATATCCGGACGGATCTTCCAAACCCTGAAAGGGCAGGGATGGGATTATCCCTTTCACTCCTGGAGGAGCTTGACAGGAGTTCAGTTTAGTCAACAAAGATTTTTTTGAGCACCGACTACTTGGCTGTGGGAGCAACACGGTGGCGAACAAGAGAGACATGGCCCGTGCCATCACACAGCCTAGAGTTGTCAGGTGCAGGGGTGGGAGGCGGGGGGGGGGGGGGGGCGGCAGCTGAAAACAGTGATCAATAACCTTGCAGAAAACAGCAAAGTTATTTATTATCGCAAGACTGTGAGTTTCCAGAGGGCTGGGACCGCCTGTTGGGGCTGCTCCTGGTATCCCAGAACCCAGCACAAAGCTGGACATAAGGTAGATATGTTTTGAAGGCGGAGGGAAGGAAGGAAGGGAGGGAGGAAGGGGGTAGGGAGGAGGATAGGAAGGACAGGAAAATAGTTGGAATCTGCGATAAGGGCAGTGAAGTCAAGGGGACTGGCTGCCATGAGAAAAAAATGACACAGAGACACGTGTGGCAGACAAGGCACGAAGGGGGAGACCAGAGAAATGTGGCCACAGGGCAAAAAAGGATTCTTCTCTGGAGGCTTTGGAGGGACCATGACCCTGCCCACATTTTTTTTTTTTTGAGTAATTTTTTAAAGTTTATTTACTTATTTATAGAGAGAGAGAGGGGGAGAGAGACAGAGCATGAGCAGGGGAGGGGTAGAGACAGGGAGAGAGAGAGAATCCCAAGCAGGCTTCCCACTATCAGCACAGAGCCCAATGCGGGACTCAAACCCACGAACCATGAGATCATGACCTGAGCCGAAACTAAGAGTCAGATGCTTAACCGACTGAGCCAGCCAAACGCCCCTGCCCACATCTTGATTTTGGACTTCTGGCCTCTAGAATTGTGAGGAAAGAGATTTCTATTGTTTTGAGCCACCACATTTATGTGGTAGTTTGTTACAGCAACCACAGGACCTTTGAGCGGACATCTGAGAAGATGGCAGGCCCTGGAAGGGTGGGAACAGCCTGGGATGACCAGGAGGTAGGAAAGGCCTGCGTGTGTGTCTCAAGGGCAGCACAGAGGCCAGTGTGGGTGGAGCAGAGTGAAGGAGGGAGAGGGGAGGGAGGGAGAGCCTTGTTAGATTTAACACAAAACAAAACACCCAAGAGGACAATGCCATTGAATTAGAATTTCAGATAAACAGTGAAATTGCTATTATTAGCAGTAGTAGATCCCAAATATTACGTGGGGTATATTTATACTGAAAAGTTGATTTGTTGTTTATCTGAAGTTTCACTGGGCGTTCTATATTTTACCCGGTGTTCCAAATATGGGTTGGGTGAAGTGTTTTGTTAAGAGGGCCCCTGGCAGTGCAGGAAAGAGGGCCCCAAGGCCAGATCATGCAGGCCGGGACGTGGTGGGGGCAAGGGGGATGGTGTGGGACTCTTGTGCTATGCACCTGGCCTGCACCAGCCCAGTTTAGACTCCTGGAAACGCCTGAGTCAAGTCAGCTGGGGGCTGGCCGTCCATCTGATTGCCTCTCCAGGCCCTCCATGCAATTGTTTTATTGAACTACACTTGAACCTGAGGCTCACACAGAAGGATGTTATGGGAAACGGATCGAGTGCATCAGGATATCTGCTGTCCAAGAATATTTGCATCCCATTCGTGTGCAGGAAAGGGTTAACTCAGCAGGCCTGGGTGTCCCTGTTCTGCACGTGAATGGTTTGGCCCTTGCCAGGCTCCTGAGAGGTGCCCTCTAAGCCCTTAGAATGTCCTCCTTGATAAAAGTGTCCTTGTGGGGCCCCCGGGTGGCTCAGTCAGTTAAGTGTCCAGTTTCGGCTCAGGTCATGATCTCACCGTTTGTGAGTTCGAGCCCCACGTCGGGCTCTCCGCTGTCAGCACGGAGCCCGCTTTGGATCTTCTGTCCCCCTCCGTCTGTGCCCTTCCCCCTCTCTCTCTGCCCTTCCCCCACTCGCACTCTCTCTCCCTATCTCTCAAAAATAAATAAGCATTAAAAAAAAGTATCCTGGTTTTACTTGAGGCCTTGGGCCACACGGGATGGCCAACGCTCACGTGTGTTTGGCAGTGGGAGCTTTGGGACACACGGTATCAGCTTGACCTCAGGGGGGTGTTGGGAGACCAAGGTCAGCCGGGCAGGTGATCAGCTGTGTCTCCATAATCAACCCCTGGTAAAAATCCTGGACGCCAAGGCTAGTTGAGCCCCCCCCCCCCCCCCCCCCCGGTCGGTGCTGTTGTCACACACGGTCGCTGACAGAAGTAAGCGCTGTCCACGTGACTCCACGGGGAGGGGACACCTGGAAGCTTGGGCCTGGTGTCTTCTGAACTCAGCCCCACACACCTCTACCCTTTGCTGATCTTAATCCAAGGGACCCCCTGAACCACAATTCCATTTCTGACACTGGAAAGAAATCCGTGCCTGATCTTAGCTAAGTTGGGATTGGGCTACCTCTTCTAGAGCAACAGGTGGGTTCCGGAAGCTGTGGATGGGGAAACTGTTCGGGCTTCTCCTCATTGGCCGCTGGAAAGAGCCACACGTGAAACCCGCTGTAACAGGTTGCTAGGTCACTGGGGTCTTCAGTGCCCTTGACCTCAGTCCTGATTCCAGTCTGTGCCTGTACCCTTTGTTCGTCTTTCTTCTCACGTGCCTGTTTCCCATGCTGCCTTTCGCGCATACTTGTGTCACCTAAGATTCTTTTGGAAACTGGACGGAAGATGTGCAGGAGCCATCACCACGAGCCACACGTGGCTCTTCATGTGGCTGGTCCAAGTCGAGATGAGCTGTTGGTGTAGAACACGTGCCAGGTTGCATAACCTTCGCGCGAGAATTTTGTCATTTATTTATTTTTTTTAGTTTGGTTATTTTTGAGAGAGAAAGACAGAGCACGAGCGGGGGAGGGGCAGAGAGAGAGGGAGACACAGAATCCGAAGCGGGGTCCGGGCTCCGAGCTGTCAGCACGGAGCCCGGCATGGGGCTCGAACTCACGAACCTGGAGATGGTGACCTGAGCCGAAGTTGGATGCTTAAACGACTGTGAAAAATACCGTTAAGAATTTTTATGTCAATTTCATGTTAAATTTTTAGAGTGTATTGGGTTAAATAAGATATATTACTCACATGAATGACACCTGTGTCTTTTTGCCTTTTTAAATAGGGTCATGCCAGGGCACCTGGGCGGCTCAGTTGGTTAAGCGTATGACTTCGGCTCAGGTCATGATCTCACGGTTTGTGAGTTCGAGCCCCACGTCGGGCTCTGTGCTGACGGCTCAGAGCCTGGAGCCTGCTTCGGATTCTGTGTCTCCCTCTCTCTCTGCCCCTCCCCTGCTCATGCTCTGTCTCTCTCTGTCTCTCAATAATAAATAAACGTTTACAAAATTTAAATAGGGTCATGAGAACATTCAGTTATGAATGTGGCTCACATTTGTGGCTTGCATTACTGGACAGCACTGGTCTACAGTTCCTCTGACCCCTTATAAAAATCAGGGCTGATTTTAGGGCAATGAAATTACCCTATCTGAGGTTATAATGGTAGATATACGCCATTACACATTTGTCCAAATCCATAGAAGGCACAACAGCCAGAATGACCGTAATGTAAACTACAGACTTTGGGGGATGATGATGTGTCAATGCAGGTTCATCGATTGTAGCAAATGCACCCCTCCAGTGGGGGGTGTTGATATTGGAGGAGGCTGCATGAGAGTACGGAGTGGGGGGGATATAGGGGGTTTGTGGGAAATCTCTGTACTTTCTGCTCAACCTGGCTGTGAACCCAAATCCGATCTTTATTTTTTTTTAAGTTCATTTTTTTTTTTTATTTTGAGAAGGGAAAGAGGGGCAGAGAGAGAGAGAGAGAGGGAGAGAGAGAATCATAAGCAGGCTCCGTGCTGTCAGTGCATAGCCCAATGTGGGGCTAGATCCCATGAACCATGAGATCAAGACCTGAGCCGAAATCAAGAGTTGGATGCTCGACTAACTGAGCTACCCCATGCACCCTATGATATATATATATTTTTTAATATTTATTTATTTAAGCAATCTCTACATCCAACATGGGGTTCGAACTCACCACCGCTGAGATCAAGAGTCACACACTCCTCCGACTGGGCCAGCCAGGCATCCCCCAAACTGACCTTTAAACAAAATAGTCTTTTGGGGGGCACCTGGGAAGCTCAGTCAGTTGAGCGTATGACTTTGGCTCCGGTCATGATCTCGCAGTTCATGAGTTTAAGCCCCACATCGCCGCTTCAGATCCTCTGTCCCCCCTCTCTCTGTCCCTCCCCCACTTGCGCCCTCTCGAAAATAAATAACCGTTAAAAGAAAAAGAGAGAAAGAAAAAATAGTCTTTTTTTTTTTTTCTTTAATCGGGCTGCGGATTGTCTGTTGGTCACCTCCTAGGAAGCCTTCCCTGTTTCAGACAGAAGAAGAAAACTCTATCACCCACTCCCATGACCCCTGATTCTTGTCTGGTTATAGCACCAACCACACTTTTTTGTGGCTACCTTATTGTAGGAGTTGCATCGCCTGGCTCCTCCCTGGGAGCACCCCATCCTCTCATGCAGCACTCCTTAATCCCTGTGACTGGCGGGGATAAGCACCCTCATCTCAAATGAACCAGAAGCACAGAAAGGTTAGGTTTACCCCGAACAGGGAAAGCTGCAGCCCGGCGGCCAAAACTGGCCTGGCATCTATTTCTGTGTGACCCGTGAGATCAGGATAGTTTTTACGATTTTAAATCGTTGAAAAAATAAATAAATATAAGACTACTATTTTGTGACACGTGAAAAGGATACAAAATCCAAATTTGGGCATCCATCAACAAAGTCTTAGTGGCACACAGCCAGCCCCACTTGAAATATCATCTGTGGAGGCTTTCACGTTACAGGTGCGACAGGGACCACTGGGTCTGCGGCCTTTCAGAAAAGGTTTTGCCAGCCACGGTCTCGAATGGCGCCCCTCGCTCCAAACCCCTCTCCACTTCCAACCAAATCCAGAGTTGCTCCCCCCCCCCCCCCCCCTGCTCCCTGCCACCATGGCTCCGAATAAGAGACACTACCTGCAGCGAGAAGGGACTCATCTTCAGAGACTACCAGGAACCTCACAGCTTCCGGAAGCTTCTCCAGCAGGCTGTCTCCTTCGGGGGAAATCTGTGCAAAGTCAAGGATGCCCATCAAGCATTTCCACAGGGTTAAGAGTCCAGGGTCAAGAGTTTGAATGCAAGGCTCTGTCACTCACCAGCTTCCAAGAAAATTCCTTAGCCCTTGGGTACCTCAGTTTCCTCATCTATTAAATGGGCGATGATACAGGACGACCACATAGGACCATCATGGGCTAAGAATCGTGCAGAATGGTTCCCCCCCCACACCTGCACATAGTCAGCCCTCCCAACGTGGTAGCTCTTATTATTACCGTTGATACTGTTTTTGTAACTAGCTCAGGCACCCGGAGAACATTCTGGCACTTGTTTCCTGCCCCCAGAGGAGCTCTGGAGATCTCAAATAAGATGGAAACCCCCATTCCCGAGTTGCAGGACTGATTCTGTTCAGATCGAAGAGGATGGTTCTTTCCTCAATCCTGCAGCCCCAATTCAGCTATGGATTATTTTTTTAATTTAAATTTTAGTTAGTTAATATACGGTGCAATATTGGCTTCTCAGCTACTGATTTTTGAGCATCTGACAGCCACCAGGCCGAGAGCCAAAAACTTTACATTCATTACCTTGGGGAGGGACACAGACAGGACGCCTCGGGGGGCCAAGAAAAGTGAGTTGTTGGCACTAATCCAAGCCAATGTTTAAAAAAATATATTTGTTCACCTCCATGTAGTGGGGGTGGGAGAAATGAATTTCCTCATGGCTCTCACTGTTGATTTTTTTAACTGCTGATTGAAAAAAAAAAGTTTCTTTTAAAACTTAGAGAGTTAAACAATACTGTATAAGATGGGGGGAAGGGGCACCTGGGTGGCGCAGTCGGTTAAGCGTCCGACTTCAGCCAGGCCACGATCTCGCGGTCCGGGAGTTCGAGCCCCGCGTCAGGCTCCGGGCTGATGGCTCAGAGCCTGGAGCCTGTTTCCGATTCTGTGTCTCCCTCTCTCTCTGCCCCTCCCCCGTTCATGCTCTGTCTCTCTCTGTCCCAAAAATAAATAAACGTTGAAAAAAAAAAAAAAAGATGGGGGGAAAAAAGAAGTATCCAGAGCACATCAGGAACACCTCTCCACCTTTCCTGCCATTGTCCCTTCACCCCAGAAGGGGCTGTTGTCTACTTTGTGAGCACCTGCTTGCACAGGTGAGCATTTACACGACCATCCTTTTTGGCACCATCCGTCATAGATACTGTTCTGCAAGTTTGCTTTTACGTAATGCGTCTGGGGCAGCGGTTCTCAAAGGGTGGGAGGGCGATTTTGTGCCACCCTTGCCGGCCAAGAGCTGGCAATGCCTCGAGACATTTTTGTCAGGACCGAGTGCCAACAATTACGCACATTGGCCGGCCCCCAGGAGACACCAAGAGAGGTTTCCTGAAACGCGCAGAGTTGCAAATCCCTAGAATTAAGAAGCCAAATGTCATTTATTAAAAGATCAAAGGTAGGGGCGCCCGGGTGGCTCAAGTCGGTGAAGCGTCTGACTTCGGCTCAGGTCACGGTCTCGCGGTGCGTGGGTTCGAGCCCCGTGTCGGGCTCTGTGCTTGCAGCTCGGAGCCTGGAGCCTGCTTTGGATTCTGTGTCGCCCTCCTTCTCTGCCCCTCCCCTGCTCAGGCTCTGTCTCTCTCTATCTCAAAAATAAAATAAACATAAATATAAAATAAAATAAATAAAAAATAAAAAATGACCGAAGGTGAAGACATTGGGCACTTTGGGGCCAAGCAATGTGGGCGTCACACTCAGTAAAGCAGCTTACCAAGGAGACGGAGCCCTTGCTGAACCCGGTGACCATCTTCCCCTGCTTCTGGAGCGAGACCCCACAGGTAGGCGTTTCTTCCTTGATGCTGGATAAATGTTGCCTCCCCTGCGGCTTTCCTGTGGCTGAGCTCCACAGGCCGGCCACGCCACCCTGGGACACGGTCAGCAGCGTGGCCCGGGAAGCCAGCACTCCTGCATACACCCAGCAGTCAGAGGGATCTCCCAGGATCTGGAAAACCAGTTCTGCAGTTTCTAGATGCCATGCACTGACCTAATGGAGTCGTGAAAAGGAAGAGAAATCTCAGTGAGAGACCTGGGTGGTGGGTTTTCCAGGGGCAAACGCAAAACCCGTGCTTTTTCGTAGGGCATGCATTTCCTTTTCAGCGTTGGCAGTTCCAAACAAGGCAGGCGGGAGACACATCCTGGATTAGAGCCTAGAACAGCAAAAGGACATTGGTGGAAAACTTGATGCAATCCAAGTGAAGTCTGCATTGGGCTGATAGAAATGACCAATATTAATGTCTTAGCTGTGGCGAATGTACCCTGGTTATGTAAGATGTTGACATTACAGGAGACTGAACAGAAGGGCATATGGGAACTCTTTCTAATAGCTCTATCACTTTTCCACGAACCTAAAACTTCTCCAAAGTGACAGTCTCAAGAATGAGAGCAAATTAGCCACGCCGTATACATTCACATATATGTTCACCTCAAGTAATTACTGATCAGAGCAGATTTCATATTTAACCTCACCAGAAAAAGTACCTTTTTTAATTGACAGTAACCATTTAAAGAGTAAACATTTGCCCGTTAATTCTCCTTTTGGGGTTTACTCTAAAAAACTTTTTTTTTAATGTTTATTTATTCTCGAGAGAGTGCGAGCAGGGGAGGGGCAGAGAGGGAGACACAAAATTGGAAGCACACAAAATTGGAGACGCAAAATTGGACAGCTCCAGGCTCCGAGCTGTCAGCACAGCGCCCGACGCGGGGCTGGAATTCACGAACCGTGAGATCATGACCGGAGCCGAAGTCAGATGCTTCACCGACTGAGCCACCCGGGCGCCCCTGGGGTTTACTCTAAAGAAATATGGAGAGATACAAAGATCTATTTGGACAGCTCCAGGCTCCGAGCTGTCAGCACAGCGCCCGACGCGGGGCTGGAATTCACGAACCGTGAGATCATGACCGGAGCCGAAGTCAGATGCTTCACCGACTGAGCCACCCGGGCGCCCCTGGGGTTTACTCTAAAGAAATATGGAGAGATACAAAGATCTATTTGGACAGCTCCAGGCTCCGAGCTGTCAGCACAGCGCCCGACGCGGGGCTGGAATTCACGAACCGTGAGATCATGACCGGAGCCGAAGTCAGATGCTTCACCGACTGAGCCACCCGGGCGCCCCTGGGGTTTACTCTAAAGAAATATGGAGAGATACAAAGATCTATTTGGACAGCTCCAGGCTCCGAGCTGTCAGCACAGCGCCCGACGCGGGGCTGGAATTCACGAACCGTGAGATCATGACCGGAGCCGAAGTCAGATGCTTCACCGACTGAGCCACCCGGGCGCCCCTGGGGTTTACTCTAAAGAAATATGGAGAGATACAAAGATCTATTTGGACAGCTCCAGGCTCCGAGCTGTCAGCACAGCGCCCGACGCGGGGCTGGAATTCACGAACCGTGAGATCATGACCGGAGCCGAAGTCAGATGCTTCACCGACTGAGCCACCCGGGCGCCCCTGGGGTTTACTCTAAAGAAATATGGAGAGATACAAAGATCTATTTGGACAGCTCCAGGCTCCGAGCTGTCAGCACAGCGCCCGACGCGGGGCTGGAATTCACGAACCGTGAGATCATGACCGGAGCCGAAGTCAGATGCTTCACCGACTGAGCCACCCGGGCGCCCCTGGGGTTTACTCTAAAGAAATATGGAGAGATACAAAGATCTATTTGGACAGCTCCAGGCTCCGAGCTGTCAGCACAGCGCCCGACGCGGGGCTGGAATTCACGAACCGTGAGATCATGACCGGAGCCGAAGTCAGATGCTTCACCGACTGAGCCACCCGGGCGCCCCTGGGGTTTACTCTAAAGAAATATGGAGAGATACAAAGATCTATTTGGACAGCTCCAGGCTCCGAGCTGTCAGCACAGCGCCCGACGCGGGGCTGGAATTCACGAACCGTGAGATCATGACCGGAGCCGAAGTCAGATGCTTCACCGACTGAGCCACCCGGGCGCCCCTGGGGTTTACTCTAAAGAAATATGGAGAGATACAAAGATCTATTTGGACAGCTCCAGGCTCCGAGCTGTCAGCACAGCGCCCGACGCGGGGCTGGAATTCACGAACCGTGAGATCATGACCGGAGCCGAAGTCAGATGCTTCACCGACTGAGCCACCCGGGCGCCCCTGGGGTTTACTCTAAAGAAATATGGAGAGATACAAAGATCTATTTGGACAGCTCCAGGCTCCGAGCTGTCAGCACAGCGCCCGACGCGGGGCTGGAATTCACGAACCGTGAGATCATGACCGGAGCCGAAGTCAGATGCTTCACCGACTGAGCCACCCGGGCGCCCCTGGGGTTTACTCTAAAGAAATATGGAGAGATACAAAGATCTATTTGGACAGCTCCAGGCTCCGAGCTGTCAGCACAGCGCCCGACGCGGGGCTGGAATTCACGAACCGTGAGATCATGACCGGAGCCGAAGTCAGATGCTTCACCGACTGAGCCACCCGGGCGCCCCTGGGGTTTACTCTAAAGAAATATGGAGAAGGAAAGTTGCCTCAATTATTTGAAGGTGCAAGGAACTGGAAACAACTTATCTGTCCAGCAGTAAGGGATCAGGTACATAACTACCATGGAGTCATGAAAGGCAATCTTAGGAAGTCACTAAGCATGCTGTTTTTGAAGAATGCTTAAGGTCATGGACAAATAAAATAGATTTCTGAAACTGCGTCGATAGCCTCATATACGTTTTTGTCCCCATTTTGTGTTATACATACATGCACATGTGTATGTGTATGAAACCCACATAAAATAAAACCCTGTAAAATGTTAACAGCATTTCTCTTAGGGATTGTTTATTATCATTTATTTCTTTACTGTATTTTCCTGACTTCTGCTGATAACCAAATGATTTCTTTAACCAGGTTTGCAATCGATCAACACCTCTCTAATATTGAAGCCCGCACCGTCAGTAAAAATACAAGGCAAGCTGCATGTGACTTTAAATTTTTTATCAATCACTTTAGAAAAAGTAAGAAGAAGGGTGCCTGCGTGGCTCAGTCTTGGGTCATGATCTCACAGTTCGTGAGTTCGAGCCCCACATCCGGCTCTCTGCTGACAGCGGGGAGGCTGCTTCAGATCCTCTGTCTTCCTCTCTCTGTCCCTCCCCGACTTGTGCGCCCGGGCGACTGCTTGTTCTCTCTCTCTCTCTCTCTCTCTCTCTCAAAAATAAAATAAACATTAAAAAAAAGTAAGAAAAACAAGGGAGAGCAATTTAAATAATACATTTTACTTAACCCATATGTCCAAATGTTATCATTTCAACATGTAATCAATATAAAATTATCATTGAAATATGTTACATCATTTTTATGATACTAGGGCTTTGAAATCCAGTGTGTTTTAAACTTAGGGCACATCTCAATCCAGAATAAGCACATTTCAAGTGTTCAGTAACCACGTCTGGGTGGTGATGCCTCACACTGGACAGTATAGTTTATAAGCTACCGATATTACTTACATGAACAACTTCCATTTACTAATAAAATATAATAATTAACAGCTACTAATTATTTGGTGCTTACTATGTACCAAGCACTATGCCACATGTTTTAGTCATTATCTCATCTAGTAGATGAAGCAGAGCGGTAAGGTAATGTATCAAGATCACTCAGCTTGCAAAGAAGTCACCTGGGAATTAGCTAGAGGTTTTTTCCCAAGCCTTTAGTTACTAAGCTTTCACTCACTATTCTTCTGTGTCTCTATTCATAAAACAATCAGATCATAGGGTTATAGGTGATATAAAAGAATAACACAGCAGAATACACATCGTTTTCAGTTGCAGGTGGGACATTTACCAGAAAAAAGATCATAAAATGAATCTCAAATGAAAGGATTCATCATACAAATGAAATTAAATTAGGGAGAAAAAAAAGGTAAGCTATCTGGGAATCTTTCAAATATCTGGAAATGAATAGCATACTTTTTTTTTTTTATAATTGTTTTAACGTTGGGGCGCCTGGGTGGCTCAGTCAGTTGGGTGTCCGACTTTGGCTCAGGTCATGATCTCCTGATTCATGGGTTTGAGACCCGCATCGGGCTCTGTGCTGACGGCCCAGAGTCTGGAGCCTGCTGCGGATTCTGTGTCTCCCTCTCTGCCCTCCCTGATTGTGCTTTCTTTCTCTCTCTCTCTCGAAAATAATTAAACGTTAAAAACAAATTTAAAAACAAATTTTTTTAACATTTACTCATTCTTGAGAGATAGAGAGCATGAGCTGGGGAGGAGCAGAGAGAGAGAGAGAGAGAGAGGGAGACACAGAATCCGAAGCAGGCTCCAGGTTCTGAACTGTCAGCATAGACCCTGATGCAGGGCTCAGACCCACAAACCATGAGATCATGACCTGAGCCTAAGCCAGACGCTTAACTGAAGGAGCCACCCGGGGGCCCCAAATACCACACCTCTAAATAGCCCATGGAATAAAGAACAAATCAAAAGGGAAGTCCAAATGTATTTTAAACTGAATGCAAATGGTAATATGATGTATCAAGGTTTGTGGGATTCAAGTAAAGCTGTACTCAGAGGGAAATTCATAGTACTAAAAATAACCAAGTTAAAAAAGATGAAAGGTCTCAATTCTTCAGGGTCAGATAGAACTATTGAAATCATCTAATCCAACTGTGAAGTTTGAAACCCCTGATAGCATCCTATCAAGTGGTTGTGTACCCCTGTTTACACCCACCCCCTATCAGGGGGCCCCTCCTTATAGAAACAGCATATACTGTCTTGGAAAGCTCTGGTCTCTTTCCTTTGCAAACAGGGGCAGGTGTTTGTTACCTTTGAGCCAGATGCCAAATACACAACCTTCTTTGTTTCATCCAAGTGAAGACTCCAGGTCTCAGGGTGCATGGGATCCTTTGAGCCTCCATCCCAAATGGTGAATTTCTCCTGGCCAGTCAGTAGATTCCACAAGCGCAGTGTATGGTCCTTTGAGGCAGAGAGGGCAAGTGTCCCTTTGGCAAACACCTTCACATACCTCACCTCTCCTGCAGTAGACCAGGCGGGGAGAATACATTAGCTGAAAACATTTTGACCTTCCAACTACCAAAATGCCTGTTGGTTTGGAAATTCCCTGGCTTACCAAAGAAAAGATGATGGCTTCAAACATAGCCAAATTACAAGTGACGGAATGTGGCAAAACTAAATTAAGAGTTGCAACAATTGATATTACAAGCAATCATACGCTAATAAAATGGGCAATCTGGGAGAAATGGACAAATTCCTAGAAACATATCAACTACTAAAACTGAAACAGGCAGAAATAGAAAATTTGAACAGACCCGTAACCAGTAAATAAATTGAATTAGTAATCAAAAATCTCCCAAAAACCAGAGTCCAGGGCCAGATGGCTTTCCAGGGGAATTCTACCAAACATTTAAAGAAGAGTTAACACCTAATCTTTTGAAGTTGTTCCAAAAAATAGAAATAGAAGGAAAACGTCCAAACTCTTCCTATGAAGCCAGCGCTACCTTGATTCCAAAACCAGACAGAGACCCCACTAAAAAAGAGAACTATAGACCAATTTCCCTGATGAACATGGATGTAAAAATCCTCAACAAGATACTAGCCAACCGGATCCAACAATACATTAAAAGAATTATTCACCACGACCAAGTGGGATTTATACCTGGGATGCAAGGCTGGTTCAATATCCGCAAAACAATTAACGTGAATCATCACATCAATAAAAGAAAGGACAAGAACCATATGATCCTCTCAATAGATGAAGAGAAAGCATTTGAGAAAGCAATACAGCATCCTTTCTTGATAAAACCCTCAAGAAAGTAGGGACAGAAGGATCATGTCTCAAGATCATAAAAGCCGTATATGAAAGACCCACTGCTAATATCATCCTCAATGGGGAAAAACTGAGAGCTTTCCCCCTAAGGTCAGGAACATGACGGGGATGTCCACTCTCACCACTGTTATTCAACCTAGTATTGGAAGTCTTAGCCTCAGCAATCAGACAACACAAAGAAATAAAAGGCATCCAAATCGGCCAGAAGGAGGTCAAACTTTCACTCTTCGCAGAGGACATGCTACTCTATATGGAAAACCCAAAAGATTCCACCAAAAAACTACTAGAACTGATCCAGGAATACAGCAAAGTCTCTCATCAACCTTCTGTTGAATATTTCCAATGAGTAAGAGTCTTGAACTGGAGGATGTGAGCATTTCTATGGTGGATAAAGGGTATGTGGGACTTTTCTGCACTATTTTAGCAACTTCTTATGAGTCTAGAATTATTTCAAAATAAAATGCTCAGAAAAAAAGGGAAAAAGGAAAAATGTGCATAGAATTTGACTCAGAAATCCCACTTTTAAGAATGTGTCTTACAGAGGGGCGCCTGGGTGGCTCAGTCGGCTGAGCATCTGATTTTGGCTCGGGTCATGATCCCTCGGCTCGTGAGTTTGAGACCCCGTCGGGTTCTGTGCTGACAGCTTGGAGACTGGAGCCCGCTTCAGATTCTGTGTCTCCCTCTCTCTCTGCCCCTCCCCTGCTCGTGCTCTGTCTTTCTCTCTCTCTCTCTCTCTCTCTCTCTCTCTCAAAAATAAATAAACATTAAAAAATTAAAAAAAAAAAGAATGTGTCCTATAGAAATAATAGCATAAGTGTGTGAAGATGTCAGACATTAATTGCAGCATTGTCTTATAAAAAGAAAATTGCAACCAACCTGTTTATGAAAAGGGAGTTGTTAAAGAATATGGTGTATCTGTATAAAGAATATTACAAAGCCATTAAAAATAATAAGATAGATGTATATATACACCTAACTATAATAAATTATTACAGTAGCCAATATTTACTGAGGGCTTTCTATGTGCCAAGCATAGTGGTTAGTAGTTTCCATGCATTAAACTCCTTTAATCTCATAAAAATTGTGCGAGGTACTATTATTATCCCATTGCATAGATATGGAAACTGAGGCACAGCTGAGTACAGTAACTTATCCCAAACCACATGATTAAGAAGTCGTGGAGCCAGGACTCCAGCCCAGAACTCAAGCTCTCAACCTCTATGTGATATATTCTACAATATATTGTGACAAAAGCAAGTTACAGCCCAGTGTATAAAATAGTACCATCTGCTTTTGACAAAAACTCAAAGTACATGAACTTATACAGAGCTACATCTGCATAAGCCTAGAAAAAAATTAGTTCTGGCATTTAATAAACTCTGACTACCAATCAGTTCCACGGAGACTGAAGGGTGGGAGAGACTAAAGGGAGTTTTATCTCTTTATAATTCAAAGGACAGTAGGACAGTGGGTAATTTTGATTTGTTGTGGTTTGGGTATTTTTCAAGCAAAAGTTTTATAAATAGTAACGTGTTGCAAAATATCTCCGTATGTGGAACACTATGTCACAGTAAAAATGAATTAGAGACATACACACAATGTGGAAAGAGGCAAAATATGTGATGTTAACTGAAAAAACCAAAAGGTTATGCAAGCAAAGGCTTAGATGACTATATATAAAACTGTATATATTTGTGTATATCCGAACACCTGCTGGGGGAAGGGACTAGAACAACAATATGCTGATAAATGATGAACAACAGACTCTCCAGAGGGGTTGGGGGAAGCCCTGACTTGTGGCATTTTGTCAATTTCCTTGGTGTAACTATTCCCGCCCGTGGTTGATTTCAAGCCACTAACATGACTCCTCATTGAATATAAGGTTGTGAAGAGAGTTCAGTAGCAGCCCATTTCTGCCTTGCGGGTATGGTAGCCAAGCACACGGGTAGTAAAGTGCAGTATAATACTTTGAAAGTAATAAGTTTTGGGGCGTCTGGGTGGCTCTGTAGGTTAAAGTTAAGCGTCCGATTCATGGTTTCCACTCAGGTCATGATCTTGCCGCTCTTGAATTCAAGCCCCAGGTTGGGCTCTGCACTCTCAGCTGGGGATTCTCTCTTCTTGGGATTCTCTCTCTCCACCTCTCTCTCTGCCCCTCCCCTGCTGGAGCTTGTTCACGCTCGCTCTCTCTCTCTCAAAATAAATAAACACACAAAAAAGAAAGTGATGAGTTTTGGATATGTATTACCTTGTTTTAATGGAATTGACTTAACTGCAAGCTTCTAAAATTTCATATTTGATAATGCCTGTGATCACTGCCTCACCACATTCCTGAGAACTTCACAATCAGGTCTCTTGCAAACGCCAGGGCAAACCACGTCCAGCCTGCTGGCACGTAACGGGAAATTTTCACTCTCCTTATTACATATGCCTGTAACGCTTTCCGTTTTGTCAGTAAACTGATTGCCGAGTTTTCCTAATTACAAATAATAAGACTTTGATGACTTAAGAAAATTTTTTGTGTGTGTGTTTACTTATTTTGAGAGAGAAAGAGAGTCAGAGTATGAGTGGGGGAGGGGCAGAGAGAGAGAGGGAGACACAGAATCGGAAACAGGCTCCAGGCTCTGAACTGTTGGCACAGAGCCCGACGTGGGGCTCGAACTCACGAACCGTGAGATCGTGACCTGAGCTGAAGTCGGACACTTAACCGACTGGGCTACCCAGGTGCCCCGCTGATGACTTTTTAAAAAATGAATCAAGGTCCATGGGTAAATGGGTTCAGGTCCTGGACAGATGGCCCCACGCACACAAAAATAGACCTATGTGAAACTAGCCATCCTGATGATAATAAAATGAATGGAATCTGACAGATACTCTATCAGTACCCACGTCACTCCCAGCTCTTGGGAAAAAAAAAAAAGAATATGTTGAGGACGTCTGATGCTGGCAGCTTTGGGGTCGGGGGGGGGCAGTTTATTCTGCTACATATACACTTCTCAAAACCCATAGAAATGCTCACATCCTCCAGTTCAAGACTCCTACTCACTGGAAATATGCAACAGAAGGAAAAAAATGTTGATGAGAGTAAAAAGAGATTCATCACAGTAGAATCCATAATAGCAGAACACTAGAAATAGCCTGAATAACAAAAATTTAAAAAAATAAATGAAATAAAAATAAATTTAAAAAACTTTTTAATGTTTTAATTTTTATGTTGAGAGAGAAAGAGAGGCAGTGAGCAGGGGAGGGGCAGAGAGAGAGAGAGAGAGACAGAAGCCTCAGCAGGCTCCAGGCTGAGCTGTCAGCACAGAGCCTGACGCAGGGGTCTTGAACGTACAAGCTGTGAGATCATGACCTAAGCCAAAGTCGGACGCTTAACTGACTGAGCCACCCAGGTGCCCCGAAATAAAATAAATTAAAAAAAAATCATTTAATGGGAATGCAAGCTGGTGCAGCCACTCTGGAAAACAGTATGGAGGTTTCTCAAAAAATTAAAAATAGAACTACTTTACGACCCAGCAATTGCACTACTAGGCATTTATCCACGGGATACAGGTGTGCTGTTTTGAAGGGACACATGCACCCCCATGTTTATAGCAGCACTAGCAACAATAGCCAAAGTATGGAAAGAGCCCAAATGTCCATCGATGAATGAATGGATAAAGAAGATGTGGTATATATATACAATGGAATATTACTCGACAAGGAAAAAGAATGAAATCTTGCCATTTGCAACTACATATATGGAACTGGAGGGTATTACGCTAAGTGAAATTAGTCAGAGAAAGACAAATATCATATGATTTCACTCATGTGAGGACTTTAAGAGACAAAACGGATGAACATAAGGGAAGGGAAACAAAAATAATATAAAAACAGGGAGGGGGACAAAACAGAAGAGACTCATAAATATGGAGAACAAACTGAGGGTTACAGGAGGGGTTGTGGGAGGGGGGAGGGGCTAAATGGGTAAGGGGCACTAAGGAATCTACTCCTGAAATCATTGTTGCACTATATGCTAACTAATTTGGATGTCAATTTATAAAAAAAAGGGGCGCCTGGGTGGCTCAGTCGGTTGAGCATCTGACTTCGGCTCAGGTCATGATCTCGGGGTTCGTGAGTTCAAGCCCCGCGTCAGGCTCTGTGCTGACAGCTCAGAGCCTGGAGCCTGTTTCAGATTCTGTGTCTTCCTCTCTCTTTTCCCCTCCCCCGCTCATGCCCTCTCTCTCTCTGTCAAAAATAAATGAACATTAAAAAAATAATAAAATAATAATAAAAAATAAAGCAAGTTAAAATAAAAATTTTTTTAAAAATCATTTAATACATTCTGGAACACGATCTGTTGAGAAGAATGAAATATGTTGCTGCATTTAAACATGATAAATGTTACACTGGATGGATCACAACAGCAAGAATCCCAGAAGCCTCAAGTTGGAAACAATGTAAATGCCCTCCGACTGATACAGATACTGTTCCTTCCACATCCAATGTCCAGCACCAGAAAGTTGATAGATCTAGGAAGCACATGGGTGGTTGCCACGGGGCTGGGTGTGGGAGTGGAGATGTACTCCACAGAATGCGGCCGTGCAGAGAGGACTCCTTGGGGTGATGGAAAGTTCTAGCATTAGGGTGATGGTTGTACAACTCAGTAAATCTAAAAATCGTTGCATCACACTTAAAACAGGTGAAATGGTATGTCAATTACACCTCAATAAAGTTGTTTTAAAAAAAAAGATTCAATGGAAATAAAAGATTGGTTATGGCAAAATGTTGAGAAAAAATTATAAAACTGTACATACTTAAGTTGCAGTGACATATATTTTTGAGAGAGAGAGAGAGAGAGAGAGAGAGAGAGAGTGCAAGTGAAGGAGGGGCAGAGGGAGAAAGAGAGAATCTTAAGCAGGCTCCATGCTCAATGCAGAGCCTGACTCGGGGCTCGATCCCACAACCCTGGGATCATGACCTGAGTCAAAATCGAGAGTCGGTTGCTCAACAGACTGAGCCACCCAGAAGCTCCATAATGATAAAATAATTTTAACATCTTTATTGAGATACAATTCACGAGCATGAAATTCCCCCATCCCATGTATGACGGTACAATTCGTTGGTCTTTGTGTGGTCACAGAGCTGTGACACCATCACCACAGTCTACATTCAGAGTGTTTTCAAAACCTCAAAAAGCTGGCATTCCCTCCCCCTTTCTCTCCTTGTCGTTTAAACCATTTGGAGGCGTGTAATTCATTGGCATCTAACACATTCGCAATGCTGTGCAACCGTCACCCCTATCTGATTCCGGAACATTTCCATCACCCCCAAAAGGAACCCCCGTCCTCATGAGCAATCACTTCCCATTCCTCCCTCCCCAACCAGCAACAACTAATCTGTTTTGTCTCTCTGTAGATCTGCCTGTTCTGGACATTTTGTATAAACAAATCATACTGACTGTGGGCTTTTGTGACTGGCTTCTTTGATTTGCTATAATGTCTCAAGCTCCAGCCTCAGGCCGACCTTGCTGTTCTGTAAACACACCAGCCTCCCTCCCCTGTCCCTGCCCTTTGCACACTTCTTTCTTCACGCCCTTTGTGTCTTGGCCGAAGCATCCCCAGCTGGGAGAAATGCTTTACCTAACTGTCCTAAGTCGGTCACTTGGACTGCTGCTCAGACATCTTGTTGCCCTGATTACCATGCATAACTCTATTTCGCCTTCCCAAATGCCTGAGTCTGACTCGGGCCAGTGTTAAGGTAAGGTGAGCGAGGCACTCATTTTGGGTGCCAAATTTAAGGAGGTGCCAAATTACCGAGCTTCCATTTTGCCCTTGGCTCCCATATGGCTTGGCACAGTGCTCTTGCCAATCCTGTCTTTAAGACAGCTTGATATTTATTCATGGTGGATTTTTTTTTTGCATTAATTTTGATTTTTAAAAATATTCCATTGAAATCTTATTTATCTTAAAAAATTTTTGTTTTATCCTTATTTATTTTTGAGAGAGAGACAGAGCGTGAGCAGGGGAGGGGCTGAGAGAGAGGGAGACACAGAATCCGAAGCAGGCTCCAGGCTCTGAGCCATCAGCACAGAGCCTGAGGTGGGGCTCGAACCCACAAACCGCGAGATCGTGACCTGAGCCGAAGTTGGATGTTCAAACCAACTGAGCCACACAGGCGCCCCGAAACCTTATCTATCTTGATGACGAAGTTGACAAAGCCCACTTTCCAGGCCTCACCTGTGTGTCCCATGTGCATATGGATCACCTGATGTTCTTCTGTGTCCCACACAGCCACGGTGCCATCCTGGGTGCCGACAACCAGCAGCTTCTCTTCCACGCTCCACGCCATGGCCGTGATGCCTGCAGCCACACAGAGACAACAGCAAGCAACCACGTCAGCTCCCGTGTCTGAGCCCTCAGCCATGGGGCCCTCTAATGGGCCCGCGCTTCACAGATAGGGAAACTGAGGCACAGATTCAGCCCCTTGTCCAGAGCCACACACCTAGAAAGTTCCAGCACTGTCAGACGTCAGATTCAGATCTCGACTGCAATGTTCATGTTGCTCTTAGGGACGACGCTAGGTCCTAGGTGTCTCCCAAGCTCAGCGGTTCTCACGCAGGGGCGATTCCTTTCCCCGCTCAGTGCCTCAGTTTCCCATATATAAAATAGGGGAAAGTTGAAATCAGAGCCAGTCCAAGTCTGAGAGGACTGGATTTTGTTCCCACCTCACTGGGACAGGGAGTACGGACATGGGATTTGTTTTTCTTTCCTTTTCTCTTTTCTTTCCTTTCCTTTTCTTTCTTTCTCTGGTCATTCACTGTGTGACCCTGGAAATGTGGGCTCAAACTTCTCATTTAGCAAATGAAAAAACTGAAGCCCAGAGTGGGTAGAAACTTTCCGAGCTTTGACATAACTAGGGCTCCTGCAGAGGCACAGTGGGTCTGGAACACAAAACGTCTCCTTACCCTGGGGGGGCCAAAAACAAAAACTTCTCTGTGACTGCCACTTCCTAATCAGTCACTGCACTGTCTGTGATTTGTCCCCCATAGCCATCCGGTCAGACTTCTTTTTGTAACAAAGCCCACAGCCCACAGGTGTTAGCTGAGTGCACATTCACCGGGACAAAGGTCATATTTCCCAAGCTCCCTTGCAGCAGCAGATGGCCAAGATCTTACCAAGGAGACACTTCTCACAGACCCGATAAATTCTGCTTCTAGACCACTCCCTCAAAGGGAAGGGGTCTGCCATCCACCTCCCCTTCCCACTTCCTACTGGCCGAAAGGCCATCCTATTGGTCGGGGCTGGAACGGCCACTGTTAAGCCGTCAAATGTTAGTTTGACATTGAAAATGGCAGAGCAACAAGACTGAGTCTAGGTCCCTGATGCGAGAAGTAAGGGAGATGATTCATTTTCAGAAATACCAAATAAAAGCTGTGCTGTCTAATCGACAGTAGTTTTACAACCTATTGGAAATATGTCCGAACCCCCTCCCCCACAATGGAGTCCCAAACCCTTAGACACTTCACTTCCAGGTTCCTCGTCCCCTCTGAGTTTCACGGGCTTATTTTTCGCGGGCTTTGCAATGAGCATGCGCCAAAGGACTGAAGTCTCCGTGTCATCTCCGGGAATGTACATGCGTTCCAATCAGACTTTTTGCCTTACGTGGACATAGGCGACTACCAGTAAGGCTGCAACCTCTGCAGTACTCAGCCAATGAGGAACCAGGGGAGGGACTTGCCTCTGTAGTGCTCAGCCAATGAGGGGAGGAACTTGCCTCTGTAGTGCTCAGCCAGTGAGGAACGAGGGGAGGGACTTGCCTCTGTAGTGCTCAGCCAGTGAGGAACCAGGGGAGGGACTTGCCTCTGTAGTGCTCAGCCAGTGAGGAATGAGGGGAGGGACTTGCCTCTGTAGTGCTCAGCCAGTGAGGAACCAGGGGAGGGACTTGCCTCTGTAGTGCTCAGCCAGTGAAGAACCAGGGGAGGGACTTGCCTCTGTAGTGCTCAGCCAGTGAGGAACCAGGGGAGGGACTTGCCTCTGTAGTGCTCAGCCAATGAGGAACTAGGGGAGGGACTTACAGGCTAGGCAATAAATTGCCTGCTGTAACTGCCCCAACTGTGCCTGTCCATCAGACACCTGTTCTTGGTTGCTTAAACCCTAGCTTCCCTGTGCTCTGAGTCCGTGTCCCTCCTTTTATTGGGGCAGTGGGCTTATTTCTAACACCTGACACCTTGGAGACACAGTGTTACCTCTACTTATGCCTGGACTGTTGTGTGGGAGTGGGAGGAAATGAACTGCTTTTTTATTTAAACCACTGCTATTTTGTCCCTTGTTACAGCCATTTGATCTTGTAACCTAATAAAGATAGTCTTCTCCATCAAATCAGATTCCCTTCTGAACACAGCATTCTAGCGGCTGTCCCTAAATCAGTTCCTCCATGTATGGTACTTCGTCTCTTAGAACTTCTGTTTTGGAAGCACTATGCCTTGGGAGTGTAGCTCTCCCCACAGAAATGGCCCGACTTGCAATAACTGACATTCGAGCCACAACTTAATTGTATTTGCTGGCCTTTCAATAATGCAAGAAGTTATGGGTGGGCAGATAAAGGGGTGGAGGAATGGAAGTAGACTGGGGCATGAGCGGATAGCTAGATGGCTGGCTGGATAAGTGGGTGAGTGGATGGGTGGATGTTAGATGAGTAGATAGATGAATCAACCGATAGATGGGTGGGCGGGTTGATGAATGGCTGGGTGCACAGATGGGTGGTGGGGTAAGTGAGTGAATGGAAGATGTTCAGAGTGAAATGGAAAGATGAGTGGTGTGGACAGAGGGCTGAAAGATAGCTAATGGACTGACAGGTGGAGGGAAGGAAGAAAGGAAGGAAGGAGGGGAAGGAAGGAAGGAAGGAAGGAAGGAAGGAAGGAAGGAAGTGTGGATGGATGGATGGATGGATGGACAGACAGAAAGAAGGAGGGAAGCAAGGGATAACACATGAATAGAGAGAACTAAGTCCTCTAGTTTCTCTGACATTTTGGTGTCCCAGGAGAATCCATGAGTTCCAGCAGCCTCTCAGGGACCAGTCGGACACAATCCCTAGCTTTTGGACTTACCAGCACGAGCCAGTAAATCCCAGAAACTATCTGTAAGATGGGCACTCGATTCTTAGAGGCAGCCAGCACCTCCTTGCTCTGGGCTCATTAGTGGTATTTACACTAGTAATCTACAGTCCCTGGGAGGCAGAGAGAGTGGAGTCAGCATGAGACAGCAAGGGCTTGCCCTGATGGCACCCCGGGGGCCTCCCTATACTGACAGAGGAGAGCCCCAGGGAGCAGCCAGAAACACCTGCCGTCCGCTGCCCTCAGGCATGAGGGGGCCTGGCAGGATTTTTGCAGAGTCGCAGAGACTGACCCTTGTGACAGCCGGTGAGGGTTGCCCGGAGGGGTCCTCCCGGGGGCTGGAGGAATCCCGTGAGGGGTACCAGCACAGGATGTGGGCACATCCGGAACCAGTTCTGGGCCTGTTGGCACAGCTGTCCCACCAGCGCCGGATGTGAGGTCGTGAAGAAATGGAGTCTGGCCAGGAGTTCTGTATATAGGATGCTCCTCTCTGCAACAAAGGGGACTCACGTTAAGGGGAAGGGCCATCTTCTCCTGCCTCTGTCTCTCTCCCCAAACACTCACCCCTACTTCCAGGGCCCCAGGTGGTTCTTAGCCTGGGGGGGGGGGGCCTTTGGCCTGGACTGGCCTTCCCCCTTTCTCATACTAATCACCTCCTAATTTTAGCTAAAGGGCCACTTCTTTAAAAAGCCGTTTCCAGCCCAACCCACTAATCCACCTGCCCCACCCCCCAGCTCAGCACAGCTACAATTAACCTTTCTTCGTGGCCCCGCCTCTCCTCACTACCCTAGAGCTTGAGTTTCCTGAAACAGGAATGAGGTCTGTCTCGTTCATGCTCCGTTCTTGGCACCTAGAACATCACAGACACCCGATAAGTTGTAGAGGCCGCTTTTAGGCAGCAAGCTCGAGCAGTGAAATGTAGAGCAAGGCTAAAGGGCCCACAGCCACCACGAAGCTGAATCCAGACAGGCCCATCAAGGCTGCTTCCGTTTGATAAGGACATTTGGGATTGCCTTTGGAGCCCATCTGGATAATCCAGGATAAACTCTCCATCTCAAGTTCCTTAATTTAGTCACATCAGTTTGCCGCATAAGACAAGAGTCACAGGTTCCAAGGATTAGGAAGCGAATATATCTGTGGAGAGGGCAGTGCTTTCTGCCTATCCCAACAGACATACCATCATTATTATCCCAAGTTCATAAAGGGGGAAATTGAGGCTCAGAGAGGTTAAGCAACTTGTACAAGGTCACACAGCCAGTAGGAGGTGGGAATCTGACCCAAAAAGTTTTATTCCAACCTTGAGTGAAGACCAGGGACGCTGAAGGCAAGCAGTTCATTGTCTCTGCTGTTGGCTTGTCCCAACTGTGGGGTTTGGGGCAATGGTGACAAAGCTTTGTGCCTTGGTTTGCTGACAGGTGGAATGAGGCAAGGTCAGGACCAGGGTCAAGTGCCCCACTCACCATGGGTGCAAGATGTAAGGTGGCACCAAGAAACACAACCATCAAGATAAATACTATTTCCATGCAATATTTTTAAAAAATCAAAATTAATGCCCCCCCCCAAAACCCATGATGAACAAAATGTCAGCTTTTAAAATAAAAATAGAGTCAGAAACGCCATCACACCCAATCATCCTGGAGCCTAAGGCAATAGGAGAAATTGGGAATGCTGGCGGGCTTTGGAGGAGGCTCCAAGTCCTGGAATGTGCTGGAGCTCAAGGTTGGCCGGCTGCGCCCTCTGGTGGTGACATTCATTCCTACACCCGCAGGTGCCGGGCCGGCCACAGGTTGTTAATCAAGGATTCCTGCAAAGAACATGCTGTGATTTGGGCTTTTAAATCTTCCCTCAAACTGGGCAGTTGTTCCCAAGGCTGTTTTTCCTGGCAACTCACTCCCTGTGAGGTTTACAACTGGTGAGCAAAAATGCACAAGAAAGGCATAAGCTGATGGTGGGCACCGGCCTCTTCCACTTGGGTGGCATCTTAGACATGCTTTAGTCCAATCCCACATTTTGCAGATGATGGAAACTGAGGCTCTGTGCAGAAATGGCTCATCCAAGGCCATTCACATCAACAAGGTTGGTGCTGTCATGACAGTAACGGGCCCCTTGGATGGCCCCATGGGGACAGCCGTAGGTAGGAGGGTCGACCAGCATCCCCATTTCGCAGATGGAAAGACTGAGGACAGCAAGGCGGGGTGGGGTGGGGAGCATCAGGGACTTGCAAGGTCACACTACCAGTAAGTGGCAAGGCCCAGATTTGAATTAACACAGTGGGGCTCAAAATCCGTGTTCTTGGCCAGGACTGGTCTATGTGGTAGGGCTGGCAATTTGGCACACGGGTGATGCAAAAGAAAACCAACAGAAATAATAATTACGAGCCAAGGCAGGGGCACCTGGGTGGCTCAGTGGGTTGAGCATACGGCTTGATTTCGGCTCAGATCATGACCCCAGAGTCATGTATTGAACCCCACGTCGGGCTCCGTGCTGGGCGTAGAGCCTGCTAGGGGTTCTCTCTCTCCTTCTGCCCCTCCCCACCTCGTGCATGCGTGTCTCTCTCTTTCTCTCTCTCTCCCTAATAAAAATTAAAAAAAAAAAAAAAGCGCTGAGACAGATGGAAAAAGGGTGTAGTGGTGAAGAATGCAGGGGCTGGAGGGTGTCCAGGCTCAGTGGGGGCTGGACAGGCTTCTCCCAGGAGGGGCATTTGGTTAAGCTCCAAGGGAGCCACAGAAGGGATATAGGGACTTAAGCACCTTCATAAAACTCCTTATAAAACCCTCACATCAAAACCAGGTGGGGATTGTACGATAACAACCACCCAGGCCACCTCACGCTCATCAGGATGACTATCAGTGTTTTAAAAACCAGAAAACGACGAAGGCTGGTGAGGACAGAGAGAAATCGGAGCCCCCGTGCGCTGCTTGCTGGCGGGAACGTAAAACGGTGCAGCCGCCGTATGGTGGTTTCTCGAAAAAATGAACACCGAATTACGATCTGATCCGACAATTGTACTTCTGGGTGTCTACTCCAGAGAGTTTTTTAAAGCAGGGTCTTGAAAAGATAGTTGTATACCTGTGTTCCCAGCAGCACTCGTCACAACGGGCACTAAGTAGAAACGACCCAAGTGTCCATCAGTGGAGGAATGGAGAAACGAAATGAGGTCCATCGGCCCAACGCAATGCTTTCCTGCCTTTTAAAGATGGAGATTCTGATGCCTGCTACAACGTGGACGAACGCTGAGGCAATCACGCCGAGTGAAAGAAGCCAGACACGGAAGGGCCAAGGCTGTCTGAGGCCACTTGGATGAGGTCCCTACGGTAGTCAGATTCACAGAGAGTAGATGGTGGGTGCCCGGGGCTGGGGGAAGGGAATGAGGAGTTTGTGTTTGATGGGGACACAGGTTCAGTTTTGCGAGATGAACTGGTTCTGGAGATGGGTGGGAAAGTGCCTGATGTCACTGAGCCGTGCGCTTAAAACGCCGACTTTGAACCCCGGTTAGGCAAAATGTCATCCCCTAGGACAAAAATTGCCCCCTTCTTTCTTTTTTTTTTTTTTAATTTTTAATGTCTATTTATTTTTGAGAGAGAGAGAGAGTGAGCAGGAGAGGGGCAGAGAGAGAGGGAGACCCAGAATCCGAAGCAGGCTCCAGGCTGCGAGCTGTCAGCACAGAGCCCGATGTGGGGCTCGAACCCACGAACCGTGAGATCATGACCTGAGCCGAAGTGGGACGCTTCACCGACTGAGCCACCCAGGCGCCCCACTCCTTTCTCTTGAGTAGACTTGAGTTACAAAAAGTCATGTTCAACTACTATCATTGTTTCAAATGTTATCAATAAAAAAAATTGGGGGAACGTGTTTTCTCTCTTATTATATTAATATTGACACAATTTCCTCGATTTTTGCCTGACATTTTTCCTATCTGGCCCTTTTTCTAGAAAACGCTTCACTCCAAAGCTCTTCCAGCTTCCATTCTAAATTCTAGAAACCCCACAGGTGTAGACAGGAAAGGTGTGCCGGCTAATGAAAATCCAGCTGGGGTCTTGGTGAGGAGAATGATCTTCTAGAAGTCAGTGCAGAGTGAAGCCCCCCCCCCCCCCCCCCCCCCCCCCCCGCCAGGCCGACTCACCCATGCCTCGGAGCTCCAGGGCCGGGCGGCACAGCTGGAGGGCTTCCCGGACCAGGCCGACCTCCGGACAGTCCAGGTAAGGGGCATACAGGTCAAAGTCGTCCAACAGGCTCTCGATGCCTCCAGAGATGCCGCGGCAGGAAATCCAGTTCATGCTGCCTGTGGGCAGGGAGGGGGGAGGGGGTATTGTAGGGGCACATGTTTCCTTCTAGTTCATACTTGGAGGCTGGTTCTCACCTCTCCATTTCTCTGGGGGTTCACGGCCTCGACACTGCTGAGGTTTGGGGCCGCGTCATTCTCTGCGGTGGGGCCGTGCACTGTGCGGGACCGACCAGCACCCCTGGCCTCCACCCACCGGATGCCATAGCACCTCCCAGGGGGTGATCATCAAAAACACGAACGTTGCCAAAAGTCTCCTGGGTGCAGAATCACCCCTGGTTGAGACTCACGGGGATGAACAGAAGGATAGAGAGACAAATAGAAAGGTGGATGGGTAGAGGGGTGATAGGTAGCTAAATACAAAGATTATCATATCATATCTGTCATATGATATGATAGACGGACAGACAGGGTCTCATTCTAAGGCCACATTTCTCACGTCTGCCCTATCGGCTGGGACTAGATGCCAGTAGCACTCCCTTCCCTGAGCTGTGACAACCAAAACGTCCCCGGACATTGCCACGTGTCCCCTGCTGGTGGTGGGGGGGCACAGAATGACCCCTGGTGAGAACCACTGTCTTAAGCGGAGTCGAGGATTCTGACGTACGCGGGGAGCACAGCGGGAGGTTGGGACCCACTGAGTCCCCTCCGAAACGGGTGCGACCCTCACCCAGAACCTCCTGCTTCAGCGTTTCAAGGCGGCCTGAGTGGACCAGGTGATGAGGCATCTCCTTCAGCTTCCGCACATTTGCGACCGTGTCTGAGAACCACAGGGGCTGAGGGGCCACCTGCAGAGGAGGAGGGGGCTGACAACCAGGCCGCTATGACCCAAGCTCATTCGTTCGCTCCACAGACGTGGGCCAAGCCACGCACAGGTGACACTGGAGGGGACGGGGACACAATTCCAGACAGAGTCCCACACCCACCACAGGCAGGGCCAGGGCAGAGGGAGGAACTCGGGGCTCAGGGAATCCAAGGGGCATCGGAGCTGGGCCTCAGAGGTTAAGTAGGAGTCTGTGTGGTGAACCATATCAGAAAACGATGGTGTTCCAGGGCAAGGGAATGGCATGTGCAAAGGCCCAGAGGCGGGAGATGCCAGGAGTTCAGGGCCTTTCTCATATGCTCCTGAATATTGTGATTCTTTTCCACCCCGCTCTGGAATGTTGGGGCATGGAATGGGGGACATATTCCTCATCTGCTGTTCCCCCCAGTCATGCTCAGAGGCTGAGGGGACATCCTGCCTTCTGTGGGGGAGGGAAAGGAAGAAGGTCAGGATGGCATTCTGGGTGGAAAAGAAGGAAGGAAGGAGCGGGTGGTCCTCGCCAGGCAGCCTTGACCTTGCCTGCACGGCAGGGCGGAGACTGCAGGTAGAGAGCAGGGACCCCAGGCAGACACCTCACCATGCGGTCCAGGTTCAGGGGCTTCCCCACGAGCGGCAGGGTGATGAGCTTCTTGGTGCCCTGGCTCCAGGCCCCTGAGAAGAAGTCAGCCAAGACCCCGTGCCTCTTGGCTCTCTCGACCCCGGACAGGTAGCGTTCTTGGACCACCTCGGCCAGCTGCCTGCAGAGAGGGGACACGGGCTCTTGGGCCTGGGCGATTGGTGAGCTCAGAGGGGGGCCACCCGCCTTCCAGGAGGCTGTTCCCAAGTGCGGGTCCCTCCTGAGCCCCTGCCCGATGCTCACTGCCTCCGCTGACCACCCGTCCTATTGGTTACCTAACTATCTATAAATTGGCCCATCTTTCTTCTTTCCCCTTTAATGAAGTTACTTGGAAAAGGAACATTTGGGTTTCTCAATAGGTTAAACATAAAACAAGGTACTGTCTGACCCAGAACTCCACTCCCAGGTATAGACCAAGAGAATTAAAAAATAGGTGTTCAGGGGCGCCCGCGTGGCTCAGTCGGTTAGGTGTCGGGCTCTTGATCTCAGCTCAGGTCTTGATCTCAGGGTCACGAGTTCAAGCCCCGAGCTGGGCCCCACGCTTGGTGTGGAGCCTACTTAAAAACAAAACGAAGCAAAAGCAGGTATTCAAACAAACACTTGTGCACACATGTTCACGGCAGCACTGATCACAGTCCCAAGAAACAACCCAAGTGTCCATCAATGGACACACAGATAAACAAAATGTGGTCCATCCATGCAATGGGTTATTTCTCAGCTGTGAAAAGGAATGAAGCCCCGATTCACACTACAACACGGATGAGCCTGCGAACCTTTATGCTGAGGAAAGAAGCCAGACACAAAAGGCTGGGCCTCAGAGGTTAAGTAGGAGTCTGTGTGGTGAACCGAATCAGAAAACGACAGTATTCCAGGGCAAGAGAATGGCATGTGCAAAGGCCCGGTGGCGGGAGAGGCTAGGAGTTCAGGGCCATTCTCATATGCTCCTGAATATTGTGTTCTTTTCTCCCCCCACTCTGGAATGTTGGGGGTGGGGGGCATATTCCTCATCTGCTGTCCCCCCCACCCCCAGTCATGCTCAGAGGCTGAGGGGACATCCCGCCTTCTGTATACATGTTGTCTGATCCCACGTATATGAAATGTCCAGATCAGGCAAATCCATGGAGACAGAAGGCAGATTAGCAGGTTCTAGGAGCTGGGGGAGTAGGGAGTGACTGCTGATGGGAACGAGGTGTCCTTTGGGGGGCGGATGGAATTGTTCTGGAACTGTTTAGAGAGGCTGGTTACCCAACATTGTGGATGCACTAAATGTTACTGAATTTGTACCCTTGAAAATGGTGAATTTTGTGTTATGTGACCTGATCCTCAGTTTCAAAAACAACTTAGTTGTGTCCGAGTCGGTGATGTGGAAACCCTTGAATGCTGCGCTGGTTCGCTGGGACCGGGGTTAGAAGAAGGATCTGGAACAAGGAGGCACCCGAGGCGCGAGTCCTCGCTCTCGGGCACCCAGAGAGCGCTACTGCCATGCTAGACCCACCTGTGGGCAATGGCCAGGAGCGTGAAGCCGTCCACGGGCCGCCGGGCCAAGCAGTGGCCCAGATCCCGGCGAAGCCTCACCCAGAGCAGCGGTGGAAAACGCAGCAGCTCCTTGCTGGGCGGGGTCCAGTCCCGGTAGACCACCTGCAGGACCTCGTCATCCAAGGACAGGACGTCCTTCAGCTCTGCCTCTGAGAGCCCATGCCTGCCGGGAGGAGGGACGGGCACTGGAACATGCTGTCTCCTGTGGCTGGGGGACACAGCAGCCCAGAGAGGGAGAGAGACGTGGCCAGCTGTCTGCACAACATCCTGCCCGTCCCCAAAAGGTTCGCTCTGAGGGACGGCATTTGGATGGTGCCTAGCAGGTACCGGTGCCCGGGTACAGCCGTGCCCATCGCAGAAGACCTTCCTGACCTTTCCTTCTGCACACACACCTAACAGAGCCACGGACCAGGCTCTCCCCAGCCTCAGATGAGTCAGGCAGCATAGGGAGGGAGACAACAGGTGATTTAGAAAGGCAACGCAGGCACCACATGTGCCCACGCCAGCCTTGCCTGTGTTTCCTGGCCCGAGAAAGGACAGAGCGAGAGGAAGGAAGCGGCCCTAAAGGGGGTGGGTGATGAAGTTTTTGTGCTGGACCCGAAGGACTTCCCGACGCCCGAGAGCATCAGGCCGGAAGAGTTGGAGACTGGCCTGCACGCTTCTTCTGGGAGGGCAACAGGGTTCCCCTCAGAGCAGGGGAAAGAGGCAGGCTGGCTTCTGGGTGCACCTTGTGGGGTACACACACCTCGTGTGTGAGTGCGGGTTTCGTTCTCTGATGTGGATCGGAAGTCTTCCTGGCTCTCTCTTTTTTTTTTTTTAATTTTTGTAATGTTTATTTTTATTTTTGAGAGAGACAGACAGAGCACGAGTGGGGGAGGGACAGAGAGAGAGAGGGAGACACAGAATCCCAAGCAGGCTCCAGGCTCTGAGCCGTCAGCACAGAGCCCGACGCGGGGCTCGAACTCATGAACCGTGAGACCATCACCTGAGCCGAAGTCGCATGCTCAACCGACTGAGCCCCCCAGGCGCCCCGAAGCCTTCCTTTCGATCAGAACCCCTGCCACATTCTTCATATGTATAGACACCTGCTCACGTAGCGTTCTCTAGTATACGACAAGGTGAGGCGTCCCCTGGGCTCTCTTCTGCGAGCACAATCATCTTTGAGGATCACAGCTGGAATGTCCCTGGGGCTCGACTCCACACTCCCCCTGCAGGTGAAGCCATGCCCCCCCCCCCCAACCTACTTTCTTGTCTTGACAGTTTTCTCCAAACCAGAATTCCTGGGAGCCACACCCGGGGTGGGGTGGGGGAGGGGCTGTCCGCTTGATAGCACCCCTCCTGTGGCTCCTCCTGAAAACCCCCTCCTTCAGGGTAGAAGCTTCTTTCCCATTCTTTGACACACCCTCAGTACAAATCAAGCTTGGGTCCCCTCCTTTCAGCCTCGAGTTGGATGGCTCGTCTTCTCATTCCCAGAGCCAGGTGGGAAATAACAGGAAAAGAGCACAGAGAGGTTGGGTAACACCGATTGCCAGGAAGAGAATAGCGCAACCCATGTCACATGAAATAGAGCAGTAAGTGGGGTCGGGGAGCAGGCGGGTCGCTCTGAGAAGGCACCACTGGAGCTGGGGTCAGGTGGCAGGGAAGGGGCCGGCGTGAGATCTGGGGCAGGGGGGGTGGAAGGCAGCCAGATCCAGCAGGCCTTGGCAAGGAGTTTGGATACTTTCCTCAAAGCCAGGGGAAGTCCTTGGAAGAGTTAATCGGGGCAGAAACGGAATCAGATTTATGGTTTTCAAATCTCACTCCAGACAGGTGTTCAAACCACAACTTGCACACGCTTGTTCAGATCAGCCTGGTTCACGACAGCCAGAAGGCAGAAACGGTCCAGATATCCTTGAACGGACGAGCGGATGAACAAAATGTGGTTGCTGTGGACGGGGGATGTGTCTCTAGGGCAAATCCATACGTTGAGGTCCTAATCCCCCAAGGTGACGGTATTAGGGAGCAGGGCATGTGGGAGGTGATTGGGTCATGAACGTGGAACCCCATGAATGGGGTTAATGCTCCCGAGAGCTCCCTTATCCCTTGCCATGTGAGGACACAGCCAGAAGATGAACCAGGGAGAGAGCTCTCAGCAGACACCGTATCTGTCGGCACCTTAACCTTGGACTCTCCAGCCTCCAGAACTGTAAGAAATAAATTTAGAAGCTCCTCCCAAACTCTAGGGGCGCCTGGGTGGCTCAGTCAGTTGAGCGTTCGACCCTTGATTTCTTTGTGTTTTTTTTTTTTTAATTTTTTTTTCAACGTTTATTCATTTTTGGGACAGAGAGAGACAGAGCATGAACGGGGGAGGGGCAGAGAGAGAGGGAGACACAGAATCGGAAACAGGCTCCAGGCTCTGAGCCATCAGCCCAGAGCCTGACGCGGGGCTCGAACTCCTGGACCGCGAGATCGTGACCTGGCTGAAGTCGGACGCTCAACCGACTGCGCCACCCAGGCGCCCCGATTTCTTTGGTTTTTAGAGGATCTTGAGGTTTGTGGGCTCGAGCCCCGCATCGGGCTCTGTGCAGATAGCGTGGAGCCTGCTTGGGATTCTCTCTCCGTGCCCCCCCCCTCAAAAATAAATAAATAAACATTAAAAAAGCAGCCTCCCATTCTATGGTATTTTTTGTTACAGCAACCCTGAGACAGGGTTGTATCCACACAATAGAATATTCTTCGGCCACGTGAAGAAACAGAGCCCTGAACGTGCTACAGCACAGATGAACTTTGGAAACAGAACCCTAAGGGAAAGAAATCGGTCACAAAAAACCACCTATCTTATGATTGCATTTCCTTGAAACGTCTAGAACAGGACCCAGAAAGCCACGGGTAGAGTAATGGATGCCAGGCGCTATACCGAGGAGGCGTGGAGAAGGCACCGTGTTTCTCGGCCTCACACTGCTGACATTTGGGGTCGGATCACTCTCTGTCGTGAGTACTGCTCTGTGTGCCGTGGGACATTTAGCAGCATCCCTGGTCTCCACCCATTAGAAGCCAGTAGCATGACAGAGACAGAGGAAGATGGGTAGATGGAGGAGATTGGTTTTTAAGTTTGTTTATTTTGAGAGAGAGAGAGAGAGAGAGAGAGAGAGAGAAAACAAGTGGGGGAGGGGCAGAGAGAGGGAGAGCAAGAATCCCAAGCAGGCTCCGCAGAGCTTGACGAGGGGCTCCAACCCACAAACCTCGAGATCATGACCTGAGCCCAAACCAACGAAATCAAGAGTCGGATGCTTAGCTGACTGAGCCACTCGGGTGCTCTGAGAGGAGTTTATATATATGTGTGTGTGTGTGTGTGTGTGTGTGTGTGTGTGTTTATATATGTACATACATATATATAGAAAAAGAGAACGAGAGATGATGGATAGATAGATAGATAGATAGATAGATAGGAAGATAGATAGGTGGCTGGAGGGGAGCCTGGGTGGCTCAGTCAGTTGAGGATCTGACTATTGATTTCAGCTTAGGTCGTGATCTTATGGCCGTGGGATCGAGTCCCACATTGGGCTCTGGGTTGACAGCGTGGAGCCTGCATGGGATTCTCTCTCTCATTCTCCCTCTACCCCTCTCCTGCTCTCTCTTTCTCCCTCTCAAAAAAAAACATTAAAAAAAAGAGAGACAGATGGAAACAGACAGCAGACAGGGTCTCTCTCATGCTAAGGCAGGGTTTCTCGCCCCGTCACTGCCGACACCGGGGGCTCCATCATCGTCTGCGGTGGGGACCGTCCTGTGCACCGCAAGGTGCTGAGTGGCATCCCTGGTCTCCACTCACTCGATGCCAGCAGCTCCCCCCGCCAAGTTATGACAACCAGAAATGTCCCTGCACATGGCCCAGTGTCCCCTGGGGGCAGAATCTCCCCAGAATCTCCACTGGTCTAGAAGGACTCAGCTCTGCTCCAAGGGCCAGGCTCTCAACCATCACAGCACACTGGCCTGTTTTCATGCAGTGAGAGGTCCCGAAATCACAGCCCTGGCAGGCACCCTCCCTCCATAAACCTCCTGCCCCTGGGACGGCAGGTCCTACACCCCACGGGGCTTTGCTAATTAGGACAGACGTGGGGCCAAGCAGGCCGATTATTTCTGTCTCCCCAGATTTTGGAATCAGGACTCCAGAAGGAGCCAGTATGATGCTGCCAGTTCTCTAAGATGGGAGCTAATGATGCCAATGGAAGCTTGAGGCAAGCGAAAGTTCTGGGGTGGGGGCGGGGTGGGGGGGAGAAGGACAAAGGAAGAGTCCAGAACAGAAGCCAATGGGCAGAGAAGACCCAGAGGTCCGTTCTGTCTCTCATGGCTTTCTGGTTCCCATGACAACCCACCTCCTCCGTGTAGACTGCTGTGTCAGGTTGGCCTGGTGGCCCACCACTTATTTCTGGAACATTCCCTAGTCTGTCTTTGTATTCTTATAGAAGCAGGCCCAGCCTCCACTCTGCTGGGGGGGGGGGGGGGGTGGCAAGCACCAGTCACAAAATCTGGGGTGTGACATGAAAGCTGGGATTTGCCCCACTGGAGTTGGAAATTGGGTGGCCCTGGATTCCCTGAGCTCTTCCTGTGGCCTTATAAAGCCCTATTTCTTACACACTAGCAAGAGTGGGATTCTGTGCCTGGCAAAAAAACAAACAGACCCTCACTGGTCTGATCACTGCCATCTTGACTGATTTGGGGCAAAGGGCAAACAAAGGTCTAGAAGAAAAAATCGCCCAGGAAACTGAAGAGGGGAGACCTCTCTGTCGGGCACCTCTGACAGTGGGCTTGAGTGTTTCAGACGGCCGTTTGCATCAAGGCAAAGCTTTCTGCTTGTGTGTCTGCCAGCTGGCCTCTGTTCTACTCTCCTGGGGGCTGGAGTCTGGCTGCTGGGTGTGTGTGATAGACATACTCCTCTGTCCTGCTCTTGACCATCATGACATCACAGCGTGCAGCCCTGAGACTTTCCGCCTTTAAGCATTCTGTCCTTCAAACTCTACAAACACACTGAATTGGATTTTCCTATTTGCTTCCTTGTGGATTCCCACGCCACAAGCTTGGGATTAAGGGTAGATGCGTGCTGGTAGTCAATCCCTCAGAGCATTTGGCTGTAAAAAGGTCTTTCGGAGATCTCCCCATGTATTGCTTATTAAATACAGAGAGGAGCTTGCAAATTTACGATGGGAAAGATAATCCGTGCCCAAGAAGGGCTGAGTATCTCTCAGGTTGAACCTGAATGTAATCACGAGGAAACATCAGACCAAGCCAGGTGGAGGAACACGCTACAAACTGCCCCAGCTCAGGTGTGGTCCCTGGACCAGCAGCTTCAGCGTCGCCAGGGAGAAACACAGGATTCCAGGCCCCACCCCAGACCTGCTGAATCAAATTCTTTCTGTGAAAACAAGGACTGAGGTGCCTATCCCCCGTTGAGGGTGGAGGAGCGCTGATCTACAAAACAACTGACCTGGACTCTTCATTTTTTATTTTTTTTTAATTTTTTTTTTCAACGTTTATTTATTTTTGCGACAGAGAGAGACAGAGCATGAACAGGGGAGGGGCAGAGAGAGAGGGAGACACAGAATCGGAAACAGGCTCCAGGCTCTGAGCCATCAGCCCAGAGCCTGACGCGGGGCTCGAACTCTCGGACCGCGAGATCGTGACCTGGCTGAAGTCGGACGCTTAACCGACTGCGCCACCCAGGCGCCCCTGACCTGGACTCTTCAAAAGGACAAAGACTGATGGTGGAATGTTCCAAATTAAAGGAGACCAAAGAATCTTGACGACTAAGTGCAACACAGGATCCTGGTTGGGATCCTGGATTGGGGACAAGGTGGGGGGGGGGGGGAGCTATAGAGGACATTTTTTAGACAGTTGGCAAATTTTCATTATAAACTGTGTATTAAATAATATAATTGCATCTATGATACACTTCCTGAATCTTGTACTTGTCCTGTGGTGACGTGGGGTTCTGGCTGTCCTTGTTCTTAAGAAATACGTGAAATATTTAAGGGTAAAGGGATATTATGCCTGTAATAAATTCTCAAATGGCTCAGGGAAAAAACTCTGTGTGTGTGTGGGTGTATATGTGTGTAGATAGATAGATACAGAGATAGATAGATATGGAGATAGATACTGAGTTAGATACTGAGATAGGTAGATAGATAGATAGATAGATAGATAGATAGACACATGGATGGATGGATAGATAGATAGATAGATAGATAGACGCATGGATGGATGGATAGATAGATAGATAGATAGACGCATGGACGGATAGATAGATAGATAGATAGATAGATAGATAGATAGATAGACACACAGATGGACAGATAGATAGATAGATAGATAGATAGATAGATACATGGATAGATAGGTAGGTAGGTAGGTAGATAGATAGATAGATAGATAGATAGATAGACAGACACACGGACAGATAGATAGACACATGGACGGATAGATAGACATATGGACGGATAGATGATAGATAGATAGATAGATAGACACATGGACGGATAGATAGACACATGGACGGATGGATAGACACATGGATAGATAGATAGATAGATAGATAGATAGATAGACACACGGACAGATAGATAGACACATGGACGGATAGATAGATAGATAGATAGATAGACACATGGACAGATAGACACATGGACGGATAGATGATAGATAGACACATGGACGGATAAATAGACACATGGACGGATGGATAGATAGATAGACACATGGATAGATAGATAGATAGATAGATAGACACACGGACAGATAGATAGACACATGGACGGATAGATAGACACATGGACAGATAGACACATGGACAGATAGATAGATAATAGTAAGCTAGAGGAAGAGAGGAAGGGAGACAGGGAGAGAGAAAGCTGATGTGGCAAATCTGTGATTCTGGGGGAAGGGCATACAGCAGTAGTTCTCAACTAGGGCCTATTCTGCCTGCAGGGGACTCTTGGCAATACTCTGAGACATTTTTGGTTGTCACAGCTGGGGGGCACTACTAGTATCCAAGGTCAAGGCCAGGAATGCTGCGCAGCTTCCTATGGTGTATAGGACGGCCCCCACATACCAATGATGCAGCCCCAAATATCGGCAGTGCCAAGACTGAGAAACCCTGATGTGTGGGCATTTTTTGCACTGTTTTGTACTACGGGAATTCCTCTACTAGTCTATAATTTCAACGTATTTCAAAGTAAAAACTGTACAAAAGAAATACCATAGGCAGATCCATGGAGACAGGAAGCAGGTAGGTGGCTGCCAGGGGCTGGGGCTGGGGAGTGACTGCTAATGGGGGTGGGGTTTCCCTTTGGGGTGGTGGGAATGTTCTGGAGATGGATAGTGGTTGCACCACACTGTGAATGTCCTAAATGCCACTGAACTCTTGTACGCGTTACAAGAGTGAACTTCAGGGGCCCCTCAGTGGCTCCGTCGGTTGAGTGTCCGACTCTTGGTTTCGGCTCAAGTCATGATCTCACAGTTGGTGAGTTCGAGCCCCACATTGGGGTCTATGCTGGCAGCACAGAGCCTGCTTGGGATTCTCTCTTTCCTTCTTTCTCTCTGCCCCTCCCTCCCTCCCTCACTCATGTGTATGCGTATGCTCTCTCTCTCTCTCTCTCTCTCAAAATAAATAAACTTAAAAAAAACCAAAAACCTGTGAACATTTTAATACATGAATTGTGCTGGGTTGAATAGTGTCCCCAAGTTCACGCCCACCTAGAGCCCGTGAACGGGACCTTATTTGAAAACAGTCTGTAGAGAAGGAATGAACATACAGTGCGGTCATACGAGATCAGAGTGGGCCCTGAGCCCGTGAGTGGTGTCCTTACAGGAAGAGGAAAAGTCACACAGAAAGACACCCAGGGAGGAGGCCCTGAGAAGGCGGAGGCAGAGGTTGGCATGATGCGTCTACAGGCCACGGGTTGCTGGCAACACCAGGAACTAAGAGAAGAGCCCAGAACGGATTCTCCCCTGGCGCCCTCAGAGGGAGCGTGGCCCTGCTGACGCCTGGACTTCACACTCTGGCCTCCGGAACTGTGAGGGAGCAAATCTCTGCTCTAAGCCATCAGAAGCCATGCATTCTGTGTCAATAACTAAACAAAGGCATAAACAACAGAGACTTACCGGGAAGACGCGATGTAGCCCAGCACGTGGGCCACCAGGACCTGCCCGTGTGTCTGCTCCAGGCGGGCACACAGTTGGTGCATGGCTTCCTTGGCAGTGGAGGCCAGGGGGGCAGGTATGGTGAAGGAGGCCCATTTCCGGGCCTCCTCGAAGGCCAGCCTCAGCCGCCCTGGGTGCCCGCACTCTGGGAGGCTGGCCCAGAGCAGTTCCCTCTGCCCTGGGCTCAGCGTCCTCCTCGAGGCGGCCAGCAGGAGCTGGATCATCTCTTGCCCTTGGTTTCCGGAGAGGGGTTTCACCTCCCAGTAGGCCTCCGGGTCCGTCAGCGTCTGTCGCACGGTGTCTAGAATCCCCTGGCGCCCTGAGCAGGCTGAGAGGATAAGGTGGATCCTCGGGGGGCATTTGGGAGGCAGCCAGGGGACCCTCCGGGCGCGGCAGATGGAATCCACATCGTCCATGGAATCCAACAGGATCACAAGGGACTCGAAGTTGCGGCAGGAGACGGTGTGGAGGAGGGTGTGGAAAAACTGCACCACCCTGGCGTGGGCCTCCAGGACCTGGGCAGGGGGCAGGGGCAACCCGTAGGCCAGGCACACCTGGGCGCAGATGCTCTGGAGCAGGCCTCGGGCGTCGGAGCTCATCTGTGACGCTCCCAGAAGCCGCAGGACGGTCACCGTTTTGCGGCCAAGCAGGCCTGGCATTTGTTCCGCCAGTTTGCACATCAGAGCTGTCTTTCCGATGCCTGGGGGCCCAAAGAGCACCAGGGGAGAGTGGGGGTGGCTGTCGCTCTGCTGGAGCCGCTGCCCCAGCTGGGCCAGGAGCTCCTGGCGCCCACAGAAAGTCCGATTGGCCTCGGCACTCAGCCCCAGGTGGTGGCGGATCTCCTGATAGAGCCACGCCAACTCCTGCCTGCCCGCCTCCAGCTCCCGGAGGTGCTCCAGGACCTGGTGGCTAGCCCTGGCCACAAACTGCTCCCCCAGCTCCTTCAGGTACCGAGCATGAGCCTTGTTTTTAGGGTTCACCAGGTCTCGGCTCCACGGCAGGTGGTGAGCCCTGAGAACTCCCGGTTGCACGTCGGCAATGCGTCCTTTGAGGCCACGGAGAAGGTTCTGGGCGTCTGTGTCCAGGCAGCCATCTGGGAGCCGGTCCACCATCTTGAGGGCGCAGTCTTCCAGGATGTGTTTGTTGAGGTCTTGGATCTCTCTCAAGAAGATGGTTGCCCCCCGGTCTCCATCCGTCAAGCTCAACAGGCCCCGGTCTATCTCCCACTCGATGACTGAAAAAGTGGGGGAGATGGGAAGAGAGCATGGTCATCATTGTGTGATCAGCTGGCCTGAGTGGAGACACTTGAGAGACATATTCAGGGGGTACGGATATTGATTCTCACGCTTAACGTGTGCCGGAGTCACCTGGCGTAACCATAGATAATATGGTTACAAATGCCCTCAAATGTGTTCCAATAAAACTTTATTTACAAAAACAAGCAGTGGGCCAAATTTGGCCAGAGGACTCCAGTTTGCCAAAGTCTCCCGGGGGCTCAAAAAACCCATACGGCTGGGGTCTGCCTCCAGAAGTTCTGATTCAGCAGGTTCAGGTGGGGCCCACGAGCTCACATTTCCAAAAAGCTCCCAGGTGATGCTAAGACTGCTGGTCTGGGGCTCGCACCAAGAATAGTGCTGATTTAGTCATTATTTTTGTTGTTGTTGTTTATTTATTTTTGAGAGAGAGAGAGAGGGCATGAGCAGGGGAGGGGCAGAGAGAGGGAGACACAGAATCGGAAGCAGACTCCAGGCTCCAAGCTGTCAGCACAGAGCCCGATGTGGGGCTCAAACTCACAAACTGTGAGATCGTGAGCTGAAGTCAGACACTTAACCGACTGAGCCACTCAGGTGCCCCTGATTTAGTCATTATTAATCAAAGAAACCTTGGTGTAGGCAGCACAGAGATCGTATGTGACAAGTGGCCCGACTATAAAACAATACCATCAAACTCAAAAAGTTAAATATGGGGTTTCTGTAGGAATCCCACTCTTACAAAGAGACCCAAAAGAGCTGAAAACACAGACAAACAGGCACATGTACACCCATGCTCACAGCAATATTATTCACAGTGGCCAAAAGGTGGAAACCACCCAAGGGCCCGTCAAATTGATGAATGGATAAACAGAGCGTGATCCATCCATACAATTGACTCTTACTCAGCCATGGAAAGGAATGAACCACTGATTCGGATGAACCTTGAAAACATCGTGTTGAGCGACAGAAGCCAGACGCAAAAGGCCACCTGTTGTGTAATCCCATTTATATGACACGTCCAGAACAGACAAATCCTGGAGACAGAAGGCAGACTGGTGGTTGCCGGGGGGCTGGGGGAAGGGGATAGCAAGTGATCATTAACGAACACGGAGTTTCTTTGGGGGTGATGGAAATGTTCTGGAACTAGACAGAGGTAGTGCTTGCACAATATTATGAGGGCACTGAATTGTTCACTTTAAAATGGTTAATTTCGTGCTACGTGACTTTCACGTCAATCAAAAGAATCCAATGTTGTCAGTTGGGGGTGCCTCCATCACACATTCATTCAACAAACATTTAGGGAGCTCCCACTTGTGTCAGCCTCTACTGTCCATGCCGGGGCGTCTCGCAGTGAGGAAAATGCATAAAGGTCTCCGTTGCCTTTGTGGAGTGGTATTCCAATCTTAGTGAAAAAATGGACACATAACGGATAGACTGACAAATGAGAATATCTGTCTATCCTGGGCCGAGAGGGGCAGGCAGGGCATTTGAGGCTTCACAAAGCTGCTGCAAAGCCACGGAGGCCAGGGAGAAAGTTTTTCATGAGCCGGGAGGCTGAGAGCAAAGGTCAGCATGCTTTCCTGTAAAGGGTCAGAGAGTAAATATTTTAGGCTTCACAGGTCGGATGGCCTCTGCTGCGACGATTCGACTCTGCTGTTGTAATGTGAAAACAGCCACGACGACATGCAGAAACTAAGTTGAGTGTGTTCCAATAAAACTTTATTTACAAAAACAAGTGGGCGGGCCAAATTTTGCCTTTGGGCCATGGTTTGCCGACCCCGGTCCCAGAGCTTGCAGCAGCTGCCCCAGGACCCGTATTTTCCAGAACCAAGAGCAGACACTGATTTCTCCTTGGAGGCCGCTGTTTTGAAACTGCACTCAGACCCGAGGAGTTATTTTTTAAGCCACCTTGGGCTCAGCAGAGGCTCCCAGGTCTCTGCAGCTGAGTGAGTCAGGCCCTTGGAGACAGGATGCAGTCTCAGAGCCAGAGACAAGAGCCACTCAAAAGTCCTCCTTGGAGGGACACCACTCCCCTCTCCTCTCAGCCCTGTGAATGGAGGTCAGGGGCAAAGGCAACTACCAGTCCGGAAATGGGGTCCTTCCGGGACACATTTCAGCAGGAGTCAACCCCAGCCCGTCTGCTCTGCCACCTGTGGGCTGTGCGACCTTGGTCAACTCACGGCATCTCTCCTGTAACATGGACGCACTAGCTTACCCTTGATGAGGCTGTTGTCGGGAATTTCTACGAAATAGTTGGGAAGCTGAGCACCTTACGCTGAAGCAGCAAAGCCAATCTCAACAGACTGTGGACTGTGCGATCCCATTGTCTAACACCGATGAAGTGACAAATTCTAGAGACAGAGATGGATTAGCGGTTGCCAGGGGCTGGGGGTTGAGGGGAGGGGCGAGTGTGATTCTAGAAGGGGTAGTGGCGGAGACGGGGTGGCTCAGTCGGGTGAGAGTCCGACTCTTGATTTCGGCGTGGGTCACGATCTCGCGGCTCACGAGTTCGGGCCCCGCATCATCTCTGTGCCGACAGCTCAGAGCCTGGAGCCTGCTTCGGATTCTGTGTCTCCCTCTCTCTCTGTCCCTGTCTCTGTCTCTCTCTCAAAAATAAATAAACACATAAAAACTAATAAATCAGCTTAAACAAGTAACAATAAATCAAAGGGTAGTGGGAGGGACCTCTGCAGTGAGGAAACAGTCCTGCGTATTGACCGGGGCAGGTACTCAAAGCTACACAGGTGATACAATTTCTTAGGACAAAAGACATGTGCACACGTGCACACGCATAAATGCACGTCTGTAAAAGTGATGCTTTTCCTGGTTGTCAAAATGTCCACTTCTTGGTCGTCATATCGTACCTTAGTTTTGCAAGGTGTTAACTTTGGGGGAAACTGGGTAATGGATCCAGGGCGCTACTTCCTGCCTTTTTTTTTTTTTTTGCAACTTCCTGTGGCTCTCTACTTCAAAATAAAAAAGATGGAAAGAGGAAAGCTGCGCAAGGTGCCTGGAAATATGCTGGGAAGACGCTGGCGTGAACATGCATTTGTGTTTTCTGCTACTTTCAAGGAGTTTCTATTCATTCTTTCAAGCGGAGATTCCTTAAAAAAAATTTTTTAATGTTTATTTTGAAGGGAGGGAGAGCACAAGTGGGGGGAAAGGAAGAGAGAGAGGGAGAGAGAGAATCCCAAGCAGGCTCTGAGCTGTGAGCACAGAGCCAGATGCAGGGCTCCATCTCATGAGCTACGAGATCATGACCTGAGCTGAAAACCGAGAGTTGGACGCTTAACCGACTGAGCCACCCAGGCACCCACCCCTCAAATGGAAATTCTTAATGGGCTAGGTTTGACTGAATGAGATCATGGCTGGGGGGAGACCAGGGGACAAGATCCCCACCACAGTTCTGTAATGTACTACCTCTGACTAGTTCCATTTTACAGATGAGGAAACTGAGGCTGCGCACCTGCTAGAAGTCGATACAGCTGGGAAAGGACAAGGCTGAACCGCAAGTCCGGGCCCACCCTGAAGCAGAGACCCCAGACGCTGATTACAGTCCCAATGGCAGATATCTCTATGAAAGCAATTAGCGTATTTGTCTTTGAGTCATAAAGCAAGCGATAGCCACACAGTAAATGCTCAATAAACAGTAGCCATTAACATTATTATTCACATAAATGGCGTATTCAAAATTGATACGTCATTGCTAGTCTTAACTAAAGTATCAGGTTAGCATCACCTGTGATGTCAGGTGGGCATCAGGTACCCCTGATATGATGGGATAGGGGGATAGGTTTCCTTCCAGAAACCGATAGCCCCCGTCTAACCACGAGAAAACACCAGACAAGCCCAGATTGAGGGGCATTCTGCAAAAGATGTGGCCAGCGCTCCTCACAATGGTCAAAGTCATCAAAAACAAGGAAAGGCTGAGAAACTGTCACAGTCCAGAGGAAACTGACATGTGACACGTGTCCCTGGACGGGATCCTGGGACAGAAAAACATTGATGGGAAAACCGAGGAAATCTACATAAAGTCTGGAGACTAGCTAATCATCATGTACCGATGTTAACTTCTTAATTCCTGAAAATGTACTGTGGTCACATAAGATGTTAACTTATCTGTGTGAAGAACATGCAGAGACTCTGTACTATTTCTGTAGCTTTATAACACTGTAATTTTCCTGAAAATCTAAAATTACACCCATATTAAAAGTTTATTTTCAAGGGGCGCCTGCATGGCTCGGTTGGTTAAGTGTCCAACCGTTGATCTCAGCTCAGGTCATGATCTCGGCTCGTGGGTTTGAGCCCTGAATGGGGGGCTCTGCACTGACAGCATGGAGGCTGCTTGGGGTTCTCTTTCCTCCTCTCTCTCTGCCCCTACCTGACTCTCTCTCTCTCTTTCAAAATAAATAAATAAACTTAAAAAAAAGTTTATTTTTAAAAATGGACATGTCATTACTAGAATTAATATAATATATTGTCATCAATATATTTTAGTAAAATTAAAATACCGTTAACATAAATTACTATATTCAATATATTTAAACAAATCAATATATTTAATACGTTCATAATATAATTCCACATATTTAAATTTTTTAATGTTTTATTTATTTTTGAGAGAGAGAGAGACAGAGCATGAGCAGGGGAGGGGCAGAGAGAGAGGGAGACACAGAATCGGAAGCAGGCTCCAGGCTCCCAGCCGTCAGCACAGAGCCCGACGTGGGGCTCGAACCCACGGACCGCGAGATCGTGACCTGAGCCGAAGTCAGACGCTTAACTGACTGAGCCACCCGGGCGCCCCTAAATCCATATATTTAATATGTGGATAAAATGAGTTCATGTTTTTAATATTTTTAGTACGAGAAATTGACATGCTTAATAGTCGTGGTGCTGTAAATGGACACATCTGACCTGTGAATGATAATAAAACCTGTTTCTTGCTGACAGCAAACAGCGGGGAAATGGCTTGTAAAAACGTTACATTTTTACAAAAACCTTCCTGGTAGCCAGTGCAGAGTATAGAAGAACCAGAGGGGGAGGCTAGAGGTGGGAAGTAAGGGGCCAACTGGGAGCGGGGCGATAGACTCGGGTCAAATCTCTATCCCCCACCTCAGGCAAAGGAGACCCCTTCCTGTGCCTCGGTTTCTAGCTCTGAGGCAGGCGTAGGGGGGCTGGAGGACCCAGTCTCCCCAGCAGGGGCTGGCTGTTGGGCTAAAATTAGGTGATCCACAGTTTCACATCTTCCAGGACTATCTGGGTTCAGCCCTGAAAGTCTCGGACACACCAGGATAGCAAGTCATTTCAGAAGCCTTCCCCCAGAGCCAGGAGCCTCCCTGGGAGAAGGAGCTGGAGGAGGAGAAGAAAGGAGGGTCCCAAGAGGCAGAGAATTAACCAGAACATGGCTGCACTCTTGGATCAGTCAAATAACCCCTTCCAGAACCAGGGATCCAGGAGTTAGGCTGGTTTGACATTTACAGAGGTACGGGCTGTGGTGTTGGGACAATGAGCACATTTGAACATGGGGCATCTCCTGTGGACCCTGAGGGGGGCGTCCCAGTGGCCTCACCTGACCAGTGATAACGATGCCACTGCTCCTGGGTGATGAGGCCCAGCCTCCGGGCCTCCTGGGCTCCAGAGCGTAGCACTGAGGTCAGCGTGGCCTCTTCGGGCCCACAGGCCTCCGAGGTGCCCGGGGCCTGCAGCAGATAGGTAGGGGGCACGGCGTTCTCGTCCCTCCGAAAGTGTTGAGCTACCAACTCCAGGTCGTGTGGCTTGGAGGTCAGCTGGGCCCTCAGAGCCTCCCACTCCTTCTCCTCGATCAGTGTGGGGACTGGACAGGGGCCGTACTGGTCACCGAGAAGGGCCTGGCAGAGAGAGGGGCACGCGTTCAACCCTCGGCATGGGCACTTAGCTCGGTGGCCCTGAGTGAGACACTCTGAGCCCCCCAAGATGGGCCTGGCTGGCTGTGGTGCCACGGTGATAAGTCCAGTAAGAGGTGCAGGCAGAGCCTTAGAGCACCTGCACGTGAAGGTACCTGAGACGTGGGACATCAGCAGGTAAATTTTGAATCTGATCCCGTGTCAGCCATCTTGGAATCTTTTCCTGGAAAACCTTCTGTGGGGGGTGCCCGGGTGGCTCAGTCGGTTAAGCACCCGACTCTTGATTTCGGCTCAGGTCGTGATCTTACGGTTTGTGGGACCGAGCCCCGTGTCAGGCTCTGCACTGACAGCATAGAGGCTGCTGGCGATTCTCTCTCTCGCTCCCTCACTCTCTGCCTCTCTCCCGCTCACACACTCTTTCAATCTCTCTCAAAATTAATGAATAAACATTAAAAAAGAAAGAAAACCCTCTGTGGAAGCTAAACAATGGCCCCCAAAGATATCCAACCCTAATCCCTGGACCCTGTGAATGCACCTTGTATGGAAAAGGGCTGTGATGGTTAATTTCAGGTGTCAGTTTGACTGGGCTAAGGGATACCCAGATAGCTGGTCAAATACGATTTCTGAGTGTGTCCGGGGTGGTGGTGTCCCTGGAGGAGACTGAATTGGTGAAACGGGTGAAACAGATGGCCGTCCCCAACACCTCATCCCGTCCACCAAGGGCCCAAATATGACCAATAAAAAAAAAAAAAAAGGAGGAAAGGTTTCCCTCTCTCTGCCTGAGCTGAGACATCCTTCTTCCCCTGCCTGTAGACATTGGTTCCCATGCTTTTGGACTCAGATCATGACTTGGAATCTTCAGCCCCCTGATTCTCAGGCCGCGGGCCGACAACTGAATTACGCCGCCTGCTTTTCTGGTTCGCCAGCTTGCAAATGGCAGATGGCAGGACTTCTTGGCCTCCACGACAGTGTGAGCCAGTTCTAATAAATCTCCTCTTATGTGTATCTCTCTATATCCTATCGGTTCCATTTGTCTGGAGGACGGTGGCGAACACAAAGGGCTTTGTAGATGTGAGTAAGTTAAGGATTTTGAGCTGGGGAGATTTTCCTGGATTACCGGGGCCCCAAGTGTGATTCCAGGAGTCCTTATAAGAGACAGGCAGAGAGAGAGAAAACTACAGCTTCTTATAGGTTGGCCCTGGCTTGCCCCAGAAATAGAGCCGTGACAAAAGCTAAGATCTCCGTCGGCCCTGCCCAAAATCTCATGCTATGATGTGGTCCTGGGGGCAGATGGGTCTCAAGCGTGCAGGGTGGATCCTGTCTTTATTTAGAATTCAGGATTGAGCTGCAGAGCAAAACACAAGGAAGAGTGCGCTGGGCAGAGCCCCTTGCAACCAGAGGGAACAGCATGTGCAAAGGCCCTGTGGCAGGAAGTGTGGTAAAGAGCCCAGAGAAGGAAAGCTGGGGTTGGGGAGGTACTTGAAATACCAACAAAGAGGGGCAGTGGTAAAACATAAGGCCATCCCTGTGGGCAAGATTTTGTGGGGAGTGATGTGGCCCTAGGACTTTGGTCCGAATGCTGAGAACCCCAGGAGCCCCTCTTTCTGCCCCAACAGAAGGTGCAAACTGCAATGCTAGAGAATTAGGCTAGAGGAGGCCTAGGCCCTCGAGCCTCAAGTCTTGAGTTTCCTCATCATAAAATGGAAGCAGTCACCACCCCCCCCTTCACTGAGTTGTACCAGAATATTCCAGGCATGTGCACCCAGGAAACCTGGATAAATGGAGTCTGTGATGGAGGGAGGTTGAACGGGAGCCCACTCTCCAGGGGACTTTCCCGCAGTGCCAGCCTTGGAGCAGTGAGAGAAGTTGGAGACGCCGGCCAGCCACAAACCACCGATCCTAGGAAGGAGGCAGAGGGTGGAAAATTCTCCTGCCTGAGGGACCAGAGTCAGAACAGGAAGAGCTTGAAGGAAAAAGGCCAGGACCTACCAGGAGCAGCTCTCCGGAGCTGCTGTGCTGGAGCTGCTGGTGGCCCAGGAGAACTAAGCCTCTAAAGCAAGTACCACGGGGAGTTGACTCCTGCTATTCGTGCTGCCTAATGACTTATTTGCTAGAGAGACACCTCTCCAAGGGCCCCTGGTGCAGCCCTGATCTCCACGGGAAGACCCCCATGCGAAGCCACTGAAGGAGAATGATGCCGTGACCCTTGGGTGACGGAGGGGAGATGCTCGGTTTGGGAGGAAAGCCGGAAGTGGGTAGAGGTCACCCCGGCGGCCCAAGGATCCCTTCTGGAAGGACGAGCAAGGTCCCTAGGCCGGTTGGGCCTGGGGAAAGCTCAGGGATCATCATCCCGTCCCCCATGCCACCTGGAAGCTGCGTTGTGCTTTTACTGCCTGCACCTGGGGTTGCAAAATCGAATTCCTCCTGGAGTTCTTTTTGCCCCCATCGCCCATTTTTCTTTAGGAAAAAAAAAAAAGTTTTTCTTTTCTTTTCTTTTTTTGAAATGCCACAAAATGATCAATCATCAGGCTCATTTGGAAAACGAAATTGGAAGATTGGTGGAGGGTGGGGAACGTATGAAGAGGGAAGGTAGAGGCCTCCAAACACTAGGATGCATTTTAAGCAACGATAATTAAAGCATCGGGACTCGAAGGGCACAGGCTTCCGCTTATAAGGTAAACAAGTAGCAGGGATGCAGTGAATAGCCTGAGGACCATACTTAACACTGAGGCGTGTGTGTTTGGAAATTGCTAAGAGGGGCGCCCGGGTGGCTCAGTCGGTTAAGCGTCCGACTTCGGCTCAGGTCATGATCTCGCGGTTCGTGAGTTTGAGCCCCGTGTTGGGCTCTATGCCAACAGCTCAGAGCCTGGAGCCTGCTTCAGATTCTGTCTCCCTCTCTCTCTGCCCCTTCCCCATGCTCATTCTCTCTCTCTCTCTCTCTCTCAAAAATAAACATTAAAAAAACTTTTTTTAATTTAAAAAATTGAAAAAAAAAGAAAGTTGCTAAGAGAGTAGATCCTACAAGTTCTCATCACAAGGATAAATAAACCATTTTTTTCTTTTTCTTTTTTTGTATCTATATAAGATGATGGATATTAATTAAACTTATTATGATCATCATTTTACAATTTGTGTAAGTCAAGTCATTAATGCTGTACGTCTGAAACTTACACAATGCTGGATGGCAGAAAATATCTCAATAAAACAGGAGAAGAAAAAAAAAAAAGCAGAACCAACATACAAAGAAAGGTATAGAGCAAAAGATTGAAAATGCAAGCCGGACCGTCCACATGAAACTTAACACATAATAAAGAAAGCTTCTCATATGTGTCGGCCAGGTCTTACTTAGTTTCTTTTAGGGAGATCGAATCTCTAAGGCAACACTAGAAACTCCGCCAATGTTGGAAGTATGCTCCTCTGTGTTGTCCAATATGGTGGCCAGCCACCCCATGTGGCTACTAAGCCACTGCAACGCGGCCAGTGGGACTGAGGGACTGAAATTTTAATTCGACTCAATTTTAATTTCTTTTTTTTTTTGAATATTTATTTTTGAGAGAGAGAGAGAGAGAGAGAGAGAGAGAGTGGGGGAGGGGCAGAGAGAGTAGGAGACACAGAATCCGAAGCAGGCTCCAGGCTCTGAGCTGTCAGCACAGAACCTGACGTGGGACTCGAACTCATGAACTGTGAGATCATGCTTGGGGCCGAAGTCAGACGCCTAACCCACTGAGCCACCCAGGTGCCCCAATTTTAATTTCTTCACCTTAAAGTTTGCGGCATGTGGATCATGGTTACCGCCCTAGACAGTGCCATTCTAAAGCCAAGCAGGTCTCATACATTTCTCTTTATTTCCCTAGAAAACAGTTTTTATTTCATTGTATTTAATTATTATTTTTTTAAGTAGGCTCACATGGAGCCCAGCGTAAGGTTTGAGCTCACAACCCTGAGGTCAAGACCTGAGCTGAGATCAAGCGTCAGCTGCTTAACTGACTGAGCCACCCAGGCGCCCCCAGAAAACAGCTTTAATAATGGGGACCACCCTCACCTACATTCTCCTTTATCTCCAGGAGAGGTTCCAGAGGATTTTTCTGGAATTGTTCAAAGCTTCTTTGTGACTAAGATGTCTTGGGCAAGACTTTTCCCCTCTTTACCTTTTAGGACAGAGGTCAACAAACTTTTTCTGTAAAGGGTCAGATAGTCAATCTTTTCAGCTTTGCAGACCAGGTGGCCTCTGTCACAAGTATTCAGCTCTCTGTTCGCAGCTGGAAAGTGGCCCTGGATGCTACGCAAAGGAAGGAGTGTGGCTGAGCGCCAATAAAGTTTTATTTACAAAAGCAGGCAATGGGCCGGATTTGCCCCCTAGGCTGTAGTTGGCCGACCCCTGCTCTAGGATTTGAGAGCTCAAATGTCGTCTTTAATGTATCTGGAACGTGCCGGTGTGATAAATCAGGACCGTGGAATAACATTTGCCGATTGTAGCCTAAACCACTAATCGTGAGCTGGGGTTTATTTCAGTGACAGAGAGGGTGCTGTTGGGATGGGTGGAGAGAAAATTCCCTGGAACATGGAAAAATTGACCCCACCTGGCATGGGAAGAAGTTTTCCCAGAGGCAGGCTCTAGATGGCGCCCCAGAGGCCATTCCCAACACCATGAGGCACAGAGGAGAAAAAAATTCCCGACATCCTGTGGGTTTCCATCCTCTGTATGGTTTTCCAGGGTCCCCAGATTCCACACACAAAAGTGCATGAGTTGGGAAAGCTGCGGGGAAGGTCCAGAGCAAATCCCAAGGTTCTTCTGGGCTCCAACCCTCTGCTCTCCAACTCACCTGCTGCTTCCACTTGGCTGCTAATGTCTGCATCCCAGCTAGCTCTGTGGAAGATGAGTACTGTGATCGATTAGCAATGTCTGCCGTGGGCAGGCTATGGAAATTGGGTACTAGAGCAGAAGTACCATCTCTCCTCCACTGATGGGTTTGGCTAGTGAGCAGGGGCCACATACTGCTGCTGGAATGAGAAGTAAGCACCAACCCATCCCTCCCAAGAGACTCACAACAAAAGCCGGCCCTGTGGATGTTTTCCGACACCGGTCGAGTTCCTCCAAGCAGAGTTCTGTGGTCATGTGCTCAGTGGCCTCAGTGTTCCGAATACCCCACCTCAGATCGACAACCTGGAGATCACAAGCGTGGGTTTGTCAGGGAGGTGGCAGAGTGGGTGAGTTTTTTTTTCAATTCCCTTTGACAAAGGCATAAAGTTTCTTTCAATAATTTTTGACAGTCTCACCCCAAAGGGGGATGTACGAATTGAAAGAACTTGAATGAAGCCCGTAACCCCAGTGTAACCAGGAGAAAGACATCAGACAGACCCAGATGGGGGGCATCCGGCAGGATGGCCGGCCAGTCATGAGGACATGTCCACACTTGTTCTCAGAACTTTCTTTGCAACGAAGGGTATTTAGTTTGGCCGACATCGAACTTGGCAGGATCTCCCTAGCAACCGCACGCTTGAGGTCCACTTTTGCCTGCTTGCCTGAGGGGGGCCGGGGGGGAATGGTTCAATTCGGGTAGCAAAGCCAAGCCAGCAAAGGCTGCGATAGGGAGGCAGGGGGGGCGGGGAATGGGACTCAGAATGTTCCTCCCTCCCTAACTTCTTTTTTTTTTTTTTTTTTTTTAATTTTTTTTTTTAACGTTTTTATTTATTTTCCTTTTTTTTTTTTTTTTTTAATTTTTTTTTTTTAACGTTTTTATTTATACCTCCCTAACTTCTTTTGGCCAGAGGGAAAGACGCAGAAATTCCTAACGAACTGGAACACGAGGATAAAAGGACGCTAGTGTTGAATGTGTCTGAATGCAGAGGGGGAAAAGGGACAGCCACCAGGCTTGGGCAAGAGCCTTCCGCGCTGCGGGCCGCTGTCTCCCACCCCGGCATCGACGCTGTTTACAGCGTTTGTCACATAGCACCTGCCTGGACATGAAAGGCCCTTCATCAGTTCTCAGCGTGTGTGTTTTCCTTTTTAGAGCCTCTGCCATTGAGCTGTGTCTCATGATCCATGGCAGGCAGAGTCCCAGCACCGTTTCTTTCTTAGTGACATATAAACCATGGTGTGTTTATATATAATCGAGAGGGCCTTTGATGTGACGGATCGCTGTCACAAATGGCAAGGAGTCAGTGTCAACTCCAAAGACGCTCTGTTGGTAATATGTGAGTAGCAACGTTCCCACCCCCGGATTGGTGCTAAGAGTCATAGGGGACTCTGTTTGGGGTCTGCAGTGACCGTGCCTGGCAGGCACACCATTATTGCTTCCGAAAAAGGCCCAGCCCACTCCCGTGTGCCCCCCAAACACCCCACGGTCCTCTTAGACTCCCCCTGAAGCTGTCCCAGCGCAGGGAGGGCCAGGAGGGCAGGGCAGACCGACACCAAAAGGCAGTAAAGGGACATGCCCAGGGAGCAGGGTCCCAGGGCACTGCCACACCTCCTGCTCTAACCACAGTGCCTGTGGCTACAATCCCTCCCCCTGCCTGTTTAGAGGACTTCCATTGCCACGGGGTACATCACCCCCGTGGAGCTCCCCGGAGCAAAAGGTCCTATGTGGCAGCCTGGGTGGCACAGCTCTGTTCCCTAATTTCAGTGCGGGGAAACTGAGGCAGGGAGGGGGCAATTACCTCGAACATCAGACCGTGCTTTTGGCAGAAGTTCTGCACTTTGGGGTAGGCGGTGCTCTGTAGGGCTTCTCTCTCGGCATCCATATCTGCAAGGAAGAGCACAGAGGACATCAGTTGGAGGAACCCAGGACCCTTTCTTGCCCCACGGCTGTGCTTTCAGCCTCCTTTGCCCCCACTAAGGCTGGGGCCCCACGGGGCAAATTAAAAGATACAAAAATGCGCGAGGCAGGGGCGCCTGGGTGGCTCAGTCGGTTACGCGGCCGACTCTTGGTTCTGGCTCAGGTCATGATCTCGTAGTTCGTGAGTTCAAGCCCTGCGTCGGGCTCTGGGTGCTGACAGTGCGGAGCCTGTCTCCCTCTCTGGGAGGGATTCTCTGTCTCCCAATCTCTCTCCGCCCCTCCTCGGTTCATGCTCTCTCTCCCTCTCTGTCTCTCTCTCTGAAAATAAATAAAGAAACATTAAAAAAATAATAATAATAGACATGAGGCAAACCAAAGAGGGACTTTCCTGGTCTTAGTGCTAAAAATCCCACATCCCAGGAAACCCCTCTGTCTCCGCTAACCAGAATGATTGGTCCCCCAGCCTGGGGTCGCTAGATTAAAAACAGGATGCCCAGCTGAATTTGTGCTTCAGTAAACCGTGAAAAACTTAATAGCTCAAGTATATCTTGTTCCTTGCACTGTTTGGGTACAGGTACACATGGGATAAACCCAGTCAAATCTGCATTTCAGATACACAACGAATAATCTGTTAGCCTAAGTCTGTCCCATGTCACGCACTATTTGGGAAATACCTACACTGGAGGATTATTCACGGTGTATCTGAAATGCACATTTCACTGGTGTCCTGGTTTTTCGCTTTTGCTAGACTCCGGCAGCCCTACCGAGGGTAAAACCTGGACCCTGAGACCTTTCGGTGCCCCTGACTTCACTGTGCGGTCTGAAGCCAAGGGGCAGGCCATCCTCAGTTTCCCGCTCTGTAAAATGGGGGTGATGCTTCTACCTTGCAAGGCTGCGAGCTGCCCAAAGTCAAGCGCCTCTGCTCATCTTGGTCATGGCTGGTTTCTTAGCACTCGACCCAAGTGCTTAGTAGGCGTTGGTCGAGCTATTGAATCTTACAAGTAAAAGCACCTTGTGCGAGACAGATGTTGAAGAAACATTGGTCCTCTCCACCTGGTCAGGGGGAGGTCATTGGAGTGTTCAGGGAAGGGCTCCCAAAGCCACTGGCATGAAGAGGTTGCCCAATCCCTGGGTGTCAGTCTTGGATCTGCCTCCTACCCCATGGCCTTCCCGTGCCTGTCTAATCCTTTCCACGGGTCATTTACATCTGCCCACGGAGGATTTATTAGGAAGTTGCTTTCTGCTTAGAACCTTGCTAAGCATCCGGGGCACAGTGACAAGCAAGACATACATGGATGACGCAGTCCTACTGGCTGGGGGGGGGGGGGGGCGTGGGGGGCGACTGCTAAAATCTCCAGGAATCTTTGTAAACCAGTCGTTAACGTGGCCATCATGAAAAATCCAATGATCTAAACTTACGATGGAAAGAGCAGAGACGGCAAATCCTCAAAACTCATCCCTTCCTAATTTTTAAGTTTATTTTTATTTATTTTGAGGGAGAGATAGAGAGCAAGCGGGGGAGGGGGCAGAGAGAGAGAGAATCCCAAGCAGGCTCCGCACCCGCTCAGCGCAGAGCCCGACGCGGGGCTGGAACGCACGAGCCGTGAGGTCATGACCTGAGCTGAAATCAGGGGTCAGGCGCTTAACGAACTTCCTAATTATTTTTTGGCATTTGGCTGTGAGCTCTGTTCTTGCATTTGGTCCTGGCTATTGATTTTGTATCGGGGAAATCTTAGAGAACGGCGAATGACTGCCACATCTCTGCCTGACTCTGCGTTCAGAGAAGTCACGGCGGCGACTGGAAATTGACCCGGCGGGAGGAGTCACACAATGGAAATTGGCGGACAGCACAAATCGGTGGTGCTTTTGGTTTCATGTCGTCTTGTTTAGATTTGGGGGGGCACGGGCTATTAAATATTTGCCAACACGCTACTTTACGTAGTCTTTGCCCCCACAGAGCTCACGGCTCTGCTTAGGGAAGCCACCCATTAAATAAGCACAGAAATGACTCTGGTTTATGGGGCCTGGGGCTTCCAGGGTTCCAAGACCCGTTGGAGCCCAGCGTGACTACAGCATGTGGACGTGGGGAAGGGCCATATAAGATCAAGACGGGAGGTGAGGAGAGTCGGGTCATGCAAGTCTTGGGGGCGGTGGCAAGGCTCTTACACTTTTAATTTTTTTTCTGATTTTTTTTAATGCTTGTTTATTTTCGAGAGAGAGAGAGAGAGAGAGAGAGAGAGAGAGAGACACAGAGCGCACACGGGGGAGGGGCAGAGAGCGAGGGAGACCCAGAGTCCAAAGCAGGCTCCAGGCTCTGAGCTGTCAGCGCAGAGCCCGACGCGGGGCTCGAACCCTCGAACCGCGAGATCGTGACCGGAGCCGAAGTCGGACGCTCAACCGACTGAGCCACCCAGGCGCCCCTCTTAACACTTTTGAAGCCTGGCACACAGCGCGTCGTACCTTCATCATAAATGTTAGTTGCAATAAGATTTGCCACTCGGAGCAAGCCTGTCAAGTCAGGGTCTCAGCCTGGATTATCGAGGAGGAAACAGAGGGTCTAGGAGGCTCCTTCTCATTGGTTCCCACGTGGGCCGCTGGCCAGGCTGCATTCTTATCCAGGTCTCCTAGAGGAGCCCTCCAGCCAGGCCCTGGCCACCTCGCCCCTCCCCAAGAGTACCTGCTTGCCTCTAGCCCCCCAGCCTTTCCCGGCCCTTTACCTGAGATCGCGGCGCTGATGAAGACGGCCACACTGCTGGACCGAGGCGCCGGGAGGGGGCCTGCCAGACCCTGGAGAAGCCGCCGGCGGGTGCCCGGGCTGAGGGGACCCACGCTCATGCTGCCTGTCTGCCTGGATGACCCTTCCCCAGGGAAGGGCCTGGGATTCAGAGACCTCAAGCCGGAGGCCAGGTGGCCTTCTTGGGAGGACAGCCGGGCAGGGCCATCTGGAGAGGGGTATCGGTCTCACCCCCTCAGCGCCCCGCAGCCCCCCCCCCCGTCCCCTCCGGCCCCCCTGGGGAGCTGAAGCCGCCTCTGCTCGGTCTGCAAGCACTAATGGGGAGACGGCGGCCCCTGGATGTGGTTGGCTCCTCCAGGCACTGGAATCTTTTGCCCCTCAACCAGCTGGTTCCTCACCCCAAGAGCTCAGCAGTCACCACGGCAACTATGGTTTCCTGGAGCCCAGCATGGGGACCTGGGGACCAGCCAGCCTCTGGAACACCTAGGTCCCCTGGGGCTCCGTGAAAGTTGAGCCTGGGCCCAGGTGTGCAGAGGGAAACTGTCAGGGGCTGGGAGCCCTGCCGGTCCTGGCTGGTCAGGCCAGAAGGACAAACACTGAGTGGAACCCCCACCTCATCCTGCGCTCACTGTCCCCTCCAAAGAGGTCTGGGCGCTGGGTGTACCGCTTAAACAAGCAGTTCTCAACTGGGGAATATTCTGCTTCTCAGGAGACACTTGCAATGCCTGGAGACATTTTGGTTGTCACGGCCGGGGGGAGGTGGGGGCTGCTGGTGCCCAGTGGGCAGAGACGAGGGACATCACTCAGCACCCTAGATAGAATGCACACGACAGCCCCCGCCAGAGAAAATGATCTGTTCCCCCAATGTCAGCAGTGCCGAGAACCTGAGAAATCAGCTTTAAATCCACTCTAGCCAGATCTCCTCGCCTGCGGGAGGCGTGGAGACAGCTCTCGCAGATAAGAAGGGAGACTAGCACGTCTCCAGGGGCGGCTCAGGACCGGCCCATATCAAACTGAGATGTGCTCTTTGAAATAATCAAAAAAAACCCCACCGCTTGTGACAACATGTGAGTAGACCTTGAGGGCGTTGTGCTAAGTGAAATAAGCCAGACAGAGAAAGACAAGTGCCGTTAAGATCTCACTTCTATGTGGAATCTAAAAAAAGCCAAACTCCCAGAAACAGAGAGACGGTTAGGGGGGAAAGGGGGTGGGGGGAATGGGGTGCTGTCAGTCAAAAGATTACAAACTTCCAGTTAGAAGACGAGTAAGACCGACCTAGGGAATCTAATGCACAGCACGGTGATTACAGTGAATAATACTGTATTATATACTTGAAAGTTGCCAACAGCATAGGTCTTGAAGGCGCTCACCACTAAAAAGAAACAGTAATTATGTGCATGCTGGAGGTGTTACCTAACGTTACTGCGGTAACCATCGTGCAAGATACAAGTGCATCAAAATCAACACGTCAGGCACCTTAAACTTACACGGTGTTATAACGCTGATGATCTGTCAATAAAGCTGGGGGGAAAGATTAACCAAAAACATGGCCTCTAGGACCAGGGAAAGACCTTCTCATTATTGAAAACGCCCTGGTGATCTGAGTCCTGCCCACCCACCTCTCGATATTAACAAACCACAGGCAGAAGGAACGTATACCTGGGAGTCCATGGGTCTGGTTGGAATGCTTGTCCGTCCATCGCTGTCCTGGAGAAGTTAAGCAAGTGGCCTCTTTCCTGGGACACTGGCCGCACCATCCGTGAAGTGGGAGTGACAGCTACTCGAAGGCGAGCTGGGGTGAGGAGAGAGAGGCAGTCCACTCGGGATAGCACACAAGGAAGCGTGATGCGCCTGAAAAGCAAAACGAATGCCCAACGTACCCGTGATGCACCCGACGCGAGCAAGGCATTTGGGTGCTTGAACGTCCAGTCCCCGCTCCCCTTACGGGCGTTTCAGAAATTCTGGTATCGGTTCAACCAAACAGCCGGAGCTTTTGCAGTATCTTTTCCTCTCTGCCTCAACTTCCCTTCTCTGCCTTGTCCACTTAGGAGAAGAGTCTGCCTTTCAGGGGTCCCCGAGACCACCCTCAGATGTGAGGGTTTGCTAGAAGCACTCACAGAATTCGGAAAAGCTGTTCTCATGGTTATGGGGCAGCACAATGAAAGGACACGGATCAAGGTCAGCCAAGGAAAGAGGCGTGCAGGGCAGCATCCAAGGGACACCAGGCTCGGGCCTCCAGTGTCCGCCCCCAGCAGAGCTGTGAGAGTGGCGCTTAACTCTCACGGCGACGACGTGTGACAGCAGGCTCGGAGGGTTGCCAGCCTGGGAAGTGCAGCTGAGCCTAGGTGCCCAGGTTTTTACTGGGCATCGGTCACACAGACATGGCTGACCTCCAGAGCCCCTCCAGAGCTGGCGCCACGTGACCCAAGGCCCCCCACCAGAAATCGCATCATTAGCACAGACTCTCTGGTATATTCCAAGGCCCCCAGATGAACAAACACACCCCCATCAGGCAAGACGTTCCAAGGGCCTAGAGGCCACTTCTTGGGAGCCGGTCAAGGGCCAAACCTTTCATGTCCAGAATGTGGACAACCCAGGCCTGTTGAATTAACTTTTCCTGCACAGACCTGAAAAATGTTATAACATAATTGACTGTCACCATCTCACAAATGAGGAAAACTGAGGAGCAGAGCAAGAACTTTTTCACTAGCCTGGAAGGGTCCGGTCGGGGAGTGAGTGTTGGTCTGGTCCCTTCTCCTCCAGGGACCCTCAGAGCCAGCCTGGCCATCCAGCCACCTTCCCATGACTCACCCAGGCCCCAGCTCTGGACCCCAGGGTCCATCTAGATTTGTCCCTATCACCTCCTCACCAATCCCCTGACCTTGAATTTGCCTCCCCCAAATCTCTGTTCCTTCCTCCATTCATCTCAGTCTCCAATAGGCCCCTTGGACTCTACCCCACCCCAGCATATGGCCTTGTGCCCTTACTTACCACCTCCTCACATCTACAGGAGTATTGGAAGGTTTTGACCTTTACCCTCACACTAGGCTTTCTTTCTATTCCTGGAGCCCAGACTTTTGCAACATCAGCACTACTGGCATCTGGCGCCAGATCATTCTTTGCAGTGGGGGCCATCCTGTGCATTGTAGGATGTTGAGAACATCCTGGCCTCTACTCAGTGGATACCAGCAGCAGCACCCCCCCCCCCGCCCCCGCCAAAGCTGTGACGATCAAAAATATCTCCAGACATTGCCAATGTCTACTTGGGGGCAGAATCATGCTTAGTTGAGAACCCCTGGTCTAAGACAACCAGCTTTACTGCAGCCTCAGGGCCTTTGCACATGCTGCACCTGAACTCCCCAATCTGAATCCTTTCTTGCCACCCACACCTCAGCTTACATGCCACATCCTGAGAGGCTCTCCCTGACCATCACATTGCTCAGTGACCTCCCTCCCTAAGTCACTCCCAATGCCATCACCCTATTTTTTTTAAATGTTTATTTATTTATTTTGAGAGGGAGACAAAGAGAGAGCGCATGAGCAGGGGAGAGACAGAGACAGAGGGAGAGAGAATCCCAAGCAGGCTCTGTGATGACAGCGCAGAGCCCGATGTGGGGCTCGAACTCACCAACCGTGAGATCATGACCCAAGCTGAGAGCAGGAGTCGGATGCTTAACCGACTGAGCCACCCAGGCGCCCCTGCCATTGCCCTATTTTAATTCTCTGCATGGTACTCACCACCAGCTGATAGGTTTCTTCTTGCTTGTTTACTGCTTGTCTCTCCATAAGAACATGCGTTCCATAAGTGCAAAGACTTGTCTGCCAAGGTCAGAATGCTTGGCACACGGCAGGTGCTCACTAAATAACTGTCACATCAACGGGCTCATCCACAACTGTCCATCTTCCTTGACTTCTATTAGTCACTGCAGGCAATCGAGCAAGCCTGGATTCCCCCAGGAGGGACACCTTGCGGTGCCTACCTTCTGGTTTTCCTCGGGAGCTCTGGCCTCCCTCTCACTCTTGCTGGTGGTGGCAGGGCTGATTTAAAATCCTCTGAGGAAGCAGGCTGGAGAAGAGAGTTTTCTGGGCGCAGCACTGCCCGGAAGACAAGCCCCCGGCAATCCTAGTAACTTTTGTCTTAGGTACTTCCCAGGTCTCTCCCTGCCAATTCACCCAGCAACTGGGATAATGAAAGAAGTTGTGTGGCTCTCGGGCCCTGGCTTAGCTGGGCACTCAGCCAGACTTGATGGTTAACCGTTGTGTACCGGGCTAATACACTCATCATAGCAGAGGCCATTTGTTAAGGGTCCATGAGGTGCCAGCTGGTTGGCATCTTGCGTGGGCAGTGTGCCCGAGAAGCAGATATTATCATCCTGTCCCGCTGATGGAAAAAAAAAACGAGGCCCAGATAGGTGAAGCCCTGTGCACAGGTTGCTTGGCCTCTCTGGGCTTAAGTTTTCTTAACAATCTCCAGGGTTGGTAAAACAATGAAATTCACTTACACAGAGAGCCTAGCACCATGCCTGGGGCATGCACAGGGCCCATGAAATGTTAGCCGGGATTAATTACTATTATTTCCAGTCTCACCCAACAAGTGGTGGAGTCAGAAACCAAAGTGCCCCATGTCAATGTCCCAGCAAGTGTTCATGAAATCCAAGTCTCCGGAGCAGGGTTTCTCAGTCTCAGCCCTGCTAATATTGGGGGCCAGAGCACCTGTTGTGGTGGGGGTGTGCATGTCGGAGGAGGCCATCAGGAACACGTGACTGCAGGTTTGACCCACCAGCTGGACCTGGGCAAGTGGAGGCTCCCCCTCCCCTGTCCTTGGAGTGTTCACTCCGCTGGCCTTCCCCGCACGAGATGCTCCCCAAGGACACAGCCTTGAGATAGTGATGTGGTGTTAGGACCATCTGGACTGCGCACGAGACTGAACCCAGTTAAGGCCGCTCTAATAAATGTTAAGATTCTGGCTGGCGGGTGTGACGATCAACTCATCTGTGGCCACTGAAGACAAGCCTTGCAAGCTCCCTTGCTTATCAAAGCTGCCGCCCACCCGTCTGAAGTGGCCGGCTTTTCTTTGGTCTCTCCCTCCCCTCCAAGTATCGGGGCTGATTTCAGATTTCACACGGGAAGCTCACAGGGGTGCTGAGCCGCATCCTTGGCCTCCACCAACTAGATGCAAATGGCACCAACCTCTCCCGATCATGACAATCGAAAATGTCTCCTGACATTGCCAAGTGTCCCCTGGGGACCAGAATCCCCGCCTCCACCCTCTGGTTGAGAACCACTGCTCTGTCATGTTACTATATTCATGGTACCATCATCATGTTATTATACTTTGAGGACCTCTTAGCTTCAGGTGCTAATATAACATACTGTCTCCAGTTCTCCCCGGGGAACCGGGAACTTCATTTCACTACCCTGGTTTACCAAGGATGAAAACAGGCTTCAGAGAAGCTCAAAAATTTGCCCGAGGTCCCTTAGCAAGGGAGTGACAGGTCCGAGCCTCAAACCTCAACGTTTGTCAGGTACATTGGAATCTGTAGGTTTTTTTTTTTTTTTTAATTTTTTTTTCAACGTTTATTTATTTTTGGGACAGAGAGAGACAGAGCATGAACCGGGGAGGGGCAGAGAGAGAGGGAGACACAGAATCGGAAACAGGCTCCAGGCTCTGAGCCATCAGCCCAGAGCCCGACACGGGGCTCGAACTCACGGACCGCGAGATCGTGACCTGGCTGAAGTCGGACGCTTAACCGACTGCGCCACCCAGGCGCCCCATGGAATCTGTAGGTTTTAAAGAATTCTTGGCAACATTTTTTTACGTTATTTTTTAATGTGTATTTATTTTTGAGAGAGAGAAGAAGGGGAAGGGACAGAGAGAGAGGGAGTCACAGAATCCAAAGCAGGGTGTCAGCACAGAGCCCAACGCGGGGCTCGAAATTACGATCGAGACCATGAGATCATGACCTGAGCCAAAGTCGGAAGCTTAACCGACTGAGCCACCCAGGTGCCCCAGTTTTATTTTTTTTTTCAATATTTATTTTTGACACAGAGAGGGAGAGAGAGAGAGAGAGAGAGAGAGAGCACGAATGGGGGAGGAGCAGAGAGAAAGCGGGACACAGAATCCAAAGCAGGATCCAGGCTCCGAGATGTCGGCACAGAGCCCGACACGGGGCTTGAACTCACGAACTCGGAGATCATGACCTGAGCCGGAACCAAGAGTCAGCTGCTTAACCAACTGAGCCACCCAGACACCCCTTGGCAACACTTTTAAAGTGAACTAATGGTATCATGGTATAAGGTGTTTTTAAAAAAAGAATGTCTTTATCTTTTGGAGATGCGCAATAAAATATTTTATAGAACAGTAAGATTTCTAAAATGACTGGGATTAACTTTGAAATAATAATCCCAGATGAAAAGGTGGATGGGGTGGGGCTGGCCAGGGGGTGATAGGAGTTGGATCTGGGGCTCTCGGTTCATGATACCATTCTGTCTACTTTGAGGTTTGAAATTCTGTGCAGTAAAGGTGTAACATATTCTTCCATACCTGTTCTTAGGGAAAAGTTATAATTACCATTATGTGGGGTGCCCGGGTGGCTAAGTTGGTTGAGCAGCCGACTCTTGATTTCGGCTGGAGTGGGGGTCTCACAGTTGGTGAGTCTCAGCCCTGCATCGGGCTCTGCACTGAGTGCGGACACTGCTTGGGATTCTTTCTCTCCCTCTCTCTCTGCTCCTCCCCTGCTCACACTTAGTCTCTCTCAAAATAAATGAAAATAAACAAAAACAAAAAAAATGATTACAGTTGTGTTGGATATTGTGTTGGGTAGGGGCTGAGCCATAAGCGAGGGCATTTTCATACCTTCTTTGCCTAACGATATCATTCCCACCTTAAGGAAGAGGTACGGAGCCGGGAGATGTTAATAAATCAGCTCAAACTCTCGGCCTGGAAGGAGGTGCCTTGGCTAAGGACGCGCGGGGAAGCTGCGCCCCCTGGAGGTCAGCGCGGGAGTTGCCGCGGAACGGGCAGAAGCCGCTGGAATGCAGGGCAGAACGGAATGAGGAGGAAGCAGGAGACGTGTTGGCTGGTCCGGGGTGCAGCGTTTTGGGGGGAGGGCACAAAAAAAAGCAATACAAATAAATAATATTTTGTCATTTTTTATGGTGACAAAAGTGTAAGTAAAATTTTAAAGCAATATCGAAAAAATAAAATCGAGGCAACAAAATCCACAATGAATGAAATCTCACAATTTTGTTTTACCTTTTTAGACAAATTTTTGTTTGTTTTTGAGAGAGAGCAACAAAGAGAGGGGGGTGGTGCAGAGAGAGGAGGAGACAGAAGGTGCAAAGCAGGCTGTGGACTGACAACAGAGAGCCGGATGTGGGGCTTGAACTCACCAACTGGGAGATCAGGACCTGAGCTAAAAAGTCAGTTGCTTACCTGACTGAGCCACCCAGGCACCCTGAAATATCACAATTTAAAACAGAGTGAGGCAAGTGAGGTGAGTATGTAAATGCAGGGTTGGATCCTATTTTCATTAAGATTTTGATGATTCGTGGGACGCCTGGGTGGCTCAGTCAGTTAAGCGTCAGACTCTTGATTTCGGCTCGGGTCACCATCTCACAGTTTCTGAGTTGGAGCCCCTCGTCAGGTTCTGCACCGGCAGCAAGGAGCCTGTGCTACAATAAAAAATAAAAAATAAAAAGGTTTTGATGATTTGTTCAAGCACAGATCTTTTGCATGGACTTTGTTTTTATAAAATACTACTTGAAAATATTATGTATCTGTAAATCAAAACCACAGCAAGATACGACCTCGCACCGACTAGGTCATCGATAATCAACAAAGAAAATAACAAGTATTGGCAAGGCTGCGGAAGAGTTGGAACCCTCATGCACTACTGGTGGGAACGTAAAATGATGCAGCAGCTGTGGGAAACAGCTTGGCATTTCCTTGGAAAGTTGAACGCGGAATGACCATGTGATCTGGCATTCCCATTCCTAGGTAGAGACCCAAGGGAAGTGAACGCAGGCGTTCAGACAAATCCTGTACCAGGAGGTTCAGAGCAGCGCTCATCAAAATAGCCAAATATGCAGACACCCCAAATGTCCCTCAAAAGGCAAACGGATAGACAAAATGTGATAAATCCACACAATGAAATGTTACCCTGCCGGAGAAAGGAAGGAAACACTGACACGTGCTACCGCGTGGAAGAAGCTAGAAGACATTACGCTGAGTGAAAGACGCCAGTGGCAAAGGGCCGCGTAGCGTTTGGGGTGATGGACACGTTCTGGAACTAGATAGAAATGATAGCTGCCCGACATGGTGAGCGTATGAAATGCTGCCGAATCGTGCACTTTGCAATTATTTATTTATTTTTAAGATTTTTCTTTGTAAGCAATCTCCATACCCAATGTGGAGCTCGAACTCACAACCCAGAGATCAAGAATCGCACACTCAAAATTAAAAAAAAAAACAACAACAAAAAAAGGGGCGCCTGGGTGGCTCAAGTCGGTTAAGCGTCCGACCTCAGCTCAGGACACTATCAAGCCCCACGTCGGGCTCTGTGCTGACAGCTCAGAGCCTGGAGGCTGCTTCAGATTCCGTGTCTCCTTCTCTCTCTGTCCCTCCCCCGCTTGTGAGCTGTTTCTCCCTGTCTCTTAAAAATAAATAAACGGGGGCGCCTGGGTGGCTCAGTCGGTTGAGCGTCCAACTTCAGCTCAGGTCACGATCTCACGGTCCGTGGGTTTGAGACCCGCGTCGGGCTCTGTGCTGACAGCTCAGAGCCTGGAGCCTGCTTCGGATTCTGTGTCTCCCTCTCTCTCTGACCCTCCCCCACTCATGCTCTGTCTCTCTCTCTGTCTCAAAAATAAATAAACATTAAAGAAAATAATAAATAAATAAATAAATAAATGTTAAAAAATTTTTTTAAAGAATCGCACACTCCACCAACTGAGCCAGCCAGGTGCCCCTAAAGTTATTTCTTTTCTGTTATGTGAATTTTACCTCAATTTAAAAAAATGGATTTAAATAGGAAAAAAAATTATTACAGTGGAAGCTGAGGCTGTGTGCAGTAACTGGGGGCGGTGCTTGAACCCAGGTCCCCTTATCATCTGTATTTCGAATTACAGGAGGGTTCAGAATAACTGCCCAATGGAAATCAACAATTGACCTCATTTTCGCCCACTGGTTCGGTAAGTTTCTCAAGGGTTGCAGACCACACTTTTAACCTCCTCGATGACAGTTCTGGACCCCCTCCTAGAAAATGATGTGTACACATAATTTTGCCTGCAGTCCCAGGCAGTCTGTAGAACTCCTAATTCCTCCTGCCCTCGATTGGAGCAGGGCCAGTGAGGTCCTGGCTAAGAAGCTCAAAGTCAAGGGGCACCTGGGTGGCTCAGTTGGTTGAGTTTCCAACTTTGGCTCAGGTCATGACCTCACAGTTCGTGAGTTCGAGCCCCACGTGGAGCTTTGCACTGATGGTGTAGAACCTGCTTTGGATTCTCTGTCTCTCTTTCTCTCTCTGCCCTTCCCCCACTAGCGCTCTCTCTGTCTCTCAAAAAAATAAATAAACATTAAAAAAATTTTTTTAAAGCAGCTCAAAGTTAGACAATACTCTGAGATTCAACCATCTAAGGAAAAACCAAAGGTATAATTATGTTACTAAAGAGACACTCACCTACATACAGAAGAGAATATGGCAAGCACACCTGTCACTTTCTGAGTGTTTACATGTACAGATTAAAAGAACTGTTCAGGGGCGCCTGGGTGGCGCAGTCGGTTAAGCGTATGACTTCAGCCAGGTCACGATCTCGCGGTCCGTGAGTTCGAGCCCCGCGTCGGGCTCTGGGCGGATGGCTCGGAGCCTGGAGCCTGTTTCTGATTCTGTGTCTCCCTCTCTCTCTGCCCCTCCCCCGTTCATGCTCTGTCTCTCTCTGTCCCAAAAATAAATAAAAATGTTGAAAAAAAATTAAAAAAAAAATTAAAAAAAATAAAAGGACTGTTCAGAGTGACTACCTTTGGGAGGTGGGTTGTAGGTGAGAAGAGTTAAGTCTCTTTTTCTCCCTCTCTCTTTTTTTTTCTTTATGCACGTCTCTGTAGTTTCCATTTTTAACAACCAGACTGTATTATTTTTATAATTAAAAAAATCTGAAAGATGCACGAACAAAAGTCTTTGCCTTTAATTTTTTTTTAATGTTTATTTCTGAGAGACAGAGACAGAGTGTGAGCAGGGGAGGGGCAGAGAGAGGGAGACACAGAATCGGAAGCAGGCTCCAGGCTCCGAGCTGTCAGCACCGAGCCCGACGTGGGGCTCGAACCCACAAACCGTGAGATCATGACCTGAGCCAAAGTCAGATGCTTCACCGACTGAGCCACCCAGGCACCCCTGAATTTGATCATCTCTTTAAAGGCTCTCTCTCCAAATAAGGGCACGTTCTGTAGTACTGGGGTTAGGACTTCATCCTATGAACTTTGGGGAGATGTAATTCAAGCCACAACAGTGGGTTTTACTCACACCTGGTTGTTAAAGAATGAAGTTGGCCATATGGCTCCCTGTTGGGATTTTTTCACGGCCACCATATCATTAAACAAAACCGTGACAACTGCCCCCCACACCCCACCTGGATCTAGGATTCCCAGCAAAGGAGACCCACCATCTCCATGGAAACCCAGAGATCCTTCAACAGATCACCACTATGAAGAGTCCTTTTATTATGCACACATAAACAAATGTGGGGAAAACGTTTTTTTTTCTGTTTTAACACTGTCTTTGGCTCCTTGCTTTTGTCACATAATAATACAACACAGACACCTTTTCATGGCAGTCTCCTGGAGATCTAGTTCATTCATTTTAATGGCTACCTAGAATTCTACTGAGTGGATGGGCTGTAATTTATTTATCCGATCTCCTATTCCGTGTGAGTCCTGAGACCTGAGAATCAGGGGGCTGAAGGTGTAAGTTCCAATCTGAGTCCGGAAGCCCAAGGACCAGGAGCGCCAATGTCCAAGGGCAGAAGATGTATATACATCTTGACTCCAACAAAGAGAGGGGATTTGTCCTTCCTTTTGGTTCTATTAGGGCACTTGACAGATTGGATGATGTCTGCCCACCCCTCCCCCCACCGGGCACTGGGGAGGATCATCTGCCTGACTCAGTTCATCGAGGCAAATGCTAATCTCTTCCAGAGATACCATCCCAGACACCCCCAGAAATCATATTTGACCAGCTACCTGGGAATCCCTTAGCTCAGTCAAGCTGATACCTAAAAGTAACCATCACGGTGACGATATTTGGAAATAGGGCCTTTGGGAGGTGATTTAGATTATTGGGTCAAGAGGGTGGGGCCATCTCCTTAAGATTAGAGTCCTTATAAGAAGAGGAAAACAGAGAGGAGAAGCCATGTGAGAAGGTGACTATAAGCAAGGAATTGAGCCTTGACAAGATCCCAAATCTACCGGCACCTTGACCTTGGACTTCCAGCCTCCACACTGTGAGAAATAAATGTCTTTTGTTTAAGCCGCCCAGCCTTTGGTATTTTGTTATAGCATCCCAAGCAGACTGAGACACAGAGCTGGCTGAATACCAGGTCACATCATGGCTGGTGGGTTGGCTTCCTGGGGCTGTCATAACAAAGTCCCACGAAAGAGTGGCTTAAATCAATCGAGATGGATTCTCTCACAGTTCTGGAGGCCAGAAATTGAAATGAAATTGCCAGCATGGCCGCGCTCCCTCTGAAGGCTCTAGGCGAGGATCCCAGATATCAGTTATATTGGATTAGGGCGCAGCCTGGTGGTCTCATCTTAACTTGATGTCACGTGCCAAGACCCAGTCTCTAAATAAAGTCACACTCCTAAGTACTGAAGATTGTTGGGACTTGAACATACCTTTTAGGGGGACACAATTTCTACCATAAGGGGCGAGTGTATATAAAGCCCTTCTGAGAGTTAAGTTCAATGGCCATCTCCAGGGAAGAGCAATGGAAGGAATGAATGTTGGGGTCTTTTTTCAGGGAACATCATTTTCATTTGAAATATCTGACCAACCATGATTCAGACTTGGCTGTTTGGCAGACGTTTTCTTAAAAATGAACAAAATGAGGCTGCCACTCCAAGGAAAACAACTCAGTTCTGTTGCCAATGATAGAAATCAAGCTTTCCAAGGAAAATAAGAATTTTGGAAAATCTGCATCTGTCGCCGTGATCTTAACTGCTTTCTGACGCTTAAAGAAAGGCTTTTCTGATAATATTGGCAGTGATATTAACGGATGGGACTTTCTGATATTGAATCATGAAATCCGAAAGCCTCTTCATAACCAGTGACCTAATATTTTCCCGACGACCGATGCGTGATGTTACAATCGATGTAGAAGGTCCACTCAGAGTGCCAGACAGACTGATAGCTATTAGGGTAGCCAACTGTTGGGGGCTGAATGGTGGCTGCCAAAAAGACATAGTCAGGTCCTAACCCCTAGAGACTGCTAGTGCGATCTTTTTTGGAAAAGAGTCTTTGCAAGTGTGATTAAGTTAAGGATCTCAAGATGAGATCGTTTCGGATTACCTGGACGGGCTCTAAACCCAACGACAAGCATCCAGTATAAGAGGAGGCATGGACAGAGAGGAGGAAAAGGCTATGTGACAATGAAGGCAGAGATTGGAGTGATGGAGCCACCAGAAGCTGGAAGAAGGATCCTCCCTTGAAGATGATCACACATGCAAATGCCCAGGGATGAGAGAACGCGCTGTATTCTAGGAATTGCAAATCATTCGATGAGGTTCAATATTACATATAACAAATTCAGATAATAGACTATAGGAAATAACAAAATAGATACCCACGGACCCACCATCTAGCAAACTTTTTCTTTTAAACAAAAAAAAATTTTTAACGTTTATTTATTTTTGAGAGACAGAGTACCAGCAGGGGAGGGGCAGAGAGAGAGGGAGACACAGAATCCAAAGCAGGCTCCAGGCTCTGAGCCAACAGCACAGAGCCGGATGTGGGGCTTGAACTCACGAACCAAGAGATCGTGACCTGAGCCAAAGTGGGACGCTCAACCAACTGAGCCACCTAGGTGCCCCACAGACTTTTTCTATAAAGGGCCAGATAGTAAACATCTTCAGCTTTGCAATTCAGATCGTCTCTGGCTCCACCATTCAGCTCTGTCACTGTAGCTCGAAAGCAGCCACAGACGATACCTAAACAAATGGGCACAAATGTGTGCCAGTAAGACTATTTCTGGACACTGAAATTTGAATTGCAAAGAATTTTCACATATCATGAAACAGTCTTCCTCCCCCACCCCCCAAACTGTTTAAAAAAAATGTGAATCCATTCTTAGCTCGAGGGTCATACCGCAGCAGGCGACCTTGATCTAGCTTAAGAAATAGAATATTTCCAATATTTGAAAGCTCCCTGTACCCCTCCTGGCTCTCTCTCTCCCTCTCCTGATAAAGGGCGGTATTGATCTTGTATCTTGTGTTCACAATCTCTTAGTTTATGTGACGGTTTGACCTCTTCATTAGGTACCCTTAACCAATATGTCCTTCGGTTTGTATATTTTTGGCTTTCAGATAAAGGGGAACAAGCTAAGAACACTGCCAGGAGGAATGCCTGTATGGATCTTTTAAGCTTAGTGGCGCACAAAGTCTTTTTCCACGGTGGGCAAGAGAAACTGAGGCTAAGGGTGGTTCGGGGATACCCAGAGCTACATAGTTTTCATGGGGCCTCTAAGATGGCCCCTGATGATCTCCGCCTCCCTGAGGCACACTTTTATGTGAGCCTTCTCCCACACTGCCCCAAGGTTGGTCTGTGTGACGGGTGGAATAGGGCAGAAGTTTAGGAGGTTATACGAGGCTGCGGTTTCCATCTCGGGCACTCTCTCGACGACGGAAGCCTGTATCCATCAGCCAACGAAGAGCCTGGAAGAGGTACAGGAATGTTCTTGGAGGTCCATTCGCCATCTGAAGTTAGGCTTTCCAGGGGCTGCTTCTCTGAGAGAGACTGAGCCCGAACCGCCCAGCTAAGCCACTCTGGGATTCCTGATGTTTGGAAACCATGTGAGATAGGAAGTATTTGCAGTTTGAAGCTGCTACAATTTGGGGTGTTGTATTATGCAGCGACAGCTAACTGATTAATGGGGGCAGTGCCAGAACCTTTCAGCTCCTTGTCTAGGCCCTTATAGGATGCCCTGCTTCTCCCAGTCTGAGTCTGTCTGCCTTACTCCCACAAAGACTTTTTAGTAACCATTTCCTAACATTTTCGGCAGCAGAGGCATATCCTAGAGGGCTCTCGTGTAACCCACGGAAGGGATAATCGCAGTGAGATGCTAGACCACAAACACAATGGGGGATGGGTCAGCCAGGAGGGAATCTACAACGCCTGGTGGGGCAGGGGAGCATGCGTATGTCTTCTCAACCAGTCCAGCCAGAGATTCCTGGGGTACGTGTTTTCCAAACGCTCCCACACCCCAGCCTATGTCTGTGCTGTGGTCTCCATCTGGAACACTTTTCCTGACATCTTTTAACCCTCCCTGGGTATTTTAAGGCCCCAGACAAATCTCTCTCCTCCAGGAAGCCCTCCTTCACCCTCTGTGATCCCTCTGAATCCCCCCATGGCACTTCCTTCTGATTTATAGATTCAATATTTGTGTCCCCCCGCCCCACCAAAAATACATATGTTGACATCCTAATTCCCAATGTAATGGTATCTGGAGGTGGGGCCTTTTGGAGGTGATTAGGGTTAGATTAGATCCTGAGAGTAGAGCCCTCATGATGAGATTAATGCCCTTAGACAAAGAGGAGAAGACACAGGATCTCTCTGCTCCCCACCGTGTGAGGATACAAGGAGAAAGTGGGTGTCCACAAACCAGGTAGAGAGCCCTCACCAGACGCCACGTCTGTCGGCACCTTGATCTTGAACTTCCCAGCCTCCAAAACTATGAGTGATGTCTGTTAAGACCCCTAGTCCGTGGTAATTTGTTATCGCAGCCTAACTTAAGACACCTGATTATGGTTTGCTCTTACTGAGAAAACGTGACCACAGGGGATGATGAGATGTTTATTTGTAGTGTGGTACAGACTTCGATACAGCTCTCTCGGCTTTACCTAATTGTATTGTTCATTTCTTCCATGGATTGTCACATTTTTAGAGTTAGAAAGAGTATTAAAAATCATCCAGTGGCTGGGGCACTTTTAGGTCTCAGCCACTCAGCCACTTTTAGGGCTCAGTTGGTTAAGCTCCCGACTTCGGCTCAGGTCATGATCTCGAGGTTCGTGAGTTCGAGCCCCGCGTCGGGCTCTGTGCTGACAGCTCAGAGCCTGGAGCCTGCTTCCGAGTCTGTGTCTCCCTCGCTTTCTGCCCTTCCCCCGCTCACACTCTGTCTCTCAAAAATTAAAGAAAAAAAAAAATTATCCAGGGCACCTGGGTGGCTCAGTCAGTTGAGCATCTGACTCTTAATGTCAGTTCAGGTCTTGATCTCGGGATCACGCGTTCAAGCCCCACACTGGGCTCCGTGCTGGACGTGGGGCTTACTTAAAAAAAAAAAAAAAAATCATCCAGTCCAGGGGGGTTGGCCAACTTTTCCTGTGAAAAATCAGAGAGTCAATATTTTCAGCCGTGCGGGCCAGATGGTCTCTGTCGTAAGGACTCAATTCTGCTGTTGCAGCTGGAAAGGCCATAAAGGGTATGTCAACAAAGGAGTATGGCCACATGCCAATAAAACTGTATTTACAAGCCCTAGCAGTGGGCCAGATTTGGCCCGGGGGCCATGGTTTACCTGCCTATGACCTAGTCCAACGTTTTCATGTAACAAGGAGGGGGTCACCGAGGGTCACGAAACCCGAACTCACTCTCAGGCCTGCCAACATCCTATCTTTGTGCCTTTGCTTTGACCTCTTGGCTGGCTTCTGTGGGCCCAATTAAACCTTCTTTTCCTCCACTAATTGAGCTGGGACTTTTCCCAGATGCCTCTGGGCAGGTACCCACCAGAAAGTGCAAGGTACATGCACTCGTAACCGCCCGTGTCTCAGGTTAGCTACTGGTAGTTTGCCCTTCTTTTTTTTTTTTTTTTTTTTCCAACGTTTATTTATTCCTGGGACAGAGAGAGACAGAGCATGAACGGGTGAGGGGCAGAGAGAGAGGGAGACACAGAATCGGAAACAGGCTCCAGGCTCTGAGCCATCAGCCCAGAGCCCGACGCGGGGCTCAAACCCACGGACCGCGAGATTGTGACCTGGCTGAAGTCGGACGCTTAACCGACTGCGCCACCCAAGCGCCCCTAGTTTGCCCTTCTTAACATCAGAGACTCTCCTACATTCTTCCCATGCATACATCCTATGCTTCCCTAAACAGACTCAGAGACGTGAAGTGTCAAGAGAAAAAGCCGAGGGGTTGGAATGAGATAGACCCGGGTCCTGAGTCCGCCCCACCGGGAGCTCTGCGTGACCGCGGGCAAGTCACTTTGCCACCGAGCCCGAAAGTGTTCCTATGAAACGGGAGGAACAACCCACCTCAGAAACAAACCGCTTGTAAAATTCCTGCTTGGCGTGTTGTGAGCGCTTCATGGAAATTCCCAGATACGGTCTGGGCTTGGATTTGCTCATGACAGAGTGGTCGGTTCCTAGGGTGGTCCCCGGTATTTGCACTTTTGTATAATCCCTACCCTTGGGTGTAGAGGACTTGGGATTCGCTTTTCACGAACGGAATAGGAGACAAAGGAAGTGATAGAATGTGGTTCCTCAGATGATTACATCTGTGATCACCGTATGATCCCGAAATTCTACTTCTCGATATTTATCTCAGTATATAGCTGAAAGAATACACAAGGAAACTTTTTAGATGATGGAAAAAATGTTCCCTGTCTTGATTATGGGGGTGATCACGTGGGTGTATACATTTGTCAAAACTGGTTAAATGGGCCACTTAGAAGGGAGGGTGGGGTGATGGAATGTCCTTTCCAAGATTAGGTTGTAAAAATCTATGACCCAGAAATTCCACTCCCACGTGTATGACCCAAAGAACGGAGAACAGGTGTTCAAACACATGTTTATAGCAGCACTATCTGCAATGGCCAAAAAGCAGAAACAACCCGGGGGCGCCTGGGGGGGGGGGGCTCATCGGTTAAGCGTCCGACTCTTTTTTTTTTTTTTTTTTAATTTTTTTTTTCACCGTTTATTTATTTTTGGGACAGAGAGAGACAGAGCATGAACGGGGGAGGGGCAGAGAGAGAGGGAGACACAGAGTCGGAAACAGGCTCTAGGCTCTGAGCCATCAGCCCAGAGCCCGACGCGGGGCTCGAACTCACGGACCGCGAGATCGTGACCTGGCTGAAGTCGGACGCTTAACCGACTGCGCCACCCAGGCGCCCCTAAGCGTCCGACTCTTGATCTCAGCTCAGGTCATCCATGATCTCGTGGTTTGTGGGATCGAGCCCCGAGTCGGGCTGTGCGCTGACAGCGTGGATTCTGCTTGGGATTCTCTCTCTCTCTTTCCCTCTCTCCCTCTCCCCACTCGTGCTCTCTGTCTCAAAATAAACAAATGAACTTAAAAAAAAAAAGGGCTGGGGGAGGGGGAGGGGGAGGTAGGGTTCAATGGGGACAGTTTCGGTTTGCGAAGATGAAAAGGTTCTGGGGACGGGCGGCCGTGGTTGTACAGGACGGTACAGCAGTGCAACTGTATTTCATGCCACAGGACCACGCATTTAAAAATGGTTAAGATGGAGAACTTGATGTTGTGTATTTTACCATAGTGACAGTAATAATGATAATGATAATGGTGATGGTGGTGATGGTGATGATAATCACAGGACATTTCTTTGAAGCCAAGACCCAGGAAGCCACAGAGCATGACTCCTGCAGCTAAAATTAGGCTGGGCTTGAGCGCCTGGGCTTGAGAGTTCTTACACCTACAAGGGGCGGCAGCCTCAGCCTCCCCCGCCAATCATCCCGCAGCCAGAGAGTGGCCTACCCACCCCCTTCCCAAAATAGGCCGGGAGGCTATTTTGGTACAATTTGTTCTCTCATAAAATGAGATCCTAGCACATTGGTGCTCCCTGGCGGGCAGCCTGCTTATCACCAACACCCAGCAGGTGCTAGATGAGCCCAAGGAGAGGTGCTCAGGGGAATTACAAAGCTGGCCTTGGGAATCCGGCTCCAGACCCTCCTGCTAGTCACCCTGAGACGAAACTGAGGCTCAGAGAAGGGGGGTTCCTCGCCCAAGGCCACACGCCCCGCGGATGAAAAGCCAGGGTGTGGACGGGTCTGAGAAGCTACACGGCCGATTCCGTTTTTTCTTTCAGCTTTGGCAAAGACAGGCGGTTGTGGATTCCCCACCACGGTCAAGATACGGAACCGTCCTATCCCCCCCGCCCCGTTCTCCTGGCCCCTTCAAAGACGGTCTCTTCTACGCCCCAGCCCTGGCACCCACTGATCTGTTTTTGGCCCCTATAAGTCCATTCTTCCTAACACATCCTGTAATGAGAGCACACAGGATGTAGTCCGAGGCTGACTGCATTTGCTCGCCAAATGCCTCTGAGACTCAGCCTCATCGCTGTATCAGCAGTCGGTTCCTTTTCATCGCTGAGTAGTATTCCATCGTGTGATGTTCACCCACTCGCCGGCTGCAGGACACGTGGGATGTTTCCGGTTTTTGAAAACAGCCACTTTAAACATTTCCTGGGTGAACACGAGTTTACGTTTCACTTGCGGCATTATATGGCCAACGGTGTTTCATTTCCCAAGAGACCACCCAGCTGTTTCTGGCCAGCACTCGGCTAGCGTTCCAGGTGCTCCAAATCCTTACCAGCACCTGGCATTGTTAGCTATTATCTTATCCATTCTAAGCCGTATCGTATTAACCTGCTACGGCTGCCATAACAACAGAGTGCCTTAAATAAGAGAAATGCATTTTCTTACAGTTCTGACAGCTCCGGGTCCAAGACAAAGGCATCGGCAGCAACGTGTGTTTTCTTCTGAGGCCTCTTCGTTGCTTGTAGATGGCCATCTTCTCCCTGGGCCCTCATATGGTCTTTTCTCTGCCCGTGTCTGTGTCCTAATCCCCTCTTCTTATAAGGACCCCAGTCGTATTGGAGTAGGGCCCACCCAAAGAGCTCATTTTCACTTAATCACCTCTTTAAAGACCTTATCTCCAAATACGGTTACGTTCTGAGGTACTGGGGATTGGGGTTTCAACTTATGAATTCTGGGGGGACACGATTCAGCCTCTAACAGATATGCAGTGGTATTTTGTTGTTTTAAGGTGTATTTCATGTGATTACTTGCCGTCCATATATTCTCTTTGGTGAACTGTCTGTTCAGATTTTTTGCCCAATTTTTTATGGAGTTTTTTCTTCATTCCTTCCTTCCTTTTTTTTTTTTTTTTTTTTTTTTTTTTTTAATAGAGAGAGAGGCGGGGAGGGACAGAGAGAGAGAGAGAGACAGAGAATCCCAATGTGGGGCTTGATCCCACGACCCTGGGATCAAGACCTGAACCGAAATCAAGAGTTGGACGCTCAACCAACTGACCCACCCAAGGCGCCCAGGAGTTTTTCCTTTTTTATTGGAAAAGTTTTTACACCTTTACTGAGATAGAATTGACATACAATAAACTGCGCATATTTAAAGCGTAGAGTTTGACAAGTTGTAATGCGCATGTAGACCTGCGAAGCCATCACTACAGTCAGGATTGTTAAGATTCCCATCGCCTAGTTTCTGCCTGCTTCTTCCCCCTTCCTCCCACCTTCCCCTTCTAGTCCTCGTCTCCCCAAGCATCCATTGATCAGCCTGTTACTCTAAGTTAATTTGCCTTTTCTAAAATTTTATTTAAATGGACTCATAGAGTGTGTGTTCTTTTTTTAAAAAAAAAGTTTATTTATTTTGAGAGAGAAATAGAACTCAAGAGTGTGAACAGGGGAGGGGCAGAGAAAGAGAAAGAGAGAGAGAGAGAGAGAGAGAGGGAGAGAGAGAATCCCAAGCAGGCTCCACTCTGCACTGTCAGCACAGAGCCTGATGTGGGGCTCGACCCCACAAACTGTGAGATTGTGACCTGAGCCGAAGTCAAGAGTTGGGTGCTTAACTGACTGAGCCACCCAGGCGCCCCTCGTCCACTCAGCTTTTGATGGACGTTTGTTTGTTGCTTCCAGTTTGGGGCTATTACAAAGCCGCTATGAATGTTGGTGTACATGTCTTTGTAGGGACATGTACATATTTTCATTGCTCCCGGGCAAGTACCTGAGTAGAACAGCTGGGTTATATGACAAGTGAACACACTATTTTTGAAGAAACTGCCACTGTCTTCCAAAGTGGCCATGCCATTTTACACTCCATTCCCACCTGTGGAATATGAGCATTCCTCTTGCTCCACACATCCTCGCCAGTACTTAGTATGGGCAGTCTTTTATATATATATATATAAATTTAAATGTTTATTTGTATTTGATAGAAAGGGACAGTGTGCGAGTTAGGGGGGGGCAGAGAGAGACAGAATCCGAAGCAGCCTCCAGGCTTCGAGCTGTCAGCACAGAGCCTGACGTAGGGCTCGAACTCACAAGCCACGAGATCAAGACCTGAGCCGAAGTCGGACGCTTAACCAACTGAGCCACCCAGGCGCCCCGGGCAGTGTTTTTAATTTAACCATCCTAGAGAATGCGAACTGGGTATCTTCCCACCCATTTCCTGGATGGCTAAGGATGTTGAGCATCTTTTCATGTGATTTCTGTGTGTGTGTGTGTGTGCTATCTGTATATCCTCAACGTCAAAGTGTCCATTCAAATCCTTTGCTCATTTTTAATCAGGCTATTTATTGACTTTTGAGAATTCTTTATATATTCTGGATATAATCCCGTTATCAGATGTGTGATTCCCAAGTTGTGCTCTTAACAAGGTCCTGCACATGGGGTGCCTGGGTGGCTCAGTCGGTTAAGCATCTGACTTCGGCTTAGGTCATGATCTCGTGGTTTGTGAGTTTGAGCCCTGCGTCGGGCTCTGTGCTGACAGCTTGGAGCCTGGAGCCTGCTTCAGATTCTGTGTCTCTCCATCTCTCAGCCCCTCCCCTGCTCATGCTCTGTGTCTCTCTGTCTCTCAATAATAAATAAACGTTAAAAAACAAAAAACGAGGTCCTGTACAGACTGAGCTGCAAACCCCAATCACCCAATAATCCTCCCATCTGCCTACAAAGGGCAGTGATAATCATCACCCTCTTTGCCCCCAAAAGGCAAACTGGCTTGGAGAGGGGGTGACCTGTTGGTGACACAGTAAATATTTGAACTCCGAACCCCAGACTTCACCCACAGGCTCCATCCCGATTTGGGACTGCCGTGAGCTTCATCTTCCTGGAAACGCTGAATGTCTCTAAGGATACAGAACCCCCCTGTGTCCTGAGGCCTAAAGAGCAGGAATGAATCAGACAAGGCAAGAGACAAGGGTTCTTTCACAACCGATTTATTTGCTGAACCTTCATGCCGAGCCTTGACAAACATGCAAGAGGATGAATTCGGAGCTTCAGGACCCACCCAGCTCCCTCCCAGGTGTCACAGGATCAAGGCACTTTCCCAACAGCCGGGCAACATCCGGGGCCCTGCTGACCCCGCCCTGATCTTGACGCAGCTGTAGGCTGAGTACCCACGTGCAGAGGACAGCTCTAAGCGGGCCCAGTCTGGGCCAAAACCCCACCTGAGACTGGCCACACCTCATCTACCCACCCCTGCTTGGATGTCCTGGCAACAGGTTGAGATGAAGGAGGCCGGGGGCAGGGGGTGGGGGCTCAGCTATCGTTCCCCTCACTCACCCTGACGCATGTCCCAGGCCCGCCCAGCGGCAGCAAGATGCCCAGCACAGAGCAAGCCGACTCTTCTGATTGGCTGAATGAGCAGTGGAGGACGCAGGCATGAGGGAGGCCTGACGCTTCTAGGGCCCAACAGCAGGTGCTCGGAGCCCCTTCGCAGAGCTGGATCTTGGGACCCCTGCCCGGCCAACTGCATTTCTTTGGTTTAGCACCAGCCTGAAGCCAAAGATCAGAACGAGCCTCCCCCACCCTCCAAGCTCTCCAGACTGGCCTAGGTGTGTCTACCGAAGGTCCCCTTTGTGCCAGGTAACTTGTGGGGTTCTCCGATCCACAAACACAAATCATCTAAAATGCAAAGCCGCTCCCAAGCATGGTGAACATCCGTCAAGGCCTCCCCTCCCGACTGCGTGGTGCTTAAGAGTTTATAAGGCTGGTTCACATCCAGGCGCACACCAACACTTCCATAAGGAGGAGGGCTGGGGGTCCCCACCGTACAGATGGGGAACGGAAGGCTTGGAGGAGGCAACTTGCCCGGTGCCTTCCAGGAGGGGTGGGCAAGAAGAGACGTGGAAGGTCATAGCAGCCGCCTCCCAGCAGGTACTTAGGAAATGGCCATCAAATTCGTGACTCTCAACCTGACCTGAAATTCTTTCGGAGTCAAGATGTAATTTTAGAGAGGAAATGATGGAGCAAGAATATACTGCTAGAGTTTCTGGCTGGAGCCGCTGCCAGGATTCTGTGGGCCTCCCCCCCGAATAAAGCTGGGTCGCTATGGTGGCCTGGCAGAAAGAGAGGGACCCCTCCATTCCCACAAATGCCCCTCAGCCCCATATCTCATTTAACGCCCCCCGCCCCCATCAGCCCTGGAGGGTGGGCTGATGGCCCCAGTTTGTAGACTGGGACGTCAAGGCCCGGAGAGGGGAAAGCTGAGCCCAGGAGGCGCCCACACCAACTCTGAGGGTCCTGGGTCTGGGTCTTCTCCCCGGCACCCCACAAGGCCTCTGGGCCACCCACTAATCTGCCTTCTTGGTTTTCTTCTTCCTGGAGCCCTCGCTCAGCTCCTCCTTGGACTTAGCAGGCAGGGCTGAGTGCGGGGAGCCGGGCCCGCTGCCACCGTGGGACCCGCCGTGGGACCCACCATGGTTGTCGTGGTAATGGTCATCCCCCCAGGCAGCCCCAAACAGCACAGGGCAGATGTAGCCCTCCAGAACATCAAAAGGGGAGCCATGAGAGTGAGTGGCCGTCAGGAACACCTGAGGTGGGATGGAAGGGGGGCAGGGAGACAGCGAGAGAGACAGAGGGAAACCGAGGCAGAAAGCAAAGTGGGGGGATGGGAGAGGGAAGAGGGGAGAGAAGGTCAGCCAGGTTAAGGTCAGAGGTAGCCCAGACCCCCTCTGGCTTTATGCACCCCCAGGAGGGTGACCAACTGTCCCAGGTTTCCCGGGATACGGAACTTCCGGTGTTGAAACCCAGATAGCATCGGGCACACGGAGACAGGCGATCTCCCCCCTTGCCTCCCACCTCGGCTCAGAGAGGAACAGTGCTTGGCCTGAGGTTGCTCACTGCCTTCCCCTTTTCAATGGCCTATGGGTCCCCTCCCCGCCAGCCAGCCAGCAGCCACGCTCTCCAGATGCATGGGGAAGGCAGTGTGGCCCCTGAAGATCCCCCCTGGGTGAGTCAACCCCAACTCAAGGCCTCAGGATCAGACCAGCACCCTCCTGGCCTAGCCTGGGTCCCCTGTGTCCTGAGTGTGCCTTCCCTGGGTCTCATCCCTCAGCTCTCCACTGCCAAGGCACAAGCTCCCCCCCCACCCCCCGATTCTCCAAATGGACTTCGTGCACTCCTGCCCCACTCTTAAGCTGGGCCCTCTGCCCAGAAGGCCTTATTCTTCTCACCCAGTCCCCTACCTGCTGGAACTCCTCTTGTCAGACCTTCTTCCCACGCACGGACCTCCTGGCACCCCCTTCCCCAGCCCCCTGCCTTAGGGCTGTCCTTTCTGGGACACAAGACTACAAGCCCGAGCTCCCAGCCTGGAAGGTGCGGGTTGGGGTGGGTCAGGGCAGCAAGACTTACCTTACAGGACACCATGAACACGGTGAAGATGAAGGTAAGGCTGGCTTTGGACACGGGGAGCCAGCGGGTCTGCTGCAGGGTGAAGAGTATGGCTCCATACAGGCTGGCCTTTGTGGGGCTGGAGGGGGCAGCCTCAGTTACCGCGAGGCGCCAGCCACGCAGCCCAGGCCTTTTTACCTCTGGCCCCGACCCCGCCTGCCCACTGCCGGCCCCAGCTCACATCCCAGCTTCTCCTGAGCATGAGGTGGGAAGGGGCCTGCATGGCACGGATACGGTGGTGTCTCCCTGCACAATAAAGGGTTAACAGGGCCCAGAGAGGTTCTTCTTTCTTAACTTCCTTACGGGATAGGTTTTCAATATTTTAACTTGTTGCAGAAGACAGACCCGTGACTTCCGTTCCTGATGTCTGTTGTGCACCGCCGTCCTTAATGATGATAATTCTGCCTGGTTATTTCCAAAGCACTCGCCCGCCAGGGACCGGTGCTGTGGAATCTATCCGTGTGGTTCCTGGGGGCCCCTCACCCTCAGTTGATGAGGCAGAAAAGGAATCTAAGGGGGGAAACCACCTGGCCACTTGGTTGCAGACAACACAGCTAGCTGTCTGGGTCCCCATTTCCTTGTCGGTGACCCGAGGGTGGGAATACACTTTCTTGGGGGGGTGAAATGAGCGAATTCTCTCTTCCGAGGTGTGAAATGGGAATTGTCATGGGCGTATGGGCAAGCCTTTTAATTTTGTCGTATTTAAATTTTTTTTAATGTTTATTTATTTTTGAGAGAGAGAGAGAGACAGAATGCGAGTGGGTTAGGGGCAGAGAGAGGGGGAGACGCAGAATCCGAAGCAGGCTCCGGGCTCCGAACTGTCAGCACAGAGCCCGACTCAAGGCTCGAACTCACAAGCTGTGAGATCATGACCTGACCCAAAGTCAGACGTCAACCGACTGAGCCACCCAGGCGCCCCTAATTTTGTCATATTTTAAATGGCCATGGTTTTTATTTGTTGTCGATTGGGAGAAAATTGAACTAGCCCAAACCAGTTAGGTCTTTTAAAAATGTATAGGCTACAGGGGCCCCTGGCTGGCTCAGTTGGTGGGATGTGTGACTCTTGATCTTGGGGCTGTGAGTTCGAGCTCTGCATTGGGTGTAGAGATGCCTTAAAAATAAAATCTTAAAAAAAAAAAGCAATGTATGGGCTACATGCAGCATGAGGCCCTACGTGGAGTCCTGGATGCAGCTGGCTCTGCCCACCTCGTCCCAGCCACATTCCCCATCTCCACATCCCCATGTGCCATACGCTCTCCACCAATGCTCTGTACCCCCTGCTCTGTACTCCTCACTCCCCAACCATACTCTGTACCCTGACCCCCCAGAGCTGGGCAGAATCATTGCTCTTTTCTCACTTGACAGGTGGCAGAGGTGCTGGCCTCTGTCCAGAGGTTCCTCCTTTGCCAGAAAACTCCTACTCACTCTTCATAACCCGAGTCAAGTATCTCATCTCCCTGCAGCTCTGCCTGCCCCTCCCCCCTGGGCAGAGCCCTGGTTCCCGTCGCTGGGTCCCCCAGCCTTGACCTCTGGAAGCTTCTGGAAGACAGAATCGGTGGCTGAGGCTTCCAAGTCACCAGGAGTATCCAACCCAGGGTCAGGCCCAAGAGGCACCTGTACATACAGGAAGGATGAGGGGCGGAAATGGGATACTCACAAGGACATGTGCAGGATCTCATTGGTCTCCGGCTTCCAGACCCCTCGGAGCAGCTGCTCAAATTTGGACATGAGGGCGACACCAGAGCCTACGAAGACAGGGTGCCCCTGAATGAGCCTGCCACCTCCAGTTCCCCCATTCTTCTCAGCTGAATTCCCAAGGAAGCAGCTTCTCCAGAGGGACACTGAGCCTGGGGGTCTGTTCATCAGTTGCAGCAGGGAAACTGAGGCTCAGAGAGGGTCACATGGCATATTCAGAGCAAAACTAGCATGAAGGAATTGAGGTCATATCTCATCTGCAAGGTATGTCTCAGACAAATCTGGGTTGTCTGCCCTGATGCCCTTAGGGAGTCCCAGATCCTGAGCTGTGCATAAGGCTTCCAGAAGCCTCCCCATCCCAGTCTCTCTCCTCCTCAGGGCTCTGAACTCTCAATCTTTCTTAAGCCACTTGCCCTCCAGGAGGCATGCTGTAACTCTACGGAATTTGCTCTGTAGTATAGGCTTCCTGGAGAGTAAATAAGGAGACCTATATGCAGACATAAATGATTATCATTCTAGAAGAATCTTTCCATTTACCCCAAATGTATTGGTTAAAGAGGTTGGACTCCTAGAGCTACTCCAGGAGTAGCTATGCTACTTGAGGTGCCTAGTATGTACCACTGGACCAGGGGTTCATATGTGGAGTGATTTTGCCCCTAAGGAGGCACTTGGAAATGTCTGGAAACACTTTTGGTTGTTGCAACTGGGGAGGGGGCTGCTACTGGTCAGCAAAGGCCAGGAATGCTGCTCAACATCCTATAAAGCACAAGACAGCCTCCACCTCAGAGCATGATCCGGCCCCACGTGTCAATGGTGTGGAGTACGCTGGAGCTCAGTGGAGGGTGAGTCTAGGCCCCGATATTTTTGCAGTACACACTTTGGTATTAGGGAGCAGGGATGAGGTGTCCAGTGGTGTTAGCACCTGCTTGAGCCTTCTTTCCCTGTCTTCCTTTTACCCCTTGGTCCATCTCTCCAACTATTATTGTCAAATTGTCTACTTCTCCTTTAACTTCTCTCAGTTCGTGCTATATATTTTTTGGTGTTTTTAGGTGCATACATGTTTGTAATTGTTACATCTTCCTCGTGGATCGACCCGTCATTATAAAGTACCCCTCTTTATTTTTAGTAGCATTTTTGTTTGTTTGTTTTAAAGTCTGTCTTGGTCTACCTCCTAGCATAGCTAGAGGAGAGGGGAAAGGAGGCCTTCAGAGTAGTTAAGAATGTGGACGGTGAATTCAGAGGACCTAGAGACAGACCTCGCGGCACTCCCTTAGCTGTGTGACCGTGGGCAGGTGATTTCATTTCCTTCCTCAGTGAAAGGGGATGACATTAGACTTCTAAAGCAGGGTCTTAAGGATCAAATGGGGTAAGATGCACAAAGGGCTCAACTCAAACCTGTCCTGGGTCATAAAGTCTTCACTGGGCATCCATGAACACGGACAGGAAACTGAACTACATCTTTTTCACGCCCCTCACTGAAACACAACCTTTCCTTCCATCGTGAAGGGAGGTAGTGAGCTGAGCAGGATTTGCAAGTCTGTGACTCCATCACCAACAGGATCCACAGATTTATTTCCTTTTCACGTTCCCGTGGTTGCAGATGGTTTCATAATATCGTTTGTGCTGGACAGCACTTCAAAAGGTTGAGAATTCCCTATTTGCTAACGAATGGTCTGTTATTGAGTGCCTCGGTAGAGATGTATAAAATGACTATGCCATACTAAAACTTTGTTTGATGCCTATTTTGAAATAACGGGCCTCTTTTATCATCACATATATTTCATTTTATGCACTTACAAACATAAAAGGCTTTCCCGGACTCAAAAAGGGCCATGGTCCACAAAGGTTAAGAACCCCTATAGTTACAGGGGTGTGATTTCTTCTCCAGGAAGCGTTTGGCAACATCTGGAGACACTTCTGGTTGTTACGCTGGCGGGTGCTACTGACTTCTGGTGGGGGGAGGCCAGGGATGTTGCTCTACATGTTACAACGCACGGGACAGCACCCCCCCCCCCCCAGAGGGTGATCTGGCAACAAATATCAGAAGTGTTGCAGCTGAGAAAACGTGCTTGAGAGACAGCCGTCACTGTCTCGTTGTCCTGTTAATCTTGGACAGCTAAATTCCGGAAGAATTTTCCCATTTACTCTAAAGGTGTTGGCTAAAGACACTGGACTCCCGCAACAGTCCTGACACCCCTTAGCCTGGACCAATATCTATGCCGACCTGGGTGCCCGACATGTAGCACACTGAGCAGGGGTTCTTAACCGAGGTGATTTTTCCATCGTTATCATGGTCCTGTTTACCTTTGACCCAGCCGGTGGCAATCATGACGAACCACCCATGGTGGTAGTGGTGGTGGGCGTGATGGATGCCCACGGCGATCTTTCGGACTCTGACTACCTCCTTCATGGCCACAAATATAAGTTTCACAGGTAAGAAGCAGACACACTTGTAAAAGAGGTCCAGGGGGCAGAAGAAAATCAAGTACCTTTGGGGAGAGAATGAGGAGCGTCAGGGGGAGACAGACCGTGGGGGGTCCCTGGGAGGTTGGGTCCAGACCTCCCCTCTCCCCCAACTTGTTGGGCTCCGGACAGAGCTGGGCAGCGGAGAGCAGTGCGTTCAGGCCCACGGTGGAGGTTGTGCTGATGGGTCCTATTTCCTCCAACCTCCCGCCTCCCACCTCCCAGGTGGCTGGGTCACCCCAGCCCCCGGCTCTGCTCTCCCACACCCCACCAGCTTGACAGTGCTTACCAGACGGCCGAGGCCAGCAGAACACTGGAATTGTTGCTGAAGTAGTCGATCAGGGGCTCCCCGAGGAGCAGATCCGCCAAGATGTAACTCCCGAAGCAGTGCAGCATAGCGCACAGCCAGGATGCCAAGGGATGGCGCCGGGACAGCTCGACTGCTCCTGGGGGGCGGGGGGAAGAGGCCGTCACTGGGGTGCCAAGAGCGTGCTTTGTCCCCATGCCCTCTGGTCAGCTTATCCTAATTCAGCTGCCTTTGCAGAGCGCCCGCCCCATGCCTTGCTGCTCGCCCATTTCAGAGGAAGAACCCAGGCTCAGGGAGGCGGGACACATGCCTGAGGTCACACAGAGGAGAGGCAGAGCTGGGTTGGGCCTCTCTCCTCTGTGCTCAGAGAGGTGGCAATGATTGGTAATGCCAGCTCCCAGTTAGCAGGCAGCTCCAGGTCGCAGACACCGGGTTCACATCTACATGAAGGACTCCTTCAATCGTCGTTGATACTCACCGCCAAGTGATCACTCTCATTATCCCCACAAAGACAGGGAGGCGTGGAGATAGAGCCAAGTGCAGATGGGAACACTTCAATAGGGCTGCTGCTGCCTCGGGCTGATGCCAAGATCCCTACAGGCTCACGCCCGGCCTCTCGGTCTCTCCCTCTTTTTAAATTTTTATTGTTGCGGTAAGATATACACGAAATGTACCACTTTCACCATTTTTTAAGTGCACAGCTCAGGGGCATTAGGCACATTCCCACTGTTGGTGCAACCATCATCACCATCCATCTCCAGGACTTTTTCATCGTCCCCAACTGAAACTCTGTCCCCGTTAAACACTTAACTCCCCGTTCTCTCCCTTCAGCCCCTGGCATCCACCATTCTACTTTCGGTCTCTGTGAATTTGACCCCTCTAGGGACCCCATGTAGGTGGGATCACACAGTATCTGTCCTTTCGTAGTCTGGGTTATTTTCCTTAGCGTGATGTCCTCAAGGCACGCTCGTGTTGGAGCACTGCTAGTGTTAGAATTCCTTCTTTTTTTTTTTTTAATTTTTTTTTTCAATGTTTATTTATTTTTTGGGGGACAGAGAGAGACAGAGCATGAACGGGGGAGGGGCAGAGAGAGAGGGAGACACAGAATCGGAAACAGGCTCCAGGCTCTGAGCCGTCAGCCCAGAGCCCGACGCGGGGCTCGAACTCACGGACCGCGAGATCGTGACCTGGCTGAAGTCGGACACTTAACCGACTGCGCCACCCAGGCGCCCCAGAATTCCTTCTTTTTTAAGGTTGAAAAATATCCCATTGAATGGTTAGACCACATTTTGTTTCTTCAACTCATCCATCGATGGACATCTGAGCTGTTCCCACCTTTTGGCTATTGTGAATAATGCCGTGAAGAACACGGCATGTACAAATATCTATCTGAGTTCCTGGTTTCAACTCTTGTGGTGACATATCCAGAAGTGGAATTGATGGGTCATATGGTAATTCTATATTAACATTTTTTTTTTAAGTTTTAAATATTTACTTATTTATTTATTTTGAGAGAGAGAGAGAGTAGGGGAGGGCCAGAGAGAGAGAGGGAGAGAGAAAATCCCAGGCAGGCTCCGCACTGCCAGCACTGAGCCCAGCATGGGACTCGAACTTACGAACCACGAGTCCATGACCTGAGACAGAATCAAGAGTCAGACGCCCAACGGACTGAGCCACCCAGGCGCCCTATGCTTAATTGTTTGAGGAACTGCCATATTGTTTCCCACAACCGCTGCACGATTTCACATTCCCACCAACAGGGCATGAGGGTTCCACCTTCTCTACATCCTTGCCAACACCTGTTATTTTCTGTTACGAGCTAGTGGCCCGGAAGAAATAAAGACACGCAAGCAGAAGGGGCCAAGCACAAATGCCACCTCCTCTAGGAAGGCTTCCTGGCTCTGCTGAGTTGGTCACTCCTGCCTCTGGGCTCCCACAACCCTGTGGACTTCATTTTACCATGGGTCTTAGTATTTTACTTGTTTTTTTTTTTTTAATTTTTCTTTTAATGTTTATTTATTTTTGAAGGCGAGAGAGACAGCGTGTGAGCGGGGGAGGAGCAGAGAGAGAAAGAGAGAGAGAGAGAGAGAGAGACAGAATCGGATGCAGGCTCCGGGCTCTGAGCTGTCAGCACAGAGCCCGACTCAGGGCTCGAACTCACAGACCGCGAGATCATGACCTGAGCCAAAGTCGGACGCTCAACCGACGGAGCCACCCAGACACCCCAACTTAATTGTTAACACCAACAGGAAGTAGATGAGAGGTTGCCTCGGGCTAGAGGGAATGGGGGAGAATGGAGAGTGACAGTTAAAGGATAGAGGTTTCTTTCGGAGGGGATGGTCGCACAATTCTGTGAATATACTAAAAACCAATGAACGGGATGCTTTAAATGGGTGAATTGGGTAGTATATGAATTAGAGCCCAATAAAGCTGTTATAAAATAAACAACAACGGAAAAAATGTAACTTATTTCGGTTTCTGTAACGGAGGACACACACTCATAAATGATACTAAATTGAGTCTTCCTATGAGCCCAAGGCAACAACAACAACGAAGGATGGCTCTGCTTAGCGGAGAGGAACAGGAATCCTCTCCCTCAAGAAGATGGCTCAGTGCATCGGCTTGCAACTTTACAAATCAGACAGCAGCGCCCCACCCCAGAGCATCTCGGTTGGCCAGTCTGGGGTGTGGCTGGGCTTATGGATTTTTTGATGTTCCTGGGTGATTCTTATGGGCAACAATGTTGAACATCACACGGCGACAGAGGAATGAGCTGGCTGATGTCCCGATGTCCTGCAGCCCTGATAAGCCAAGATCTTCTATCCGTGGCTAGGAGGATAGGCTCCCAAGAACAGTGGTTTCCAAACTGTGTTCCTAGGAACCCTGAGGATTTGCAGGAGAGACCAAATGGGAACGTTCTGGGTCCTTCACCCCATGTCCACCAGAGCATACCTGCATTTACTGCTTCATCTCAGTGTTCAAGACAAGTCTTTGTTTTGTTTTGTTTTGTTTTGTTTTAAAGCTATCTCTGGGGGCGCCTGGGTGGCACAGTCGGTTAAGCGTCCGACTTCAGCCAGGTCACGATCTCGCGGTCCGTGAGTTCGAGCCCCGCATCAGGCTCTGGGCTGATGGCTCGGAGCCTGGAGCCTGTTTCCCATTCTGTGTCTCCCTCTCTCTCTGCCCCTCCCCCGTTCATGCTCTGTCTCTCTCTGTCCCAAAAATAAATAAAAAACGTTGAAAAAAATTTTTTTTTAAAAAATAAAAAAAAAATAAAGCTATCTCTGTGCTGGGGGCACCTGGCTGGCTCAGTTGGAAAAGCATGAGACTCTTGATCTCGGGGTTGTGAGTTAGAGCCCCACATCGGGTATAGAGATTGCATAAAAATAAAACCTTTGGGGTGCCTGGGGGGCTCAGTTAAGTGTCTGACTCTTGATTTCAGCTCAGGACATGATCTCACAGTTCATCAGTTCCAGCCCTGCATAAGGCTCTGTGCTGACAGCGTGGAACCTGTTTGGCATTCTCTCTATCTCTCCCTCTCTACCCCTTCCCCATTTGCATGCTTTCTCTCTGTCTCAGAATAAATAAATAAACTAAAAAAAAAAAAAAAAAAAAAAAAAGAACTTTAGAAAAAAGAAAGCGTATGTCAATACTGCCGAATAAAGTCAGTAGCTGGTGTTAATGGAATTGTAGCAGTGTCAATTTCCTGGTTGGAGTAATGAGCTACCAGTATGTAAGACGATCTCGTTGGGGGAAGCTGGGGGAAGGGGACTTGGGAACTCTTCTCACGACTTTTGCTACTTCTTACGAGTTTTTAACTTTTTAAAAAATGTGTTTAATTCCCACATTGAAATAGAGGGCAAAGGTCTAGTTCTTAAAAAGTAAGTTTATAGGGGCGCCTGGGTGGCTCAGTCGGTTGGGCATCCGACTTTGGCTCAGGTCACTATCTCACGGTCCGTGAGTTCGAGCCCCGAGTCAGGCTCTGGGCTGATGGCTCGGAGCCTGGAGCCTGTTTCCCATTCTGTGTCTCCCTCTCTCTCTGCCCCTCCCCCATTCATGCTCTGTCTCTCTCTGTCCCAAAAATAAATAAAAACGTTGAAAAAAAAATTTTTAAAGTAAGTTTATAAAAACTATCTAGGGGAATAGGATTAATGCCTCTGAATCAAATCCTCACACTTTGTATTACATAAAGTCTTTAGAATCTTTATAAATACGTTCTATCATTATGTCAAATTATTTTGTTTGTTTAAGTAATCTCTATGCCCAATGTGGGGCTTGAACTCACAGCCCCGAGATCAAGAGTTGTATGCTCTACCGACTGAGCCAGCCAGGTGTCCCCTATCTTCAATGTTAACATCCTCATAATCTTCTGTAGCCACACCCCAGAGTTGCAACCTGGTGTTTCCTGCTGGGACAACTATTGATTTCTTGATTTCTTCCCTCCCCCACTAGTTTCATTTTCCAGAGAATGCTTTTAGGATTAAGCCGTAAGGCACAGACACTTAGCTCTCATGGCCAGAGCAGGTACCAAAGACTCCCCTTAAATGATTTACTTGAATCCAGTGACAACGCCATTCAATGTGGATGTGAAATGACAAGGTTACATGTGATCTGTCAATCAAAAGACTAATCAAAATAAATGATCCCAGGTTTGGCTTGTTGTTGTTGTTTTTTTTTAAGGTTACTTTGCTTCTAGAAATTGGATGCCTCTTGTCTCTAAGTTGTCAAATCTGAATGCGTGGCCTCTCCGTGACATGCACTACGTCTGAAGCTATTGACATCAATACCTATGCATACGGTCGATACACTCAAAACATTGATTTGGTCTTAGTCCTTCGTTGAATATGGGGACCTCATCAGTCTTACCTGCTGCTGCCCCCCGCCCCCGCCACCGTGCGTGGCACTGTGCCTGACACAGTAGCTGCCCAATAAATAGTTGTGAGAGAATGAACTCCTGCCCTCACAGAGCTTACATTCTTGCAAATGTGGGCAGAACAGCTCACAGGCATTGAGGTTGTGTTTGCGCACTTTGGGATGCACTGTATGAAAACCTCCCCTGCTCTATCTCTTTGTGGAGTTACTATTTTGTCCCAGGCAACTGTCAGCCTTGACTCTATCCTGGAGAGCTTTTAATCACGTATAACAGAGGGATCAATATCCCCACTTGCAGCGAGTTATATGGGGGACCAGTGTCCCCCTGCCCAGAATTCATGTCCGCCGGAACCTCAGAATGTGACCTCATTTGGAATAGGGTCAGTGTAGGGTTTTCATTCCAAGAAACATGAAGTCCAATCCCTTCTGTAGAAGGAGCTGCCTTCTTAGCTTGGTCAACTTTATAGGGGGGGGGGGGGGCGGCTAGGAGTATGTGCCCCTGCTCCAGAGGGAAAAAAAGCCCCAGTTTCCCTCCACACACACAGTTGGGAGAATCCATAGGCAACACCATCTTGGAGGCAGTTTGGCAACACTGAGGAAATCTGAGGCTGTGCATTGCCCACGTCTCAGCAATTCTGCTCCTCACGGCTGACTCAAAAGAAACTAGCAAAGGAGACCGGGGTGGGGGTCAGGGGGAGGATTCCACCGCCACACCGTTATAGGACAAAAGTACTTATCTCTTAGTGAGGGGTGGAGACTCACACAAAATGGGTTACCACAGAGCCACTATTTAAAAGTGAACTAGATCGGGGCGCCTGTGGGGGGGGCTCAGTCGGTTAAGCGTCTGACTTCGGCTCAGGTCACCATCTCAAGGGTCCCTGGGTTCAGGCCCCGCATCGGGCTCTGTGCTGACAGCTCAGAGCCTGGAGCCTGCTTCCGATTCTGTGTCTCCCTCTCTCTCTGCCTCTCCCCTGCTCGTGCTCAGTCTCTCTCTCAAAAATAAAGATTAAAAAAATTTGTTAGTAAAAAATAAATAAGTAAAAGTGAATTAGATCTATGGCCCTGGGAACAAAATCCCTTCTGGTTGAGAACCACCACTCTAGATAAATCCACGTGGATAAATCCCGTGCGGTTATTACTGAGTAAAAACGTTAGGTTGCAAGAGGATACATTTATGTATATCTTAAGAATATATTTGAAACAACATACTCCATGTAGTTTAGTGACACATACACAGCAGAGAAGGTGTAAATACAGGCGTGGGAACAATACGAGCCAATTTTAGGGTGGCGGTCACATCTAGAGAAGGAGGGACGGGGAAGGGACAGGGTTGGCTGGGTCTCTATTTATTTATTAAAAAAAATCATCTGAGGGGCACCTGGGTGGCTCTTTCGGTGGAGCATCCGACTTCTGCTCAGTTCATGATCTCATGATTCGTGGGTTCGAGCCCCGCATCAAGCTCACGGCTGTCAGCGTGGAGCCGGCTTCGGATACTCTGTCCCCCTAGCTCTCTGCCCCTCCCCCACAGTGCTCTCTATCTCAAAAATAAATGAGCATAGAAAAAAAAAGTATTTAAAAAATAATAATAAAAATAAAAAATATCTAAAGCAAATCTATGTTCACATCTGTTAAATCTGTGTAGAGGGAAGAGCGGTATCTGTGATATTTATTCTATGTGTATGAAATATTTAATCACCAAAATGAGTGAAAACAAGAGTCTCTTGGAAAGCTGATAAGCAGGAGGGCTATGGGGTACTCATCTGCCTTATCACACTGGGCTCCACACTCTGTACTGAGCCCCCTCACTACCTGTCCCCTCTCTGATGGCCATGACCAGAGGGCCAGGAACCAGGGAAGTCTTGGGTGGGCAGGGGGATCCTGTTCCTCCAGGAACGGGAGGTCTTGGGTGGGCAGTGGGGCGCCAGGCTACATCCTATCTGCAAGACCCCAACAAAAATTTCCGGAAGACTCTTAAAAAATCATGTTCACAGCAGCACTGTTCACAACTGCCAAAGGGTAGAAACAACCCAAGTGTCCACCAATAGATGAACGGATAAACAGAATGTGATCAAGCCACACAATGAAATATGATTCAGCCTTAAAGAGAAGTGAAGTCCTACAACGTGAACAAATCTTGAAGACGCGCTAAGTGAGAGAAGCCAGACACAAAAGGTCACATGGTGTATGATGTCATCTATAGGAAATGTCCAGAAAAGGCAAATCCATAGAAACAGATAGCAGGTTACTGGTTGCCAAGGGCTGGGGGTTGGGGAGAAGGGGGAAACGGGGAGTGACTCTTCATGGGTATGGGGTTTCCTTTTGGGGTGAGGAAAGTGTTCTGAACTTAAATATTCCATGTAGGTGGAATCACATCACATAGCCTTTTACCTCTGGCTTTCACTGAGTGCAATATTTCCAAGGGTAATATTCATCTTTCTCTGCTGTGAGGTATTCCATGATAGGAACAGATCACAAGGTATTTATCCATGCTCTTTTTTTATTAAAACATTGTTTTTTAATGTTTACTTATGAAAAAGAGAGAGAGTACAAGTGGGGGAGGGACAGAGAGAGAGGGAGACACAGAATCGGAAGCAGGCTCCAGGCTCTGAGCTGTCAGCACGGAGCCCGACGCGGGGCTCGAACCCACAAGCCATGTGATCATGACCTGAGCCAAAGTCAGATGCTTAACTGACTGAGCCACCCAGGCACCCCGTCTATTCTCTTGCACAAACCACATTTTATAATCAGGAAACCTGTCTCATAAAAGTTGTTTGAGAGGAAGTCCTAAACACACTCCCCTTTTTCTTTGCCCCCCCCCCCCCCCAACTAACCAGGTGACCTTGGACAGACCATTTTTGCTCTGTGTCTGGCTCCTTCTATCAGGTGTGAACCCCAATCCCCTCTTTGCCCAGCTCCTAACAAGGGCTGGGATCGAATTTTCCCTCCTCACTCTGGGGTTACAAGCCCAGAGTGCATCTTCTCCCCGCCCTCAGGGTAGTCCTAAGTCTTAGCATTTACAAAGGTCCTACAGTATGAGGCAGAATGTTCTTTCCTCTTCTTTGGGGCGTCTATTTAAAATGTGGCCAGCTGAGAGTTAATCCTTCGGAGCAACTGGTGGGTCCCACAGGAGCCGGGTCAGGTGAGGCACCCATGTTTTGCAGAAATGGATACCTCTGCATCTAAAAATAACCCTGAGGGGTTGAATTCTTTCCAGGGTCATTCTTGTGCCCTCTGGGACCATCCCAGGGACTGAGGCCAGGGAGTGGGGGAAGGGGCTTTTGTGGGAGTAAAGCAGGCTCCCGTGGGTGAGTCCTGGTAGAAAAGTCACAGGCCCACGGTGGCCTCGGGCAAATGACTGCCTCCCACTAGCCTCCGCTTCCTGTGCTTTCAAAAGAAGAGAATGAGAGCGCCCCCTCCTCAAGTTGTGATGATTCAATGCGATGTGCACGATTATCAACACGCTTCTCAGCGCTATCAACCTTAGTGATCTCAGGATGAGTCTCCCCATTGCCACAGATGAGAAGACTGAGGCTGATGGGGGATGGGCCTGCCCTGAAGATCCCCAGCAAGGTGGTGGCCGAGAACCTTCCCCCGGGGGGCTCTCTCCTTCCTGGCTTCTCTTGCTGGGTTTTGGGGCGGCATCAGGATCCAGGAGAATGTGGGTTGCAATCCCAGGTTTGCCACCAAAGCGTTCCCCTCTCGCTGGGTGAGCCCAGGCTAGTCACTCTCTCGTCGCGGGCCTCAGCTGGTGTATTTGTGTATAACGGGTGGTGCTGGCCAGAGTGACCAACCACTCCGGGGTGGCCCGGGACCGAGGACCTCCTGGGACATGGGACTTCTGAGGCTTGTCTTAATTGAACCTGGGCGAGGTGGTCACCCCGGTGCTCTTACTCATTTCAAAGGGCGCCAGTGAGGACAAAAAGAAATTATTGCTTAGTGCTTAGCAATTATGCAAGAGTTATTCCTAGAACTGGATCTGAAATGGAAAGTACCTGTGGGTGGAAATTTTAGCTGATGGATTTATAAAAATCGGCTCTGCCTGAGGAGGGAGGAGGAAGCTCCCCTCAGGTTCCTCATTCTGGCCTGGGGTGGGCAGCACAGCATTCCTTCTCCGGGGGTCAGTGTCCTGTCTGTGGATGGCAGGGAAGCACTAGAAGGTTCCACGGGCCGCTCTCAGCTCTGCTGTGGCTCTGTGCTATATAGTCTGAGGTCTAAACGTAAGAGATGTATTTACAGAGACTCTCAGTGACTTTAGGGCAAGTCTTCCCCTGAGCCTTCGAGTTCAGCCACCTGCCTTGGTTTCTTTCCCTGTGAGAGACAGTGGCCCTGGAAGAACTTACTTTGTGCCAGAGGTCCCAAAACAGGGGTCGAGGAGCCGTCTCTTTAGCCCCACAGCATTTTAGAAAATGTTCAAACTGCAACAAAGACATCTTTCAGTAGGTGAATAATGACACTATGGTGCACACACACCATGGGATCTTACTCGGCGATAAACAGGAATGAGCTCTCAGGCCCGAAAACACATGGACGAGGCTTAAATGCATGTTGCTATAGGGGAAAGAAGCCAGTCTGAAATGGCCATACACTGTACGATCCGAATTCTATGACAGTCTGCAAAAGGCAAAACCATGGAGACAGTAAAGAGATCAGTGGTTGCCAGGGGCTTGGGGGAGGGGGCAGGATGATTACGTGGGGCTTGGCGGATTTTTAGGTTAGTGAAACTATCTGTATACTATAATGGTGGATATGCGTTAGGCACGTGTCAAAATCCACAACATGTACAACACAAAGTAACCCTAATGTAAACTATAGACCGTGCTTGATAAGATGTACAGTGATGATAATAACGATGTAGATAAATGAGGCTGGTTTGTTGATTGTGACAAATGTACCCCTCTGTGCAGAATGTTGATGGTGGCGGAGGTCAGAGAGTAGATGGAAACTGTACTTTCAGCTTCATTTTGCTGTGGATCTAAAACTGTTCTAGAGGGGCGCCTGGGTGGCTCAGTCGGTTAAGCGTCCGACTTCGGCTCAGGTCATGATCTCACGGTCTGTGAGTTCGAGCCCCACGTCGGGCTCTGTGCTGACTGCTCAGAGCCTGGAGCCTGTTTCAGATTCTGTGTCTCCCTCTCTCTGACCCTCCCCCGTTCATGCTCTGTCTCTGTCTCAAAAATAAATAAACGTTAAAAAAACATTTTTTTTAATTAAAAAAATAAAACTATTCTAGAAAAAAGTCTATTGGTCTGGAAGGTTCTTTGGATAGGTCAAGGCTTAAAGTATCCAGGACTGTCATTCATTCATCATTCAATCGTTCGGTCATGCAGCCAACATCCACTGCTTCCTCTCCTCTTCCCGTAGAGAGCTGGGGGTCCTGGAGGTGAGAGACCTGGTCCCCCCTGCCCCTACTGAGAAGCTCCAGGTCTAATAAGGAGATCCTGCCTCTTTTAGCCCATCACTTTTTAAATATTATGCAGATTTTGATTCAGCAGGTCTGGGGTGAGGGGGAGTGGTGCCTGGCATTCTGCATTTCTTAATCAGCTCCAGGGGACATAGATGCTGTTCACCTGAGGACCACACTCTGAGCTTTGTCCTCATTCAGGCTTCTCATGAAAGCCTGACCTGGAAAATGCCTGCATCCCAGGAAACACATCCTCCCACAGCCTTACAAATGATGTTAACTACCTCTCACAAGTGCCTTAGACCCTACTACTGACAAAGGTCTCAATAGAGTTTCACAACAGCCAGGCAGAAGAGTCCAGGATTACGTTCCAATGAGCCTATTTCATAGATGAGTGAGCTGAAGAAGCTCTCGAAGGCACAGTAACCAGCCCGGTGTTTCCTCAGTGGTAGAGGCAGAACTGACTCCTAATTCAGAGATTTTTTTTTTTTTTTTCCTAAAAGCCAGCTTGGCTGTTGGCTTCACAGGTGTGCTACCTGTGCAACTGCCCAGGACCCTGTGCTCAGAGGGGCCTCCCATTCAGTTTAGTGTTCTGCTGTCACTGTCTTGAGATTCTTAAGTTCTAAATGAGGGGGCCCAACAATTCTACAGCTGGTTCTGCAATCAGCACACAGATACTGAGAAGAAAGCTTTATAGAGGCTTGGCAGGAACACCAAACCGGAGGGCTAACAGCTAAGTCCAAGTCACCTCCCTTTTCTAAGGGGAAGCAATCGTAGTGATTTCCGGGGTCAGGCAGACCTGGGTTTGAATCCCAAGGTTGTCATCTACCAGCCCTGGGACCACAGGCTCATTGCATTATGTAAATTACCTTAGTCACTATTTCCTATTTCCCCAGTTACAAATGGGGATATTCTGATTCGGTTTATCTGGGGGCGGAGATGAGATGGGGCTTAAGAGGCCCCAGGAGCCTCTGATAAGCGGCTAGGGTTCAGAACCACTGAGCCTTCCCAACCTTCAGGAACCTTCAGGCTCCATTGTCTCTAGTTCAGATGATTCACTCTGTGACTGGCAGAAACATCTCGACCCCTCTTGCAAGCTCCTGGCCAGCCTGAAGACCTCTTTCTTCCAGACGCTTGTGTCTTACGCTGCTAACGGCTCCTGCCCTCCACGGTTTTAGAGAGCCCAAGGTGTGCTAGGTTCTGTACTTGCCCAGGGGCCTGGCCTGAGCCACCACAAATTCGTCCTGGACAGGAAATACAGCCCTGTGTTCATGCTAAGACAATACAAAGGTTATTTTGCTTTGCAAAGTAACCGGTCTCCAGAACAGCTTTTAAAGAATAGGCTTTAGCTTGTGGGTGGACAAAAATAAAATGGAATAAAAACACTTGGCAAGCAGACTATGATCCCATTTGCATAAAATCATGTTTCTACATTTCTACAGGGTTATAAATGCATAGAAGAGAGGTCTGGAAGGGTCGACAACACATTAACTGTAATTATCTCTTTCTCCTTTGCATTTCTCAGCTTGATTTTTAAATATACAGAAGCACCTATTTTTATCATCTGAAAAAAAAAAAAAAAGCTATTTCTATTCTGCCAGAAAAATATAGGAGTGATTTCATCTAAGTGGGAGAAAGTTTCGGGATGATTGATCCCTTTTCTAAGGCTAAATTCTCAACTCCCTTTCCTTTGCTGGCGTGCTATAATAGTTATAACACCAGGAGATGAACAAGAAACATTGGGTGAGCCTTGTATAAAAATAGAACACATTCTAAGGAGGCTATTTACCATCACTTAAAAAATGTTTTCAAAAGACCCAAGAAGCAGAGTCTTTCTTCTCTCCTGCTATTCTCCACGGGGGTCTGGAGCTGGCGGGGGTAGCTAACCCCGAATCACCCTGCCCTAAGGCCGGTTCTGCTCAGTCAGTGGAAGGATAGGAGCCAAGGCTGAAAGAATTCCTGCCGGGAGAGGAGACCCAGCTTCGCCCGGCCGGAGGAGGAGGGGAGATTGCCCGAGGGCCGCAGCGGAGAGGGGGCGCCGGTGTCACTTTCTCAGAACCGGATTACTGCCCCCAGCACGGCCGGCCCTTATATAGACACTCAGCAGCCTCTCGGGCTCCCCGCGCCAAGGGCAAGAGGGGAGGTCAAGGCTGCGGCCGGCCGGCCAGGACATCTGGACGGGTCCGCAGCGCCGACCCCCGCCTGCGCCCTCACCAAGACCTACGCCGCTTGCGCAAGTTCTTAGGACCATGCCAGGATCCCTGACCTGCTCTCCCAGCCCCCTCCCAAGCACCTGTTCCCCCTCCTCTGAACAATCACGTTCCTCTGCCGCCCTTCAGCGCGTATCTGCTCCCCCTCCCCCCAGCCTCACAATCCCGGGGGCTTCTTTCCTTGCTCTCCCTCTTGTCTCCCATCCCCCCCCCCTTCTGCCCACCCCATGTGGAAGAACCGCATGATCCCGGCACCTGCTGCTCCCCGGAACCAGTCCCTCGGACTGTCCCCCCAGCATCTAGGGCATCCCCCGCCTCGGACCCGCAGGTTTACCCCCGCCCCCCGCCCCCTCCCCGCGATGCCAGCCCCCGCGGGCTCCTGGCCCTGGCTCACCTGGCTCATACTTGAGGTAGAGAATGGAGACGATGAAGTAGCTGAGGTCGAAGACCGGGAAGAGCGGCACCCGCGAGAAGCTGAGCGCCAGCTCGCCTAGGCTTAGCGCCGAGAGCAGCTCCATGGCGCCCGCCGGGTCCCACCCCAGCCCCCGGCCCAGTAAGTCCCGCAGCCCGCGGCCCGGCAACTGCGCCCCCGCCGCTGGACCCGCCCCCGCCCGCAGGCGCCGCCCCCAACCCGGCCCCCGCGGGAGAGGAGGGACGGCCCCAGGCCCCGGGGCGGGTGGTGGGGCCGTTCTGTCCCTTGAAGCCTAGTCGGGTGTCCCCTACTCCGTCCCTCGGGCCATCGCGACCCCATTCAGTCCAGCGAGGCGGGGTGCAGGGGTCCCTGTGGTGTGCGTTGGACAGGGTAGCCGTCCCTGGCGGAGGGGGGGGGGGTCCTTCCCGCGCGGAGCCCACCCAGGCGGGACGGATCAGTTAGGACCCTGTCCCGGTGGGACTCGATTAGGATCCATGTCCTCTTTGGAGCCCTTGGATCGGGACCAGCACCCTCTGTGGGGCCCGACCAGTTGTGAACCCCATCTTCCCGTATCCCAGAGGGTCAAGACCCCAATTGTCTGTGGAGCTGTCATGACCCTAATCCTCTATGGGGCTCTGTAAGTTACGATCTCCATTCCTCACGGGGATCCCTGTTCTCCGAAGGGACAGCTCTGTTGGGACCTCCTCCCTCCCCCCAACTCCCCCGTAGCGCCAGCCTAGTGGGGATCCCCGCCTTCCACTGGGGCCCAGGAGGAAGCCCCCGCCCGCCCCGCCCCGGGCATCGGTGCCTAGAGCCCACTGCATCAGGACCCATTCGCCTGTGCATCTCAGTGGTCAGAAGGCCCGGTTTCTCCAGAAGCCGCATCGGAGACCCCAGCCCAGAAAATAAAGCTACTGCACTAGTTTTCCTGCGCGCTGGGGGCCTCACTCCAGCGCGGCACGCCTCCAGTGCGTAACCTAATACTGCCGCGGGTGACTCCGCCCCGGGTGACGTCACACCATCGCCCCGCCCTCTCCTCAATACCCTCCGGGCCTCCCAGAGAAAAGGGGCGCTTGTTCTTTCCTAAAGGGGCCTGGCCTTCAGAGGGCGGGACCCTGCATGTCTTGGCCTTCGATTGGACCAGCCCTCGCCAGCGCGGCCTCGAGATTGGTCGGTTTGTGCTCCTCTCCCCTCCCTCTTCGAGGCTTCCGCTTCCGGTTCTGACGGACGCTTCGGCCGTAACGATGATCGGGGACATCCTGCTGTTCGGGTAATTAGGGGGGCTAGAGGCTGGGGTAGGAAGGATAAGAGGGACAAGGGGAGGCCCAGGTAACCTCATTCTCCCTTCGCAGGACGCTGCTGATGAACGCCGGGGCGGTGCTCAACTTTAAGCTGTGAGTAGGCCGCTTTGGATCGCGGCTCCACCCAGGGGACCCGTAGACCCGCCCCACGAGCGTGAGCCCGCCCCAAGTCGTAGGCCACGCCCCCAAGTCCCAGCCAGCCCTCTGGCCACGCCTCCTTCCTGGTCTGTCCTTCTGTGACCCTGCGCTCCATGGTGACTTGAAATCAAGACTTTTCGTTAACGGCGATCTCCCTTCTTGCATCCCGGAGAGCCTCCGGCCCGTCCCCCCAGAGTTCTTAGCCTTCCTTCGTACCCACAGACTAACCTCTCCACCTTGGTGGCTGCAGGCCTTGCTGTGATTGGCTGGTAGATGATGGTCCAAAGGGGCATTAAACCCCCGAGGTCACCAAGTCCGCTGCAGGGCTAGAGCTGAAACGGTGTCCGAGGCCCTCTGAGCTGAGGGTCAGGGCCAGAGGACTGAGTGGTCTTTATGTCCCACCGAAAGTGGATACTGTCTGTTCCTCTTTGTAGGAAAAAGAAGGACACACAAGGCTTTGGGGAGGAGTCGAGGGAACCCAGCACAGGTAAGACCTCCTTTCTGGACTCTGAAATTGGTCCATTCAGAGAGGACAATTTGTTCTTACCAAGCCTTAACTCAGTTTTCTTTTTAATAATCTGTGTGTGTGTGTGTGTGTGTGTGTGTGTGTGCGTGTGTGATTGTGTGTGAGAGAGAGAGAGTTGGGCCTGAGGATGTGCTGTTCCTTTTGTTCACCTCTGTCGACCTTCTTTCTCTTGCTAACCCTTCCCGCATAAGTCAGAACTCATATAACTTCGTACAGTTAGAATTTTCCTTTATGTATGATACCATGTGGCTAATATTTGCCCCTCACACTTGCTCCAACTTGTTTTGGCCCATTTCTGTGCCCTTGTGGTGCCAGTCTTCCAGCATGAATGAATGAATGAATGAATGAATGAATGAACGAACGAACGAGCAACTGAACAGCCTCACAAGTAGCTATTGCTTTCAGAGTACTGCAGACCTGTTTTTTCTTTTTTAATTAGATGCCAACGTTAGCTTTCAAATAAATCAGATGTCACGTAAAAATTCAGTTGTCTGAATTTTCAAGAAAATTTTTCAAGAAAAATCTGAACATCCTACAGCTCAGGGTTCAAGCAACCTCTTGGCACCTGTTGGGTGAAGTTGAGAAAAACAGGACCCCGTTGAAGCAGGGCCTGTGGCCTCTACTCGTCCCAGCCCCTCATCGTGATATCATTTCACCTGCCTGGCCTCTGGAGGCCCTAGGTTTGACACTTCTTGCTGAATTTATTCATGTGACTGTTTGAGACATGAGACGTGTACATGACTACTGTGTCATTCATTTATTCATTCACCAAGCATTATTGAGCACCTGTCACATGCCAGCCAGTGTGCTGGATGCTGGGGACACAGCAGGGAGCAGCCAAGGCGGTGGGTGCCATGATGGAGCATTGCGTAGGGACGATACGAACCCTGAGGGGCAGTGAATTTGAGGACAGTCTGACAGTTCCCTTTTATTGAGGGCCTACCTGGTGGCAGCTGCCCCCTTAGGTGCTTCCTATGGGTATTTCCCCTCCGTCTCCACCCCTAAAAGGTAAAGGGCATTTTCCCATTTTATAGGTGTGGAAACTGAGGTTCAGGCTTGTGGCTTGACTTGCTTGTGGTCACATAGTAAACCAGTGACAGCCTCTTGATTGGAAGCTGGCTTTTTCGGACCCCGCAGGTTGTACCCTCAGTCACTAGACCATCCATCCATTCATTCTTTCGTTCATACATCCATTCATTCAGCAGCTATATGTATATTGCTTACCCACTCTGTGGAAGGTACTAGACCATCTCCTGGGGCTGTGGTCTATAGATCTAAATCGGAGCTGGGGTGGGTAGGAGGTGGGAGGGCTTGGTGGTGGTGAGAGTGTCCACGATAAGGACAGTCACAACAGTGGCTTCCTTGTGATCAGGGGCTCTGTGCACGTCTCCTTCCAGCTAGTAATCTTGTGCTTGTTGCTGCTGCTGCAGAAAATGCCCCTCTCCCTGTGCCTGGCTGACCCCCTGATACAGTAGTGGCTGCATTTGTTGAGAGCTGTCTGTGTGCCAGGCACTGTGCTGAGGTCTTCCTAGTTGCCCATCACCCCCATTTACACAGGAGGAAGCTAGGGCATTTATAGGCCAGGGGCTGACCAAGGTCACCTGTGTGGAAGGGCAGTAAACTCCTGCCCAAGTTTAAGGTCGGAGCTTATACACTTCCTCGAAGCGCTTAACCCCCCGCTCCCCAGCACGGGCTAGGTTGGATGCCCCCTTTGTATGCTCCCATGGCACTTGTCATGGTGAATAATCAGATGTGTGATTAACTTGTTTAGTATTTGTCCTCCGTGTGAGCTCCTTAGGGCAGGGATCCCTGTCTCGTTCTTCCCTGTATCCCCTGCACTTGGCTGCTGCCTGGAACAAGTGGCCTTTAGTTAGCACCCGTTGATGGCAGGAGAGCCTGTTTTTTGTTTTGTTTTGTTTTGTTTTGTTTTGTTTTGTTTTGTTTTGTTTTTTGATGCTGGGCTCAAGGAAGGGCCTTGCCGAGCAGTGCCTCTCAGACATGCTGGGGATGGACCCGCGTTTGACATCTGCAGTCTGGGCTGAGCTGCACGTGGCTGTCCCAGTGGGTTGAACAATACCGGACTCATCTAAGCTGCGTTCAGCAAGTCTGTGTGCTCATCTGGTGCTTGGATGATGCAGTGATGCCAGATGGCTGTCATATCGGGTGGCCGTGTAAATTTCTGAGCTCCTGCCTGGTATTTTCTGTACTTACTGGACAGCCGTGGTCTAGAGATGACATTTTGGGTAGCATGCTTGTAGGTTACCCTGTCTGGACCCGTTCATTTCATTCTGGAGGATTAGTGAGGGAGGACGATTGACTTAAAACCCTGAAGGAGGGTTCTGGAACCCACATCTCTGGAGTCTCATCCATCGTACCATGCTGTTTCCTCTCGAAATGGGTTCTGCTCTGTGGCATCGGGGAACTAGAGCGAATCATCATCAAAGCAGAGCTCCCCTGTTACTTGCCTGAATTAGTGTCCTTTTTCAGCTGCAAACACTGAAAACCCAGCCGAAGGGTAAGGCAAGTTGAAACCTCCCAAGGGTAGGACGGTTCTCAGGCACACCTGGATTCAGGGCTCATACCAGCCGCCCTGCACGCAATCCTCTCCTTGTCCTTCTGGGTTGGTTTTACTCTCAGGCTGCTTGTTTTTACAAAGGTGACCCGAGAGCAGGGCTTGGCACATTTATCTGTAAAGGGACAGATCATAAACATTTTAGGCTTTGTGGGTCATACCTTCTTTCTCTCTCTCTCTCTCTCTCTCTCTTATTTTTTTTTTTTAAGTGCTTATTTACTTATTTTGAGAGGGAGAGAGACCACGTGTGCGCACGAGCTGGGGAGGGGCGGAGAGAGAGGGAGACAGAATCCCAAGCAGGCTCTGCATTGCCGTCAGTGCGAGCCTGACGCGGGGCTGGACCTCACAAACTGGGAGATCGTGACCTGAGCCCAAATCAAGAGTCGGACGCTGAACCGACTGAGCCACCCAGGTGCCCTGTGGGTCGTACCTTCTCTGGTGCCGCATCTCAGCTCCGTTCCTTGAAAGCAGCCGCGGCAAATCCGGGCATACCTTGTTTTATTGTGCTTTGCAGAGAATTTTGTTTTTTACAAACTGAAGGTGTGTGGCCACCCTGAGCGAGCAGGTCTGTTGGCACAATTTTCCCAACGGCATTTGCCCACTTTGTGTGTGTCGTATTTTGGTAATTCTAGCAGGTTTTCACATTTTTTCATTGTTCTATTTGGTTCGGTGATCAGTGATTATGACTTGCTGAGAGCTCAGATGATGGTTAGCATTTGTTAGCAGTATTTTTTTTTTTTTTTTTTTTTTGAGCGAGATAGTGTGCGTGCACTCGGGGAGAGGGAGAGAGAGAATTTTTTTAAAAAAAATTTTAATGTGTTTATTTTTGAGGGAGAGGAGAGACAGAGTGCAAGTAGGGGAGGGGCAGAGAGAGGGGGAAACACAGAAACCCAAGCAGGCTCCAGACTGAGCTGTCAGCACAGAGCCTGACACAGGGCTCAAACTCACAAACTATGAGATCATGACCTGAACTGAAGTCGGCCACTTTACCGACTGAGCCACCCAGGTGCCCCGGGAGACAGAGAATCTTTAGCAGGTTCCATGCCCAACTTGGAGCCCTATGGGGGGCTTGACTCTAGACCCTGAGATCATGACCTGAGCCAGAATGAAGAGTTGGATGCTTAACTGACTGAGCCACCCAGGCACCCCAGCAATATATATATTTTTAAAGTTTATTTATTTTGAGAGAGAGAGAGAGAAAGAGAGAGAGCAAGTGAAGGGGAAGGGCAAAAAGAGAGGATCCCCAGCAGATGTGGGGCTCGAACTCCCGAACTGGGAGATCATGACGCAAGCCGAAACCAAGAGCCAGATGGATGTTCAACCGCGCATCAAGCCATCTATACACCCACCAATAATTTTTAAATTAATGCATTTACATTATTTTTTAGATATAATGCTGCTGCATATTTAATAGACTATAGTATAGTGTAAATGTAACTTTTATATGCACTGGGAAGCCAAAAAAATCATTTGACTTGCTTTATTGCAGTGGTCTGGAGCCAGAACCAAATCAACAATAGCTCTGAGGTTTATCTCCTATATATAAATGAGGGGGCATGGGTGTATTTTGATAAAACTTATTTATAGACACTGAAATATGAATTTTATGTAACGTTTGTGTCTCACAAAATACTCCTTTGATTTTTTTTTTAACCATTAAAAAGTATCAAAGATATTCTTAGTTAACAGGCCATATAGAAACAGGCGGGAGGGGCTGGCTTTGGCCCATGGGCCACAGTTTGCCAATCTCTGACCCAAAGGACTGGGCTTACAACTTCCTAGCCCAGAAAGATGGACAGGAAGCAAATGCCTCCTTCCCAGTGGTTGAGACAAAAAAAATCTCAGGACTGACTCTCATTGGGTAGACTTGGGTCACATGTTCCCTCCCTGAGCCAATCAGAGACTGGGGACTGGGTGCTCTCAGGGGTTGGTCAGTGGCAGCTACTGCCAGAATGCCAAGGGTCAGGGAGCAGAGGCGACCCACAGGGAAAGCCATGCTGCCCCCGGAACGTGGGGTAGTGGGATGGGGGCGGGCGGAAACTGCAGAAGCACACTGCAGCCGTGACAGCAGACATGTGAGCCGTGCTTGTAAAAATGCTTTCTGCCTTTGCAGGTGACAACATCCGGGAGTTCCTACTGAGCCTCAGATACTTCCGCATCTTCATTGCGCTGTGGAATGTCTTCATGATGTTCTGCATGATCGTGTAAGTCAAGCCTGCCTGTCCCCTTCCGTGTCATCCTCAGTGTCGTTCTCCAGATCGACCCACCTGATGGTCATTCCCTGTCTCCTCTGTCGGCACTTTTGTGTCACGCTTTCTGCTTTCAAAATAAGAACTCTCCCAGGGTCTACACGGGTTAGACTGTGTCACTGTGGTCTAGGCCGGAGCTTTGACCAGAACACGGTGTTCTCCAAGTCCTGGCTGTTTCTGGTACCTCAGCAGAGGCTGCCAAGAGATGCCTTCCCTCGAGCCTTGGCCCTGTTACCTCTTGCCAGTGTTTAGTGTATGCTCGGTGTCTTGCCAGGGTGGAAAATGTGGCTTGAATGACCAGTGTGCTGCTGGGTCCCTGCTTCCTACCCTGCTGGAAGCCAGCAGAAGGGTTTCAGACTTTTTTCTGTTTTCGTGTCCATTTTTCATTTCCTCATTAGGCTTAACAAATCTAATCGGATTGGTTTTCCTCCCAGCAGCGGGGCCTTAATTTTGATTCTGCTATTAATGAATTGTGAGACTGCTAGTAAACAGACTCGAGAAAAACAGTAGGAGAATCTGGCATTTTGTCCATGCTGGGCTGGTCCCTTGCTTCACCCTAAAGAGGGAGAGAAGGAAAATCGACTGTCCTGAATAATTGAGATGCTGAATTTAGGGTTGCTGGGGGGACCTTGTGCCAGTCCAGTGGCTGTTAGAGATGGACTTAGGACTTAGGAGATGGGGGGGAGGGGGGGTTCACTGTGTCACTGGAAAGTGTTTTAGAGCCCAGAATGAGGACCGCGGTGTATGCCCAGAGAGGCCCTCTTTGGGAGCTCGGTTGAGGCCTGTCCAGGTACAAAAAGGGCTCGTGAAGAGCCCAGGGGATTTGCAGAAGAGCATGGGAAGCATAACTAAGATTCACAGGAGGTGGAACAGTGCTGGGGGTGCTCCTCCAGCCTCGGTCTTTCCACGTTCCCACCTATTCATTCATTCCTTCCTTCATTCATTCACAACTATCCAGCACGGGCTGTGCCTTGGGCTTATAGCTGAGACCAAGACAGCCATAGTCCTTGCCATCAGTGAATGCACACAGTATAGCAGATGGGACAGGGACAGAAAACAAATAAATAGGAAAACCTCACTCATGAGGCAAATGGGAGGCTCCCAGTTTGGGAAATGGTCGGGAAGAGCCTCTCTGAGAAGTGCTGTTTAAATCAAAACCTAAAGAACCAGAGGCAGCCTTGCCATCTGCAGAACCAAAGAGAAGCACAGTAGCACTGGACATAGCACGCGCGAAGGTCCTGGGGCAGGGGCGAGCTCGGTGTGTTTTTATCATTTTGTTCTTTTCTGTCCAGCGGCTTCATCATCCTTCTCTCCCAGCTAGCTTCCTTTACTGCTCCTCTGCCGGCCAGTGACCAGGATGGTAGTAGCCTCAGGCTCTGTGACGTTCCAGCTTAGCCCAAGGCTGGCTTAGTCTGTAGCCTAGTGTGCTGATTCTGCTTCCTGAGAGCAGAGCCTGATTGGCCTAGCTTGGTGTCACCCAGGTCCTACTAGATTGGGGTTGTCCTGGTGCCGGCAGAATCACTTAGGTTGAGTCAGGGAACCACAGCCCTTGGGCCATATCTGTTTCCTGGTTTTCCTGATGTTTTATTGTCATGCGGCCACACCCATTTCTGTGACTGCTTTTGGTTACCGGGGAGCGCTTGAAACCTTGTGATGGAAACCGGAAGCCCAAACTACTTACAGTGCCACTTGCTACACAGGGAGTGTGCCGACCCCTGACCTAGGCCGGCTCTTCCAGTAGGGGCCACAGGGAGGGAAGATCTTTTTCAGAAAGGGCCCTGTCAGGGAGGCAGTGACCGGCTTTCCCAGGATATTAAAAAGCTGGAAATCACCTCGGCTCCGGTCGTCATCCCGGGGTCGTGGGTTCGAGCCCCGCATCAGGCTCTGTGCCCAGCCTGGAGCCTGCTTCAGATTCTCTCTCTCTCCCTCTGCCCCCCCCCCCCCGCCCCCACTCATGTGCTTGCTCTGTCTGTCTCTCAAAAGTAAATAAAATAACGCCTTAGATGTGTTCAAAGTAACAAAGGCTTTTTAAATAAGAAAAGCTGTTCTACTTTTGCTACAAAAAAAAGAAAACGAAACAAAACTGGAAATCACCTAACTGTCCAAGAACAGGGGAATAGTCAGGTAATTCAAAGGACGCCCGTACGACTGTTATGCTACCGTCACTGATGGTGTGCTAAAACTTCTGTCTACACAGGGGAGTGTTTTGAAAGCAAAGGTGGCTGGATGTCACTTAAATGCACACTCTGGCCTCAGTTGTGATTTGCACGCGGTAAACATTAAATAAATGCCTGAAGTGTGTGGGGAGACTTCCAGGCAGGGAGTTGGACGGATCTACTCCAGGCTGTCTGCAGACGTGACCATGCTCAGAGGTGACCATGCTGTGACCGCTGACGCGGTTAACAGGGCCTGAGGGGATGGTTCACAGTTCCCTGCACCCACTTCTGTATTGCTTGAGCTGAGCTACTTTGGGAATTTAAAAAAGGCACGAAAAACTTGAAATACAGAGAGAAATGTGCCTGAAGGTTTAGGGACCGAGAGTATTACCGTCTGCAGCTTAACTTGGGAACACATCAAAGATAAGGGAGACAGATTGACAGGTACCCTGTACAACAGAGTGTTAATTGCAGAATGGAGGTGGTGTATATGTGGGTGTTCACTGAACCATTCTGTTAAGTCTTCTCTACGTTGCAATCTTCATACTGAAGTATTGGGGAGAGGAAGACCGGGAGAACACGAGCGTGTAAAACCACGGAAAAGGATGAATAAGTACAAAAGTGCAAGTTGGTGTTCACAACTCAGTGTTTTGTCGTATATTCACAGGGTTGTGAAACCACCACGGCCATCTAATTCTAGAACGTTTTCATCACCCCCGAAAGGGAAACCTCAGACCCATTAAGCAGTTCCTGCCTGTTCTCCCCTCCCTCCAGCTTTCTTTATGGATCTGCCTGTTCTGGGCATTTCACATAAATGGAATCGCAACAGTGTGTGGCCCCTTCTGTGTCTGGCTTCTTTCACTCAGCGTGATGTCTCGTAGGTTCCGACATGCCGTGGCATGTCAACACTGCATTCCTTTCTGTGGCCAAAGAATAGTCCATTGTATGGCTGCACCTTGGCTTGTTTTTGTATCCATCCGTTGATGGCTATCTGGGATGTTTCCATTTTTCGGCTGTCTCCAACATTGTTGATACAAACATTTGTGCACACGTTTTCGAGGCTGTCTGGTAAATACCGAGGAGTGAGATTGCTGGGTCTTAGGGTCACTCTATATTTATCCTTTTGAGCTTCTGCCAGACTATTTTTTAAAGTCGCTGCAGTAGTGTGCCTTCCCACCAGGAGTGTATGATGGTTCCAGTTTCCCCACATCCTTGCCAACGCTTGCGATTGTCAGTCTTTTTGATGAGAGCCGAGCCGTCTTAGCAGATGTAAGGGTTGATTTGCATTTCCCTGATGGTGAATGACGTCGAGCGTCTTGTCATGTGCCTATTGGTCATTTGTGTATCTTCTTTGGAAAAATGTGTAGATCCTCTGTCCATTTCTTAGTTGGGTTATTACTGAGTTGTAAGAGTTCTTTTTATAGTGTGGATCCCAGTCCCTTATCAGATATGTGATTTGCAAGTATTTTCTCCCATTCTGGGAGTTGTCTTTTCAATTTCTCGATGGTGTCCTTTGAAGCACAAAAAAAATCTTAGTTTTGGTAGACTCCAATCTATTTCTCCTTCTGTCACTTGTGCTTTTTGTGTAATAGCTAAGGAATTGTTGCCTAGCCCGAGGTCATGGAGATTTAAGCCTAAGTTTTCTTTTCTTTCTTCTTTTTTTTTTTTTTTTAAAGTGTATTTATTTATTTTGAGAGAGAGAGCATGCAAGCAGGGGAGGGGTAGAGAGAGAGAGGGAGAGAAAGAACCTCAAGCAGGCTCCACGCTGTCAGCACAAAGCCAAAAGCAGGGCTCAAACTCACAAACTGCAAGATCGTGACCTGAGCCAAAATCAAGAGTCAGATGCTCAACCGACTGAGCCACCCAGGCACCTGTAGGCCTAAGTTTTCTTTTAAGAGTTCTCTGATTTTAATTTTAATAGTTAGGTCTGTGATCCACTTTGAGTTAATTCTTGTAGACGGTGTGAGGTAGGGATCCAGCTTCATTCTTTTGCATATGTTGTAATCCAGTTGGTCCTGCACTTTCTGTTTTGTTTTTTTTTTTTTTTCAAAAAGGCTTTTTATTTTGGAAAGAGTTTGGATTTATAGAAATGTCGTAAAGGTAACAGAGTTCTGTGTGTGTGTGTGTGTGTGTGTGTGTGTGTGTATTTTAAGTTTATTTTCAGAGAGAGAGAGAGTGCATGCGTGCACACACATGAGAGCAGGGAAGGGGCAGAGAGAGAGGGAGAGGGAGAATCCCAAGCACGCTCCACACTGTCAGCACAGAGCCCGATGCAGGGTTCGAACTCAGGAACTGTGAGGTCATGACCTGAGCCGAAATCAAAAGTCAGATACTTAACCAACTGAGCCACCCAGGCAACCCCCCACCATATATATCTTTTTAATAGCCCTGTGGTTTTCCCCAGTAAACCTCTGTCATAACTTACATACCCATTCTCAACTTGATGGACATTTGTACAGTTTCCAAGCCTTCCCTGTTCAGGATTTCCTTCACTGGAATAACGTTAATATCTTTTTTTTTTTTTTTTTTTAATTTATGAAAGTCATCACTGACTGGCAGTAATAGAGAATGGGCTAAAATGTTACAGATTCTGATGAAATAGATACTTTGTTAAATAGCTTTCTTCTTTTTAAAATGTACTGTTTGGGGGCACCTGGGTGGCTCAGGCAGTTAAGCTCCAACTTCAGCTCAGGTCATGATCTCACACTCCGTGAGTTCAAGCCCCGCGTCAGGCTCTGTGCTGACAGCTCAGAGCCTGGAGCCTGCTTCGGATTCTGTGTCTCCCCCTCTCTTTTCCCCTCCCCTGCTCATGCTCTGTCTCTGTCTCAAAATAAATAAAAACATTAAAAAAAATAAAATGTACTGTTTGGTAGTGTTAAGTATGTTCACGTTGCATAACAGAAAAATCACTTACAAAATTATAAAGGATACAAAATAATCTTAATAGTCACATAAAAAAATCTTCTGAAAGTGTTTCCAGAGCGATAGCTTTGCTTCGTTCGCATCTTCATGTACATTTCTGCCCTCCGACTTTTCCAGGCTGTTTGGCTCCTGAGCCCCAGATATACGCCTTCCCGGGAACCAGGAACCAGGAACCAGGAACCACCTTCCCAGATGCCGGGTCTCCCTTCCTCCGTTCCTGATGACTTCAAGAATGGTTTTGACTGGAAAACCAGCGATCTTCCCAGAAAGCCCAAGTTCGTGGTGGGTGGAAAAAAATGTTCGCCAAGCTGCACACGGTTTCCCAGCCACGTCATTGTTTTCTTTTCAAAGATCTTTTCACTTTGGTCTCTCCTCTGAAATGCTGACTACTTAAGGAGTTTGAGGAGGGCTTATGGAAGGGGAATGTGATAACATTGCATTCCCTACGGATAAAAGAACATGTCTAGATTGTTTTTTTAGATTGGAATTCCTCTTCTTCCAAGCTTCCGCTAGAAACCCACTTCTGGATATTTCTCCGTTTATTTTTAACCACCATCCTTTTTGGTTCCAATTACCCAAGTTCTGAAAAAATCATTTTTATCCAGGGATCTGAAACAGAAAGGTTGGCTTTTGAGTTTGGTGGAACCTCTTTACTGGACTGTATTTACGAATAACAAGCAAGTTCATTGTTGCTGGGCCTGTGTCCAAATTCCTTTCCTGTCTCGATGGGCTCTGCTTGGCCGCTCAGTGCAGCTGAGGTCATCCCCAGGACTTTAAGGGTGAAGTATTACCGATTTCCATGGAAGAGAGGTACAGAGCAGGCAGATGTGGGTGTTAGGAGAAACTTCGCCTTGCCTCGAAGCCCTCTGTTAAAGTCACTTTGGGGCCATTAATTGTATCATTTTCAGAACGAGGGTGCCGTCCATGGGGGGTATCAGGACCCAGTTCTCCAAGTTTGGAATTCCGGGTCTGATTTTCAAGTGAGTGATTTCAAGGTTGAAAAGCAAGGAGCCTCACTCGAGGAAATCTAGCATTTTGCACAGAATCTTCATTGAAAGGGAGGCCTTTTATTGCCAAGACGAAATGCCGGTGGTCAGCACCCAGATCCTGCCGGTGTTTGATTTGTTCCTTGTGGTTTTTGAAATCCTGATTTGTAGGTAAACCTGACAGGAGGAAGAAGTAACCAAGTAAACCTGTAGACTTGCAGAACCGAGTCGCATTGAAAATAAAGCTCATTTCTAAAAAGGATCTTTTGTTTATACATTTTTTAACCAAGAAGTTAGTTGACTTCCAGCCCGAGTTGTTGTGAACTACACTGTGGGGAACACTGAGGATTCATTTCGGAGGCTGTCAAAAAGTCAGAAAAGAGGCAATATTTAGGTTTCCCTTTTGAGATTTTGTGTGAGTAAATGTGCGGCTGGAATTGGGCCAATGTGATTTTTGACCTGGCCACTCTTGGCGGTATAGAAAGAGCCGGTGACAGCAGCGGGGTTTTGCTAGACTAGGGTCAAATCTGCTCTCCCTGCTGCTTTGCCAACGTCATTCTCCTTCACTGCTTGTGTAATTTATTCCCTTGTCACACCCGGGCGTGTGGTTTGTAAGTCGCCGGGGAACGTAGCGGCCCAATCGAGCTTCGCCCAGGCCTGTGTCCTTGTCAGCCAGAACAGATGTGCCGAGATCTTGCCTGGTCACTCATCAAGCCGTGTCAGTGGTGCGAGGAAACCTCGCCGCCTTATTCAGACTGGTGCTGAGGTTTCGGTGAGGAGAGGCATTCATATATGTTACGGGGGTGAATCGCGCTCTGCGAAGAGAATGCTGTCATTGAGATTTTGTTTCAATAGTTGTATTTTTTTCCCCCAGAGAACTGTTATCTCCTTGTTAAGCTCCCATCAGCATCGCTTCGGAGGCTCTGCTGTACCTTTTGAAAGTTGTGTCTCATGGATGTGTATCTTGAGGAAGCTTTTCAAGAACCCTCATTAACGTGAAAGATTATTGACGTTTGAGTTTTGGGTGCGTAGGGTTGCCCAGAATTTAAGCGCTCATGCTTCTGGGTCAGTTAGGTGCGGGTTCGAGTCCCGTCTCTGCTCCTTGCTAGTGAGACCTTGGCTGCTTGCTTCCCCACTCCTTGCCTCAGTTTCCAGTCTCCAAAAGGGGTCTGAGGGTCCCGTCTGCCTGGGGCGATTGAAAAGTTCAGCAAGCTTAAATGTTCGGTGTGGGTGTCCTCACTGCCTGCATTTTCTCTCCTTTGCCTACATTTGTGCACACACACCTTTAAAGAGCAATTGTATGGGTTTTGTTTTTATTATTTTTTTTTGTTTTTCATTTTTTTATGTTTATTTCGTTTTGAAAGAGGGAGCGCACAAGCAGGGAAAGGGCTGAGAGAGAAGGGGACAGAGGATCCCATGTGGGCTCCATGCTGACAGCAGAGAGCCTGATGCGGGGCCTGAACTCCCAGACCACAAGATCATGACCTGAGCCGAAGTTGGACGCATGACTGATTGAGCCACCCAGGCGCCCCTCGATTGTATGGTTTAAAAAAATTAGAGGGGTGCCTGGGTGGCTCAGTCGGTTAAGTGTCCGACTTCGGCTCAGGTCATGATCTCGCGGTTCACGAGTTCAAGCTCCACATCGGGCTCTGTGCTGACAGCTCAGAGCCTGGAGCCTGCTTCCAATTCTGTGTCTCCCTCTCTCTCTGCCCCTCCCCTGCTAGTGTTAAGTCTCTCTCTGTCTCAAAAAATAAACATTAAAAAAAAGAATTAGAAACAGTTTTCCAGCATAGAAAACCTTTTCCTATCTTCCTATTGCCTTTCTAGCATTTTCCTTATATACAACGGTATACAGGCAAACCTTGGAGATATTGTGGGTTCAGTTCCAGACCACTACAGTAAAGCGAATATTGCAATAAAGCAAGTTAAGTCAAGTTTTTGGTTTCCTGATTCATATAACAGTTGTGTTTATAGACACTCTGGTCTAGTAACTGTACATTAAGCATCACATCAAAAAAAAAAAAACAAACCCGTGCATTCGTAATTAAAAAACACTTGATGGCTAAAAAGCGCTAACTGTCATCTAAGCTTTCAGTGAGCCATAATCTCTGATCACAGATCACCGAAACAAATACAGTAATAATGAAAAAGTTTGAAATATGTTGAGAATTAGCACAATGTGACACAGAGACGTGAAGTGATTGGACGCTGTTGGGAAAATGGGGCCAAGAAGCTAGTTGCCACAAACCGTCAGTTTGTAGAAAACACGGCGTCAGTGAAGTGCGATAAAATGAGATACATGCCTGGATATGATGTTGTTTGATGGTGGAGAAGCCAGCTTGGGTTCTGGGTTGCCAGACAGGCTGCATGGTGCTCAGTTTTGTGTGTGTGTGTGTGTGTGTGTGTGTGTGTGTGTGTGTGTGTGTGTAAACTTTTTTAAAGTTTATTTATTTATTTTGAGAGAGAGAGTATGCACATGCTAACGGGAGAGGGGCAGAGAGAGAGAAAGGCAGGGAGAGAATCCCAAGCAGGCTCTGCACTGCCAGTGTGGAGCCCAACGCGGGGCTCGAACTCACAAGACCGTGAGATCTTGACCTGAGCTGGAACGAAGAGTCCCACGCTTAATCGACAGGCGCCCAGGAGCGCCTGCACGGTGCTCAGTTTTAATTACTGCCTGGTGTCAGTAAATCTCTCTTTGACCTTGGCCCTCTCGTACGTGCTTTGAACTTATACTTTGTCCACTCTGACAAATGCCACTGCTATAACCGTTGTGACCTTCGCTGACTCCCTTCACCAGTGACTCTGGAGTATCTAGGAAGGCTGCATCATCCGGTCCACTATGGTAGCTGGAGTGGCTTTTGTTTGCTTTATTCTAAAGTTTCTTACTCCCAACGCATGTTCATTGTAGATAAATTGTAATATACGGCTTTACTCGAAAGGATGCCACTACCAATAATCACATTCCCGCAGAGGACGTCACTCAAGGTATACATCTTTCTGGCTCTTTCTCTGTGCATGTCCATTGGGTACGGGGCATACATTTTCATGACATAAATTGTATCTTTGTGTGTTCTAGCCTGCTTTTCTCATCTGATGATACGTTTCTGTATTTTTTCCTACAGTTATGGTTCTTTTATTTTATTAATGTTTATTTTTGAGAGAGAGAGCGCGCACGCGTGCATGCACATGTGCACATGTGCGGGGGAGGGGCAGAGAGAGGGAGAGAGAGAGTGAGAGAGAATCTGAAGTGGAGTTTGTGCTGACAGCAGACAGCCCTCCTGAATCGGGCCTTGAACTCACGAACCATGAGTTCGTGACCTGAGCTGAAGCCAAGACGCTTAACCAACTGAGCCACCCGGGTGCCCCTGTGTTTTTTTTCTTTTTTCAGTTACCATTCTTAATAACTGCAAAGAAGTTATTGTAATGATGTGTCGTGATTAATTTAATTCGTCCCCAGCTGATGGAAACTTGAGTTGTCTCCGGGTTTTGTCTTTCATAAATAATACTGTGATGAACAATTTGGTATATCATCCCTAATGAATTTCGGGGTCACTTTTTAAAAGAGATCCACCTTGGGGCGCCTGGGTGGCTCAGTTGGTGAAGCATCTGATTCAGCTCAGGTCGTGACCTCACAGTTTGTGAGTTCGAGCCCCACATCGGGCTCACTGCTGTCAGCACAGAGCCTGCTTTGGCTCCTCTGCTGACCTCTCTCTCTGCCCCTCCCCTGCCCACACACACACTCTCTCTCTCTCTCAAGAAAATAAATAAAACCTTTTAAAAAAAGGTAAAAGAAAAAGAGATCATCTTGACAGCTTTGAGCTGAGAACTCCAAAGAAAAACGAATCTTGGATAATTTGTGTCTTTGTTTGTTCATTTGTTCATACTGAGCGTAGCGTATGTTCCTATGTACAAGAACTGGGGTCTAGATCAGCTTTGGTCGGGAGTGATCTCTGGCTGCTTCAGTTTGCTTAACCTGTTCATAAGGACGAGGTTTTCAGGCGCCACCCAGATAACTGTTTCTTTGTGAAAGCTACTGTGGTTGACATCACACCGGTTGGCTGTCTGCCCTGATCCTGAGGGTTAAGGACCTTAACCACCACCTAAGTCATAAAGGCCCACTACTGCTTGCCCTGGAGCATGTTGCATGGAGTCACGGCCAAGGTGAGGAGCTGCACGTTGAGAATGAAAACAAGGCCACCGTTTGCAGCACCTGCCCTTTGAGATGCATGTTGGAAACCCTCTTCTGCCCCTTCTTCCATCCCCTCCATCTCGGAGAAGTGGAACGTGTCCCTCGTTTGGTGGGTTTCTCGTTGCACTTCAGGTCCCGCTGTTCTAGAGCAGAGGTCAGGAGCTGTGGTTCCCAGGCAGAGCCTGGCTAGCCAGCTGTTTTTTGTAAATAAAGTTTTATTTTCACCCAGCCACCGCCCTCCGAATAGGTATCGTCCGTCTTGCTACAGTGGCAGAGATGTGACGGAGACCATCTGCCCCGCAGACCTGAAAATACTGTCTTTCTGGCCCATTCACGTGCCACATTTGCTGACCCTGGAGCTAGGAGATGATAGAGAATCTCAAGGTGCCCTTCCCCTTCCCCACCCCCGCCCCCACGGCCCTTGGGTGGAGTCATCCGCACACCTCGTGGTCTCGGTTTTCATAAACACATTTGCAAATATGTTTTTCGAATTTGCTGAAAATCGAGCCAGCCATTTTCAAGAGCTGTGCTTAATAGACCAAAATGGAATGTTATTCCTCTTGATAGTTTGGGGAGAGATGGCTCCTGGGCTCCCTGTGAATTCTCCCGAGCGGGAGCTCTTTCCGTGCAGCCGTGCAACGTGATAATGAGATCGGCTCTCCTCTGAAGTGGTTAGATTTGAAAAGCCAGCGAAGCTGTCATTAGTGAGGCATTTTCGTTTCATTTCAACCATTTCATTATCTCCTTCTTAACCAAATTTGTGTTTATGAGATATTTGACAAACCTCCCGATGTTTTCCCATGTTGATGAAAGACGTGTGCTGTTTGCGTATAGAGCAGAAGGCATGGTATTTTAAAATTTTTTTTAACGTTTGCTTGCTTTGGGGACACAGAGCAGGAGAGAGTGCGCACGGGGGGAGGTGCAGAGAGAGAGAGAGAGAGAGAGAGAGAGAGAGAGAGACTTTGAAGCAGGCTTCAGGCTCTGAGCTGTCAGCAGAGAGCCTGGCTCAGTGCCCGAACTCAGAAACGGAACTGTGACATCATGACCTGACCGAAGTCGGGCGCTTAACCGACTGGGTCACCCACACGCCCCAGCATGTTATTTTGTTAAAGAAAGATGTAAATTCTACTCAGGGGCTTGTTTTCATTATTCCCTTGATTTGCATTATTCCACAGAGAAAAGCGCTTGACTCTCTTCGAGCCCCTTTCTAGTACTCAAGAGTTGCTAGAAATGAGAGTTTGGTAATAGTGAGCATTCCTCATGAGAAATGGGGCGAAAGGGGTCTAGAACTAGTGAGAAATTCAAAGTCCACATTTTTCGATTAGAAAATGGCAAGAACCACTTCCGTGTCTGTCTCTGTAGTTTTCTGTGTGACCTGTGGGTTGATTTGGATGAGACTGGGGGTCAACAGACTGCCGCCCACATCTGGTTCACCCCCTGACTGCATGGCCCGCCAGACGGAATGGTTTTTACATTTTTTAATGGTCAGTAAAGGATTGAGAAGAAAATGAAAGGAAATTGTGCGTTCTTTGTCCATAAATAAAGTTTTATTGAAACACTGCCACGCCCATTCATGTATGTATCATCAGTGGCTGCTTTTGGGGCAATGAGTCCTTGCGACAGAGACCATCTGGCCCGTAAAACTGAATATATTTACTGTCTGAGTCTACAGAAAGGTTTGCTGACTCCCTAGACTAGACAGTGTATGTATTTTTAATGTTCGTTTATTTGGTTTGTGAGAGAGAAAAGGAGGGACGGGCAGAGAGAGAGGGAGAGAGAGAATCCTAAGCAGGTTCCTCACTGTCAGCAGGGAGACCAATAGGCTCGAACTCATGAACCGTGAGATCATGACCTGAGCCAAAATCAAGAGTCAGATGCTTAACCGACTGAACCACACAGGTGCCCCTAGACAGTACTTTTTTTTTTTTTTTTTTAAGACATCTTATGGGTGGTTCCTGTTGGCCTGTGTTTGGTTCACATTAATCGTTGTGGCCATTCGTGGTAAATGTGGGCCACAGAGTGTGGACTATGCTGGGGGAGTTGTAGAAGTTATTTTAAGGGGAATAAAGCTTTAGTGCATTTAATTAGAGTTTACTGTGAATCAGGGAAGAGTGGAAAAGATGGTTACGTTAGAAAGCAAGATGGAGGTCTGGGCCAGAACCCAGGCTCTGTCCCTTACAGAGTGTGATGGGGGGCAGTGCATTGGCATCTTTGTACCCCCATGTCCTCATCTGTGATATGGGGACAGTGAGGGAGAGAGCCATGGCACATACCTATAACGTGCCTCACGTGCAGCAGGCACTCAGTAAGCGGTGTTATTTTCGTTGCTGTCATTACTTTTTTTTAAACCTTTTTAAAATTTTTAATTTTAGAGATCGAGCATGAGCAGGTGAGAGGGGCAGAGGGGCGGGGGGAGAGAGAGAGAATCCCAAGCAGGCTCCACGCTTATCAGTGCAGAGCCCGACGTGGGGTCGATCCCACGACCCTGGGATCGTGACCTGAGCCAAAATCGAGAGTTGGACACTCAACCAACTGAGCCACCCAGGCGCCCCTGTCATTAGTTCTGTGAAAAGATCTCAGGCCGCCTGGGTGGCTCAGTTGGTTGAGTGTCCAACTTCGGCCCAGGTCGTGATCTTGCGGTCGGTGGGTTCGAGCCTTGCGTTGAGCTTTGGGCTGACAGCTCAGAGGCTGGAGCCCTGCTTGGGATTCTGTGTCTCCCTCTCTCTCTGCCCCTCCCCCCGCTCTCCCACTCTGTTGCTCTCTGTCTCCCAAAATAAGAAATTTAAAAAACAAAAATTTTTAAAGACCTTGATGGGGTTTTGTGAAGCCTAAATGAGGTAGTATTGTAGTCACAGACCGGGCGGCTTAAACAACCGACGGTTCCGGCGGCTGGGAGTCCCAGGTCAAGGTGCCAGCATGGTTGGCTCCTGGTGAGATCTTTCCCCTTGGCTTGCAAATGGTGGCCTTCTTGCGGTATGCTCACACGGCCTGTCTTCTGTGCACACGCATGTGCATCTCTCTTCCGACACGGACACCAGCCATACTGGATCAGGGGCCCAGCCTTATGACCTCAGTTAACCTGAGTTACCCCTCTCAAGGCCTTATCCCCACAGGTAGGGTTAACCCTCACTTTGGGAGTTAAAGCTTTCACATGAATTTTGAGAGGGTAGAGCTCAGTCCACAATAGATGGTCAAAGGTCTGCCCTGTAGTAGAGGTTCAGGAGCAGCGAAGTCCATGTGTTTGGCTAATAGTGTGCTTCGAGGCATTAAAAACTTCAGAGAACTCCCCGTGGTCCGGGAAAGCCGACCCTAACAACTGGTGCAGACGGACTTTGTTTCCTGATGTTCCGTAGTGAAGTATTTGCATGTGAGTGGGATGATAGCTTTGACCTCAGCATCTCAGACTTTGATGTCCCATGAATCCCCTAGGGGTCTTGGCAAAGTGTGCATTTGGAATAGCAGATAGGGGTGGGAGGGGTGGGGGTGGGGTGCACGGGCCGAGGTTCCTCATTTCACCCAACTCCCAGGTGATGCCTGTACCACTGGTCCCCGGACCACACTTTGAGGCAGTGATGCTGTGCGGTAGCCACTAGCCACATGTGGCTATTTCAGTGTCCATCTCAAATGAACTAAAATTAAAAACCCGACTGCTGAGTCAAACGAGTAGCTACATTTCAAGTGTGTTTCATTGCAGAAACCTCGAATGGGGCAGCCGCGTCTAAAAGAGAGAGTGGTAAGCTTTCTTCATCCGGGGCCTTGTAGGAGTTGCCCTTGTGGCAACTATAAGATGTGTGGTCTTATAGCCCTGGAGGTCAGAAGCCCAAAATGGGTCTCGCTGGGCCAGAATCAAGGTGTTGGCAGAGCTGGGTTCTTCTGGCGGCTCTCGAGGAGAATCTGTTTCCTTGCCTTGCCTGTAGCTTCTAGAAGTTGTCCACCTTCTTGGTCCGTGGCCCTGTCCTCCCTCCACCTTCCAAGCCAGCAGTGGCTGCTCTGGTCTTTGTCAAGATGCCATCTTCCTCTGATTCTGCTTTTTCTTCCCCATTTAAGGACGCTTGTGATTACGTTGCCCCCCCCCCCCCCACTGGGATTATCCAGAATAATCTCCTTATCTTAAGGTCAGCCGATTAGCACCCTTACTTCCATCTGCAACCTTAATTCTCTCTTACCATGTATCACAATTTGTTTACAGGTTCCAAGTATTGTATTATGGCCAGGATCTCGTTGGGGGTGGGGTGATGTTATCAGGCCTAACACTGGGCCAGACAGTAAATACTTTTGGCTTTGCAGGACTACACAGTCTCTTTCTCAATGGTGCAACCCAGCCTTTGCAGTGTGAAAACAGCCAGAGACAGCACACATACAAACAGGCCTGGCTGTGTGACTTCTTTTTTTCGTCTTTAACTTTCTTCTGGAAAATTATAAACACACAAAAAGGGAGACTAGTGCTTGATTTCACATGTACCCATCAGGCAGTGGTTTTTATTTTATTTTTTTAACACTTTTTTTTAAGTTGACATTTGTTTTGAGAGAGAGAGAGAGAGAGAGAGAGAGAGAACACGAGTGGGGGAGGGGCCGAGAGAGGGAGACAGAGGATTGGAAGGGGGTTTTTGCTGACAGTAGATAGCCCAATGCAGGGCTCAAACCCATGCCGTGAGATCATGACCTGAGCTGAAGTCGGACGCTTAATCCACTGAGCCACCCAGGTGCCCCAGGCTGTGGTTTTTATTTATTTATTTTTTCTAATTTAGTTTTTTTAATGTTTATTTTTGAGAGAGACAGACAGACTGTGAGCGGGGGAGGGGCAGAGAGAGAGGAGGCACAGAATCTGAAGCAGGCTCCAGTCTCCAAGCTGTTAGCACAGAGCCTGACATGGGGCTCGAACTCACGAACCATGAGATCATGACCTGAGCCAAAGGTGGATGCTTAACCCACTGAGCCACCCAGGGGCCCCAGGCCGTGATTTTTAAATCTTACTTTATATTTTGCTGTACTTGACTGTCTGTACCAAAGATCTGTTACTCTTGTAATCAGGAACGAAGAAAAAACTCACAAAGATGTAAACATCAGAGCATCTAGGAAGTGTGAGGAAAGCCACCACCACGTTTCGAGGCTAAAAAGGAAAAAGGCACAAATGGGGCTGATGGAACTTTTGTCCTTTCTGTACTTCTCTTCCGTGAGCCTGAGAATTAGGCGAGCTCCGGGCGTTCTTAGGGTAAGAGGCAGGCCCAGTTACCTGGGCTGTTGGTCCGACCCTTTTCAAATAGGACATCTGCTTGCTCATGCCTCCAGAAGGCTCCTTGTGAAACTTAGTACTAAGTGAGGTAAGGGAATCGCATGCAAGCGGTTAGGTGCAATAATCCAGTTCTGAAAGATTCACTTTAAGACAAATGAACCATGTCGTTGCCAGAATGACGCAGGGAGGGAGCCCCGGCCACTGGGGAGGGGGGAGCGGCGCAGCTGGGGCACAGATGGTCCCCTGGTTTTACCCCTTTTCGTCCAAATTTTCTGTGGTGTGACGTTGTGTGAGATGTGCCTGTAGCGGACCTGGCACGCGGTGTCCGTGGTGTGGTTGGTGTGTCAGAGGCGGGGGTGGGGTTCTTTCCTAAGCTGCACCGTATCTCTTACTGCACGAACAGAAGAAGCTCAGAGCCCTTCCGCCAGGCTTTCTTAGGCATCACCGCAATGCTTTGGCACTTCGAGGGGTGTCCAAAGGATCGCCGTCATCCCGTTTTTCCCGATGAGGAAATTGAAGGCCTATCCAGGGAAGTGACTTGCCCAAGGTCTCCCGGTGTCCTCAGCAGAGCTGACGTGCAGCCTCGTCCCCTGGCCCTTCTCCTGTGCTGCCGCACTGCTCCCCCCACCCCCCGCTCGCCCCCAAACACCTTTATTTGGGCTCATTCCACCTGCTCGCTGACGTGGATCTCAGGCCACCCTTATCCGTAAGACGTGTCCGGAGGCCCGGGGCACGCGAGCCAGCTCCGGATTCAGAACTTGCACTTTCCAGCAGCGTGTCCTATACGTGACACGATACCCCGAGGTATCTGGGCTGTCCGCGCTCCCTCATCAAAAAATAACACTTCTGTAGCCAGGCTTCGTAACATTCACACAGAGCTGGACAGACAAAGGTGGAACGGCCTCAGACAGCCTTTGTCAACCACACGGGCCTGGCGCAAACTTAAAGAAATTCTTTGGGCTTTTCGAGCTATGGGGTTTGGCAACGGCGGGGAGGGGATCGTGGGCCTGCGCTCCGAGTCGTTCCCTTGTCCCTCCCGTGCCAGTGATGTTGGGGAGAGGTCATTGGTCCTGTTTGTGCCTCAGTTTCTCCGTCTGTGACAGCGATGGCTCAGGACCCGGTCTCGTCAGGACTTGACACTCGCTCTCTGTATATATAGCCTGCAGTATTTGTAGGGCGTGTTTTCTAGAGCATCACATTGCTTTCTGGGTTGAGGCACAACACTGTGCCTTTGTTTCTGAGACATTCCATTGGCCAGTTTGGGCCTTTGACTGTGGCTCCTGTCTGCTCCTGGTTGCTTTCTGACATCAGTCCCTTGGCCCTTGTCTGCTCCTTGGGGAAGTGGCTTGCAGCTGATTTGGTTCATGCGTTTCTCTGCCAGTCTGGGACCCTTGAGCTTTGGGCTGCAGTCGTAATCCTGTCTAAAATCCAGTCATGTGACTTTAGCCAGGTCACTCCTCTGAGAAGCAAGGGCCAGGCCACCTGGTTGGATAGCTAGGTGACCAGTGTGCAGGAGTGGAGAAAACCCACTTAGGGACGGTGAGGAATAAGGCTGGTCGGGAAGATGGGCCGTTTATGTGTGCCACATTGTAGCATGTGATGTGTGTGCCGTGAGGGGGCGTGGCTCACAAGGCCAAGGGTTTACGTGAGCCGAGGTCCCTGAGTTTTTAGAGCAGGGGGCAAGAAGATCCAAACTGTCTGTCGGCAAGACCATCTGGAACAGAAAAAGCTACAATAAATTGACCTTATCCTGCAATTCCTTTACTGAGGTAGAAAGGGTGATCTGATCTTATTTCTGGAGATGCTTAAAGAAAATGTTTATCAAAATCATTCACTAGATCATTAGAACAGTTACTGATCTTATTTCGTTGCCTCACCAGAGTAACTGAGAGAATATGAAACCATAATATATTCTCTATATTTTGCACGTATAATATTTACATATGTATGCATATGTAATACATAATAGCCTCTAATCTAACAAGTGATTTAGACCACCTGGCCAAATGATGAGATTATTTGAACATTTCAGAAACACAATTTTGGCAAGTTTTTGGAGGTCTTTTTTTAAAAAAGGAAAAGGCAAGGGGTGCCTGGGTGGCTCAGGCAAGGGACGACTTCAGCTCAGGTCATGATCTCGTGGTTCGTGGGTTCGAGCCCCACGTCAGGCTCTGTGCTGACAGCTCGGAACCTGTAGCCTGCCTCAGATTCTGTCTCCGTCTCTCTCTGCCCTTCCCCTGCTCGCGCGCGCTCTCTTTCTCTCTCAAATTTAAACATTAAATTTTTTTAATTAAAAAAAAAGGCGAGAATAATTTTATGACCGTAAGCCAAAAGCAGACAAAATCAGTTTTACAGTTTCACAAGCGTATTTACCTGGTCTGCCTTCCAAAGAATTAAAGGTGAATGAAAGGGATCCGTAGGAGTGTTCCCGCAGCTACTAGAAAAAAGCATGGGCAGTAGTGGAAAAGTGGAATCAAAAGAGAGGCAGATTGATCCTTTATTTTCTTCATGCCTAAGTGTATGTGTCAAGACTATGTGCACTGTGTTGTTTTTATGTGTGATTATTTGTTACCCTGTACTTAGCTGAAGGTCAGCGTAATAAAGAAGGTAATTAAAGCTTAAAAGAAAATAAGCTGCCTGGACGTGTGTGTGCAGCAGGTCAGAGGAGAGAACTGTCAGCAGGCGAGAAGAATGAGACAGGGCACGGGTTCAGGAGAGGACAGAAACACAGGAGACACACGGCCAAAGACCAACACCAGGCGGGAGGGGCCGAGGAGTTAAGTAGCAATGAGGGCCGGAGAGCATGGTTCCGCATCAGAAAGATTCCGTCTGGAATCCCAGCTGCACTGTTGGTGACGTGGCTGTGTGTGAGTCTCCTCCCTATTTAATTTTTTTCCTAACGTTTATCTATTTTTGAGAAAGAGAGAGAGACACACACACAGAGCGCAAGTGGGGGAGGGGCAGAGAGGGAGACCCAGAATCCGAAACAGGCTCCAGGCTCTGACCTGTCAGCACAGAGCCCAGTGACGGGCTTGAACCCACGAACCGTGAGATCGCGACCTGAGCTGAAGCCGGACACTCAACCGACTGAGCCACCCAGGCGCCCCTCTCCTCTCTGTTTAAGCTCCGGATCTTCCTCATGTGTCCCTTGAGGTTACATTAGCAACCCTGTCTCTCTTAGCTAGTGCTGAGTAACAAATGACCCCAGTACTAAGTGGCTTAAAAACCTCTACTATTAGGAGTCACAGTTCTTTGGGCAGGAAATTGGCTGGGGCACAGTGGAGCCAGCTCTGAGCCCCAAGAGGTTCTCAACTCACTTGCCTGGCACCTCACCTGGGTTGTCCCAGCCTGTTGGGGTTAGGCATATGGGGCTTGGTGTTCTCTGTCACCGGGAACCTTGTTCTCCTTCACAGAGGCCTTGGGTCACTAGCTCTTGCCAAAGTGCCTTTTAGCACAGCCACTAGATTGTGACATGGCAGCTCTATGCCCCCAGGACTGCACAGGTGGATGCCGCCTCTCTCTTAGTTTCCTTTTCATGGCTGAATAATATTCCAGTGTGTGGATATACATCTCATTTATCTGTTCACCAGCTGGTGGACATTTGGTGTTTGTACCTTGTACCTGTTAATAGTCCTGCTGTGGACGTTTACCTGTACAAGTCTGTGAGTGTAGGTTTTCAGTGTTCTTGGGGAGATTGATAGGAGTGGATTTGCTGGGTTGGGTGGTAACTGCCAGGCCTTCTTAAAGCTTTAACCTACACCGGGCAGAGCATGGTTCCACTGCATTCTCTAGAGCAAATTGTAGCACCCCTCCCCCCACTGCCATCAAGCGTCAAGAGGGGGAACTGACACAGGGGCCCGATTGTCCGGAGGGGTTCATCTGGGTCCTCATGTAAAGCCCTCAGTGTGGAACCTGACATGTAGCAGGGACTCAACAAATGTCATTCTCTTATTACTAAGAAGAATTCAAAAGTGGGGCAGTGGGCAAAATGCACACTGCTAGGATTTAGATGGACATCCGTCAGGAGGCCTGATGGCAAATCCACGTTCAGGATTTTGGAGATTACGGGCACGCTTCTGATTAGCTGTGTCCGAGTCAGAAGATGATGGCTGGAGGCTACTAGAGGTCAGAATAACCCCAGCACTGGATGAGAGGACGAGGACACACCACATCTTCATTCTAGAAAATGGGGAACTTCGGGCACAAATGTCATAAGAAAAATCACCTGGCATTCTGCCTGTCAGAGATAACGGCTGTAAATATTTTGGCTTCTTTCGTTCCAGTATTTTTTCTGTGCATCACGTCCAAGAAGTATACATGTTTTTATAAAACCAAAATGATGATCGCAAGATATATAGTTCATATATTGCATTTTAACATTTAATATGAAATCGGGAGCATCCCATGTTGTTCAGCACTGATTTCAGTGCCTAGATTATCTGTCATCGGTCTGTGTATCTTTTTATTTATCTATTTTGAAAGTGTCATGTACAGCGTGGTGAATTTCTACACGTTGCGTATACCATAAAACAAGACCACTACCCAGGTGGAGTTAGAGAATCTTGTGGTCCCTTTCTGTCCGTAACCTTCCCAATTGCACGAATCGACCCCTAATTTGTTTACATACTTTGCTTTTACTGAACACTTGGGTTGCTTCTAATTGTTTGCCCGTACGCATGATGCTGCCGTCTACTTCCCCATATGTACACGTTTGTCTACATCTGATTGCTTTCTTTGGATACATTTCGGAAGTTGTGAAATACTGGGTCAAAGGGTATGAACATTTGGAATTGCTGTCCAACATCTTTCGTAGTGTTCCTATCCACAGTGGCTTTGCCCTCCCTGGTGCACCTGCTGCTCTGCTCAGACCATACAATTATGGTGTTGTATTACTGGGCCCCCAACCTGTTTCCTGCGCTTGGCTTCAAAACTAGATCCTCCAGAGCAGGCTCTGTGCCTGCATCCCCCTACTTGGACCCACAGTGAAATTATTTGTGTTCTCTTGTCTGTCTTTGAAGCCCTTGCTAAGAGCAGTGACCTTTCAGGGGACTATTCAAAACCAATTGAAATCGGTTTCGCTTTTAGAATAAGCAGGACTTGCCGCAAAGCCAAGCAGAACTCTGAAGCCCACCTCCGAGATCACTGATAGGGCTGAAGGAGCTAACAGAGGACAGCGTTTTTTAAAAATTCCCGCCAGATGTTAAATTCAGAGTGAACAAAGGGGTCCGAGTAGGGTGGTGGTTTACTCACATTTTTCCTGTTATTCATCGAAGGCCTCACATAACCTTATTGGGGTAAGTCCAGTAACTTTAAATTGTGCAGCTCCCAGGGGGTGTAGGTGTCTAAAGGGGGTACAGCCTCCTTTCACTTCAGAAATGAGTCCGCTGGGCGAGCCCCTGCTGTTATTACTTGCCACCATGTGGTGTTGCTGTGGAAGATTGGTCCTAAGTAGTTGTGTGAACCGGCCTGCTCGCAGCTCCCTTCTGGGATGCCCTTGCTTATGCGGCTTGGGCCTACAGTAAAACGAGCCCACTCCCTTTACCTCCAAGCTTGGCTGAGGACGCTCTACGCTCAGGCTCCTAAAACTACCCTCCTGCCACTTCCCATGGCAAGGGCAAGTCATGGGCTCGGAGCCTCTTGCCCTTTGGGGAGCCACCTCACTAGGAGGTAAGGCAGCCTTTTCAGGGGCATTACAAGCACAAAATGTCTTGTCTTCTCAGGACAGTGGGGTGGATGTCCTCTGAACCTAACTTAAAGGACACATTGCTGAAGAAGAACCATTACAGCAAAGGGGATTTACCCTGAGCCCTGCCTTTGTGTGACTGATAGGAGCCATTTCAAGTGTCTCTTCCTTGAAGCAGAAAGTCTTGCTAGGTGAACTGCAGTATCTGTCTTGGACCTAAGGGAAGCTAACGTTTTCAAGACTACCATTGAGTGGCGATCTGATTAAATTTCACTACTACATATATGTTAAATGTGGAATAAAACTATATATATATATATAACTAAACTAAAACTATGCAGATAACTATATATATATATATATATATATATATATATATATAGTTATCTGCATGAATAGGTGCATCCTAATGTGTTTATAGTATTATACTTAATATTTCGTTAAATATTTATGGAGCCCCACTGTGTCCCCCATCTATGGAACTGAACAGTTAATACCTCTGTCTGGGTGTGTGTATACAGCTGTCATGTATTGGTGACATGTTCATTCACTTATTTCAAAAATACGTAATAGGCATTGTTCTAATGGGGACACTGAGTGGAGTCAGTGCCCTTACAGAATTCAGTCATCTTAATGTTGCCTCTTAGTTTTAAAAAGGGCAGGTAAGTTGAGTGTTTTCCAAATTTTTTCTGAAATGACCTGGCCCATGCAAAACAAATTGCTTATGTCTATGTGATCCTTGATTAAAAAAATAAATAAGAGACTGTACATCTGAGTTAGAAATTAAAAGAAAGGCAGGACCAGAATATGCTTGGAGGGAGAGCTTGTTTATTTTGCTTATCTGAAGTGAGATAAAGAGTATCTCCAAATGGGCTGGTTTCCAACCTGGACCATGTACACAAAGCACCTCATTCTAGGAGGGAGAGTGAGTAAATTAAAAAGAAGTTTTTTGCCCATGTTTATTTTCTCCTGCAAGTGTGATGTAAAACTTTTCACATGTGCAGAAGGAAGCAGACACAACCACGTGCAGAAACAGCCGTTTTTGCAAAAACGCTTCCCAGAAGCATGACAAATGCAAGACTCACAGGTGTAGCACAGATCCAAGGCGCGTGTGTGGTTCTCATCAGCTGCCTCGCTCCTGTTTTAAATCTAGGTCTTCCTGTAACAACAAAAAAATTTATTTCTCCGGAGGCTGCGGCTAATAACCCACTCAGCCTGCCTTTTCACCCCTTCTCATAACAGTATTTCTAACAGGGCTTCCAGAGAGCGAGCGCTGGAGCTAGCAGAGAGCAGTGAAAAAAAAAAAAAAAAAAAAAAAAAAAAAAAAAAGGGCAGTAAAGTGGAGATGGGAAAGAGACTCCCTAGACTTGACGTTTAATTCTGGGTTTGACCTGTAACTCTGGGTGACCTTGGGCCTCAATTTCTTCCTTTGTGAAATGTATTGTTCAGAGAATGAGGGTTTCATTTTTTGCAGCATCTCCACGCAAAGCAGGGTGGGTCTTTTAAACCAGTGGTTCTCAACAGGGGACGTTCTGCCTGCCAGGGGACCTCTGGCGATGACTGGACATTTTTGGTTGACCTGACTGGAGGAGAGAGTGCTCCTGGCGTTTAGTAGGTAGAAACCCAGGATGCTGAATGTCTTAAAATGCACAGGACGGCCCCTACAACAGTGAGCCGGCCGCAAATGTCACTGGTGCCCAGGATGAGAAACCCTGGCGTTGACACACGTTTGCAACGTTGGGGGTCGGTGGGCTCAAGGGGCTGGCTTTGGGGCTTTCTAGCTGGAGTGAGGGCTCTCCCGAGAGGCGCTTCGCTGTCTCATGTGTTGGTGATCCCAGCACGCGAAGCACTGCAGACCCCCGCCCTCGGGAGGGGTGGGGGCATCCCTCTGCTCTTCTAAAGATGACCCTTCCGGGCGCATTATCACAACGTGGACTTGGCTCCCTCGCCTCCAGGAACGGCGATCGAGGGACTGGGGACCCCAGGCTCGGAAAACTTGTCAACTTCTCCCGCCCACGACTCCCGTCACCTCCTTCGGTACGGGGAAGGCTTTTCTCCCCAACGAAGAGTCCTTCCGCCGCCAACCCTGAGGCGGCCGATCGGAGTGCCCAGGTTCAAGGACTCGGCGCGCACCGCCCGTTTCCGTCGGAAACCTCAGCTCCCCAGGGCCCAGCCGGGGGCGGGGCCTCCAAGCGGCGGCCGTTGCCCCGCCCAACCGCCTCCCAACGGCTACCTCCGGCAGGCGGTGGGCGGGGAGGGGCGGCGGACCAGTACGCCTGCGCGCGCATGCGTGGGGGTGCGGGGCGTGGCTCGCGCGCGGCCCCGCCCAGACCCGGCGTCTCTGCCCGCCCTATCTCCCAACCTCCTCAGCGTGGCGCCGACGCTGCGTGCGGCGCGGGTTACCCAGAGTGCTCCGCGCAGGGGCAGCTCACTGGAGTTTGGTTCTCGAGGCGGCGGCAGCAGCGGCGGCGGCTCCGGTGGCTCCTCCTCCTCCTCTGGTGGCGGTGGCGGTGGCGCCCCGGGCCCGAGCCCCGGCTCCCCTCTCCGCCACCCCGCGTGCCCCCTCCTTCCCCGGCACCGCGGGGAACATGAGGCTCCGCTCCCGGAGGCCGGCGAGTGAGTGACCCCCGTCCCCCGCCTCAGCCCGCCCGCCCGCTGGCCCGGCCGCTCCCCCCCGCCTCGCCCAGGCAATGACAGCGGCTCCGGCGTCTCCGCAGCAGATCAGGGACCGGCTGCTGCAGGCCATCGACCCCCAGAGCAACGTAAGAACCCGCTGCGCGGGCCGGGACGGAGGCCGCGTGGGCCCGGGACCCTCCCCCTCCCCAATGCCCCTCGCCCGCCGGGCTCCGGGGAACCCGCCCGACGCCCACCTGCCCCCGAGGGCCGCTGCCATCCCGGTCTCTCGCCCCACGGGCCCGAGCCGGGGGCAGGTCAGGCAGTCTGGCGGCGCTGGGTACGTGAGGCCGAGGCTTCCGTGCGGCCTGGGCGGAGGGAGCAGAAGGGAACTGAGGCCAGAGCTTTGCCTTTTCTTCCGCTCCAGATGTATGACCCTTACTGCTCCTTACGAAGCTCACCCGCCTTGCCCTTCCCCGGGGACCCGCGACCCCCGGGAAGTCTTCCCGGCGGGGGGGAGGGGAGGGAGAAAGGCTGTGGAGCAACTGGTGTCCGGGGTATGACTCGGGCGCCTGTGCCGCCTGTGTCTCGGCCTTCTGGGTGATCAGGAAAGTCCTCCTTTCCTCTTCTCCCGGCTGGAAGCATCTTCCTGGCTTCAGAGGGACCCCCCCTCCCCGCCCCCAGCCTACTTTGCCCTTAGCCGGGTGCCCAGGGCGCGTGGAGAGTCCCCCCTTGGTTCTGCGAGTGGACATGCCTTTGCCGAGTCCCTCCTGGGATCGCTGCCGACGGTAGATGATTGTGGGGAGGGTGGGATCTTTCCTGTTGCCTTTCTAGGCCTAAATGCCCATTGCGTCTTCTGACCAAGCCAGAGCCCCGCTTTTCGGTGTGAATTAGAGGTGGTGATTTTCTTTCCTGTTCTTCAAGAACGCTCCTTCGGCTATTACTTCCCCCCACCTGAGGGTTCCGGCTTGGTGGCTTGTCACTTAGAGGGTCAGGGTCAACCCCAGGGTGTTGCTTTCTTAGATGGTCCTCCACCGAGGCTACTGTTTGCAGAGGGATCTTCTGTGCCCCTCTTCGCGTGTGTAGGGGAAGACTCGTAGTGTCTCCCCTCATGTTTTCTCAAAGGGATTGTTGGCAGTAGGGGTCATTTTCTCCTGTGGCAGGAGCAGGTTGAGCAGTAGGAAGATGTTGTGGCAGGTATGAGATGAGCCCCTGCATTTGCTGGGAGACCAGGAAGTGGCCATTGAGATCACTTTTTAATATGCTGGAGATGCAAGGAAAAAACCTTTTTGTCCTGGGCCAGGTAACTCCGGTTTCTCTCACTGTAGGGTTTTTGTTTTTCCTTTACATTGGTTTGACTAATTACTCTTAGGGCTGTGCTTTAGCCTGGTATTTTTGGAATAATTCACATTGGCTTGTATAATTTTGGTAGAAATTGAGGAGTTACGGTGTCTGTAAGTCTCTGGTTTTTGTATCATAAGTAATCCTCTTGTTCCTAGTCTTCAGGCCCCATTAAGATCGACTTGGTGGTAATTGTCTTCAACAAATGTTGTATACATTTTTGTTATGACTTTGGGGGTGGAGTAGGCACAAGCTATATAAAACCTTCCAGAATATTTTGCAGTAACTGGAGCCGCTGCAGTTCCTAAGACTGAAATATTAGAGAATAAAACAAATGACATGAAAAATGAAAGCTTGGTGACTTTTGCATCTTTTGTCCGGAGTGTAATTTCTTGAATTCCACGTGCTTGTTTGCCTTCGGGGAATCTGAGAGGTTGCTGAGATATTAGCACTGATCCTTAATGCCACCTAGGAGAGCTTTGGGATCAGGAGGCGCTTTGACAGGCAGTCATGATATGTTGTAGATTAGGTAGGGCAGTGACCTCAGAGGTTCCAGTATTGTGTAAGGCTGTAATCTAAAGGGTTCCTAGGGGGAGAGGAGAGGAGGGCAACGAGGAAGGGGGGTTAGCCAGAAGCAGGAGAGGAAACAAATCTCATTTTTGTTGTATTTTAGTGTGTACAGTAGTGTTCATTCATAGGAGCCCATGGTTGCTGTAATGGCATGGGGTTCACATGTCAAATGGCTTGTCTGGGGGGGACTTTAGTGATGGGTGTGCATAGAGTCCTGCTAAATGTGAGCGTGGTGGATGGAATTGGGAAACTGTCTCTGGATACGAGTGATGAGGAAAGTGCCTCCTTTAAATGCTGCCATTGCCAGTGACCATCTATGAGCATTGTTAGAACCTTTTGACAGGAGCGTGGCTTGAAGCAAACCCCATATAGAAACTGGAGCCGTGGCAGAATAGGTTGCCGACAGAGGTGGTGCGACCATAATTCTGCAGTTTCTCTGGATTGACCTGGGCTCAGGTGAGTGTGAGGTAGCTCCAAGAAGGCAGTGCCGGCACCCAGCTGCTTTTCTTTACCTTGACCAATTATGAACTCCACTTTGGGATAGTTAGTTGACACATATTTAAGATGCTCATGGAAAAAAAATGGGGACAGTGTTGAAGAGCCAACACTAAAATTAAACCTCTTCTGAGAGAAGCGACAGGGAATTGTGTCATGTAATGCTTACCTCTATGGGCATGCAATTATGGTTAACAAACTTAGCTTTTGCTTGAAAAATCAATGTCAGGGCAGCTGACCTAATATCCACAAGTAGCTGAGAAGTTAGGGAAATAACAAAGTAACATTTACCGACCATCTCCTTGACAAAGGAGTTCTTAAGGGAAAAGTTGTCTGTATGTTTTCAGTTCCAGTCTCTGGAGTATTTGAATTTCTGCAACAGCACACTCTGAGTTAATAATTTCTGCCAACTCAGTAATAAAGTAAATCCTCTACACTTCTTTTCAAAAAGCGACTAACAGTTTTTCAGAACAATCTAAGCCTTACTCTCCTTGTGGTGTATGTAGCCAGGGTGTTGAAAATCTCGGAAGCGCAGTGTGCGCGTTTCTTCCCGCTTAGTCTTCGTGGGTACAGTCAAGGGCCACGCCTTCTTCCTCTGCCCAGAAATTGGGAGTCCATCCACCCAAGCACAGTCTTCTCAGCAGGTGATGAACTTCTCGTTTGTATTGGAACTCCTCGTTTCATGGAAGTTCAGGCTTTGCCTTCTTGACCAGAATGTAGGCTTTGTGAGCATGGTTTGTTTCTTGTCTTCTTTCTCCAGGGCTGAAGCATTAGGCGCTTTAGGGTGCTAAGTGCTGGTTAAACTGATTGAATCCTCGCATCCTTCTTGCTATATGTGCTGAAGTTTAGTCGTGTAATATTCTAATTCAGAACTCTCTAGAACCGTGAGGCACATGGATAGAATAGGTCTGAGACGGTGGAGTGGATACTGTAACCCCATAACAAGTTGAATAATAGCACAAAGCAGGCCTTGCACAAAGCAGGTGAGCATCTCTGTAATCAGAACAGGGAGCGGCCAGAGAAGGCACTGGGGGAGAAGGGGACTTGAACTTGCCCAAGATGTCTGTGTAAAGGCCTCCTACTGATCAGGCTCTCTGGCAGGAAACTTCAGAAATGACTTTTCTTCCTTACAGTTATGCAGACGTCAGGCGCCAAGGAGAGGTGACCAAAGGGCCTCTGCAGAGAGAGACACACAAGAATGATAATTTCCCCCCCTAGGAAATTAGAAGATTAAGACGCCACCCAGCTTCTCTGGGCTGCAGGGTCTTCATGTACAAAGTGGGACTGGGAACTGGTGTATGCACCCATAAGGCTCCTTCCGGATCCAGGGTTCAGATTCTGGAAGGGGTAGCAGAGGCTCACATGAGTTGTTCTAAAAGTTTTTTTCTTTTAATGTGAGGTGCATTATGTGAACTTTCTAAAATAACAAAATTCTCACAGATACCAGAACTCTACTCAGAGATACATGCTTTACCTGACTCTGCAGCATTTGAACAGGGTCTCCTGCTTCCCCACAACAGTTCTGTAAGGGAGGGATGGTGAGCAACTGATCTCCCTTTCCTGCAGGCATAGAAACCAACAGCATAAAGACAGTAGGTGCTGTTTAAGTGGGTGCTTCCCATGGTCAGGAGAGGACAAGACGCTTTTGTTTCTTACTGACTTAATTTGAGGTGACTGCCCTAAAGTTAGGGACTTACCTGAAGTTTAAGTGACAGTGCTTCTAACTCTAAATGCCACCACACTGCTCTCAAAGGTGGAGCGATGGCTTGAGAAGAGGCCCAAGAGGTCAGTGTTCTTGAGCTGGTAAGAAAAGATGCGGGAGCCTTTTCTGTCCTACATAAGTTTATATGAGATTACAAATCGGTTTAGGTTTACCTGTGAGAGATCTAACAAGGTGATGATGTTAGACAGCCTGTCCTGGAAACATCGTACGGTTTCTGTCAGGGACAGAATCCTGGGCCAGACCATATCGTGGTGTGGCAATTGCCAACTGATGTGGAACTTTTCATGAGTATTGTGTGCTGGCTTTGTTTTCTGCTTCAAGATTACAAGCACTCATGATGTTAACTTAAAACATCATTGATCCTGCTGAAAGGAGGACTGTTACACATTGTAAAAGGGAAGGCTGTTGGTTCTGATTCTCTCCAACACGTTAAAGGTTATAAAATCTAAACGCGTGGACTCTCTGATCACTCTGGTTGCCCAAATGGCAGTGACATTCCTGTCTTTGTTCTTCGTATGTGGCCGCGGTGTGTGAAGAAGAGAGCAGTGTGGCATTTTATGACTTTGGGAAACAGGCAGGTAATAAGTGTCACTTGAGACGCAGGTGTGGGTCCTTGTTCTGACTCACTCTCTCCCTTAGAAGAAGGTGGATTTTACATTCTGTCTTCACAGAGGTCTGGTGGTCCTCAGAAGTGGCTTTAATTGTAATCATAGTATGTTGTCCTGCCTGGAAGTCACAGAGTCCTGGAGGATTGTCCAAGATCAGCTTGTGGGAAGGGGCCTTTGTCCTGATACAGTTGTAAGAAGACTCCATGGTCACCTGGGCTCCTGGGCTCAAGATGTAGCTGCGTGTGGCAGGACATGCACTTGAGGTTAGGTGAAGGAGAGGAGCTGTTCACCTGTGCCTCGATTTTGGTGTCTCTGCAAGCCATCTTCTCAGACAGAGCTCCAGTTTAACTGGAACCAGGCCTCAGTCCAGTCCCTAGGTGACTGCAGTTCTGTGGGCATGTCTCCTGCCCAACCCCCACTGTAAATCGCCTTCTGGAAGCTGGGGGCTTTGTCTCCATCAGTAGAAGTTGTGCCCCTTTCTTCTCCCTTATGGGAGGCTGTCCTGAGTCTGTCTGGTCCCTTTGGGACCCCTCAGCTGGTTGTTGGAGTGGGTGACTGAGTTTGTGGTTTGGCGAGTGACTGCATAGGCAGTGCGTTTTCAGCCTGGTCTTTCTAGTGCCCAGACTTGGAGCCCCCATCTGAAACTCCCCCTTTTCGCTCTCAGAGCACTGAGCTAGTATTGACATGGAGATTCCTTGATTCCTTGAACTGGGGAGTATTTCTTGCATAAGGAAGACATACCAATATTCTGCATGCGGTGTTTAAAAGTGCTCTCTGAATGAATTCCAGGTCTGAGGAGGCCATACACTTAACATCTCAATTGTCAACTGATATATACTGTTGATGGAGAAATGTGGTAAAGCTGAAAAAGGTGGCTCAGCAGTTGAATAAACATTTCTAGCCATTGCTTATGGTGTTGGGTGTGGAGGGTGCAGACCTGGAGATGCCCAGCCCCTACCCTTGAAGGACCTGGAACAGGAAGAGAATGTGCATGTGGGCAGTCTGGGGTGGAGGGTGGGGATCAGCGTCAGGGGAGGCCTTACAGGGCTATAGCTCGTAGGTCCAAATGGAGGAGTTGTTCATGTTTCTTATTCAAAGGTAGTTCAGAATTCTTAAGAGCATGAAATGACTTCTAGAGCACTGTATAGTTTGTTTTCAGAGTGAAAAGTTTTACAGTCACATACAGAAAGCCAGCTCTTGGTTCATCTCTGATCTGAGGGAGACAGAATTTGACGAATAGCTGGCAAACCCTTGAACAATTTGCCCTCTCAGCAGTGGGAGGGGAGGGGGACAAGTGTCAGGCTCTCTGGAGGACCTGGGGTCTGCTTTCAAGTATTTGAAGAGCTGTTGTACCCCGGGTTAGGTTTGCTCTGTGTGGATTTTCGAGGCAAACCTAGTAGGGGAAGGCAGGAGTTCCTGGAGGGAGGCCGTGCTGCACTTGGGGAGCTCTTGATTATTGTCCGAGCTGGCTCAAGACAGTCCAGAACCACTGTGCCAAGTGGGTGTGCACATGTATCTGGGCCCTCTGTGTGGACCCCCAGACGCCTGCCCAAAAACTCCTGGAGGTCCTGTGATGGCATGAGGAGCCTGCTAAAAAGGAGAAAGGTCGTATCAGGTGACGTGTCATTGCCAGGCAGGTGGGGTCGAGAGCCTTCGAATGCTCCTGGGACTGCAAGGAAGTTCCCTGGCTCCATCCATCTGCTGGAGGCTGTAAAACGGATAGCCGCAGCCTACCCAACACCTAGTATGTGCCAGGTACAGTGTGGAGCGCTTGGCTTCCTGTTTGCTCTCTGAACTAGTCCTAGAGGTAGATGTTCCATCTTCCATTCAGGAGAGAGCAGAGATTAATGATCTCCACTGTCGTGGAGGAGGCTATGGGCCTATACCCAGTGCTGGTAGGCTCAGAAGCAGTGGGCTTAACTCTTGCCTCCTACATAAGAAGTGCCCCGGAGGGAATTTGGACTCCGCTGTGTCTTCTGTGGTTTAACCTCATAAATACAAAGTGTTTTTAAATGTTGTTTTGTGTTTCCATTTCCATCCCAGTTGGGACAGTCTTTCCCTCTTTGAAATCTTCTAGCCTAATGGCTCCTAACCTTTTTGCCTGTCAGGATCCAGTTCTGTGATCAGAAATATTCAGGGGGCTCCTGGGTGTCTCAGCCGGTTAAGTGTCTGACTCTTGATTTTGGCTCAGGTCATGATCTCATGGTTCATAAGGGCAAGCCCCATGTCCGGCTCTGTGCTCACAGCGCAGAGCCTGCTTGGGATTCCCTCTCTTTCCCTCTCTCTCTGCCCCTCCCCCAGTTGTGTGCTCACGCAAAAATAATAAATTTGTGCTGTCTCAAAAATAAGTAAACTTAAAAAAAAAAAGAAATATTCAGGAACTTGCATATATTGACAGGTGTACTTTGAGTAGCTGTTTTTTTGAGACAATTCAAGGAAAGAAGCTACTCTTAATCTAGTCATGCTTTGAAATGAAGTTGTATCTTATCAAAACGGCGTCTACTTAAATCTGTAAGCTAACCTTCTTTGTTTGTGTGCGACACCTAGGTTGGGACTCTCTGTACCTCACATTTGTGACCTTCTGTCATCGCTACTATTCTCTCCCAGAAACCTTTCCTGCTTTAATCCAAGACCGTCTCCCTCAGGCACTGTACATAACTTAAAAACCCTACATTCCTGCTGATAACCGGTCTTGTTGATTGCATTTTCCTTGGGGTCGCGAGCTCCTTGGTAGTGGAGCACGAGTTAATCCCCATGTTTCTAGGGCTTCCATAGCAAGCCTGTGCTCAGAAGCTTGTTGATCTTCCTGTGAAAAGGGCCAATATCGGGAGTTAACTGTCAGCACTTACCCAGCAGACACACAGCTAGAAAGGATCACGCTGGGATCGGGAATCCTTCCCTCCTGCCCAGTCCTCACCCACCTGCCACCACCTCCCTGGACACCTGAGAGAGCGCAGTAGTGGGTACAAGGTCAGCATTCTACTCTCCTGCCAGAGTCTGGGTCTTTATGCTGGGTTTGTCTACGGGATGTTTTTATGCCAGGCTGGGAGAGAAGTTGTACCTGAAATGCTTTGTGCTGTCTCTTGAACTGGCTGAGGAAAAGGCGTGAGGCATTTTTTTCCCTTCTATTTCTTGGCTGTTATTTTTTACCCCTGTGACAGGGAAAAAAGATGACTCTTGATCTTAGATCCCTGTCTGTCTGTGGACCCTGGAGATACTGTTCAAATGCTGCCTTGGGGCCCTTTTGGTCACGTGACAAACGAGACACTCTCTGGACGCTCCGCTTCCCTGGGTTTCATCAGGGTCAAAAAATGGGTGATGGTTCCTCCAGGCCATACCCTGCAGTGAGTCAGCCTTGTGGCTGCTGTGGCGGTCCCAGTCACCCATCCACTGTGGGCACAGAGTGATTTTGTAAGTGGTTGGCTGTGGCCAGCCTTGACTCCGTGGTGGGGGATTTTGTGATCTTCTCATGGAAGACTTAGGTGTATGTGAGCCCAGCTCACAACAAGAGCCCGGTAGGTGGCCTGGCAGTCCTCCTCCAGGCACCGGTAGCCCCCCCTGCCCTGCCCGCACTTGTACCTTTGGCCCCATCCCCTACCTGCACCTCTGGTCACACACCTGGCTCTGGGTAACCACCTGATCTACCAAGCTGGCCGCAGCTTTGCCTGCCCACAGCGGGGCTGGGTTCATTAGCTCTCTCGACCTCTCTTGCCATCAGGTCCCTGGTCCGGCTCAGGTTGGCATATGGGGTGGTGGCCACATCCTCTTTCCCCAGGTGATCCCCAAGGTAACTAACTGCCCTCTTCTTCTTAAGGCCAGCCCTTCTGGAAGCCACGTCAGGTAGACCCTTCCCAACTTTATTTGCCCCATGCATCTTGCAACTGTGCCAGGCAGGCAGTTGGCAAGCTGACTTTTAGTGCTGTCTGTGGGGGTCAAGTGCCAGTGATGTGTGTAGGATATAAAATAGGAACGGTTTACCCTTTTTGCTGATGGTTTCACATTTGCTTCAAGTATTCTGTTGGCCAGCCTCCCCCAGAGGGAGCTCAAATGTGAAAGGGCTGATTGGCTTGTGCCACTCAAAGGCTCTGAGGTGAGTCTGTTCTCAGGTGAGGCCCTGGTTTTGTTCCATCTCTTTTGTAGTGTTCCCTCTGCACAGTGGGGTGTCCTCCTTGTCCTTCCAACCCCTGCAGCTTTGGGATTCACCCTCTTTGACCATCAGCCAGGGGAAGAAAGACGAGGTGATGCTCTCCCAGAAGTCCCAGCACACATTTTCTGATGCCATCTATGGGCTTTGATGCAATTAGTAGGCTGTGTTGATTGGTTCACCCCTGGTGTTGGTTCCACCCAGACCGGCCCAGAATAGAGGGGATGCTCCCAGGAAACATCAGAGTCCTGTTTGTGGGAGGGGGTAGTGGTATGGAGAACAAGCTGGCAATGTCCCCTGGGCGCGTGTGGGTTTAATCACCACTCTGGTGTGATAATACCATCAAATAGTTGGGCATGCTGGCCTGGGAGACTTGGGTCCAGAAACAAAATGGGTGTAACTGAAATGTAAGGCCTGGAGTAAGCAATGGAGTGGTTTGGATGATAGGAGGTCACAGCATGGCATTCTGAGTACCCACCCACAGATTCTGATTTCCCCGCAGTCACACTTGGGTACTTTGCTCTTACCTTGTGTTAAAGCAGGTGCCGGCTTGTAGCTTCTACCCCATTCTGGGCTGAGGAGCACTTGGGGAATCTAAGAGAGCCTGCCACAGTGCTGCTCATTCTCCCAAGCCCATCATCTCTCCTGGTGCTGCACCTGGTGCAGGCAGGGGAAGTGGTGCAGTCCAGGAGGCCCCGGGCTCACACAGGCCTCCTGTAGCTGTGAGGCGGCACCCGGACCCAGGCAAGAGCCGAGTTCTCTGGACTTCTGTCCTCTTGGCCCAGAGGCATGGATGGACACTGGATGGTCTCTTCACATCTGATCGTTCTGCCCCTTTCCTCTTGCTTGTCCCCTCCCTTTGGTTAACCTGGGTAACCGGAAACTGGTACCTGCATTTCCGGGCCTGGCTTCTTCCCCTTAGGTTAACTGAGAAGGGTAGGGTCAGGTGATCCTTCACAGCCTTCTCCATTTTTCCCTCTGTTTGTTGGGGTGGGGGGGAGGGGTGGCTCTCAGCAAGCACCTGAAGTTGGTGATGTCTGCTCCCCCTTTGCTGGATGCTGGCAGCCTGGCAGTGACAGAAGTGGGCCACATGTTTTAGTTCAGGCATGATCATGGGGGGAAAGGTTTGTGAATGGTTATTTCACTTTCACTTCTATTTTAACGGAGCTTCTCAAGCATTTAAAATTCTCAGCTTGAAGATTGGTGGACAAGCCAGTGCTGGCACTGAATGCAGGAGCCTAACTTCTCACCAAAGGGCAAGAAACATCGCCCTCCCAAGTGTTATGTGAGCTTGCCCTGCTTTTGCTTGTAACTTCTCTCACCCCATCACTGAGTCAGAGTGCTGTTTGTGTGTGTCTCTCTTTCTGTCTGCCTTGTGGACAGATTTCTCCAATGTGGTGGGAAATGAAGCAGCCTCAGAGTTTGACTTTTTGAAGGCTAGGCCATTGAAGAAGGGATTCACACACTTGCTTCCAGTGTGAAAACTCTTGGAGAATCAGCTCTGGCTTGGCTTGGGGGTGAGGGGGCCTTGGAAGAAATGGCCATGCCCACAGGAGGTCAAAGAGGAGCATGTAGAGACAGGGTCTGCAGTTCAGACAGAAACAATAGGTGCCCCCAGACTGCTATAGTTATCCCAGGTGGCTGGTCGGAAATGGGCGGGGGCAGGGGCGGGGCCAGGGCTGTCTTAGGGTTTCTGTGATTCTGCTTGTCAGCTCCTCCTAGAGGAGACTGGGCACCTGCTTGTCGCCCTGAGGATGAAACTCCTGTGTTAGGATGACCGTGAACATGGTTTTCTATCTGGTGGGTGGTGGGCTTCCCCAAATTGGGAAATAGAAGTGGCATCATCTGCTGTGCTTGTGTTTGTCATTCCAGACTGTCTTTCTGGGTCATTGTGCTGTCTTCAGTTCTCTGCTGTGCTGAATGTTCCTCTGCAGGAGTGAACCAGGCCTGAGGCCTAACACTGATTGGTGCCCGTCGTCCCCTGTCCCCCTTGCACCTTGCTGTGTCGGCCATTCCATTCTCTCCAAACCCCTGCCCATGGTGCCTCCTTACCCCCAAGTGTTTTGGCTTTGCCCTGCACTGCCCAAGACCCTGTCTGCCTTGAAGGCGTTCCCCAGGTGTTCTTAGAGCCATGGCTTCCAACAGCACCTGAACTCTCTCTCTCCAACAGACTGCTGTCCTGGATGTGCAGAAGGCCCATTCCAAAGTGGAGGCACCTTCTTTCCTCCTGCCTTTCTGTGCCATGCTGTGGTGGTTGGTGGTGCCACCACTCCTTGGGCTACTTCAGAGTTCTCCTGGGGTCCGCCTCCCATGGCAGCCCCCTTCCCGAAAAATGGGATCTCCAGGGAGGTCTGGTGCAGCTGCTTAGCAGCTGGTCTGCCTCCTGCTCTCTCCTCCACACCAGCCAAAGAGTGAATGTCCCCAAACACAGACGTTTCATCCTCTCTGTAGGGGCTTCGTGGCTGACTGGATATAAAGTCTGAGTCCTTTAGGTAGCATATAGTGGAGAAAACGGTCTTTGGGTAGGAAAACTTGGGTTTTGTCATTAGACTGAACTAACCTGGAATCTTGATTCTGCTGTTCACCTTGCAGCCTTGGATGAGGTCAGGTTTTCAGCCTGAGTTTTGTCAGGAGGATGTACACACGCTGCTTAGGAAGGCTGTTGAGAATGGGATGTGGCCCCAGTGCAGATGTGCCCCAGGTGCTGATATACAGGGTAGCTAACAGTTCACAGGCTTGGTAGTGGGCAGCCCATCCAGCTGCCAGTTCCTGTCCTTCCCCTCTGGTCCATGCCTATTGGATGATTAGTTACTGAGAACTAGCCAATCATGGGGCTGTGTCTTCCTGGCCAGTGACTGGTTTGAGAATGGGCCCATGACCCAATCAGATCCTATGAAAGTTTTAGCACTTTGCTGGGGTAGTTGGGGTAGACGTGAATGGGGAAGATATGAGCTGGTTGTTGCTGTAATCTCCTGCTTGGGAACATCCTGCCCAGGAGTGAGACCTGTCCAGAGAGTTGAGGGAAGATTAGGTCACCATGTCCCAGCTGGCCCAAGGCGAGTCCTACCCTGAACTTTTCAGTTAAGTGAGCCACTGACTTCTTTTCTGGATGAGGCTCAATTAAGCTGCCTTTTCTGTTACTTGCAATCAAGAGAGTCTAGATGGAATCAACCGAGAACGTTGTGCCCCAGTGTCTGGCTCAGGCGTTTTCTCTCCCCCACTGCTGCTCTAGCCACGCTCAGCTGCTGACCTGCTTGTGTACCCACACCTGGATGTCCTGCCCTCTTTTTTCCCCTCCCTCCCTCTTTTCTTCCTCCTTCCCCCTTTTCTTCCTCCCTCCTTCCCTTCCTATCTGCCTCTCTGGGCTCTGGGCCCAGGGTGCCTCCCCCAGCAAGGCCAGGGCCAGATCTTCCAGGAGCACTGTCTTCTGGCTGTTCCTGGCGTCCTGGTCTGATCTTTCTCATAGCATCTTTAACGTATCTAGCATGCCTGTGTCGCATCCCCCGCCTCCCCCCCCACCGCCTTGGTTCTTTTGCTGGTGCATAGTGAGCCTGTTCATTCTGTTAGAGTCAGTGACCAGTTTATGAACCAATGTGGGTCCGTCTCTAATTTCAAGTGACAGATGAGCACAAGCAGTACCTAACTTGGGAGGATCTAGTTGGGTTTAGAGTAAGAGTTCAGGTTTGGTGGGGCCTGGGCAGGGCAGTGCTCAGCTCATGAGTATTGGGGTGGGGGTTGGGGTGGCTGGTTCCCTGGAGGATTCTCCTCTTCCTGATAGGAGTACTTGGTCCTCTCCAGACCTCAGCCTTTCGGGGTCCTCCCGTGGTATGTTTGTTCTCTTGGAACTGTAGTGGCATAGTTAGCACTCTGGCACCAAGCCTGTCCCCTGTGTGTCCCGTAGTTCTAGGGAGTCTCGGGATTCTGTAAGCTGGTGACAGGACCCAGGGAAGGGGGAGGGTGTGCTTGGAGAGCATATACCTCCTCCCTCTCTTGGGCCAGGCCCAGGCCGCGATGACTCCCCCCAGCAGGGGGCTCTGAACCCTGAACACCAGCTGTGAGGGCTGCCACTTCAGCTCCTTCTCTGGCCTCTGCCTATGTGGCCTTGGGGCAAACCATTTAATGTTTCTGAGGCTCAGTTTCTTTATTTGTGGCTTGGGGCTATGGGAGCCATCTCTTGGTGGTGTCCCGAGAGGCTCAGCACATCCGTGGCAGGGACAGTGCCCAGCTTCTGTGTAGTCACCTAGATGACCATGAAGGACTGGGTACTGTTTGTTATAGGTGAGCAAAAGTGGGAGGGAGGTTGTCCATGCGGAGGCCCTGCAGAAAGGGGAGAATAATCCTATCAGTGATAATAGACCTGCCTGTGGAGTTCAGCCAGGGAGGGGCTGGATCCCACTCAATCTGGTGAGCAGCCTTGCTAAACACATCAGCTGCTCAAGGTCTTTTGGTGTAATCTTCATAAAGGTTATTTCTTAATCTTTGGACCTTAATAGAAACTGGAGGACCAAAGCATCAGCTGTTAATGTGTCCTCGCTCTCTGCTAGGTATTATCCCATTTCATAGATGAGCAAGGTTAAATAGCTAGTCACCTGGTCACTGCATAGCTGACCTCAAGAGCGTTTGCTTTCGTCATGAGACAATATGGCGGGCGCTGCAGAGAGGAGAGGAGAGGAGAGGAGAATCCCTGTGGAGGTCTTTGCTTCCTTCCAGAGCACTGTGTCCTGATGGAGATGGTCTCCGTCTGTGCTATCCAGTAAGGTAGCTGTGAGCCACATGGGGATCATGAGTACCTAACATGTGGCTGGTAAGACCAAGGAACTGACTTTTAAATTTCTATTTAATTTTCATGCCCACCTGAGGACAGAGCACTTCTAGGGCCTCTCGGATTACTTGTGCTTTGGGTCAGGACTGGGGGCTGTTGCTGCCTTTTTCCACATGAGAGGTGGGGGAGGAGTTTGCACCTGAGCTGGCATAGGGGCGCAGAATGGGGCTCCTGTCCCTTCCTAGCCATCCTCTTCTCTCAACCCCCACCCAGGCACACAGCTTTGGTGTCTCTAATGTCTCTAGAGCCTCCGAGCTATATCTGCTCGCTCCATTCGTGAGGTCTCCTCTTAGGGAAGAAAGCCTTCTCATTTCTTAAGTCTGGGTTGATTAATGTTGTTAACAACTAAATAGATATCCTTGGAGCCTCCCTCCTAAGTAAAGAGAGATGGGCAGATGGACAGATGGAATGAAGAACAGAAAGAGAAGTATTTTAGGAGTGCCTGGGTGGCTCAGTCGGTTAAGCATCTGACTTGGGCTCAGGTCATGATCTCATGGTTCCTGAGTTTGAGCCCTGCATCGGGCTGTCTGCTGTCAGCACAAAGCCTGCTTTGGATCCACTGTATCCCTCTCTCTCTGCCCCTCCTCTGCTCACATTCTCTCTCTCTCTTTCTCAAAAATAAATAAAACATTTTTAAAAAAAGTATTTAATATGCAAGGGTTTGAAGTTAGACCCTGTGAGAAATAAGCCCACTACCCCAATCAAAGGAGGGACACGGACTCAGAGCACAGGGAAGCTAGGGTTTAATCAACATTCTTGCAGGAACAGGTGTCTGATGGACAGGGGCACAGTTGGGGCAGTTACAGCAGGCAATTTATCTCCTAGTGTGCAAATCCCTCCCCTGGTTCCTCATTGGCTGAATACTACAGAGGTTACAGCCTTACAGGTAGTTGCCTATGTCCATGTAAGAGAAAAAGTCTGGTTGAACACATGTGTGTTCCTTGAGGTAACACAAAGACTTCAGTTCTTTGGTGCATGCTCATTGCAAAGTCCACAAAAAATAAGCCCACAAAATGGGGAGGGAAAGAAGAACCAGGAAGTGAAGTGTCTAAGGGTTGGGACTCAGTTGTCAGGGGGCGGGGGGAGGGGAGTGGTTACATATTTCCGAAAGGTTGTAAACCTATTGTTAACTAAACAGCACAGCTTTTATTTGGTATTTCTGAAAATGAATCATCTCACTTCTCACAGATCCAGATTCAAATCTCTATGGCTTTCTCTGAGATGTTTTTCATTGGACAAGTCACATCAGATATTTGCTGTCAATCTCAAATTAGCTGTTGTCTAAAAAGTGAGAACAAGATAAGCCCTACCATACTGAAGAGTACATAGAAGGCACTGAACCTGTACGTATAAGCCCCTTCCCACTTTCCTGGGAGTAGGGGCAGTTATTCTCCTGGATGATTTTGTAGATACTTAACTTTGGTTTTCACTGATGCTCTTCTTCCTCAAAGATAGTCTTCCCTTTAGTGTGAGCAGTTACCAGACAACGTTGCATAATTTTACACATTTCTAAAAGCTCCCTGGGGGGGGGAAAAAGGAAGAAATAGGTTGTAGAACAAAAATCTCAGACTGGTAGAACGGAAGGCGTACTTTGGAAGAGGTGCTTGGGATTGGAACTCCCAGTCAGGATTAAAATCTGTCTGAACTTTTCTGAATCCTTTTCTTTGTACGGCATTTGCAGCTGAGGGTGATCAAACTATGAATTTGTGTGTGAACTCGCTTTTAGGAAGGAATGTCCTTTCTGTATGAAGATAGGGTATGCAGAATCAATAGTCCCAAGATCTCAGAGACATTAGCAGACAGAGATGTTGATGTGATTAATAATCAGAAATTATACCTGGTACTCAAATGTGTGGGAAGAATGGCATTGTCAGGAAATCAAGGTTTAGCGTTAAAGCTACCCTGTTGCCATTTTGTATCTCCTAGTCTGTCTCCCACCCTGCTCGCCTCATCCCACACCACCCTGCTGGCAGGATCCAGGAGCTACTTCATACTTCACCCTTTTGGGAAGTATTTACATAGGGAGAGGCATAGCCACTAGTGTCCTTTGATCTAGTCATTTTACTCTTAGGAACTTACCAACAGATAGATACATGATGAATTTTAATAACACTGTTAATAGATATATTCACATGATTGTGATTGTTGATGTCATTAATTAAACGGCATGGGAGAAGCTTAGGAAACACAGTACACTGCAGAGTCGAGTGGCATAGGGCTGTGAAGAAGAGTCCTGAAGCCTCTGTAGAAAAATGGACAAGTCATGCTATGGTGAAGAAAAGGAGCATTTTTGTTAGCCAAGCACAAGCAGAAAAGGCACAAAAACTAGAGCTTTGGATAAAATGAGAACCGCTTGTGTTGAGGCAGTAGGAGTACTTTGTTTTTGTTTTTCCTATGCTCCATTGTCTTTATTTTTTTTAATGTTTATTTATTTTGAGAGAGAAAAAGAGCGAGCAGGGAGGGGGAGAGAGAGGCAGAGAGAATCCCAACTCAAGGCTCCATCCCACGAACCTGAGATCGTGACGTGAGCCAAAGTCGGGTGTGCTTAACCAACTGAGCCAGCGTTGTCTTTTTAATTAAGCAGTAAAAAAATGAAAATAAAAGTAGACTGCTTTAGCCTGAAGAGCACTCGAACTACTGAGAGCAGTCAGATGTGGAGTGGATGCGGGGCCTGTGTGTACTGCAGCCAGTGGAGAGGAGGGACTTCCTTCTCTTACATACCCAGGAGGTTCATAGCAGGTGCGTGCAGTGCTTACTCTGGTCAGGGCCGCCAGTCCTGTTCTTGATGCTCTCAGAGGACTGGGGTCCAGCCCACCAGGACAAAGAGGACGTGCTTGGAGTCGTGGACTTTATTCATCGCAGTCACGGTGGAGTCATGCCTGTGGCTCTGTTAAACTCCTGGTGTGATTGTGCTTCCTGCTTTTTGCCACCTTACTATGTCTGGTCCATCTGTAAGTCCTAGTGGTTCTGCAGCCAAAATGTCTATTCTCTGTCTTTGGCGTATGCTTGGCCATCTGCCTGTTGGGGAACTTCCTTCTTGCGGCTTCCAAACCAATATCAGATCACACTACTCTGCCAGTTAAGATCCTGTGTTCTTAGAGTAGACATCCCACTCCTTATTTTCATGATCTACAGATGCTCTGTGACTCAGACCCTTTTTTCCTCAATGTATACTTTCCTCTCCCTCATTCATGACTGCCGAGGTCCTCTCCCCAGATCTGTGATCATCAGATTCCTTCAGGCCTCTCCTGGCTGCTCATTGTGAGAGTCCCATCCCCTCCCCACTGTGTCACACTGCCTCCAGATGCTTTCATGTCATGGCACACATAGGAGATGCTGGTGTCCAGACAGTGCCCTGGGGAACTGCAAGTGGGACTGAAGGGAAAAACGTGAGCATGACATTTCTTCAGTGTAATGATAAGAAAAATGAAGTATAAAATAAAGCATTAGGGAATGTGTTAAATAATGAACTTGTATTGACTTTCTAAGTAGTAGTATTAATCTTTATAAAAGGGAGTGCCATGTCCATGAACCTCACTTTTATTAGGTTGGATTTTTTTGCTTGCCTTTGATAATCACTGTAGAGAAATTCTGTTTGCATGTGGAGGTGATGAAACTTACAGTCATGTTTTAGTAAACCTTTAGTAATTGACAAGAGCTGCTATATCTAATGAATCCAGGTTCTTCCCTCTTTTCCGTTTGTAGTGTTGAAATACAGCAATTATGCAAATGGATTTTAGTTTCATTCAAACTTTTATTTCAAGTTCTTTGAAGTAACATACTCTAATTTACTGTGTGGTGTGCCAGTAAATGTTTGGCAACAAGCTTTTCTGGGAAAAAAATAGCATATACATACACACGTAAGTTTATACATTTTACTGATAATACAGGACAGATAGCATATAGTTTGCAAGTAATAAAACACACAGTCCTTTTTATTGTCAGTTCTGTGTTTCACAGATTGCTTTCCTTGATTTTTGCTGTACTTTTGTGTCTGTAGTCAGCTTATGAGTGTAGTTCTGACATGAATGTCGATTGATAATTTTGTTTATATTAATGCTGAATCAGATAATAGTTTTCAAATACTGGAAGGATATTTCCTCATTTATTTTGTGCTATTCCTAATGTAATGGCTACAGGTATGACAAACTTAAATTTAATCTGCATTATTAACATTTTCTCCATCACTTTCTTAAGTCTAAACCCCAGGTGTTGGCAAACTATTTCTGTGAAGGGCCAGATGGTAAATGTTGTGAGCCATGTAGTCTATCACAACTCTGCCTTTATTTATAGCACAGACGCAGCCACAGACAATATGAAAATGAATGAGTATAACTGTGTTCTAATAAAACTTTATTTACATGGCTGATTTTGTTATCTGAATTTATAGGTGATATGGAAAAAAGTACCTTATTTACAAAAACAGGCATTGGACTGGATATGCAGTCTCATAGGAGTTATGAGTTTGTAGACTCCTGGTCTAGAGGCCACCAACATGACAGTTAAGCCCTGATTTGTAGTATTTGCCAATTTCCATGGTATAAATATTTCCACTGTGGGTTGATTTCAGGCCACTAGCATGATGTCACCAAACATGGAGCTGGGAAGAAATGCCTCAGTAGCACACCATTTTCACCATGAAGATACAATAGTCATGAATAAACTCAAAAACTAAATAATAGTAATGTGGGAAAGTAAATGGGAAATGATGAGTTGCATTTCATCACCTCTGTTTTCTTTCTTTTTTTTTTTTTTAAAGAAATTTGATTTCTTTAAAAAAATTTTTAATGTTTTTTTTTGAGAGAGAGACAGGGTGAGTGGTAGAGGGGCAGAGAGAGAGGGAGACACAGAATCCAAAGCAGGCTCCAGGCTCTGAGCTGTCAGCACAGAGCCTGACATGGGGCTTGAACCCACAGACGGTGAGATCATGACCTGAGCCGAAGTCAAACAGTCAACCGACTGAGCCACCCAGGTGCCCCTCATCACCTCTGTTTTCAGTATAACTTGTGAGTCTCTATCATTGCATTTTTTAACAGTGGCTGTGTTTTAACATCTGGTTCCCAAGACTCCTGAAAGTTCGCCAAGGGCTCTCATGGGTTGGTGTGAGCTGCCTCCAGCATAGTCCTGGGTAGAGTCCCTCCTGCTAGCCAGTTAGGACCCTGGCTGCAGGGCACAGCAGCCCAAGAAGAGCAGAAGTATTGGTATGTGTGCAAATGGAGATCTGGGCTGCAAGCCACAGGCTCTTTGTCCAAGGTGGCATCACAGCCTTTGTAGCTGGCCGCCTGGACGGTTCTCTCGGTTCAGAGGCTGTGCCCAGAGCCCCTCAGGGGCATGCAGTGAGCCAGCTGCAGTGAAGGTAGGGAAGGGCCAGAACTCTGCTCCAGATCCTTTGCTGTCCTGGTTCTCTGGGGCTGTGGTGCCCACCTACCTCTCCTGGCCCAGCAGTCAGAGGAAGCCTTCCTGTAACACGCTGCGTGTTTGTTTTCCTCATAGCTTTCGGTACACTCACATTGTCGTGTTCGCCTGTCTATGGAAGCCCCACAGCTCTGTCCGCTCCCTGACTTCCTCCTCAGCACGTGCACAATGCATTTTTATTTTCCCCGTAAATAGATAGCTGCTGAATGAGAGCTCGTGTCTGTTCTCTGCTGTCAGCAGCAGTTGGCAGTGTGCGGTCCAGATGGGTTTGGGCTCCCACGTCCAAGGTTTCCTGATGTTAGAGACACGCATTCCTTTTCAGCGTGTGTGGGAAATGAGCAGCTCCATCTTCTGGCTACTTCCTCCTCCCAGAGCAAGGTGAGGTGCTAACCTCACCCCTGGGCCATACAAGTTGCTCTGGGTTTCAGCATAGCTAATGCCATGTTTGTTTCCACTCCCTCAAAACAAGGAAAGAATGAAACCCAGACCCATTGCAATTTGCGCCAATTGTGTGGGCCTTGTTTACAGGGCCAGACAGCTTCGGAGAGTCCAGAGGCTCAATGGCCTGTCCCCTCCTGGCCACAGGGCCCAGTATCCCTGCTTTATGGAGAGTCACACTGCCGGGTCAGTGAGATGGGACTGGCCCAGCGTGCAAACTAGTGTCATTCCTAATTAGATGAAGGTGTTTGTGCTTTTGGGGACCCAGCCCCAAAGCCATCACATCCCAGATCTTGTAGGGAGGAGGGAAATAGCATCCCCTGAGAAGCCAGTCCACTGCAGTCTCCAGACGTGCACGCGCCCAGGCCTGTAAAGGCTGGTGATCCGCTAAGGGTCAGGTGCTGCCACCGGTTCACTCTGTCAAGCTGCCTGGTAGACCAGTGATCTGATGCCCATCTCTTTGTGGGGAGGCAGAAGTGAAGAAGTATGTGTGTGAGTGAGGTGAGTGAGGAAGGAGGAGAGCTGGCCCCATTGAGTGACAGATTTGCTAAGAGTTGGAGGAGAGGACCAACGTGACAAGGTGCTTTGTTACTAAGAGCTCCGTGAAGCCTTCCGCTGTTTCCTTCCTAGGGCCTTGCGTTTGCAGGATGAGCCCCTTAGCTCCTTCCCTCCCAGCGCTGCGGAATCTGGGCTGGTTCTCTTCTCCCTGGGAATCTTCCACCTGACCCCTTCCCCTGTCATACCCGTGTCTCCCTGCCCACCGCTCCTCTGAGCCTCTCACTTTTCCGGTAGTGCCCACCGGCACCAGCACGGAGACCCCACTCCTGGAGTGCCTCAGCAGCTTGGAGGTGCCACCTGTGCCAGTCCCTTCTGCTGCTGCTCTCACTGGACTGCACAGGGGCGCTGGCAGAGGCCAGTGGGGTTTCCCGTGCCGCCTCCTCTGGAGGTGTTCAGGAGGCCTGGCTGTGATTCCTTCCCTGTACCCATGGCCAAGGCGACTAGACTTCTCAACCTCCAGACCAAGACACTTTGAGAATGAACGAGGCACTTATTAAAAGTTACACAAGACAACAGGTGTTAAATGTGCATTCTGGCAAACCAGGTCTCAGGTCACCTTCCACACCCCACTGTCTCTGTTTGAAAGCTGATGTCCCTGTTTGCAGTCCCTGTAGATCCAGAATGTCCCCTCTGCAGAACGGCCTCTGGCAACTTACGATGCTCCCCCTCCGCCCCCCCCCCCCCCCAAACCTTGGCGCCGTCTCCAGCCTGCACATCCAGGTGTGGCCTGTACTCCTGGGCCCTCCTTTGCCCTGTTCTCTCCCTCTCCTTTTCACTGATCTGTCTGTACGACAAACAATAAATACATTCTTCTTTTAAAATGTAAGTGTTTGAGCTACAGCGAAGGCCCCTTTGGCCTCTGTCACTGATGCAGTTTTCCTCTGTCACTCTGGAGGGAACCACTCTCGAGTCTGGAGTACGTCTTCTTTGTGTGTAAAGACACATCCTAGAACACTGTGCATGACTTTTAAATAAATTCTGGCACACAAGTCTGTCATTTTGAAGCCAGCTCATTTCCCTCAGCATGTCCTGGCTCTGTCTTTGTTACATAGGAGTATAATTTATTCCTTTAACTGCAGCATAATATTCTGTGATAGTATCTCTTTCATTGTCATGGAGCTGACTCCCAGAGTTTTTATTAATAAAACAGTGCTTTTTGAATATTTGTGTGCATGTCTCCACTAGGTCTGTCAGCCAGTAAAAGTGTGGAGTGCTGGTTGGGGCACCTGGGTGGCTCAGTCTGTTAAGTGTCCACCTTTGGCTCAGGTCATGATCTCGCGGTCCGTGAGTTTGAGCCCCGCGTCGGGCTCTGTGCTGACAGCTCAGAGCCTGGAGCCTGCTTCGGATTCTGTGTCTCCCTTTCTCTCTGCCCCTCCCCACTCACACTCTGTCTCTCTCAAAAATAAATAAACATTAAAAAAAAAAAGTGTGGAGTGCTGGTTTTCACAGTGGCAGATATGGAGAGGCAACTTCTATGGGTACCCCCTATGGGCAGGGCAGGGCAGGGCAGGGCAGGGCAGGGCAGGCAGCCTCCTGCATAGCCCTGCTCAGATCTGTGCTGGAAGGATGGGGAACAGGGAGAGACAGCTTCCTGTGCAACCACAGGTCCCTGTGAGCACCGTTTGGAGCCTCACTGGGCCAGAGACCTTCCCATTCCTCCCCCGACTTTCTCTCAAGCAGAGGTTAGGTGTGAGAGGGCAAGTGCGGATGGAGCTGGCATTGGCTCCAGGAGGCCTGCGGGGCTGAGTCAGGGGGGCATGTCTGTCCCTGACACACAGAAGCAGCCAGTGTTAGAGTCCTGCTGTTTATCCACGGGAAGACCACTGGGCTCTGTTTCCTGGCTGTCTTGCGGCTCCCGTCCAATGTCACTTCGGCGATCAGAAAAGCTCTTGAGCACTTGAGCACATCTGCTTTAGCGGTAGCCCGTGGAGGCGATGATTGCAGCGTTTCCCATCGCACAGATCGGGACCCCTGGCTGGCTAGCACTTGACCGTGTGCGGGGCAGATTCTCACCCAATCCCACGGGAGAGGCATTGCCATCCTTAGAGACACAGCAAGGGTCCAGACAGGTGACTTGCTAATGACCTTAGAGTGGAAGGTTCTGGTTCCATGCCCCACCCCTTCACTCCTTTGGCTGCCCCATCCAGTTGCATATGCAGTGCTTGTCAGCCACAGTGCTGTGTGAGCATCACCTGGGTGACAGGGTGCAGTGGCTCTGTGCAGAAGAGCAGAGGCATGCCGGTGGAGGGAAGGGCTGAGGCTTCTCCCACTGGGGTCCCAAGTGGTTTCTGAATGGAGTGTGGAAAGGTTGCCTGTGGAGCTGGGGGTGGGGGAGCTAGAGCTGGGAGATGTGGCGTTCAGGTGTGCCAGCTGCTGCCACAGCCCCGGTGGGGGCAGGGAAGCTGGGGATGCCAGGCTTGGGATCTGTTCAGACATGCTTGAGGGGAGGGCACGGCTGGGGACAGCATCTGGTCCCCGATGGCGTGCTGGGTGTGAGGGAGACCGTGTGCTTCTGCCCGCCTCTGAACACTCAGGGTACGAGGACTGAGGAGTGAGGTGTCCCTGTCAGTCACATTTTAATGTCTCTGGGCCAGGCCTCGTCTTCCATTAGGCACCATTTGTCTCTTAGTGGTTGGTGACACGTTGGTGCATCTCAGGATGGGTGAATCATGGTGGTCCGTGGGAAGTTCATGCTCAGGACCTTGGGAAGCGAGCGAGCTAAGAGTCACACGTGGTGGCTCCCTGGCATCCAGCTGCAGGCCATCCCCTCCTGCCCACGTCTCTCTCCTCAGCCAGGGCCTGAGCCCCTGGGTCCTCCCTGCCTCCGTGTCCCCCTTTGTCTCATATCCACGCTGTCCTGCTTGTCACCATCTCACTCTGTGGGGCTGGCCAGGCCCGCAGATTTTCTCTCTGCCTCAGCTGTGAGTTCTCCACCAGGCAGCTGTGTCCAAAAATCTGTAGTCTGATCTGACCATGTAACTCCTTGCTCTGAGCATGGCCTGGGGTCCACTGTGTGACCTGCCCCTTGCCCAGTGTTCTCTGTACCTGTGCTCCTGTGTGCTGCTGACCCTTTGCTCTCAGCCTGCCGAGTTCTCACCTTTCTGGGCTGGTCTACGGACTCCTGTGTACCCTGAAGGTCTCCTCAGAAACACCCTCCATCCTGCCCCTTGAAGGCCTCAGAAGACCCTGCACGTCCCACAGCCCCGTCTGCCTGCCTGCCTGCCTGCCCAGCCACATCGGGAGCGCCTTCAAGGCCACGGCTGTGCTTTATCTGTGTATTTCTGTGAGAGGCAGTGGAGCATGTGGTGAAGAGCCAGTTTTTGGTTGCCAGGCTGCCTGGGCCCCAAACCCAGCTGTGTGACCTCAGGCAGAGTAGGTGACCTCATTGTGCCTTAACTTCCTCCCTGTAAAAAGGGGCAGAGAGAGGCTGACCCCCTTGGACTATAATTTATAGAGCTGTGTGTAAGAATTTATTCTCTTTCTTTTTTCTGGTGTGTGTGTGTAGAAAGAAAGAATTTTTTAATAGAGTAGTGCCTAATTGGCCTTACTGAGAATGTAAAGAACCCAGTTCTTCATAGTGCATCTTCCAGGCAAAGCTCCCACAACAAGCAGCGCCTGCAGGCTTATCACTGGGAGTGACAGACGGGGGGGGGGGGGGGGGGGGGGGCAGACCCGGGGGGCGGACCCAGAGACCTCCTCCTGCTTGACGCGGGGGCAGTATCAGAGTTGCAGTGAGAAGACAGCCTTGGAAGAAAGGAGCCTGAGGTGCTGATCGGGGCTTAGAAAGCAGGACTGCGACGTTATGACAGGGCCTCTGGGTCAGGGTGGGGGGAGGGAGGCGCATGTGTGGTTTTGTGTGTTTGTGTGTTTTAGAGTCTTGGTCAGACCGTCAGACACGGGCTCCCTTTGGGTGTTGTTGGCAGACATACAGTTAGAGGAACTCAGGTCAGGGGAGGGGGAGATTGCCGCATATTACTGAAGAGGATGGGCTGGGCTCCCCCTGCACCCCAGTGCTCAGCGGTTTACCTACCCAGATTTAAAAAGATTCTGAGTCCAGATCCAACTTCAGGAGCAAAGGGCCTTGGTCGGTGATCAGTGAAGGGGAAGCGGGGTTTATCTCCCTGTTCTTTTACTCACCCTGGTGGGAACCCAGTGTTAACACCAAGAGGGAGGCAGAGGCAGAGCCTGTGCCCCTGTGGCAAGTGGCGGTTAGTGCCTTTTGGTGGAAAGACTTCTGCGTGGGGTCCCAGGGCACAGACGAGACCCAGAGCAGCTGGCCCTGCCCCACAGCAGGGTGCTACAGCAGAACCCCAGTTCTAGCCCAAGGCTGGTGCGGGTGGGGGAGGCAGTACCAGCAGCATGTAGAGGGGTTTTGGGAACCCCAGCCCAACTCAGCCCCCTCCACCGCACATCCCCAGAGCACCCCAAATTCGACGAGACAGGCTGAGCTTGGAGCTCCTCCCAAACCAAGGTCTGGCACAGCAGGCCTCTGCCTGCCTCTTCCTTTTTGCCTCACAGTCCCCCTGTACCTCCCCCTTCCATGTCTGTGCATGCCTATGGCTCTGTACCCCCATTCTCCCCTCCCTGCAGTGCCTTCACTGGAGCCCTGCTGGTACACTCGCCTGTCTCCATCACCAGGATGGGACTCTCACCGCGGGCTTGAGGACAGTCCCCACCCCACCCCCACACAGAATTTGGCATATAGCAGGCACTGAGCGGGGATCAGATGAATGCCTGCCACCCCGAGAGGAGGCCCCAACCCAAGTCTTAGAGAAGCAGGGGGAAGTGAGAAGATCCCTTGGCCAGGAGTTTGTAGCAGTGTGTGAGTGGTTTTTTTCTGGCTCCTCTCACCTTACTGTGGGGTTCAGGGGCAGAAAAAGTAGTGTTTAGTACTTTAGTGTTTAGTTGAAACGTGGTCCTGCTCTCCCCTCCCGTCGCTGCTGCAGTCCCACTCTGCTGCTTCGGGCAGGGCCCGCACACACTTTGCATCATATCTGTGGTCTTTTTGTGAGATGTGTGGCATCTGTTTTGGAGGGGCAGAGACTCCAGCCCGTCTGTGAGTTGAAGAGGCTGCCAGTAAATAAAGCAAAGGCTCTGGGCGGGGGGATCAGTGTTGCCCACCGTGGAAAAAGGCTTTGTGGGTTTGGAGGTGAACATGTTTTATTTTCACAGCTGTGCATCTATTGTAATGGCACTAGAAAAAATATAACTCGTTGCCCAAAGGCCAGTTACTATTGCTTAGGACAGGAGTGAAGTGGGGACAATGTGAAGGACACGCCTTCAGGTGCCCTAGGAGCCCTGGCCTGACTAGCAGTCTCTCTACAAGGCTTCTTCCTGCTTCAGGGTCCAGGGGAGTGCTGACCCCCTCCAGGAGCTTTCTGGGGATGTGTGTGGGGCTCTGGAGGTTTGAGTGGGACCTGGGATTTGGTATCAGTTGTTTTCCCGGTCCGTGTACTGTATTTTTTATTACTTCTGTTTTGTTTATTGTAGTCATTACTTCTTTTCATTAACAGTGTCTGAGTTTCCAGCTACTGCTGAACTTACTATATCTAATATGTCTGTCATCTTAGCACATTTTCTCCCTTAGAGTTAGTCCTAATGCTTATTACAGGTGATCAGTGTAGCGTGGCAGGCCTGATACGTTGGTGTCGGAAGTGAGGTTGTCTTCATCATTGGTGCTGCAGGTGACCTGGGAGCTGTGGACCGTGGGGTCACAGGGTAGCAGGGTGGCAAGGTAGGGGCCCAGGTCTGGAATATCCCAGGAGACTGGGACCGTTATCTAGTGCCGTGCAGCTTGCACAGTTTGGCAGTCATCACAGGGTATGCAGAGGATGTTAATTGTTGATGTGACTTCTCAATGGTAACAAGTTTTGTGAATTCTACTTGCTGTGTTGGGGGAGAGAAAAACAGGGTTATGGTGCAAGGTGTGCTATCAGCAGGTGCTGCTGAGGTAATGAAGACTATGAGGCAGGCTGGGTCCCCTCACCTTTGTGTCCCCAGAACCCACATGGGACCTGGATCAAAGGGATAGTTTGTGTTTGGACTGGCCTGGGGCTGGGACGGGCCTGGGCTCTGGGAGCCCCAAGGAGGCAGCTTAAAAAGCCTCAGAAAGTGGCCATGCAATGATGCTGCAAGACTATGGGACGGATAGTGGCTGCAAGGCACCGAGTCGCCCACATAGTTGGGTACCTCTGTGTGCAAGCGGGAACTGGAGAGGACAGACTCGGGGAAGGCAGGTTCAGTGTCCTCTCTCCAGCGTTTTCCAGTGGCAGTTTTTGAAAATGAGCTTGTTCTAATGCTTGCCTATGCGTGCTTGTCCTAGCTGGTTGCTTCCAGTTTCTCATCATAAATGCATGGGCGTTAAACAACAAGGGGAAGTCAGCTTCTTTCTTGCCTGCAAAGAAATAGATTGCCACAATGGACTTTTAAAAGTGGAAATGTTGGAGAATTTGTTACACCGGGATATAGTATATAGGGTAGCAGCACCAGAGCCCTTAGATTTGGAGTCGGACAGGTGTGGGTTCAGATCTTGGCTCACCTGGTCTGGCCTTGGGTGAGGGTCTCTGTCTCTTCATCTGTGAAAAGAGAATTAAACTTGCCTTTGAGGTTGCTTTGAATAGAGATTGTGTTTGTAAGCCAGTAGTGCTGGGCACAGAGTTGGGAACAGCGGCTGGGGTTGTCATCCCAGGCTGTGGCTCACCCACTGTACGTAGGTCCTAAAAATACCCAGAGCTCCTGGAGAAAGAGCCAGACACTTCATTGTCCGGGCGATGCCTGATGGAGTGCTCAGGGGCTCATGCTTGCCATCCTCATGGGCCTGGGGGTATTTGTTACCTCTGACGTCCCCATTACGTGAGCACCAACGGGCCATCCTCTTGTTGCGTGGTTTACAGGATGCAGACTGCGTGGTGGGGTTGCTGTCCTCTTGTGGAGTTTGAATCTGCATTGCCTTAGGTTGGCCCAGTTTATGGCTAGTGTTCAGGTTTGGGGTTGTAGTGTGCTGTGCCACACAGCGGTCACCGGCTGAGAGGTGGGCAGACGGGAAGGGACAGCAAGCTGTCATCCCCCATTCAGGGCCTCACTTTGCCCAAGACACCCAGATGAGTCTCTAGAGATCCCACCCCAGATCCTGCTACCCCCGTTCCTTTTTGGAGGGGTGCAAGAGAGTGATGGCAGGCAGCTAGATCTGCTCCAGTTACTTCCATTTCAAGCCTCCTGGCCAGCCCACATTCCAGGAATATCCCCAGCCCTTTGCCGTTGTGTCCATGCAGGTGTGTCATAGCCCCACTAGGTAGGGTGACGGTCTCACTGATAATGTGCCTGTCTCCCCAGCAGCCGAGCAGTGGGTGGGCGGAGCCCAGTTCTTCTCTCTGTATGGAGAGAAGGAGGTGGGTTCAGTGCCAAACCTGGAGGATTGTCTGTCCTGGGTCCCCTTTCCTTCCCCTGCTGGCACCCCTATCTGGAGACACACTGCCATACTTGTGCAGAGTCGATGGATAGATGACAAGAGTAGGATAGCAGCCCTGACAGCCTGTGTGCAGCTTTGCCCGGCAGGTGGGCCCACCTCTTTGGGACACTTTGCTTTCTCCTCCCCTAGCAAAGGGGTCACCGCATTGTGTAAGCCGAGAATCAAAAACAGTTGCGGCGGTACCCGTTGCCATTAAAGTATTTGGACCCTTGGAGCAAATTTTAACACCTGGGGGTTTATTCCTAAGGAAAAAAAAAATGAGAGAAGGAAGTTGTATGTTTGAAGATGTTCATTGCAACATTGGTTGCAATCAGAGAACCTGGAAGGAGATGGAATGTCCAGCAGTTGGAGAAGGTCAGGGAAATTATGAGGCATTGATGAAATACTTAGCTGTTAAACATGATCATTATGAAGATTATGTAGCAATAAGAGGAAGTGAGAGTTAAATGAAAAGAGAAAATAGCATCTGTAATGCAATTTCAACTACGTAATTGTCACTGTTTCTGGACAAGTGCCAGAAAGTCACCCACAGAAACGTTGCCGTGGCTCAGGTCAGCGGGAATGCAAGGGGCTCAGGGGAGACAGTGCTGCAGAGTTTGGCCTTTGGGGTCAGACCTGAGCCATGATGTTGGTATCTATCTCTCGGGCTTTTGGGAGTTCGAGAGGGCACACATGTGACAAACAAAGATGGTGGCTCAGAAGATGCTCTCAGAGGAGAGGAAAACCAAAGGGACCGAGGAGACTCAGGGCATAAAAAGTTATGGAGCCAGGGGGCGCCTGCGTGTCTCAGTTGGTAAAGCGTCCAACTTCGGCTCAGGTCGTGATCTCACGGTTTGGGAGTTCAAGCCCCACGTCGGGCTCTGTGCTGACAGCTCAGAGCCTGGAACCTGCTTCAGATTCTGTATCTCACCCCCTCTCTCTGCCCCTCCCATGCTCATGCTCTGTCTGTCTCTGTCTCTCAGTAATAAATAAATGTTAAAAAAATTTTGGGGCGCCTGGGTGGCGCAGTCGGTTAAGCGTCCGACTTCAGCCAGGTCACGATCTTGCGGTCCGTGAGTTCGAGCCCCGCGTCAGGCTCTGGGCTGATGGCTCGGAGCCTGGAGCCTGTTTCCGATTCTGTGTCTCCCTCTCTCTCTGCCCCTCCCCCGTTCATGCTCTGTCTCTCTCTGTCCCAAAAATAAATAAACGTTGAAAAAAAAAATTAAAAAAAAAAATTTTTTTAAAGTTACGGAGCCATATGCAGGCACACTCAGACAAAGCACCTGGCACAGTTGGCTAAAGAGGTGGGCTCAGGCCCACCATATCTGGGGGTTGAAATGAGAGTGTAAAGACCACACGCTTAAGGGATTAGTGCGGGTGGGTTTATTTGGAGGCGCAGTGCCTGCCAGAGGGGAGGGTAAGGGGGGCTAGCGGGCGTTGGGCTTGCCTCTTTCCAGGGGTGCTCCTGCTCCCAGCACACAAGCCTTGCAGGAGCAGGGTCCAACGAGTGGGGGCAGGGGGGTGCCCAGTGGCCCGTGGATGCCCCGAGTGCCTCTGAGATGCGGAAGAAGAGCCTCCAGGTGGGCGGGGGGAGTGTGGATGGAACACCGGGGCTTGCAATGCAGATACGAAGCGCGTGAGGTGGGACCGTGCAGGAAGTCCAGGAAGCTCCGAGACGAGATGTGGACACAGAAGGAAAGGATGTGGGACTGGGGCTTGAGGAGCTCTGGGTGGAGGGAGATGAGGCCGCAGGGCGGGTGCCGGACGAGCTGTGAAGAGAGAGCAGGGGAGGCAGAGCGGGCAGCCCCTCTTCAGCTGTGCTGACAGGTTGCCCAGGCAAAGCTGTTTGGGTGCTCGTTTGGGAGCTCGGTGTGGTGGCAGGTAAGCTCCTCTGTGGTGTTACCATAGGTTGCAGTCAAATCCCTCCTTCTCTCTCTTCCCCTAATTGCGCTCCTGCATTTTTTTGCTGTGGCCGACGTGTTTGGTTACCCAACTGTATGGTGAGGATGAAAAGGGGAAAAAACAGGCTCAAGAAAATACGTCAGAAAATAGGTTTAAAATATTGAGGAAGTGACGTTAGCAAATGGTACGTAAAAGGAAATACGGTGCATAGTGAAATCCTCTTTGTTCCCAGTGCCCCTCAGTGTTCTTGCCTGCGTGCACTTAAGACCAGGAAAAGCCGCTTCAGGGCTTGTCCCGGAGTCCAGCCGGGACCCTGCTGTCCTTGGACCTTGGTAAAGGGGACCACGGGACTCGCTGCGGGCTCTGTCCTCCACCGGTCAGCCATGGGGTGGGCTCCTGGCCTCAGGGTCAGCTTGGCCGCTGCTTCCCCTGCTGTGAGATGCAGGTAGTTTGGAGCAAGACAGGAAGTGCTGCGGGAGTCCGCGCCGGCCCAGTGAGGCCTCCAGCAGCGAAGGCTGGCAGGAAGCAGTTGATTCGGCTCTTGGTGGCATGTGGCCTCGGGAGCTGTCGTGACCCTCCACTGTGCCCTCATCCTTTACCAGCAACCTCCCACTCATCCGCCATGGCAAGCAGTGCCGCCACCCAGCAGATAATGCTGTCACCGCTGTCACCAAGCCACCGTGGTGGATTGTGATGTTTGGTCTCTCTGTTCCTTTTATGTCTGGCTTTGCAGAAACCTCACACGGCTTCTTCTCCTTCCTTATGTAACCCTTTGGAATAATTCCAGGGTTGCCAAGAAGGTAAGTTGGAGAAAATATTTGTGGTTGTGGTAACTTCCAGGCCACTGTATTGAAAACGAAAGATTCTCCCCAAAGCCCTTGAGTCCTGCTGAGCAAATACGCTGGCCTGGAGGAGCAACAAAGTCTGTGCCGCCACAGCCTCAGGGGTCGGGGAATAGCCAGACTCCTCCTGCTCTGGCCTTGGCTTTCCCTCTGCCCCCCCCCCCCCCCCCAGGCAGTGGTGCCTTTTGGCTTGTGGCAGGGGACTTGTGCTTTTCTCCTTGCGGGAGCCTGGCGGTAGGTGGAGTGTGGACGGGTGGGCATCTGTGGCAGAGGCAGCACCAGCTTGGTGCAGGCTGACCGGTCAAGTCTTGGGCGAGGTTCAGCTGAGTGTGAGGTGTGTGAGTTTTTATTTTAGTTGACTGAATGTTTTCAGAACTGAGGGTTTGGTGATGTTCTCACAGCTGCTACCTTTTGAACCAGGTATGTTCCTCCAGGGCAGTGGTATGTGAAGCAGTTGACTGGAACCTGGGAAGTATCCTCTCCCCTCGCGAAATGTCACTGGTGTTGCAATCGGTCATTGGCCCAGCCCACAGAAGCTACTTGGTCCTTGTTGGAGCTGAAGCAGAATTCTTTCAGAAACCCTGGGTGACGGTGCTTCCTACTGTTTGCCTGCTGCCCCTTCTTTTCACCCTTCTTGTTGCTGCTGAGCCCCAGGTCACACTTGACGGTGCTAACTAAGGGTCTAGCTCAGCTGTCTGCAGGGAGAGTCAGGATTCCAGACAGATTTGGTCACAGGAGCTTAGTTCCCATTGGAGAAAACCATGCAGAGGTGGGAGGGAAAAGAAACCTCAGACATATAGAGGCTATTTTCTTGTCAGGAGGATGGATACCAGTCGTTGCTCACGCCACTGTTTAGGGAAGAACAGACGGACTGTCGTTCGCCTAAGATTTTCTGTAGATGTTGGGGCGGCTGGGTGGCTCATTCGGTTGAGCGTCCGACTTCGGCTCGGGTCATGATCTCATGGTCCATGGGTTTGGGCCCCGCGTCGGGCTCTGTGCCTACAGCTCGGAGCCTTGGAGCCTGCTTCCGAGTCTGTGTCTCTGTCTCTCTCTGCCCCGCCCCCACACGCACTGTATCTCTCAAAAATAAAGAAAACAAAAAAAATTAAAAAAAAAAAAAAAGATTTTCTGTAGATGTTCGTGGCCATGGCCTTTCTTCCACGTGAGCATGGGAAGGCGGCCCCCTCCCTTGGGTCTCCGGTTGAAGAATGGCAAAACCGTGAGGACAGGCTGAGGAGGGCACATGTCCTTAAGTTCAGCCTTTGGTGGCTGCTAAGCCTTTGATTTCACAACCTATGAGAAGCTGTCACCGAGCTTCAGCCCTAGTGTGTCGCCCTGAGGGCTGGGGCCCTGTTCTAAGCCACAGATCACCTATTTTAAGCCACAGTTCAGATTCACAGTGTGTTGGATGCACAGGTGTTTGTAGGGGCATGTAGAATGTCCCAGAAAGAAAAGCTGATGTTTATTGGTGCCTCCTGGAGCCTTGTTACATGCAACATCGAATTTGTTGTCTTTATGATACCGGTGGGATGACCAGGCGTGAGCCTCTTCATTTTAGTGAGGGGAGAAGGAACTTGCAGCTCCGCCTTCCACCCCCAGGGAGGTCTGGGGGGGGCTGATGCCTCCCCTGCAACAAAAAAGTGTTCTTGCTCTTTGCCTACTGCCCCTTCTTTTCACCCATCTTGTTGCATGCATCATCTCCCTCCACAGTTGTTTTACAGCTTTATTGAAGTAGAATTGACCTATAGTAAACTGCACGTTGAAAGTGTGTAATTTGATATATTTTGACCGATATACTTCTGAGAAACTATCACCACAATCAGGGTAATAAACATATCCATCATTTCCAGAAGTTTCTTTTTGCACCTTTGTAATCTTCCCTCTAGTCTATCTCAGTCCCAGGCAACTGCTGATCTGCTTTCTGTCACCGTAGAATTTGCTTGCCTTTCCTAGAATTTTGTGAAATCATGCACTATGTGCTGTTTTTTGTTTTATTTTGGTCTGGGTTCTTCTTTCATTCAGCATATTTTCAGATTCATGCATCTGAAAACTCTATGTCAAGAGTTCATTCTTTTTTGTTGCTTTTTGAATACTGAGCAAGATCCGTTACTTCATCCTATGGATATAGAACAGTTCACTTACCTACCCCCTGTGTTGATGGACTTCCGGGTTAAGAATCTGCCCACATGTCTTCCGAGGTGATTATACCACATGATAACTTCCAGCAGTGTATGAGAATTCCTGTCACTTCTCATCTTGGCCAGCACTTGGTGTGGTCAGCCTTTTTCACGTTAGCTCTTCTAATAGTTTTGTAGTGATGGTTTTAAGCATTTTCCTGATGACTAATAATGCTGAGCATCTCTTCATGTGTTTATTTCCCATGCATGTCTTTTCTATGAAAGATTTGAATATTCAAACCACTTTTCCTTTTTTTTTTTTGGAATTGGGTTCTTTGCCTACTCATTGAGTTGAAAGAGGTTTTTTAAAATGTATTCTAGATGCAAGTCCATTCTTAGATATGTGATTCATATATATTTTCAACCTGTCTGTGGCTTGCCCCCCCCTTTTTTTCATAATAGTGTCACGTTTTCAAGAGCAAAGATTTTCAGTTTTGATGAAATCCACTTTATGTTTTCTCTAAATTTTATGCTTTTTCTGTTATATTTTTAGTCCTTCCCAAGCCCAAGGTCACTAATATTTTCTTCCCATGTTTTCTTCTAGATGTTCTATAGTTTTAACTCTTACATTTAGGTTTATGATCTATCTTGTGTTAATGTTTGTGTATCTTGTGAGGTAGAGGTCAAGGATTTTTTACTTGTTGTTTGCATACGGCTATCCAATTATTCTAGCACTGTTAATTGAAAGATTATTCATTCCCCCATTGAATTGTCTTAATACCTTTGTTAAGAATCAGTTGACCATGAATGTGTGGGTCTGTTAATGGATTCTGTTCTGTTCCCATTGGTCTGTTTGTCTGTCTTTACTGTTAGTACCACATTGTCTTAATCATAATCTTCTGATTTTCTTTTTTTCCCAATTTCTTGGCTATTCTAGGACCTGTGTGATTCCATATACGTTTTAGAATCAGCTTACCAGTTTCTCTAAAAGACCCTGCTGGAATTTGGTTGGGATTGCATTGACTGTGTAGATCAGTTTGGGGGAGAAATGGCATCTTAACACTATTGACTCTTCCAGTCCATTAACTGTGTGTATCTCTCCGATTATTGATGCTTCTTTTAATTTTTCTCAGCCATATTTTGCAGTTTTCACTGTTGAAGGCTTTCATGTCTTTTGTCAGGTGTATCCTTAGGTACTTTATATTTTTAATTGCTATTATAAATGGAATTGGGCTTTTTAATGTTTATTTATTTTGAGAGAGAGCACATATGCAGGTGCATGCACGGGGGAGGGGCAGAGAGAGGGGGGGAGAGAGAGACTGCCAAGCAGGCTCGATGCTCAGCACGGAGCCTCATGCGGGGCTTGATCTCACAAATATGAGGTCAGGACATGAGCTGAAATCAAGGGTTGGGTGTTGAACCAACTGAGCCACCCAGGTACCCCTGGAATTGGTTTTTTTAAATTTCATTTTCTGAATGAAAATGCATATAGAAGTACAGTCGAATTTTATATTGAACTTGTATCCTGCAGCCTTGCTAAATTCACTTGTTCTGGTAACTTTTTTGGAGATGCTGTAAGATTTTCAATATAGACTTCTGTTATTTGTGAATAAAGACCATTTTACTTCCTTCTTTCCAATCTAGATGTCCTTTTTGTTGCTGTTGTTGTTGTTGTTGTTGTTGTTGTTGTTGTTGCTTTCCCCTTTTTCTTGCCTTATTACATTGACTGGAACCTCCTGACAAGACTGAATAGAACATATCCTTGTCTTGTACCTGTTAGGAGGAAACATGGAGCCATTCACCATCAAATATGATGTTAGCCGTGGATATTGTCAAAACACTTTGTCAGACCAAGGAGGTTATCTTCTGTTCCTAGTTTGCTCAAAGTTTTTATCAGGAAGACATGCCCAATTTGGTCAAATATTTTTTCCATATCTTTTGGAACAATCACAAGGCTTTTTCATTTTTAGCCTCTTAATATGGCAAGTTACTTTGATTTTAAAATGTTATCTGCCACTCTCCCCCCTCCTCTAATTTCTAGTTTTCTTTGGTATCTTCTTTCCTGGGTTAGGCATGAAGACTTTCCTTACCTTAATTGTTCCATTGCCCTCCTTCAAGCCGGCTGTCGTTTTCTGCCCAGGTCACCTGTATACTTGCTAATGGCCTGTTGCATGGAATCAGGCATGGGCTGACTGCCCAGAATTAACAGCTTAGGTCAGAAATGAACCTGTGGCCAGGTGTTTAATGGGTGCCCTGGCTTCCATGCTGGGGAAACAGCATAATACCTACTTGGGGGTGTGTGGCCTCAAAAGAGGCCATGGTATGTGGTAAGAGACATATGCCCAGCCCAGTGCTGGCCACCAGTGCCCAGGCAGTAGGTGCTGCCTGCCTGTCTCTCCAGTAACGTTCAAGCTTCCTTCTTCTTGGGGACACTGAGCTGCGGAGTTACTCCTTCCCTGGAAGCTGCAGAGCACACTTGTCCTCCCCAGACCTGACCTCTGCCAGGGGCAGGAGTGTGTGGACACGTTTCTCTGTGAGCTTTGAAGCAGATGTATGCTGTGTGTCCCAGGTAGCCGGGGCTTGTGCGGCAATTCTCTGCGGGACCTCGGAGTGGTCTGTGCCACTGTGGGGGAGCCAGGGACTGACTCTGCAGTGCCTTCTCCTCCTCTTCAACCCCGCAGCTCTGGCATCAGTTTCTGGGACAGGATGGCCTTTAAGATCATCCAGAAGGGCGCCGGTTGTGAGCTTTACATTTTACGGAATGCATGTGCAATGATTGCATCTTAGTTACCCCTCACCCAGGTCCAGGGATAGAGCATTTGTTTCCCCAGAAGCCACCCTTGCTCCCTGTCTAAGCAGCTCCCCATCCCCAGCTTCCCTGACTTTGGTCACCACTGAGAAGTTTTGCCTGCTTGGGAGCTTTCAATCCAATGTAGAATGCATTCTTTTCTACTGGACTTTTTCACTGGACACTGTTTTGAGATTTATCTTTAATGTTGTGCGTAGCAGCAGTTTGTTCATTCCACACTAAATCGATAGACCGTGATTTGGGCATCCATGATGCTGTTGACGGCCATTCAGGTGGTTTTTAGTTGGGGCTGTTCTGAATATATTCTCCATGCGTGGGTGTTCACATTTCTGTTGGTATGTGCCTCAGAGTGGAATCGCTGGGTCACGGGCTATGCGTGTCCATCCTTATATGACATTTGACACAATGTACAGATTCACCTTTCTGTTCCATGGGTTACTGTGTCCTTGGTTCTCTCCACGGTGGCCCTGTTACAGGACTGCCTGCTGAGAAAGTCCCTGTGCCCACTGTGGTTCCTCCAGCTCCACACAGATACACAGAGCCCTTGAGCTGTAGGGCAATAGGTGAGGGGTCTTGGGCCTGATCACCTCCCAAGTGTAGGAGGTGACTCCTTTCTGAGCACTACTGTGTGCCAGGCAGCATCCTGGACGTCCGTGTGTGTCTCTTGTTCCCCTTCTAGGAGCCTGTAGGAAGCCTCTGTCATCCTCCCACTTAGAGGCTAAGGAAACAGCCGAGGTGGCTGGGTGGGTGGGCAGGATCAGAGGCCATCCAGTGACCTTCGGTGCAGTCTTCTCTGGTGCTTTCTGCCCTGGAGCACTTGATATGGAGTTCATGGCCTAATGGGCTGAGGTGGTGTCCTGGCTGATGGCTACCATCCAGTTTAGGACAGGCACACCTTCATTAGTTACGTTTAAACCCTGGTGGGTTTGCTGATCTCAGATTCCTATTTAAAAGGAGACGAGGGGGCACCTGGTGGCTCATAGGGTGGAGTGTCTGACTTCGGCTCTGGTCATGATCTCATGGTTCGTGGGTTCCAGCCCCATGTCGGGCTCTGCGCTGACAGCTGGGAGCCTTCTTGGGCTTCATTCTCTCTCCCTCTCCCTCTCCCTCTTCCTCTCCCTCCCCCACCCCCACCCTCTCCCCCTCCCTCCTCTCTCCTCTCTCTGCCCCAACCCCACTTGCATTTTCTCTCTCTCTCTCTCTCTCTCTCAAGATAAATAAATAAGCTTTAAAAAAAAAATAAAAGGAGACAAGAGCTCCTTGATACCTAACCCGGAGACTTGCCAAATGACTTAACCAGTGTGGCCCCCACTCAGGTTCTGGCAGTTCCTGTTGCTCTTTTCCTGTCCACCCAGCACAAGGAACGTGGTGACCTTGTGGGAGTGCTCAGGAAAGTGAGGGCCACCAGACCCTGAATGTTACGCACATGTTACACACTCTTACTGCTAACCAGGGGCATCTTGGACTTCCTGTGTGGCGTGGTCACTTTTGCCCAGCCTACTCCTCCTTTTTAAAAGCACTCTCTGGATGTAGCCGCAGTTCCGGTCCCCCTGCACCTGGGCTCCTGGCCGCTCAGGTGAGCCTTGGTTGTGGTGCTTCCCTTTTGCTTCTGTTGTTGCCTCTGGCCGTCTCCATCCACACCTCAGGCCTGGGCCACACTTGCCTTCCTGCATACTCCAGGCCTGCCGTAGTTGCTTAGAAAGCAACTGCTGACTTGTTGGGGGAATTCTGGAGTATTCTTGGCTCCCAAGATCCTATAGCGGCCCAGGTTGGTAGACTGGTAGCCTGGCACCATGCTGGGCACTGCACTGCCTGAAGGGATCTCAGAGACCACAGAGCAGGCTGGTGGTGGGTAGGCAGGGTGCACCTGACCTGGCCCCCCCCCCCCCCCCACCGTGGGCACAGTCTCTCAGGATGGTGGTCAGCACACCCGTTCTGGGTCTGCAGAGATGATGTGTGGTTTTCCCAGCATTTCCCTCGGGCTTCCCTGCTCATGGGGAGGAGCTGGGCTGACTGGTGGCTGCTCTTGCTTCAGTCCAAATTGGGCCAACAGTAGAGGCCAGGTTCAGCCCCGTGGCATCTTTGCACAGCTCCCCCGCCTGGCCCTTTCCCGCCCAGCCCTACCACCAGGTATTTCATGTGGCGGTGCTGGAGCGCACTCCTGTCACCTCGATGGTTTGCTTAACGGTCTCTTGGACGTTGGCCCCTATGAGTTCCTGTAAAGCTGGCTGGGTCTCGCTTTGGATTGTCTGTGTTCTCCATGCATGTGGGTCGAACGCTGTGGGTGCCCCTCCCGTGGGCATCGGGCCATTATGTCTGGCACAGCTGGTATTCTTCCTGGCTGTTCCTCTGGGAGTGCCAGGGTGGGAAGGAGAAACCCTGACCGGAGTGCTGTCTGTCGTCGGATGCTCTGCTACCTGGATCCCCCTGCAAACAAGTGCTCTGCTTGGCTTTCTGACTTTGCAGTTGTATCAGTGCAGGAACGAACCAGTTCACGGATGACACATTGAGAGCTCTTGTACTCTCAGAAGGGACCGGATCGTAATGAGAATTGTGTGTGTCCTGTTGACCTGATTCAGAGGTCAGGAAAGTTTAAGTACATAGTTTCGCTGGAGAGAGCTGCTGAAATAAAAAGTAGGAGGGAGAGAGGAACATTTTGGGGACTGCTGCTGCGGGGAGAGTGCTGCCTCTCCTGCCCTCCCCACCCCCTCACCTGCTAGCCTCTCCCTCAGTGATGGAGGATGGCAGCCGCTCATGCTGGCCGCTCATGCTGACGGAGAGCTGACGGGGAGCTCTGGCCACTGCCCTGCGCTTCCTTTTCCTGTGCTGTGCTGCTCGTGGGATGCAGGCTGCTTGGCTCGCTCTCTGGGCCCAGGCTGGGGTTTCCATCCCCTCGGCTGAGTTGCAGCTGCAGTTACATGTTCTGGTCGTGGGTGCTCTGTGGGCTGTGAGTGTGACAATCAGGGCCATGCATGCAGTGGCCATGCTCCAGCTGTGGACGCTCCTGGGGAGCAGATGGGCCCCTCTGATGAGGAAGTACTTTTGTGCTTTTGCAAGTGTTGAGCTTGGCTGCTGCAGCTGGGACACAGCCCCCCCCCCCCCCCAATGTCCTTCTTCCTATAAGAAGCCATGAATGAGAGAGATTTCACCCCTGTGGGTGCAAGGCTGCCACTGGGGGCCTGGCAGAAGAAGGCATCTTGGCCAGGCAGAGTGCAGATGACCTAAGGGAGGTTCTTCTTACTCCTGCTTGGCTGTGGAACCAGGCAGGGCACAGCAGGGCCAGGAGGATGCACCTTCCAGAGCCAAGAGGGAGGATCAAGCCACACTGACTTCTTTTCCTTCCTCAGGGAGAGAGGGTGGCACATGGGCTGGGCTCAGCCAGGATCTTTGGGGGGGTGCAGGTGCCGCCATCTCTCGCACCAGCTCGCGGCAGAGGCAGTTTGAGTCACAGAAAGAATGACACCCACCTGGGAACATGGTGTGCAGCATCAGAAGCAGGAAGGCTTGTGTGCGCCATTGCCGGGGCCTAGCGGGAGGCAGGCTTGAGTGCTGTTGTCGTTTACCAAGTGGCCTGCTGCTTAGGGTGAACACTGGGGGTGAGCTGAAGCCCCTGTTATGCTGGATAGGTGTGTGGGTCTCCCTGGCTCTAGGCTACCCTGGAGGGAAGGCAGAGGCAGCCCAGAGATGTGCTGGGCATGAGGGCACTGGCCCTGGGTGGCTCAAGAAACTATAACCTGTGCGTTTCTTGCTGGGGCAGGTTGGGGAGAGTATGCGGACGGGATGCCAACATCACCAGCCTGGTGGCATCTGGGTGCCCTCCCTCACCTCACCTAGTAAAGCACCTGTGTGTGATAGGCAGAGTCTCTGCCAGGCTCGTATAAGACCACACTCCGCCACCTTCTAGCTGAGTGATGAACCTTGAATCTTTATTACCTTCTCAGACTCTCAGTTTCTTTATCTGTAAAGTGGGCTTTCAAGGATGAAAAGCTAGAGAGCTCAGCTTCCTGGGGGAACCCAACAGCCCGATGAGAATCTGGCTTGGGTGGGCCTGCCCTGGCTCATTTCCGTTGGGCCCCACCAGTGCTCAGAGCTCAGGGAGCACAGGGTTTCCCCTTTGCCACCGTGGCTGCACACATCCAGCTTAATTCCTGAGAGACTGGGGATTTGAGACAGAGTGGGAACCCTTGATGCGTGGAGAACAGAATGGTCAGCCATGGGCTCAGAGACTCTGAAGCTTAGTGTTTCAGTTCCTGTTTCACATGGGGTTGGAAATCCCCCACAGGGTGCTAATTAATTACTCAGGGCCTGGGGTTTACCTGCATATCCCCTGAAATAGGGGAGGAGAAGCTGGTCAGGGGTGGGTGTACCCCACTGCACTGGCCCCAGCTCTGCACACAGATCCAGGGTCAGACCAGTGATCCTATTCACAGGGCAACTTTCAGACATGTGATGAGGGCCAGTTAAAGTCTTTCCATTGGGTTTGGTTTTAAAGATGATTCCCTGTACCCTGCTGTCAGCAGGTTTTCTGAAGCCAGTTTGGTGTCCTGGACTCTGGAGAAGCCAGTGGCATCCCCGGGTTTCAGAGGGCAGCCACAGGGCAGTGTTGGCCAGCTGTCCCTTCCCTGGGTTACTGTTGCCCTGGCCTGGCCCTGCTGTGAGGTGCTCCCTGACTCTGGCCTCCCCTGGCTTCTGACCCCAGGCCTGTGTGGACACGGACACTCTAGCATCCACAGATGGATGAGGGCTTTGGTACGGCTTGGGGCTTGCCGTCACGTCAGAAGCCTGGGCCCCCTCTCGCTGACTTCTCCTTCCCTGGCCTCAGCACCCTGGGAACCCAACCACAGAACCTGCCCTCTCCGTGGGCACGGCAATCCCCAGCCCTCTGGAGAGCCCCCCAGGAAGCTGTTTGGCCCATGTCTGGGCGGGTGTCTCCTGGACCCTGTGGCATCTTCCCTATCTGAGGGCAGAGAGCAGGTCTGGATGCAGGAGCAGTTCTGGCTCTCTGGGCTCTCTGCAGGGAGGCATGGACCCACCTTGGGAGAGCAGACCCCAGACCCCTTTCCACTCTAGTAGGAGTGTTTGCACCGAGTCTGTTGAGCAGCAGCTCAGCAGCCTGCGGGGGCTTGGTGAGGAGCTCCAAAGATCGCACCAGATAGAACATACCCAGTAGTTTGAAGAGCTTGAGGGGGCCAGAGACAGGCTCACTTGGAGGGAGACAGCATCCCAGCAGCCCTCGGCCCCTCTCCCCATGCAGGTGCCGGGTGGTGCAGTGAGAAGCCACCGTGTGGAATTGAAAAACAAGTATTTGTTCACTTCATCTCCGCACCGCTGCCAACTGCCGTCTCATTCCAGACCCAGTGAAATCTTCCACGTGTTAGGAAATGGGTGTAATTTGTAACCTTTTAGATTTGTGGCAGGTTTCAAACATAAAAGTAGAGAGAATAACGTAACCGTGCCCCTGCTCCAGCAGGTACCGATTTAGAGCCAATCCGCATTGCTTCATCTCGTCCCCTTCTGCGCCCCACATCCAAGGGGATTTTGTAGCAGATTCCAGGGTGCCTCGTTTCTTCACTAAATACTCTAAAACGTGTCATAAAAAGATGAGGATGAGCAGTGTGCTTTAATGGTTCACACAGCGCAGTGTGCTGTGGAGTGCGGTGCACATTCCTCGTTGCTCCCACTCGGCCGTGGGTGTGGGAGGACGGGGGTGTCACCAGCCTCAGGCCTGAGCAGTATGGGAGCGTCCTGCGCTCCGTGGTCCAGACTCGCACCCAGGCCGCTGCTGCGGGGTGCCGTCCTCTCCTTTGGACTGTCACCTGTACGTGTCCAGACCCCCTTCTTCCTGTTCACTGTGAGTCGAGCAGCTAATATTGCCGGTTAGCCTGGCTGCCGGTGACTTGGCGTGCCCTGAGGGCACCCCCAGGAACCAAGGCCTTTCTGCTTCCTTTGTGCCTGTTCTTGGTTATCATGCGGTGGGAAGTCCCCATAAGAGCCCTGGGAACTGGGTTGGTGGTGAGGAGCATGTGTCCCTGGGGTGGCCCGTAGGTGTGAGGGAGGATGTGTTTTCTTTCTCCCTATGCCGGAGTTGGAGGCGCCTTGTTTAGGGGGTGCCTGTGTATTTGATGCTGGAGACGCTGGCTGGCACAGCTGTCTGTGTGACGTTGACTTTCCTGTCTTATTGAGGATACCTGATTGTGCCCATCAGCCTCCAGTCTAGGATCCGAAGGCACTCCGTGAGATACTTACGGAGTCACTTCCGCCAGTAATCACCTGCCGACTTCCTGCCCTGCCTTGGAACAGACCTCTGGGGTCCTCTCTGTGCCACCACTGCCCAGCCTTCCCCACCTGCCCTGCCTGCTCCTTGCACTTCCAGAGTAGTCCTCCCCCACTCCTGACACCTTCCTTGCCCAACTGCCATGTGCACAGGGTGGGGCAACCACCACCACCACCCCGTGGGCTCCTTGGCCGGGTGATTAATTGTTTCCAATAAAGAGGGTGGTCTTAGAGAGTAAGTGGGCTTGGAATGGTGAGCAGCTCACATGGGCAGTCATCATTGGTAGAAAGGGGAGGTGACACTCGGCTTCATTAATTGTTAAGGAAATACAAATTAATCTGCATCTGTTGAAGGAACCTTAATGAGAAAATGAGAGACTTCGGGCGCTCAGACATCCTTCATTTACGAATTCCGCCCCTTTTGGGACAGCCCTTTGGCAGGTGGTTTTGAGAGGTGTTCTTGTTTTTGTTGAGAACGAATCCCAGGGGAGATAGCCAGAGCAGGAAAGGGCCACCGGTGCAGGTGCGCCAGGCTGTTCCTGACAGCAAGAGGTTTGCACGTGGCCCTGGGACTCTGGCCTGCAGAGCTGCCCAGAGTCTGCCTTGAGGTTCAGGAGTGTATGGGACCCAGGGCTCTAAATATACCAGGGTGAAGTCACTGGGGTGGAGACAGGCCATGTGGCAAGCCCAGGAGCCCATCAGGGCTGGAATCCCAGAGCTGGACACAGGGAGACGGCGGCCTCGCTGTCCCTGTGGTACCGGCCTCCCCACTGCCCCATCTCCTCTTGCTCAGGGTCCCTGTCTGGGGCGCGTCAAAGGCATGTAAGTGATGGAGTGTCTCCTCTCAGACCCCTTCCCTCAGTGCAGCTTGGAGTAGGTTTTGGGGGCCATCCAGATGTGTTCCCGGACACGGCCCTGAATGAAAACACTGCGAGGGTTAGGGTTAGGGTTACGTGCAGATTGGACCCCGTGGCATAGGGGCAGCTTTGTGGGAGCTCTGACGGGCAGAGTGAGGGCCACTGTTGTTGCTGTGTGGTCACTGCAGTTTACACTCAGAAGAGACACCAGGAGGGGCACCTGAGTGGCTCAGTTGGTTGAGCATCCGACTTTGGCTCGGGTCATGATCTCACGGTTCGTGCATTCGAGCCCCGCGTCGGGCTCTGTGCTGACAGCTCAGAGCCTGGAGCCTTGTTCAGTTTCCACGTCTCCCTCTCTCTCTGCCCCTCATTCTGTCTCCCTCAAAGGTAAATAAACATTAAAAAATTAAAAAAAAAAAAAAGACACCAAGAACTTGAGGTGGCGGGTGGAGGTGACAGCTGCCTTCAGCTGCAAAGAAGGCAGATCAGAAAAGCTGAGGAATGCATGTGGACAGTAGAGTAAAAGCCTCAAAGGATGTCTGCATCCTAGTCCCCAGAACCTGGGCACGGGGTACCTTGTGTGGCAGAAGGGACTATGTGGGTGTGAAGGGTACATACCTGGAGTATCGAGGTGGGCCCAGCCTAATCAGATCCTCAGAAGTAGAGACCCTTGCCTGGCCGGGTCAGAGAGGTGCAGTGTGAGGACTTGGTGCTGTTGCAGACGTGGGAAGTGAACTGAGATGCCATGAGCTGGGGAATGCAGTGCCCTCTAGAAGCTGAAATGGCCTTCAGTGCCAGCCAGCCAGCCAGCAGGAAAAGGGAGCCCTCAGTTCTACAGCAAGGAGGCGTAATTCTGTCAACACGGAAAGGAATAGGAAACGGCCTTGAGAACTTCCCTGAAAGGAGGGCGGCTTGCCTACCCTCCTGTGCTGGGTCTCAGCACAGGGCGACCTGAACCACATTACTGTCCGTTCCCCCCCCCCCCCAAACTGACATGATATATATACGCATGTTGTTTAAGCCTCCCCTTCTGTGATCATGTGCATCATTTTGGCAACAACGGGAAACTGGTACACCACAGTACTGGCAAGGACTGGGAAACAGGCTTTTCCGCCTTCCTCTCCTATAGTGGGCCTGGAATTGGAGCCGCCTCCCTGAGGGCTAATTACAATCCTTCCTGGTCCTTGTGCCAATAGCCCCTCTAGCAGTTTGTGTGTTAGCCCAGGATCTCCTCTAGTAAAGGTAGGGATTGCAACCTTGTTTGTAACAGTAAGTGGAAAAGGGGGGACACAGCTCTGCTCAAGTACCCCCCCCCACTCCACCCCCACCCCACTGGAAGCAAGAGGGAAGGGGGGATGTCTGCGATGCTGGTTGTTTCTGATGTTAGTGAGAAAAGCAAGGCATAGAATCATGTTTTGCTTTGTTGTTGTTGTTTTTAATGCGCGGTAAGTGTATATACAATGCAAGGAAGATTTTTGGAAACCTACAGGGAACCGTGGTGGTGGCGGCTGGGTGGGACATGTACCTTTCCTCGTGCCCTTCCCATTCGCCTGCATGCTCCGTCCAGTGTGTGTGGGCATGTGATGGGCTGTGTGATCTTGGAAGGGAGGGGGGGCTTCCTCCTGGCATATGGGCTCTCCCAGCCGGCCAGCCCACCAAAACCTGCAGCTGCTGGGGGTTGTTGAGCTGAGGGAGTTCTTCACCTCTTCCAGAGCTGCGTCCTTCACTGGGCACGCTTTGTCAGTGCTCCCGGGCTGTTTGCCTCTTGAGGTAAGTGGAAGTTCTCAATCTCGATGAAGCCCAGTTTGTCAGGCTTTTTTCTTGGGCAGTTACTGCTTTGGGGGGTCTTAAGAAATCTTTGTCTACCCCAAGGTTGCAAAGATAGTCTCCTGTTTCTTTGAGAAGACTTAAGAGTTTTTGCTTGAGTGTGTGTGTGTGTGTGTGTGTGTGTGTGTGTGTGTGTGTGTCTGTGTGTGTGTATTTTTTAAGTAAGCTCTATGCACAACATAGGGCTCAGACTCATGACCCCAAGACTAAAAGTCACGTGCTCTACCAACAGAGCCAGCCAGGGGCCAAGTCTGACAAATTTTAAATTTAATTTGTGACTTTGCTCTGATGTTTGGTGTAAATGGAATCATGCAGTCTGTATGTTCTGTGACTTCACTCCCCATGGTCTGAGCTTTGTCTTGTTGATGCACTGAAACTACAGTTGATCATTTCTGTTGCTCTTGGAATTTTCATTCTGTTCCGTTGACTCCTGGAAGACATTGATGTCATAACGTTTGACCACCTGACCTGCACCTTTGTGTGCCTTCTCCTGTCTGTAAAATGTGGTGGTAATAGTACCTTCCCCACGGGGTAGTTACGTTACACAAAGCAGGGCTGTGTGAAAACACATCGTATGAGGGGGGGGCATGGAGTGGCTGGGTCAGATCTGCAAACAGGAGACCACCAGACAAAGCCCATCCCTCCCCAGGCTTGGCTGGGCCCCTGAACTACCTAGTACCATCAGATGCCACTTCTGCCGGTTCGTGGGCACATCTGCAGGGCAGCTGCTCGTGGCTTCTGGAGAGAGCTGGGCACAGGTGCTGCAGTTTCCCGTTCCGCCCGGTGCCTGTTCATGTCTCCCGGGCCAGGTTCTCTCTGTGTTCCAGATGCAGATCCTCACGGCACTGTGGCATCTGTCATCTCCCCACTTTGTGACTTTTTGGTGTCTCTGGATGAACTTTAAAGGTCTTGCTAATGTAACCAAACCGATCGGATGATTGTATGCAGGGATACTGTGGGGTGGGTTCCAGGCTGCCGAAATAAAGCAACTATCGCAGTAAAGGGAGGTCAATGAATGCTTTGGTTTCCTGGTGCATATATAGTAAAACCTTGGATTGCAAGTAACTTATTCTGTGAGTGTTCTGCAAGACGAGCAAACATTTCTAATAAATTGTAATTTGATAAATGATGTCTTGCAATACAAGTAGTATATGACGCTGGATGTCACATGAGCACAACTGAACCAATGGTTCTTGAAATTCACTTGGATATATGAGTGTTTTGGATTACAAGCATGTTACTGGAATGGAATTATGCTTGCAAATCAAGGTTTTACTGTAGATGTTATATTCACACTGTACCGTAGTCTGTTAAATGTTCAGTAGTATTACGTCCAAAGAAAAAAACAAAACAAAACAAAACAATGTACATACCTTAATTAAAAATACTTTATTGCTGAGCCACCTGGGTGGCTCAGTCAGTTGAGTGTTCAACTGTTGTTTTTTTTTTTTTTAACGTTTATTTATTTTTGAGAAGAAAGAGAGCATGAGAGGGGGAGGAGAGAGGAAGAGGGAGACACAGAATCTGAAACAGGCTTCAGGCTCTGAGCTGTCAGCACAGAGCCTGATGTGGGGCTCGAACTCGCAGACCGCAAGATCATGACCTGAGGTGAAGTAGGAGGCTTAACCGACTGAGCCACCCAGGCGCCCGTGTGTCCAGCTCTTGATTTCGGCTCAGGTCATGCTCTCATGGTTCATGGGATCAAGCCCATGGAGCCTTGGGATTCTCTCTCTCTCTGCCCCTCCCCGCTTGTGCACCTGTGAGTGCATGCGCCCACTGTCCCTCAAATAAAATTTGGGGGGCACCTGGGTGGCTCAGTCGGTTAAGCGTCCGACTTCAGCTCAGGTCATGATCTCGTGGTTCGTGAGTTCAAGCCCTACATCAGGCTCTCTGTTGTCATTGCAGATCCTCTGTCCCCCCTCTCTATCTGCCCCTCCCCTGCTCACGCTCTCAAAAATAAACATTTTTTAAAAATAAAATTAAATAAAAATTTTAAAAACTTAAAAAATACTTTATTGCTAAAAAAAAATGCTAACCGTCATCTGAGCCTTCTGCAAGTCGTAATCTTTTTGCTGGTGGAGGGTCCTGCCTCCACGTGACGGCTGCTGACTGATCGGGGTGGTGGTCGCTCACGGCTGGGGTGGCTGTGGCAATGTCTTAAATAAGACAGTAGTAAAGTTCGCTGCGACGAAGGAGCCCTCCTTTCACGAGCGACTTCTCTGCAGCACGCGATGCTGTTTGGTGGCATTTCACCCACGGTGGGACTTCTCTTGGAATCGGAGTCCGTCCCCTCAAATCCCGCTGCCGCCGCCCCCTCCACTCTGCCTCTGTGACGTTCTGAACCCTGTGTCGTCGTTCCAACCGTCTTCACGGCATCTTCACCAGGAGCAGATTGCAGCTCAAGAAGCCTGCTTTCCTCGTCTGTTAGAAGCAACTCCTCTTCCGTTCAAGCTTTGTCACGAGATCGGAGCACTGCAGGCCTATTGTCTTCAGGCTCCACTTCGGATTCTAGTTCTCTTGCTCTTCCCACCACACCTGCAGTCACTGCCTCCACTGAAGTCTTGAACCCTCAAAGTCATCCGTGAGGGCTGGGATCCACTTCTTCCGAACTCCTGGTCACGTTGATATTTTGATCTCTTCCCATGAATCACAGATACCCTTAATGGCATGTAGAATGGTGAACCCTTTTGGAAGGCTTTCAGTTTACTTTGCCCAGATCCAGCAGCCTTACAAAATGTATTTCTTAATAAGACTTGAAAGTTGAAATTACTCCTTAATCCATGGGCCACAGAATGAATGTTATGTCAGCAGGCATGGAAACCACGTGAATCTCTTGCACATCCCTGTCAGAGCTTGTGTGTGACTGGGTGTGTTGTCAGTGAGCAGTCATATTTATTTTTATTTTTTTAATTTTTTTTGATCAGTCATATTTTTAAAGGAATCCTTTTTTTTGAGCAGTAAGCGTCAACAGTGGGCTTAAAAGAGTCTGTAAACCATGTTGTAAACAGATGTGCTGTCCTCCAGGCTTTGTTGTTCCATTTCTAGAGCACAGGCAGCGCCGATTACTCTGAAGGGCCCTAAGATTTTCCAAGTGGTAAATCGGCCCAGGCTTCAGCTTAGTCACCAGCTGAGTTAGCCCCCAGTAGGAGTCAGCCTGTCCTTTGAAGGTAGGCATTGACTTCTCGTCTCTAGCTCTGAAAGTCCTGGATGGCATCCTCTTCCAATAGAAGGCTGTTTGGCCTCCGCTGAAAATCTGTTGCTTAGGGGCGCCTACATGGGTTATTTAGCTCAGTTAGTTATGGTGGACTCTTGATTTCGGCTCAGGTCGTGAGCTTGCGGTTCATGAGACTGAGCCCACAACAGGCTCCATGCTGACCGTGTGCGGAGCCTGCTTCTGATTCTCTCTCTCCCTGACCTTCCCCCACTCGTGCTCAAAATAAATACACTTCCAAAAATTTTTCGAGAAAAAAAAGTCTTGTTTAGACTGCAACCACCTTCGTGAATGATCTCGGCTAGATCCTTCTGGATCACTTGCTGCAGCTTCTGCGTCTGCACCTGCTGCTTCGCCTTGCGCTGCCGCGTCAGGGGCGATGGCGTCTTTCCTGGAACCTCGTGACCCGACGTGTGTCTGCTAGCCTCCAACGTGAGAGCTTCCTCACCTCTCTCGGCCTTTGTAGAATTACAGGGTTAGGTAGGGCCTTGTTCCGGACGAGGCTTCGGCTTAAGGGAATGTTGTGGTGGTTTGACCTTCTGTCCAGACCTCAAATTTTCTCCACATCAGCAGTAACACAGTTTTGCTTTCTTGTCACTCATGTTTGTTCACCGAAGAAGCAGCTTAATTTCCTTCAAGAACTTTTCTTTGCCTTCACAACCAGGCTAACTGACGCAAGAGGCCTACCAGCTTCCAGCCTGCCTCAGTTTCCGGCACGCCTTCCCCTCTAGTGTAATCATTTCTAGCCTTTGATTTCAAGTGAGAGACATGCTACTCTTTATCTCACTTGAACACTTAGAGGCCAGTGTAGGATTGCCAGTTGGCTTAATTTCAACACTGTTGTGTCTCGGGAAACAGGGAGGCCCAAGGAGAGGAGAGAGATGGGGAAGGGCTGGGCAGTGGGGCAGGCGGAACACACAGAGTATCACGGAGTTCGCCCTCTTGTGTGGTGTGGTTTGTGGCACCCCGAAACAACTACAGCAGTAACATCAAGAATCGCTAATCACAGGGGCGCCTGAGGGGCTCAGTCGGTTAAGTGTCTGTCTGCCTCTTGGTTTCAGCTCAGGTCATGATCTCTCGTGGTCTCGTGAGTTCAAGCCCCACGTCGGGCTCTACTCTGGCAGCTTGGAGCCTGCTTGAGATTCTGTCTCTCCCTCTCTCTCTGCCCTTCCCCCACTCACACTGTCTCTGTCTCTCTCAAAATAAATAAATACTAAAAATCACTGGCCACCGATCACCATAACAAATAATAATAATAATGAAAAAGTCTGAAATGTGAGAATTACCAAAATGTGACACAGAGACACGAAGTGAGCAGATACTTTTGAGAAAATGGCCCCAATAGACTTGCTCGATGCAAGGTTGCTGCACACCTTCGGTTTGTGAAAGACACAGTATCTGTGAAGTGCACTAAAGCTGAGAACACTGCAAGGAGGAATGCCGGTGTGGATCTTTTAAGCTTAGTGCTTTATTTGCTAAATCCTTCAGCATCCTGCCCCCCCCGCCCCCGCCCCCATGAGGTGGCAGGGTTGAGCACATCTCCCATAGCAAGAGCAGATCCTAGCTCATACATGTCACAAGTCTCAGCTTTGTGACAAGCACCTGGGCAGGTGGGCATGACCATGGATGGGCTTCTGGCAAACTGTACCCCATGCACTAGAGGAGGTGGATGGGGGTGACCACTGGGCGCCTTGTTGGCCTTAGGAGCAGGTCGGAGGCTGCGTGGGGCGAGGAGAAGCTCTGGTGTTACTGACTCCACTGGCTCTTGGGGACGCAGAGGCCAGAGTGGGCTAGGACAGAGAGGAGGGCAGACGTCTGACAAGTGGCTCTTGTTTTGTAGATCCGGAACATGGTGGCGGTGCTGGAAGTCATCTCCAGCCTGGAGAAATACCCCATTACCAAAGAGGCGCTGGAGGTGAGTGTCCCCGGCATCCAACGCGGGGAGGAGCCGGGTGGGCCGGCCCAGGCTTCCCCAACCTGAGGACTTGCGAGTGCCGTGTGGCGGGGGTGCAGCCACGTCTTCCTCTGGGTAGCGTGGGAATTGGGTAGCCTTAGTTCCCTGGCTGGGGCCCGTTCCTGCACAGGGTGTCTGTCACGCCGCGGGGCCGGCTGGGAGGCATGCCTGGGGGCGTCTCCGGTGAGCCAGGCTGGCTCCATCCCTCCTTTCACTGTTGCCCTGGCCATAGAGCGCTCTCACCCAGAGAGCTTCCCTGGCAAAGTGCTCTTGCGCTGGCCTTGACGGTCCCCAGTCTCCAGGTGCCGGGAGCCTGTGGGATGGTGCTTCTGAGATGCCACCTGGGGCCCTAAGGCTTGAGGACTAAATTTGAGAAGGTAGATGTCACAGAGGACCCCCAAATCCCTATGGGTTTTGTATCCAGGAATTCTGTGATGGAAGGGTCGGTGGGGTTAGTCCAAAGACCGGGGGGGCCCTTCCCACGGTTTCCGGCTCTGCTCCCTTTTCACGGGGACTTCCTGTCCCAGAAGCGTGTCATCGTCCCTCTCTGGTTGCAGGAAACTCGACTTGGGAAGCTCATCAACGACGTCCGCAAGAAGACGAAGAACGAGGAGCTCGCCAAGCGGGCCAAGAAGCTGCTGCGGAGCTGGCAGAAGCTCATCGAGCCCGTGCACCAGAATGAGGCGGCGCTGCGGGGACTGGCGGGGGGCGCCGGCTCCGCCAACGGGGGTGCTCACAACTGCCGGCCGGAGGCGGGGGCGGCCGGCACGCCCAAGAGCATCCACGACCTGAAGAACCGCATTGACCTCCAGAGGCTGCGGGGGCATCGGCTGGACAGGCTGGGCAGCCGCAAGCGCCGGGGAGACCAGCGTGACCTCGGCCACCCCGGGCCACCTCCCAAGGTCTCCAAGGCGAGCCACGACTCCCTGGTACCCAACTCCTCCCCCCTCCCCACCAACGGGATCGGCGGGAGCCCCGAGAGCTTCCCCGGCCCCCTGGACGGCAGCGGGCACACGGGCCCCGAGGGTGGCCGCCTGGAGCACGGCGAGAACGACAAGCACGGCGGCAAGATTCCCGTCAACGCGGTGCGGCCGCACACCAGCTCCCCGGGCCTCGGCAAGCCGCCCGGGCCCTGCTTGCAGACCAAGGTTGCGGTGCTGCAGCAGCTGGACCGGGTGGACGAGACTCCGGGCCCCCCGCACCCCAAGGGGCCGCCTCGCTGCTCTTTCAGTCCCCGGAACTCACGGCACGAGGGCTCCTTTGCCCGGCAGCGGAGCCCGTACGCGCCCAAGGGCTCCACGCCCAGCCCCTCTCCGCGGCCCCAGCCGCTCGACGCCACGCAGGTGCCGTCGCCGCTTCCGCTGGCCCGGCCGTCCACGCCCCCCGTGAGGCGGCTCGAGCTGCTGCCCAGTGCGGAGAGCCCGGTGCGCTGGCTGGAGCAGCCCGAGGGCCACCAGCGGCCGGCAGGGCAGGGCTGCAAAGTGGGGCTGCCGCCGGCCGAGCCCCTGCTGCCCCGGGCCGGCTTCTCCCCAGACTCCTCCAAGGCGGACAGCGACGCTGCCTCCTCTGGCGGCTCGGACAGCAAAAAGAAGAAGAGGTACCGGCCTCGTGACTACACGGTGAACTTGGACGGGCAGGTGGCCGAGGCGGGCGTCAAGCCCGTCCGGTTAAAAGAGCGGAAGCTCACCTTTGACCCCATGACCAGACAGATCAAACCTCTGACCCAGAAAGAGCCAGTGCGGGCTGACAGCCCCGTGCACACAGAGCAGCCCAGGACAGAGCTGGACAAGCCCGAGGCCAAGGCCAGCCTCCAGAGCCCTTTCGAACAGACGAACTGGAAGGAGCTGTCGCGCAACGAGATCATCCAGTCCTACCTGAGCCGGCAGAGCAGCCTGCTCTCCTCGTCGGGCGCGCAGACCCCGGGCGCCCACCACTTCATGTCCGAGTACCTGAGGCAGGAGGAGAGCACCCGGCGTGGGGCCAGGCAGCCGCACGTGCTGGTGCCTCACAGCGCGCCCACGGACCGCCCGGGGCTGAGCCGCGAGGTCACACAGGACGATCTGGACAGAATCCAGGGCCACCGGTGGCCTGGGGTGAACGGGTGTCAGGACACACAGGGTAACTGGTATGACTGGACGCAGTGCATATCGCTCGACCCGCACGGCGACGACGGGCGGTTGAACATTCTGCCTTATGTCTGCTTGGACTGAGCGGCCCGGCGGCCTCTCGGTGCGTTCCCACCTTGCAGTCAGCACGGCGGGCGGGCTGCCCCCAGTGCTTGGGAAGCCGGGGAGTCTGGCCCGGGGCGGAGGGAGGGGGCGGGAGTCTCGAGGTCTCTCTGAGCCCTTCCCTCAAAATTCTCCTTCTTTTGTGAAATGCTGCTACCAGTTTACTAACAAAATTGCAAAGGAAGGACCGTGTGGAAGGAAGGCCGGCAAAGTGAGTTCAGAACTCTATAGCGAACCAGCTATAAAAAGCGTCAGTTCCCCACCCCGGAGGCGGTGTGGACACTTCCCAGCACCTGTAAGCTGGGACCTCAGTTGCAGGCAGGCACAGAAAACCTGTGGGAGAGGTTACCTTTAAACACAGCAACAGAAGCACGCATCTCCTCCATTTGCGTTTTCTTTTTCTAAATTTGGCCCTGAGTGTGTGAGGCAGTGGGTGTACGTGCACCGTGGCCTCTGTTTGCACCCCCACCGGCCAGTGCTTCATTCAGTTACGGTGCCAGCTCGGCAGCTGCAGCGGGCCAGCTGGCCGGCTGCTATGACCTGCGCTCCATGGGCATCCACACGTTTTTATCTGGTTTTGGTGAAGACCCGGTTTTGAAAAAAATGCTGCAAAAATTTAAGTGTTCTAGGAGTTTATTTTATCCGCCTTTTCCATCTGACCATCAGCCAAATAAGTTTCCTTTCTTCCTCCATTTTCGTTTTCCCCTTCCTGCACATATCTTGAAAAGTTCACCTTTCCAGATTCCCCCCTCCCCCCCCCCACCCCAAAGACAAAAGTAATCGCGGGTGCTACTGGTGTGTAAGCTGTACTGTTGGGCAAGAGGAGACCTGTCTGTGCGCTGGAAACACTCATAACCATTCCTTTAGATTCGTTTGCCTTATGGTTATTTGTCATAAACGCGATTTGCAAAAACAAGGAGCCTTAGTGAATGTACAGTACCTAGACTTCTGTGTTCTCAGGACACAGAAGGGAGCAACTTTGCTATTTGGTCCAGTAAGTGGACAACTTGTGATATAAATGTGGAAATAAAAAAAAAAAAAACCATTTGCACAAACCAGTCTCAGAACCGTTATTGATGTGGTCCCTTACAGGCAAATCAGCCTTTCTGCATTTGCGAAGATGTGGACCCCGTGTCCAAGGTTTGGGCTGCACGGCCAGACTGCAGGGAGGCCGGCAGGGCCGGGAGTGGCGAAGTCAGCCTATTAACCTTCTACATGAAGACTGACCTCCACCCGCCTTTCACTCATTCGGGCCCGTTTGTTGCCTGTCCCGCCTCCGGGGTCACCTACTAGCATTGGGTGACAGATGCTGGTCACTGTCCACATGCAGGAATGTTACCCCGTCTCTGTCCGGTCCTTTCCTGCCCCAGGGAAGCCCTCCACAGAGGTTCCATGTCCCAGGTCTCCGTAACCTCGTTTTGCCCCACAAAAAGCTGTAGTTCTTACAGGGCATGGCCCAGAGCCATGTCTGGCAAAGCCACCCTTGGCTCTGGTCCCAGGCTTCTGGCTCCCCATGAAGGCCTGGGGCTGTCTTAGTGTGTGGCTGGTGCTATTTTTAAAAGTAACTTTTCTGCCTTGACTACAAAGTGATAATATTTCCTTCTTCTCCCTCACCCCTGAAGCCATAAGCTAAGATTTTGGTTTTCAGGTCTTTTTTTTTTACTCCAGAACAGGTCACGTTGGACGTACCTACTTCCTTTCACAGATGAGGGAGCTGCCTCCGCTGAAGGGGAACAGTCCCACGGGGCAAAACAAGGGGTCCGGGAGCATTGGGAGTCAACCCAGAACCACAATTTCAGAACCAGCAGGGATCTATCTATGACACGGCCTTGGTGCGGGGCACACCCACCCTAAGATAAGGCGAAATGGATGGGCGCCCAGTGGATCCGCGAAGTGGCTTTGAGGACAGTCAGGTTGAATTCTGGACCTGCAACCTATCAGCTGCGTGGCTCTATGTTACTCACTTCACTTCTTTTTAAAATTTTTTTTAATGTTTATTTATTTTTGAGACATAGAGCGTGAGCAGGGGAGGGGCAGAGAGAGAGGGAGACACAGAATCCGAAACAGGCTCCACGCTCTGAGCTGTCGGCACAGAGCCTGATGCGGGACTCGAACTCACGAATCGCGAGATCGTGAGCTGAAGTCGGACGCTTAACCGATTGAGCCACCCAGGCGCCCCCTAATCACTTCACTTCTATGCATGTGTCCGCATGTGGGAGATGAAAGTGCTTACCCCAGAGCTGTGAGGACTAAGTTAAATGATCAGAGTTTAAGCAACAAAAAAAAAAAAAAAAAAAAAAAGCCATGTCAGAGAACTGTTTGCTATGAAGAAACTAGTTCCTTTCTAAGTCCACTGTGGCCTGTAACGTGGGCCAGCCTTGCTGCTGTGTGGACTTCCCCAGGAAGTGATTTGCTCTGTGACAAAGGGTCACAGATGTGTAGGCACAGCTGGAAGATACTAGGGTACAGGTTGGCATCTTATGAGCATCTCCCTTTCTCAGATCTGGGCTTTAGGATGGGTCCCTGCTCCCTGCCCCCACCTGCAGGGACCACTTCTGAGTGTCCAGTAAGCCCAGGACAAACATAGTGCCTGCTTTGGGGAACACGGTTAAGCTGAGATTTCCCTCTCGCATATTGGAAACCATTGGGTTGCCACTTTATAATTTGCCAAGTAAGGACGTTGTAAAAGGGCAGCTTAACCCCCCATTTCCCGCCCCCCCCCCCCCGTTAAGTTCGTCAGTATGTGATGTTTGGAACACACATCAGTCTTTCGGTATAGGAACATCTTGCTGAAAACACCATCCTGTTTCCTCTGCTAGGGTCTGGGGCTGCTCTAGCCTGGCCTTGGGCATCAGCGCTCAGGGCCTCGCACCTCTCCCTCCGGCAAGAGCTCTGGAGACAGGTGCCCAAGTAGACCACCACGGCCACAGCTCCCGAATGGGCCAGGGGACCTGAGCCAAGTCGCCTCCCCTCTCTGGGCTTCGGTCTGTCCGTCTGTGAAATGGGGATGGGGTAATACCTACCGCGCAGCGCACGTCGCAGTGATTCTCACAACGAGCTCCCAGAGACCGGGCTTGCCCCTCTATCGGAGTCCGGCCACGGGAGTCCGTTCCCGTGTTTTTGCAGAAAAAGGATGTAGCTTATGGGAAGCTTTCACAATCTGGTTTCTTTTCAGTAAAGACCTGCTCTTTTACCCTTGCTGTCCGCCGCCACTGCCTCCTGCCCATGAGGAATCTGGCTGAAAGGAGCCGATGTAGCGTGGACATCGAGGTTTGACCCCCGGCTGGATGGCCCGATCACAGACGCTGACGCGATAGGGTTTTTGCGCTCCTGCCCGTTCACTTCGAGACCTGGCTCCGGGTCCCCTAGGCCAACCCACCGGCGGGGAAACCCGGCGGCGACCGGGTTAGGGTCCGCGTCCCCCCCTTCCGCTTCCGGGATAGGCCTAGCGCCGCCGGAAGCCCACCCGAGGGGCGGGGCCTGCGCCCGCTACGTGGTGGCGGGCGCGTCGGCCGGCGCGAGGCGGTGACGCAAGGCAGCGGCGACCAGTGGAGAGCGGCGTTGGCCGGCGCGCCCGCCTCCACCCGGCCCCGCCCCCGCCCGGCGTCGGGCCGTCGGACGGGCGGGAAGAGGTGGCCGCTCGGGCAGGATGGCGGCGGCGGCGGCGGTGGGCGCGGGCGCGGGGGGCCCGGGAGCGGCGGGCGGCGGCGGCGGCGGCGGCGGGGCGCGCGAGGGCGCGCGGGTGGCGGCGCTGTGCCTCCTGTGGTACGCGCTGAGCGCGGGCGGTAACGTGGTCAACAAGGTGATCCTGAGCGCCTTCCCGTTCCCTGTGACCGTGTCGCTGTGCCACATCCTGGCGCTGTGCGCGGGGCTCCCGCCGCTGCTGCGCGCCTGGCGCGTGCCCCCCGCGCCGCCCGTCTCGGGCCCCGGGCCCGGCCCACATCCGTCTCCCGGCCCGCTGCTGCCGCCGCGCTTCTACCCGCGCTACGTGCTGCCACTCGCCTTCGGCAAGTACTTCGCGTCCGTGTCGGCGCACGTCAGCATCTGGAAGGTGCCGGTGTCCTACGCGCACACTGGTGGGTGCAGCGGCCGGCCTGGGGGGCGGCGGCCGGGACGCGCCGCCCGGGGTTTCGGCGCGTGGGTAGGAGTGCGCTGGCGGGGCTGCGGCCCGACGGCCTGGAATACCAGACCGAGAAGTCAACTTCTGTTGGCAAGGGGCTGGGGGCCAACGAGACTTTTAGCAGGGGAGCGACTCGCACAGGGGTCTAGGGGAGGGAAGTGGCTGGGAAGAGAGCTGGGAGCTGAGCAGGGCGGGTCGCAGCTATTGGGCTGCGGGGAAGCTCCCCGGAAAGAGAAGGGCCGAGGAGGCTTGAAGGGCTGCCAGGCGCTCCCATCGCACTAGTGGAGTTGGGACAGGGTCCCAGGGTGGGTTCTGGGACGGAGACGGCTCCCTGAGAGCCCCCTGGCCTCTCTTTGCAGTCAAGGCTACCATGCCCATCTGGGTGGTTCTCCTGTCCCGGATCATCATGAAGGAGAAGCAAAGCACCAAGGTAACCTGGGAGGGTTCTGGGCCGGTGGGGGCCCCAAGGGCTTCCTGGCTGGTGCCCAGCTGGTGACGTGGTCGCGGCTCCTGGCTTCCTGTCAAATCAGGAAGTCTGCTTAGAGGCTTCTGGTGGCCCTTTCACTAATGTTCTGTAATCACTTTGGAGGCAGTGGTGTGCAGTGTGTGTGTCCCCAAGTTGCCTCTGCTGTGTGGTCTTGGGGACACTCCTGTCCCTCTCAGGTCCAGCTTCCCTTCGTGTTTTGATTCCCTACGTGTGGTTGCTAGTGGGCAGTGACTCGGTCCCATCTTGGCCAGGCCCCACGTGCCCCTCCAGGGGGACCCGGAATGGAACATCTGACGTCTTGCTGGAACTCTGACAAAGTTTCACTTCTTCGCGAGTGACCGCAGTCAGGTTGGGGACTTCTGGGGTCCGAAGTGAGGTGCTAGTCAAAAGAGTGATTTTGGCAAAATCCAACAAAGTCTTCGAAATAAAAACAACCAGGAACTGTGAGTGTCGGGACTGGAAACGAAAGCAACACGCAGAGCCTAGGACTGCATAAGGAAGATGCTTTGGGCACAATCCAGTGTCTGTTCAAGATGCCAAGCCTGGGTATTTCCTGGCTTGGGGCGAGAGGAGCTGTGGCTTCAGCCAGAGACGGCCTTGCTCCTTGTCCTTAAGTGGAAGTGCGACTCCTGTCGTCCCAGCTGGAATCCATTTCATGCTGGACAGAGCGCCTCTTCTCTAGGTGGTTGGTTTCTGGCATCCTGTATTTTATGTAACTCAAGAGTGGCGGTGCCCTGGATCGGCTTATAGAAATTGGGCCACTTCTGGCTGATTTTTTTGTTTCAGCCTCTTTTTTGTCTGTAAGACCTGGGTGTGCTCTGGAACCCGCCCCCAGGGTGATGTCAGGTGTGACTTGTCTCCCTGGGCCCGAGTTGCCTGGGAGGTGTGTAGCTTCATCACTCGATATCACGTCATGTTTATCAGGTTTCCCTGTCGTTCGGGACATTGTACCCAGCTTGGGCAAGGAACCGGCACCTTCCACTGTGGGGAAGGACTGAGGAATGGCCTAGGCAAAGACTAACGATAAAGACAGGATATGTAGGGACCCACCCTATGAGACAGATAAGGCAGGTGATTGTCATTCTTGATCGCAGGGGAAGAAGTGGGACTTAAAGGGAAAGGGGAGAGTCAAATAGCCTAATAGCCTGAGGCCCACAGCCAGCAGGGGGGTGGGGGGGGGCTGGAATTCAGGTCCCCCAGTCCGGAACCCTTGCTCTGACCCTCAGGGGTGTTTGAGAGGGCCTTACACCACCTCCTAAAATTCCTGCAGTGCTTTTAAAGTGTCCTTTGTAGGAAAAGGGTGAGCTAGAGGTCAAAAATGGATCCCATTTCTCCGGAAGTTTGGAGCCATTTAGCCACCAGATCTCAGGAACCATCGCATACGCTCTGGGCCTTGTAAAGTTGGACCTTCCCTTTGGTGAGGGACGGGAGACCGAGGCTCTCCTCCAGGCCCAGGGGCGTGTGGGGGGCAGCCTGGCTCAGTCTCGGCCATCCGTCCCTCCTGCCCCCCTTCCCGCAGGTGTACCTGTCGCTCATCCCCATCATCAGCGGCGTCCTGCTGGCCACCGTCACCGAGTTGTCATTCGACATGTGGGGGCTCATCAGCGCCCTTGCTGCCACACTGTGCTTCTCGCTTCAGAATATTTTCTCCAAAAAGGTATTTGGGTACCGTCTGGGATCTGCCTGGCGGTTTGCGGGTGCACAGGCGGGCGGCCTGTGAAAATGCGGTCAAGGAGGGATTCCCTTGGTGTTGAAACAAAAAAAAATCCTGTGGCCCTTCTGCTGGTTTTGTATTTGTTTCATTTTAAGTAATTTGTTTCCTTTTATAAAATTAGCATATATTCAATGTGGAAAACCAGAGAAAAGCCCCCCCACCCCCCAAAATCAGAAAACTTGTGTCAGGTACCATAGTGGGTGCTGGAGATGACTAATCAATAGAGACCTGCCCTGCGCCCAGGGATTCCCACGCTATTGAGCAAAATCACAGTACTTTCCCCTAAAGAACTACTGGGTTTTTTTTTTTTTTTTTTAATGTTTATTATTTTTGAGAGAGAGAGAGAGTGCAAGCGGGAGAAGGGGGCGGGGGGGAGAGAGGAGACACAGAATCCAAAGCAGGCTCCAGGCTCTGAGATGTCAGCACAGAACCTGACGTGGGGCTCAAAACTCACGGACTGTGAGATCTTGACTGGAGCCGAAGTCCAACGCTTAACCCACCGAGTCACCCAGGTGCCCCAAAGAGAACTACTGTTAATGCTAGTAGGGGTCTTTTTCTGTACAGTTTTTAGAGTTGTGATATTATAGGTATGTTTCAGAATTGTGCTTTTGAAAAATAAAATTAGTACATTTTCATTTACGATTACAACATTCTCCCATTTCATTAAAAATTACTGCTCTAGGGACACCTGGGTGGCTCAGTCAGTTGAGCATCTGACTTTGGCTCAGGTCACGATCTCCTGGTTCATGAGTTCGAGCCCCACATCAGGCTCGCTGCTGTCAACCTAGTAGTGCAGAGCCAGCTTCTGATCCTCTGTCCCCTGCTCTCTGCCCCTCCCCCACTCGCGCTCTCTCAAAAGTAAGTATTTAAGAAAAAAACTATTGCTCTCCAACCATTCATTATAAGGAACGCAGCAACAAACATCTTTGTGTGTGCAGGTTTTCTGTCTCGAGTTATTTCCTTACGTTGTTGGGTCGGAGTATATGAGATATTTATGGCTGCTGATAGACTTTGCCTGGTTGCATTCTGGAATGTGCACGAGCGATTTAGACATAAACCAGTAGAATTTCAGAGTGCCTGTTTCACTACAGCTTTACCAGTTTTGAGTGTTGGTGTTTTTCACTCTCAGTCCTTCATATTTGTCTTGGGCACGGGCTGTGTGTCTCATCATAGGGCACTGGTAGGTTTGGCGGTCAAGGTCAGATGTCAGGGCTTACGTATAGTCCCTGTGTTAGGGGCCTGGGTAACTGGAGCCCTTCTTGCCATTTTTAGTTTCGATCGGCCTTTAAAGAGGTTTTCTCTTCTCAGGTGTTAAGAGATTCACGGATCCACCATCTCCGGCTGCTGAACATCTTGGGCTGCCACGCTGTCTTCTTTATGATCCCCACGTGGGTCCTGGTGGACCTTTCAGCTTTCCTGGTCAGCAGCGACCTGGTGAGTTGGCCAGTGCCACGGACACACCCTTTTCTTAACGAGTTCCAAAGCAGTTGCTTTGCCGGGCAGTTACACCTGTGTTGACTTTGGGACATTCGGGGCCCCTGGCAGCCAGCCAGCCCTCTTCAGGCTCGGCTTTGTCATGACGCAGTTTTCGTGCAGTCGAGGAAGTCGCCTTCCTTTGCACTTCCTCCTCCAGCGCGCTGGATCTCAGGTGTTGATGGCTGCTTCATTTGTGCCAGTGGCATCAGGAAGGAAAATGCCGGCACAGGCGACTTTCCTGTCCTGACAGTCTGGCTCAGATCTCACTTTGACTTGTCAAAACCGTGCTTGCATAGCTTGATTCCTCTCTTGGTGTCATCTCTGTCCGTACTTCCTTTACTCTGGGTGTGTGCGGAGCTCTCTGAGCGCCGGCAAGAAAAGCTTCCCACCACGTGCAGGGCCAGCCTCCAGACGGTTCAGTGGAAGCTAAGCAGGTGAAAAAATAAATAAATAAAAAAGAAAGAAACTAAGCAGATGACAGTGTTAAGGAGGAGGTAGGCGTGGTTTCTTCGGAGCCGGAGTTACAGAGAGGGTAAGAGAGGGTAGTAAATTTTATTAGGGCTTAATGAGGCCCGATAGAGTTCTTGGCATTGGTCTTCAATCCTCAGCACTGCCTGGGGACATAGTGCACGTTATTTCCATTTTCCAGATGAGGAAACGGGCTCTGCTCTCACTTCCTTTCCATATTGATTAGCTGTAATTTTTCTGTAAAGAGCTTTCCATCATCACTCAGGACTAGTGTGTTACTTCCAACTACACGAAAGCAGTTCAGTGCTTTTCTTTCATTTTTTTCTTAATTACCAATGTTTAGAGAACACTTCTTAGCTTACTGTAAATGTTAACCAGTGAACGGGGGGGGGGTGTTTTTTGTGGGGGTAAAGGAAGGTCCTTTTATATATTCTTTTTTTTCAACATCTTTGTGGACGCCTGTGTCAGTTGCACATGTTAACACTTTTTCTATTCGGATTACCCTGTCTCGGCCAATGGAGTCCTTCCCACTGGCTCCCTGTCCTTCTGACAGCACAGGTCAGCCTTTGGTAGCTTTTGGTCCAGCAGGATGTTGTTTCCCGTATTGTGCCTCTCCTGTCCCAGACTTGCAGTCAGCAGCTCCTTCGAGAGTCCGGGTTGCTTGTGGTAGAGAGCGCTGCTGAGAGAGACAGGCCGTGGTGCTCACCGCTGTTGTGTTGTCATTGCTTTTAAGTCTTTGTGGTAAAAAACTAGGAAAGCCCTGTTGGGGCAGAGGGGAGAGTTCATTCCAGTTCGTTGCAATGTAACATGACAGGATTTGTCACGGCTGTGATTTTTAAGTGTACATCTTTTCGGGTACGCTTGATTCCTTCCCGTAATTACTCACGTACAAGATTCCACTGTATGCACACATAATCGCTTCAGAGTGAAAATGCCCACAGGCCAGCTGCGGACAGGATTCTGAGTTTAAGGTTTCTTTGCCGGTCTTCTTTGTCCTTAGGACATGTCCCGTTAAAGATGCACAGTTGGAATGCCGTGTTCTAAGGGCACTGGAAATAATTGTTTTCACAGTGTGCCTGTGTCACCAGCTTGTCCGGTTGGGTTCTTTTCCTTCCATCTGTTTTCCATTTGTGGCATTGCTTTCCTCCCCCCGCCCCCCAACACTGAATTTGTCAGATACCTTTGTATTTCCAAAGCCAAATGAGATGAGAAGGTTTATTCAAAGAAGTCTGGCTTCAGGGGCGCCTGGGGGGCTCTGTGGGTTATACGTCCAGTCTTGATTTCAGCTCAGGTCATGATCTCAGGGCGTGGAGCTCTGTGCCTGGTGTGGAGCCTCCTTAAGATTCTCTCCATCTCCCTCTCGCCTTCTCCTCCTCGCAGGCATGCACTCCCCACCCCCGCCAAAGTAAATAAAAAAAATAAAAACAAAAAATAAAAATATTAAGAAACAAAAAAACCCCAAGAAGTCTGGCTTCAGTCCCTATCACCTCCTGCTTTCTTGTCCCTCCCTGGAATTCTTCATTGCTATGCTCTTGGTTTATTCTTTCAGTGTTTCTTTTTGCAAATATAAGCACATCTGTATATATTCCTACCTTTCTCCTCCTTACACAGAAAGTGACTTTTTAGGTAGAAAGGAGCACTTTGCTATTTTCCCTCAATGATATTTCCTGGGGATCGATTATTCCCTATTGACATATTTAGGTCTTTCTCATTCTTTTTATTGGCTGCAGATACTGCTGGTGGGTTTCGTCTCAGTTCTCTTACTACGTCCTGTGACAACTCCTTAGTGTCTCTGTATACATGCACACAAACACGTGCTTCCAGGCTCGGCTCTAGTAACTTTGCTTGTATTTGCGTTCAGGACACGTTTTAGTTTTATTCCAGTGATTACCTTGTTTGTAATACCTTTAGTGACCTGTTCTCTTTGTCGAGCCCATACATATTTTTTACCTTGATGGGGTCCTCGTACGTTCCGGAAGACAGTTTTCCGGGGAGCACTCTGTATTTGACAGTGCTGGGCTGTGAAGGCAGGGCCCCTACCTATCTGGGCTCCCCCTCCCTGCCCTGTGTCTCTGGCACGGACGCCGGGTGACGTAGCCCCATCCCAGTGCCGTGCTTCGTGGCGGTACAGGGAGAAGGATCAGGTAGGAGAGCATCACCTGGAGTCTGCCGCTCGCCGTGTTACCAGGATTCAAAGGCTGTGTGTGGTGGGTAGTTCTGCACACGGGCAGCCCCACTGCTGACAGCTTGACCGAAGCCAGGCAGGGATCACTAGACTCCGAAGCAGGCGGCCTGGTTTTAAAGCTCTTACAAGATGAGTGAAGCAGCTATTTGAGAACAGAAAAGTAAATGGCAGTGGACAGGCTGGGGTTGAAGAGCAGATTTCAAATTACCACTGAGTCAGCAGTTTGCTTTTCTTTTCTTCCTTTTTTTTTTTTTTTTTTTTTTAATTTTTTAAATGTTTTTATTTTTGAGACAGAGAGAGACAGACTATGAGCATGGGAGGGGCAGAGAGAGAGGGAGACACAGAATCCGAAGCAGGCTCCAGGCTCTGAGCCCTCAGCACAGAGCCCAACGCGGGGCTCGAACCCACGGACCGTGAGATCATGAGCTGAGCTGAAGTCGGACACTTAACCGACTGAGCCACCCAGGCACCCCTCTTTTCTTTTCTTTTCTTTTTTTTTTTAAGTTTATTTATTTTGAGAGAGAGCAAGAGTGAGTAGGGCAGGAGCAGAGAGAGGGAGAGACAGAATCCCAAGTAGACTCCCTGCCATCAGTGAAGAGCCTGACATGGGGCTTGAACTCGTGAACCGTGAGATCATGACCCAAGCCGAGATCAAGAGTCAGATGCTTAACTGACTGAGCCCCCCAGGTGCCCCTCAGTTTGTCTTTCTTTTGCCTCCTGTATCTTCAGCCTTAACTCGCAGCCCCGGGTGCTGCACATGGTGAGAACAGAGCGAGACACCCTCTACTTCTGGATCAGGGAATAGGAAAGGGGGTTCCTGGTGCTCAGGGTAGGGGAAATGCCCTTCTGGCTTTTCCTGTTATTTTTGTTTCTTTGTTCTCCTGTGTCCCAGGCCCCTGGCAATACCGTGGCAATGGTAGCAGCAGGGTCCCACAGCACCTGAGATGCTGAGTGAGGGCAGCCTCCCTCTGCGGTCAGAGTGGGATTAGCCCCCACTGTGTATTTTTCTCTTTTAATCAGCCCACTGCTTGGTCCCAAGTAGAGGTACAGTTGTGGGAAGGCCATAGTGTAGAGCGGGATAATTGTGCCCCAGCCCTTTGACTAGAGGACTGGTTCCTAGGGGAACCCTAGGCAACGGTCAGTACCAGGGAGATGGTGGAGAAGGAGGAACTTGGGAAAGTAACCTCAGAAACACCATGAAATCCTAGGCTCACCCCTGAGCTGTACATGTGAGGATCTGACCCTAATAGCGCACCAAAGACTGACACTGAATTATGAGGTAGACTGCTGCCCACATCCCAGACTGATTGCTGGGTAGCGCACACTCAGGATGGAGCCGCGTACTGCTGGAGAGGCTTTGGAAACACAACTGACATTGGAACCAACACCCCCAGAAGGCTTGTCAAGCTTGTAGCCTGAACCCAACTGAGTCTGCTAAAACAAAATTCTGTATCAACATTCTGTAGAGGATTTAAGTAAGACCTACAGTCTTACAGTATCCTAAACGTCCAGAATATAATCCAAAATTACTCGGCATATGAAGAACCAGGGAAATTTCAAGTCCCTTCTCGTAGAAGACAATTAACAGATGCCAACACTGAGATGACACAGATCTTGGAATTATTGAACAGCGACTATTTTTTTTAAGTTTATTTATTTTGAGAGAGAGAGCACGAGCGGGCAAGTGGGGGAGGGGCAGAGAGAGGGAGAGAATCTCAGGCAGGCTCTGCACTGTCATTGTAAAGCCCGATGCAGGTCTCAAACCCACAAACCCACAAACCTCAGATCATGACCTGAGCCAAAGTCAGATGCTTAACCAACTGAACCACCTAGGTGCCCCTGAATGACTTAAAAAAAAAAAAAAAGTATTTACTTTTGAGATAGAGAAAGCGCCAGCTGGGAAGGGGCAGAGAGAGAGGGAGACAGGAACTGAAGTGGGCTGCACACTGACAACGGAAAGCGCGATGCAGAGCTCAAATTCATGAGGTGTGAGATCATGACCTCAGCCAAAGTCAGACACTTAGCCAACTGAGTCACCCAGGCACCCCCTGAACAATGACTTTAAAGCAATGATTACAATCATGCCCCAAAAGGTAACGTGAATTCTCTTGAGACAAATGTAAAGAATGAAAGGCAGAAGAACCAAATGGAAATTTTGGAAATTCAGAAAGAGTAGCTTAAAAACTCGCTGGATGGGTTCAGTAGTAGAATGGAAATGACAAAGGAAGGGGTCAGTAACTCAAAGATAGAGCAATAGAAATCACCCAGTTTGACCCACAGACACACACAAAAAAGACTAAAACACAAACAGGCAAAAAATCTGGAAGCAGCCAGAGAAAAATGATGCATTACTTACAGAACAGCGGTTTGAATGACTGTGGATTTCTCATTAGAAACCGTGAACACCAGAAAGAGGTGAAATAACATTTTTAAAGTACTGAAACTAAGAACTAGCAACACATAGTTTTATATCCAGTGAATACAGAACCTCCAGAACCAATAGAACTATAAAAAAAAAAACCGACCAAGCAAAAAGATAATATCAGCAACCAACTGGGTATCTCACTGACATTTGTAGAACATTTTACCCAACAACAGTGTAATAGACATTCTTTTCAGGTATTCATGGAACATTCACCAAGACAGACCATATTCTGTTTCATAAAACAAACTCTAACAAAAAATCTGAAAACATATAGGGGTGCCTGGGTGGCTCAGTTGGTTAAGTGTTGACTTTTGATCTCAGCTCAGGTCACAATCTCATGATTTGTGGGTTTGAGCCCCGTGTTGGGCTTTGTGCTGACAGCACAGAGCCTGCTTGGGATTCTCTGTCTCCCTCTCTCTCTCTCTGCCCCTACCCCACCTGTTCTCTCTCTCTCTTCTCTCTCTCTCTATAAATAAATAAATTAAAAAAAAAGATATTAAAACATACAAAGTATCTTCTCTGACAGCAGTAACAGGAAAATCTCCACAAACATTTAGAAATTAAGTAACACATTTCTAAATGATGCAGGGCCCAAGAGGAACCCTCAAGGGAAATAAAAAATATTTTCAACATTAAAATGATAGAGATATTGCTGACTATTCTATATACAGCATAGATGAAATAGACCAATTCTTCATAAACCACAAACTATCAAAACTCACCTACCCAAGATGAACTAGATAACCTAAATAGTCCTATAGCTTTTTTTCTTCTTTTTTAATTTTTTGATGTTTTATTTTTATTTTTGAGAGAGAGAGGGAGACACAGAATCCAAGACAGGCTCCAGGCTCTGAACTGTCAGCACAGAGCCCTATGTGGGGCTCAAACTCACGAACCGCGAGATCATGACCTGAGCCAAAGTCAGACACTTAATCAACTGAGCCACCCAGGCACCCCAGTAGTCCTATAGCTTTTAAGGAAATTGAATTCATAGGTTCAAACTTTCTAAAAAGAAATCATCAGGCCCAGCTGGTTTCACTGGCAAATTCTACCAGACATTTAAGAAAAAATAAATATCGATTCTACAGTCTCCTCCAGAAAACAGAAGACAGGGGAATGCTTTGGGCCATATAACAAAACCAGTATTCCTCATGGACGTTGAGGCAAAAGTTGTTAACAGAATATTAGTAGGGGCACCTGGGTGCCTCAGTTGGCTGAACATCCAACTCTTGATTTCAGCTCAGATCGTGATTCCAGGGACATGGGATCAAGTCCCACATAGGGCTCTGTGCCAAGCATGGAGCCCACTTAAGATTCATTCTCTCTGTCTCTCTCGCTCGCTTGCTCTCCCCATTCCCCCCACTCACATTCTTCGTCTAAAACTTAAAAAAAAAAAAAAAAAATTTTTAAAAGCGCCCCAAATACTAGTAAATCGAATGTAGCAATGTATAAAAAGCATAATACACTATGACAAAATGGGATTTAAATCATGAATGCAAAGCTAATTCAATATTTGAAAATCAGTGTAATCTCTAACAGTTTAACAAAGAAAATCACTTATTCATTTCAACTGATACAGAAAAGGCATCTGACAAAACCCAACATCGTTCATGAAGATAAACACAACTAGGGGCGCCTGGATGGCTCAGTTGGTTGAGTATCCGACTCTTGGTTTTAGTGCAGATCATGATCTCACTATGTAAGATCGAGCCCGGAGTCGCAGATCCCACTTAAGATTTTCTTCTTCCTCCTCTGCCCCTCCCCGACTCATGCATGCACATGTATGCTCTCTCTCAAAATAAAATAAATAAAATACAAAGTCAACAAACTAGAAATAGAAGGAAACTTCCTCAACCTGATTTTTTTTTACATGAAAGCTGATTATTGTCAACAGCCATTCTTTAAACATGAACATGCATGTAGAATATTCTGCACACACGTCAGTTTTTAACATTAACGGTTAAACACACAACCTACATCCTTATGAAAATAGTCAAAATGCAAACATAAAACAAAAGTCTTACTAATTTTTAAAAATTTTGTGTTAGGTACCATTTGTACAACATAGTTAATTTAGACGTTTTCATTTTGGCTGTACATGAAAAAAGCAGCCAGTTGAAAATAAAGGCATTGAGGGTTTTTAAGTAGCAGAATAGGCAGTTTTGCCATGCAGGAGAAACAATGTTAAAGATTAGTTTTCCCAAAAAATCCACATTTAAAAATATTTAGTTCAAGTCACAGAATTTTTCTCAGTAGAGACCTCAATGTGATGCATAATTAGCTGCCTTAGATGGCCCATTTGAAAGGACGGTGTCCCTTCCCCAGTATAACGTTACCGATTTTGGCACAGAAAAGAAGTCTTAAGTATGAGAACATGATAAAAAAAGATGGAAGAGAACAGAGGAAAGAAAGAAACAGCAAGAAAGAGTACATGAGCTAGTAGTTGCAATCACTGAAAACTGCATTCTCAGCCACTGCAGAATACTAATACCATGATGAAAGATTGGAGGTTTTTCCTGCTAAATTCAAGAATAATTTCAGGATGTTCATGCTCAACATGTTTATTCCACATCATACTTGACATCCTGGCTGGTGCAGTAAGACAAGAAAAAGAAATAAATAGATTTGAAAGGAAGAAATAAAATTCTCTCTAACCAGCAAAACCTTGTTCTTTAGTATTAATTATAAATAATTGCTTGAATTTTAACTTCAATTTTTCTCCTTGGAAAAGGTGGTAATGAAGAAAAGTTGAGATCCATTAATTTACACAGGCATACCTTGTTTTATCCCACTTAGCTTTATCACACTTCGCAGATACTCCATTTTTTTACAAATCGAAGGTTTGTGGCAACCTCACATCAAGGAAGTCTATTGGTGCCGTTTTCCCAACAGCATTTGCTCACTGTCTTTGTGTCATGTTTTAGTAATCTTTGCAATCTTAAAAACTTCTTGTTACTGCATTTGTTATGGTGATCTATGATGAGTGATTATGACTGACTGAAAGCTCAGGTGATGGTTGGCATTTGGGAGTAATAAAGTTCTATACATTTAATTAAGGCGTACCCCTTTTTTAAGACATAATGCTATTGCACATTTAACAGTCTACAGTATAAATATAACTCCTATACGCACTGAGAAACAAGAAAAAAATCACTTGACTTGCTTTATCGCAATATTTCCTTTATTGCAGTGGTCTGTAACTGAACCTGCAATATTGCGAAGATATATGCCTGTAGATCTGTGTGTATGTGTGTGTGTGTGTGTGTGTGTGTGAGAGAGAGTGTGCGCGCGCGTGTGGATAGATAGATAGGTATTGAGTTTTTTTTAACCTTAAAGCTGATTGGAATATTTACATAGATAGGCAGACAAACTGGAATAGTCAAAATAAGTCTGAGAAAGAATAAACTTGGAGGAATCACATTATTTAAAGACTTAGTATTAAGGTACAGATACTGGTTAAGGGGGAGACACATAAATCAGTGGAGCAGAATCGTGTGCAACTAAATGCATACAAATTTGGGTAATTGATTTTTGACAAAGATTCAAAAGCAATCACAGGGCAAAGGGTAGTTTAACAAATGGTGTTGGAACAACTGGACATCGATAAGCAAAAATCTGAGCCTTGGCTTAGACCTCACATGTTACAGAAAACTTAACTCATAATGTATTCCAGACTTAAATGTAATGATAACCTTTAGGGGAAAAAAAACCACACACACACACACACAGGAGAAAAATCTTCATCATGACTTGGGATTAGTTCTTAAGACATTCCACCAAAAGCAAAGTCCATAAAGAAAAAATTGGTAAATGGAGTCTCATTAAAATTTAAAACTTTTGCTCTGTGAAGACACTACTAAGTGAAAGAAAAGACAGACTCCCAACTGGGAGGAAATATTTGCAAATGACGTACTAACAGAGAACTTGTGTTTTGAATATATAAAGAACTCTCAGAACTCAATAGCAAGATCATAACTTGCTTAAAAATGGGCAAAGGACTTGAACAGACTTTTTCCCATTGGGACTGTCTAGATGGCATGTAAATAGGCAAGTAAAATATGTTCAACATCATTAGGCACTAGAGAGAAACAGAACCAGAATAAGATCCACCTCATACCTATTAGAATGGCTATAATAATAAAAAAATACAATACCATGTTTGTCAAGGATAAGGCACAGCTAGAATTTTTATATGTTGTTGGAATAAGTACAGAATGGTACAACCATTCTAGAAAACATTTGGGAGTTTCTTCTGAAGTTAAACATACGCTAATTGTATGACCCAGCAATCTCACATGTGGGTGTTAACTTTAGAGAAATGAAACTCAAGTTCACACAAATGTTTATAGCAACTCCACTCATGACCTCATGACCACCAAAAACTGGACACAACCCAGATGTCCTTCAACAAGCGAATGAATAAAAAACGAAACAAGCCCACTTTGGTACATTCATACAACGGAGAGTTGCTTGGCAATGAAAAAGGTCATCAGCTGTTGTTCCTTATGACAGCTTGGGTGGATGTCACAGGCATTATTGCTGAGTGAAAGCAGCCTGTCTGAGAAAGTTCCATCCTGTATCATTCCAGTTCTAGGATCGTCTCTAAAAGGACAAACCTAGAGGGAAGGAGAACACACCGTTAGTTTACCTGGATTGGGGAAGGGGATTCATACCAAGAGGCCTGAGAGAGTGTTTCAGGGTGAGGGAGTGGTTCTGAATCCTGATTGTGTGGGGAAGAAACACTTGACTGGTATCAGTTTTTTTTAAAAGCTGGATTGACTGGGTTCCTTTTCTGAGAAATAGGGATCTAGGCAAGCTGGCTGGCTCATAAAAACAGCTTGTAAGACCATGTCGGTCATCTCAGGAAAGGACTCGGGAGTGAACAGGTCAGCTTGCCACAGAAGCATGCTGGTGGGCTCACGTGCCTTACAGGGGCTGTTCCAACGAGGGGCAAAAGTCAGAGTGACCGTGAGGTCACCTAAGTGTATCTTGCTGCCCTTTGAGAGGACCTTGTGATCCCTCTCTCTCTCTCTCTCAGGGTGGTGGGGATGGAATCAGGTGGCCATTCTAAGACCGTTCCAGCTCCCATGCTGGCAGGCCACTAAATGCCACCTTCCTGGAGGGACCCAGCTGTGTCCAGTACCAATGTGGCTTGAGGACTGGGATGCAGAGAGGAGGTGCCACCGCGCAGCTGTGGCTTTGCTACCTTCACTGAGCCACACTAGGTCTTGAGGGTGCTCTGCCCTTGGAGCACAGGGACGTGGGGATTGTCCCAGCACTCCAGACGAGGTCAGACACTGTAGAGGTGGACAGCCTGGAGCTGTGCGTGGCTGGTGTACTGTCTCCTGGGGCCCTTCCACTGGCCTGGCCACCCTGCCCTGTAGCAGCCTCTTGGTGCCCCTTGGTTCCTCAGGACTGGTACCGAGGTAGGACTGTGGGAGGTGGGGAGGCATAGGAGTGGTGCCACATGCCTTCCGGTATCCAGCTCTGAATAGATGTCCGTAAATGTTCAGCACCGGGCATTCCCAGCCGCCTGGTGGGGGCAGCCCCCCACCTAATTCTCAGCTGCTGCCTGTTCTGGGATCAACCCAGGCTCAGGGGGATGGGTGGGGGAAGGGGGTTCTGTGGTCCAGATGTCTGCTAGTTGTGAGTTCTTAACTTCTGGGCCCCTTTGATCAGAGTGCCTCATTCCAGAGAGGGTCAGATGATAACTAAAGTTTTTGAGAACATCTCGTGTTTGGCTTGGGACTGTTTTAAAGCACTTTCACAGCCATGAACCCTTTTGATTGTTCCCACAGCAGCACTGTGTGGGCTCAGCAGGGTCAGTGTCTTCTGTCGCACAGAGGAAGAAAGTGTGACTTGAAAGGTCAGGTGGCTGGAGGTGAAGGGCGGGGAGGAGGGGGGGGGTGGTTCTCAGTAACAGGGCAGACCCAGGGCTTCTTGCTTCTAGCCTGGGACTCTTGTATTACTAGGTTCTGTGCATACTCAGGGGCTGCCTTCCCAGGGCCTCCCTGTCCTACAGAACGTGTCATGTCTGCTACAGTCTGAATGTGTCCCCCCCACTCAAATTTCTATGTTGAAACCCAGACTCTCATATGATGGTATGAGGAGGTGAGGCCCTCGTCAGACAGGGTTGGTTGGCCTTATAAAATGAGACCCAGTGAGTTCTCACCCCTTCCACAACATGAGGGCACCGTGAGAAGACCCCACCTATGAACTGGGAAGCTCATACAAGACACTGAGTCTCTTTGATCTTGAACTTCCCGGCTTCCAGAACGGTGAGAAATAAATGTCTATTGTTTATACCCCCCACCCGCCCATGGCATTTTGTTATAGCAGCTCAATTGGACTGAGACAGTGTCCAGTAAGCAGACCTTGCTCCGCTAACCCCACAGCTCCCAGTCCTCACTGTCCGGGACAAGGGAAGCTCCAGTTCACCTCGTGCTCTCCACCCTTGGGGCTCTTGGAGCCTCCCCATCCTCAGCAGCAACGGAGTGGATTATTGCTGTGCCTGCGTGCAGTGTCGTGAGGGTCAGAGGTTGCGCAGATCAGGCACCTGTTATTACACGGCAACACACAGCTGGAACTGCTCCCCGCCTAGACGGCTGACCCCAGTAAGCCACTTTGTGCCTCTCCCCCACTTCTGCCAGGGCCAGCATGTGACCCCAGTGCTGTTCTTGTTTTCTCGTCTCTGTAGACCTATGTGTCCCAGTGGCCCTGGACGCTCCTGCTCCTGGCTGTCAGCGGCTTCTGTAACTTTGCCCAGAATGTCATTGCCTTCAGCATCCTCAACCTCATCAGCCCTCTGAGCTACTCCGTTGCCAATGCCACCAAGAGAATCATGGTCATCACGGTGTCCTTGATCATGCTGCAAAACCCAGTCACCAGCACCAACGTCCTAGGCATGATGACAGCCATCCTGGGGGTCTTTCTGTATAACAAAGTGAGTCTGAGGTGGGGTGGGGTGTCCCCTCGATACCCAAGGAGGCACCAAGAGTCGGTGGAGGGGAGAAGAAAGGGCCTCACCCTGAGCCGAGAGGCTGGGGTTCCAGCTCCCAGCTTTGTGGCTGACTGGTTTATGGTGTTGGTGTGCCCCTTCCTAGCCCGGCTTTCCTTTTCCTGTGTAGATTATTCTGGGTCCGTGCCATACTCCAGCTGTGGCTTTTGGGTCTGTGGAGACTCTGTCAGGGATCTCACGGTCTCCTCAAGAAGACCGTGTTCGGTCCAGTGTAAAGACACAGATGGCTCATAGGGAGGGCTGGCCATGCCTGAGCCCCGCTAGGGCCAGTGCTTCGGTGGCGCCTTGAAGGGCTGCTCGGATGCCCGTTGCTCCTCTGTCCTGTGTGCATGTCCTGGGGAAGGAGCCAGTTGTCTCACTGACTCTCTTGATCTTGCAGACCAAGTACGATGCCAATCAGCAAGCCCGGAAGCACCTCCTCCCTGTCACTACGGGGGACCTGAGCAGTAAGGAACATCACCGGAGCCCCCTGGAAAAACCCCACAATGGCATCCTCTTCCCCCAGCACGGGGACTATCAGTATGGCCGCAACAACATCTTAACAGATCACTTCCAGTACAGTCGGCAGAGCTACCCAAACTCATACAGTTTGAACCGTTATGACGTGTAGAGTGTAGAGGGCAGGGTGGTACCTGTGTGACTCCTTCCCCCACTCCCTAGCAGTACCAGAAACTTCTGACAACCAGTGAATGTACGACCCAGCCGAGGGGACGGTGCACAACCATCAGAAGACCCTGGGCTTCCCAGCCCCTTGGGGGCAGCAGGACGCTACCCTGCAGTAAGGGCCACCGCCCTCAAGCTCCCGTGTTCCAGGCCCTTTCTTCCTGGAGTCTGTCATCCGAGGGCTGTGTTGCTGTGGAGATCTTGGCCAGGTTTTTACCTTTCTGTGTGGACTTCTTCCCCAAGTTATGTATTTTGAGAGTTCTCGTTCTGCTTTCCAGATAGTATTTCCAGGTAACTCTCCGGAGAGGCGGGATCACTGTGGATGCAGACCTCCCCGAGCAGGCAAGAGGGGGTTCCTGGGGGCCAAGGAAAGGACAGTAGGATGGTGCTGGAGAATGACAAACTAGCTGCTTCAGTTCCGCTGCTCAGGCCAAGGGCCGAGGCAGGCATGGAGCAGAGGGGTACTAATTAAAAGCATGTCCAGCAACAAAGATGGACCCAGTTTCCGGCCAACCCCTTGGCTGTTTGCAGTTACTGGCAGATCTTCCAAAGAGAAAAGCTACTGCAATTAGCCTTGAATTCTTGGAGCCTAATTCTTTGACCTGCAAGTCAGAGTCAGTATATGTCCAGATCCAGAGGGAAGGGCAGCTGCTGTCTCCTGTGCCCTCTCTTTCCTAGCCAGAGCAGGGCATCTCTCCTTGCTGGGGACAGCAAAGGGGGAGTGGCTGAGGGGCTGTCAGAGCATTAGGAAATCACGTTCAGTGTTTCAAGCTCTGTTTTTGTAATATTCGTTTTGTCTTTTCTGATGAGTCTTCGCTTCTGTGATGACTTAGTAGGATGTTTGGTGGGGAGATGTTAACTTGATGAGGATCTTGCATTTTTCTAGGGAATATTTTGCAGTTGTGTGTGTTTATGCCGTTGTCTCCTATGGGGGGTGGGGCGCATGAGGACTGGCTTATAGATTGAAAACCCTTTTGTTCTTAAGTGTTTAAAAACAAGAAAAACTCCTTCTGGTGATGCGTGTCATGATACATTTCAGCATTAGTAGGAAGCGCTGAAGTTTCTGAAGCTCCTAATGGCCCCAGCCGCCGAAAGCAGAATGAATCAAGAATGTCATCTCAACAGTTTGTGTAATAGATGAGACCACAGCACTTTGATTCCATGACCTGATCTGGTGGGGTGTCTGCATTAGGATCGGAACCATGTCCTGGTGAAGGGGAGAAGCGGCGAGCACCAAGCTAGGATTTGGGTTTGGATAAATCACGTATCAGGAAAATGATGTGGCCCCAGCAGGTAGCCCATGTGCCGAGGTTCAGGTCAGGGTCTCCATCTTTCCTAGCGTCACAAGAGGATGCTGTCCTCGCAGAGGGGACCGCTGGCTCAGCTGCTGGGGTCCCTGGTGATGTCTGCCTTCCTTCGGGGCTGTGCCCAACCTCTTGAATAGGCACTCGGAGGAAGCCGCAGGTGGGACAGTGGGTCACCCTTTATGTCTTGGTGAGACATTTCCCCGTCTGAGGGAGTACCATAGCTTATGATGGACTCCTGGTTTGGTTATTTTTGTCAGCTTATGAGTGGGCTGTTCCTGGAGGTCACCCGGTCCCCTTGTGGCCGGAGTTTATGCACCACCAGCCTCAGGTCCCTGTGTGTTCACGTGTCGTTCACTTTCTTTGTAATTATTTTGGTTGGCCCCAAGTTTTGAGACGGTTGCTGTGTAAAACGGGAAGGGGAAATCTGAAGGGCATTTGTGAAAAGAGTTTGCCGAGTGTCTTCAGAGGCATTACAGTCTGTAGCTGAACTTTTCTCACTGGTGACTAGCAACAAATGGGGGTAATTCTGCACCACAAAGATACTGTGGTGGTTGTTTTTATGATTATAGTGACTGAGTCCTTGAACAGATAATTGAACTCCAAAATGAACTGTGTGTCTTTTCAGGTTTAATGAAATTTATGATGTTGCTAAAATTTGTATATTGTTTCCCTTTTCCAATGCAAGATCTGCTGGCGAGGGGAACGGACTGGTTTTATTACAGTTTATAAATTAATAAATGGGGTATTTAATTCTGTACATAAATCTGCAGCAAGTACATACACTGGAATGAATGAGACAATCATATTAGACCAAATCATCCGATCAAAAGACAAAGACATATTTTTGAGACTTGAAGGTTCAGAGCTGACACTGACCTCCTGAAGGCCAGTTTTCCAGCCACTTTGGCCCTGGCCTACCACCCCCGCCCACTCCCACATTCCCATTTGCAGCTCTGTTCCCCTCTCCCTCTTCCTTGCTGGGGTTTGTGGCAGGAAATTAATCTACCCATCCATTGTGTGGTCTTGCCTACGACACTAACTCGAACCCAACTCCTTCATTTTACAGAAGGGGAAACTGAGGCTCAGAGGGCATTTTCGAATAGTGTTTGTTCACTATTTTGAGACTTGGTGTGGACTTTTTAAGCACCTTATTTTAAGTCATTCGTTATAGGGAAAATAAAACCCCTATTAAAAAGGAGAGAAATCAAACATGTTGAAGTGAAGAAGCACTTAGGATTTCTCAATTTTGCTGTGTATTTGGTATACATCATGCAACAGGCCCTTTATTGTTGCTGGGATACAACCAGACCCGGGTAACTTAAGGTCTAACAGCCTTAAGGGGATAGAACATTAAATTATTAAAGGAACTGAAAATTGTGAATTCTTTTTTTTTCAGTGGTCACCTGTTTTCAAGAATTAAATGCTATAGACTTCTGTGGGATTGATACTGTGTGTATATTCATTGATGGCATTTACCAAAAATAAACGATGGTCTCCAGGGAATCATGACTGGTCCTAATTTGTCAGTGAGGGTCTGAGTGACCCTGTCTTCAGCGTGCCCGGCAACAAAACATGTAAGAGATAGAAAGAACGAACCAACTTGATTCTCACATCTGAGTAAACTGCAACTTTTTTTCCTGAGCCAAAGATGAGGACATGTGATGTGTGAATTTATGACATGGTAGAGTAAAACCAGAGACACAGCTCAGCAGTTAATGACATGCCTTTATTGAACAAAATAACACGGAAAACCCAAGAACGTGTAGCAGCTGTGCTCATGGAGCGTATTTTTGAGGAACAATGGCTAATAGTGAGACCTGCTCCACGCCTAACACAGTGGTGGATTTTCCCCACACAATCCTTACAAGGTTTATTAACCTTATTTTACAGATGAAAATGAGGCTCGAGGGGGTTATCACACAGGAAGTCTGCTTCCAAAGCCCATTCCCCCCCGCATATTAACTCAGAAACCCATTACCTACAGAATTTCCTTCAGCCACAGTTGAAGAGTAGGAGTTTCTGCTACAACAACTGCCCACATCCTTTTAATTCATAATCCTTTTGTTCACTGATTTACTGAACACTTCATTTGAGTCAAGTACAGGAAACAGATGCCTAGGCCTCAGCACGCTTGGCTTAATTTGTAGATGTGTAACTAAGTTAAGTAGCATATAGGGGCTATATTGGAGATATGGAAAACGGTAAGGAAGTACAGGATAATTATTTGAGGGAAATGGAATGGAAACGTTTGCCTTATTACACTTACAATTCTCAGGTTATTTTACTTGCATATTTTATATTATACACATCTCATTTAACCATCAGAACCCAAGAGGGAGATACTGGCACCATTTTCCAGGGAAGTGGAAACAAAGCCCATGGACCAAGCCGGGAATCCAGGAGTGTCTGACTCCAAGCCAGGGCCCTTTGCCCGGCAGAGCGGCCAAGATACAGTGAGCTGTTTTGTTTTTCCTCACCTTTGTCATGTACTCGCCATGAGAGGAGGTGATGTCCTCAGGGGTGTGTCCTTTCGTTGCAGTTGTGTGGGCCATGCTGCCCCAGTAAGACCTTGACGGAGCCCTCCCGTCCGGGCGACCTGGTGGCTTGGCAGTCCACCACTGCAGCTGCAACGGGGCCTCCAGAGGCTCTGCCCCAGGATGGAGTTGCTGCCTCACAACTCAAGACCTGGTCCTACGGAGAATAACAGCTCATGCTGCACGCGGCCCCGTTGTTCAGACACAAGTCTCAACTCCTACCTGGGGCTGAACACTCCAGGGACTGGAATACTCCCATTTATCTATCTCCCCAGGGCAACTCCTTTGTGACCAGAGGCTGGCTCGGTGACAAGATCGGGCCCTGAGGAATGCTGCTCCCTCAAAGACTGGATAGGACCTTCTCTGTTCCCACATCATTCCTCCTGCTGTGGCTTCAGCTAGTTGACCACACGGGGTTCAGTTACTGTAGGAAACGAGGTTGACAGTAACACCAAGCTTTGGCTTTATTGAGACTACAGGTCTGGATGGGCATTAGACTTCCTTAGTCACCCGCTACTTTTTTAATAACAACTTTTATTGTCTATGTATTTTTTCAGTTTGAAAAAAATTGTTAAAGCTAAAAAATATCTGTACTATACAGACATCAAAAAGAATGAGTTAAGGGTGTCTGGGTGGCTCAGTCAGTCAAGCGTCCAATTCTTGGTTTTGGCTCAGGTCACGATCTTAAGGTTGTGAGATAGAGCACCGAGTTGGGCTCTGCCCTGCCCCCACTTGTGTTCTCACTCTCAAAATAAATAAACTTTAAAAAAAAAAAAAAAAAGAATGAGCTAGATCTATGTGTGAAGGGAACAATTTCCAAAATATATGGATATATAAATGTGCTTGTGAATACACAGTATGTTTCTGGAAAGACACACAAAAGACAACACAGCAGTTGCCTGTGGGAAGGGTATATATGCGTCTTTTTTTTTTTTTTTTTTAATGTTTATTTTTGAGAGAGACAGAGCAAACAGGGGAGGGGCAGAGAGAGAGGGAGACACAGAATCAGAGGCAGGCTCCAGGCTCTGAGCTGTCAGCATAGAGCGCAACACAGGGCTCGAACCCACAGACCACGAGATCATGACCTGAGCCAAAGGCGGATGCTTAACTGACTGTGCCACTCAGGCACCCTGTTATATACATGTTTCTTTCAAAACATGTCATATGCATATTATTTTATAACCCGCTTTAAAAAAACATGCCATGGGTGCCTGGGTGCCTCAGTCAGTTGAGCATCCAACTTCAGCTCAGCTCATGATCTCACAGTTTGTGAGTTCAAGCCCCGCATTGGGCGCTCTGCACTTGGTGCAAGAACCTGCTTTGGATCTTCTGTCTCCCTCTCTCTGCCTCTCCCCTGCTCACACACTCTCTCAAAATAAATAAACATTAAAAAAAAAAAAAAGTATGCCAGAAACATTTCCTCATGTTATTAAATATCCTCTTGATTTTGTGCGTCTGTTCTATTGAGGGAATTCTATTGAGGGAATGTGCTATAATTAACCGATCCCTACTGCTGCACATTTAAACACCATTTTATGGGATAACTTTGCAGTGCACAGCATAGCACATACTTCTGATTTGGGATAAATCCTTCACAGCATGTTTGCAGGTCAAAGCAGGTATGCATATGGCTTTAGACATTTTTCCATTCTGCTTCTTGGGGTGGGCGGGAGGGGTCTCTTCAAGTTCATCTCGCCCAGGAGTATGCATTTTACTGGTTTCCTTAAGAGTTGTTTCCAGGTTCTTGAGACCATCGGTGGAGCAGCCTCTGCTTTTGGCAACTCTACTGCTTTCTTTTGACCAGTGGATTCTCATTTGGCCCACTGAAAGGCGTCTGTGTGAGGCCGCCTGATGCTTAAATGTTCAGTTTCAGATAAATGGCATCTTAAACACTGAGAAATTAATGTAGTGGGGCGCTTGGGTGGCTCAGCCAGTTGAGCGTCTGACTTTGGCTCAGGTTATGATCTCATGGTTTGTGAGTTCGAGCCCCACATCGGGCTTGCTGCTGTCAGCCCGTCAGCACCACAAGTGTCAGAGCCACTTCAGATCCTCTGTCCTCCCCCCCCCGCCCCTCCCCCCAAAAAACAAAACATTAAAACTAAAAAAAATTAATGTAGGGGTGCCTGGGTGGCTCAGTTGGTTAAGCGTCTGACTTGATTTCAGCTCAGGTCATGATCTCACGGTTTATGGGTTTGAGTACCACTGACAGTGTGGAGCCTGTTTGGGATTCTCTCTTTCCCTCTCTCTCTGTCCCTCCCCTCCTCTCTCTCTCTCTCTCTCAAAATAAATAAACTTAAAAAAAATAACCGTATAAAAGTGGTCACAGGTTTACATAATCATTTGAGGGGACAGTTGAGCATTATCAGTATTAAATGTGCACATCCTACGCTAAATCATTTTAACAGTGGCCTAAAAGTGGAATCAATCAGAGACTCCATAGAATCTGGCTTGAATAAATTATTGTACATCCGCATCACACTGTCCTGAGCAGTCACGAGAAATGACCGTACAGATTCGTTAACCTGTCTTGGCTCACAGATCCTGTTAAGACTCTAAAAAAACACTGTGTATCTTTAACTCACGAAAACACATACAGGTACAACAGCGTGCTATCTCTGAATTCCACCCGTGGCGGATCACAAATTAAAACCCCGATGTAGACCTTTACTGGCACCTGTAGCCCCCGGATTACTGGGCTTTATACTGAACAGACCAACATCCGTGCTCCCTTTGCCTGGTGTGGTCACACAGCTTGCTGCAGAGTAGGATCTCAGTGCAAACCTCACTTCCCAGGGGCAGGCCAGACCCCCCTCCCTCATCAAGGTCTCGGTACCCAGCTGTTTTCCTTAATAACACTGTTGGAATGACGTATTTGTCTACTGATTTATAGGTCTCTGCCCCTCCTGGGCTGCCTGCTCAGGAGAGCAGAGTTCAGGCACCACTGGGACATCACAAGCCACGTTCAGCCTGCTTTTCCGTGAACCAAGAATAGTCTCCACTAGGGAACATCTGCAATCAACTCATGCCAGGGAAGACCGACTTAGAACCGCCAAAAAAAGCATTCTGTTTTTCTCAGCAGACCTGTATTTTAAAAACTGCTTAATCATTACATTCTGAATGCCACCAATAAAAAAATGTTAGGGACATTTTCTCTTTGGTTACGCAAGTACCTACATAATATGCTCCGTTTTGCCTCTTGGCCCACAGAGCCTAAAATATTTGCTATCTGGCCCTTTATAGAGAAAGTTTGCCAATTCCTGGCCTAGAGCAGTATCTGACATACAGGAGATAATCCATGAGCGTCAGGTGGCGAAATTTGTAACCAAAGAGAAAAGTATCTAAAATGTATGGACGCTTATTTGCACAGAAAAAATAGGGACGTAGAGCCAACCAAGCGTTAATGGCAAATCTCAAGAAGGTCGGCTGGCCGGGACGTCCAGTCTACGTTCTCTAACGTTTACGGCTGCTGCTTTTATCTTTCCCCACCATCAGCACGCGTTCGCTTCGTCATCATCTGAGAAGGAATGTGCATCTTTCAGGAAGGCGCCGAGCCCACTGGGCGCGCAGTCTAGAAGGCCGGGCACCCGCAGGTCGTGGGCGCTCATTCCACGCCGCTTGAATGACTGCACGGAAACCACGCGAGCCCCAAGGGGACGCAGTCTGAGGCCGGCGAGGGTGGCGTAGGCCCCCCGCCCCAAAGTCTTCCTTACCAAAGCGTTGGGTCGAGCGAAAGAAACTGAGCGGAAGGATCTTGTGAAGTTCAACAAGCCCAGTTCCATCCCCGCCAAGCCCGTCGCCTCCCGGTTCTAACGCCCGGGAAGATGTGACCGGCGTCACGGCCCGGGAGCCTCCCGGACGCACCTCACCTCGTAGTGTTCTCACCTCAGCCTCGCGAGGAGGAAACACAGGCTTTGACCGGCGCAGGGACTCCCCAGGCAGCTGTCCAGCGGAGCACGCAACCTGCCAGGCCCTCCAGCTGCGACGCCGGCTCGGGAGAACGCCGCGGCGGCGGCTAACGGTAGTCCGCCACTTTCCCCACGTTCCGGGGCGGAGCGCGACAGCGGCCCACTCCGCGCAAGCGCGGGAAGGCCCCTGCGCGTGCGCATCACTAGCGACCAGTATCGCGCGGCTTCTTCCCGCCCGCCTTCTGCCCTCCCTTCCGCGGTTTCCCGGCGACGGCCGTAAGTGGAGGGCGGAAGCCGCCCGCGAGACCAGCCGTAAACGGCTCCCTCGCGCCACTTCCGGCCGGCTTCCGCAGACGGGGCTGGTGGGCGATCGTGAGGCGCCGGAGGACGTTCCTTTCGGCCGGAGCCATGGAGATGCCCCTGCCGCCCGACGGTGAGGCCCAGCCTCGGCTCGGGGACCGTTTCTCTCTCCCCGGAATCCCTTCTTGGCCCGCCCCGCCTTCCGGGGTTTCCGGGCCTAGGAGGGGGCGGGGCTCGGCCTCCCGGGTTCGCCTGCGGCCTCTCCCGCGGGTCCCCGCATCCCCGGCGCGCGTGTGGCCTCTATCGGGACCCGTACAAGGGCGGCCTCTCCGGGGCCCAGCCCCAGGGACCCCGGCCCGGCGGACGGGGGCTGGGACGCCAGGGCTCCCGGATTTGGGCGGTCCTCCCTGACGCCCCGCGTGGCCTTTTCTCCGTTCTCCAGACCAGGAGCTTCGAAATGTCATCGACAAGCTGGCCCAGTTCGTGGCTCGCAACGGGCCCGAGTTTGAGAAGATGACGATGGAAAAGCAGAAGGACAACCCGAAATTCTCGTTTCTGTTCGGAGGCGAGTTCTACAGTTACTACAAGTGCAAGTTGGCGCTGGAGCAGCAGCAGCGTGAGTTCTCTCCAGCTCTCAGGCCACCCCTTCCAAGCGATTCCTTTCTCCGACTCCAGTTCGTGTTCTGCCACAAACCGCCTTCTTTCGGCCGCATGCTCAGTCTCCAAAAATGGGGCAGCTCGGCCTTCACGATCCCAGGGCCCTGCCCCGAGCGGCTGCTGGGTCCGAGTGTAATAGAGAACGAGGTTATTGATCCTCTTCCTGGGCTCCGGATCAGGGATTTCTGTATTGTTTTGCAGATGTGATGACTTAGGTCAGCAGAAGTAGAGTGGCCGCTTCAGTGTTTTCCAGAGCGGAAGTGATAGAGGCTGGACTGGGACCCTAGTGGCAGGTGTCCAGAACCCTTTGCAGGACTCTTGGGTCTAGCAAGATTTTTGTGCATTTCAGGTGTTTGCAGTCCAGATTTAAAAGACTTGTTCTTTGGGTTTTAGTTCTTGGCAGATATTTGCCATTTATTTATGTTCACTGAGTTGTGTATCAGGCTTCCAGCCCTGCCCTCAAAGAGTTTAAGATGGGTTTAGAATGGCCTTTGAATAATAGTCACCACGTGGTAAGAGCCCACATCTGTCTTGTTTAGTATCACATTTCAAGCTTGTAGATGACATTAAATGAATAAGTAGGGGGTTGCCAAGTGGTAGGCATCGAAAAGTGTATATTTCCTAAGACTATAGGTTTCCTGAAGCCAACCAGACCTTGTTTGGGTCGTTGTGTTACATAATACGTGGTAGGTAGTAGGTGTTCAATAAGAAGTTGGTAAGAAACAGCAAATGTGCGTTGGCTTGAATAAACACGGTGTGTTTAGGGAGCCATAAGAGTACTGTGAGAAGCCCACCATGGCTAGAGCCTAGAACGTGTGTAGAGGAGGGAAGGGTTTGAGCTGGAGTGATAAATACCAGGGGAAAGTTTGGATTTTCTCCCTCATTCCAGTAGTTCATTTGGTGCCAGTTAGGAGTTAGGTTTGAGGTGTAGGTGGGGGTTTGCCTGCAATTGTAGGCAAACTGTTGTATGCACATAAGTGTTTTGGAGCAACCATTCATCAGCCCCAGCACGTCACCTTGAAAACAGCTGCTACAGGCAGTGGAAAGCCAGGAGAGTGTTTGGAAGAAGGGAGAGGTGGGTCAGGTTTGTGGGGCCAGTGTGGAGGACAGGGTGGAGGGAGCATGAATGGAGGCTGGGACCAGTGAGGTCTGCACGTGACGGAACAGGGCATTTGATGGTAAGGTCTGAATTAGGTCAGCAGGTTGGGTCAGAGGGAGTGGGCATGGGGGCAAGTAGGGTTAAGGGGTAGAATCCATGAACTAGGGCCCCAGTTGGATATTTATGAGGGTGTCATAACCAGGCAGAGGAGGACAGTGCTTTGGCCCAAGTGACCATGAGGTGAGGTGCTGTTTTCCCTGCAAGGGAGCCCACTCCCTCCCTGGACTGTCAGAAATTGGGGGCTGCTTGGGACCTGGCATTATAACGGGGGGGAAGGATCGGGTGCTTCTAACAGGGGAGGTTGGCTCAAGAAATGTCTTCTGCTGGTAACGACATCTCTGCTGAGATTAAAGAGGATGTCAGAGTTAGTCAGATGGAAACAGAGGAGAGCAGTGTTTAGGCAAAGGAAAGAGCCTTAGGGAGGGTTGGGAGTGGAGGGAGCAACAGCTCAGGGTGGCTAAAACGCAGAGAAGGAAGGATTGTTGGAGTGGACAGAGGCCAGGGTACAGATGACGGAGGGCTGGCTTGCCAGGGACTTAGGAATTCTGGAAGCTTTTGGGGAGATCTTGGAGGATTTCAGTACTGTGTTCTGGAGCAGGCTTAGCCACTGTGTAGCTGGCCTTTCACCCTGGTAGTTTGAGAAGAGTGAGCCCCAAGACTGTTCTAGAATGGCGCTTCACAAACTCTGGTGAAGAATGAGATTTTATTTTTCATTTTTTTAAAACCCAACCTGCTGTGGAAAGTGTACTTTTGCAAAATACAACAAAGTGAACTGCGAACCATCAAGCCGCTATGAAGATGCCAGAATGATCGTTGGCCATTTGTATATTCGGTCCGGGTTTCGCCAAGGGCTGACCCTCGGACCACACTTTCACCAGCAGCACTCTGGCTGTGGTATTGCGAAGAGGTGTAGAGGGCAGGACTGGACTCGGGAGACCAGTTCCAAGGGCAATGCAGGTGACAGCAGAGTCACAGCAGTGACGGCAGGGACACAGATCGGAGTGTGATGTAGGAGGTTCCTATTTGACTACCCGGGGTGACCTGTCAGTGTAGGGTGCAAGGGAGTGGGGAGTGCCCAGACCTCCTGGGCTTCGGGCGTGGGCCTAACTGTGCCAGCCGCGGAGCTTGGGAAGGGCCCTGGAGAGGTGGAGCACGTGGCGAGAGGACACGTGTGCCTGTTTGAGGTGCCTGTGGAAAGCCCGTGGGCTGTTGGGTCTGTAATCGGATCCACAGTGCAAGGAATACAGGATGGTGACAACAGAGGTAGGAGCCGTGGCTTGCAAACGTAACTGCAGCCTCAAGTTACCATGTCACGCTCCCCTGTGGGCTCGAGCAGAGAAGAGGGTGGAACTAGGCATCCCAGCATCCCAGGGTCGGGCAGAGAAAGACGACGGGGCCTGGGGGCAGCCACACAGGCCAAGTGAGACTGGGACCTGAGACCGGGCCGCCAGCCTGAAGAAGGATGTCCACAGGGGTTGGCGGGAGGGGGGTGCAGAGCCAGACCGCCATGGAACGAGATAAACGGGAGGCGCAGAATTAAAGATGAGCCTCAGCTGTAAAGTTGTTGAGAGGAGGCGTGAGACAAAGTTTTCAAAGACAGAAACTGCTGAGGAGGCTGGGGAACGAGAGACCCCCTTGGGGTGGGGCTGTTTCTGATCTGGGTTCAACTTGGGCTGGGGCCTGGGTGAGGGGTGGAGAGGGTGGGGGGTGATGGGCTCAGTCTCAGCTGGAAGGCCAGTGGGCAAGGCCGGATGGCAGGCTAGGGAAGGGCAAGGTGACGTCACACAGAAGAGGGCCCTTAGGGTCAAGGGCAGGACTAGGGCCCTTCAAGTTGAGGGCAGAGTGGGAGGAGCCGGGCTCAGAGTGAGGGGCTGCCGTGCAGCATGGGGGTCCTCTTGTGGACGGCTCGAATAGGGAGGGGAAGTCTCTGCGCCTTGGAGCTGCCCAACGGGCAGCCGCGGGGACGCTTGGACCCTGGCCACCTCCTCATGGGGGCTACCTTTCCTCCTCTGTCACCAGTCATCTGCAAGCAGCAGGCCCCAGAGCTGGAGCCGGCCGCAGCCCTGCCGCCCCTGCCGCAGCCCCCGCTGGCCCCGGCTGCGCCCATCCCGCCGGCCCAGGGAGCCCCATCCATGGACGAGCTCATCCAGCAGAGCCAGTGGAACCTGCAGCAGCAGGAGCAGCACCTGTTAGCTCTCAGACAGGTACGGGGCATGCTCCTCCTCTGCCCTCTCCCTCCCTCCCCTGCTGGCCCTGGGTGGGTGGGGGGGGGGGGTCCCGAGGAGGCCTGGGGCCCTCCCTGCTTCCCCTCTTGGTCCTGAGGCAGGTAGCCGGAGCTCAGCCTGGGCCTCAGCGTTTGCATCTGTGTGTTGGGACTAAGAACGGTTATCAGAAGAATCCGCCACCATGTGCCAGCACTGAAGACAGGGCTGCCACCCCTTGGGATGTGTTTAGCGGGGCCCCTGACGCAGGACACAGTTCTTCGTGAAGTCATTCCACAAGCTCTTTGACGCGCGGACACCCTTCGTGATGGAGTGGACATCCACAAGTGGGGCCACGCGCTCGAAGGCCGGGTGGCCTCTGGTGCCATTGGCCCCAGCTCCTGCCAGCTAGGCCACCCCAGGCTGTCACAGGGAAGGACCCTTTGGTCCTGATTTGTCACGGTTTGAATTTTTGGCAAAGTACAGCAGGACGAATTGCCAGAAAAACGATGAATGAAAAATAAAACACCTGAAGCGCCAGCTCCATTTTTATTACCAAATTCAAGATGTAAAACTACTGTCATTTTGCCGAAAACAAAACCTTCCAGAACGCTCCCCCTCGGTTCCCATGCACAGCTCGTCCAGGACTGGGTGGCCCGGCTCGGCCAGCCCTGAGCTGACTGCACAGCCCACAGCAGCACTGGGCCTCAGCCACTTCGCGGTCTACGAATCTTAGTGTGCGAGACCCCGCGCCACATTTTAACTCCCGTTTCCCCGACTGCTAGTGTGGTTGCTCTCTTTTCCCTTGACCGGTGACTGTATGTTGTCTTTGGACTGTTTGTCCACACTGGTCACTCAGTTTTCATTCTGTTTTTGTTGAATTGATTGGCTGCCCCTCTGGGTGTTCATTTTTCCATCCATCGCCTCGGGGGCAGATATCATCTCTTGCTACATTTTGTCTTGTTCTATCTTCTCCCTGCCTGCCCTGGTCATGGCTGTGACCATGACTGTCCCAGATGCGTGTCTCGGGCTTCAGGTGTGAGGGACAGGACCTCCTGATGCTGGGGGCAGGGCGTGGATGGGCCCGGCTCAGCCTGGGCTGAGGTCCCTCCTCACTCAGCCTCCCTCCTGCTTGGCCTCCCAGGAGCAGGTGACAGCGGCCGTGGCCCACGCAGTGGAGCAGCAGATGCAGAAGCTCCTGGAGGAGACCCAGCTGGACATGAATGAGTTTGACAACCTGCTTCAACCCATCATCGACACCTGTACCAAAGATGCCATCTCGGTGAGTGCAGGAGGGGGGGTTGGGCGGGTGCTCCCAGAATCTGGCGCTCCCGATGAGATGGGAGCCTTCTGCGGCCTTCGTAGGGTGGCAGTGCTCTGGGGGGAACCCCATCTGCCCCTTGTCTCTGCTCTCGAGCCCTGCGGGCAGGTGTGCTGCTTCCGGGGAGAGGGAGCCACGAGGCAGGCAGAAGCCTGGGTGTGCAGCGGAGTGCTTGGACGCCACGCCCTCAGGGCCCGCCCTCGGCCTCCTGGGCGCCTGCACGCGTGGTGGCCTGGCGGGGAGCTCATCCCTGCTCACCATCGGCCTGGCTGTTGCAGGCCGGGAAGAACTGGATGTTTAGCAACGCCAAGTCCCCTCCTCACTGCGAGCTGATGGCGGGCCACCTCCGGAACCGCATCACAGCCGACGGGGCACACTTCGAGTTGCGGCTGCACCTCATCTACCTGATCAACGACGTGCTGCACCACTGGTGAGGGCCCCGCCAGGCTCCGCCTTGCCTGTCCCCCCTCTTCTGGCCCTCTACTGGGCTGCTGTTCTGCGCTCAGTAGCTTGGCCTGGCTCGGGACCGTGGGCATCGCGTGTCCAAAGACCCCAGAGGAGGATTGGTCTGAGCCACGAGCCCTCCGTCGGGAGGACACCCCACCATCCCCTGCATCTTGGCCCCTTCCCTAGACCCTTCACGTCACCCGGGCCACCATCCCCTGACTCCTTACTTTCCTCGGGCAGCTTCTGGGTGTCTTTAGGCATCTGTCTGTGTCAGCTGCCCGCTTCTCTTCGTTGACACACACACACACACACACACACACACACACACACACTCGCTCACTCAGTCACCCTGCTGCCCAACTCTGCTTTGCTTCAGGTCCCTCCCATGGGGTCCTCTTTGCTACCCTCTGTCCCACCGCCCTGAAACCCACCCCCACCACACACACAGCCCTCCCGAGGCCAGGCCAGCGTTTACTTCTGCACAGCCTCTTTGGTACCTTCCGACAAAGGTTAACTTAAAAAAAATCAGACACCTGAGCCAAAGCAGGCCTGGGGAGGAAACCGGCAGAAGCACAGATTACTGGTGAGGCTAGCGCTTAGCCGTCAAGACTGGCTGCCAAGTTTGGCTTTGAGCTTGGCCTGGCTGAAGGGGACGGCTCCCGCAAGAGCAGCAGAAGCTGCCCGCCTCCCTCCCTACCCTCACCCCATCTCGTCCCATCTCCTGCCGTGAGTGTGCGGTCTGGGTCCCCGCCCCTCCGCTCCCTGTTTCCTGTGCCAGGCAGATGGCTCTGTTACCACTCGGCCACTCCCTGCTTCATCCCTCCATTATTTTTCTGCTGTGGGGAAATAGGCAGCCGCTCAGAACCTTCTCTGCTCTCCTGCTTTCACCAGCCACTGTGTTGACCAGGGCAGCTCTGCAGAGACGGCCCTGTTTCTGGGCTCCTCCTGAGCTCTGCTCTGTCCAGAAGCCTAGTGCTGCGCCCTGTCCTCCTCCCAGGACTGCCCTCCCCTTTTCCCCCTCCCCTGTCCCTCTTCCCAGGGCTGCACTCCCTGCTCTCTCGGAGCACCCTCTGGTGAGCTAGGTGCTGGGAGGGCCTTGGGCTGCTCGTCTTCTGCCCTGCATCCTCCTCCAGGAGGCAACATGTACCACCGGGTTCTGCCACCTAACTGCACAGCCACAGGGGCCTCCACACCTATGTACACAGAGTGCCCCCTAGGAAGTTGTGAGGACGGGCCAGCTGGCATGGCCAGCACGCTCCCTCTGCCTCCTGAGATGCGGAGCTCTAGCCAAGGTCTCCTTGTGCATGGGGGGGACAGGGCTGAGTGAGGCCACACGGACAGCTGGGGTTCCTACAGGCCTTGTGTCCATCACCGGGGGGAAAGGGTTGTCTTACTGATCAGGAGACCAGGGTGACAGGCCTCGCCCTGAAGGTCCCCAGGCTGTTCTTTCCCTCCTCCCATTGCTGTCCATCTGTCACTTGGGCCCAGATGCCAGCATAGGTCTTGTGGGGAGCCCAGCCCTCGTCCCGGCCGGGTTGGGGGCCCGTGTCCCGAGAAGGCAGAGGGTGCTGTGGCTGGAGCCGCAATGGTAACGGGCGCGTGGCCGGGTCCCGCCCCAGGGCCCTGACGCGCGGAAGGTCTCTCCCTCACAGCCAGCGCAAGCAGGCCAGGGAGCTGCTGGCCGCCCTGCAGAAAGTCGTGGTGCCCATCTACTGCACCAGCTTCTTGGCCGTGGAGGAGGACAAGCAGCAGAAGATCGCCCGGGTACGTGGGGCAGCCGGGAGAGGCAGGGGGAGAGGGCCGGGGGGTGGGGGGAGAGGGGGTGGTGGTGCTGAATTTTCTTCTGACGCGGCCTCTCCCTCCTCCCCCCACGTCCAGCTCCTGCAGCTCTGGGAGAAGAACGGCTACTTTGACGACTCCATCATCCAGCAGCTACAGAGCCCAGCCCTGGGGCTCGGCCAGTACCAGGTGGGCGCCACCTCCACCCGCGCCGCTCCCCGGGACCGGTGTGGATCCCCCCCCAGGGCCTGGAGGGTGGGGCGTCTGCGACCCCAGCACGTTCCCACAAGTTGAGGGGACTGCAGCCCCCGCCTGGGCCAGGAACGGCTGGTGGGGTGGGGTGGGGATTTCAGACGCTGGGTGGCGTCTTCCAAACTGGGCTCCTGCACGTGTCTCCAGGGCGGTGGTGAGCAGTGGGAGGCCGGGCTCTGAACAGCAGCCTGTGGGGGCTCCCGCCCTGTCCACAGTAGCCAGGCAGCCCCTGCCCGCTGAGCCCGCCTGCCTTTTCCCTGGTGCTCTGGCGACCAGGCTGCCCCATTCAGGCCCTGCTGTTGGCAGTCTCTGGCCTGTTGGCGCCGGTCCTCTGGGCTGGCTTCCGCACAACGGAAGCGTCAAAAAGCCTCAAGGCAGTCTTAGCCGTCGTGGTCGTGCCCCGTATGTGCATGTCTGCCTCCTCTCTGAGGACAGGGGTGCGGGGCCGGGAGGGGAGGACCAGCCGGGTGTTCTTGGTCACCTCTACCGTGGCACCGGCATCACTGCCCCATCCACAGCTGCTAGAAGAAAAAGCAGAGCTCCTACTCCTTTCCTCGGGCCGAAAGGTAGCGTTTTTCTGTAGAGATCTGGTGGGAGTGTCAGAAGCTGTGTTGGCTGTGTCCTCTTGATGGTCTTGAATGCCACCTCCCCGCAGGGGAGAATCTTTCATGCTCAGAGAGGCAGGAGGAGCAAGTGCGTGGTGTACTTTTAAAAACACTTTCCCATTTTTTGTTGTCGTGAAATAAAACACCCGGTTGGTGACGTTAACTGCTTTTTTTCTGCTGAGTTGGTGACAACAGCTCATGTTCATGGTGCTGCCCTAGTCTCTTTGCATGTGTTATTTCACTGAGTTCTCCCTCAAATCCTTGGAGGTAGGTCCCGTTACCGTTACATTTTACAGATGAGGAAATTGAGGTTCAGGGAGGTTGTGACTTGCTCAGAGCTGTGTAGCCGGTAAGGACCATAACCTAGAATTTTGTCAGTGTTTGTGGGTTTTTTGTTGTTTGTTTGTTTTTTGGTTTTTTGTTTTATTTTGTTTTTAGTTTATTTTGAGAGAGACAGGGTGCGAGCTGGAGAGGGGCAGAGAGAGGGAGAGCAAGAATCACAGGCTCATAGTGCAGAGCCCGACACAGGGCTCAAACCCACAAAACTCTAAGACCATGACCTAAGCTGAAATCAAGAGTTGGCTGCTTAACTGACTGAGCCACCCAGGGGCCCCTCAGTGTTGAGTTTTTAACAGTTGTGTGACAGTCAAGGACATGGCTGTCGAGGCTTGTTCCCTTTACTAGGGATTTACTTAACTGCAACGAACATTCTCGTCACCGGTTTTTGGCTAGATTCAAAGGCTCTGTGCTTGTCGAGACTATTATGTGACAGTCACCTGCCTGCCTGCTCCGGGCTCCTGGGCCTCACTGCCCAAGGCACTGTCCCAGATTCCAGGGGCTTTCCAGGGTTTGCTCCAGAAGGTTTGGGCCGAGGCAGCGAGCCCTGAGGCTGCTCTCCTCTCTCTCTGCCAGGCGACACTCATCAACGAGTACTCCTCGGTGGTCCAGCCGGTGCAGCTAGCTTTCCAGCAGCAGATCCAGACCCTCAAGACGCAGCACGAGGAGTTTGTCAACAGCCTGGCCCAGCAGCAGCAGCAACAGCAGCAGCAGCAGCAGCAGCAGCAGATCCAAATGCCACAGATGGAAGCTGAAGTCAAGGCCACCCCGCCGCCGCCTGCCCCGCCTCCGGCCCCCACACCCACCCCTGCCATCCCGCCAACCACCCAGCCTGGTACGGGGCTCCCTCAGCACCCACCCTGGGAGGCAGCTTCAGGAAGGCAGCCTTCTCCCGCAGAGAAGGACTCCGGTTCCGTGGGCCCCAAACCGGGCCCAGTCCCAGGGCCAGATTCTAACCTGTTTCCAAACACTAGGCCCGGAGATTTCACAGGTGAATATGACCAAACCCTTACAAATCAGAGGATTCCTTTCCTGTACGAACTACCCCAGAGAATGCAGAGAGAGGAAAGCTGCCCAGATCATTTTTTGAGACCAGAATAACTTTTACGTCAGACGGACAAAGAGAAAGAACGATAAAGGTCCTGCAACATCACTTCTGAATACAAATGCAGAACTACTTACCACCTGAAATCCAGCAAAGTATTTAAAGGCACATCACGGTCAAATAGGGTTTGCCCCAGGAATGCGGAAGGATGGTTCGACACGTAAAGTCTCATGAGATAACAGATGAGCTGGGAAAGAACGATCTTTCAACAAGATGTAGAAAGGGCATTTAATAAAAATCAGTAGTGGGAATTTTTGAGCAAACGAGAGATGGGGCAGAAGTTAAGGTGTCGGGAGGCTTTCAGAGGAAGGGGTATGTCGTGTGTGAGGTCAGTCCCCCCGCTTCTCACTGCCGTCCTGTAGGCGATCGCTTTCCAGTGGGGTCACACAGCAGGGGTTTACTGAGAGGTAAAGGCCCCGCCTGGGTTGGTCCCGCAGTGGTCGCTGAACATCTTTTCGGGTGGCACCTCCTGCTGACTGTTGTCCTTGCTAACCACCTTCCTGCCTGGCTCTAGATGACAGCAAGCCTCCCATCCAGATGCCTGGCTCCTCTGAGTACGACGCCTCCGGGGGAGTCCAGGATCCTGCCGCTGCCGGCCCCCGGGGCCCTGGACCCCACGATCAGATCCCACCTAACAAGCCCCCGTGGTTTGACCAGCCTCATCCCGTGGCTCCTTGGGGCCAGCAGCAGGTATTTTCCCAAACTTGCGTTGGGGGGGGGGGGGGGGGGTGGGCACTGTCCTGTGTGTGTCGATGGGCTTTTCCCGGCTTGCTGGGGAAACCTGAGATTCTGCAGCGCGGCCCTGGGGCTGAGCGGGTAGGGGGGACAGAGCAGCCCCACATTCCTGAGGGGCAGGGGCAGAACAAGGCAAGTCAGCTCTTCACACCCATCCCTGCTACTACCTTCCAGCCTTAGGAGCACAGGACCCTGTGTTCTCTGAGGGCTGGGAAGCTTCATAGGGTTTGAGTACAGCCAGGTGAACGGTTTCTGCCCCTTTAACTGGTTCAGCTAGCACAGTGCCAACATTTTGTCACCCTGCAAAGAACATGGTGCTTGCATAGAAAAGGAAGGTCAGAAACGGAAGGCTGGCAGTGCTTTCTGGGGCAGAGATGCTGCCCATTGCCTCTGGTTCCTTGGGGTCAGAATTTCTAGGCTGGGGTCATCTCATCCAGCTTCGCATGACTGGGAAACACTGGAAAGATCCTCCTGCTCTCTGGTCACTGGATCTGATTAGACAGAACTTCTAGGCACGGCCCGCGGCCCCCGATGGATGCAGCCCTGCCAGGGGACTCTGTGGAGGGGGTGGGAGGGAGTCAGCTCGGGACTGATGGGCGGTGAGGGAGGGGGTGTCTGTGGCTTTGCGTCCCCATTCCCCACCCCAGCTTCAGGACAAGAGATTTAATTTCACCAAAGATTGGTCATCTCCGTAAAGACGGCTCGCACCTCTGGGTGCCAGCTGTGAGCCATGTGCCATCGGACGTTTTATGGGTGCCCTCTACTGAGGGAACAGTTCTCGTCCCCATTCTGTAGGTGTGGAAAACAGAAGCTCTCAGTGCCTCCAGGCTCCACCTTCTCGCTGGGGACTGGCGGATGGGCTCGTGACGAGGGCCACCTCCCTGAGGGTCTGCCCAGAGGCAGAGGCATGCTTGGCCTGGCCTGCCCGCATGGTATCTTACACATTTTGAAGTAATTCCCACGTTTAAAGTCTGGCTTTCTGACTTCTTGAAAGACCTGAGCGTGTGGTGCAGCCTCGGCCCGCTCTGTGCTGGCGGTCAGCGGAGCTTCCCAGCTGTGACCCTAGAGATGGGCCCTCTGGTCGTCCTCCTGGGCACATCCCCCCCCGGCCCTGTTTGGGGTTAGAAGCCCCGTTTTCAGCCTCACAGCAGCAGTTGGGTGAGATCCAGAGCTCATGTTCTCTTCCCCCTGCAGGAAGACACTTCCTGGAACGGGCCCTCGGGAGCAGACCCTGAGACAGGATTTGAGTTCGTACGGGAGGGGGCCCAGAGGACCGTGCAGGGCAGAGGGGAAGTGACAAGGAAGGGAGTGTCATCAGAGCAGGCATCCGCCGCCACGCGTCCCTGGGCCCAGCTGCTCTGCAAGCACCCAGGGGCGGGGGAACAAGAGGGCATCTGCCGGCTTCTGTGTCTGGTGGTCATGCGGCCCCGGGGCCTGCCCGGCCCGGATGCGGGTACAGGGAGCCCCCTCCGCTGAGACGCGGGGGCAGCATTGGGAGTGTGAGCCCAGGGTGCACCCAGGCAGCACGGCGTCCGCCGCGCGACAGAGGGAAGGAGGTGGCACCAGGTCGGGGCCGGGCCGCCTCCATGGGCGGAGACTAGTGCCGCAGAGCGGTTGGCCGGTGCCGGCCTGGCCTCGTGGGGGGCTCACGTCCGCCCTTTGCCTTGCAGCCTCCCGAGCAGCCCCCCTACCCGCACCACCAGGGCGGGCCGCCCCACTGCCCACCCTGGAACAACAGCCATGAGGGCATGTGGGGCGAGCAGCGTGGGGACCCCGGCTGGAACGGCCAGCGGGACGCGCCCTGGAACAGCCAGCCCGACCCCAACTGGAACAGCCAGTTCGAGGGCCCCTGGAACAGCCAGCACGAGCAGCCTCCATGGGGCGGAGGCCAGCGCGAGCCGCCCTTCCGCATGCAGCGGCCGCCCCACTTCCGGGGACCCTTCCCGCCCCACCAGCAGCACCCACAGTTCAACCAGCCGCCGCACCCCCACAACTTCAACCGCTTCCCACCTCGCTTCATGCAGGACGACTTTCCCCCGCGGCACCCCTTCGAGCGGCCGCCCTACCCCCACCGCTTCGACTACCCCCAGGGGGACTTCCCCGCTGGTGAGTGCGAAGGCGCCCTCCGTGGGGACTGTCCTCGGCCCCGTACACGCCCTCCCTCCTGCCCCTCATTCCCGTCCCCTGCTCAGAGGAGGCGCCTCACGGATCGCCCTCCTGAGCGGGCTCATGGCGCCGCTCGGGGTCGTTGCGGTGGGACCTGGCACATCCCGAGTCAAGGTGACAAGCAGAGGGTCACGGGATGTTGTGGAAGCCCAGGCCGGGCCCTCGGGAAGGTGGGGAGACGCAGAGGCTGGCGGCCCTGGTGGAGGCATGTGGCACACAGCCGGCTGGCTGGCAGGGTGGGAAGTCCTGCTCCTGTTTCCCACACAGCCTGGGAAGAGGGTGCTGCGTCTGTCTGTCCTGCACATGAGGAAGGATGTGGGGGTTTGTGGAAGCAAAGTGGCTCCCAAGCCTCACAGTGGGCACGTGGTGCCCCTTCCTGGTTCCTTGTCTGGCTGTTTTCACCAGCTTTTGTAGTTCGTTGCCAACTTTTTTTTTTTTTTTTTTTTTTTGGAAAGAATCTCTAGTTTAGTTAAATTTCTCTTTTTAAAAAATGATTTCTACTCTGTCACTGCTTCTATGTTTGTTCTAAAATTCATTCTTGACCCTAAACTCAGTTGGGACCACTGAGCACATTGATGGCCAGTACAGGTTTCCCCAGGGCTGTACCAAAGCACAGGGTGTCTTGCCCCCCCGCCCCCCCTACCCCCCGCTCTGGGGGCTGTGACAGTAGGGGGTCTTCTCCCCGTCTTCACATCGGCCTCCCTCTGTGTGTACCTGTGTCCCACTCGCCTCATCAGGACGCTGGTCGTGTTGGCCTGCCTGTGGGACCTCACCGAAAGTTACCTTTTTAAATACCCTGTCTCCAAATAATAGTCATATCCTGGGGTACTGGGGTGGGGAGGCACAGTTCAGCCCATAATGTTGCTACAATGTTGTGATTTGTCTTATGGTTCCCTGTTTTCGCCTTGAACCCACGGGTGTTGGTGTGGGTGCAGGACTGGTCCCCCTGAACCCAGATCCTCCCCACCTGGCTGCAACACCCCAGATAGTGAGAAGCAGCTGGAGAGAAGGTGCCGGGCAGGGCTGCCCACGAGCAGGTGTTGGCATCTTTGCCCGTCACTGGACCCCCTTCCGCGGGCGCTCATCACCTTGTAGATCTCAGTTGTGCTGTCAGCGCCACCCAGATCACGACCCCCAACGGGCCTGAGAGGAGTTTCTGTTTTGCAGAGATGGGACCCCCTCACCACCACCCTGGCCACCGCATGCCTCATCCTGGGATCAACGAGCACCCACCTTGGGGTGGGCCCCAGCACCCCGACTTCGGCCCTCCTCCCCACGGCTTCAATGGGCAGCCCCCCCACATGCGGCGACAGGGCCCTCCCCACATCAACCATGATGACCCTAGCCTGGTCCCCAACGTGCCCTACTTCGATCTGCCTGCCGGGCTGATGGCGCCCCTCGTGAAGGTAAGGTCACCATGGCAAGCACCTGCTCGTGCATGTGAGGAGTAGTGGGAGCCGCTTCCCCACAGGCTACAAATGCTGCCGCCCGGGGCCCCTTCCCTCTGGTTCCCTACGCCCGGCCAGCCTGAGCAGTCAGTGGGAATGTGTCCAAGCCAACGCCTCTACCTGGACTTGAATCCCTGGGGCAAGAATGAGCAAGGCCCGTGTCTCCTCTCCCCCCTCCACGTTTCCCTCCCGGTGCTCCAAGTTCTGTGGCCATGAGCAGCGGGCCAGGCTGGGTGTGAGGTGCAGCCCTCTTGACCCTGGCCCTGGGAAGCCACTTTGTCCAGTGGCTGACGGCAGAGGGATTTCTCAGAGAAGGTGTGGCCTCTGAACTGGGCCCGCAGGAAATCCAGGGAGGGGCAGCGCTGGGGGTGGGGGTGGGGGACAAGGGGAGCAAGGTCGGGCTGCGAACCGCTCAAGAGATGCGCTCAGAGAGGAGCCACTTCTCGTCTACTCTGAGGCCCCATCAGACTGGCAGTCGAGAAGGGCCGCGCCGGGGCGGCAAGGGGGCGGCAGACTGACCTGGTTTCTGGCGAGGGGGTTCCCTGGCTCGGGCTGATGCTGCTCTGACCCGGGAGGGGTCCCTGGGGTAGGAGCTGGGGGCACAGGGCAGAAGTCTGGCCGTATCTGCGATCTGCATCATGTCTGTGGGTGAACCAAGGGGCCTTTCCATCATCTCACCTTGGAGATTGTGTCTCACGTGTTTTCCGGAGGGAGAACTCTGGCCTTTATTGGTCTCCAAAAAGTCCTCAACCGCCTCATTAAGGGATCAGATGACTGGTGTGGCCGCAGCCCTGGTGGGATTTCTCGAGGACAGGATGAGGAACACTCGTGCTCGGGGTAACCCTCATCAGACCAGGCCCCTGGGTGGGCCTGATGGGGGTTCTGGCTGGCGTGCGTGACACCTGTGTTCTTCACTGCAGCTGGAAGACCATGAGTACAAGCCTTTGGACCCAAAAGACATCCGCCTCCCACCCCCCATGCCGCCCAGCGAGAGGCTGCTGGCGGCTGTGGAGGCCTTTTACAGCCCTCCGTCCCACGACAGGCCCAGGAACAGGTACGGGGCTTGGGGAGACTGGGGATGCAGCTGGTGATGGGAGGGTGGCCCTGTCCCCTCTCCTGGCCTGACTCTCCCGAGTTTAGTTTATGGGAAAGACTCCACGCCTTCTGCCCAGGGTAGTGTGAGGTCCAGGTGAGGAAAGTGGTGGCCTATACGACGCTAGGCGTAGGGGCGCCTGGGTGGCTCGGTCGTTTGGGCGTCCGACTCTTGATTTCGGGTCAGTTCATGATCTCACAGTCCATGGCCTGCCCTTTGCAGGGCCACAGGCCTGTCATCTGGGAGTCAGAGCTCCAGGTTCCCTGTTAGGAACATGGTAGGCCCTAACAGCCGTTTGAGCTGTTTGGGGAAACGCTGATGTGGAAAAGGCATGGGAGCCGGGCGTGCAGCCCAGCCTGACTGCTTCCCAGTGGGAGGCCCGGCCTCTCGGCCCGCTTCCCCCTGGGAAGAAGGGCGGCCTCTGCTCACCTGGGTGAGGGACCCTGCTCAGTGTCCGAATGAACGAGGGAAGGGAGAGCCGCACACCCGGACGTGAACTTTCCCCAGTTGGGTGCGGGAGGGAAGCGCACGGAGTCACACGGGAAGGCCTGTGTCTTACAGCGAAGGCTGGGAGCAGAACGGCCTCTATGAGTTCTTTCGAGCAAAGATGCGGGCGCGGCGGAGGAAGGGCCAGGAAAAGCGGAACAGGTGAGCGCATGGGGGCCCGCTCACGGTCCACCCGCCTCCCCAAACTACAGCGGGGCCCTGGCTGTGCCGGGCAGACGCGCTGTCACATCCCGCCCCAGGCTGGCCCGTCTCCCCCTGGCAGGGGGCAGGGGGCAGAGGGAGGTCAGTCCGGCCCCTGCCCGGGCCTGGGGGTTTTTTCACGCGAGGCCCAAGTTAAACCTGAGACGCCAGCACCAGAAGTTTGCCCGGGGTCTTCCCGAAAGCCGGGGGCGCTGCTCACCAGCTCTCTCCCTGCAGTGGACCCTCACGGTCTCGGAGCAGATCCAAGAGCCGAGGGCGCTCTTCCTCCCGCTCCAACTCAAGGTCGTCCAAGTCCTCGGGCTCGTACTCCAGGTCCAGATCTCGCTCCTGCTCCCGCTCCTATTCCCGCTCCCGCTCCAGGTAGGCAGGGTGCCGCCCGCGGACCGAGGCCCCTCCGTGGCGCCCGTGGCCCGTGGCCCCCGCCGACCGCCCGCCCTGTCCTCCCTGCAGGAGCCGCAGCCGGTCTCGCTCCTCCCGGAGCCGCTCCCGCTCACGGTCCCGCTCCCGCTCCAAGTCCTACTCCCCGGGACGGAGACGCCGGTCGCGGTCCAGGAGCCCCACCCCGCCGTAAGATTTCTGTCTTAACTGTCCAGTGGCTGCTGGTAGCGCTGGAACCCTCTGATGCTTTGCTGTGAATGTTGAAACCTGTCGCTAGAAGACGTGCTCCCGGTGGCCCGTGCTGAGGTGGCACCTCGGGGACCCCGAGTTCTAGCGCGGTGACAGTGGCACCGCCTCACCTCACACCACGCTCTTGCCTTTTTTGTGGTAACGCTGTAAAGCCTGAGGTGGCGCCTGGGCTGTGTCTGACCCTTCTGGGGGTTCCGTGTGACCTGCCCTCACCGCTCGCCGTGGGGCAGGGGCCATCTTAGGGAGCTCCCCTACCTGGCTGGCGAAGATGACAAAGAAGAATGATAGAGACCCAGGATGTGTGTGTGTGTCCTCCTAACTGGTGAACCTTCACGTACGCCACACGCTGTAATATTCTAAGAGTTTTCATTCCAATAAATGTATCCGCTCGTTTTTAAAAAACGTAACCTGTCTTAATTTTAGTTCCTCGGCTGGTCTGGGTTCTAATTCAGCACCTCCTATTCCTGATTCAAGGCTCGGGGAAGAAAACAAAGGACATCAGATGCTGGTGAAAATGGGTAAGGTTCCTGGGAAGAACCACCACCCGCTCTGGGCCTTTGGGGCTGGGGAGCCAGAGAAGGTTCCGGCTCTCTGCCAGAACTTCTACAGAGGGCGAGCCTGCGGTTTTTGCTGGCCATTCTTTCTTACCTCATCAGTTACACGCTTGCCGACCACACACGTGCACATCATTCAGCTCTGCACACGGAGTCCTGTTTCACTTCACACATAAATGTGCCAAATTTCGGCTTTCGTGGGTTATAACCGCCCTCCCCCCTTTCTTCTTAAGGCTGGAGTGGATCTGGTGGCCTCGGCGTGAAAGAGCAAGGGATCCAGGACCCCATCAAGGGGGGGGACGTCCGGGACAAGTGGGACCAGTACAAGGGTGTGGGCGTGGCCCTGGACGACCCCTACGAGAACTACCGCAGGAACAAGAGCTACTCCTTCATCGCCCGCATGAAGGCCAGGGACGAGTGCAAGTAGGCGCTCTGCGGGCGGGAGCCACGCCTCGGCCACCGCGTTGGCCACCGGGACCTTCCTGGCTTACTGGCAGTGACAGATGGTAGGGACAGCTCAGTTCTCACACAGCCTCCATCTCTGGGGAGCGGCAGAAGAGAAGGAAGGCCACAGCCTGCCTAGTGACGAGCACCATGCTCGATAGCTTGGAAGGCCCCGGGCCCCGCCTGCAAACCGCTCTAACGTAGAAGCACGACCCCGCCAGGAGATGCCCGGGCCCGCGCGGCCAGAGCCTGCTTCCCTTGACGGCGAAGTGAGAAACACGAGACCCTCCACCCCTGGATGAGAATCCCTGACATCTTAAGGCACGGCTGTTTCGCACCTCTCCCCTCGGGCAGATCTGAGCTTCTGCTTAAACCAGTAGGAGCGTGTGGAGGAGAGGCCCTGGGCGAGCGGCCCGGCAGCCTGGGAGCGGGTGTGGGGCCAGCCGGTCCTGCCCACCTGTGCCCCGCCGACGTGCGGTGGATGGGGAAGCTCAGGCCAGGCGCTGGTTCCAAACAGAAAAACAAACCCTTTTTGATTTGCGAAGTTACACAGGGTTCTTCTCGTTTTTACTCCAGGTCTTTAGTTTTGGAGAAGGGAATGTTGCTCTAAGAGGATCCCAGTGAGAATTTGAAACCCGATTCCTCTGAGACATGCTGGCCCTTAGTTCATTTATTTTAGTTGTTTGCGTTGAAATTTTTTCCCCAAACGTCAGCCATTTGCTGTACCTGCAGAAACGGGAGGTTCTGAGGACACGGACCTGAGGCACCTTCAGGTCCCAGAATGACACCCTCGGAGAGTCTGTACCCTTAGCGTCTCGGCCTGTGTTTTCCACTTAGAGGAACCCAACACCAGCGCTCGCGTGGACCTTCCGCTCCAGGGTGTGGAGAGAGACCCCTGGCTGTGCCTCCTGCTCCTCATTCCCCTTGCTGCCCCCCCCCACCCCACACACACACAGCCACCACCGAGGGAGGTGAGGCCAGGAGGGAGTGGGGTCTGCTGGGCGACGCTGGGGACGGCGTGGGACAGGCCACGCTTGGCGTCTGTGGGCAGCTCGTGCGGTGCCGTTTATTTGTACAGAAACATTTTTGAAAAATTCTTTTCAATAAGATGCAAAGTCCTCTCCAACTTTTCAACCTGATGTGATAAAATATTTGATTTTGTTCTAGGTTTCCTGTAGCTGTGAATTGTTCAAACGTGTCTGATTCAGGATAAAATGTAAACACGTGCTGTTAACAATTTCTTGTGGATTTTACTGTTTTGCCTTCAAATAAAAACTTTTTTTAAAGACCTTTTTCTCTGCGTGTTCAAGTTAGAAGTGTGCTCCAGCCGAGTCGGGAGCAGGCGTGCCTGGAATGCAGAGACTGCGTCCGAGTCGTGCGGTCAGGTCAGGAGCTGCCCTGGCGCCTCGTGTGGGTGTGCCCGGCATGGACACGTGGCCCGGGCTCCTGCTTAGCAGACGGGGCTGTGGCCCCTCCCGTCTATGTCCGATCACTGGGCGGCCAGCACCCGGCCGGCACAGCCGCTCCGTGGGGCTCCGGACAGGCTGGCATCCTCCATCCGGCTGTGAGTGGTGACCACTCCACCCGTGGGGCCACTGCCACCGGCCCGCGCATCCCCTCGGGGGCCGGGCGAGTTCCACTACTCTGCTAAAGAAGGCTGGAGCTGGGATTCCACTCGGGTGAGTCCTCGGCACCGCCTGCCCCCCGCCACTGTCCCCTGGAAACCAACGTGTGTCGCAGCCGGTGTTCTGGACCCGCTTGTCCGTTCAAACCCACGAATCCCGCCTCACCTCCGGTCCCCAGAGCTCCTCCTCCACCTCCTCCAGGGCATCCTCCATGGACAGCGGGGCAGGCCTGTGGTGCCTGATGTACTGTGGGGCAGAGGACAGGGGGCCGTCACCACCGCCACCTCAGTCCACTGAGGCTTTGGCTGCTGGAGGCAGCACCTGTCCCCAGTGGCTCCCGGGCAGGTGGGCAGAAAAAGACCATGACGCGAACCCACGTGACAATGCTGTGGAAAGAAGAGGAGAGACAAACCCAGACAGGCTCTGGCCAAGGCACCTGCGAGGGATGCGCCCTGACTGGGTCTGAGAGGGAAGCATGACCATGGCTGGGGGTGGGGGGAGCTGGGGAGTGGGGCTACCGGGGGCGCCCTCAGGGCACACGGGGCGGGCAGAAGGGCCCAGAGCAGGCCGTGAGGAGCCACGGGGGGCTATAGGCAGGTGACATGGTCAGATCACTTCAGCTGTATCCCACCAATCGATGTGTATGACCAACTGAAGTCAAAGAACCCCGTGGGGGTGTGATCATCAGAGTCCAGGATGCGGGAAACCGTCAAAGAAACAACCTGTTTACTTGAACAAATGAACTGCAAGGAAACATCAAAGAGATGGGGCAGGGGAAACCCGTAAGCAGGGGTTCTCAAAGTGGGTCCCCTGTGGGCACAAGGGGGAACACCCGCTCCCAGGCCCACCTCTGCTGCCAGCGGAACCCTGGTGGCCCTCGGGGTCTGATGCCGCTCCGAGCCAAGAACCACCGCCCTAAGCCCTAATCGGGAGCCTAAAAAGACCCAAACATTCTTGATGCACAGGCTTTGGATTCTGAAGAAGCAAATAGCAACAAAATGTTCGACTTGCATGAGCCAAGAGGGAATCTACCCCTGGATATCCACCAATACTAAGAAAATAAGAAAAGTTCATTTGGTTTGGGTGTTATAATGATACTGTGACCATTTTGTTCCAAAGTCCTTAGTTTTAAGAACTACAAAGCAAGATATTTGTGGATAAAAGGACAGAAATGACCGTGCAGAAGTTCATGTGGTGTGATGCCATCTCTAGAAACATTATCATATCTAATACCTGGTATGCTATATATCTTACAACATATAGTATGAAACATACATAATATTGTGCATTTCATACATAATGTTCATATTTTACACAGGGAAAATCTAAAGAATATCGAATTCTCTCTGAAATTATGGAGGGCTTTATAAATTACCTACCTCTGTAACAAAATTTTTACAAAATGAGAAGAAAATTTTTACAATCGAACAAAAATTAAATTTAGGGGGGAGCGAGAGGTGAGTGTGACAGTCTTGGCACTTCAGCCCACAGGACTGGGCAGAGCTTGGGGACGGGTCTGCAGAGGGACAGGAGCCCCCACCGAGGAGGTCCCCTTTGGTCCAAGGTCACACACAGCCTAGCCAGCCGCAGCCCACGCCAGGCTGCCTCTCGCTGCCCCCGTCCCATACGGCTCTCGCCAAGGACGAGGACAGCTCCTTTCCCCAGGACTGTAGGTGACTGGGCCCACGGTGTCCCTGCTGCCCGGGCTGAGCCCTGTCCCCCTTCGCGTGCAAAGGCCCCTGCCCTCTCTCCCAGGAAGGGGGTGTGTGCTGCAGTCACCTGTTTGGTTTCCTCCAGGGTGTGGTAGTGGAAGGAGTCTCGGTCCAGGGACTGCAGGAGGGACATGTGCAGGTGCCGGCTGGCCTCCACGAACTGCTGCGTCAGGCTCAGCTGCTGCTTCAGCATGTCGTTGAGCGCCAACGCGGCCGGGCTGTAAGCTGTCAGGGCTGTACCGGCTCCGTGTCACTCCGCCCACCTGCCCGCCTGTCTCCCCAAGGGTGAGGCTCTGGGTCACCCACCCCCCCCACCCCCACCCCGCGCTCAGCAGCGTCCCCGCAGGGCCAAGGGGGGCTGCCTTCTGGAAGTGCTGCCACCAGAAATACTGCTGTCTGCGGGCTTGTGTGGGACCCTCAGGAGCTGCACGTGGGACGCTCGGCTCCCAGGCAGAAGCGGAAGCCTCAACTAAACGTCCCACCCGCGGGAAGAAGTCCAGGAAACCCCAAGTTCTGCAACCGCACGATGTGAATCCTGCTCGCACCACTGAGCTGGACACTGAAAACCGGGTAAGAGGAGGGGCGCCTGGGGGGCTCAGTCGGCTAAGCGTCCTGGCCCTTGGTTTCGGCTCAGGTCATGATCTTGCGGTTCGTGAGTTCCAGCCCCACGTCGGGCTCCGTACTGACAGTGCGGAGCCTGCGTGGGATTCTCTCTCTCCCTCTGCCTCCCCCAACTTGTGCCGTCTCTGTCTCAAATAAACTCTTAAAGAAATGGGTAAGAGGGTAAATCCTGTTATGTATCTTTAAACATAAAACTAAAATACTTAAAATTAAAAATACAATTAAAGGGGCTCCTGCGTGGCTCAGTCGATTAAGCGTCTGACTCTCGGTCTCAGCTCAGGTCGCGATCTCATGGTGCGTAGGATCGAGCTGACAGCACAGAGCCTGCTTGGGATTCTCTCCCTGCCCCTTCCCTGCGTGCGCTGGCTGTCTCTCTCTCTCTCTCTCTCTCTCTCTCTCTCAAGAATAAATAAGTAAACTTTGAAAAAATACAATTCAAAATAAAAATAAAAGTTTTATTTAAATTCAAAATATGTTGAAAAATGGAAGCTGTGTAACTGTTAGAAATGATCATTGTCAGACTACAAGAAAACAGAAAAATCTCTGAGATAATAGCAAGCTAAACGGAAGAGTTTTTTGAAAGGATACAAACATTTCAATTGTTACAACCTGTGCATTTTTAATGTCTTCATCTTTAAAAAAATTGAAAATGGCAGGGGCGCCTAGGCTCAAGTCGGCTAAGCAGTCGACTTCGGCTCAGGTCCCGATCGCACAGTCCATGAGTTCAAGCCCTGCGTCGGACTCTGTGCTGACAGCTCAGAGCCTGGAACCTGCTTCAGCTTCTATGTCTCCCTCTCTCTCTGCCCCTCCCCACTCATACTCCATCTCTCTCAAAACCAAATAAACGTTAAAATTTTTTTTTTGTTTTTAATTGAAAAGGGAAAAAAAAACCCCAAAACCCAAGTCCTAGATGGACCATTGTTTGTGCCCTGTGAGCCACCAGTGGCCCCGTGGGGACCTGATGCGGCCTGGGCTCCCTCGGCAGCTGCTGGGAGGGCCTTCCCCCTGCCCCAGGCTGGACCGGGCCTCCCTAGGACCCCACAACTCCCCCAGACTCTGAAAGGAGTCCAGGCCTGTGGCCGCCACGCTGGCTCACACTCAGGACCTGCCGAGTGTCTTCAGGGGAAAAAGCACCATGTATTCTGGACGCAAAGGCTCAGAGGGGAGCGCGCAAAATAAAAGCAGCGTGGCGGGGGTGGAGGGCCTAGAGGTGTGTTACTCCCAACATTCCTGTCTTATCCGACATAGTTGTCCTTTGGCAACACGGACCAAAGGTTCTCAGACACCCAGTCTGTCGTCAGGGGTCCCAGGAACCGGGGCAGTTGCCTGTGACCATGTCACCAACAGATTCCCCAAACCCAGCACTGAAGTGGGGCAGCAGCCCTCCCGGCGGGGGCAGCCCTGCAGCTAAGATGCGTCCACTTCACCGCAAGGACCCGCTGAGCTGTACTGTTACCTTCTATGGAGTCCGCGCTGACGACGTGGCTGGCAATGGGCACGGGGTCCACGTAGGCACCTCCCAGAGCCGGTCCGACGGCCGCCACACCGGGCCCTGTCCCAGAGACAAAGGGGGAGGGGCTGATGGGCAGGATTCAGAGTGACTTTCATCAACATATGAAATAAGCTACACGAGTCTGTGCTTTCCTCTCCCGAACAGGACAGCCACCTTCTTGCTTTGTTAACCTCCTTTACGATTTCCCCAAACCTGCCTCCGTCTTTCTGGAGGCGTCTCCTGGTACAAGTCTGCTGAGCGGGCTCAAGCCATCACCGCAGTCCGTGACATCATGCCCTCCCCTCCTTCTCCCCTCCATCCTAGGGGCCACACGAAGGCTTCGGAATGTTCCCGGGACTCTGATAAGCTGGTTGATTTAGACTGCTGTTTTCCTCTTTCGATATCAGGCCTAGTCGAGGAAAACGGCACCAGCTGGGTTTTACCAAAGGGCTCTTTAAGTCGCAAAATAATACAGACAGAAACACGCACATTTGTCAACAACAGGCTACGTTGTCAGGCAGCGGGAGGACGTGGAGAGGAGCACAGAGGCTTCTACGTCAGAACTGGGCCTCCACTACCCTCGAAGGCCTTCTAGTGATCTGACTTGGCATGTCTGACTGGCTTTCCTCCCCAAGAAATGAGAAAATGGTCACGACCTACCCCAGCGTGCAGCCCAGGCTGAGACACGGCTAAGCCCCCCTGAATCAAAATGAATACAGCAGGTGAGAGTGTTATACGCCCTCGTGCAGTCCAGGAATAACCCTGGCTACGCTGTGGGCAGCGACCTAGACGAGAAAAGAGAGTGGGGGGATGTTTAAAAGCAAGGGACCTTTCCACCCAGAAGGGCCAAGACTGAAACTGGAGACAAGACAGACGCCTGGAAACTCACACCGGCCATGAAGAGCAATGTCCCCTGCACCACAGAAGAGAATCCACCACAACACACCGCGCCGGGACCCCCAAGCCACCTGAGGACTCGCCGTCCCAGGTGGTGGTTCCACGCTCAGTGCCGTCCCCAGGCTCGCCCTGGGCACCGCCAACATTTGGGGCTGGGTCATCTCCTGGCAGGGCCAGCCTGGGCACCGCAGGACGTTGGGCAGCATCCCTGGCCTCCGCCCAGTCATGACAGCCCGAACTGGCTCCAGTCTCGCTGAGGTCCCCTGGGGGCAGGCTCACCACAGCTGAGAACCTGATTCTGAATGAAACCTTTCCAGATGTTTTAGAGCTCGGAGGGCAGTGGGAGACACCCAGGGCGGCTGACCCTCGTCCTTGGAAGAGGGAACGGGGCACCGAGGCCCCCCAGCTGGTTAACAATGACAGACCCTGAAGCCTTCGTCATGCTTCCAAGGATGCCCGCGGCACGCGCCCTGGGAGCTGGCGCCTCCCCCCCGGGGGCCCACACACTTACCCTCCACCCACTGGTAGGTGAAGGCGGGCTCGAGGGTCTGCACAGCCGTCTCCTTCATGATGACTTTTGTAACGTCCCTGACTTGCTTTTTCCAAGGTTTGAGCGTTGGCAGGGGAAGGTCTGTCTTCAGGCTTGCAGAGAATTCTGACAGAGTGTCCAGCGTCCTTTCAGGAGACTCGGAACGGGCCCTTGACTCGGATGCTGTCGAATTTGGGGATTTTTCAAAATCTTCTGAGTAAGCCGAGCTCACTGTGCTGGCCGTGGGCTCCTGAGACGTTGGCCTCGGGCTGGAAGCATCCTCAGGCCCGGCAGAGGAAGCCGATGGCTCGCTCAGGCACTCTGAGATCTCGCTTCCAGTGGGAGGGCCCCCTGCCTGGGGACTTTGGCTGGATGCCTTTTCCCGCTGCCCTTCTTTCTAAAGGGAGGGTGACAGAGGTCACGGGAAAGTGGTTTCGAACCATCAACATGCTCAAGGTACCACCGCATTAGAATGGAGTGCAGGGTACCCAGGGGGCCCAGCAGGGAAGGGTCCACACTGGTCCTTCAGGGGTTTTGAGCAGGCCCAGTACCGTGAGCAATATTCTTGAGATGCTTTGGGGCTGCTGTATTTTAACACTGATGGTGTGAGCATGTGTAGGGGGCACGTGGTTGAAATCCGTTACAATGTCATTATTATGTATTATTAAAACAGTGCCTGCAGGTTCCATAGTGAGGAGGTTACTAATATGGCAAGAACCACAATGGGGCACTATGATGAGTACAGGCCAGCGCAGTGTTCTTATGGGGCAGTTTAAGTGGGACGCGCTTTTTTTCTTTTTTTAAGTTTATCTACTATTTATTTTGAGAGAAAGGGACAGCATGAGTGGGGGAGGGGCAGAGAGGGAGAGAATCCACACTGTCAGCGCAGAGCCCCCACATGAGGCTCAGACTCACGAACTGTGAGATCGCGACCTGAGCCAAGGTCAAGAGTCGCACGCTCCGCCGACCGAGCCAGCCAGGCACCCCCAAGTGGGACCTGCTTTAATCACCTGCCACATTAACTAGCTTTATTCTGTTTTCACCTACATCAGGATCTGTCACCCGGGGCACTCCTGACATTTGAAGCCTAAACGCTCTTTGCAGTGGGGGCTGTCCCGTGCATTGCAGGACACTGAGCGGCGGCATCCCTGGCCGCCACCCACCAGACGCCGGCAGCAATCTCCACCCCAGTCACGATAATCAAAACTGTCTCCAGACCTGCCAAGGGTCCCCCGGGGGTTAGGCCAAGACCCACGGGCCTAAAGGAAGCACAATGCTACCAAGCGTCTCCACGTAACCTACCGTGAAAAATTAAGTTGGCTGTACTCACTTTCCGTTCCAAGTCTGAGTTCTCACTGACAGCTGGAGCCAGATCATCGAGGGATAAAAGATTGATTCGAAAATCTGTAATTAAAAATGCAACATGACATTCACTCATTTACATACCACACGGCATTTACCATTATGTCATAGGCACTGGGCTACGTGCTAAGAATAGAAACACAGAAGCGTGCAGTCTCGGTCCTTAATAAGCCAGCACAGGGATCTACACGTGTTTTCTCTAACTAGTAAATGGTTTCCACTTTGCACCCGAGACTGTACCACAGTTAACTCAGCTCTGTCGTTATGGTGCAAAAACCACCACAGACCACGTGTAAACAAATGGATGGGGCTGGGTTCCAATAAAGCTTCATTTCGGGGCACGTGGGTGGCTCAGTCGGTTAAGCGTCCAATTCTGGATTGTGGCTGAGGTCACGATCTCACGGTTCGTGAATTCAAGCCCCTGCATCGGGCTTGCTGCTGTCGGTGTAGAGCCCCCTTTGGATCCTCTGTACCCCTTTCTCTCTGCCCCTCCCCCCCAAAAATAAACATTTTAAGTGTTTTTAATGTTTGTTTATTTTTGAGACAGAGAGAGACAGAGCATGAGCAGGAGAGGGGCAGAGAGAGAGGGAGACACAGAATCCGAAGCAGGCTCCAGGCTCCGAGCCGTCAGCCCAGAGCCCGATGCGGGGCTCGAACTCACGGACCACGAGATCATGACCCGAGCCAAAGACAGACACTTGACCGGCTGAGCCACTCAGGCGCCCCAACAAACAAACATTAAAAAAAAAAGCCTCTTTAGTTATAAAAACAGACACTGAGCCAGATGAGTAGATGACAGCAACACGGTAAAGAATGTGTGGTGCCAAGTGTGTGCAAGGTAGGGGGGTTGGGTGTGGGGACAACTCAAGCAGACATAAAACTAGACGCAAAGTGTCGTAAGTTCCCACTTAAAGCAAGTTAAGGGCACAGGAGCCCAAGGAGAACCAGCATTCGGCATGCCAGCTGGCCAGTCGCCAGTGCCTGAGACTTGGGAGTCTAGAATCCTCTGTGGAGTTCTGGTGTTCCAAACAGACCTCTGGGAACCCAACAGATGAGCCCACTCCTCTAGGTGGGTGGGCAGTGGACATCAGCCAAAGTTGGCAGCAACTTCTATTGCACAGTTCAGTTCAGGCCCTGAAACACGGGCAGGGGGCGGGGTGAGAGAGAGAGAGAGAGAGAGAGAGAGAGAGAGAGAGAGAAAGTTGGTAGAACAGGCAAGAGTTGGGTCCTCTGGGCAGCAGGCACAGGGCTGGAGGCGAGAGAGAGAGAGAGAGAGAGGGAAGTCCACACCACCTGCCCCCCGCACCTGCCCATCCTAAGCCCTAGAGTGAATCCCCCCGTCACCCCAGTCCTGGGGGCTCACGCCTCCTCTGAGCTCTCTGCTTCTGTCACTGCCATTCATGTGGCAGGCAGGTCCAAAGACACATCCCTGGACAAAGCATCTGAACTAAAAGGCATCCGGCTGGCCCCGAGCAAAGGCATAGGGGTGATTCTGAACTTGAGCACTTGGGAACAGCATTGGCACTGGCCGAGGAACATTACTGTCACGTAGGCCAACCCCAGCACGCACGTGCCTCCTGTAGCAGAGGGCCAGCTGAGGGGCTTCACAGCCACTTCTGTGGCTCTGCCCCCACTTGATGGATGAGAAAACTGAGGCACAAAGCGTCCAAGACTGCACAACTGGTAAGAGGCAGGGCAAGGTCAGCTCAGAATGTGCTCACCACTGCCAGCTTGCCTCCCTCCCTCGAAGCTACATCTGGACAAGGGAGGGCAGGGGCTGACCACCAGGAGAGGCCCCTCCAGGCCAGCAGTGAGGACAGAAGGGCTGCCGGGACCGGCAGTGTGGACAAACAGCAGAAAGGGAGGAACCTGGGTCTGTCACCTGCCCCACCAGCCTATACCCGTCTTCCCATCCACATGATGAGGGAGGTGACGTGGGGCCAGGGGAGCAAGGACACCCACTTACCAAACTCTCTGGCCCAAGGATCAGAGCCACTGAGGGAGCTCAAAGGGGTATCTCACGTCGGCAGCCAAGAGCCCATCCCCCTGCGTTCTCCGACCCTAACAAGGGCACCGGAAGGAACCACCCTTCATGGCAATACTTCCCCCCAAACCCCACCCCGATAGAGCTTCTACTGCTGACCTCCCGGCGCATGAACACCCACGTTAGTCTGTGATGGGATTCAGGACACGCTACCCCAAAATACAGCACCTTGGCCTACTGAATATCTCAGACGGGAGGGAACTTGAACATGGCATGCGCTGCAAGAATCCTCTGCCCTTCTCCCTTGACCTGCTGCAAGGGTCTCATGTGAGAAGTGCCCCCCCCCCCCCCCACCGCCACCCAGAGGAAAGGAGCATCCCGTTTCCAAGCCAGAGGGACCCCAAGAGGAATCACAGCAGGCCTTGCCAAGTCTGCCCCCGTTTACCACCTTTAGCTCGTTTCCTTTTGTCTGATCACGTTTTTCCAGTACCTTCCACTCCTCATCGAGCCTAGAGTAAAAACACTCACACACTTAACTGTCTTTTTTTTTTTTTTTTTTCTAGGTCTGGTTTCCTTAGGAAGGCTCTGTGTCGCATAAAACTTACGTTGAATATTTAACATCTATTTAATAACTGTATGCTTTTCTCTCAATCTATCTTTTGTTGCAGAGCTCCCGCCAGGAACGTAGAAGGGTAGCAGGAAAAAGCTCTTTTCTCATCCCCTACCAGAGTCACGAGCTACGGGTCACCCAGCACACAGGGGGCAGGGCTGGTGTTGGCCTGTTTGCTATCGTCTTCTTGCTAACACAACCCTTGGCACGTGCCAGTGCCCAGCAGGCCCTCAAGACACAGTTTAGGGGCGCCTGGGTGGCTCCGTCAGTTGTGCGTCCGACTTCGGCCCAGGTCATGATCTCACAGTTCGTGGGTTCGAGCCCCGCGTCGGGCTCTGTGCTGACAGCTCGGAGCCCGGAGCCTGCTTCGGATCCTGGGTCTCCCTCTCTCTCTGCCCCTCCCTGGCTCATGCTCTGTCTCTCTGTCTCTCAAAAATAAACATTAAAAATAAATAAATAAAGACATTTTAATTTGGGTCTCACAATGAAGCACCCCAGAGGGAAGACATTAAGTGTTGGGTATACATCTTTTCTCTTTCTCCTTTCTTTCTTAAATATGTGTAATATTGGGATAAAAATAATATTGAATAATTTGAAATAACAGAAGTGTCTAATTGTGACTGGTTAGAGATTACTCCCTTTTCTGAATATAAAAAGGAGGTAAATTCCTCTTTCACCAAAAGAAAAATCGCATTGCCTTTTTGTCGTATGTGGCTCTAGGATTTTGTTTTCAGGTTATTGCTCTGTAATTGGTCAGGGTTACTGAATGAAAACACTAAAGACAGAACATGGCACAAAAACAGACACTCAGATCAATGGAACAGAATAGAGAACCCAGAAATGGACCCACAAACATATGGCCAACTAATCTTTGACAAAGCAGGAAAGAATATCCAATGGAACAAAGACAGTCTCTTCAGCAAGTGGTGCTGGGAAAACTGGACAGCGACATGCAGAAGAATGAACCTGGACCACTTTCTTACACCATACACAAAAATAAACTCAAAATGGATGAAAAACCTAAACATAAGACAGGAAACCATCAAAATCCTTGAGAAGAAAGCAGGCAAAAACCTCTTTGACCTTGGCCATAGCAACTTCTTACTCATCACGTCTCCAGAAGCAAGGGAGACAAAAACAAACATGAACTATTGGGACCTCATCAAAAGAAAAAGCTTCTGCACAGCGAAGGAAACCAGCAGCAAAACTAAAAACCGACGGAATGGGAGAAGATATTTGCAAACGACATATCAGATAAAGGGTTAGTATCCAAAATCTATAAAGAACTTATCAAACTCAACCCCCAAAATACAACCCAGTGAAGAAATGGGCAAAAGACATGAATAGACACTTCTCCAAAGAAGACATCCAGATGGCTAACAGACACATGAAAAAATGCTCAAAATCACTCATCATCAGGGAAATACAAATCAAAACCACAATGAGATACCACCTCACACCAGTCAGAATGGCTAAAATAAAAAACTCAGGCAACAACAGATGTTGGCAAGGATGCAGAGAAAGAGGATCTCTTTTGCATTGTTGGTGGGAATGCAAGCTGGTGCAGCCACTCTGGAAAACAGTATGGAGGTTCCTCAAAAAACTAAAAATAGAACTACCCTATGACCTAGCAATTGCACTACTAGGCATTTATCCACGGGATGCAGGTGTGCTGTTTTGAAGGGGCACATGCACCCCCAAGTTTATAGCAGCACCATCAACAATAGCCGAAGTATGGGAAAAGCCCAAATGTCCATCAATGGATGAATGGATAAAAAAGATGTATACATATATATATGGCCAGAGTTCATTCTTTTTGATTGCTGAGTAATACTCCATTGTATATGTGTGTGTGTACATATACATAAATATATATATATATATATATATATATATATATATACACACACACACATATATATGGAGGGACCAAGTCTCTCTCTCTCTCACACACACAAACACACACACACACATATATATACACATGTGTATATATATATGTGTGTGTGTGTGTGTCTGTGTGTATACACATATATATATATATATATACACTCCATTGTGTGTGTGTGTGTGTATATATATATATGCATACATACGCACATACAATGGAGTATTACTCAGCAATCAAAAAGAATGAAATCTTGCCATTCGCAACTACGTGGATGGACTAGAGAGTATTATGCTAAGCGAAATTAGTCAGAGAAAGACAAATATCATATGACTTCACTCATATAAGGACTTTAAGACACAAAACAGATGAATATAAGGGAAGGGAAGCAAAAATAATATAAAAACAGAGAGAAGGACAAAACTAAGAGACTCTTAAATATGGAGAACAAACAGGGTTACTGGGGGGGGGGGGGTGTGTGGGAGGGGGGATGGGCTAAATGGGTAAGAGGCATTAAGGAATCTACTCCTGAAATCATTGTTGTACCATATGCTAACTAACTTGGATGTAAATTAAAAAAAAAAAAAAAAAAAAAAAGCAAAAATCTGACTTGGCTCCTCCACCAGGAAAGGTGGTCAGGAAGTAGAGGGGGTGGCATGACCGATGCATTCCCCACGGCAATACCCAGGGACCCCCCACCCAGGGACCCTCTAGGTGGTCTTGCCCCTCCTGCCTAGGGTGACAGGTGGGCACAGGGCCATGGGTTACCATTCAGGCTGTCATCGGTAGCTTCTGAGGGCGACTGATCGTGAGGCTCAGGCTCACTCCTTCCGGGGGAGAGCTTGCCATGTGGCGTCATGGAGGCTGATTTTGAAAAGGTGCCAGTGATGGACAGTGATGCTGTGCAGGCGGCTGTGTCCCCTGAAGCGTGAGTCTGTGGGGAGCGAGCTTTTGAGCGCGTGCCGCGAAGGGTCCCGTCTGCTGACTGTGAGGCTGGCAGACGTGATGTCCGAAATGGCTTTGGGCCGGGAGGTTCCTCACTGGGTAGTGAAAGGATTCTTGGTTGAGTTGGGATCTGATCCTACTTTGGCGGAAATAAATGAAATTAATTATCAAACAGGTGACAAGGAAGTCCTTATCACTGAATAAATGCGGCCAGAGTAGGGCAGGCCAAGGATGGGCGATCAAAGAGTTCTCTCTCTCTGGGCCCCTTTCTTTTTCTCCCTTCATCTCTAGAAGTCAAGGTACAACATTCAGACGAGATAATATTGGGACTGCGGTGCAGAAACACTGCACAAATAATCAGAAATATCACATGGCTTTCAAACAAATTTGGTTAATTACACCGTTTCTAAATTAAGGCCCCTGAGTGCATGATCTAGGAAAGCCTGAGCCTGCAGCAGAATCAAAATAAATGGGCAGATTTTTTCCCCCTTAAAATGCAGCCTTTCCATCACTTTATACCCACTAAGATGGCTCTAGTAACAAGTGCTAGCTCTAATAACCAGCACTGGAGAGAGTGTGGAGAAACTGGAACCCTCGTGCACTGTGGCCGGGAACGCAAAACGGCGCAGCTGCTTTGGAAAAGTTTGGCACTGCTCCAGTAAGTCACACAGAGAATTACCACAGGACCCGGTAATTCCGCTGGTAGGGAGAGCCCCAAAAATTGAAAACAGGGACTCAAACAGATACGTGTACACAAATGCTCCTAACAGCACTATTCACAAATAGCCAAAGGGTGGAAAAGACCCAAATGCCCATCGGTGGATGGTGGATACGGAAGATGTAGTATACTGACACGATGGAATATTACTCGGCCACGAAAAGGAAGGAAACACTGACTCATGTTACGATGTGGATGAACCTCGAAAACATTATGCTCAGAAAAGCTGCCAGTCACACAGGACCACGTACTGGATGATTCCGTGCATGTGAAATGTCCAGAACAGGCAAATTCACAGACACAGAAAGCTGATTAGTAATTTCCAGGTGCTGGAGGGAGGAGAAAACAAGGAATGATCATTTAACAGGTACAGGGTCTCCTCAGGGGTTGATGGAAACATTCTGGAATTAGAGGTCCACTGGCACTGGCACGACATCACGAATGGACTAAATGGCACTGAACTGTTTGTTTTAAAAATGTTAATTTGAGGAATGCCTGGATGGCTCAGTCGGTTAAGCATCTGACTCTTGATTTCAGCTCAGGTCTTGATCTCCTGGTTTGTGGGTTCGAGCCCTGAGTTGGGCTCTGTGCTGTCAGTGTAGAACCTGCTTGAGATCCTCTCTCTCCCTCTCTCTCCGTTGCTCGAGCTCTCTCTCTCTCTCTCAAAATAAATATATAAACTTTAAAAAATAAAAAAGGAACGAAAGTAAAAGTGTGGATTTTAGATTATGTGAATTTCATCTCAGTTTTGAAAAACAGAAACGCAGCTGTCCCAAGTTTCCTGTGCGGCACCACGATCTGTCATACAAAGTGCAGGCCTGTGCTGCGCACACTTACTCCAGATATTGCAAAACTGCCTAATGTCCCAAACCCTGTCACCTCATGGCAGGCCCAAAACAGGTAGCCGTGATTGGCTGGAGCCCAACGGTTCCTTGTCAAATCCCTTCCTCAAGTAGCTTACGGGTGACAGCTGCTGTCAAGCCTTTATAAAGTGCTGTGACACAGAGTGCAGACGCGAGGCTTGGTTAAGAATAAATACACGCAGGGGGCGCCTGGGTGGCTTGGTTGGTTAAGCGTCCGACTTCGGCTCAGGTCATGATCTCACGGTCCGTGAGTTCGAGCCCCGCGTCGGGCTCTGTGCTGACAGCTCAGAGCCTGGAGCCTGTTTCAGATTCTGTGTCTCCCTCTCTCTCTGCCCCTCCCCTGTTCATTCTCTGTCTCTCTGTGTCTCAAAAATAAATAAATGTTAAAAAAAAATTAAAAAAAAAAAAAAAAGAATAAATACACGCAGGGGCACCCGGGTGGCTCAGTCGGTTAACCTTCCAACTTCGGCTCAGGTCATGATCTCATGGTTCATGGGTTCAAGCCCCACGATAGGCTCTGTGCTGACAGCTCACAGCCCAGAGCCTGCTTTGGAGTCTGTGTCTCCCTCGCTCTCTGCCCCTCCCCCGCTCACATTCTGTCTCTCTCTCTCTCAAAAATAAACATTAAAAAAAAACAAAGAATAAATACATGCAGGGGAGCCTGGGTGGCTCAGTTGGTTAAGCTTCCGACTTCGGCTCAAGGTCACGATCTCACAGTCCGTGAATTTGAGCCCCGTGTCGGGCTCTGGGCTGACAGCTCACAGCCTGGAGCCTGCTTCGGATTCTGTGTTTCTCGTCTCTGCCCCTCCCCAACTCATGTGTGCTCGCTCCCTCTCTCTCTCTCTCACAAATAAATAGTAAAAAAAAAAAAAAAAAAAAAAAAAAAGAATACGTAAAAACTTACCGAGAATACTTTTGTTTGTTCTTTCTCACTGACTTTGGAGCTGATGAAACGCCGATTCGTGTATGTTTCTTTTTCTTTAGAAGATTCTATCAAGCCTCCTAGCAACTCTTTCATTTCCTCCTCATCGCTGTCTGGAGAATCTAGTTTTCTAGTGGGTTTTTTCTCTTTGGGTGTTTGAAAACTCCTCTCTTTTCCACAATGTGTTTCAGGGAATCCATTTTCAACGCGTGGTTCCCTCTTCTTTAGAAACCTACTGACCTTCCCACTCTGTGTGCCGCTCCCGGACGTGGGAGTTTCATGGGCTTGTTTCTGGGTTTTATCTGGGCCGTGTGAGGAAAGTCCGACTGTGCTCCTGGGAAGGGCTGTATCTGCGCTCCTCGGAAGACTGTCCTCAGGGGTCTTCAGGTCAGATTCCACATCAGACAAATCCGCCTGAGCTTTCCGATTCATGATCTTGGTTTCCAGCTGAGCCAGTTTTGTGAGCGCAGCGCTGGCCCTGAGCTTCGAGGCAGTGATCGGGGGTCTCCCCGAAGACAGTCTGAGCCCACCCTCCACAACGGCATTCTCTTTCGGGAGTGAGTATTTTACACCCATAGTTTGGTGTCCTTTGAGAAATCTGCTGCGGCCGGGTGCTATTTGGGTAAGACTTCTACCGATTTTCAAGTTTCTGATTTCTTCCATTTTTGAACCCTTTAAGGAAAGATCACTAAAATCACCAAAAATATTGCACGTGGGATGGCCGGTTCTTCTTCTGGAAGCCATTCGGGGGGGGGGGGGGTGAAGAAAGAAAACTTAGAGTAAGAATACCTACCTGGTGTTCATACCATGTATTCAAATCTCTCAAGGCCTCCCATTTTATTTATTTATTTTAAGTTTATTTGTTTTTGAGAGAGACATACACAGCAAGGAGGGGAGGGGCAGAGAGAGAGAGGGAGAGAGAATCCCAGGCAAGCTCCACAAGGTCAGCGCGGAGCCCGATGTGGGGCTCGAACTCACAAAAGTGTGAGATCATGACCTGAGCCGAAACCAAGAGTCAGTCGCTTAACTGACTCAGCCACCCAGGCGCCCCTCAGCACCTCCCATTTTAAAGATCAAATCTTTCTTTGCAGTCTGCCTGAAGCGCTCCCTTCAAGCCCCATGACGGCAATGAAAATGTCAACACCCAGTACCACTGGCTGAATTACCGTTCAATGCCAGGTCTTTTTTGACATTTATTTAAATTCAAATTAGTTAACACGTAGCACGGTATTGCTTTCAGTAGGATTTAGTAATTCATCGCTTACATATAACACCCCGTGCTCATCCGAACCAGTGACCTCCTTAATGCCCATCACCCATCTAGCCCATCCGCCCACCCACCTCCCCTCCAGCAACCCTCAGTTTGTTCTCAGCGTTTAAGTCTCTTATGGTTTGCCTGATGCCAAGCTCTTAAAGGAGACACGCTGCACGTCAGACAGAAGAGCCAGCGCCTCTCAGCCTCCAACAGTGAGCCCGTCGCTCTGCTCAGAGCTGTATTATCTGTTTTAATCCTCATGCAACCTTGAGGCAGCTAGTGTCACCTCCCCCCCGCCAGCTCCCGTTTTAAAGAGGAGGTGAAAGCAATACAAGCACCTGAAGGTTAGGTCACCGGTTAAGGTCACCGGTCAAGGTCCCCTGGCTGGTGAGCAACAGAGCCAAATTCAAAGCTCAGGTCCCATTCCAAAGGCCCCCTTGTTCCCGACAGAGCTCCACTGCCTGGCCAGTGACACGACCACTACTCCAAGAGTCCTACTCCCCGCTGGCTCCCCACATCAGCGCTCCTCCTTTATCCAAGTATCCTCAGCTCTCTCACAAGGAACTGCTTAACATCAGCCTGTGTATTTAAGGACCCTCCCCTCCGCAGAAAATCTCACTTCACTTTAAGGGTAAAAACCACCTGGGGCGCCTGGGTGGCTCAGTCGGTTTGAGCATCTGACTTCGGCTCAGGCCGTGGTCTTGCAGTTTGAGAGTTCAGGCCCCGCGTCAGGCTCTGTGCTAACGAACAGCTCAGAGCCTAGAGCCTCCTTCAGATTCTGTATCTCTCTCTCTCTCTCCCCCTCCTCTGCTCATGCTCTGCCTCTGTCTCTCAAAAATAAATAAATGTTAAAAAAAAATTTTTTTAATAAAGTTTAAGGGTAAAAACCACGGCCCTGGAAGGGTGGAGGGGCTATAGACGGACACAGCAGCACCCACCCAATGTTGATCACGTGTTGTGCGCACACGCTGGTGAACAGCCTTCAGCGGGGTGGGGTGTCAGTGCTTTTATCATATTCTGTGTTCCCGCGTGCCCCTGAAAGAATAAAAACGACCCACCCCAAGATTTAAAAAGGTTTCAAAGAAGTTTAAAGTCTCAAAAAAAAAAAAAGATGGAAAAATATGGCATGGGTGGCTGTGTGTTTGCTGCAGCCCCTTTACTAAGGAACTCAGCAACAGCAACGAAAATGTGAAAAGCAGAGGCCCGGCACCCGGGCAATTGAAATTTGCCTCCGATGGGGCGCCTGGGTGGCGCAGTCGGTTAAGCGTCCGACTTCAGCCAGGTCACGATCTCGCGGTCCGTGAGTTCGAGCCCCGCGTCGGGCTCTGGGCTGATGGCTCAGAGCCTGGAGCCTGTTTCCGATTCTGTGTCTCCCTCTCTCTCTGCCCCTCCCCTGTTCATGCTCTGTCTCTCTCTGTCCCAAAAATAAATAAACGTTGAAAAAAAAATTTTAAAAAGAAATTTGCCTCCGAATGCACTCTCAAATGCACATTGATGTGTATGCACGAGGAATGTCATGGCAGCATTGTCTGTACCCCTCAAGCACTTGAACCCATCCGTAAAGACCCAGGGAAATCCAGAAGACCACGTGCAGCCAAGCGAGTGCTACGCAGCCGTGAAAAAGCAAGGAGGGAGATCTGTGTGCATAATGTCGTCTCCAGTGTAATATGTGAGGCAGAAAAGACCAGGTGCACAACCACTGCTCGTTTCCATCCTGTTTGAGTGTTTTAACAAGGCCAAGTGTTATTTTGTTGTTTAAAAAGAATTCACTGTGAGACCTGAAGGAGCCTTTTTTCCCATCCCTGTCCACTTGGAAAACAATCTTACGAGGATTACCAGATTAAATACAGGACACCCAGGGACGTGAATAAGATAAAGACTAAATAATTTTTTTTAAGAGAGAGAGCATAAGCAGGGTAGAGAAGCAGAGGGAGAGAGAGAGAGAGAATCTTTTTTTTTTTTTTTTTAAGTTTATGTACTTATTTTGAGAGAGAAAGCAAGAGCACACACACACGAGCAGGGGAGGAACAAAGAGAGGAGAGAGAGAGAATCCCAAGCAGACTCTGCACTGTCAGCACAGAGCTGGACACAGAGCTCGAACCCGCAAACTGTGAGATCATGACCTGAGCCGAAACCAAGAGTGGGACTCTTAACCAAGTAAGCCACCCTGACACCCGGGGTGAAAGAATCTTAAGCAGGCTCCATACTCAGCACGGAGCCGAATGCGGGGCTCGATCTCACAAGCCTGGGATCATGACCTAAGCTGAAGTCAAGAGTCGGACGATCAACTGACTGAGCCACCCAGGTGCCCCAATAATTGTTAAAATAGAAGTATGACCCACATATTTTTATACTAAAAAGTAGTATGTTCCAAATAGTTTCATACTAAAAAATTATTGGTTGTTTATCTCAAATTCAAATTCAACTGGGTGTCCCATACTTTTATTTGTAAAATCTGGCAACAGTCTGTCTTATGCACCTTTCAAAGCTGAACTCAGGGGCACCGAGGTGGCTCAGTCCATTAAGTGTCTGATTCTTGATTTCAGCTCAGGTCACGATCTCACGGTTCGTGAGTTCCAGCCTGGCATCAGGCTCTGTGCTGACACCGTGGAGCCTGGTCGAGATTCTCTCTCTTCCCCTCTCTCTGCCCCTTCCCTGCACTCGCTCTATGTCTGAAAATAAATAAGTTTATTAAAAAAAAAAAAAAAAAAAAAGCTGAACTCCAATGTTTTGTGAGAGGAAAAACATTGAACCCAGCCCTAAGATTCTGTCTGCAGAAGAGTGAATCGTTTTTCTTTGACTCTGTTTTTCTGCGTGGCGTACCTGCTTGCTCATCCCCATCTGGGTACTTAGAGCGCCTCGCACAGGCCTGACCACAGGGGTCAGTGAAGGCGAAACCAACCACACCTGACAGAAACAGTGCAGGAGTCCTAGCCTGTGTGACGCTGGGCAAGTTACTTGACCACTCTGTGCTTCGGCTTGCTCATCTGTAAAACGATGACAATTATTCCCTTCATAAGATTCCTATGTTCATTGTAGGACATGGAATAAATGGTAAGATTTAGGTAATAGTGTTTGGAATACCTGCATTAGTGGGCTTTTAGCAGGAAGGACGTGGTAAAGAGGAAGTAGAGACTGCTGGAACGTCAACAGCTACCTTGGTTGATATTTTTCTAACTGAGGCTCAGGAGGTGACTCAGCCCCCACCATTCTGTGGGTCAGAGGGAAAGCCCGACCACTAGGCCAGGTTTAACAGCGTCTAGTTTTTCTGAAAAGTTTCCCTAGGTTTAAAAATAAATCAACAATGGTTACAACGGCAAGTTTTATGTTCTATCCATTTCATCACAACTAAAATCGATATATTTTTAAAACACAATTAAAAATAAACCTATGGGCAAAGGATATGAACAGATACCTCGCTGAAAAAAAAAAGAAAACATACAAATGGCCAATAAGCACATGAAACGATGTTCAACATCACTAGCCATTAGGCAAATGCAAATCAAAACCACCAGATCCCAGTTCACAGCCACTAGAATGCCTACAATCAAAACCACAGATGGGGCGCCTGGGTGGCTCAGTCGGTTAAGTATCCAACTTCGGCTCAGATCATGATCTCACGGTTTGTGAGTTAAGCCTGAGTCTGGGCTCTGTGCTCACAGGGTGGAGCCTGGAGCCTGCTTCGGATTCTGTGTCTCCCTCCCTCTCTGCCCGTCCCCCACTCGCATTCTGTCTCTCTCTCAAAAATAAACATCAAAAAAATAAATAAATAAATTAGAAACTGTAGATAATAACAAGTGTTGCTGAGGATGTGAAGAAATCGGTGCCCTCATACACAGTCATGGAGCATTACAATGGTACAGTCACCAATTTGGAAAACAGTCTGGCAGTTCCCATGTAGCCAAAGGTGATTGAAATGTATGCAAATGTTCATATTAATTATTATTCATAGTAGGCAAAAAGTGGAAACAACCCAAAAGTCCATTAACTAGTGAATGGATAAGAACCGAGGTCCATCCATCCAATGAAATACTATTCAGCATTAAAAAAAAGAATATGGATACATACAACAACATGCATGCATACATCTCGGACACATCATGCTAAGGGAAAGTAACCACATACTGTATGACCCCATTCATAAGGATCATCCAGAAAAGGCAACTTTATAGTCAGAAAGCGCATCAGTGGTTGCCTGGGGCTGGGAGTAGGAGCGAGGAGGGACTGTAAAGGGCCAGGAGTGATATCCTTGGGTAGACAGAAAAGTTCTAAAGCTGGATCTTGGTGACGCTTGCCCCACTTAGTAAACTTAGTAAAGTAACAGAGTTGTGCACTTACAAGGGGTGGATTGTACGGTAGGTAAACGCATCCTCAATAAAGTTGTTAAAGATAAATAAACCTGACTTTGAACACACAGGCGCCTCTCACTCCATCGGGCTCTTCCCACCCCCCCTAACTGCCCCCCCCCCCCCCACTCCCCACCACCGGCCTGGAGCGACCCACCCAGACCACGATGCCAAATGGGCCCCGACGGGGAACCAGGCGTGAGGCCCCTACCCTCCCTCAGCCCGACAAGCCCAGCTCCAGAACGTTCCCCATTTCCCGCAACTCCTCTCCCAAATCCGGTCGCCAAACCCGGCAGCAACCGGGCCAACCGGGCCAACCTCCTCCCACGATGTCCATCCGCAGAGGCCGTCGCTGCGCTCCCGGCTAGACACCCCGGCCGGATGGGACCGTTGCCCCCGGCAACTGCGCCAGGGCGGAAGAGACTACATATCCCAGCGCGCGCCGCGCCCCGAGGACCAATGGGGCCTCACGTCATAATCGCGGCGCGTCGGGAGGGTGGTAGTGCCTGGGCGGGCCCGGCGTGCACTGCGCGGTAGGGGCCAATGGTGCCTCAGGTCACAAACGCGAGGCGTGACGGGAGTTGTAGTCTTGGGACGGTCTGGCACTTCGCCGAGACCGCTGGGAGCAAAGGGGCGTTACAAGAAGTGCAGCGCGCACTCTATGGCTGTGGCTCCCGTTCCGCTGTGGGCGGTCTGCGTGCTGCGGGTGGCGCTGGCCACCGTCTACTTCCAAGAGGAATTTCTAGACGGAGGTGAAAAGGCGATGTCCGTGGTGGTGGGAAAGTAGGGACGAAAGCTCCTCCATCCTTGGCTGTCCAGCGGATAGCCAGAGTCGCCATTGGCACCAGCCCATCGCCGCGGGGTCGGTGGTGGCGAAGCTTTGAAGCCTCGAGCCCCCCGCACCACCGCCCCCCCCACCCCCGCGCGCGCGCGCACACACACACACACACACACACACACACACACACGCTTCCATGATTCAAATGAACAGTCTCAGCTCTAACCCGTGTTGTTTCCCCCTACAGAGCGCTGGAGGAACCGCTGGGTGCAGTCCACCAATGACTCCCAATTTGGGCATTTTAGACTCTCGTCGGGGAAATTTTATGGTCATAAGGAAAAGGACAAAGGTTAGTGTAGGAATGGTGAGAAAATGGAGCTATTAAATGTCAAACACACACGCCTCACCTCCATAGCAACCTTCCGAGGTAGGTGTGGCACACCCATAACACCTCTTACAGCCGTTTCACGGGTGGGGAAGCTAAGGCTTGGATAGGGCCTGGCATTACTTTTTCTCTTTCCTTTCTTTACTTGCCCAAGGTCGCTCCATTGTATACCCACTAGTGGCAGGAGTTTGGAGACTCCAGGTCTTTGACCTGCAAAAGGAAAATGATTAGGGGATACTTCTCATGTTTATTTCCACTTTAAGAAGGAGAAAAAAATCGACCTAAAAGTTACATGCTGTCAGGTGTATAGATCGTAGGGGTATAGAAAGATGAGTGCTTACATTTGTATGCCCTGGATCAGATAGAGAATGTTTTCAGAGCCCCCGCCCCCTTGCACTGCCCATCCCCCAAGTCAGTAGCCTCCTAGTGCCAAGGATAACTTCTGTCTTCTTCTCATTTATGATGTTCAAACGTGGACAAACTACACACTTGTTTTTTGCACGGCTGGTGAGATAAGAATGGCTTTTACATATTTTAATTGTTGGGGAAAAATCAAAGGGGGAATGGTATTTTATAATGTATAAAAATTACATAAAATTTAGTGAAACATATGAAATGTCAATATCCATAAGTAAAGCTTTAATGGAACACAGCCATGATCATTCATTGACTTAGGTTCTTTGGCCTTTTGCATGCTGTAAAGGCAGTAAGTTGGCACACAGACTGTATGACCCGCGACGTCTAGAATACTTGGTCTCTGGCTTGGCAGAAAAGATTGGCCAACCTCTGGTTCGGATGAAAAGTTTTCCTCTTTTCACCAGCCTTCCACTCTACCTCTACCTTGACTCCGCTCCTCCAGTGTTGTCCTGTCGGCAGCTTCTGGTTTTCTTTTCTTTCTTTTTTTTTTTTTAATTTTTTAACGTTTATTTATTATTGAGAGACAGAGCATGAGCATGGGAGGGGCAGAGAGAGGAGGAGACACAGAATCTGAAGGAGGCTCCAGGCTCTGAGCTGTTAGCACAGAACCTGATGCGGGGCTCGAACTCACAAACCCAGCGAGGTCATGACCTGAGCCAAAGTCAGACGCTTAACCAACTGAGCCACCCAGGCGCCCCAGCTTCTGGTTTTCTATTGCATGTGCATTGTGTTTTAAGTTACACGTGGACCGAAAGAGTTGGTCACGATTCAGCCCATGGGACAAAAATGGAGTGAAATTAACAGATTGTTTCATCAAGGTTGTCCAAGGATAGGGGTTTCCATTTGGGTTTTCCCGCACCACATTTTTTCCTCCTCCAATCTGGCATCCTGAGATGCTGTGTTTCGTTCACTCCAGCACACATCTAGTGAGAGCACATGGGCAAGGCACTGGGGATACCCATTAGTTTGGCCCCTTTCATTGTGATCTCCAAGGACCATCACACAGAAGCCATAGATGGAAAGATGAATAGAATTCAGTCAGACAGAAATGGGAAGAGGTGAGAGACGATGGGGGTGGCCGAGGAGGGTGGAGAGACGGAGAGGTGGTGAAACTTGGCCTTAGGAATTGCCTGGGTGGTAAAGGGGTAAAGGAGGGGAGATCCTATGAATTCTTTGAGAAAGGGAAGGGTGGGGGTGGGGAGAGAATGGAGGAGAAAGAAAGAGAGGAGTGTGGTATGGGCGGTCAGTCATGAGTTCAGGCTTGGATGTATCGACAGAAAATGTCAAGTGCATTTATGATGGATCTCTGCATAGGCAGGTTTGGGGGCAGGAATGTGGAGCAGGGAAGACTAGATGATAATAAGACTGGCTCTGTTTTCAATAGTGTAAGATAAGGATTTGGTACAGAGCCTAGTGGCTACTGAAAAGGTGGTGGGGGGGGGGTGGTGGTGGTGGGGGGTTCATCTTGAACACCTAAACTTCTAAAATATGAGGTGATTCATGTGACAAAAGGGTGGTATCTTTATTAAAAAAAAAAAAAAAAAAAAAAAAAAGATGGCAACTGTGGGCCAGCTCATCCAGGGCAGGGAAGCAGTTTTTTACAGGTCAGCACTCTGTTCTCCATCCACGGTCATGTGTCCTAAGCAACTCTTTTTTTTTTTTTTTTTTTTTTTTAACGTGTATTTATTTTTGAGACAGAGACAGACAGAGCATGAACGGGGGAGGGTCAGAGAGAGAGGGAGACACAGAATCTGAAACAGGCTCCAGGCTCTGAGCTGTCAGCACAGAGCCCGACGCGGGGCTCGAACTCACGGACCGTGAGATCATGACCTGAGCCGAAGTCGGACACTTAACCGACTGAGCCACCCAGGCACCCCCGAAGCAACTCTTTTAAGACAGGAATGAAAGAAAAGACGTAGGATGCTCTGGTTTTTAACGAAGTTGCCGCACGAGCTTTATTGTGTGTTCCCACCCCTTGGAGGATGAATGGAAGCAAAATTAACTCCTTATCCACTTAGACTGCACATTTGTCATCTACAGCTGAAATGTTTCAATTTAAGACACAACAGTGGTAATACTGAGCACAGAAACAACGGGGTGTGGAAATAGAAGGTTTCTGGCAGCAGAGAGACTGTTAGTGGTATGGCCATCCCATATTATTGTGAAGGTGTGTGGGGGGCCCTGGGCTGATGTGAGTGGTTATTCCTGGGGGCAGGGGGAAGGGCGACCATTTAATTCCCTGCAGCACCGAGCGTACGTGTCATTCCTAATCCTTCACGAGTCCTTTTTGTTTAAAGGTCTGCAAACCACGCAAAATGGCCGATTCTATGCCATCTCGGCACGTTTCAAACCGTTTAGCAACAAAGGGAAGACGCTGGTCGTTCAGTACACAGTGAAACACGAGCAAAAGATGGACTGTGGAGGGGGCTACATTAAGATCTTCCCTGCAGATGTGGATCAGAAGAACCTGAATGGAAAATCTCAGTACTATATTATGTTTGGTGAGTTCAGATAGCACAAAACAACCATTTCTGATGACTTTGAACTCTTCCTTCCACTTGATAGAATTCCTCAGAGCAAGATTTTGCTTCAGTAATAGTGTTGAGTATATCCAACCAAAGGTTTTTAGTACCGTGAAACCTAATTAACATTATAAAAAGGCAACTGTACCATTCTATTGTACTTTTTTTTTAAATTTTTTAGTGTTTATTTATTTTGAGACAGAGAGAGACAGAGCATGAGCAGGGAAGGGGCAGAGAGAGGGAGACACAGAATGTGAAGCAGGCTCCAAGCTCTGAGCTGTCAGCACAGAGCCCGGTGTGGGGCTCGAACCAACTAACCGTGAGATCATGACCTGAGCCGAAGTCGGCCGCTTAACCGACTGAGCCACCCAGGCACCCCTCTATTGTACTTTTGAGAGAGTTATTTATGCGATAGTAATGTAGTCCCAAGTATTTGAAATACATCAGGACTCAGCAGACTTTGGCCACGGGTCACATCAGCCCACGCACTGTGTTTGTTATGCCCCATGAGCTGAGAATGGGTTTTAATGTTTTTAATGATTAAAAAAATTAAAAGAAGGCTAATATTTTTGACACATGAAAATGGTAGTAAAGCCAAAAACATTTCCTGCCTAGCCCTTGCTGACCCCTGGAACACATTAAATATCTCCTGATACCAGGAGAAATTGATTAAAATTTGTGCTAGAATTGGCATGGGACCACATTGGGCCACAGGAACTGGACATAACTGAAGCGTGTAGGTTCAAAAAGTTTTCAGGATAAAGAGGATTTGGGGAAAATGGAATAGGAACGCACCAGGAATCCATCTCCCCACCTGGACAAAAATCAACAGAATATGATGTAACTATTTTGGAACTCTGAAGTCTGTGGAAGGATTGCTTCTTCCAGGGGAAGAATGGGAAGGTTAATTTTGGGCAATTTCAGCTCTTAGCACAGGAGACCTACCCATCCCCCATTTCAAGCCACACGGCAGACAGCTGTGCATGTGCTCCTGGAGCAGCCTATACACAGCTTGCCACAGCCAGGGTGGGCAAAAAGGACCCTGTCCTCCCAGTATCAGGGATCTGAACTCTGATCGCTGCTTCTGATCACAGAAGTGCAAACAAATGAACAGCAGAGTTTTGTGTGTTATTGAAGTTAAACTGGTGTAAATTCTAATTAGAGCATTATAACTTCAAGGTGTTAAATGTAACCCCCATGGTTCCTCCACAAAGGAAATAGCTATAGAATATACACAAAAGGAAGTTAAAAAGGAATTTAAACATTTCCCTACAAAAACTCAAAACGAAAGAAGGGGCACCTGGGTGGCTCAGTCGGTTAAGCATCCAACTTCAGCTCAGGTCATGATCTTATGGTTTGTGAGTTCAAGCCCCGTATCGGGCTCTGTGCTGAAAGCTCAGAGCCCAGAGCCTGCTTCAGATTCTGTGTCTCCCCTCTCTCTGATCCTCCCCCACTCATGCTCTTTCTCTCAAAAAAAAAAAAAAAAAATTAAAAAAGTTTTTTTCAAAGAGGTTGAAAGTGAAAGGGTGGGAAAAGGTATTCCAGGCTCTCCCAAAAGAGAGCAGAGGTGGCCATACTAATATCAGGCAAAATAGACTTTGAATAAAAGGTTACAAGAGACAAGGGACATTATATATTAATAAAAAGGCCAAAAAAATGTAACAACTATAAACATTTACACGCCTAATGAACTTCAAAATATATGAAACAAAAACTGATAGAATTGAAGGGAGAAATAGGCATAATAAAGAGTACAGCAGAGATAAATGAAATCATGAATAGAAAGACAACAGAGGAAATCAATGAAATCCAAAGTTGGTTCTCCAAAAAGGTCAACAAAATTGACAAAACCTTTACCTAGATGGACAAAGAAAGAAGACTCAAATTACTAAAATCAGAAATGGGATGTTACTACCACTTCTGCAGAAATAAAAAGAATTATATAAGAGAGTGCTAAGAACAATTATACACCCAAAAATTGGATAACCTTGGTAAAACGGACACATTCCTAGAAACACAAAACCTGCCAAGACTCAATCATGAAGAAATAGAAAATCTGAAGAGACTTATAAATAGTAAGGAGCTTGAAGCAGTAAACCAAAATCTCCCAATAAAGCAAAATCTTGAATCTGATGAACCTCTCACCAATTCTACCAAACATTTAAAGAAGGACTAACACCAATCCTTCTCAAACTTTTCAAAAAAAACATTGAAGAGGTGGGAACATGTACTCCCTAACTCATTCTATGAGGCTAGCATTATCCTGATACCAAAGCCAGACACTAAAAGAAAACTAAAGACCAATATTCTTATAAACACTGATGCAGAAATCCTCAACAAAATACTAGCAAACAGAAGTCAGCAGCATATTAAAAGGATTATACACCATGACCAAGTGGCATTTCTTCCTTGTCTGCAAGGGTGATTTGAAATATGAAAATCAGTCAATAGTATATGCCGCATCAACAGAATGAAAGAAAAAAGATCATCACAATTGATGCAGAAAAAGCATTCGACAAAATTCAATGCCCTTTCATGATAAAACAGTTGACGAACTAGAAATAGCGGGGAACTACTTCAACATAATCAAAGCCATATACGAAAAACCCACAGCAAACATACTCAGTGGTGAACGACAAAGCTTTTCCTGTAAGATCAGGAACAAGGCAAGCACGCCCACTTTCACCACTTTTTTTTTTTAAGTTTGTTTATTTTGAGAGAAAGAAGGGGAGAGAGAGTGCCCAAGTGCAAGCAGGGGAGGGGCAGAGAGAGAAGGAGAGAGAATTCCAAGCAGGGGTTCGAACTCACAAATCATGAGATCATGACCTGAGCCGAAATCAAGAGTTGGATGCTCAACCAACTGAGCCACCCAGGTGCCCCCACTTTCACCACTTCTTTTCAACACACTACTGGAAGTTCTAGCCAGAGCAAACAAGCAAGAAAAATAGATAAAAGCCATCCAAATTGGAAAGAAAGAAGTAAAATTATCAGTTTGCAGATGATTTGATCTTATATAGAGAAAACCATGGAGATTGCACAAAAAAACCTATTAGAATTAATGAATGAATTCAGCAAAGTAGCAGGATACAAAGTCACCACACAAAAAACAGTTACGTTCCTATATGTGAACAACGAACAATCTGAAAGGGAAGTTACAAAAATAATTCCATTTACAATAGCATCCAAAAGAGTAAAATACTTAGGAATTAAGCAAGGAGGTGAAAAATTCATACAATGATAACTACAAAATATTGCTGAAAGAAATTAAAGAAGATGTAAATAAATGGAAAGACATTCCATGTTCATGGAATGGAAGACTTAATAGTGTTAAAATGTTAACACTAGCCAAAGCATTCTACAGATTCTAAAAACAATACACAGATTCAATCCAATTCCTATTAAAATTCCAATGACTTTTTTTTTTTGGCAGAAATGGAAAAACCCATTCTGACATTCATGTGGAATCTCAAAGGACCCTGAATAGCCAAAACAATCTCAAAAAAGAAGAACAAGACTAGAGGGCTCAAGTGTCCATCTGCAAATGAATGGATATACAAATGTGGTATCCATATAATGGACTATCATTCAGCTTTATAAAGGAGGGAAATTTTGATACAGGCTGCAACATGGAAGAACCTTGAGGACATTATTCTAAGTGAAATAAGCCAGTCACAAAAAGACAAATACTATCCAATTCCGCTTATTTTATTTTAGGTCCTTGGAGTAGTCAAAATTATAGAGCCAGAAGATAGAATGGTGGTTGCCAGGGGCTGAGACAGGGGAGAATGGGGAGTTAGTGTTTAATAAATATAGAGTTCCAGTTTTGTAAGATGAAGAGTCATGGGGATGGGCAGTGGGGATGGTTGCTCAACACGGCAAATGTATTTAATACCCCTGAAGGTACACTTAAAAATGACCCAGACAGTAAATCTTATGTGTATTTTACCACAGTTAAAAAATAAGTGAAAACAATCTTTAAAAAAATTTTTTAATGTTTATTTATTTTTGAGAGAGAGAGAGAGAGAGAGAGAGAGAGACAGAAGGCAAGTGGGGGAGGGGCAGAGAGAGAGGGAGACACAGAATCTGAAGCAGGCTCTAGACTCTGAGCTGTCAGCACAGAGCCCAACGCGGGGCTCAAACCCACGAACCGTGAGCTCATGACCTGAGCCAAAGTTGGACGCTTAAGCGGTTGACTGAGCCACCCAGGCACCCCCCAAAAATATTGGAAATGTAATTTCAAAATATCTGCCTGTAATTCAAGTTTGAGGAATCTTTTTTTAAAGTTCTTTTCTCTTATGACATGGATGTATTGCAGAAGTTTTCTCTGTCCTGGTTTTCCAGTGCTTATCTTTGAATTTATTGTGATCAGCATCAGCCTTCAGACACCTGTTACACTGTTCTCATGTTTGTATATACAGGTGGTCACAGTGTTATAGAAGTAGAGAGAATAGATATTATATTATTTATTGAATCTGGATATAATCCTGCCCTGTCTTAGAGGGCAAGGTGACTTCTCTAAGGCCACCACATTACATATATGCAAAGTTTCCACCAATTGCATAGTCCCTGACCCCTGCTGTCTTCTCCACCATGACTCCAATTTACTGTTGCATTTAAAATCTGGAACAAAGAACAAACATCTTTATTTTGATTAAAAAGGAAATTAAAGGGGTGCCTGGGTGGCTCAGTCGGTTAAGCGTCTGACTTCGGCTCAGGTCATGATCTCGCGGTCTGTGAGTTCGAGCCCCACATCGGGCTCTGTGCTGACAGCTCAGAGCCTGGAGCCTGTTTCGGATTCTGTGTCTCCCTCTCTCTGACCCTCCCCCGTTCATGCTCTGTCTCTCTCTGTCTCAAAAATAAATAAACGTTAAAAAAAATTAAAAAAAAAAAGGAAATTAAAATGTCTTCGTTTAGGTTATTTTTATTTTCTTAAAACAGGATGCCAGCGATACAAATGCAGTCTTAAATTATGTTTAAAACCCTAGGAAACAGGTAACACAGCTTCCATTTTGCAAATAAAGAAACTGAGGCTCACGAAGATTAAACTTACTTGCCCCAAATCAGGTCAGCCTGGCTTTAGAGCCTATCTGTCTACTCCCATTTCTTCATAAAAATCCATTACATGCATAAATATTTTATGATCGCTCTTAATGGAAAATGTCCAGATTTCCCAGGCATGCCCGGGCATGTTCTGAAGCCTAATTGAATATTTAAAGCATGTAGGTGCTTAGAAATCAGAAAATTCTGACCAACTTTGAAGGGAAAATTTCATATTTTAATCCTGAGGTGGTAGACTTTCATACAGATAGTTCACATACCATAGCTTTTGTTTTAAAAATTGAACTGGAATGTTTTCCAGTGATTGAAAAAAAAAAAAAAAAAGGAAATTACCTAAACATTGTCCTCTGAGAACTCAGCTGGGAGGTAGACATGCTGTTCTTTGTGGGTCCCTCAGGATGCTACTTCTAAGGTCAATGTCATATCCACTCTGGCAAATTGATGATATCCTTTAATTATGTGCAGCCTGGATCTGTCTTGTTCTGGAGATTCATCACTGCAAGTTGTAGAAAAAAAAAAATTGCCGTCATCTGCTTGTGTTTACACAGGGTTTGCCTCACAGAATCCCCAGGGGTGGGTGCAGCCCCGGGTCAATGCACGTGGTGGAATTTGATTCGAGACAGAAAGACACCCAGAGGGTCTAGTACATTCCGGAGGCTTAAGCTCAGTAAAGCAGCAGCAGGGTAATTCCAAACATCCTCAGAAGGTTGGACAAATTTTCCAGATACCTCCTGCAAACCTTGTTTACTACATTCAGAAAGTCTTAGTCTGAATATGTGCCTGCGTGTTGTCTTGGGACACGCATAATGATAATAACAAATATTGAGCATTGCCATATTAAATGCTTTACATACGCGAGCCCATTTAATTGGCAAAGTAGCCTTGGAAGTCAAGATTAACATCCCCATTTTAGAGAACAGGACACGGGGGCGTGGGTAGCTGCGTAGCTGCAAATATGTCTTAGCACAGTGAAAGAGAGCGGAGATCAGAGCCAGCTAGTCCCTCACCTGGCACAGGCCACCTCTTAGAGCTTCAGACCAAGGACCCAAGTCTCAGGCAGCATGCCAAGGATGCTTCCCAGACTGTTAAATCTTTTTCTTACTCACATGCTGCCTTACACTTGAGTCCAAAGTAGTTGCAGTGAACTGAGAAGTCACCTGAACCAAGAAGGGTGCCGCTGTCTATTTCAGTATCTCTATGACAACGTCCGATTATTCCTGCTCCTATAGACTTCTGGTGCCTCGTATATTATTTCACAATGATTGGGGGTCTCCTGGGGTGATGCATCATAGAAAGAAATTGAGAGCAGCTAATATTTTTTTTTTGTAGGGCCCGATATTTGTGGATTTGATATCAAGAAAGTTCATGTTATTTTACACTTCAAGAATCAGTATCACTCAAACAAGAAATCAATCAAGTGTAAGGTAAGTGCTTCTGTATTCAAATCTGTGATTGTGTTAACTCTTTTTTTTAAATGTTTATTTATTTTGAGAGAGAGAGAGAGAGAAGGGAAGGGGCAGAGAGGGAGGGAAAGAGAGAGAATCCAAAGCAGGATGCACACTGTCAGCAGAGCCCAACTTGGAGCTTGAACTCACGAACTGTGAGATCATACCCTGAGCTGAAATCAAGAGTCGGATGCTTAACTGACTGAACCACCCAGCCACCTGTGTTAACTCTTAATGACAGCATGAATTTAGAGAAAATCCTTTTGATCTTAAAATAGTTAACTGAGCCAGGTATGGATCTTAGCAAACACACCCCCATGCCCCAGGTTTCCAGTTTAGCAGTGTTCTTAGAGATATTTGCCTACCCCTTTGGCTTGTTTTCTGACGTTTGTACCCATCAGGAGGGCATACTCACTTTTCACTGTGAGCTGTGACATCGTATTATAATTTGCCTTATAAGGGTTACAATAGAATAGTCACATTTCAGCGGTATCCGTCCTCACTATGGAATAAAATATTCAGGCTGGGACGCAAAAACATCCTGAAGAAATTAATCTTCAACATACCAAAACATTTACAAATGGGAATGTTTCTAAAATGGAAGCACGCTTTCTTACTTTTTACCACGGATCCTGTGAAAACAACACTGATGCCTTCATACCTCCACGGCCCAGCCCAGGGCTTCTCCAAAGAGGCGGTTTGCATCACGTCCCTGGCTCCGGGCCCGCGGAAGGGAAGTACACTCCCTGATGCAACCCCTCTATTTGAATGTAGCCACCAGGAAGCAGGGACCTGACTCCTGGGGCATCTCCAGTGCCCAGAGCTTCAACATGGGGGGCCTCCACAAGTCTGGGCAAATCTGGGCAGGAGGCCTGGGTGCATCTGGAGAGCACAGTGACTGCACAGAGGGGAAGTGTCCATAATCGCCACTTACTCAGTCCTGACCCAAGCAGGGGTGTGTTCGGTCTCTTCACAAAGCCCCAGTGAGTCTCCCGTTGGCAGCCTCGTTGCTCTCTTGGGGTCCCACCTGCCGACCTGGTGGCTGCAAAGGATCATCAGGTCCTCTTTAAATGGAGAGGCCTGACATCACTCCTGTGGGGGTGAGGGAGAGCTCGAAGGCCAACTGAGTGCACAGGTTTTATAACTGATTCCCGAGGAATTGTTCAGTTGCACATTGGATGTGTGGGAGAGCCCGGGGATGACACTACAGAGGCCATGAAGTCTGGCCTGGACTGTGCTGGGAAGGTCAGAGCATGACAAGCTCAGGACAGCAAGCCTATGGGGCCCCGAGTGGCACCCGCAGATTGATGATGCCCTCAGACATGTGCTATTTCTGCACCTGCTAGAAAAAGAAAAGATGCTTCTGTTGAAGGAGCACTGACTCACAGCAGGTTGTTGGTGTTCCCAGTGAGGAGAAGCTACGTCCAGTGGGGTTGGATTCATTCTGTGATGCTGTGAAAGAAAGGCTGAGAATCTCCCCTGCAGGCAGTGGTCAGCCCTCAGGGGTTTTCAAGGAGAGGGGCAGATCTGCCTGTTAGAGAAATACCTCAGATGTTCTGGGGGGTGGGGGCTGGAGGGACAGGGTGATCAATAGGCAGGGAGAAGGGTGAGACAGTGAGGCCAAGGCTTCAATGGGATACAGAACATGGGACCGTTTTTGACAGATGATTCAGGGGTGGGACCCAGAGGACTTTGTGATGTTTGGAATTTGGCTACTGGGTATGTGGTCGATGAATCTCAGCAGCATTGCTGTTAATCAGGGGAAACAAAGACCAGTGAGGGGCCAGGCCACACTCGAGAGATGTGTTTGGAACCATTGGTTGTGGACTCCTGGCAGGCATCCAGGTAGAGGTGTCCAGAAAGTTGCTGGAAACTCCGCTCTGTAGCTCAGGGCAATGGTTAGGATTAAAGATCCTGGTTTGGATCCATTGCATATGTGTGGGAGAGGATGTTATCCCTCGGGATGGCCAATGAACCCAAAGTCTAAATTAGGAAAGGTGAGTGGAGACAAAGACGGGCAGAGATCAGGGAGGGAGCATTGGGAGAAGCCTGTACTCAGCTGTCACAGCGAGCTACAGAGGTTGAGAGGAACACGGAGCAGACAGAGCCATCGGCCATGGTGTGGACAGCAGCCTATGTCCCTCAGAGCAGAGTAGAGGGGTACTGAAGAAGCTATTACTTTTGGCTCTCAGCAGGGGGAGAATCCTCCTGATGGAGCCTTTAAGATGCTGAGACAGTGGTTCCCAAACCTGAGCCCTGAGCAGCATCAGCATCTTTGGAAGGTCTGTGCAGAGACTGGAGGGTCCATTCAGGTGCTGATACAGCAGGTCAGGCTGACCCGGCGACAGACATTTCTAGGGCATGCCCCATGACAATGACCAGGCAGCCCCACTGCTGACAGGCAGGCACATCTTGGGCACCCCTGACCTCCCCAGACACCTGCCCATCCACCTCCCATCTGTCATTTATTGAATGCTTGCCAAATGCTTGCCGAATGCTTCCCTGGGGCTTTTTAAAAAAAAAAAATTTTTTTTAATGTTTATTTTTGAGACAGAGAGAGACAGAGCATGAATGGGGGAGGGGCAGAGAGAGAGGGAGACACAGAATCGGAAACAGGCTCCAGGCTCCGAGCCATCAGCCCAGAGCCCGACGCGGGGCTCGAACTCACGAACCATGAGATCGTGACCTGAGCTGAAGTCGGACGCTCAACCGACTGAGCCACCCAGGCACCCCTGGTCTGGGGCTTTTAACTGTGACCAAGAGAGACACTAGGCCTGCCCTTGCTAGACAGCTCAGAGCATTAGAAAGGTCCCCCCTGTGTTGAAAAAATAGACTGGGCTTCATTTGGTATCTTTCAGAATACAGAACAGGAAATCGTTTTCCGCATAACTTTTCATAAACCGAACAGAGCAGTGGTGTTTGGGTTACACCAAGACCCTGTCATAACCACCTGTGGGATTCTAGGTGGGAAGCATTGTCTACACATAAGGGAACCAGCCACTCAAGAGAAGTCAGCTGGTAGTGCAGAAGTTTTCTACAAGGGAGCGATTTCTTCTGTGGGCCACATTTTGTAGTCAAGTCAACCCCTGTCCCTAGAAACACTCTTCTTGCTGTTTACAACAAAGCTTTGACCAACAGCGGCTTAAATCACATACGTAGACCTGCCCTGAAATGTCAAAGCTCTCATCGTTATCCTTTCTCCCCTTAAAACGTGCAGGTTGATGGATTTACACACCTCTATGCTCTGGTTTTAAGACCGGACCTCACTTACGAAGTGAAAATTGACGGTCAATCAATTGAATCCGGCGACATCGAGTATGACTGGAACTTAACGTCACTTAAGAAGATGGAGAAGTCCTCTGCAGAGTCCAAGTATTGGGACCAGGCAAAAGAGGACAAATCCCAGGTGTGCATTTTCCGCGAACATCTCCACAGCGTGTGCCGGTGGAGTTTGTAAGTACGCAGGTCCTGTGTGATGGCTGCATGGCTGGTAATCATAATGCCCACACGGTCACAACCAAAGTGCCCTCCCTGGAGCATTTGCCGCTGAAACCGGCCACATAGCTTCACACTTCCAGGGATCGTGAAAGGGTCTTTACAAAATCTGCGATGAAAGTGAGCAAGTTTTTTTTTTTTAACCCATGTGGTTTTTTTTTTTTTTAAGGATATTGCATCAGCAATCTTTATAAAAGTGATTTTTTGTCTTATTTTGCTATTCTGAATTTGAACATGAAGTATTTTTTGAGCATCGCACTTGTGACTGACGACCAAGAATCAGTTAATGTAATGGGTCTGCGTGAGTTTTCCTAGGGTTGCTTAACAAAGGACCGCAAAGTGGGTGGCTTAAAAATGACAGAAGTGTAGGGGGGCAGGGGGAGCCAGGGTGGCTCAGTGGGTTGAACATCCGACCTCAGTCCAGGTCATGATCTCACGGTTCGTGACTTCAAGCCCCACATTGGGCTTGCTGCTGTCAGCACAGAGCCTGCTTCTGATCCTCTGTCCCCCTCTCTCTGCCTCTCTCCCACTTGTGCTCTCAAAAATAAATAAAACGTTAAAGATCATGACAGAGGGGCGCCTGGGTGGCTCAGTTGGTTAAGTGTCCGACTTTGGCTCAGGTCGTGATCTCATGGTTCTTGAGTTCAAGCCCCCACATTGGGCTCTGTGCTGATAGCTCAGAGCCTGGAGCCCGCTTCGGATTCTGTGCCTCCTTCTCTCTCTCTGCCCCACCCCTACTCGCTCACGCTCTCTCTCTCTCTCTCTCTCTCTCTCTCTCTCTCTCTCTCTCCAAAATAAATTAACATTAAAAAAAAAAAGGACAAATGTATTCTCTCATGGTTCTTGAGGGCAGAAGGCAGAAATCCAGGATATCAGTAGGGTAACACTCCCTCTGAAGGATCTTGGGGACAATCCTTCCTTGTTTCTTCCAGCTTCCGTAGGTTCCAGGAGTTCCTTGGCTGGTAGACCTCAATCTCTGCCCCGCCCCCACATGGCCTCTTCTTCTTGTGTCTCTCCTATCTCTTATAAAGACGTTTGCCATTGGACTTAGGGCCCATCTGGTTAATCCAGAAAGATGTGCCTCGAGATCCTTACCTTAATTACTTCTTCAAAGATCCTTTGTTCAATATAAGCTTGCATTCTCAGATTCCGAGATTTTGGACGTGGACAAACCCTTACCCGGAACTACCACTCAGCCCACTACAAGCTACCTTCTGTTTTGTTTTGTTTTGTTTTGTGTTTAGTTTACATTTATTTATTGTCGCAATGTTTTGTTTTGAGCATCAAACACTACTCCAAACCCATGAACCATTTGCCTTAAGACGGTTGTCTTTGCTGTACGGCAATTAATGTCTGTGTTTACGATTAATTTCTGGCAACTTAAACCTGCTCAGTGGCATTGCTGTCTGATAATCAAGTATGTCATCATAGACAATGTAATCATTAAAGCAAAAGAGCAAAGTTTCTCCCTCCCTTACTGAACTACCTTAAAAACAGACCAAAAAAGTAGTTTTCACCTGGAAAGAGCACTTACTTTAAACAAGGTACAGAGGGGCCCTTGGGTGGCTCAGTCGGTTAAGCGTCCGACCTCGGCTCAGGTCATGATCTCATGGTTTGTGAGTTCGAACCCTGCGTCGGGCTCTGTGCTGACAACTCAGGGCCTGGAGCCTGCTTCGGATTCTGTGTCTCCCTCTCTCTCTGTCCCTCCGCCACTTGTCCTCTGTCTCTCTCTCTCTCTCTCTAAAAAAAATAAACAGTAAAATTAAAAAACAAGCAAACAGAAAAACAAGGCACAGAATGACGAAGAAACTGACCTTGCATCCCTCTGGCTATGCAGGAGAGGACACAGGTCTTAGGATGAAAGTCCTGGCTGCCTCTGAGCTACAACGATGCGGGCTAGCAGTGTTGTGTGCCTTAGGGCTGAGCGTACTTGAGGTGGGTCCCTGGTGGAGCCTAATCATACGCTCAGAAGCTGGCCTCCAAACTGGCTGTGTTTTGTCCACATGTTCAGTTCTGTGTGAACTCCTAAGCAAATTAGTTCATTATGGCATTATGATTTGACAGCCTGCAATTATAAGGAGCTGGCTACTCGGATTGCATTGTAACCATTTCCTGGTCCCAGCACAAGAGTGGCTCATGTGTTGCCAGTTGAGGTGGGAGCAAAAAAGCCGACGGGAAGCCACCAAGTCCTACGTGTCAGTCATTAAGAAATATTGCATATCATGAAAAAGCCCCAGTCTTTTTTTGTTTGTTTGTTACTTTTGAGAAAGAGTGCGTGTGAGCAGGTGAGGGGCAGACAGAGAGGGAGACAGAGGATCCCAAGTGGGCTCTGTGTTGATAGTAGTGAGCCTGATGCGGAGCTCGAACCTATGAACTGTGAGATCATGACTTGAGCCAAAGTCAGACACTTAACCAACTGAGCCACCTAGGTGCCCCAGTCTAAGTGCAAAATGTTACAATTTTTCAGTTATTCTAAAAGGGAAAACATCATTGTACACAACTTTTAAGTTTTTATGTGTTTTTTTTTAAAGTTTACTTATGTATTTTGAGAGACAGAGAGCACAGGCAGGGGATGGGCAGAGAGAGAGGGAGAGAGAGGATCCCAAGTGGTCTCCGTGATGTCAGCACAGAGCCCAACTCGGGGCTCAAACCCATGAACCATCAAATCATGATCTGAGCTGAGATCAAGAGTCAGATGCTCAACCAACTAAGCCACCCAGATGCCCCTGTTTTTATATGTTTATCTGAATATTAATCCATAGCACCTTTTATTCATCCATTTATGTTTTTATAAAGTCTTTTTTGTGTTTATTTATTTTTGAAAGAGAGAGACAGAGAGTGAGCAGGAGAGGGGCAGAGAGAAAGAGAGACACAGAATCCGGAATGGGCTCCAGGCTCTGAGCTGTCACGGGGCTCGAACTCATGAACCGTGAGATCATGACCTGAGCCAAAGTTAGACGCTTAACCCACTGAGCTACCCAGGCGCCCCATTCTCATCCATTTATTTATTCAACAAATATTTGTTCAACACCTCCTGAGCCACGTACAGACATAGAGACTCAGATATATGTGTATATATATGAGTGCATGTCTACATGTGTATATGTGTATACAAGTGTGCATGTGTGTTAATGTGTATATATATATGTGTGTCCACATCGATTATACACACGGATTATACACGTGTGTGCATGTATTATATGCATGCATATGTGCACGTATGTGTATGCATATATTTATATGTGCATACTGTGACTGTTAATACACATACGTATATATTTTATATAATATATGTGTAAAGTCTAAATAACATAACTGCTTTTCTCCTGCTACCCAGCAATCCCCAGGTAAATCCTGGAACATTTCTTGGTTGTCCAGCCTCTCTCTCTGGAACATTCCATGCACGACTGTGATGTAGAAGGACAGACCACCTAACCAGCAGTGACTGTGTGGCCCCTTCCCCCCAACATCACTTCTGTCCCAACATTTTTGTTTTAATTTTTTTTTTTTATTTAATTTTGAGACAGAGAGAGACAGAGCATGAACAGGGGAGGGCCAGAGAGAGAGGGAGATACAGAATCCGAAGCAGGCTCCAGGCTCTAAGCCGTCAGCACAAGCCCAACGCGGGGCTCGAACTCACGGACAGTGAGATCATGACCTGAGCCGAAGTCGGATGCTCAACCGACGGAGCCACCCAGGCGCCCCTGTCCCAACATTTTTAAGTTTAGCCACGATGTTGAGTTTTCCAGACTGTTGTTCCTCACCAGTTTGGGAAGGGCGGTGTAATCATGCCAAGGCTTAGGGAGAAAATCCGGGCAGCGTGGGGCCTTGACATCCTTGGTGGGACTGAGAACCCTGAGCACTTGGCCCTTTGATCACCAAATTGATGGGCAAATTATGATTTGACAGCCTACAATGGGCCCATGCATAATGGGCCCATGGGCCTGCTCCTGCCTCCGGGTAGCTAAGAATTTCTTTTCTCAAATCTGAGATTTGATTGTTTTTTTCCTTACACATGGTAAGGACTGGGAGAAGCATTTTCTGGATGCCAGTGCCAGTAAGCCAAGCGACTGGAACAGCGAACTGGACGGGGACTGGCAGGCGCCGATGCTGCAGAAGCCTCCGTACCAGGTGGGTGGTGTCTTCTTCCTGCGATGCCCCAGGATGGCCCTCCCCCGCCTCTGCCTGCGTCCCTCCGGACCCGCACTTAGGTTCTGTTGTTGCAGGATGGCCTGAAACCAGAGGGTATAGACAAAGACGTTTGGCTCCATCAGAAGCTGAAAAACACCCATTATTTGATGGAGTATGACCTCTCAGAATTTGAGAACATTGGTGCCATTGGACTGGAGCTTTGGCAGGTTACTTGGTTTTAAATTTGCTATCACGCGGGGGCGCCTGGGTGGCTCAGGAAGTTGAGCGTCCAACTCTTGATTTCAGCTCAGGTCATGATCCCGGGGTCGTGGGATAGAGCCATGCGTCGGGCTCAGCCCCTGAGCATGGAGCCTATTTGGGATTCTCTCTCTCTCTCTCTCTCTCTCTCTCTCTCTCTCTCTCTCTCCCCCCCCTCCCCTTCTGCCCCTCCCCCGCTGAAAGAAAGAAAGAAAGAAAGAAAGAAAGAAAGAAAGAAAGAAAGAATAAATAAATTTGCTGCAGTTTGATAACTCTGAGCTTCAGCCTAAACTCCTGCATTCGCATAGCTGGTATTCCTTGAACTCCTACTGTGTACCTGGTACCCATACCTGGACTCAAGACGTAATTCAGCCATGAACAAAACAGACATCCTTTCTGTCCTTTTTTTTTTTTTTTTTGCATTTCCTGTCTGCCTCGCTGCCCCCTGGGGATTTGTCACTCCTCAGCCTGGAGTTGACCTGTGGGGCCCATCAGCTTTAGGACAAGACTGCAGATTCTGATGCTAGCAGAGTGTCCAGGGTGGAGCCTGAGATCCTGCCTCCCCAGCAAGCTCCCAGGTGGTGCTGACGCTGCGGGCTGACTTTGCACAGTCAAGTTCTCGGGCAGTGGTGGGCGAACATCGCAAGCGCTCGAGTCCCTTGAGTGCTCTTCAGTCTCCACGCCCAGGCAGCACCCCAGACGGGTTAAGTCAGCATCCCTGGGGGGGACACCAGGCATCAGGAGTTTCTAAGTTTGAGAACCAGTGCCTCGGAGGGAAGGGATGCTTCCGAAATGGGTTTAGGCACGTGCTACTGTTGAGATCCAATCACCGTTAGGGTCCTGAGCCACATACAATTGCTTCTTGGTGCAAAGTTGTTGTATTTGTCACATCAATAAGGAAGGCCTTATTTTCATCCACAGGTGAGATCAGGAACCATCTTCGATAACTTCCTGATCACAGACGATGAAGAGTATGCTGAGAATTTTGGCAAAGCCACTTGGGGGGAAACTAAGGTATGACACACAATGAACTTTTTGTTCATCATTCATTTATTTCTGTACTTGAGTCTAACATATAGGAAAGGGCTTGATGGGTTGTTATTAGTAAACATCCCACCCAGATCAAGGTACAGAATGTTACCAGCGTTCTGGGAACCTCCTCATACCCCCTCCCTGCCGGCAGCTGCCCCCAAAAAGAACCACTATCCCATTGCCGTACATTTGACCTCCTTTTGAAATTCATGTATGTTTCCGATTCTGTGTCTCCCTCTCTCTCTGCCCCTCCCCCGTTCATGCTCTGTCTCTCTCTGTCCCAAAAATAAATAAAAAACGTTGAAAAAAAAATTAAAAAAAAAAAAAAAAAGGGGCGCCTGGGTGGCACAGTCGGTTAAGCGTCCGACTTCAGCCAGGTCACCATCTTGCGGTCCGTGAGTTCGAGCCCCGCGTCAGGCTCTGGGCTGATGGCTCGGAGCCTGGAGCCTGTTTCCGATTCTGTGTCTCCCTCTCTCTGACCCTCCCCCGTTCATGCTCTGTCTCTCTCTGTCCCAAAAATAAATAAAAAACGTTGAAAAAAAAATTAAAAAAAAAAAAGAAATTCATGTAAGTGGAGCCATCCAATAGTTACTCATTCAGGCAGTGCTGTGAGGTTCATATCGAATACAGCAGCAGCTCATTCTTACTGTGTGAATATTCCAGAAGGTATATATCCGTTCTCTGTTGATGCAGCTTTGGATCGCTTCCAGCTTGTGGCCTCACGAATAAAGCTGTTCCCGTCATTCCCGTGTGGGTCTTTCAGTGGACACATGCCCGGGACAGGACAGCCTGGGTCACGAGGTCCCACACGGCCCAACAGTTTTCAATGTGTCATCCTCTTTTCTGTTTCCTTTTGCAGAGGTGGAGAGTTACAGTTTATGCCGCATCTTTGGCCACGCTTGGTATCATTGTCAGTTGTTGACAAGTCAAATTTACTGAAGCATAATATGCACACTGTAAGATTTATCCTTTTTTGGTGTGGAAGCCTATGACTTTTGATAAACGCATACAGTTGTGAAACCACCAACAAAGATCCAGATGTAAGGGGGCCTGGGTGGCTCAGTCAGTTAAGTGTTTGACCTCGGCTCACGTCACGATCTCATGGTGTGTGAGTTCGAGCCCTGCGTCGGGCTCTGTGCTGACAGCTCAGAGCCTAGAGCCTGTTTCCGAGTCTGTGTCTCCCTCTTTCTGTGCCCCTCCCCTGCTCACGCTCTGTCTGTCTGTCTCTCTCTCTCAAAAAATAAATAAACATTAAAAAAAATTTTTTTTAAATGGGATGAACGGGGGGTGCCTGGGTGGCTCAGTCAGTTAAGCGTCCGACTTCAGCTCAGGTCATGATAAAATGGTTTGTGGGTTCAAGCCCTGCATCAGGTTCTGTGCTGACAGCTCAGAGCCTGGAGCCTGCTTCAAATTCTATGTCTCCCTCTGTCTCTGCCCCTCCCCTACTCATGCTCTTTCTCTCAAAAATAAACATTAAAAAAGTTAAAAAAAAAAAAAAAAAGAACCAGATGTAGAACAGGATCATCATCCCCAAAAGTCTCCTTGGGCCCTTTGGAGCCAAACCCTCTCCCACTTCAGGCCTCCACTGACCTGGTATAGCCTCAACTATACAGCCTCAACTTTTCGAAGTGTCATGTAAATGGAGTAACCTAGCATGTGGTCTTTTTGAGCCTGCTCCTCAAGCATAATGTGTCTGAGATTGAGCCATGTTTGGGTTATTAGTCAGTAATTGGTTTCTTCTTATTGCTGGGTAGTTTTATCTTTTTTAATTTTTATTATTTTTGTAATCTTTATTTATTTTTGAGAGACAGAGAGAGACAGAGCATGAGCGGAGGAGGGGCAGAGAGAAAGGGAGACACAGAATCCGAAGCAGGCTCCAGGCTCTGAGCTGTCAGCACGGAGCCCGATGTGGGGCTCAAACCCACAAACTGTGAGATCATGACCTGAGCCGAAGTCGGACGCTTAACCGACTGAGCCACCCAGGCGCCCCAGTAGTTTTATTTTTTTTAATTTTTCAAAGTTTATTTATTTATTTTGAGAGAGAAAGGAAGTGGGGGAGGGGCAGAGAGAAGGGGCGAGAGAGAATCCCCAGCAGGCTCCGCACTGTCAGCGCAGAGCCCAACGCGGGGCGCTAATTCACGAACTGTGAGTTCATGACCGGAACCGAGATCAAGAGTCAGATGCTTAACCAACTGAGCCCCCACCAGGCACCCCATTGGTAGTTTTATCTGTTCACCAGTTGACAGACAATTGGGTGTTTCCAATTTTTGACATATGATCAAAGCTGTTATGAATATTTACTTAACAGGTTTTTTTCTGTGTGGATGCCGGCCTTCAGTTCTCTGGCATAAGTAGCCAGGAATAGGTGGGTCCTACAAGAGGGGTTTAACCCCAGAAGAACCTGCAAGGCTGTTCCTAGAGGGGCTGTGCTGTCTCGAGTCCTCAACCAGCATGGGGATTGTGGGTTTCTCTAGGCGTGTAGGGGTATTTCCAGTTTTAGTTTTCTTACCCTGGTAACAAATGAAGGTTGGCCCTGTTTTATGGCTTTCGTGGCCCTTTGGATATCCTTTTTTGTGAACCGCTTGCGTTTGATTTATTGCTTCAGTTGAAGTGTAGTTGGCGTACAATATTGTATTGGTTGCAGGAGTACAACATAGTGATTCAACATTTATGTATGTTAAGAAATGTTCACCATGATAAGTCTAGCTACACCTGTCACCGTACAAAGTTATTACAGTATTATTGACTATATCGTCTATGCTGCACATGACATCCCCATGACTTATTTATATTTTGTAACTGGAAGTTTGTACTTTTTGACCCCCTTCACTCATTTTGTGCACCCTCTTTCATTCCCCACCCCCACCGTGTCTGATAAGCACCAACCTGTTCTCTGTATCTATGAGCTTGGTTTTTTTTTTTATTATTATTATTCCACATATAAGTGAGATCATATGGTATTTGTCTTTCTTCATCTTACTTATTTCACTTAGCATAATGCCTTCAAGGTCCATCCGTGTTGCTGCAGATGGCAAGATTTCATTCTCTTTTATGGCTAATATTCCACTGTGTGTGTGTGTGTGTGTGTGTGTGTGTGTGTGTGCGCGCGCGCGCGTGTGTGTGTCACATTTTCTTTATCCATTCATTGGTTGGTGGGCAGTTGGGTTGCTCTTAGTCTTGGCTGTTGTAGATAATGCTGGAATAAACATGGGGGTGCAGATATCCTTTTGAGACAGTGTTTTCGTTTTCTTCAGAGAAATACCCAGAAGTGGAATTACTGGATTATATGGTATTACTGTTTTTAATTTGGGGGGAACCATCATACTGTTTTCTGTAGTGATTGCCCCAGTTTACATTCCCACCAATAGTGTATGAGGGATCCCTTTTCGCCACATCCTTGGCCAGCGCTTTTTATCTAGTGGTTTTTTTTTTTTTAATATATATAATAGCCATTCTAACAGGTGTGAGGTGATATCTCATTGTGGTTTTAATTTGTATTTTCCTGATAAGTGATAATGAGCATTTAAAAAAAATTTTTTTTTTCAACGTTTATTTATTTTTGGGACAGAGAGAGACAGAGCATGAACGGGGGAGGGGCAGAGAGAGAGAGGGAGACACAGAATCGGAAACAGGCTCCAGGCTCTGAGCCATCAGCCCAGAGCCTGACGCGGGGCTCGAACTCCCGGACCGCGAGATCGTGACCTGGCTGAAGTCGGACGCTTAACCGACTGCGCCACCCAGGCGCCCCAATAATGAGCATTTTTTTATGTTGGCCTGTTGGTCTGTGGGCCATCTGGATGTCTTCTTTGGAAAATGTCCATTCAGATCCTCTGCCCGTTTTTTCCATCAGATTTTTTTTTTTTTTTTTTTTTTTTTTTGCTATTAAGGTGTATAAGTTCTTTATATATTTTGGATATGAACCTCTCATTAGATATGATTTGCAAATATTTCCTCCCATTGAACAGGTTGCCTTTTCATTTTGTTGATGGTGAGGGAGCCATTTCTTCTTGAATCCGATTTCTCCCGTAAAGCTTTACCAAAACTCTTTTTCAGTAATGACTACGGGAACCTTCTTGATGTTGTCTGCACTGCTAACCCTTGTGTTGACCACATGAGCCTGGATTTTTTTCACTTAGGTTCTGAGGACTCCTTTCACTACCCATTCACTGCTCAGCTGATTGAAGGACAGGGGCCCAGGTACTCTGGGAAGAGAAGGAAGCGGATGGGTGTATTTGTGTCCTGTGGCCACTATAACAGATTACCACAAATTGGCTGGCTTAACACAACACAGATTCATCATCTCACAGGTCTGGATGCCCGAAGTCCAAAATCACTATCAGTGGACTGAAATCAAGGCCTCAGCAGGGCTGAGCAGGCTGAGCAGCCCTCCAAGGGCTCTGCGGGAGCATCCTTCCTTCACCTCTTGCAGCCTCCAGTGGCCCCTAGTGTCCCTTGGTTTGTGGCCATGTGGCTCTGTTTCTGCCTCTGTCTTCACGTGGTCTTCTCTTCTGTGTATGTGTCAAATCTCTCCCTGTCTCCTATGAGGACATTAGTGATGGATTTTAGCGTCCATTTGATGACCCAGGATAATCTTCCTATCTCAACATGTTTAACTTAATCATATTTGCAAAGACCCTTTTCCCATAGAAGGTCCCATTTACAGGATCCGGGATTAAGGCCTGGCATCCTTGGGGGCTCTTCTAAGCTGCCCCCAGGCGGTGTGGAGGCTTGTAGAAGGCAAGGGCAGGCTGAAGGTGGATCCCCAGTCCACTCCCTGGAAACACAACCCCCAGTGGCTAATGTCTCATGTGTCTGTTTCTTTCTCCAAGGGCCCAGAAAGGGAGATGGATGCCATACAGGCCAAGGAGGAAGTGAAGAAGGCCCGTGAGGAAGATGAGGAGGAGCTGCTGATGGGCAGGTTTGGTGGGCACGACAAAGGTTTCCAGAGATTTCACAGGAGGGACGAATTCTAGTCATTCCCACCCCAGATAAAGATGATGGGTAAAACCTTGCTTCTACTTTAATCTACATTTAAAAGTGCAAACATCAACATATGTGGTAATCTGTCCAATTTTCTTTTTTTTTTAATTTATTTTATTTTATTTTTTTTAATTTTTTTTTTTCAACGTTTATTTATTTTTGGGACAGAGAGAGACAGAGCATGAATGGGGGAGGGGCAGAGAGAGAGGGAGACACAGAATCGGAAACAGGCTCCAGGCTCTGAGCCATCAGCCCAGAGCCCGACGCGGGGCTCGAACTCCCGGACCGAGAGATCGTGACCTGGCTGAAGTCGGACGCTTAACCGACTACGCCACCCAGGCGCCCCATGTCCAATTTTCTTTGAAAATGTTCCTATGCTTCTCAGTGGGGTCGGCCTGGTTTTCCCTGGGGCTCCCTCCCTGCTGCGCACAGAGATTTTTCTCCACAAATCTGAGTGCTAGAAGCTACAGGCCAGTGACAGTCTGGCCCAAATCATGATGCTCTTCCCTTAGCCCCCAAAATGTTTTATAAATAGAAGTTGGTAGGGGCACCCGGGTGGCTCGGTCAGTTGGGCGGCCGACTACAGCTCAGGTCATGATCTCGCGGTGTGTGAGTTTAAGCACCACATCGGGCTCTGTGCTGACAGCTTGGAGCCTGTAGCCTGCTTCAGATTCTGTGTCTCCCTCTCTCTGCCCCTTCCCTGTTTCCTCTCTGTCTCTCTCTCTCGAAAATAATAAACATTAAAAAAAAAAGTTGGTAAAACTGATTTTGAAAAAGGAGAACTGATGCCCTTTTTTCCTTCAGGCTGTAAATTACCAATAGCATATGCTAACCTTTTCCAATACAAAATCTTTTTTTAAATTTATTTTTGAGAGAGAGAGACAGAGAGTGCGAGTGGGGGAGGGGCAGACACAGAATCTGAAACAGGCTCCAGGCTCTGAGCTGTCAGCACAGAGTTCGAGCCCCCGACACGGGGCTTGAACTCATGAACCGTGAGATCATGACCTGAGCTGAAGTGAGATGCCCAACCCACTGAGCCACCCAGGCGCCCGTCACTGCCCCCCCCACCCCCGCCCTCAATATGAAATCTTGATACACCGTCATTAGCATGGAAGCGTTTTGCAGGCTATTCTGGAGAACCCAGGTCTTGTGCACACACTTCTGATGTGCTGTAAAGATGCTCCTGCTTCTTTTCCGTCACTCTGTGACCCACTGCTGTGGCCTTTTATTCTCTGTAGGACAGAGGAATGAAATTCATTTTCTCGAGTGAAAATAATAATTACTTCTCAGTTCAATTTTTTCCCTTTAATCAAATAATTTGCTTTTTAATATTTTCTCTTTTTAAAACATTTTTTGGTGTTTATTTTTGAGAGGGAGACAGAGACAGAGACAGAGTGCGAGCAGAGGAGGGGCAGAGAGAGAGGGAGACACAGAATCCCAAACAGGCTCCAGGCTCCGAGCGCTCAGCAGAGAGCCCAACGCGGGGCTCGAACTCACAAACTGGGAGATCGTGACCTAAGCTGAATTCGGACACTTAACCAGCTGAGCAACCCAGGTGCACCTTTAATATTTTAATTAAAAAATTAAAAAAAAAATTTTAAGGAGACTCCACACCCAATATGGGGCTTGAACTCACAACTCCAAGGTCAAGAGCCAAATGCTCTACTAACTGAGCCAGCCAGGCGCCCCAAATAACTTGCTTTTTTAAAGTCCTACATGAGCAGTCTTCTGATTTGAAGACACCCGTTTTTCACACAGAAATTTGTGTTGGAAGTGATAAAATTTAGGACATGAGGAATTTGGAATCCGGTGATATTACAAATAAGCCGCATACATTAGAAATTATATGTGGCATATTGCCGGGTGATCAATGTGAAAAGTCTGCCGAGGAAGTGAAATTCTGTCAAGTTTCGTTCTCACTTGGGTTGAAGTTGGCGGACCTTCAGATGTGGACTTTTGGGCTGACGGCTGACAGTTTATTGGGGTTGGTTATCACTCTCAGAAACGAAAGACACTCGCTGGAAGTGCAGGGATGGCGTTCAACCGTCTACCTCTTTAATCTCTGAACGGGTAAGAAGTTACCGAGGAAAGAAGCAGAGCCAGGCTTTGAGAGAATACGCTGCAAGCAGTTGTATGAAGATGGGCCAGACCAGGTCAGACCCCGCAGAGCTCATCTTTTGGAGAACTTTCTGTGAAGATGTGGCCCATTTGCACGGGCCAATACAGTGGCCACTGGCCACACCTGAGCCCTTGAAATGTGACTGGTGAGACTGAGGAATGAATTTCAAAACAAATGAATAAACATTGGTTTTAGAGTAATTTTGGGTTCACGGCAAAACTGAGCACAAAGTACAAAGAGTTCCCACGTACCCCCACTCCTACACCCAAACATCTCCACCGCCATCAATATGCCACAACACAGTGGGACATTTGTCACAACGGCTGCACCTGACACATCGTGATCTCCCAGAATCCATAGTTTACAGTAAGATTCACTCTTGGTGTTGTACATTCTATGGAGGGATGCATTTTTAATCTTATTTAATTAATTAATTTAAGTTAATTTGAATTTAGTCAGCCAACCTGACGGGTGGCCGCCATGTTGGACAGTGCAGCTCTGTCCAGCGAGAGAGGCCCAGGAGGGGGGATCAGTGCCCAGTGTGGTGGTTACAGGAGTAAGAGGGAATCCCAGGCCGCTGGCTGGGTGGGACTCACACCACCAAGCCTCTGTGTCCAGGCAAGAGGATGCAGGAGAGTCTCTGTTGTCCTTGTGTTTATAGGCTCTGACACCAAGGCTGGAAGCCTGCATATGCCATTTCACGGACACCCGTGCCCATTGGTTTCCTGTCATGTTCTGTCAGAAAGAAGTGGGAAGGCAGGTGGAGAGGTGAAGCCATTTTTTTTTTCAGGCTTCTGCGGGCACCTCAGGCATGGTAAGAACAAAGCAGTGGCTTTAATGATGGGCAGGAGCAGCAGTGGCTGGGGACAGCGGGCATCCGGGTTCCTGCTCAGGGTCCAGTGATTTTGGGTTTTGGGCCACACCTTTTCCCCTTTTGACCTTTAGTCTTAGAAGCGTTTGAAGCTCCCTACAGTTACTAAACTATAGGCAACCTTATATGCCTGTTCTGTTTTTCGCATACTTTTGTACTCATTCTCCCGTATGAAACATCCTCTGTGGGAAATACCTAAAATGACTTTTCCTGGGGTGCCTTGGCGGCTCAGTCAGTTAAGTGTCTGACTCTTGGTTTCGGCTTCTGTCATGATCTCATGGTTCGTGGGTTCAGGTCCTGCGTTGGGCTCCGCGCTGTCAACATGAAGCCTCCTTGGGATTCTTTCTCTCTCCTCCTCTCTCCGCCCCTCCCCTGGGTGCACTCTCTCTCTTGCTCTCTCAAAATAAATAAATAAACTTAAAAAATATTTAAAAAAATAAAATGACTTTTCCTTATGGAACACAGACTAATAAAGCACTCAAGACAGCTAAAAGCCTTGATCACCGCACCTAGACCACCACTATGCTTTCCAGCTGATCCACTCCTTTCCGCCCATCTATGCTCGGTACATTTTGCCTGCTGCATCCAGAGCCACCACTCTAGAACACAAATCTGATCATGTTCAGATCCCTCTTGTGGCTTCCCATTGCTTTTTTCGGGGGAATGGGACAGAGGGAAAGGGAGAGAGTGAGAATCCTTTTTTTTTTTTTTTAAACACTCATTTTAGAGAGACAGAGTGAGAGCAGGGGAGGGGCAGAGGGAGAGGGAGACACAGAATCTGAAACAGGCTCCAGGCTCTGAGCTGTCAGCACAGAGCCCAACGTGGGGCTCGAACTCACAAGCCGTGAGATCATGACCTGAGCTGAAGTCGGACGCTTAACCAACTGAGCCACCCAGGCACCCCAGGAGAGAGAGTCCTAAGTAGGCTCCATGCTCAGCACAGAGCCTGACATGGGGCTCGATCCCACCACCTGGGATCATAGGATCAGTCAGATGCTCAACCAACTGAGCCACCCAGGTGCCCCTTCCCATTGATCTTTATACAGGGGATGGAGAAATGTAGGAGCATGATGAGACTGAAAACTTAGAGCAGACAGCAAAACACTCTCAAGATGAGACCAGGTGACACATGGTCTCATATCATTGCTCTTTATTCAGGGGTGTCTCATAAGATCAGCAGGAGCTTGTGAGACTCCCAAATGGAAGAGGGAGACAGGAAGCTGTGTCCCACCCCTGAGATCACATGGCCTTCTAGCTTGCCTGCCTGAGAAACAGGGCCTGATCAGACTCACTGTGCCACCATCACAGGAGGAGGGCAGGTAAGGGGATGCCCACCTGCCCTGAAGAGACCTTGCGGTCAGCTGCCCAAGCTTCCTTCCTCATCTTGTTAGTGGAATCCTTACTCATCCTGTTAGTGGAATCTGGCCACAGAGGAGTGTGTGTCCCTCGCGAATGGAAGACAAAACGTCTGAGAAATAAATGCCCCCTCCAGTACCGGTTCTCCAGCAAACGTCCGGTGCCTGCTCTGTGCCAGGCACAGTGTGAGACATGGAGGTGGAACGACAGCAAATGTATATTACCACTCCCACTTTTCAGAAGGGGGAACTAGGGGCTCCGAGAAAGTACTTAAGTGACTTGCTAAGGTGATTTGCCTCCTGCTAGAAATGGGAGCTGGGAAATCATCACACACACACACACACAGACACACACCCTCCCACCCACCCAACCCCACACACATACACCCTATCCTGGGAACAGCGAGTGTAGTTGGGCACGGCGAGGTTTCTGACGCTCCGCGGGGTGCGTAACAACCTTCCCATAAGGATTGCCAGGCGCACGGAAAAGGGAACGGCACCTGAAAGAATGACAGCATGTCAGACTTACGCAGTGGACGGAGGGGTAACGGGGCAAATAGGCTGGGCTCACATGGTGGGACCGGCGCGCCTAACCGGCCCCGCCCCCTCCCGGCCTGGGCTAGGTGTGCACGGCCCCGCCCCCGCCCCTTCGGTTTCGGTTGCGCGTGCGCAGCCCTACTTCGGTCCCGCCCCTTCCCGGACTCAGTTGCGCGCGCACCGCCCCTCGCACCAGTGCGCACGCGCGGCCCCGCCCCCGTCTCCCCGGCGCTCGGAGCCCGAGTCCGCGGGAAGATGGCGGCCCCGCTCATCCCGCTCTCCCAGCAGGTATGGGCCAGCGGGCGGGGGTGCAGCGCCGGGGCGTAAGGCGCGAGGCGGGCGCCCCGGGGAGACCGATGCGCGGGGAGGCCCACCCGTGCGGCGGCGGCTCGTGCTGACGGGCCCGCGCGGAGGGAGGGCGAGTGGGCGGGCGGTCCTGAAGGTGACAGGCCGGCCCGGCCCGCGGCCTCCCGCGCCCTGGAGACCCTCTGCGGGCGGCGTCCAGGCGGGGCTGCTGCATGTACCTGCATGGTTCAGGGCCCGGGCCCGGCTACGAGTCTGGCCTTCGCCGCAGCTCCCAGGCCGGGTGATGCACGGTGGCACTGGGCTCTCACTCTGGGAGGTGGGCGAGGAGAGCGAGCCTTTCTGCCGGTGCGACAGCCCCGCGAGTCTTTGTTTTCTGCCGGGTCCCAGCGCCGGCGAAGACGGTGTCCCCGCCGGGGTGGAGGGCAGAGCCCTGCCAGGGTCAGGACCCTCCAGCAGTGCGATCCCGGACTCATCCCTCCCTTGGGAGCTGTTTCTGCCACCCTTGAATTGAGAGAGAGGAGCTCGCACGTCTCCTTTCTGCGTCTTCAAATCTGCCTGATGGTCTTACTAAGGGGCAGTAACAGCGGCGCGACCTATAACGTGCAAAAAAGAGCCTTGCGCAGACAGCTTTGCTTTCTGGGAAGGATGTTCATTCATTTATTTGTCTGTCAAATGTGCGTTGGGCCAGGTGCTGGGAGTGCAGCAGTCACCCAGACAGACAAGGTCGCTGCTCTCCTGGAGGTGACACTCTTATGGGAACTGGAAACTACCTGTGTCCTGCTAACGACAGCTGCCTTTATTTACTGAATACTTGTGTTGTACCAAGCGCCATGTTATAAGCACTTTGAACTATCTAGCACGGAGTTGGAATTAAGAGTGAAGACACGGGGTCATGTCATCTTGCTGTTTAGTTCTTGGCTCTGCCATTTATTTCCTTTGAGTGTGCTTGGGTGAAGTGCTCAGAACTCATTTGGAAAATGGAAATATAAAACATATAGGGATGATGTGAAGATTAAGCATGTAAAACGCTTAGTAAACAGTGCCTGGCACATCAAAGCACTCCGTGAAACTATAATTATTACCATCATTTAATTCTCTGGCAGATTGGGACATACGGGAATGTAGACCACAGCAGTAAGAATGCTGAACCTTAAGAGAGCTGATAGGTAGGTTGACATGACTGGTCAGCTTTTCCAAGGAGAGAGACATACCTGCTAAATCTTACAAGAACTAGCCAATTTGTAACACCGTCACGAAATTAAAAGTGTTAAAGGCCAGTGGTTATTAATTAATACATTCTTATAAGAGGTATGAAAGTGCTATGTAAATTAGGTGCTCTACAGATAGGGGGCATTATTATTAATAGCCAGTCGCTATAGTTTAGGGTATGTGCATTGGGTGAAACTCACTTAGGCTCACTTAATGAGAAAGTGCTCCCATTTTTTTGAGGGGGGGGGGGAAGAATCTTTTTGAAAGTTCCTTTGACTTCCTGTCAAATTTTGAAAGCCCTGATTTGAACTTTGATGACAACAGTGGCTACCGTCTATTGAGTGCGTTGGAGTTTAAGTGCTTTCTAACATGTTGGCACTTGTCCCTACAACAAGGAGAAGGAAATTCTCATTTTACTGATGCAGAATTAGGTTCAGAGGAAGGCCACTGTGAATTAAGGAATGGAAACATGATTTGGGTCCTGTGATTCATGTGCTTAGCACCCTTTGGGATAAATTCCCAGTTCTTTCTCAGGAAGCCTCGCTGGTCTGGTGCCTGCCAGCCCTCTCCCGCCTCCTGCTTTCCCTGGTCCCCACACTGCAGCCACACTTGCTGCTTTTCTGCTCCTCCCACAGTCCCAGCTTTCTCTGTCCTCAGGGTGTCTCACTAGTTGTTCCTTCTTCCAGAAGTGCTCTTCCCTGTCTCTTCCCTTGGTGCTTTTGGTTCCTGGGTCCTTTCCCTCCTTCGGGTGGTAGCTCAGATGTCATTCTTCCCAGAGGCCTTTGCTGATCGCGTGTCATAAGTAGAGCCCCTTCCATCCCACCAGAAATGTGTTTTTTCCACACACCCCTCGGCACCAATCAATGGTTTACACCCAGGCACCCAGGGAGAGCAGGTACAGGCCTCTTGATCCTGTGACCAGCCCGCAGGAGGTGTCAGGTAAACTCTTGAAGCACCCATGACTTATACATGCCAGCGCCATTTCCAGGTGGCTTTTCTTCTCTGTGTGTGGGATGGGGACAGGGGTGGGAGTTGCAAGAGACTGACAGCCAGGAGCCCATGACACGTTTAGGTCACAGACTTCTGTGCTTTTTCCTGTTCCTTTACACGTTTGTTGAACAAAGGCGTGACCAGGCTTTCTTCCTTCAGGTAGTTATCTGACATTTCTCTACATCTGTTCTTTTTTGTTGTTGTTAAGTTTATTTATTTATTTTGAGGGAGATTGAGCACCAGCTGGGGAGGGGCAGAGAGAGAGAGAGAGAGAGAGAGAGGGAGGGAGAGAGAGGGAGAGGGAGAGAGAGAGAGAGAGAGAGAGAGAGAGAGAGAGAGAACCCCAAGCAGGCTCCATGCTGTTGATGCGAAGCCTGGCACGGGGCTGGAACTCATGAACCGTGAGATCATGACCTGAGCCGAAATCAAGAGTCAGACGCTTAACCGACTGAGCCACCCAGGCACCCCTCTTTATACCTGTTCTTATGGGAAGCTCTGCACTAGGTGTTCCTGTCGGCCAAGGTGTGAGGCTTAGCCCGTCCAGCTGCTTTCAGTCTAGCTGAGGGATCACACAGGTTCACAGATAATTCGCGGAGATGTGTGGATAGGATTCCAGGATAATTTCTGGTTGGGGGCATTCAGGGAGCCGCCTGGAGCGCGAGGCTGTGCTCTGGTTGGACTGAGGTGTAGGGCACACTTGGAACATTCTTGGAACACGGAACTTGGAACATGGATGGCCAGGTGAAGGTGAGTAAAGCAGCTGCTAGCAGGGTTGCAGAGGGGAGAGGGGCTGTGTGTTTCCCCTCTGTCACCAGCACTTTTGCTATAGGCATCTTTCCTGGTCTGCTCCACAGTCCCCGGTATCTGTGACACCTCTTGCCCTGTACAGTCTCTGATGACCCTGAATACGAATCTTGCTCTTGTGAAGGAAGAGTCAGGGTGGATTTCTCCCTCCGTTGGCAGCTCAGTGATTTCCGTTTCTCCCTGCCTCTGAGCAAGCTCCCCTTTGCCTCTCCTACCCTGGAAGTGCATCTGTGTCCCTCCCCCCTTTGTACCGTGTGGTCTCGGAAGTGGCTGGTCACCATGCCATCCTTCACCCTGGTGGCCTGTCACTGGTTGCCCTTGAGCCTCACAGCACCGCGTCCTCTCTGTCTGCCCCCATCTTAGGGTCTCCCCGCAGAGCGTGCCCTTCCCCCACCAAGACCCTGCCGGAGTCCAGCCTCCTGTTTCTCCCTTGCCAGCCACCTCTGGGGTTGGCCACTTCCTTACCACATCCACAAGTTCACAGGCTGCGGCTGCCCCCCCTTCCTACTCAGCCTCTGCCTCCGAGTTCATTCCGCACAACCACCCCCTGCTCCAGAAGCTTCCAGCTACTCCCGTCTCCCTCCCCTCAGTATGTCCAGCTCGGCTGCCCCTGTGCTGCTCCGCCTGACCTTGCCAGCTTGCTCTCCCGCACTCGCACCACTCCACTTAGACCCTTGCTGTTCCCAGCGCTCCCCCCACACCCTCCATGGCTCTGTTGCCCCCACCTCATGCTGTGACCTCCTGCTGCGTCCTGCCCCACCTCCCGCCCACGGGAGGCCACTCCCAGAGGCCTTCCTGGGGGTGTCTTCCATCAGTCCCACCAGAACGTCATTGTACCTCCTATGCCTTCTGTGGGTCCCTTGTGTGGCCCTCGACCTAGGAAGCATGCGGGAAGCGTTGGGCTCACTGATGAAGAGAGTGTCCTGGGCCCAAGGGGGTGTTCCCACCAATGCCACTGGGGTCCTCCTCCGCCAGGTACTTCCTGTGCCCACGCCCTTGAGACATATCATCTTTTTAATGGGTGCCATGTTCTGGAAGGTTTTTATTCCCATTTCACAAACTGAGACCCACAGAGATTTAAGTAACTTGCCAAAGTCCCATAGTTGGTGGGTTGACCCCACATCCGTCTGCCTGCAGAGCCCCGCTCTTTCCCCTCTTCCAGGCGGCCCGCTGGGCTCCTCGCCCAGAGCAACACCCGGTGAACGTGTCTGCAGTGAATGCCAAGTGCTTGGGACACTTGGTTGTCCTTTCGTCCCTTGTTTTTTTTCCTCTAAAATAATTGCCAGTCTCTCTGTCTTACTAGAATGCTAATGGTGATGTGGTATAAATTGGTGGGGACAGAGCCAGGGTTTAGGGTAAAGATTGGCCCTGCCCCGTAAGATCCAGAATTCCCCGGCTGGCTCTTTGTCGTACTGACCTGCATTGGCCTGGTTTTTGTGGACTGAGTAGCTCCCAGTCGAACAAGAACATACAAGTTTTGCTCCCTCTGCCCCAATTTTGCACTTTAAGGCAACTTTCCTACATCTGGCTCTTTACCCGATCAGCTGATCCCGGAAGTGGACTGTCTTCGATCAGATGGTATCCAAGCGCCGAGCGTCCACTCTCTGATGCCTCAGGCACTTGCTGTTAATGTGCTGACGGACGAACACAGCCGCCCCCCCCCCCCCCCCCCGGCCCCGAAGGAGGCAGCCCGTCAGCCACTCTGGGGGTGCCCTCGGGTTCTCCCCTCCCAGACTTCACCTGAGCAGCCAGCATCCACTCGGAAAGCTCTTCCACATTCTTCCTCAAAGACACTTCTCCCACCCCGTTACCCCATGAGGTCCCTTCAGGGGGTGTGTGTTTTCAGTGTCATAGTCCCCAGATGTTCTCTCAGAGCCCTCGGTTGTGCGGTATTTTCCGTATCTCACTTTGTCTATGTGCAAACTGGGCCTACCTCTAAGTATCTGCCTCCTGACAGCAGAGTATCAGCACCTCGCGGGGTGATGGGTGTGCCATCAGAAAGTGCCTCTCGTTTGTGGATGGCGCTGTTCATTCGGCAGATGTGTATCAGGCTTCTTCTCTTTCCTGGGCACCTCCTGGCCTGTGGGATGTAGCAGTGAACCTGAAGACAGCTCTGTCACCTGGAGCCGAGGTTCTAAGGACGGGGTGGGGTGGGGGGGGCAGACAGCAGGAAAGGAGCTAGTATGTAGTCTGTCCCAGGGCCGTGTGGTCCACGCTGTGAGGGCTGTGAAACCGAGTTTACAATCCCACAGGTGAGGTGGGGAGGCCTCACTGCACAGGCACCAAGGACTGAGCAAAAAGGCATTTGGATTGCTCACCTCCCCCTCCCGAGTCACCGTGGTCCGTCTTATCCTCCCTCTATGAAGAGGTAAACTGGGGCCCAGAGGCAGAGGTCACTTGTGAAAGGTCACACCCCACAAGCTCGTACTGATACAGCTCATCTGACACAGATCTGGGGCTCTGAGCGGCACTCCAGTTTCTTTTTATTTATTTCTTCACTGCCACGCATTCAGTGTGAGAGGTCATTTGGTTTTAAACAACGGCCGTGCTCCCTGGGTGCTGGGGGCTGTATCTGCTAGATGCTGTAGAGTCTGATGGAGAGAAGATCATGTGTTTAAATTTTTTATTGTTTTGATCTCCTCTCCCTGGAAAGTCATGGGGGAAACGGAAAAGCTGCCTTTTCGTCTTTACAGAGGGTCAGCAGGTCGGTTTCCCTCCTGGCTTGGGTGTTCGGTGCCTCAAGGCGGAGGCAGAAATGAGGGCGCCATGTCCGGCCCACGAGGAGGGTCGGCATGGTCCGGGCCACGGTGGAGGCAGAGGCCACGGGTGGTCTGAGCTGGATGAGGGGCGGACGACTTGCTTCCACTTGGGTGTGTTGGAGTCGGCTGCATGGAGGAGGAAGGGCGCCGGGGCTGGGCCGTGGGGACATTGGGAAGGAAGGGAGGGATGCTTTTTCAGACAGCGGCAGAGCAGAATGAACAGAAACCGAGGGATTGGAATCCTGGCTCAAAAGGGCCGAATGTGAGGCCGGGGCTGGGAACTTTGGGCTCCGCATCCCTCTTTTAGTTAGGGTGACTTGGGGATTAAAGGGAGAAGGTGGCTTGGTAAATGGGACATGGTCTGTGCCTGGCCTACAGATTGGCCCGAGACAAAAGGGACTGACAGGGTGTCTGCTTGCCTAGAGTGGCCGACGAGGGGGGTGGGGTAGAGTGGAGACCTGCCTGCTGTGTGGCCCAGAGGGCCGCTCCTGCTTAGAATGCTCTGCCCATTCTAGTGGTAGGGCCAGCCCTTAATGTCCCAAGCTGCTGGAGGGAGGGAGAGGTTACAGATGACCACAAACAGCCATCTCCTTGCACTTCCGCCTGGCTCTGCCTACTGGAGGCGGAGGGGGGACTGTTGCACTCCTAATGGCAGAATTGATTTACTGATTATGTTCAGACTGGCTGATAAAAAGTCAGTTCTCCTTTTGTAGACACTGGCTGAAAGCAGGGAAGGGTGGTGCCAGGAAGCCTGGCTGTCCCTCTCTGCAGACTGGAGGCCGGCTTCTGCCCCTCCAGTGCACTGCTCACCTGCATCCCACGCTTCCCAGTTCTGCCCTCCTCCCTGTTTGCTGTGCCCTGTGGCCCCTTGGCATTCTTTTCCAGTTGCTTGTTCGGGCGACATTCTGTCTTGCCTCAGGGCCTTTGCACATGCTATTTATTGCTCCTTTCTGGGATTTTCTTCCACCTATTATCTCTGGGTTAATTTCTACTCTTCATATCTCAGCTGGCACATCACTTCCTCAGGTAAAGCATTCCCTGACAGATTGGCCCAGCTTCTCTGTTACTGCCTGTGGGGATGCTTTGTACTTTTCCACATACCAGTTTGTAATTTCCTGTTGCTGGGATTATTTGATGGATGGTCAGTCTCCCCCACCACCTAGACTACGCTCAAAAAGGCCTGTTTTAATTTGTCCTAGTTCCCCAGGTGCTCAGTAATCCTGTTGAACAAATGGCAGAATGGTAGGGCAGGTCCACACTGTGTGAGGTAGTGAGGAGCTGTGGCACGTTCTCGAGGAGTGAAGTGAGATGTTTAGATCTGACCGCTTGCGTAGAGAATGCACAGAGCTGGGCACTAGCTCAGAGATGCTTGTTGTGATATGGGCACGAAGTGATAAAGAGCAACCTAGGGCGCCTGGGTGGCTCAGTCGGTTAAGCGTCCAACTTCCGCTCAGGTCATGATCTCACGGTTCGTGAGTTCGAGCCCCGCGTCGGGCTCTGAGCGCGAGCTGACAGCTCAGAGCCTGGAGCCTGCTTCGGATTCTGTGTCTCCCCCTCTCTTTCTGCCCCTCTCGCGTTCACACTCTGTCTCTTTCTCTCAAAAATAAGTAAACATTAGAGCCTGGAGCCTGCTTTGGATTCCGTGTCTCTCTCTCTCTCTCTGTGCCTTGCCTGCTCATGCTCTGTGTCTCATAAATAAATAAATGTTAAAAAAAAAAAAAAAGCAACCTGGCATGAGGTTGTTTCTGGAAGAGGAGAGGGGTTGGTGATTGGAGGACTGTGTGGGATGGTTATTTGGGCAGAGGGGCCTTCTAAGTGGGGGGAGGAGGCAGGAGAAAGGGGCAGGTGTGGTGTGTGCAGCCAGCAGGGCCAGACCAGCTTTGCTGGGCAGTGCCAGGTGGGTGGCTGGGTCACCTTGCAGCAGGCCCTTCAGGCCTGGTGGGACCCCACGTTTAGGTGCAGTTGAGAAGCAGCCTGCCTCCTGGGGGTACCGTCAGGTCGCACTTTCTGAGCATCCACCCTGTGCTGGTATGAGAGCAAGAAGAATAAAACAGCCCCCGCCCTTTAGATGGCTCAGCTGGAGCCGGGCTCCCAGGCACACAGATAAGTAGGACCCCGTGTGGCAGACTCCTTCGTGGAGGTCAGGTGGCAGCCTGCATGGGTGGAATGAGTTGCCCTACGGGATTGGAAATAAGGACAGGAGGGAGCGCCTGGGTGGCGCAGTCGGTTAAGCGTCCGACTTCAGCCAGGTCACGATCTCGCGGTCCGTGAATTCGAGCCCTGCGTCGGGCTCTGGGCTGATGGCTCAGAGCCTGGAGCCTGTTTCCGATTCTGTGTCTCCCTCTCTCTCTGCCCCTCCCCCGTTCATGCTCTGGCTCTCTCTGTCCCAAAAATAAATAAACGTTGGAAATAAGGACAGGAGGAAGAGGGGGCCTGGGTCTTCCTTCCTCCTTTCTCTCTTCTGTTCCGGCAGGACTGGAGGCAGTAGGGTACAGCCTTTCAGACTGGCTGCTCACCGCCCCTCCCCCTCCACCCCCCCCCCCCCCCCCGCCCCGCCCCGGTCCCGACTCGGGCAGAGTCCCCTTCCCCGACTCTGGAAACCCAGTTGTTGGGGAGAGATCTTGGGTGCAGGTATTGCACAGAAGTAAGGGAGTGTGTTTGGACACCCACTTTGTGCCCACTCACCACTGACTCCTCATTAGGGAAGTGTCATTGTCACTGTCCCTGCAGCTTCTTTCTGAACAAGGAAACTGAGAAGCACAGAGGGAAAATGACTGGTTTCAGGCCTCTCAGGGAGGTGGGGTGCTTGGATCAGACCGCAGCTCCAAAGCTGGTGTTCCCTCCCATGGATACCACACCGAGGGGCTCCTGGGAGGGCAGGAGCAGCTGTGTCCCTGCTGTGTCCCGAGACCCTGCTGCAGGCAGGTGATCACCATCTGTTGATGGATGCCACACGCTCCGAATAGCAACCAGGAGCAGCGTCTGTAGCCGCCCTTGATGGTAGTTGATTAGTGGAAATGTTTTCTGTGTCTTGGGTGGAGAAGCAGGCACCTTCTGCCCTGGGGATGGGAGTCAGGGAAGCCTTGGGAGACCAGCATCCTGATGGCCAGGCCCCCGCACGTTCGCAGGGCTCCCGGTGTCTCTTCACTTCCGCTATGAGAGGGTATGGGAGGGGGTTCTCTGATTTACTAGTGACAGTTGCAGGCATGCCTGTTGATCCATAGAAACTTGGCTTTTCTGATCCATAAAGGTTGTTTTCAGTTTTATATACTCCGTGGGAAAAGGAAACAATCTTCTTTCAGACCACTTTTTTTTTTTTTTAATGTTTGTTTATTTTTGAGAGACAGAGATGGAGCACGAGCAGGGGAGGGGCAGAGAGAGACACGCACACAGAATCTGAAGCAGGCTCAAGGCTCTGAGCTGTCAGCACAGAATCCGACGCGAGGCTTGAACCCATGAACCCATGATCACGACCTGAGCCGAAGTCAGACGTTTAACTGACGTCCCCCAGGCACCCCCCAGGCTGTTTTTAAAGCAGAAAGAATGAACCGAAAGAACTGTTGATGGTGAGGCCCTCACATGGACACGCTAAAACTTGGACTGGAAGGCTCAGGGACCGGATTAGCCCTCTAAAATTCCCCACACCCTAGAAGCGGCAGTTTGTGCTTGGGGGTGCCAGAACCCGGTAGACCTAGGTGTGTGTTATTGAGGATGTTTCTCCCGTTGGGAGTTTTCTTTGACGAAGACTAGAACGGTCTCTGTGCCCACAGGGCACCCCATACCCGTCATGGGCGCTCTTCCCATGGTGAAGGGGGTTCCATAGGGACGAGCGGACACCCACGGCTGCTGAGTGGGTGCGAGCCAGTGCTGTTGTTCCTGTCGCCCACACGCCAGACCAGGGAATCGGCATTTTCTTTCAAGCCAAGCTCGTCCGTCCCGTCGGCATTCGGCCTCTTGATTTAATTTTTTGTTGCCTTTGAGCCCCTCGAAAATACCCTTTGCTTCACAGCTACTACGCACTTAACCCTCTGTGTGTGAAATTGCACGTTTTATTTATTTATTTATTTTCATTTATTTTATTTTATTTTTTTTAGCATTCCTGGTATTTTTTAGAAATTGCACGTTTTAAAAAAAAAAATCATCAGTAAGGGGCACCTGGGTGGCTCAGTCGGTTGAGCGGCCGACTCCGGCTCAGGTCGCGATCTCGCGGTCCGTGAGTTCGAACCCCGCGTCGGGCTCTGTGCTGACAGCTCAGAGCCTGGAGCCTGCTTCGGATTCTGTGTCTCCCTCTCTCTCTGACCCTCCCCCGTTCATGCTCTGTCTCTCCCTGTCTCAAAAATAAATAAACGTTAAAAAAAAAAATCATCAGTAAGACTTAAGAACTAGTAAAAGACTGGGGTGTCCTAGATGTTGGGAGGGGCTCAGCCGACTAGTTGAGAGAGAACGCGTACGACGTGTGCTGCAGCGTAGCCAGCGTTTGGTGAAATATTTTATCATTTTTTTGGCCAAGATCATTTGGTGTGGCATGCTGTAAGGACTGCGGATTTGATGCTTGTGGGACACGCCCTGGTTAGCAGCCTTGCCTGACTTCCCTTCCCACCCGCCACCGATTCTCTGTAAAGAAAGGCTGCTCCTCTGACTCGGTGGCAGTAATAAGGGCGCTGATGTGTACAGCAGCGCCTCCCACTTGTGGAGTGCGCTTTGCCTTGATGCTGAAAGCGATCCTCAGGGCAGGCACTGTATCGTTCCCATTTTATGGAAGCGGAAACTGAGGCCCCGCTCTGCTGCTGCATGGTGGAGCTGTGTCTCTACCCGAGCATCGCTCTCGCTGCACCCATCCCACCCTCTCCCTCCTGAGGCTCCATCCGTGAACAAACGATCTGTAAACAGACGTTTAAGGAAGGCCTGCTTACCCCGCCAGCAATGGCAAGAGGTAGAGTAAATGTGAGACCTCCACCTCCCCCCGCCCCCAGCTCCACTGAATTGAAAATGTAGGAGGGAGGCCTTGACAAAAATTGGACGTTTAAGAAATGTCTCATTTGTAAGTTCGGGGCTTATGGGAGTGTGGGGAGGGAGGGAGGGACTCATTTCATTTGGGGGGGACTTTGGGAGGCTTTTTAAAGCAGGGGGTCATTTGTGGGGCTGGGAGGTAACTGGCCTTCAGCAGGCTCGGCCCCCCTCCCCGCAGGCATAGGGAATGATTTGGGGGGAGACCAGGAGCGGGAGGCACACAGTAGTAGAGCTTCTGCCAGAGCAGGAAGGAAAGCCGGGATTGAGGGCTGTGTGCCCGCGGTTGTGTGCAAGGGCCTCTGAGTGAGTGTGTGTGAGCGTCCAGGTGGATGTGTGCGTGTGTGGGGGGGAGTAGTGCAGCTAGCTGGGGGGTGGGGGCAGGAGATGGCCGTGGGGCACCTCGAGAGCTCGGCAGAGGCTTGGAACCCTCTTTGCCAACTCACACTCTTTGCCAACCACAGAGGGTCTTTTCCGAGCCGAGGAGCGACCGTGTGTAATTCCTCTCCCTGCTCCTGCCAGCATGTTTTCTCTTCTGTGTTTGTTCCCTGATCAGACCGTGATGCTCCGCTCCTCCGTGGAATCTGTGAAATCTGGAGCCTACTCGGTGCCTGGTGCCTAGAGGACCCCCAGGCTCCACAGAAGAGCAGTGGTGCCAGGAAGCTGATGATGCCATCCGCAGAGTGGAGGGGAGGGGCATGGAGAGCTGCTGACCCCATCCGCCTTGGGGAGCCCTGAGTCCCGGGCAGTGGGCTCTCTTGGGGGATGGCCAAATATCGGTCCAGGGCTCAGAAGATGGCCCAGGGTGTCTGATCTAGGAAAGGAATTTCAGGAAGATTCAGGGCCCCTTGGGGAAAGCTGGGAGCCTTGTGGAAAGTGGGCGTTCTCGAGGAAGGTGGTAGGTGCTCTGCTGTGTGGGGCCCTTACTGCTGAGCTGTCGCCCCTGTGAGTCTGTTCAGGGCCTGCTCCACCATACAGAGGAAGGAAGGACAGAACGGATGGGGGCTGTTCTCTGGGATGCTAGGAGGAGCCATATCCAGGGAGGGCTCTGGGGAGGCCAGGGCCACTTTTCATTTTAAACGGCACTTTGGGGAGAATGAGCTCGAATCTGCTCCCTGCTCCACCTCGGCTGCTCAGGCAAGGTCCCGGGGGCTCTCATTGCCTGACCCTTTCCAGGGCCATCCACCTGCCCTCTGTGGCTGCACTCAACCCTCCTACTGCTCCCCACACGCCCGTCCCCCGATCCCCACAGGACCCTCCTCCCTTGGTGTTTTCCCGCCAGTGGTGCCTCCTTCTGTCTGTGTTGCTGGTGTCCTTGGCCTGCCTGTTGCCTTGCATCCCTTCGGGCAGGCTCAGCTGGAGCAGGGCTGGTCTTCCTGCCCTCGCAGGTGCGTGTCTGGGCTGCCGAGTGCCCCTGCTATCCCCGTCTTTTCCTCCCAGCCCTTAATGGCCCTCAGTGTGTGTTGTCGCGTGTAATGACATTCCCCTCCAGTCTAGGAGCTCCACGAGGCATTCTGTAGAAATGGCAGAGGTTTCCACCTCGATGGCCCACAGGGACATCCCAGAGAAACGTGTGAAGGTGAATGGCTCATGTTGTCCGTGTTTGTGTGCCGTGAGTGGCTGCATTCCTTGGCCTCATCATCCTGGAGGCCTGCCCAAGTCTCTCCCTGGTTGCTTCCTGTGGGTGCTCCCCTGTCACCCACTCTGCATAGCTAAGTGCATATTCAGTTCACTGGCTCGTGTGCACATCTGCTCAGGTCGCCTTGGGGATCACGTTCCGGGCTTTTCAGCAGGGCGGGCACACACCCTGTTACCTCACTGTGTCCACTCTTGTGGCTGGCTGAAACCGTGGTGAATGAGCCCAGGTCCCTGGCAGCCCCCTCTGTCCTAGAGCCCAGCCCACCTTGCCCATTGCTGACCCCTCGCTCAGGCTCCGGAGGCTTCGGCTGTGCATCCCGCCATCCCCTCATGTCCCATGGCACCTTGTGCTGCAGTCACGGGCTCACTTTGTCTGCGTGTCTCCCCATCTTGAGCCCTAGAGCTGTGTCTCACACCCTTTTGTATGCTTGATTCCTCCTCACAGTGTGAACTTAACCTTTGGTTTGTTGCTTGAGTGAATGAATGAATTTATAAGTCCAAGGGCAGACCACTCTTTCAGGAAGTCTTCTGGGAAAGGGGCGGTCAGTAGCTTGAGGTAGAACTGGGCTGAGGGAACATTTACGGGGATGGGATACATTTTCGCGTGGGAGACGGTGGAAGGAGAGGACAAGGGAGAGCACAGAACTATAAACAGCCAGCACTGGAGGAGAGCTCACCCCAGGTCAGTCTCTGGTGGTGGGAATGCTTATCCTTATTTTCCAGATGAAGAAACTGAGGCACAGAGAGGCTGCTCACCTTCCCCAGGGTTGCACAGCACACTAGTGGTGGGGTAGGACTTGAGTCCGCATCTGTCTGGTGGCACTGTTGACCTCTGTGTGGGTCTGCTTCCCCTGGTGCTGGGAGTGCGGGGCCAAGAGGTGTGGGTGGAGACCTTTGGGACTCAGCGTAGGTCCTGCCTCCTGCACAGGGTGGCATGTCAGGGCGGGAAGGTTGCCTCGGGTGACCTCGGTTTCTCTTTTACTTCCATTTCTGGTAGATGGGGCAAGAGCAGTGGGCTCCCAGCAGTGCTGAAGCGTTTACGCCTCGAGTCTCCAGGTAGTTCTGGCCCTGAACTCCCTCTGGCTGTGTTGGTCGCCTTGATGCTTCACTGTGTGTCCAAACTTTCAGGCATGGTTCTCTTGCTCTTTGGTTCTCCTTGTGGTTGGGGACTGCAGCCCTTACCCCCCCCCCCCCCCTGCTTCCCGTCCCCACCGCAGGCCTTGAGTTCTTAGCGGGCTGGGTGGAGGTGCCGTACCCTGTGCCGAATGGCAGGTACACACACCTTCAGCTCGTCTTTCTTTCGTCATGGCGGTCATTAGGGTCCCCAGGGAGAATCACGTAGCTTCAGACCCCTCTTCTCCTTGAATGTGTCTCTTTCCCTTTTCTGTCTTACTCACAAAAGCAGTGAAGCAGGGTGCACTGATGTAGAACGCTGGCAAACTCAGAGCCACAGGGGGCAACCACATCTCTTAGCCTGTGGCTTCCGTCCTGCCACATTCAGGTCCGTGTGCATATATGATCGCTGTGCGCTTGTAGCCAGGCCGTGACCATGTGTGCTGGCTTGGACCCTCCCTTTGCAAATACCTGACGATCATAGCCCACGCATAAGGGTTCTGCCCTTGATGTGTTTTTTTGTTTTTTTTTTTTTAACGTTTATTTTTTTTTGAGACAGAGAGACAGAGCATGAACAGGGGAGGGGCAGAGAGAGAGGGAGACACAGAATCCGAAACAGGCTCCAGGCTCCGAGCTGTCAGCACAGAGCCCGACGTGGGGCTCGAACTCACAAATCACAAGATCATGACCTGAGCCGAAGTCGGACGCTTAACTGACGGAGCCACCCGGGCACCCCTCTGCCCTTGCTGTTTTTACTGCTTTATGGTGTATTCTTCTAACCTGTTTTCAACCTTTGCTGTCACCTGCAGTTCTTGCCCTCAAGCGGGTGAACTGATATGTCCCTCTTGCCTTTCCCCACCTCCTGCATAGTTAATCACTTCCTCAGGGTAGACCTCCCAAGGGGAGAGCTTGCAGTAGTGGAAGAGTGTGTGTGTGTGTGTTAAAGAAGTGCTAGTTTTTATTTTTTGACAAAAGTATGACAGTGCTGGTGATAAAGCTACTCTTTGTTCATCATACTTAACACGTGAAGCAGCTTGTACCATTAGGATCCTTGCCAAAGCAGAAACATATCAAATGTCGGTCTTTCTGTAAAATTTTACACACACTCGAAGTAGAGGGAAGAGTTTGATGAACTCCCATTTCTCACCACCCGTTTACAACAAATGTCATTTTTTCAAATCTCTCTGCACTTGTCTACCGTCCCTTGACCTCCTCTGCCATATACATTTTTATTTCTGAGGTTTTTATTTTAAATCTCAGAAATCACGTTTCAATATGCATCTCTAACAGTAAGACCATTTGTCTTTACATGACCATGGTGCCCTATCAACACCATTTTATCTATGTATTTATTTATTTATTCATTCATTCATTCATTCATTCATTCATTTTTAAAGCTTATTTTGAGGGAGAGGGAGAGAGTGCATGCATGGATGAGTGGGAGAGGGGCAGAGAGAGAGGGAGAGAGAATCTCAAGCACACGGAGCCCGATGTGATCATGACCATGAGATCATGATCTGAGCCAAAATCAAGAGTTGGACGCTTAATTGACCGAGCCACCCAGGAGCCCCAACACCTTACACATTTAATTATTCCTTAGTATTACCCGACTGATATGCAGTCCCTATTCAAATTTCCCTGATTGTCTGAAAAGGTGACCTTGTTATTTGGTTGTGAGGCCTCCTGTCTCTCTCACTCTCTTTTAAAAATTTATTTTGGGATAATTGTAGATTTACATGCAGTTTGGAAAAATAATGCAGGGTGGCCCTGTGTATCCTTCACTCAGTTTCCTGCAGTGGTAACATTTTGCAAATCTGTAGTACACTATCACAACCAAGACTTTGACATTGCTGGGGTCAGATGGAGATGGGCTCAATCCCGCACAAGGATCCCTCCTCTTGGTCCTTTTTAGCCACTCCCCTTACTTCCTTAACCCCTGGTAACCACTGATCTGTTCATTTCCATAATTTCAGCATCTTAATAATGTTGTATAACGGAATCATGTAGCATGTAACCTTTGGAGATTGGCCTTTTTTACTTAGTATAATCCTCTGGAGAGAGTTTTCCAGGTTGTGTGTATCAGTAGTTCATTTGTTGGCATTTTTCATTGGCAGGTAGTATTCCATGGGGGGGGGTCACAGTTCGCTTAACTCATTGAAGGATGTCTAGTGTGTTTCCAGTTTGGGGCGATGATGAATAAAGCTGCACTGAACATTTGAGTACAGGGTGTTATGTGAGCCTAAGTCTTCATTTCTCTGGATGAATGCCCAGGACAGTTGCTGGGTCTCATGACAGTTGCAGGTTTAATTCTTTCTAAGAAACTGCTAAACTCCAAATGTCCATCGACAGATGAATGGTAAAGAAGATGTGGTGTGTGTGTGTGTGTGTGTGTGTGTGTGTGTGTGTGTGTGTTAATACACACTCCATACATACAATGGAGTATTAACTCGGCAACCAAAAAGAATGAAGTCTTGCCATTTGCAACAACATGGATGGAACTAGAGGGTATTTGCTAAGCAAAATTAGAGAAAGACAAATATCATATGACTTCACTCATGAGGAATTTAAGATACAAAACAGATGAACAGAAGGGAAGGGAAGCAAAAATAATATAAAAACAGGGAGGGGGACAAAACATAAGAGACTCTTAAATGTAGAGAACAAATAGAGGGTTGCTGGAGGGGTTGTGGGTGGGGGGGTTGGGTTACATGGGCAAGGGGCATTAGGGAGGACACTTGTTGGGATGAGCACTCACTTGGTGTCACACAGGGGATGAATCACTGGATTCTACTCCTGAAATCATTACTGCACCATATGCCAAGTAAAGTAAAAAATAAATTAATTAAAAACAAAGAAACTGCTAAACTGTTTTCCAGAGTAGCTGTACCTTTTTACCATCCTACCGGCAACGTGGAAGTGGTCCAGTTTCTCTGCGTGCTCACTGGGGTCACTGTTCTTTTGGCCATTCTGATAGGTGTGTGGTGGCATCTGCAAGTGGTTCTGATTTGCATTTTCTCTAATGACCAACATATGCTGACCATCTTTTTGTGGCCTTACTTGACATCTGTGCATTCTCTTGGTGAAATGTCTCGTGCCTGTGTTCTCATTTGATTGTTTGCTTTTTTGCTGCTGAATTTTGAGAGCTCTTTATATATGCTGGGTACTAATCCTTTGTCAGATCTGTGATTTGCAAATATTTCTGTGGCTTGGCTTATCCTCCTCTTACCAGGGTCTTTCACAGAGCAACCATTTTTAATTTTGATCAGGTCCAACTTTATCAATTTTTCCTTTATGAGTCAGGCTGTTGGTATCAAGTCTAAGAACTCTTTGCCCAGCCCTTGATCCTGAATATTTTCTCCTATGTTTTTGCCCAAAAGTGTTATAGTTTTCCGTTTAAGCCTGTGATCCATTTGGAGTTAATTTTTGTAGAAATCTAGTGTGAGATTCTGTTGAGGCTCCTTTTCTTTTCCTTTCTTTTTCTTTCCTTCTCTTTTCGTTTTTTAAGTTTATTTTGAGAGAGGCAGAAACAGTGTGAGTAGGGGAGGGGCAGAGAGAGAGAGGGAGAGAGAGAGAGAATCCCAAGCAGGCTCTGTGGTGCCAGCACAGAGCCCGACACAGGGCTCGAACTCACAAAACCGTGAGATCATGACCTGAGGTGAAACCAAGAGTTGGACACTTAACCAACTGAGCCACCCAGGTGCCCCAAGGCTCTTTTTCTTCCATTGGATGTCCACTGGATGTCTGGTTGCTTCCGCACCGTATGTGGAACAGGCCTCTTTCCTTTTCCTAAATGGCTCTGCACCTTTGTCAGGACTTGGTTGGGCACACCTGTGTCTCTTTCTGGGCTCTGGGCTCTGTTCCCTGGCCCTGTGTGTCTACCCCTCCATCGCTGCCATGCCGCCTCCATTACTGCAGCCTCATAGTGAGTCTTGAAATCAGGTAGACTGGTTCCTCCCACTTTCTTTTTCTTTTTCAGAATTGTTTAGCTATTTTGGTTCCCTTGCCTGTCTCCATACATTTTAGAATAACCTTCTTTTTATCTACCAGAAAATCTTGCTGGGGTTTGGTAGGAATCAAGTTAAAACCTGCCTATCAGGGGTGTGTGGGGTGGCACTACCCTCCAGAAAAGCCACTTGGCCATCTTCCCACCGGCAGGGCCCAAGATGCTTGCTCCCTCTTTGCTAGCTCTGCCCAGCAACCTCTCTCTGACCCCGCCAAGCTGATAGCAGGCGCTGGCGCGTCACTCTCTTTTGTAATACCGAAATTGAACATTTCCCTCAACTTTGCCACATCTTTTCTTTCTGAGTCACCTTTGTCTTTGACTTTGCTCATTTTTAAATGAAGATGCCTTTTTCCTTGTGACTTATAAAAAGCTCTTTCTCACCTCAGTGTTCTCCTTCTGTCAGCAATGCTTACCTTACCTGGGGTTTAGACCCCCCCCCCCACCCCCCGCGATGGTGCCGTTGGAGAGAACTGGTCGTTGCTGGGCAGTTAGGGATGCCCCAGTGTTTTCTGATGTTTTTTGAATGCTGCTGAGCTAAATCCCACTTTCCTCAGCTGCAGAATATGACTGTGCACACAGCCAAGATGATGGCTTTGTAAGCAGGGAGGGCAGCTAATGCCAAGTGGAAGACAGAAATGCAAGGATTATTAAGTGAGTACTGGGCTGCATTTTTGTATCGGCTTCTGGTTTTCCAAGTAGAAACTCAGAACGGGATGTCTTTTAGTGTTACATGCCTAATTCCTGCAAAACTTGGCAACTGGGTTGAAAAACACAACCATTTGCATTTCCCTGATGGTGAGTGACATTGAGCATCTTTTCATGTGCTTTGGCCATCTGGATGTCTTTAGGGAAATGTCTGTTCATGTTTTGCGCCCATTTTTAATTAGATTATTTGGGTTTTTTGTTTTTTTGTTTTTTTTGTTTTTGGTGTTGAGTTGTATCAGTTCTTTTTATATTTTGGATACTAACCCTTTATTGGATATGCCATTTGCAAATATTTCCTCCCATTAGTAGGTTGTCTTTAGTTTTGTAGTTTGTTTCCTTTGCCATGCAGAGGATTTTTATTTTGACCTTGTCCCAATAGTTTATTTTTGCTTTTGTTTCCCTTGCCTCAAGAGGCCTGTCCAGAAGGATGTTGCTATGACTAGTGTTGGAGAGATTACTGCCTGTGTTCTCTCCTAGGATCTTTATGGTTTCAGGTCTCACATTTAGGTCCTTAATCCATTTAGAGTTTATTTTTTGTGTATGGTGTAAGAAAGTGGTCTAATTTCATTCTTTTGCATGTTGCTGTTCAGTTTTCCCAGCACCTTCTGTGAAGATACTGTCTTTTTCCCATTGCATAGTCTTTCCTGCTTTGTCAGAGATTAATTTCTGGGCTTTCTATTCTGTTTCCATTGATCTATCTAAGCAGTACCATACTGTTTTGATTAGTATAGTTCTGTAATATAACTTGAAGTCTAGAATTATGACACCTCCAGCTTTGTTTTTCTTTTTTCAAGATTGCTTTGGCTATTCAGGGTCTTTTGTGGTTCCATAGAAATTTTAGGATTTTTTATTCTAGTTCTGTGAAAAGTGCTGTTGGTATTTTGATAGGGATTGCATTTAAATCTATAGATTTAATTCTATTAATGTAAATCTATAGAGTTGCTTTGGGTGGTATAGACGTTTTAACAATATTTGTTCTTCCAAAATAACTCATCATCAGGGAAATACAGATCAAAACCATAACAAGCTATCACCTCCCATCTGTCAGAATGGCTAAAATCAAAAACCCAAGAGACAATAAATGTTGGCAAAGATGTGGAGAAAGGGGAACCCTTGTGCACTATTGATGGGAATGCAAACTGGTGCAGCCACTGTGGAAAACAGGATGGAAATTCCTCAAAAAATTTAAAATAGAACTATCCTACTGGGTGTCTATCCAAAGAGTACAAAAACACTAATTTGAAGGGATATATGCACCCTTATGTTTATTGCGGCATTATTTACAATAGCCAAACTATGGAAGGAGCAGCCCAAGTGTCCATTGATAGACGGATGGATAAAGAAGATGTGGCATATGTTATTCAGCCATAAGAAAGAATGGAATCTTGCCATTTGCAATGATGTGGATGAAGCTAGAGTATATTATGCTAAGTGAAATAAGTCAGCTAGAGAAAGACAAATACCATATGATCTCACTCATATGTGAAATTTAAGAAACAAAACAAATGAACAATGGAAAGAAGAGACAAATCAAAAGAGATTTTAATTTTTTTTAAAATTATTTATTTTTAGGGGCGCCTGGGTGGCTCAGCAGGTTAAGCAGCCGACTTCGGCTCAGGTCATGATCTCGCGGTCTGTGAGTTCGAGCCCTGCGTCAGGCTCTGTGCTGACAGCTCAGAGCCTGGAGCCTATTTCAGATTCTGTGTCTCCCTCTCTCTGACCCTGCCCTGTTCATGCTCTGTCTCAAAAATAAATAAACGTTAAAAAAATTTTTTTTTAATTATTTATTTTTAAACTTTTATTTATTTATTTTCAGAGAAAGAGAATGTTCACACAAGTGAGGAGGGGCAGAGAGGAAGAGAGAGAATCTCAAGCAGGTTCCACATCGTCAGGGCAGAGCCCAGCGTGGGGCTCGAACTCATGAACTGTGTGATTATGACCTGAACCGAAGTCAAGAGTTGGAGGCTTAACCGACTGAGCCACCCAGATGCCCAACTTTTTTTTTTTTTTTTTTTTAAGAGAGAGAGCTCGAGCAGAGGAGAGAGGCAGAGGGAGAGAATCTTAAGCAGGCTCCATGCCCAGTGTGGAACTCAACATGGGGTTCCGTCTCATGACTGTGACATCATGACCTGAGCCGAAATCAAGAGTCAGACACTTAACAGACTGAGCCACCCAGGTGCCCCCCAAAAGACTCTTAACTATAGAGAACAAACAGTTGGTTACCAGAGGGGAGGTAGGTTGGGGGATGGGGGAAACAGGCGATGGGGAGTAAAGAACACAGTTATCTTGGGGCGCTTGGGTGGCTCAGTCAGTTAAGCATCCCACTTCAGCTCAGGTCATGATCTTGCAGCTCATGAGTTCAAGCCCTGCGTTGGGCTCTGTGCTGACAGCTCAGAGCCTAGAGCCTGCTTCCGATTCTGTGTCTCCTTCTCTCTCTGCCCCTCCTCTGCTCATGCTCTGTCTTGCTCAAAAAGAAATAAACATTAAAAAAAATTTAAAGAGTACAGTTATCTTGATGAGCACTGAGTAGTATATAGAACTGTTGAATCACTATATTGTACACCTGAAACTAACAAAACACGTGTGCTAACTACACTGGAACTTAAAAAAAGAAGATATGTGACAGTAAAAAAAGAAAGAAAGAAGGAAAGAAAGAAGAAAGAGAAAGAAACAAAGAAAGAAAGAGAAAGAAAGACAGGTAGATAGATACAGCCATTATGGGGTCTTGGCTTTCTTGGGGAAATCAATGACAGGCTGTGCTGGTTTTCAAGTCAGTTTATGTACTCGAGTTGAGTCTTGCAGTCTGACCTCTTCACTGGAATAGAATGCACAGTCATATAATCATGAGTCTGCATTTTCCCAGGCTACCATGCTTGGGAGGCTGTGCTGTTCCCGAGTGCCCAGCTGCCTGGGCTATTTTTGCAGCATGCAGAATAGGTTAGGGCCACGTGACCTGGGTGTTCCTCTGGCTCTGTCACTCATTGGCTCTGTGACCCTGGGCAAGGTAACCTCAGTCTTAGCACCTGTACATTGGGTACCTGTGCTGTAGTGTGGTTGGAGGATTAAATGAGGTACTGGATGGAAAACAGTGAGTGCTTCATAAATGTGATCCCCTATTTGTTAGTGCAAGAAATTAAACCTTTTTTTAAAAGTTCCAAAACAGAGGTACCTGAGTGGTCAGTTGGCTTAGCATCTGACTCTTGATTTCGGCTCAGGTCATGGTCTCACGGTTTGTGAGTTCAAGCCCCGCGTCAGGCTCTATGCTGACAGTGCAGAGCCTGCTTGGGATTCTCTCTCTCTCTCTCTCTCTCTCTCTCTCTCTCTCTCACTCTCTCTCACTGTCTCTCTCTCTCCCCCCCTCCCTCTCTCTCTCCGTCCTTCCTCTGCTTGTGTGCTCTCTCTCTCTCTCTCAAAAATAAATTAAAAAAAAAGAAAACTTAAAAGTCCTAAAACAAAAACTAGTTTCCTTTAAAGAATGCCATTTTGAAATGAGCAAGGCTGGCGATTGTTTGCTTTGTTTTGCACAAGAGCACATCCTTTCCTGGAAGAGTGGGAATTCTCCTGGTTCCAGGCATAAGGATTTAGGAAGGGTCCTGCCTGTGGACAAAAGTGGGGATCCGAACTGGGTGAATTCAATCCTGGGAGATTTAGGAGTGGCTGGAACCCCGATCTTCAGAAGATTTCCCCTCCAAAGTGGTTCTGCTGTGTCCTTCCTTCATCTCGAGCTGCGTTTCCCCAGCCTTAAAACTGCATGTGCTCACATGAACTGTGGTGTTTTAAAGCCCACCCCACAGAAGGGTGTGAACTCCTTGCTACGCTCCCCTCCCTGCCATCCCCGCTTGTAAAGTGCATCTAGGCTGGAGGAGAGAGCAAAGAGGCCACAGGAACTTTTCATGTTACCTCTGTGTATTTTAAGATACGACAAGCAACTGAAAGGTCAAAATCAAACTTTTGACTGAACCTCATCAATGATTCAGTCACTGTAAGTTGAAGCTGGCCCCTTAGCAGAGTGAGTTGGTGAAGGAGATTGCCGTCCCAGGCCGGCTCTGTCCTACTTCCATTTTCTAAGACCTCGCCCAGCTCTCCGCAGCCTCTTACACTGAAAGCCCCGTCCCCCCTTTCTGTGTGTGCCCCAGGCTTTGTCTGGGGTCAAACAAAAGCAAACAGTGCAGGTGTCCACTCTCAGCGCGCCCTGCCCCAGCAGCTGCAACACTCCCTCTGGGAGCCGCTGCCTGCGCCTGCTAGTTGTGACGCTGCGAGCTGGTTGTGACGGAGGTCTTGCCCAGGAGCTGGCCACATAGACTGCCTGTCTTCGGGAGGTTCATGGTGTTGGCTAGCAGCAGGTGTCTTCAGTGGCGATCGGGCAGCTTGCAGACCTGACTCCACCCGTCCCCGGGCTGAGGCAGTGTGGTGAGAGCAAGTACCAGTTAGATCTGGTGGTGTCCCTTCTTTCTCCCCTTCGGCTTTCGCAGTAGCTGAAGTGTGAGTAATCAAATCAAAACCTCTAATTGCGGTCTTGTCCCAGCTTCACTAAATCGACTTCCAAAGGGAGGAATAGTCGAGGCTTCTCCAGTGGTTTTTCCATCACCTGTGGATCATGTGGGATTAAAACCTGGCCATAGAATGCCTGGGGGGTGAGCCCTTAGCACAGACGGTTGGAGCTTTGGGTCTGGGGCTGCAGAGGCTTTTCAGGGTCTTGTTTTTCTTGATTGTGGATCCAGTAGCACAGAAGCATTTGGGAAGTTTGAGGCAGTCGTTGACTCTGTATGCCCCCAATACCGTAACTTTTGTCCTGGAATTATAGCAGCTTGGAAACGTCTTTCTTGCCTGCCGTGAGATCTTAAAAAAAAAAAAAAAAAAATCCCACTGGCAATGCATTTCAGACTCTCTGATTATTGGTGGGAAGGGGATCTTTGCCATCAAGGTGGAGGTCCCTGGGGCCTGCGCATTCCCTTCCCGTGAACCACCGGCACGGGATGTGTTGTCAGGACCCGGCCACTGTCCCCTTGACAAACAGCCTGCCTGACTTTGCTTCCTCTGCTGGCCTTACCTCCTCTGAGGAGATGTGATGTGCTTTGGAAGGACGCCAGAGGTTTAAACCCAGGAGGTCACACGGGGTGTGATGGCGGGCACTGCCGTCTAAGGCCCCTGGGAGCTGAGGGTGACAGACTCCCCCAGTGACAGTGTGGGGCAAGTGCACCAGGCAGGAGGAAGCAGCCAGCCGGGGAGCGGCTGAGGCCATGTGCTTACCTCTTTTTTTTTTTTTTTAATGTTTTTATTTATTTTTGATACAGACAGAGACAGAGCATGAGCAGGGGAGGGGCAGAGAGAGAGGGAGACACAGAATTGGAAGCAGGCTCCAGGCTCTGAGCTGTCAGCGCAGAGTCAGACGCGGGGCTCAAACCCACGAACTGTGAGATCGTGACCTGGGCTGAAGTCGAACACTTAACCGACTGAGCCACCCAGGCGCCCCCCATGTGCTTACCTCTTGATCCTTCTCGCTGGTGTTGTCTCCTTTTCTTTCTCAAGCCATGGCTCCTTCCCCAGCCTTCCTTTTTACATTGGTCTGCGTTTGGTTTTCCCTGCTTTTTCAGGATTTCTCCCTTTCTTTCTGTTTTGACTTTCCTCTCTCCCCCTTCAGACCTTCATGCTCTTTTCCTTCTATTTCCATCCTGTCTTGGTGGTGTTCTCTGTACTTTCACCTCTTCATACACTCAGAGGTGTTGGGATCCTCTAGAGGAGCTGACTGTAATCTCGGCATTATTTGTAATTGTTTTTAATGTTTACTTTTTGAGAGAAAGAGAATGCAAGCGAGGGAGGTGCACAGAGAGGGGGAGACACATGCGCGCGCACACACACACACACAGAATCTGGAACAGGCTCCAGGCTCTAAGCTGTCAGCACAGAGCTTGATGCCGAATTCGGACCCTTGGACCGCAGAGATCATGACCTGAGCTGAAGTCGGACGCTTAACTGACGGAGCCATGCGGGTGCCCCTGGAGCTGACATTTTAGTGGCTGCCTAATTTCTTCCCTGGCTGACACCTCCCCTGGGGGATGGCTCGCCGGGGTCAGGAAGAGAGGCCACGGACGCGCGGTGCAAAGTGTGAGGGCTTGGCCGTCCACCAGGCCAGATCCAGACGTGGCCTCAGTGAGCCACATTGGGGAGCCACATGACTGTCGACTGGGTGGTTACCTTCTCTAAATAGTGACGTCTTGGGATCTGATGGCTGGAATGTGGAATGTCTTCTGTGCTGAGCTGAGGACTTCGTACTTCCTGCCTGCCACAGTAGGAGTGGCCACTGGCCAGCTGTCTCCCAGTGGGGGCCAGTCAGTGTGCATCTCTTGGCTGGTGGAGGACGGGATGGGTGGAGACCAGGTCTGGGGCGGGGAAACCAGTCTGAAGCTTGCGTGTCTGGTGACACGTGATGATATGCAGAAACTCCTGTTCTGATTCCGGAACCAGAGAACAGTCTCAGAGGATCCTCTGAGCCCCTGGACACATTGAAATCCCCTCCTTTGGTGAGTGGAAGTCAGTTCAGCTGCTGCTGCTTCCTGAGTGCCAAGTTGTTGGTTAGGAATTAGAACTTGTGAAAGAGTGGTAGCGTTTCCACTTCCCAAACTGGGTAAGTATGAGATCTGTGTCTAAAAACAAGCTGCGGTCTGTGTGGAGAGGACGTTTAAAGTGCGTACGTTTTGATTTTCACTATTTACATTTTAGCAGTGACACTTTGTTTGAGGGGATGGCACTTTTTTTTGAAGGCGGGACGTGCCCACTTCTGACCAGTGTCTGTGGTTTCGTTTACAGATTCCCACTGGAAATCCCTTATACGAATCTTATTACAAGCAGGTAAGTTTCACGGGTGTCTTTGGGGATCGAATTAGCGAGGGCATGTCTCAGTAGGCACAGTCCTGAATGGAAGCCCGGCATGGCCTTGGGTCCCTCTCTGTCCTCCACGTTATCGGTCAGTAGCTAGTGGGCCATGTGCTGCTTTGTCTGCTGTTCTGGTTACTGCAGCCTCGTCTCACCAGTCGCGCCCCCATTCCAGGTAGACCCGGCATACACAGGGCGCGTTGGGGCGAGTGAAGCTGCACTTTTTCTGAAGAAGTCCGGGCTCTCAGACATTATCCTCGGGAAGGTACGTGAAGACCAGTAGTGACTTCTCTCCTGAGGCCGCCCTCGGGATTCTCCCGGCAGGCGAAGGCCAGACCCCTCTTCCAAGGGGATGTGCCTCCTGGGGAGTGGGCTGGCCACGGCGGGCCTCTCAGGCTGTAACTGGTGGGTTAGCCCACTTGTCACTCAGGGAGCGGACGGGAGGCCTGAGTGCTTTGCGGACCCTGACAGCTGGTGGATTGATTCTGGCTTTGGAGCCGAGTGGACTTGAGTGTTCTCCAGGCCCTGCCACCGGCCAGCTGTGTGCCCGTGGGGGGGGGGGGGGGGGGCCGCCGGTGATTCACCCGTTCCAAATTTGCCTCCCCACCCACAGCCCGGGAGTAGCCACTCTGGCCTACCCGTAAGGTCCACGTGCTGCGGTGCTGGGCGCTCCTGCCCTGTGAGTAAACAGGCAGCGATGGGCAGTTGCATTCATGAACATCTTTGTGTTTCCACAGATATGGGACTTGGCCGACCCAGAAGGTAAAGGGTTCTTGGACAAACAGGTATTTACACATATACACAGAGCAAGTGGAGGGGCTCGGGCCAGGGCCCCCACAGGCTGGGTCACCCCTGCACTTCCTTCCTTGTTATCACTGCTGACAAGCGTTACTAGACGTAATGAGTGTGGCTTTCACACCGTTAAAATGGGAAGGTTTCATTTTGAAATAAAGGTCTTTTGAACACTTGAAGCTGTCTTTTCATGGTTAGCGTATCTTTTAAGATTTTGTGTGCTCACAAGTGATGCAAATGTTTTCAAAGATATTTTGATATATTTAAGATATTTTGAAATATCTTAAGACTCAGGGAAGTTGCAAAAATAGTCCAGGAAGTTCCGATATATCCTTCCTCAGCTCCCTGCTGGGAGAGCTGCTTACGTCACCAAGGCATGACGCTCAGTACTGAACTAGAGGCCTTACTCAGGGCTGACCACTTTTTGGGCTTTTTTCTGATGCGCATAGTTCTGTGTAACTTTATCACCTGCGTAGACTCACGTAATCACCACCATAGTCAGGATACAGAACTGCCTGCCCCCCAGAAGAATCTCTCTCGTGTTGCCCCACAGTAATCACACCCTGATCCGTGGCCACCACTCATTCCTTCTCCGTCATAATTTTGTCATTCTGAGAATGTTCTATAAATGGAAATTTACAGTACTTAACAAACGATTTTGAGTGATCCTATTTTAATTTAGTCCAGTCTTTCCCGAAACTGTATCCCAAGGGATGTCTTTCCTGGTGTCCCGCTGTCCATGAGCCGATCCATTGGGAAGGCACCATCAGCTTTTCCTCCCTTTCTTGAGATTCATACTGTACATCTGCACGTTAAAAGATTCTGAGGATCCTTGTGGACAAGAAACCCGTTAGCTTTGTCTAATGCAGTTTCCATAAACTTTTTTTACGTCCCCTTTTCCGTATGCTCTCCTCGGGTGTTCTGTGGACATCAGTCCGAGAAAGGCTGAGCTAGTGTTTATCTCTTTGAAGAAGTTTGAAAGACCGTATGGTGTTTAGAGCTTTTAAGACAGTTCATGTTCTTAGGCTATCCGATCAATTAAAATTAGGCGATTATGCTGCGTTGAGTTCCCTAAGCCAGTAACATGGCTGGTTCTGGGGTTAGGAGGGTGAGGAGGAGTTAAGGCCCCTGACAGCCTAGTTCAGATCCTTTGACCCTGCATGGGAGGTGAGTCCATTTCAGGCCACAGGGGGATGAGTGGGAGATGCTGTGTTCAGCGAGGCCAATGGGATCACAGTGCATCTCGAGTGTTAATTCCCAAACAACTGTGTCTATTTCAAACCATTTTTAAAAAATCAACATGTATTTGAGTCATCGTTTATTTGTAATCTTAAACCCAGGTCTGCTACTTATCTAATCTAGCATTTTCCTAAATGTTGGGAGCTCATTATTGCTTAAAATACATGTATTTGAGGGGCACCTGGGTGGCTCAGTATATGGAGGGCATGCGACTCTTGATCTTAGGGTTGTGAGTTCAGGCCCCACGTCAGTCACAGAGCTTACTTGAAAAACAATAAAGGTATAAAAATATATTTAATGGAAATTTTGCAGCGTTCAGAATGTAATGGACTAAGTCCACTTTGGCACATTCATTCATTCATTTAAAAAAAAATTTTTTTTAATGTTTGTTTATTTTTGACAGAGAGAGAGAGAGAGAGAGAGAGACAGAGCATGAGCGGGGGAGGGGCAGACAGAGAGGGAGACACGGAATCTGAACCAGGCTCCAGGCCCTGAGCTGTCAGCACAGAGCCCGACGCAGGGCTCGAACTCATCAACCACGAGATCATGACCTGAGCCGAAGTCGGACGCTCAACCGACTGAGCCACCCAGGCGCCCCTCATTCATTTATTTTTAATTTTTAAAAAAAAAAATTTTTTTTTCAACGTTTATTTATTTTTGGGACAGAGAGAGACAGAGCATGAACGGGGGAGGGGCAGAGAGAGAGGGAAACACAGAATCGGAAACAGGCTCCAGGCTCTGAGCCATCAGCCCAGAGCCTGACGCGGGGCTCGAACTCACGGACCGCGAGATCGTGACCTGGCTGAAGTCGGACGCTTAACCGACTGCGCCACCCAGGCACCCCTAATTTTTTTTTTAATGTTTATTTATTTCTGAGAGACAGAGACAGAGCACAAAAAGTGGGGAGGGGCAGAGAGAGAGGGAGGCACAGAATCTGAAGCAGGCTCCAGGCTCTGAGCTGTTGGCACAGAGCCTGACGTGGGGCCCGAACCCATGAACCACAAAATCGTGACCTGAGCTGAAGTCTGCCGCTCAACCGACTGAGCCACCCAGGTGCCCCTGCTATATTCATTTCAACAGTGCTCCCAGGGTGAGACCAGTTCGGCTCAACACTCTTGAGTTTTACACGTTCAGTCTTCAGTGTTGGAGCGATGTGAAATCCTTCTCTCTTGAAGCCCATGGCTGCAGACAGCTCACCCCCTGTCATTGCCAGCTGGGTGGTGTTCACACCTTCCCCTTTCTTGGATTTGCAGGGTTTCTATGTTGCACTGAGACTAGTGGCCTGTGCACAGAGCGGCCACGAAGTTACCTTGAGCAATCTGACTTTGAACATGCCACCACCTAAATTCGTAAGTTCAAGTTCATGCTCTTCTAATATCATCTGTCCATCCATGTTTTCTCTCTCTTTCTAATCAAGGCGAAATTCATATAATGTAAAATTTACCGTTTTAAAGCGAACAACTTGGTGACATTTAGTACATTCACAGTGCTGTACAGCCAGCATCCCTCTCTAGTTCCAGAACGTTTCCATCACCCTGAAAGGAAGCCCTTTCCCACCAGTAATCACTCACCGGTTCTCTCTCCCCCAGCCCCTGGCGGCCATTAATCTTTCTGTCTCTATGGATTTACCTGTTCTGTCTGGTGATCTCACTTCTTTCAGGCTTCCTCTGTGTTGTAGCGGGTGTTACACTTTGTTCCTTTTCATGGCTGAACCAGGTTGCATTGTATGGTCTAGCCCGTTTTGTTAATTTATTCATCTGTTGGTGGACATAGATATTCATGTTCCAACATTTGCACACCTCATTTCAGGTCTCGGGTCTGCACCTCAGAGTGGAGTTGCTGGGACATACAGTAATTCTGCGTTTAACTTTTTGAGGTCTTTCCTCATTTTGAAAGCACTTTGAAATGTGTATCCTTTCCCTTAACACATCCTCCGTAGTTTAATTCTGGGCCAGCCACCAGTGATCGTTTCTCTCCCTTTACAGCACGACACCAGCAGCCCCTTGATGGTCACGCCGCCGTCCGCAGAGGCCCATTGGGCTGTGAGGGTAAGTGAGCCCCGGTCAGCGCCCCTCGGCCGTCCTTCATGTGCGGTCGTTTGAGCCATTTACGATGTTCCAAACATTGCATGGGATGATTATTTGCCACAGAATTTGGCCAAAACACTTTTGCAGATGAAAATCTCTTGAAATGCCCGTGACCTTTTTGGGCATTGCCCTGCTAAAGCAGTTAGCTGAGTTTCCGGCAACGGGTTCTTAAGATTTTGCAGTCACATTGTGTGTTTCTAGGCCATATTCTGTGGCTTTTGCTGCCTGGGTTGGTTCGTCAGGATAGAAGAGGCAATTGTGAGAACTTGGCAAGCATGAAGACCTCCAAGACGTCTTTGTAGCTGTCGCTCTTCTTTCTAGCAAGTTCACGTGTTATTCTCTCCTCTCTCATGCTCTCATTGCTCTGAAAATCTTCTCTCAGTGTACGGGGACCCTCTCCATGTCCCACGTCTTTCTAGAAGCAGCAGAGGAAGACACGAGAGGTGCCTTCTAATAGGCACAGAATTAGTCCTAAAGGAAAAGCATGTGGGGCACAGAGACGGTCCTCCACGTACTGAGACCTCCTCACTCCCCACTCGTGCTGAGGGACTGTCACGTTTCCTCGCTTTTATTTGGCTTAAATACTGACATTAATAACAGTGTTGCTGTAAAATCAAGACACCTTCCCCCCCGCCCCCTCCGTCCCCGCTTCAAGTACCTCTGTCCTGTTTTTTATACAGTTTTTCTGTCCCCTCCTTGGAAGAGTTTGGGCAGGGGGAGATTGGTGCAGGGACAGGGCAGGAGGAGGCCTCAAGTGACCAAGGGATTGCGAAGTCACCCCCGTGAGCAGGGGAGCTCTTTGCTGGCAGCGGTCACAGTACCAAAGGATTTCCTTCTTCGTAGTCCAGTTGCAAGGCACCTACTTTGAAAACGAGCTGCTTTGTTATGGAAAACAATGCCTGAGAGATCCTGTTCCTGGAACTGTTCCGATCCCTTTCTGGCAGGGCTGTGTGGGGCCTCAGGAGACCCAGGAGCCGGGCTGGTGCCTGAGGAGGCTGCGAGGCCTCGCGCGGCAGGCTGGGAAGGAGTGGTGCTGTGATGGGGGCAGACTGTTTTCAAGTTTCAGTCAGAGAAACATTGACAGACCAGCCTGAGGTGACACGTGTTCTTTTCTGTTGGGAGAGCACTGGGCTGCTCAAAGCAGCGCTCCAGACCCTCGGGGCCGACACGGGGCGCTCACCTCAGTGCCTCGAGGGCCTTGTGCCTATAGAATCGGCTTGTGCCCTCCTTTCTGTTTTCTTTTTTGCTTTTTAATTGTGGCAAAATATACGTGACATAAAGGTTACCATCTTGACCATTTTTAAGAGTATAGTTCCCTAGTGTTGGGTTCATTCATGTTGTTGTCCATCCTTTCCGCCCTGTCCATCTCTAGAACTTTCTCATTGCTCCAAACTAAAACTCTGTCCCCATGAACACTAACCCCCTCTCCCTGCCCCGGCCCCTGGAGCCCGCCATCTGCTTCCTGTCTCTGGGAGTGTGACTCCTCTAGGGACCTCGCGTAAGTGGGATGATACAGCCCCTGCCCTTTGTGTGCTGGCTTCTGTCCATCATCATGATGCCCTCAAGGTTCATCCGCATTGTAGCCTGTGTCAAAATCTCCTTTTATTTTTGAGGCTGAATAATAGTTCGTTGTGTGGGTGCACCACATTTTAGTTGTCCGTTCTTCTTGTTGGGGGGTCTTTTCTTTTGAGAGCCAAGGTAAGCAAGCAGGGGAGGGGCAGAGAGAGAGGGAGACAGAGGATCCAAAGTGGGCTCAATGCTGACATTGCAGAACCCGGTGCGGGGCTTGAACCCATGAACCACAAGATCATGACCTGAGCTGAAGTCAGATGCTTAACCGACAGAGCCACCCAGGCGCCCCTCGAGGGTGTTTTCTTAGTGCACCCAGCAGCAGCTCCGGCTTGTTCACGGAGTGGGTGCTGAGGGTTATGCAATCCCCCGGGGCCAGTGGCTGTGGGCTTTATTTCTGGAGGAGGGCAGGTTTCAGGGCCCTGCCTGGACCCGCCTCACCGATGGCCCTTGGATGTGTGACCCACAGTTCATGTTTGACAGTGGACTCAGTAGCTTCTGCTCTGTGCCATCAGTCCTCCTCACACCTCTCTGTTCAGGAGCAGCTTTTAGAGTTGTTTTCTTTACTGTGAGAGGATTTCCTCTGCTTAAAGTTGATTTTGGTAATTGGTTGCTTAAGTCTTTTTTTTTTTTTTTTAATGTTTATTTATTTTTGAGAGAGAGAGAGAGACAGAGTGCGAGCAGGGGAGGGGCAGAGAGAGAGAGGGAGACACAGAATCCAAAGCAGGCTCCAGGCTCTGAGCTGTCAGCACAGAGCCCGACACGGGGCTTGAACCCATGAACCACGAGATGACGACCTGAGCCGAAGTTGGGACACTCAACCAACTGAGCCACCCAGGAGCCCCCTTAAGTCTTTGGTTTATTTTTATATTTGGTTCTTGAGCTCTTTTAGTTCTGTAGGTTGATGCCCGGTTTTCATCGTTTGTCCTAAAGAAGGAACAGCCATTCAGGCCTTCATCTGTCTTGTCCTAGTGCGCTCCTGGGAGGGAGGGAGTGGTGGTCCTTGTCTTCCAGGCAGCCCCTGTGGTAGAGAGTGAGGCCCAGGCCAGGCCCTGTCCCCCTATTGACCTTGGCCACCGGGTAGAAGTTCACTCTGAACTGCCGTGAGGCTGTCCTGTGCTTTTCGGCGAGGCCAGTGGTGGGTCCTTGCCCGTGTTCATCCAGCTGCGGGTCAGAACTTATCTTGGATTCTCACACAGGCACACTTTCTTTCCAACTAGGTGGAAGAAAAGGCCAAATTTGATGGAATTTTTGAAAGCCTCTTACCCATCAATGGTTTGCTCTCTGGAGACAAAGTCAAGCCGGTCCTCATGAACTCAAAGCTGCCTCTTGATGTCCTGGGCCGGGTAAGTCGTTCTCTCACACCCTGCAGTGCTGCTGAACTCCGTAGGCCCTGCCCACATACACATTGGAGGCTCTACGCATGGCCGTGCACCATCAGGGGGCTTTGCAAGAGCCGATGTGGATGGAGAATTTGTTACAGTCACGCTGGCTTAGGGCCTCATGGATGTGGCTCACAGATGCTCCGCAGCCTGGGACAAGATGCTGGTGTGGGCCCATTGCACACGTGGGGAGGCAGCCTCAGAAGTGATCTTGCTGCCCAGGGCCGAGAGATGGGCAGGGGTGAGATTTGAACCCAGACCCAGGATCTCCCTGTCTCTGTGTGCTTCTGGGGAGAAGTGTGGGAGTGTCCATCTATAATTCTTGTCTATTTAGAATTACTTTTTTTCTGCTTAAGAACTTAAGATGCAGATTATTTTTTTATTTTTTTGAGAGAGAGGACGCAAGTGAGTGAGGGACAGACAGAGAGAGAAGTGGGGCTCACCCAAAGTGGGGTTCTTATTTGCCTGAAGCAGGGCCATGAGCTCACCTGATGCAGGATTCGAACTCATGAACTGTGAGATCATGACCTGAGCCAAAGTCAGATGCCTAACTGACTAAGCCATCCAGGTGCCCAGGTGAAGTTACTTTAAATTCTGCTGCAAGAATAGAGAAAATTTATACATTCGCTTAAAAAAAAAACAAAAAAACCCTCAGCTTTGTTTCTATTAAATACAATTTAAAAAAAATTTTTTTTGTTTATACTTATTTTTGAGAGACAGAGAGAGACAGAGTACAAATGGGGGAGGGGCAGAGAGAGGGAAACACAGAATCTGAAGCAGGCTCCAGGCTCCGAGCTGTCAGCATAGAGCCCGACACAGGGCTCGAACTCACAAACTGTGAGATCATGACCTGAGCTGAAGTCGGACTCTCAACCGACTGAGCCACTGAGGCACCCCTAAATACAAATTTTTTAGGTACAGCTTTCTGTTCCAGATTGCTTTCCCTCCAGTGAGGTTTGCATCATGGCACTGTGTGTTTGCTCTGCACAAAGCCCAGTTCCACAAGGCTGTACTGAGTCCCCTGCTCTGGATTGAGATGGGAGGGATGTCATCTGTCTGGACTGGATTGTGATGATGTGGCAGTCACGGGCCCAGTAGGGGACTGAGCATGGTCCCTGCTACCTTAGGCCACGCCTGTGGGTCTAGCTCATGACGTTTGGTAGAACCTCTAGGAAAGGTGCAAATTCCTGTCCACTTGGATTCACCTAATAATGTTTCTGTTTGATTATGACTTTTTTGGACACTGGCCCGCTTAGTAGGACCCAGGTAGAGCCCACCTTAACAGTTTGCTTTGAAAGAAGGCCACTAAGGGGCGCCTGGTGTCTCAGTTGGTTGAGCATCCAACTCTGGATTTCGGCTCAGGTCATGGTCTCAGGGTTTGTGAGTTTGAGCCCCGCATCAGGTTCTGCACTGACAGTGTGGAGCCTGCTTAGAATCCTCTCTCTCCCTCTCTCTGCTCCTTCCCATTTTTTCTCTCTCTAAGTAAATACACTAAAGTTCATAAAAAAAAAAAATTAAGAAAGGGGAATCTCTCAAATCCTTTTGTTCGCTCTTGGCCGTGGCATGGTGTCGGTGGAGCTCTGTGATGGGGACCCTGGCTGATCACCTATAGTTTTTCCAAGGCCCGAGTTTTAATTGCAGCGGGATGGGGTGACCCGTTCCTGCACTTTGTGTGCCTTTACTTGGCAGTCCTTGCAAAGTACCCGATGATGGATATAATCATGTTGTAGAGCCAAGTCACGAACAAGACAGACTTGACAGAGGTGGAACGTGCTTTGTTAGAAGGGGAGCTTGGCTAGGAAGGGCGCGTTCTGCAGTCTTCTGCCCTGGCTCCAGCTCTTGTGACACAGGGGTCACTTCTCATCTCTACTCTCTCCTTCCCTCCTTTTCTTCACACACCAGCCTTATGTGCACCCGTTCATCCATGTACTCATGCATCCACATCCATTTACCCGCCCACCTGTGCACGAGTGCATCCGTATCCGTGCACACACACATTCATAACTGTGCACCCACCCGTCTGTATGTGCATCCATATTCATGCACCCATTTATCTGCGCACCCAGCTGTCCATGATGAATGCGTCAGTATACTCGTGCATACATTCATTTACCTGTGCACCCGTGCACCAACCATCCATGCAGGCATTCAGGAAGTTTTGGAATCTGCCCTGGGCCAGCCCTCGTGCTGAGCACTGGGAAGATGGGGATGAAATTAGGTACAGTCCAGAAGGTCGAATAAACAAATAGTAGTTAAGATCCAAAATAATTAGTGGTTGAGATCCTAATATTTCTTTACCGAGGGCTTAATACGTGCCAAGCCCCACTGGAACACTTTGCACGAATGAAGTCCTTTAGTACTTGCAACCGCCCTGTTACGGTTGGTGTCACTTTCATTTTCCAGATGAGGAAATGGGGGCCTTCATAGTGGCCAGTCAGCCCCTCAGGGTCTCATGGAGATGGGAATGAGGTCCTAGGTGGTCCCCAGGTCCCTCACTCTTCCCTGGTAAAGCCTCTACTACCCAGTGCTTCCCTGGTAATTGTGATTCTGCCCACTGAGGACAGTGGCAGAGGGGAGATGCCTGATCTGCCAGGGCAGAGGGGTATGGGGCAGGCAGGGAAGGCTTCCTAGAGTAGGCACTTGTGGGTTGTGTTCTCTAGAGTAAAGAGATGGGTTGCCAGCGATGGGACGAGAAGGGGTGCGTGGCAGCATGAGCAGAGGCATGCTCGGGAGGGCTGGTGTTCTTACCAGGCAGTTCCTCCCCCAGGGAATGTTGAGCAATGTTTGGAGACAGTTCTGGTTGTCCCACCTGGGTCTGGTGTTGCTGGCCTCAGGTGGGTGGAGGCCGAGGATGCTGCTCAACACCGTGCCGTGCCCAGGTCAGCCCCACCACAGAGAGTGATGTGGTCTCGAATGTCCGTGGTGCTGAGGTGGAGGGGCCCCCGGACAGAGAGAAGCTATGGAGCCAGGAGTTCTCATTCTGGTCCTGGTTCCTTGAGCAAGTGCCATCTGCTTGGAAAAGTTACTCTCCCTGAATTGAAACCAGAGGCATACAGCACTCGGCCTGATGCAGAATGCCTCCGAAAGGGCGTCCACATGCTTGAAGGGACTGTGAACAGTTTGGGGTCCCTAGAGGTCAAGGTGGAGTCCCTGGAAGCTGGGCTGTGGTACAGGGACCTGTGTAGGGCACGGGAGGGGGGATGGGGTCCACGTGCCAGGCAAAGGGGCAGGCTCAGAGTGCATTCTAGAACAGTTCCTGTAGTAACCCTGGGGAAAGGATTAGAGGCAAAGAGGCCAACTGGAGGCTGTGGCCTCTGTGGACGATTGGAGAGGCCCAAGTCAAGGACAGCAGGAGGGCTGGGGAAGAGGGCCTGCAGATGAGAACTGTCCCTGGGCTGATGTCGCTCCTGATTGAGGAGGTCCCGGCATGTGAAGCACCACGTTTGGACCCCAGGTGTCGACTTCGCTCTGGGTACTGGCGACCCGCCCAGTGTTGCCGAGTCAGGCAGGCCTGCTGGTTCTGGTGATGCTGACTTGGGTCAGGAAGCTAGTGCTTTGATTGTGGTTTAGACAGTCTGGCACATGGCCTTTGACCCGGTATAGGAACCTGTACCTGCCTCATCTTGAGGGTGCAAGCGTGCTCTGTGTCACCTGCCTCACCATCCACCAATGGGAGAGGAGACGAGACCCCACAGACCTCGAACGCGTGCCCATGGCCAAGCACACCATGAATGGGGTTGGGGGGGGCTTGTGTTTGGAGCAGCACCTGTGCCGAAACCAAGCCGTGTTTCCTATCTAAGAATTCCTTGTGAGACGATAAAGAGAAAAGCAAGGTGGACATGGTTGTAATTACAATCACTTGTTAGAGAAAGTGAGCACAATACAATGGAGGGATCTTGGAACTGATGGTACTTCGTCAGCTGATGGTTTTGCAGAGAACCTGCCGAGGGGTTCTCCAACGCGTCTTGAGTGCCTCGTCTGAACCCCAGTGTGCACCGAGCACATGGAATCTGAGTTCTGGCAGACGTGCTTCCTTCCCCAGGGAGGCTCGGTGCCCCCCCCCCCCCCCCCCCACCTCCCTAGTAAGCCTTGCTCTCTTTCCCTTGCAGGTCTGGGACCTCAGTGACATCGACAAGGATGGGCACCTGGACAGAGATGAGTTTGCTGTGGTAGGCCCCTGCTGTGACTCTCTTTTCCTACTCTGCTGAGGAAGGAAACACAGCTCATGTGGGGTTTCTGGATTCGTTTTTTTTCCCCTCTTATTTATTTGTTTGTTTGTTTGTTTGTTTAAAGTTTGTTTATTTTTGAGGGTTGGGGAGGGGCAGAGAGAGAAGGAGAGAGAGGATCCCAAGCAGACTCCATGCTGCCAGCACAGAGCCCGTTGTGGGGCTCAAACCCACGAACCGTGAGATCATGACTGAGCCGAGATCAAGAGTCAGACGCTTAAGCGATTGAGCCACCCAGGCACCACTTCTTCTGTGATTTTTAGAAAGTAGTTATTTTGATGTGCTTTGGATTTAAAGAAAAGTGGCAGTGATACAGAGAATTCTTTTCAATACCCTCCAGTCACATTCCCCGGTGCTATTATTTTACCACTTTGCTTTATCCTCCTCCCAACTCTTGCCGTATGTGCATATGTATACACACATAAAAATTTCGTTTGAACCATTTTGGAGGAAGCTGCGCGCACCATACCTTTTCATCCCAGAATACTTCAGGGTGGATTTCCTAAAACCAGTGAATTCTCTTATGTAACCCGTGTCCAATTCAAACCCAGGAAATTAACATTGGCATTGCCTAAGTTACTATGGTATTTATTACGTGTCCTGTCTTCTGTATTGTTACATCATTAACCTATTATCTAAGGATGTTCGGACATTGCCAGTTGTTCCTAAAACGTCCTTTGCAGCAAAGAAATTCTAGCCTCCTGTGTTATGTTCTGTAGCTCTGTCTCTTTCATGCCCTCTGATCTGGAGGCATCTCCATCTGTCTCTGTGTCTCGTGGGCATATGGGCATTTTGAAGAGCGTAGGCCAGCAGTTTGTAGAGTGTCCCTCAGCTCAGGGATATCTGCTGTTTCCTCATGATGGTCCAGGTCGTGCTTATACGTGGGGCAGGACCCCACCATGGGGATGGCTTCTTTTCCTTGGGGTACATGCCATTGACAGGACCTGGGATGTCTTCTCCCTTGTTGTTGACATGGTATGAACCTGGATTGCAGTCAGAGTGGAGGCCGGAGTTTCTCCCTGCAGGGTTATTCTCCTCCTCTGTGCTCAGTCTGTCGTGGGAGACACATGGAGACTGGATGCCCCAGTCTCCTCCACTCTCACCCGCTAGTTCTCAAGGCCTCCCAGGAGTCTCACAGGATTCAGTGAGGATTGTGGTGGTTGCCAGATGAGTTTGTAATTCTGGCACTTCCTGCACATTTCCCAGTGAGCCTTCTACTGTGAGGAATTTGTGTCCGAGTGGACTCATGGCTGTGCCCTTTGTTCCATGTTTGCAATCTTTTTTTTTTTAAACATTTATTTATTGTTGAGAGGCAGAGAGAAACAGTCAGGGGAGGGGCAGAGAGAGATAGGGAGAGAGGGAGACACAGAATCTGACGCAGGCTCCAGGCTCTGAGCTGTCAGCACAGAACCCGACGTGGGGCTCGAACCCCCGAACTGTTGAGATCAGGACCTGAGCCAAAGTCAGACGCTTAACTGACTGAGCCCCCCGGGCGCCCCCGCCATGTTTGTAGTCTTTCAGTGGCATGATTTCTTTTGCCCATTTGGAGTTGCTCCCAGCTGGCTCCTTTGGTCACATCCCATTATTCTCTGAGCACTTGCTTCCTCTTGGCACGGTGGGATGCTCCTCGCTCCTCCTGTGTGTTTCCTGCCTCAGCCCGAGTTCTCCAGGGAGCCCCGGTTCCATGTAGTGGAGAATGGTGTTAGAAACTACCATGTAGGCTCTGGGGTGCTCAGGGACCCCGGGGTGCCAACTGCTTTCAGGCCCTCTCAGTAGACAGAGCTGGGAAGTAGGTATACGTGTACGTGCGCCCAGCAGGTGCCCTAAGACACCGCCATCTGCATTCGGGTCTGCTTATGCCTATGCTAGAGCCCCGGCACTCCACCCCTTCTCCTGTTAGTGGCAGTGGCTTGTGTCTGTGTTGATTAGGGCTCTTGTGCCCTGTAGACTGCCTTCCCAGGCGGGTGCTCTCCCTCCACGCCCCTGCGCCTTCCCACCCTGCTCTTCAGCTGCCCCAGCAACCGGACTGACATCCTCACATGCCAGCCCTCCTCACCCCGGGCCTGTGTCTTTCTGTCCCTCCTCTTCTTCCTCCCTTCCCTCCACCTCACACCTTTGACCTTTCTCTCCCATTCAGGGAATTTATTCACTCACCTTGTTCCCTTAAATCTCAAAGTAGAATAAAGTAGCCTCTTGTAGTTAAGGATGGTGTTTTAATAAATAGCAGTTAAGTTCAACTAAGCCAAAAAAAAACCAAAAACAAAACCCAACTGTGACTTACCTGGGAATTCCCTAGTATCCCTAAGATTCATCTTCCATTCTAGAAATCATAAACCTCCTTAAAATGTGATTTACCACATACACACGAATTGAGGTTTATTATTTCCTTACTGTAATATGTGTGTAAAGCCTTTGAGGATTTTATTTATTTATTAAAAAAAAAATTTTTTTTAACGTTTATTTATTTTTGAGACAGAGAGGGACAGAGCATGAACGGGGGGGAGGGGCAGAGAGAGAGGGAGACACAGAACCGGAAGCAGGCTCCAGGCTCTGAGCCATCAGCCCAGAGCCCGACGCGGGGCTCGAACTCACGGACCGCGAGATAGTGACCTGGCTGAAGTCGGCCGCTTAACCGACTGAGCCACCCAGGCGCCCCGAGGATTTTAAACTTAGATTCAATTGCAGCCGTTTCCCAGGGAGGTTAGAAGTTTCTCCAGCAGCGCCCTCTGACCCCTTACCCTCACCAGCACTGGTTGGGTCTTTCCCCACCTCCCCCGTCATCTCTGCTTTGCCTTTTTCACTTTGAGCATTTTCCGTGTGTCTCCATCATCCTGTTCTTTTTACTGGCAGTGCATTATTCTTATTTTTTTAATTGTAAAACGTATATAATGTGAAATTTACCATCGTAACCGTTTTTAGGTGTGTGATTCAGTGCCATTAATAATTTTACACAGCTATGCAGCCGTTACCAGCACCCATCTCGGGGACCCTTCATCCTGCACACCTGAAACTCTGTCCCCAGCGAACACTAGCTTCCCCTTCCCCAGTCCCTTATTACTTATTTTTTATATTTCTTCTGGCCACACTGACTTGAGGTATTTGTATCATTTAACTGCTCTTGGGGTGATGCCCAGGAATGGAATAATTGGCCCAGAGTGAGCCCGCACGCGTGCCCCTCCCCTCACGGCCTCAGGAGCCCTGGGTTTCCATTTTTGTTTTGTTTTTGTTATTTCCCATCATTTCAGCCAGGATTTATGTTATTCTATAAATGGGTCTTATAATTGTGTCATTTGGGTTTTTTTTCATCACTAGCTGGGTTTAACATTTTGTAGCACTTTTTAAAAATTTCTTTCGAAATTTAAAAAATTTTATTTTAGATAATGTGTGAGTGGAGAAGAATCGGAGGGGGGGATTTGGTGGGGGGGGGAGAGAGAGAGAGAGAGAGAGTCTTAAACAGGGGTTCTGTCCCACGACCCTGAGATCATGACCTGAGCCCATACCAAGAATTGGACGCTTAACTGACTGCCACCCAGGTGCCCCTTTGTAGTGTTTTTAAGTGACGATAAATTTTACCTATGTTAGTGATCTGGTCTGTATTGCAAATAACAAGGGATCTTTTTAAGGGAGAAGGGCTGTGATTTTGGTTTGGTTTTATTACACTTTAAAACAGGATTAAATCTTTGTTTTAGAGAAAGTTTCTTTTCTCTGCCCGCCTGAAACAGGCGTATACACATCGCAGTGCGTCTTTAGACTTCCAAATTCCAGTACTGTGGGAGTCCTCAGCCCTGGAGCTGGTGGCCCTCCTGTGTGGTGAAGGGACATGTGTGGAGTCTGGCATGATTGAACTCCTCTTGTGCTCATGTGGGTCTTGTGTGATTACACACCTCTTGGAAAAATTATGCATTGGAAGATACCTCATCAGAAAAGGTTTATTTTTCACTCTGTTCAGCTTCGAAGTGACCTCAAAAAGAGCAGCCCATGTCACATCACTGCAGCCCTGGAAAGAGCAGGCCTGCGCCTGGCCACCTGAACGTAATTCTCTTGCATTCACAGGCGATGCACTTGGTGTACCGAGCCCTCGAGAAGGAGCCTGTGCCCTCTGTCCTGCCCCCCTCCCTCATCCCACCTTCCAAGAGAAAGAAGACCGTGTTCCCAGGAGCTGTGCCTGTCCTGCCTGCCAGCCCCCCGCCAAAAGACAGCCTCCGCTCCACCCCTTCCCACGGCAGCGTCAGCAGCCTGAACAGCACGGGAAGCTTGTCCCCCAAGCACAGTCTCAAGCAAACACAGGTACAGTGTCTGCTTCTCAGGGTAGCCATTTGCACGTATAGAGTCCCTCCCAGCAAGATGCACCTTGCGAGCAAGTAACTTGTGACCCCCAAAAGGTAACATTTGTGATTATGTTTTTAACTGTCATACCTTTTTTATTTTTTAATTTTTTTTTTTTTTTTTTTTTTTTTTGAGAGAGTGTGCACGAGGCAGGGAGAGGGAGAGAAAGAGAATCTTAAGCAGGCTCCATGCTCAGCACTGAGATCCCACAACCCTGAGATCAGGACCTGAGCTGAAATCAAGAGCCAGACACTCAAACTACTGAGCTACCCAGGCGCCCTTGGGATTACGTTTTTTAAAACAATGTTTATGATTGGTACGTTAGTCTGTTTGAGTGTAATGGAGTCCCATAGGATAGGTGACCATGACAGATATCTACTTCTCACACAGAAAACCTGGAGGCTGGGAAGTCCCAAGATCCAGGCACCGGCACATTCAGTGTCTGATGAAAGTCCAGCTCCGGGTTCACAGATGGAATTTTCTTGCTGTGTCTTCACATGGTGGAAAGGGCGAGGGAGCTCTCTAGGGTCCTTTTTATAAAGGCCGTGATCTCATTCATGGGGCTCCACCGTCATGATCTAATCATCGTTCAAAGGCTCTACCTCATAATACCTTCTCATTGGGGGTAGGGTTTTAACACATGAGTTCTGGGGAGGGGTTGGGGCCCAAACATTCAGCCCGTTGCAACGGGGATGCAGAATTAAGTTTCTCATTCATTTGCACACAAATACCGCCCTTCCTCAGACACCCTCAGCTGGCTCCCACCTCTGGGCTCTCTCCTCGTGTCTCTGTCCCCCTTGCCTCAGGTAGCTCCTCTGCTGGGCGGTGTGTTCCCAGATCACACCCCAGCCCCTTGCTTCCTGAGGCTTCTGCTCATGGGGCACCTTATCGGGGGGCCCTGGCGTGACCACAGCCAGCGTGCCCCGGGCTCTGTCCACGCTGCGTTGTAGATTTCCCACGCCTGGCTTGGTGTATAGTTAATTGTGTATCCTTGGTCTCCTCCCCACCCCACCTCACCCCACCCCCACCCCACCTTAGCTTCATGAGAACAGTTAGTCCTTGGTTAGAATCTCAGTGTCGGAACAGTCTCAGGTGCTTGGATGCTCAGTGAGCCTGTTGAACAACCAGCCAGCAGTGGAGGCATCTGTCTCGTCAGGAGGACAGCGTGGGGGCTCTGAGTCCCAGCGGGCAGCATCTTGTGTGTGAGAAAGACACATCTTGTTCTGGCAAATGCAGCATACCATCGAGGGCTCTTTTATAAAGAGGCACCTTTGAGATGATCTAAAACATGGAAGAACGTGGCCGTGAGTACATCCTGAGTCATGCCTTGCTCTCTGCCTCACTTGCGGCTTCGAAGGCGGAGCAGTGAAGGTGACAGGAAGAGGGCCAGCCAGCGCCGCCACGCAAGTTCAGATACGAACGATAAAAGTAGAAATGTGTTGTGTTAGTCTCGGCCTGTCAGTCAGTGGCGCTGTCAGCCAGGAGCGCCTGTGGCACTCCTCGGGCCCCCGTGACTTGGGGCGAGCCCCCACGGACGCTTCTGGCCTGGAGGAGGTGTCTTTGTGGTTCTTGGTAGGATTGCAGAGTGCACCTACATTTCGCAACAACCATCCGGAAAACTTGAAGAAAGACGATTCATTGCTCACAGGTCCTGCAGAGTGCGTGTCACCCCCAGGGCCACCACAGCAAGGTCGTGGGTAGAGAGAGAGTGAGCTCGGGCATGGGACTCTGCCTCTCTCGGGGTCAAGGGTGGGGGCCTAGGGTTACTCAGGCTCGCTCTTCATTGGTGAATTTAAAACATAAGAGTGGGAATGAAAGCAGGGGAAGGGAAAAGCAGGGTCACTCAGGCGGCCAGTTGTCTAGGTCACCCAGAGCTTTTTAGTGGGGACCGTCATGGGCTGGCCTGGCGCTTCCTAGTTGTGTGGCTGGCAGTGTGTTTATATGAGATGGATAGTTTTGAAATGGGTGCCTCGGCAATCAAAAGCTTAATGACAGGCACTTAAATTACAATAAAGAAAACCCCAAATTGTCAGGCACTGAACGCTACAGAAATAGACGATCAGACAGTGATTCCTCTTGCACGTGACATCATTCTAAAATTAAGCATTCTGCCTGGTGGTGGTTGGGCGGGTGCGGTTAGTGGCTCATTTTCCAGGAGCTTGCTGCACCGAAGAGTAAGGGTCCCATCAGGGAGGGCCGAGGTGGTTTGGTCGGTTGGGGGTTGGGGGGGGTTCATACTTTCCCCGTCACTGCCACGGCCGTGTGGAGAGGCACAGGTGATGGGGCTTCCCCTCTGGTTGGTGAGTCTCACATGGCTGTCGGTCAACAAGCCCAGCATCCAGATGGTCCAGTGTGGGCACCTTCAGCTCGGCAAACCACCAGCCATGCCCAGCACTTTGTGGACATGTGCAGTGACCGTGGGACTAGCCTCTGTCCTCCTTGGGGAGATAGACGATAAGCATAACCATAAACTAAGGAAGGTCAGATAGCTATGAGAAGCAGAACAGGGCCCAGCCTGGAAGCACTGAGGTGCTCCTATAGGTGGGGTCAACTGGACGATCACTGATGAGGTGACCTGAGCTGATCCCTGAATGACAGAAAGCCGTCGGAGGACTAGCATATGCCAAGGCTCTCAAGTGGGAACCTGTAGAAACAGGAAGAAGGATGGGGGTGGAGTTAAAGCAAGGGCCGAGGCTGGTAACTTGGACCCGTGTGAGCTATTGTTTTCTAAGACAACCTAGCCCCTTGTGTCTGCAAAATTCTTGCCAAGAGTTCTTATTAATTACCGTAGGTTAGGTTAGTGGTAATAGGTTTTACTGACAAGGAAGCAGGTGGGGCCAAAGTTGCTGACAGGTGCAGACTGACTAGCCTTGTAACCCAGATCCATGGTGATCTGGTGACTCTCCCCGGATCCTGGGAGCGTGCTGCTGATTACCACTAGACCTATTTTACCAGGGGCCTCTGTCAGGGTGGGGGAGGGAAGAAGACGTATGTCCCCTTCCCTAAGGATGAGGGCGCTGGTGGAATCACAGACATGAGATCGAGCAGTTCTGGGGACCCGCAGTCACCATGCTGTCCCCTCCTCTGCTTCTCTCACCTCCAGACTAATGCCACCAGGTCTTGTCCTCCCAGCTGACTACGGGGTGTAGGCACTTCCAGCCAGCAGGGTCTGTTCCCCTTTACTGGGGCCTGTGGCTGTCAGACCAGCCCCTTCTGGGAGACCCAGCTCTGAGGAAAAGGCTGGGCGTTGGAGTCTGGCCACCGACCTGCTCTGAGATCTCAGAAATCAGGCAGCAAGCCATTTTGTTTGCACAACGAACGTCAGGACTTTTGTCATCCCAGAGTGGTAACCTCTTGGGACCTGCGGAGCACAGAAACCATTGTCCCCCTCAGCTCAGCCTGTCTGACCCACTGTTACTTCCTCTCTGGGTTGCTTGGCGTCTGAGGTTTAGCTTGCTCCAGACACTGGATATGAAGGCAGCAAACTTCTTCGCTAGAGATCCTTTACGTGTGTCTTTATGCCTCCCCTGGAGTGGCTTACAAAATTCATATAATGGGACGCGTAAAACCCAGGTCTCTGAACTCTTGCTGCCTGAGCCCTTGCTGTTTGAATTTGGCCCATGGATTCTGATAAGTCCGTGGCAGGCTAAATCATTCTCCTCCCTATCCAAAATCCTGGAACCGAAATGATACGGGTAATGTGGTGTCCCTTGCTTCCCACCCTTGCTTTCTGGATTCCCGGTGCTTGGGTCAGGATCCCACTGGATTTGGATAACGAGGGAGACCTGTTCAGAAAAAGCAGATAAGGAGGAACATCTCTAGAAAAACAGATAGAGGCACTGTGGAACTTGGTTCGGAGAGCACACCAAAGGTCAGAGGTGATGCGTCTGGAATTAGCAGTGGGAGGGGCCCTGGTGCCTCTGGATTAGGAGGTGCCCGGGTCCCGGTGAACCCTCAGTGGCATTTGCCTTCCTCACGTAGACTTGAGCAGGCGGTGTGAGGGGTCACGCGTGCAGCGGGTGGCCAAGCCCCATGACTGCAGACATGATGCTACGCTGGGCTCTCAGATACTCAGCTCTGTCCGCCTGTGAGGGCCCTTGGGGGCGGTGGGGCTTTGTGGGTGGACAGCATGCTCGTCGGGGGCCCAGGCTCCTCAGCCAGCGCTAGGGGGCCCTGAGCGCCTGCCTGTCTAGCAGATGCCGTTTTCACAGGGGCAGACGTGTTCACTGCCCATCAGTGCCAGGTGGGACACCTCACGGGGGGATTGCCATGTCATGGGGACAAAGGTTGGAGTACAGAATCCTCAACTGTGGGCATTGAGAATACTTCTGGCAGCTGCAGAGAAGTGTTTGCAGGCAGAAAACGAGAGGGCCAGGAAGGGCTGGTTGGTTCTCAGGAGGCCGTCCTTCTAGCGTGGACCGTCAGCAGGGCCTTGCCTGGCGCACTTGAAGTCCCCTCCTGGAAGGAGGTCATTGGCTTCCCTTCAAGTCCCTTTGGACCTGCTGGGTCTCTACCTCCCTCTGAATACAAGGAGAAGGGGGCTGTGCGATGGGGTGGGACAGGTGCACGTTGGCCACCAGGCGAGGCTGACCGAGTTGGTGTGCACTGCTCTCTGCCTCAGTTTCCCTGTTTAGAGAGTGGGGCTCCGGTCTGCCCTCTCATTTCGTGGTGCTGCCCAAATGCACGGAGAGCATCCATCAGGAGCATGTGAAAGCCCTTTAATAGCGTGTGTTTATGGTTTATAGTCTAGAAGCTCTAGACTAATGGTTTTGAAACCCCTTTCAGCCAACGGTGAGCTGGGTGGTGCCGGTTGCAGACAAGATGCGATTTGACGAGATATTCCTGAAGACCGACCTGGACCTGGATGGCTACGTGAGTGGCCAGGAGGTGAAGGAGATCTTCATGCACTCGGGCCTCACCCAGAACCTTCTAGCACACATATGGTAAGGATGGGTAGCTGGATGTCTGCTCCCTCTGGGCCTCCCGTGTGGAGGTGATGGCCACGGGTGGCTCCGAGGGGCCCCGAGGAAACAAGCTTTGTGCTAAAGGAAGGGCGGGTGACCTTCAGGGCCTGGAGGTCAGGGCCTCCACCTCTGCCTGTCACTTAATCTTCAGCAGGCTGATCGGGGTGCCGAGTGAGGTACGAGTGTGAAGGCCCTTCCCCCGTATCCTGGGCATGTCAGCTTACTGCCTGTTTAGTCCCTCTGGAAAGCTGTGGGGCGATTTGCTTGAGTGTCTCGGGCGAGTTCTTGCTGGTTCTAGCAGGAGGCCCCGCCTTTGCCACAGCTAGTCAGGGTGCAGACGCATGGCCCTGCCCCTCTGGGGCGAGTGTGTGGTACGTCTCCAGGGACTCTAGCAAAGCCACCCTGGGCAGTGGGGGCTGTGGCCACCTTCCCTAGGAGGCCTGTGAAGGTCAGCGACTCCACTGCTGTCAGGGGGGTGAGTGGTCAACAGGACTCTGGTCCCCAGCCATGGGGACTGCCCCATCTTCACTTTCCTTCAGGGTGAACCAGAGCAGTCTTCCCAGTGCTGGGATGGCTCCTTTTGTAATTGGCCAGTGGTGAAAGTCACTTTCTAACTTTTGTCCTCAGGACTTAGGGGGCTTCACTTGGGAGTCACAGGGAGGGAATTTCTGTATAATTCTGGAGAAGTGAACCTCTCCAAGCAAGAGCAGTGGCATTTTATTTTATTTTATTTTATTTTTCTTTTAATTAATTTTTTTTTAACGTTTATTTATTTTTGAGACAGAGAGAGACAGAGCATGAACGGGGGAGGGGCAGAGAGAGGGAGACACAGAATCAGAAACAGGCTCCAGGCTCCGAGCTGTCAGCCCAGAGCCCGACGCGGGGCTCGAACTCACGGACCGCGAGATCGTGACCTGAGCCGAAGTTGGCTCTTAACCGACTGAGCCACCCAGGCGCCCTATTTTATTTTTTTAATAGAATTTATTGTCGAGTTAATTCACGTACAGTGTATACGCTGTGCTCTTGATTTTGGGGGTAGATTCCCATGATTCAACACCCAGTGCTCATCCCAACAAGTGCCCTCCTCGATGCCCATCACCCATTTTCCCCTCTCTCGCGCCCTCCCATCAACCCTCAGTTTGTTCTCTGTATTTAAGAATCTCTCATGGGTTTGCCTCCTTCTCTGTTTAAAACCGAACCATTTTTTCCCCTTCCCTTCCCCCATGAGCCTCCATTCCACTAACGAGTGAGAACAGATAATGCCTGTCTTTCTCTGACTGACTTATTTCACTCAGCATAATACCCTCCAGTTCCATCCACGTTGCTGCAAATGGCCAGATTTCATTCTTTCTCATTGCCAAGTAGGATTCCATTGTATATATAAACCACGTCTTCTTCATCCATTCATCAGTTGATGGACATTTGGGCTCTTTCCATGATTTGGCTGTTGTTGATAGCGCTGCTGTAAACGTTGGGGTAATGTGCCCCCATGAATCAGCACTCCTGGATCCTTTGGATAAGCGCCTAGTAGAAGAGCAGTGACAGCACGTTACTCAGTAGCTTGTGGAAATAGCTGCCCTTGGCAAGAATTCATAGATGTCCACGCTGTGACGGGAGGCCCCGACCTGAGAGAACAGGCTCTCCCTTCGCAAGTGTGTGACACCCAGGGTCTGTCGCCAAAACAGCTGGTGGAGGCCGACTGCTTCCGACAGGTCGGGGGCAGTCGTTCTCCGCCCCTTCAGATCCGGTGTCCCCTTTTAGAAACCGACAAAATGTGTGTGCCCTTTATCACCCTGAAGCGAACGTGCATGTGATTCAGAGGTAGCGATGCGGCGCCCCAATCGTAGTATAGGGACAGTCCCTCCACCTGCCAGTGACGCCACAACCTGGAAGCAACACGGTGAAATCACGAATATGCTTGGATTAAAAGAGGGAATGCGTAAGGAGCAGAGGGGAAAGACAGAACGAGCAAGCTCTGGAATCACCGCTGGGAGAGTAAAAGGCCAGTCCAGATTTGTCTGCGGGGGGCAGGGGGAGCGCAGATAGCACACCCAGAGGGACGGCAGGGAGGAAACAAGGACGGAGCCAGAACGCGCGTGTAGGCCTCCCCGGCTGGTGGCTGGCCGAGCACCCCGCCTGCAGGCCTCGGAGCCCACACTCCCTCAGAGACCGGGAGCAGGAGAGGGCTGGAGAGAAGAGGCCTCAGCCCAGGAGCAGCCATGGGCGAGGCGAGGCGGCAGGACCGACGCTTACAGGCAGAATCCTCACACCTCGCCCTCAAACTGCGACAAAAATGAAGACGTTTGTAAACCAGCGCGTGTCAGCGATATTCAGTGGGGTCTCCGTGCTCCCCGTGGCCCTGTGCGTCGGTGTTTGGGCCCGAGTCTGCCCACCACGCCCAGCTCCTTGGCTACGAGTTAGAGAGGTGTCACGAGGTCACGACTGCAGTGGGAAGTGAGACCGCCTGCGCAGTGGCCAGGGTGAGACAGTTTTGCAGATGCGGAGGCCTTGTCCTACTGCGTGAGGCTTTCCTTCCCGTAACGGCCAGCTCCTCCGTTACCGGGCTGGTTGTGAAGCTTCTCCCCCACCCCGGCTCCACGGGAGCTCCACGTGCCGCCCGTCTACCAGGATGCCCAAAGGCCACGTGAGCGGGGCCCCTTAGCAGCGAGGAGCCGTCCGGTGCAGCACGGCCGCGGGTGGCCGTCCAGGCCCTAGCTCCTCGTGACGACGACCCAAAATGCTGCTGCTGTCATCCCCGTTGAAAACCAGCAGCTCAGGCTGCTCAGATAACCCAGGGCTGTGGGAACTTGCTGAAGATCCAAGGGTGCATGCTCGGGCCCAGCTTTCACTTCCACCAGAGCGGCTCAGTACCGGACCCTCACTGTCTTCCGCACACACGCCATAAAGAGCCGGTTGCATTTCTGGTAATTGTTGATGAGGCCTTCCCAAAGACCCAGCACCTCGGACTGTGGGGTGGGGTTCGGTGGTTCTCCAGCCAGGTGGGGCCCCCCTTCTTGTGCTGACGGCCCCTCCTTAACCAGCCGTAGGGCCGGATGCCTGGGTGGCCGGTGGCGGGACTGCGGTCCTCGAGAGGGGTGGTCAACAGAAAAGGAGTCGCGGCTGTGCCCCGCTGTTTGTGTTGTCACTGTTCGTTTTTTAAATGGAGGGGTTCTGTGATTTGTACTTCCCAGGCGGGGCTGAATTCTTGTCTGATGTCTAATTAGCATCCCGCCTTCTCCCAGGGCCCTGGCTGATACGAGGCAAACGGGGAAGTTAAGTAAAGACCAATTCGCATTAGCTATGTACTTCATTCAGCAGAAGGTCAGTAAAGGCATCGACCCCCCTCAGGTCCTCTCACCGGACATGGTCCCGCCCTCGGAGAGAGGCACTCCCATCCAGGTGAGTACCGCTGGCCACATCCCTGTCATGCTCCTGTGGCTTCCCGCAGCCTGCCACCAGGTGGCGGCAGTGGCCCATGTGAACAGGCCAGTGCCCTGCTGTGGTAGCCTGCCTTCTCATGGCCCGGCCTTCACCAGGGGCTGGGGGTGGGGCTGGGCCACTGGGATAGTTTTCCGGCTGGGTTCTGGCACTTTTGCTACTTGCCCTAGTGAATTGGAGATCGTATCCCTCATACTAGCACCTGCTGGGTGGTGAGGTCAGCTTGTCAAAAAAAATTTTTTTTTGAAGTTTTATTTTTAAGTAATCTCTACATCCAGTGCGGGGCTTGAACTCACAGCCCCGAGATCAAGAGTCACAGGCTACATCGACTAAGGGAGGCAGGCAACCCTCAGCTTGTCAATTTTTTTTTTTTTTTAATTTTTTAATGTTTGTTTATTTTTGAGATGGAGACAGCACGAGTGGGGGAGGGGCAGAGAAAGAGGGAGACACAGAATCTGAAACAGGCTCCAGGCTCCGAGCTGTCAGCACAGAGCCCGACGCAGGGCTCGAACCCACAAACCATGAGATCATGACCTGAGCCAAAGTCGGACGCTTCACCGACTGAGCCACCCAGGCGCCCCATCAGCTTGTCAAGTTTTAACCCTGTGTCTGAATTTGGTTCCAGGATGGTTCAAGTTCTCTTGGATCAGGGGAATTCACTGGTGTGAAGGAACTTGATGATATCAGTCAAGAGATTGCCCAGTTACAGAGGTGTGTTAAAGCTCCTTCCCCTCGGAATCTGGCCCTTACACAGGCCCTATCCCAGCTTGTTACCACAAGTACCACAGGCTTGTGAGGCACACAGGTCGGCCGTCAGCAAGTTCATGCAGCAGAAGCGAAGCAGGGCACATTCCCCCGAGTTCCTGAATTGACTTAATGAGCTCGAGTGATGACATCCTCAGTTGGAGTCAGTCTGGGCTGTGGAATCTCCGGCAGGTTGTTGCTAGGTAGCCATAGGCCCTGCCCCCTGCCCTTAGGATGGGCCTTGATCCCCCTCAGCACGTAGAACGGCTGAGCCTCCGAGGGCAAGTTAATGGCTTAGGACCGACAGATAAACTGAGGGAGCCTTATGTGTCCAGGTCTCTGGCTCCTCTCTGTGCCTGCTGCCTCAGTCTCCCCACCTGTAAACAAGGGCTTTGGATGGGGTGTCTGTCCTCTCAAATCTGGCATAAAGAGATGCTTCCTCTTCAAAGCAGCATTCTCCCACCAGTTAGTTCTAGGAGAGGGAGGAGGGCCCAGGAAGCACCTGGCCCTCCATGGGCACAGTCAGCAGGGAGCGTTGAACCCTCCTCACCCCGGACACCACTCTGACTTCCTTTTCCCTCTGCTTGAGGGGCTCTAGTGGTCTCGTTGGGAGCAGTGCCTCATCGTAGCCACGGACTCGCTGATGGGGGAGGGGATGATGTAGAGGTCACGATCCCTGAGGGTCATTCCTAGGGACCAGCTGAGCTGGGTTCCGTGGGTATGGACGGAATTGGGTGTTGAGAAGTCAGCGTGGAGAGAATGCACCATGGCTGTAGTCCTGCTATCACTCATCTGTGCTTTTCCTGAATTCTTTTTCCGTGCCCAGAGAGAAATACTCCCTGGAGCAGGACATTAGGGAAAAGGAAGAGGCAATCAGACAGAAAACCAACGAAGTACAGGTAAGAACAGCCTCACCCTGGGCAGATGGTCTTGTCCTGTGCAGGGCCTGCCTGTCAGTTGGGGGCGGGGCAAGGGGAAGGTGGCCCCGCCCTTGCACTTCTGAGTGAGGTTTCTACCTTTCTTATAACCATAGACAGGGGTTTCTTTCTTCTTTTCTTTTCTTTTCTTTTCTTTTCTTTTCTTTTCTCTTCTTTTCTCTTCTTTTCTCTTTTCTTTTTTCTTTTCTTTTTTCTTTTCTTTCTTTCTTTCTCTCTCTCTCTGTCTCTCTTTTCCATTGAGCTATATAATTCACATAACATAAAATTTGCTACTTTAGAATAAGTAGTTCATTGTTTTTTTTGCATGTTTGGTGTGATCCTTAGCTGTCCCCTCTGTCTAGTTCCAGAACATTTCCATCACCCCCAAAGAAACCCCATGAAGTGTAGTCCTCACACTCCATTGCCACTGCCCTCCCCACTCCCCACCCCGGCAACTACTGATCTGCTTTGTGTCTCCATGGACATACCTGCTCTGGACGTTCAACGTGAGGCCTTTTGTGTCTGGCTTTTTTCACTCGAGTCTCAGTTTCTGAGGCTCAGACAGTGGCTGCTAACCTGTTCTCGGACAGTCCCGCCACCTGGAGTGTCTCCTAGCAGGTGGTGGTGACACAGAGACTGGGGATCTGGCTGCCTGGGCTCAGACCCAGTTCTCTGTAGCTGTGTGACCTTGGGCAAGTTACTGAACATCTCTGGGTCTTGACTGCATTGGTTACGAGAGTTCTGCTTTCCTGAGTTGTGGGGCTGGGAAGCAAAGTCTGGCACCTGTTCAGGGCTCACTCGGGCCGCTTCCTGCTCTTCTCCATCATTTGAGCAGAGGGGAGTCTGCATCAGGAGCAAAGCCATCAGCACTGGGCAGCTACACTGTTGAAGAGACCTGGGTCCCCACGGTCTCCAGTCTGGGTGGATAGAGAAAGCCCTGCCACTGTGGGGACACTAGAGGTGGCTGTGGTGCCCTGTGGGTGAGGCCGAGTCATGCCGCAGGGACCGGCATCCTCTGCTTGAGGACTCTGAGTATTCTGAGCTCCGAGCTGTGGCCGGAGAGGAGCCTGGCGAGGTGGTCAGGACCCCAGCTCCGCCGTGTCTCACCTGAGTGACCTGGGCAGGTAGCTCGGCCTCCTGGCCTGCATCACCTCAGCTGGCCACGAGGCTCAGCGCGCGGGCTGCTCACGGAGCCGAGAGCAGGGGCTGGCTGCCGGGTGCGCTGCGAGAGTGGCCGGTTCTCTCTGGACCACCTCCTAGGGCGTGAACCCGAGCCGGGGGAAGTAAGTACCATCTGACTCAGTTGGGCTCTCAGGGTGCTGGAGGGCGCGTGCCGCCGATCTGTGGGAAATGCCGTGGGAAATGCCGTCCGTCCTAGCTGTGGTCTGCGGGTGAGGTGGGGTGGGTGTGCCCACCCTGCCTCAGGACACTCATCAGTGCCTGCCGTGCAGTATCCAGACCCTTCTTTTCTGGCTTCTCACTCTGTGCACGTTGGCCGTGAGGACTAGGCCATAGGTGGTCTCCTGGAATGTTTTGGATTGGAAAGCAGGGACTGGCCTGCCTCTGACATGAAGGGTTTTTTGCTCAAATGAGCTTCGTCAGCTACAAGACCACCTTGTAAGCAAAGTGACTTTATTTCTCTGAATGTATGTATTTTCATCCTGTCATTTTATTCTCCCTCACATCTCTGATTTCCGCCCGTGTCCTAGAACTGATCCCCCAGACGTAGGTAGAGCCCACGCCCCGCCTCCATCATCTGTGTCACCTCACTCCATCTTTTTAGTCCTCTGGTGGAGCCGGCCTCGTCTTCCCTCCCGCCCGGGCCTGGGTGACACGGACACGTGGCTGGTTCTGCCTTCCTATCGCGTCCGGGTTGCCATGAACATGCTTTGGTTTGCATTCTGGTCCCTGAGGATCCGGGTGCTATAATGTCCTGTCGCTACCAAGGAAACCATCATGAGGTCTCTGGCGCCTGCTCCAGGTGATTCTGAGGAAGAAGTCAGGCCTGTGCAGAGACTGGTTCTGACATCCAGAGGCGCTGTCCTCTGTGGTCTGTGGCAGGTGTGGCCAGGCTGCCTGGAGCCCTGGCTGGTGGGCTCCTGCAGCCTTCGAGGTGCCGGGGTCCTTGTGTGCCCCGGCAGCCCCCCAGAGCTGGGAGGGAGCCCTAAGCCAGCCAGACTGGCTGTTCTGTGGGGGTGTCGTCTGTAAGCAGGCCGGGCTGGGGCCCTGCCGTAGTGCTTGATGGCACAGACAGAATACTACGTATTTTTTGAAAGTTCCCCTGTGAAAACCAGGTTTGGTTGGGGTTCCTGCCACCTGTCCCCAGATGGGTCTGGCCGTGCCGGCTAGCACAGTCTGTGGGTCAGGGCCCCACATGGAGTGCGAGTCCTTTGTCCTCAGGCTACTTAAGCAGCAGAAGCTTCAGCCCCCACAGCTCTGTTCCCATTGTGCCCTTTCCCTGTCCTCCTGGAGTCTTTTACCTCTATTTCCATCGCTGTCCTTCTGGTGAGCATCCGTAGTGTCTGCCTGGTTTTTCCTTCCTTCCTTCCTTCCTTCCTTCCTTCCTTCCTTCCGCCAAAATCAAGAGCTGGACGCTTAACCGACTACGCCACCCAAGCATCTTTTCATGTGCTTATTGGCCATCTGTGTACCTTTTGAATAGACATTTCTATTCAGACCCTTTGACCATTATTAATTTTTTTTTTTTTTTTTTTTGTCTTTTGATAGCTGAGTTGTAAGAGTTCTTTATATTTTCTGGGTAGAATTTCTTCATCAGATATGTGATTTGCAAAAATTGTGGGTTGTCTTTTTACTTTCTTGATAGTGTCCTTTGAAGCACAAAAGCTTTAAATTTTGGTGAAGTCCAGTTTATTCCTTTTTTTTTTTTTCTGCTCTTGCTTTTAATGTCTTACTTAAGAACTCATTGTCAAATTCAGGGTCACAAAGATTTTACCCCATGTTTTCTTCTTTATTTTTTTTTTTATTTTTTTTAAACGTTTATTTATTTTTGAGAGAGAGAGAGTGCGAGCAGGGGAGGGGCAGAGAGAGAGGGAGACACAGAATCCAAAGCAGGCTCCAGGCTCTGAGCCATCAGCACAGAGCCGGATGTGGGGCTCGAACTCACGAATCAAGAGATGGTGACCTGAGCCGAAGTCGGACGCTTAACCGACTGAGCCATTCAGGTGCCCCTACCTTATGTTTTCTTCTAAGACTTTATTGTTTTACCCCCTACATTCAGATCTTTGGTCTGTTTTGAGCTAATTTTGGCATATGGTGTGAGGTAGGGATCCAACTTTATTCTTTTGCATGTGGAGATCCAGTTGTCCCAGCACCATTTGTTGAAGAAACTGTTCTTTCCCCGTTGAACAAATGCCTTGGCACCCTTGTCGACTGTCACTTGGCCCTCGATGTGTGGCTTTATTTCTGGACTCTCTGTTCTATCCCATTGTTCCACATGCATTTCTCTTTAGGTCAGTACTATGCTGTCTTGATGACTATAGCTTTGGATAGGCATATGTCATTTTATTGTGCTTTACAGATTCTGTGTGTTTTGTTTTGTTTTTGTTTTACAAATTGAAGGTTTGTGGCAACTCTCCGTCAAGTGAATTTATCGGCACCATTTTCCCAGTAGCATTTGCTCACTTTGTGTCTCTGTGTCCCATTTTGGTAATTCTCGCAATCTTTCAATGTTTTTCGTTATTATTATATTTGTTATGGTGATCTGTGTTCAGAGATTACGACTCCCTGAAAGCTCAGGTGATGATTAGCATTTTTTAATAATAAAGTATTTTTTAATTAAGGTGTGTACGTTGTTTTTTAGACATAACACTGTTGCACACTTAAACTGTGGTGTAGTGTAAACATAACTTTTGCATGCACTTGGGAACTCAAAAATTCATTTGACTCACTCTATTGCAACACGTGCTATATTGCAGTGATTTGGAACCAGACCCACAATATATCTGAGGTATGTCTGTAGTAAGTTTTGAAACTGAAAAGTAGAAGTTCTCCAACTTTTTTTCCTTCTCCTTCGAGATTGTTTTGGCGTTTCCAAATCCCTTGCATTTCCTTATGAATTTTGGCCTCAGCTTGTCCGTTTCTGTGCAGGAGCCAGCTGGGGATTCCAGGGGCGTTTGAATTAAGTCTGCGGGTTCTCTGGGTTATTTCTTGGTTCTCTTTGCTCAGACATCTCCCACATTCTGACCCCAGCTCCCATCCTGATCATGAGCTGGGTCTTCGTCCCCATTGGGCTCTTGGATTCCCCCTCCTTCGTTACAGAATGAGGCTCAGATTCCTTGATGTTTCAGGCCACCACAGCAGGCCTGGCCCTCTTCCCTGCTCTGTGTCCTCTTCCTCCGTCACTTGTTGTTCCCTCAGATGTGGCAAACCTGTGTCTGGGACTCCCTACCACCATCCTCTTCCCTTCCCCAGACTTGAACACTGAAGTTCCACTTCTTGAATTCAAGGTCAGGGGCAGGGAGACTGGGGAAGAGAGGGCCTAGCTCCGCAGCATAACTCAGAGGTGTGTTTTGGCTGTCTAGAGTGGCGAGAGCCATGACATTTTCGTCCTCAAGGCAGAGAGGAGGCCCTGTGCCTGCTTTGGGTTTTCTCCTAAAATGGCACCAGCAAAGCCCCAGCCGGCCCGGCCCTGGGGATCGGCCTCATCGTCTCTGTCCTCCCTGACCCCCAAAGGTCCCCTCAAATCTTTCCCTTGCTTTGATTCTCACGGCCACCATCTCCTCGTGGCCCAGGTCCCCTCCCTGCTCCTTTTGTCGGTCTGTCAGAGATGTCGTCAGTTAGCTCCCACGAGGCCTTCCAGAAAGGTCGCGTGCGTGTTCTTTCCTTCCTGTTGGCACGAACGCCAGAATGCAGCATACACATGTGCTTGGCCACGGGCTTCACGTTGTAACTCGAGTATGAGGTGCAGCTTCCTTTAGGGTACGAGCACGCCGCAAGTTGTGAGCCAGGCCTGCCTGGTGGGAATTTACTTGGTTCCCAGGTTTTGCTCCCACAGACTGCATGTTTTCACGTGCACCATACACCCCCAGGGTGCTCTTCCTAGGGGTGTCCTGGTCGGGTCTGAGGGTACCTTTACTGGCCGTCTGGGTAGATACTGCCGATTTGGAGCAACGTCAACAGTGGAGAGTCATCCTGTCCCACGCTCATACTTGAACGTCCTGCGGGGGCTTCCTGCATGGCCCTGCTTCCTTTTGCTGGAGCTGGAGCCCCACACCCCCTTCCCCACTTCTGTGCAGTGTCAGTCTGGTCTCCCTGTGCCCCCACCCCCCGCCCCGAGTCCACCCAGCAGCACCCGTACATTCTGTCGGTTCTGTTCCTCCCAGTTTGTTTGTGTTTGGGTGATGCCTCTCCCCTCCCCACCCCTGACCACATGTCACCAGATAGCTGTTCTTGGTGGGACCCAGCTACTCTCCCGGACCCTGGCCACTCTTAGGCCATCAGTAAATATTTGCCAAGGGACTTAGTGAGAGGTCACGCCACGGCCGCCAACTGAGATGCACACATTTACAGCAAGTGTGCACAGGATGCCTGCTGACGGGCAGGGGCCGGTCTCGTAGGACATCCAGGGGGCTCTAGCCCAGGCTGAGACTGCTGTCTTGGACATGCTCCCCATTCCCCATGCTCAAGTACATTGACTGAACTCTTCCCTAGGAATTGCAAAATGACTTAGACCGGGAAACGAGCAGTTTGCAAGAGCTGGAAGCTCAGAAGCAGGACGCCCAAGACCGCCTCGACGAAATGGATCAGCAGAAGGCCAAGCTCCGAGACATGCTGAGCGACGTCAGGCAGAAGTGCCAGGACGAGACTCAGATGGTGAGTCTCACGCCCAGCATGGCGGGGGGGGGGGGGGGGGGGGCTTCCTGTGGGCTCACGACGACCTGGAAACACAAGGCTGAGGCATCCTGCTGGTTTAATCGAGTTGTGGACATATCATTTGAAAAAGTGTCCAGGCATCTGTGGCCTGACCTCAGTCTCACCCACCAAGTCATACAGTGAACGGCCTTGGTCCCCCTAACCTCACCCTGGCTGGTGCCTCACGGCACCCTGGGGCCAGCATGCTCCTCCTCCGCCCCTGCCACCGTCTGGTGTCTTCACTGCTCATTATAAACCGGGGAGGCTGCAAGCTCAGCAGATTGAAAGCCCTCATCCCCTCCTCTGAGGCCTTGCACGGGGATGTTTAGCCCCTGAGAGACAGGTAGACTGCCTTTGCTTATCCCAGGCCTCAAAACTGACTTATTCCAAAATTGACTTTCTGTCAGTTCCATGGGCATTTGCACGTCTGCCTTGTTTCCTTCTGTTTTGCAAGTGGAGAGAGGGCCCTGGAAGGAAGCCCAGGTGTCCGGCCATCAGGCAGGTGTCTGCCTCACTGGGTCTGCTTGTTCCAGTGATGTGAATTAAGACTCCTCCTTTTGTCATATTTCATCTCATTTCAGATTTCCTCGTTGAAGACCCAAATCCAGTCTCAGGAATCTGACCTCAAGTCCCAGGAAGACGACCTGAACCGGGCCAAATCGGAGCTGAACCGATTGCAGCAGGAAGAAACCCAGCTGGAGCAGAGCATTCAGGCGGGGAAAGTTCAGCTGGAAACCATCATCAAGTCCCTGAAATCGACGCAGGACGAAATCAACCAGGTATCTCCCTGAGGGCGGGGCCTTGCCTCTGCTGGTGGCCGGGGGTCTTCTGGGGCCTTCTTGCGAGCGGAGCAGCTGCGGTGAGCTGTCACGTCGGGGTGTGTGACCAGCCTGCACAGAGGCCGCTTGTTACCTTGGCTCTCACCCAGCCCGTTTATGTCAGGCCCTCTTCTTAGAAGCTGTCGTCCTGGCCTGGAGGTCAAGCACCCAGTGTCCCGCAGCGTGTGCTCCGGCATCACGTTGACTTTGGCCTGCGGGCTGTTTGCTGTGCCTCACTGTCCTTCCACTTCCCCACCTGGGTGCACGTCCTCTTTGGGGAATGGGCAGGGTCTGTGTGAGGACTTCAGTGGCTCCTTTGGAGAGAGTCTTGGGTGTAGAAATGCTCTCCCCAGCACGGTTCTCAGACCAGCGAGAGGGACAGAGTCCGAGACGTTTTCCAGCACCTCTCTGTCCCCGTGCCATCTGAGGACTGGCACATTGCTGAGGCCCACCCTGTGATGAGCATCACCCCATGTGGGGCCCTGTTCCAGTTCTGCAGGCTGTCTGGGCACCCCATCTTTATCCCGCTTTGGTGTGAAGGCCCTGGGGCCTGCAGCCGCTGCTCGCCAGCAGAGGGCGGGCTTCCCTCCCGCTCCCCTGTATGTAACAGCCCAAGGCCTCCTTGCCGGCCCTTGGGTGTCCCATCGACAGACGGGCGTGATGCTTGCCCTTGGCACTATTACAGTGGCCAGCTGTGCTTCCTCTCTTGACCGACTCGATCCCTTGCTCTTTTTGCCAGGTTGCAGACAATAGTTGATCGCAAACACGTACGCGGGATTTCATTCCCTGTGTTGTGTTTCATTGTTTCTTAGATCTGAGATTATCTTAGGTCTTTTCCATCCGAGCAATTGGAGTTTGTGTAACATAGACAGGATACAAGCCATGCACGTATGTTAGTAATAATAGTAATAGTGATGTTCACTGCCATGTATTAACGCCCACCCTTCCAGATGCTACAGGAGGTGTTTTACCCATCGCTTCCTGTGGTCCTTTTTTTTAAAAATTTTTTTTTTAACGTTTTATTTATTTTTGAGACAGAGAGAGACAGAGCATGAACGGGGGAGGGGCAGAGAGAGAGGGAGACACAGAATCAGAAACAGGCTCCAGACTCTGAGCCATCAGCCCAGAGCCCGACGCGGGGCTCGAACTCACGGACCGCGAGATCGTGACCTGAGCTGAAGTCGGCCACTTAACCGACTGAGCCACCCAGGCGCCCCTCTGTGGTCCTTTTTGGAGAAGAGCTAACAGAGAGGTTAGGTCACTCGCCAGAGGTCACACAGTGTCTCACACAGGATGAGACAGTTAAGATAACATTCCTGGTCTGTCTGACTTCATGGATTGTCCTCCTTTCCCCGGCCTCACATCCCTGTCCAGGACAAGGAGCAGTGGACAGGGTGATAAAACCCCATAAAGGGGAAACGTTTACTATCACTTGGAACAGATCGTGAACGTGGATTTTTACCAATTTCAGTTCTTTTCAGAATTGACAGATGTTTGTTTGAACACAGGCCGCTCTCAGGGGTCAGGGATATAAAGAGGCCTCATGGGGCAGCAACAAGGACCTCGTGGTTTACAAGTCGTGTCACTTGGGATCCTCTACTGTGTAGGCGAGTAATTCAGTTCCCCTTGTGAACGGAGTTGGACAATAAGGTTGGATGTTAGGAGGAAAAAAATATCTCTCCTGACACCTTTCCCCTAAACCCCATGTGATGTCAGCAATCTTTGTCGTGTAGGCAAGAAGCAAGCTGTCCCAGCTGCATGAAAGCCACCAAGAAGCCCACAGGACCCTGGAGCAGTATGACGAGGTGCTCGACGGGGCCCACGGTGCCAGCCTGACCAACTTAGCCGACCTGAGCGAAGCCATCTCCCTGACAGAGAGGGGCGGTTTTGGAGCCATGGTAAAGGTTGAATAAGCGTATTGCAGTCCTGGGATTAGGTCCCATGTTGGGATCAGAGAACGCCCTGCTTGCTGGATCCGGCACTCGCCAGCCTTGATTTTGTCCAAATGCAGGGTGTTTCTTGTTTTCGCTGCTGCTTTGCGTGTCCACACAGGCCCCGCAGCCCGGGGTACGTGGCTGTGCACCATCCTTGCTTCCCGGACGAAGCCAAGGATAGGCCTGAATCCTTTGTAAGACCAGTGTTTAAAGATACTTGTCTTCGGTGAGCCAGCCACCCAAATTCAGAGGGCTTTCCCAAACTTAACCAAAAGTGGATCAGGCTCACACATGTGAAACCCTACATCCTACTAGTTGGGGGCGGAGGGCGGGGCATGGGAGAAATGTGTGTGTGTGTGTCCGTGTTCCCACAAGGAGCACCTTGAAAACCAAATGTATTTGTGAAGATCAAGACAAATGACAGCCCTTTGAGGCACTGCTGTTTGCCCTGTGAACTGGCCCCTCTCCTGCACTTTGGGGTGTGCTGAAAACCTGGGCTCTTATGACCCCGGGGGCCTTGATTAAGTCCCAGGGTGCTGTGGACTCGGGCTGCTGACATCCAGCCAGTGTCCCTTTTTCCCCATATCATCATGTCCCCTTTTTCCTGCCAGCGCCCGCCCTTGTGGCCGAGCCCCAGCGTGTGCCATTTCCGCTTTAGCTTGGCCGATGACAGCATCTTTGTGCTCCTGACAGAGTCGATGGGATGCTCTTGGTCTCGGTGGTTTCACTGTGCTCTGCTCCCAAAGCCTTTTGACCTCTCACCCCATGTTGCTGCCCCCTCGTCCGGGGCCACTCCTCTGAACTGTCTTGCTCCTGGCCCTGGGCTTCATGGATTCCTTCTTCTTCCTGTAGTCACACAGCTTCTCTCTGTCTCTCTGTCTCTCTGTCCCTCTGTCTCTCTTTCTCAACTTGAGTCTTGGCTCTTCACGTTCATTTCTTGACCTGTTTCTTTCCTCAGTAGCCAAGTAGTCAGTCCTAAGAATTTATGGGGAAGCTTATACCTCCTTCCCCGAATCGCTTAGAAGATGCTGTTGGTGTCCTCATCTGTCTCCTGTCTTGGGCCCTCACTGCCTCCCTCTGCCGCTCACAGATTCCTTTTCCTCACGGAATTGTAAACGGGTGAATTCCGTATCTGCTCTTGATCCCACCGTCAGCTTGATTGTCCGAGTTCAGACTACGACTGTCCACTCTTCGTTCGCTGGGTGAGACAGAACTGCCCGCTTGGCTGGCTGGCCGCTCAGTGTGTGCATTTCAGCTTCATGACCCTGATTTTACTTTTCCCGTCTGTCACTGGCCCCCTCGCACAGCTTTCCGCTTGCCCTCCTTCATCTTGGTTTGTGGAACAGCTTAAACCCTTTTGCAGGTTCGAATAAGATTGGTTTCCTGGATAAAAAGTTGGCAGTTTGCAAGTGGCCAGTGATTTTCCCTCCCCCCGCCCCCCACAGATTTTTCATCTTTTCCTCATTTCTGTTCATCTTGTGAGCGGGGCAAAGTTTACATGATAGGCAATTCATTCTGGAATGTCGATGTCAGATATGTTACATAGCAACTTGCAACCGGTGTCTGAAAAACTATATTTATCTTGTACAAATACAGTTTTTAAAGCATTTTTCGGTTTGTTTCCTTTTCTTAATAAACACTTCGAAGAGGGCTTTTTGTTTACTCTTGAATGTTTCGAGACTGCTTCAGAGAGCAATTAGTTCTCTTTGAGGTGGGTGACAGTGAGGGGTTTAGTTCCCTGAGAATACTGTAACCAAAGAGGGGCATCCAGAAGTTTCTACAGCTGGGCAGGTCTACTGAAGTCACTAACTTTAGTTTTCAGCTCATACCGTGTTACTTTGTCCCAAAGACTGAGGCTTCTTAAAGCCAGATTTATTTCTTGTCTCTCATCCGACGATGATACTGGCCTCTGGCTCTTGAAGGCAGCACTCAACCAACCTGTCTAGTAGGAAAAGGCAATAAATCATCCCCGACTTCAGCCTCGCCAAGACCTTATCATGAAAGATTGGTTTGTCATCTCATCCAGCCCCACTGGCGTGCTGGAACCATTTTTATTGACTTTCCAGAGCTGATTATTAAATAGGAATTTTGTAACCTGATTGTTTAACTTTTGGTGACTTGAATTCAGCCACAGTGGGAGTATTTGCACCATGGGAATTGACAGGACGAAGTTGCCAATCAGGGCCTTTTTTTTTTTTCCCCCAGAGAGCTGGTTCACCAGCACACTACTGCCCAACCCCTAGCTAAAGGGAAGGAGAGTCACAGAAACTCCTTTCAGAGTTGTCACATCTGTTTCTTAAGAAGTGCAGAACTCAGGACTAGTTACTGAACTCCACGTTCAAGGTATTTTACCCTCTGCTAAGGGACCTGTCATTTACCCCAGTGCTCATCTGCTGCACCCGTGTCTCCCAAGTGGCAGGTGGCTCAGTTCTCATTGATAGGTGGTCAGTGGCTGGTGGAGTTTATGGCATCTCTGTACCAGGGGAAGCCTAATTTTCTGCTCTGAATCCGTGAAATGGACTCAGAACCACTGGTGGTTACCTCACGTATGTGAATCCTGCTGGGGTCTTTTTAGGCTTCTCCTTGGAAGGGGAGGGAGCGATTGCTACCTTAGGCAAATAATTGCACCTGAGAAAGAGATCACAGACCTGACTTTCAGTTCAGGGGGCTCACAGCCAAAACGTCTAGAGTCACAGCCTCTTCTCTGCCATCGTCCACTGTTAGTTGGCAGGCTTCCAAGTGATGATTGAAAACATCAAAAAAAACCCCCCAAAAAACACCAAATGGTAAATCAGTGCTAATTTCTAACTAAATAGAAGCTTTCGTTCTGAGACCAAGCTGTCATTCTTAATGTGCTACTGTACCCAGGACATCATCTCTCTTCTTCTGGGGTGAGATCCATTCCTTCCCCCAGGGTACAGCGTGAGAGGGTAATTTTCCGTCTTGGCTGCCTGGCTTCTTTAGATCAGGACACCCCATCCTATTTATCTGTGTGTGAGAGGCCCGTCGGACGTCTGTTGGGCGACTGCAGCTCGCGTGTTTGCACTGTGACGTCCTTACGGAGCCGCACGCTTCCTCGGTATTTGCGATACTTACTTGCCTAAGAACCCGCTTGGTCTTCCCGCCTTGGGGAGGGAGACCTGTGGTTGGAGGCTCCAGGTAATGTTCCCCAGGTAAGAAAAATCATCCTGTGTTCATCAGAGGACAGGGGTGTTTGTCGTCCTTCAGGAGCCTGTGGCTTCCCATTGGCCCAGGGCCTCCGGGAGCCATCCCGCTTTCCGAAGTCCAGCAGCACAGAGTGCTGGGGGCCTTGTCTGGAATCTTCCTCTGGCACCTTTGACGTCATGGCCCTGTGACCGTTGTCTGTATTTTTACGGAAGCCCCAGCTCTTTAATCATTTGGCTTTGGTCAGTTGGAATAATGGATGTTTGCCAGCCCCACGGGTGCCGACACACCTGCCGGGTTCAGTGAGGATGTTGTGCTTTTTCATATCACAGTGAAACCTTCGTGTTTTCACTGAGGGTGTGTCTTCATTAACCAAAATACACTCACTGTTTCTAAACGGAGTGGGCCTTGTTCCCGTGTAGGTTATACCCCCTCACCCCCCAACACACACACATCGGGGCCATTTTCCACTATAAAAAAGTGCTCTTCAAAAGCAAATCGTCTTTTCTTCCGGCTTAAACGTGCTTGTTTGTTTCTAGAAATAAGCACTTTAAAACAAAATGCAAAGTGTTATATATGCTCTAGTAGTTCCAACTGCATAAGCAGCTCATTTCCTCCCAAGATGCAAATAGCCAGTGTGTTTCTTGGTGTGGAGACAGCATTTTAAAACATGCCCACTTAGCTATACGTTCTATGAGAAAAAGATGGTTGAGGGAGGCCACACTTTTGAATGAGGCTCAGGCTGTGGTTCTTGACTGGCTTGTTACGTTTTCCTTTGGCCACTTCCAAAGGTACCACTTTCTTCTGACTTTGTAATATCTTATTTTTGATTTCTAATTGTGATAAAACACACAGAACATAAAATCGTTCATCTTAACCATGCCTGCGTATATTCATGTGCAACTAGGCCCCAGAACGTTCTTCTGCTCATTAACCACTGACTCCCCAGTCCCTGGAACCCACTGTTCTTTCTGTCTCCGCAAACCTGACTCCTCTGGGGACCTCTTCTAAAGTGAGATCACACAGTCCTTGTCTTTTCGTGACTGGCTTGTTTCACTGAGCATCACGTCCTCAAGGCTAAACAATACTCCTGTGTATTTACCTACTGCATTCAGTGTATCTGTCCATCCATTGGTGGTGGTTTACATGACTGCCTTCCACTCAATGTTTAAATAAACTTTTAGTTCGCAAGAGTGGTGGATTTACAGAAAAACATAACAGGTGGTACAGAAAGTTCCCACATGCCCCACACTCCGCTCCCCCTGTCATTAACACCTTATCCTGTACATTTGTCACTGAATGAACTAGTGCTGACACGTTATGAAATGATGTCCATATTTCTTCAACGATTTTCTCAAAATGTTTATTCATTTTTGAGAGTGAGAATGGGGAGGGGCGGAGAGAGAAGAGGACAGAGGATCCGAAGAGGTCTCTGTGCTGAGTAGAGAGCCCAATGTGGGGCTCGAACTCACAAACGGTGAGATCATGATCTGAGCCAGAAGTCGGACGCTGAACCGACTGAGCCACCCAGGTGCCCCGTTTCAATGATTTTTTTAGTCATTCTCCGTAGGGTCCCACTGCTTGAAGGAGAAACATGCAAGTTGGGTATGGAATTCTGTACTTTGCTTTAAATTTGAAATAATAAAGTTCCTGTCCTGTCTCTTCACAAAATTATAGGACGATCCTTTCAAAAATAAAGCCTTGTTATTTAGCAACAATGCCCAAGAATTGCATCCGGATCCTTTCCAGACCGAAGACCCCTTCAAATCCGACCCATTTAAAGGAGCTGATCCCTTCAAAGGTATCTCTCTCGGTGCCCACTTAATCATTGAAGGGCTGTTTACTTTGTGCCTGTTAGAGTTGTCCAATGACCAGAGTGGTTGGCCAGTAGCACCTTCTGGAATGGAGGGGGAAGGGAGTTCTTTGAGCCCCGTGGGTCACCAGAGTGTTGCACCTCGGCCTGGTCCACTGCGGAGCTGAGGTGTTAGAGTTGGGTGGTAAGAGCTGAGCTCCCAGCTTGCAGCGAGGTGCCCATGTTCACGGGCAGCTGGCTCCGCCCTCGACCTCTGCTCGCTTTGGTTCCCATCCTCCTGTCGGGGTGGTAAGTTCTCCCTCGCTGCCCTGGTGGGATGGGTAAGATAACCAGAGGTAGTCATGATCGTGAGACTCCCCAGTGAGCGACAAGTCCCCACATAAATCTAAGGTCTCGATGTGACACATTTGCCCAGAGCCCCACATGAGTCCAGAATAACTAAGAAGGCTTCTAGAGATACATGTTCTCGCTTTGGTCCTTCAGAGCAAGGTAGCGTTTCCAGGAAGGCTACCTGTATGTCCCTGAGCAAATGTACAGAGAGGGCGAGGCATGGAGAGGGCAGAGGGGAGTGCCTTTCCGGCATCACGTGTGGAATCGAAGCACCACAGGACCAAAGCGACACCGGGCGGCTCTGGAAGCTCAGATGTGTGGAGCTCGTCCTCACACTGGGGCTGGCCGTGGGTCGGGCCCTGTGTTGTCCTGGCTGGGGGAGGTGAGAGGGAGAATGAGGTACAAGAGTGTAGCATGGCAGAGAGAGAGCGACCAGTGAATTCTGGCTCGTTCCACATTTCCCCCCGCTGCGGCCCCGTGTCGAGCAGCCAGTGGTGCCTCATTTCGTCCTGAACCCCCCAGCTGGGAACAGCCGCCTCGGCCAGTCGCTGCTCCTCCTTGGATATGCCAGGGTCATTTCTACAGTAGAGCTAAACATTCCTCTCTCCTCCAATCTAGGTGACCCGTTCCAGAATGACCCCTTCGCAGAACAACAGACCGCTTCAGCAGGTAAGAGCCTTTGTGGAAGAGGCTTTTTGGTTTTTCATGGACTGGTCCTCACCCTTATTTATCTACTTCTTTCTTTTTTTTTTTTTTTTTTTTTTTTTTTTGCTGAGGTGAAATTTGTAGAACACAAAACTCAACATTTTTAAAGTGACAATTCAGTGGCATTTGGTACATTCTTAATGTACAACCACCACCTGTGTGTAGTTCTAGAATGTTTCCATCCCCTAAAAGGAAACCTTATCCCCATGAGCAGTCACGCCCTCCTCCCCCAGCCCCAGGCAACCACCAATCTGCTGTCTATCTCTGGATTTACCTGTGTTTTCATTATTAAAGTCAGCTTTGTCGAGAGGTGTAATTTATACACAGCAAAATTCACCAATTTTAAGTGTATAATTAGATGAGTTTTGATAAATGAGTTTTGAGTTAGGTGAGAACATTTCCATCATCCCAGAAGGTTCTGTTCTGCCTCCTACCCCCCATCCCCGGGTCCCTAGCAATCACTGATCTGCTTTCTGTCATTACGGTTTTTACCTTTTCTAGAATTTCATATAAAGGGCATCAGTCAGGTACGCACTCTTTTATGTTTGGGTTCTTTCACTAAGCGCAATGTTGTTTATTCATGGAGCATGTTTTTCTTCACTTTCCAAAACACCTTCTAGATCCATTTGGAGGGGATCCTTTCAAAGAAAGCGACCCGTTCCGTGGCTCTGCACCTGACGACTTCTTTAAGAAACAGACAAAGAACGACCCATTTACCTCAGACCCGTTCACGAAAAACCCTTCCTTACCCTCAAAGGTGAGTGTCACCTGGGAGGCCTAGGTGCTGCCCGTGTGTGCCCTTGGCGCACACGAAAGTGGCCCTTCCTTATCCCCCGCCCACCCCCGGGCCGAGTCCGGGGCTCCAACATGCGGACTGAGCTTGCGAAGCCTGACACGTGTGCGCGTAGGCCGTGAGCGCCACACGGTTCTCCGGGAGCTGGGCCGCGGGCATGTCCTACTCCTGGAAGGTGAGGTGACTAGTCCCTGTGAGGCTTGTCCCGTGAATCAGGGGTCACGTTCAGAGGTGCACTGAGCCCGCGTCAGGATGGGTTGGGCCCCGAATAGCTCTCTTTTCTCTGTTCCTTCCTGTGTCCCTGTCACTTCAGCTCAGGCCCACTGGCTGGCTTCTCTGTTCTGTCGCCTGCCCCCACTGCGACCCCATCTCCCAACAAAAATGAAACAAAACAAAGCATCACACGTTCCACATGACCACCCTGCCATCTTCCTGGCAGCACTTAGTGTGTGAGGCACTCACGTGCCCCTCTCCACCCCCAGCATCTAGCGGACCGTGTGTTTTGCAGTGTTAGGCCCAACACACTGCATTAAATGGCTGTCAGTTAGGATTTGAAAAGCAAAACAGTGACTGATTGAACAGAGAATTCTCATGTCTAGGGGAGGGCGGCTTATAGCCTCCTTTCATGTTCTGGGCTATATCTCTTCCAAAGCCCTACACGTGCCCTGTCTGTCCCTCTAGACCCAGAGTTTCTTGAAGGCCAGGATTGGTTTGTAACGTTTCCATCTGTGAGACCTGTCACGGGGACCCCCTTTCAATCTTGGTATTGAGCTGTGTGTGATGTGTGTTCTCACTCTCTGTGGATCAATTTTGTTGAGCTTGTCCATCAACCAGCTTTTGGTTATGTTAATTTCCCCTCCTGTTTGTTTCTATTTCACTGATTTCTGCTTTTTATTATTTCCTTCCTCCTCTTTTGGGTTAGTGCTTTGCTCTTCCATTTCTAACATCTGAAGATTCAACCTCAGGTCACTGATCTTAGACCGTTTTTTCTAATATAAATGTTTTCAAACTACACATTTTGCCCTGAGCACTGCTTAGCCACCTTCCACGCATTTTGATACGTTCTGTCTTTACTGCCTTTTGTTTGTGGTATGTTCTAGTTTCCCTTGCGATATCTCTGTTGAACCATGTGTTATTTAAAATACTGTTTTGTGGGGCGCCTGGGTGGCGCAGTCGGTTGAGCGTCCGACTTCAGCCAGGTCACGATCTTGCGGCCTGTGAGTTTGAGCCCCGCGTCGGGCTCTGGGCTGATGGCTCGGAGCCTGGAGCCTGTTTCTGATTCTGTGTCTCCCTCTCTCTCTGCCCTTCCCCCGTTCATGCTCTGTCTCTCTCTGTCCCAAAAATAAATAAACGTCGAAAAAAAAATTTTTTTTTTAAATAAAATACTGTTTTGTTTTCAGATACTTGGTTTTTTTTTTTTCTTTTACATGTCTTATAGTATTGATTTCTAATTAAATATGCTCCTAGGGAACATGTTTTGTATTTTTTGCGGTCCTTTTAAATTTATTTATATTCATTTTATGGTTTGCATTGGTGTCCATACTGTATAATTGAGAAGAACGTTTATCTATGGTTGTCGGGTTCTATAAATGCGAATTACATCAGTGTGGTTGATAGTACTGTTCAGATCATTTGTGTCTTTACTGTTTTCTGTTTGTTTGTTTGTTTGTTTGTTTTATAGCTTTCCCAATTGCTGAGAGAGGAATGTTAAAAATCTGTGATTGTGGAATTGTCTATAGCCCCGTTAATTCGGTCAAGTTTTGCTTCACGTATTTTGAAGCTCTGCCTGGTGCCTACACATTTCTGCTGGTTGTATCACCGTGATGCAGTGACCCTTTTATCATTATAAAAGCTTTCTTTCTTCCTCTGGTGACACCTTTGTCTTGAGATCTGTTCTATCTATTAAAATAGTTGCCTCATCCTCCTTATGCTTACTCTTTGTACGCTATACCTTTTTTCATCCCTTTACTTTCAGTAAATGGGTTTCTATATATGAAGGGTCTTTTAGAGCGAGCACGTAGTTGGGGCTGCTGGTCAATCCAGTCTGGAAATCTCTGCCTTCGAAATGGAGTATTTAGACCATTAACATTTAATTCAGTTATTGTTGTGGTTAGATTTGAGTCTATTTTATTATTTGCTTGTTCTTTATCCCCTTTGTTTTGTCAATCTATTCCCTTTCTGCCTTCTTCTATTTATTCATTTATTTATTTATTTATTTGAGAAAGAGAGAGAACGCACTAGGGGAGAGGGGCAGAGGGAGAGAGAGACTCTTAAGCAGGCTCCATGCTCAGTGCGGAGCCTGATGTGGGGCTCGATCCCACGACCCTGGGACCATGACCTGAGCCGAAATCAAGAGTCAGACACTCAACCGACTGAACCACCCGGACACCCCCCTGCCTTCTTTTAGACTATTTGAATATTTTCTAGAATTCCATTTTCTAGTATCTTTTGGCCTATTTTACCTATGTCTATTTCTATTATTTTTTAGAGGTTGCTTTAGGGATTACCATATACACCCTTAACTTTTCATAGGCTCCTTGGAGTGAACGTTACATCACTTTATGTAAAATGTAGAAAACTTGCAGCCAAATTTTCTTGGGGGGATAACGATCCTGTCTAAAGGATAGATCCCTTTATCCACCTCCTCCCTAGCCAGCAGTGTCTCCTCTTATGTTACAGGTGTCCTACGAATATAATACGTCTAAATACGTCATAAACCCTGGAAGACAGTCGTTTAAGTTTTGCCTTAATCCACTGTATGTATGTAAAAGAAATTTTAAAGAGGAAAACAGTGGTCTGTTTATTTTTGCCCATATGTTTGCCATTTGCTCTTTATTCCTTCCTCCGGGTCTGACGTTTCCTCCCATTACCCTTATCCTTAAGCCTGAAGAACTTGGTCTGGCACCTCTTCTAATACAGGTCTGCTTTGTTGTCATTCTTGAAGGGTATCGCTGCCTGAGCTAGTAGTTTCTGCCCCTTTCAGCACTTTGAGGATATTGTTCCACTGCTTTCTGGCCTTCCTTGTCCTTGAGGAGAAGCCGTCGGTCTCAGGCACTTGTTCTCCCAAATGTACCATCCTGTTCTTCTCTGGCTGCTTTCTCCCTCTCTGTCTCTCTGTCTCTCTGTCTCTCCCTCTCTGTCTCTCGGTCTCTCTCTGCCTTTCAGTAGTTTGTGAAGCATATGTATGTGGTTTTCTTTGTATTTATGTTGTTTGGGGTTTGCTGACGTTCATAAATCTCTAAATATCTTTTACTGGACTTTGCAAGTTTTTGGCTGTTACTTAAACATTTTCTTTGTCTCCCCTGTTCTCTTCTATCTTTGTGAGATTACAGTTACTTGTATGTTAGAGCTTTTGCTGATGTCACCACAAGTCCCTGAGGCTCTGTTTTCTCATTCTTCTTTCTCTCTCTCTCTTTTTTTCTTGTAGATTGGATAATTTCTTCAGATCTGTCTTCTGTCTCGCTTACTTTTTTCTCTATTTGTTGTGTAGCTGACCTAGTGAAGTTTTATTCTAGATAGTGTACATTTTTCAGTTTTAGAATTTCCATTTGTTTCTTTGTGTGGTTGCTGTTTTTCTGCTAAGATCTACCCATTCCTCTGAAGAGTATTTTCCTTTACTTCACTGAGCACAGTTGTTACTGCTTTAAAGTCGTCCTCATCTAAGAATTCCAGCGTCTGGGGCGTCTTGGCATTGGTTCTATTGATTGTCTTTTCCCTTGAGAACTGGCCACATTTTTCTGGTTCTTTAGAAACGTATCCTGTGTATCATGAGTGCTCTTTCGTGGTGACTGGATACTGCTCTGTTCCTCCAGAGAGTCCGGATGGCGAGTTTTCTGTTGGGGTCTTAGCTTCGCAAAGCCCTCAGATTACAGCTGTCCAGACAGAAGATTCAACCTGGTTCTGTTCGTTCCTGCCCACTTTGAATTCTCGTCCAGAGTCTTCCTGCTTTGGTTCACTTCCTGAGCTTTCGGGTGGTTGCTTGTATTTACCCGTGTTTTGTATCTTGTCCAGAGTTCAGAGGCGTTATCTGCAGGAGGGTTTGGCCCGTGGGGATTTTACTCCACCAGGGTTTAGTACAAATCATTTTATCCTCCTCGTGGCCAGCACCAGACGTCAGGACAGTGTGTGGTTGAACGAATGGCTGGGTAAATGAGTGAACTGCTTTTCACTCTTCCTCTCTCCTTTCACTCAGCTCGACCCCTTTGAATCCAGTGAACCTTTTTCATCCTCCAGTGTCTCCTCAAAAGGATCAGGTGAGACCGATGGCTTATTTTCCTTCTGACCCTCCCCGCTGCCAGTGGAGGGAGCCCACCCGGTGATGGTTTTATTTCCAAAGCTGTGTGTCCTCAGAGTTTATGTCATTAGCCAGGGGCGCCCAGATCCTCGCCGGAAGCACTTTAGCCAAAGCCAGCTATACCTCCCCCCGCCCCTGCCACTGCTCATCTTTGTGGAAAGGGAGGTCGGCAGTAGGGATGAAGTCAGTAATAACACCACTGTTACTGGTTGCTCTTTGCTCATTGCTCCTTACGGATCTCTGGTTTGTACCTTCGGATCTTTTTCCTAAAAGAATCCAAAGTTTGACCGAGGGTACTGGCTTCTGCATTGAGGGAGGGGAGCATTTGTGGACTCCCCCTGGTTCTGGGGAACAGTCCCTGCTTGGTCCTACTGCCTTGCCTAGCAGCTCGTGCTTGATGGTGAGAGAGTTCATTACCATAGGTGGGTGTGGGGGTTATCCAGGCAAATTGCCCCTCCAAAGGAGAAAGCTTGGCAAACTGCATGGACAGGCTCCCCACATACATGGCGTTGGTGGTAGGTCACTGCAGAACTGCACCCCCCTCCCTGACCGGGCTGTGGTTCCACACCTGTCACTCCTCTGCTGACCGTGAGCAGCGCTGGCTAGAAGTACAGATGGGGCAGAGTCCCTGTGGCTGTCCCCTAGGCGGCCGTCACAGCAAGAGACTTCCGGCCGAGCTAGACCAACCATGAGCCAGCGCAGGTGGGGCCAGGGAGGCCTTGTTGAGGGCCTGCGTCCAGGTGCACGGCCCTGGCCACCTCCTCAGATGTCCCGCGCTGGGGGCCGTGGAATATGGAGAGGCAGCACCTGACCCTGACCCCAGGAGGTGTGTTCCCTGAGCTCCCTGTAACTCTGCGTCTGTTGGTGCCACTTTGCAGGTCCCTTTGGAACCTTAGACCCCTTTGGAAGTGGGTCCTTCAATAGTGCTGAGGGCTTTGCCGACTTCAGCCAGATGTCCAAGGTAAAGCCCCACCCACGGAGCACGTGTGCCTCTGCCAGTGTCTTTGTGCCTCTTGTCGTGGTCTTGTCGTGAGCAGCCAGGCATAATTATTAATACCACGTATGTATTTCCTCGGCACCTGTCAGACTCTGAAACGCATCCTCATGTGAGGCCGTGAGCCGGCAGGCAGGGTCTAGAAAATGCCTGTGGTTGTGATTGGCTCCATTTCCCTTCCTCTGAGTGAAACTGCCAGAGCCCTGAATCCCTCCACGAGGCCTACGTGTCGCGGGCTCCCCCCAGTCCTACTGGTGTCTGTTAGCTGCCAGATCTTAGGCAATAAAGTTGTGGCTCCAGAGACCCAGAGAAGAGAAGGCATTAGGCACAGGGGACTCAGGAGGGTCACGGGTGCCAGGCCTGGTGTGCGTGCAGCTGAGACTGGAACTGTGGGCTGCAGGCTGGCAGGCAGGAGGGATCCAGAGAACGTGGGCCGGTTATGTAAGTGGGAGCTGCCTGTGAGAACCCGAGAAGGGTTTGGAAAGTGAGGGCTGGGTTTTGTGAACAAATACACAGGTTCAAGACAGATGACACTCCTGCACTTGTCGGGCTGGGCAGTAGTTGCGTGCCACGGTCAGGCGAATATAGCCCCTGGTGGTGTCGGGGTCCTGTTGTGCGAGGGGCTGGGAGTTGTGGCTAGGAAGCTCTATCATTTATTTATTTATTTTGAGAGAGAATGCACAAACATGAGCGGAGGAGGGACAGGGAGAGAGGGAGTGAGAGGGAGAGAGAGAGAAAGAGAGAGAGAGAGAGAGAGAGAGAGAGAGAGAGAGAGAGAATCCCAAGCAGGCTCTATGCTTAGTGCAGAGCCCAGCGTGGGTATCCGTCTCATGAACCATGAGATCGTGACCTGAGCCGAAATCAAGAGTCGGGTGCTGAACCCACTGAGCCACCCACCAACTGAGCGTTGCCCTGAGAATGCTAAATCTTTAATGTAGCAAAAAGTCAGTAGATCATGTCCAAAATGGACAGATCAAGAAATAACAGTAGATGCCCATGATTATAGAGGTAAATCTCAGAAGAAACCGCTAAGAAGTCAAAAACGTCGGCCATGGTGAGTGGGAAAGGCAATGGTCCGAGGATCTGCAGATCTTCGTTATAACCTTTAGTGTCCCTTGGTTTTAAGTATGAGTACGTACTTCTCTGATAAGAATTTGGGAAAGCGGCATTAGGTGTGCCCCATGTGGGCCTCAGGGCCCCGTCCTGAGGACCCACTTGTGCTCTGCTGCTTGCTGATAGTCCCTGCAGGCAGGTGAGGGCCTCACAGCCCGCGGCCCCAGAGCCATGCTTCTTCACTCATTCCTGCAGTCTTCAGTATCCACCTGCTCCAGCCCAGGTGCCATCGCCGTGGTGTGTGTGGGGGTGAGTGGTGGCCACAAGCGGGAGCCCGTCCCCATCCCTGGTCTTACCTCCTAGTGGGGAAGACTCACAAGCCAGATGGTGGAGAGGGAGCTGGGGAGGGCATCTCGGAGCACGTGGGAGCCGAGCATCCACAGCAAGGAGTCACTTGCTTCCTGCACGCTGCCCACCCCTGCTGGGCAGCCCTCCCCCAGCCGTCCCCGCCGAGCCAGCCCAGGGGGCCTGCTGGCTCCACGTGCACTCAGCCTGAGGGACACACACTCGTCTGGGCACTGAGCGCTTGTGGTGAGCCAATGTGTGATTGTGGCACACGGCTTCTGAGAAACCTTTGAGACTCCGTTCGGGTTTTCAGAGAAGCACATTGAGTGTACATCGTCAAGGTAGCAAACCCAGTTTCTGGCCACAGAGAGGGTGTCTGCTTAGCCATCGGCTGTCACAGGAGGGAGCTCGGAGGTGCTGGTGTAGCTGCCTCTCATTGCAGTGCCTGTGGGGAGCAAGCCTCCGTCCCTCGTGTGAGAACGCTGGGACTCGGATGGTCAGGATGCTGTCTGGGATTGGCCAGAAGGCCCCAGGACAGGAGAGTTGCTCGGACGTTTGCCTATCACTTGGCGGCTGTTACACACGGCCCTCCCTGCTCCTGGAGTGGAACTGTGCATCCTTCGCTTTCTCGTCCCTGCTTAGTAGGCAGGAAAATCACCTCTTGAAAGCAGAAAACTTGTGCCACATGGTGGCAGCAGTCCCCAAACGAAGGGGCCTGCATCGCATTCTCCAGCTGTCGGAGCGAGCCCTCTCCCTTTGGGAGGCTGGCCCCAAAGACAGAGGGAGTGAGCCGCCAGTGGCCAGAGCTGAGACAAGGACAAGGGCACAAGAGGTGCCCTTTTGAGAGGTGTCCTCATCGAGGCTGCATGGGCTGGCGGGGGCTGCGCAGGGCAGCCAGTCTGGATGGGCTCTGGGCTTCCCTCTCCTTGTCCTCGTGTCCCTCGATCAGGCCGCACACACACGTGCACTTGTGACTCCAGAGCTGGTGGCCCCTTCCTGTTGGAGGCACTGGCTGGACGGAGCTGGACGGGGCCGTGGAAAATTTGTCTCCAGTGCTCCTTTGTTTTGTTTCCACGCTCCCGTCACCTCCCAGTGTCCTGCCACTTGTCCAGCTGTACACCGAGCCCTAACCTGGTAGGACTCTGTTTTCCCCTTCGGTTCTCTTTCTGTTTTTCAAGAAAAACATCGTGTGTATAAATAAAATGCTGAAGGAAATGAAAGTAAAGTGGCGAGAAGGCTTTTTTTTTTTTTTTTTTTTTTTTTTTTTTTGGCTTCTTGGTTTTGTTTTTTTGCGTGTGTTTTTTACATTGCCAGCTTTTCCCCTTCTGAGTGGGGTGGCAAGGCGATGCACACGGAGCCCTTTCTTGACTCCACCCTAAGTCAAGGTGTCCTCCTCTGCGTGGCGGTGCGGAGGGAAGGTGACCGCCAGAGAGCTGGTTCCAGCACATTCCTTTGGGAGAATCTTCGGGCTTGCTGCTGGCAGGGGAGGTCCTCCCACCCCCCAACCCGCAGAGATGTTTTTAGACCCGTGTTAATCCATCCCCTTGCTTTAAGAACAAATTCTGAGCATCTGAGAGTAAGAACAAGACCTGAACATAATTATTTCACTCCCTCCCCCCATGAAAAAAAGCCATCCGTGCAGTCCTTGGCTGGTCGTCAGGCCCTTTCCATTCGTTTTTCCAGTGGTTTTTAAAGCTACGCATTCCTATTTAGGGCCGTTTCTTAAAAGGTGAGAGTAGCTTGCTTTAAACCAACTCTTTAAACCGTGAACCCAAACATGTTCCTCTCAGAGGTGCTTTTTATAGTGGCTTTTCTCTTCTTTTTCTTTTTTTTTTCTTTCTGAGCACGCTTCACGCTGTGCCAGCCCGGAGAGCCCCTGCCGGCTTTACTGAAACCCTTCTAAAAATAGCGACTTTCCCTGAAGCTGCAGCCTGAGGAGGAACGGGTCGGGTCCCAGAGGAGGCTTCTTGGGAAACCTGGAGTTGTGAAAATTGGGATTCGGAAATGTTGCTCGCGGGCTGTGTGGTGTTAGAAGTGCTGTGGCTCACGGACGTGGTGGGAGTGGGCCTTTATGGGTGGAGCCCTGTCCCCCTGGAGGGAGCTCACCAGCTCACTGGGTTTGAGCACAGAGGGGACAGAGGGACATCCTGGCCTGCAAGTGCCCTCCACCAGCTGGGACCATCGTTATGGCTCGTGGTCCAGGCTGCAGCTCGTGGGCTGGATGGACGGGGACCCCGCGTACCCGACGCACAGCGGGGTGTGTCCAGAGGGCTCCAGCTGCCACTCCAGAGCTGGTGCATTCCCAATAGTCGGGACGAAGACTGGGGTCCACGTGGGGGGCCTTTGGGCTGGTCATGCCACCTCCCTGCTAAGAAATTGGTTTTGATTCCTGCCTGCCTGTCTCAGGTTGTGCAGAAATCGCATGAGCCTGTGTTTGGTGAATGGCGGGGGCAGGAGCAGAACCCACATGCTCTCCCAGCAACTTTGCCCCCCATCCCTTACCCCCATTCCCAGACTACAGATTCTAAATAGACCTTGATACTTCGCCTCAACTCTCACGCTGTTGCCCTCCAAGGGCAGGGTCTATGGTTAATGGGAAATGGCAGGAATAAAACATCAGTAGCTGATGGGGCATCTGCAGGTTCCTATGGGCATCTAAAAGAATTTGACCACGGCCACACCCTTGGCACGATCATTTTGCCATCTTGGGCCAGTGTTTTTGGGGTTCCTGTTGGAGCTGTTTACACATGACTTCGTTGCATTTTTGCTGCAGCCCTAGAGCGAGGGCCTGTCATTATGGCCATTTCACGGATGTGAAAGCTGAGGCACCGAGCAGTTGGCTGTGGCAGGGCCGGGCCTCCAGCCCAGGCAGGGCCTCCCAGCCTCCTCCTGACCACTGCACTCTGTAGTGCAGACGTTCCAGAAACTTGAGCTGCAGGACTCCCTGCCTTCTGTTCCTAAAAGGACAGGTGTCCACCGAGCCCAGAATGGGGGGCAGTGGCCGCGGAGGGAAGAACCTCCTTGCCCTACCACAGTCCTGCCAGCCCCGTCCGCCCCTCTTGCTCTGAGCTTCCTGGGGGGCCGGCATGGTCTTGGCAGGAGACTGAGTCTTCCTCATTTGACCCCCGTCTTCCTCAGGGCTTTTGCTGTCCCACTGACCCCGTGACCTGTTCTGCCTCTTGGCTGCATCCACCTGTGTCTCTCTGGGCCCGAGGACAGAGCTCGGCCTGGTTCAAGGCCCCAGACCTATCGCAGAGGGTAGGCCGCCGGCAGTGGAGGGCCCTGGCCCCGGAGGCAGATGACGTGGCTTCCTAACTCCCTGACTCCACCACTGAGGTGCTCTGTGGCTGTAGGCTGCATCGCCTCTCTGTGCCTCAGTTTCCCTGTGTGTAAAACAGAAGCGGTTGTTGGGAAGACAAGAAGATTAGCAAGGAGCCAACATCTCCCACCCTAGAGGCCTCGGAGGGCTGGTAGAGGGGACCAGGATTGCCCAGCAGGATGTCCCTCTCGTGGGCTGGCCACCTCTTCCCCACTGGAGCCTGGTGTCTATGACTGTGCCTGGGGCGGGGGTTGCACGTCATTGTCCCTGTGCTCAGATCCCAGGGGAGGGGGAGCTGTGTGCCATGACTGGATCCCAGAGGAGGGAGGACTCAGGCCCTGTCACCCAAAACCTGCGCTGGCCCATCTGCAGCTCGTCCGTCTGCCACTGGGGTTTTGTCGTGGCCCGGCACCGTACTGGCACTCTGCACATGAGCTGCCCACGGAGACGAGTCACGGCCCGCCACGGGTGCTGCCCCATCACCTGGGCGGGGGCCCGTGCCTGCGCACGGTGATGTGTGTCCTGTGGCGTCCCACCAGGATATCAGGCAGGCACAGTTGGCAGAAAGGACTCTGGGGGCGGCGGTGAGGCTCGGTCAGTCTCTGAGAACAAGAGGGGATCGGGGTGGATGAGGTAGAGCTTGTCCCAGCTGGAGACCCTGTGTGCAGCGGGGCGCAAGGAGTTCCAGGGACCGGGGAATTGTCGAGGGGATGGGGCGGCCGCAGGGATGAGGCGGCCGCAGGGATGAGGCGGAAGAATCGGGCAGTGGGGGGGCGCTGCCGAAGTCCCCCTGTACCTTGAAGAGCGCTGTGGAGGCCACCTGTGGGCACTGGGGCTGCAGACTGCTGTGCACCTACCTGTCCCCCCTACCCCCCAGCCCACCTGTGCATCTGTCTCACTGGGAGGGAGGCTCTGAGTTGCATTTGAGGTGGGGGGGTGGGGGTGGAAGGGCTGTGCTGGAGGTGAGAGGAGCCTGGCAGAGGCAGCTGAGCCGGTGCCGGCCGGAGTGGGCGGGGCAGCAGCACCCTCGGGCCACCTGGGGGCGAGGGGGTGCTCCGCTGCCCTTCTGACCCGGTGCTCAGCCCAGAGGCGGCACACGGAAGGGACTGCAGCTACTGCGAGGGCTTGGGCGGGGCCCATCTCTGAAGCATGAGCAGGAGGCCCAGGGGACCCTGGGGTCAGGAAAGACTCAGTGTCCCTGTGTGGGTAGGATGGTGCGTGTGGCAGGTCACACCCCTCTTGTGACATCAGCCCATCAAGGCACAGGGCGGCTCTCGCCTGCTCTCTGTTCGCTGGCTTGTCCCTCACAGGCCAGAGGACCCTGGCTGTTGAGGGTGGAGGAAAGCAGGGGTCTTGGGAGAGACCCGGGTCCCCGTGGGGCCGTGCCGCAGAGCCCCGGAGGGTTGGGGGCCTCGCCGAGGCTCTCGGTACGTGAGCATTGGCTGAATGGACATCCGTTGCCTCCGTTTTAACGATTATTTTTGCCTCTCTTTCGTGTCCTCTCTTACAGCCCCCAACTTCTGGTCCTTTCACCTCCTCCTTTGGAGGGGCAGGATTCCCAGATGACCCCTTTAAAAGTAAACAGGACACTCCCGCTCTGCCTCCGAAGAAACCTGCTCCTCCGCGGCCTAAACCGCCCAGCGGTCAGTACGCTTTCTTCTCTCGCAGCGCCCGCCCCCCGTCGCAGGCCGGCGGCGGTAGGGGGACCAGGGGCTTCTCTGTTCACCAGACCAGAGTGGAGCAGATGTCGGGGGCCCCACACTTGGCGCAAGAGGGTCTCCCTACCGCTTAGGCCTGGGTCTGTGCACAGTGTGTGCCTGGAGCACGCCTCCCACCCCACCCACCCTCACCCTGTCCTGGGGGCCCCTGGGCTCCAGGCTCAGTGTGGGCCTCCGGGGTGGTCTCCAGAAGGCCCAGGGCTCAGCCCTTGTGGTGGCGTGTGTGGTCAAGATCTGGTGGCCCCTCCGGCTTCCCCTCCCACCTGAGCTGTTTTCCAAGTTGGCTGAGGCCTCCCCCTCGATCCAGTGCCTCCCTGCTGGTTAAGGACTCGGCGTGGGGTTTGGGGTGGGGGTCCTTTTGGCCGTGCTTGATGCAAGAGGAGGCAGGTGGCTCTGGGCTCTTTTCTGCTTGGCTCCCGCCCGGTGTCGCTCCCGAAGAGCTCTAAGCAGGAGGCTTCCTGTAGACCTGGCCCATCCTGGCTGTGGCTGGTGCTGCTGATCTCTCGGTCCTGCCCCTGGGGCCCCACTCTCAGGAGAGGGCCCAGGTGTCCCCCTGAGGAGGCCGAGGACTCAGAGCTTGTGTGGGGACTCTGTCTCATATGATGGCCACAGGCTGACAGGCCAGGTTGCCGGACTCGAAAGGAGAAAGCTGTTGTTTCGAGTGGCAGAGGGATTCACTGCAATTTCCTAGCCCCTTCCTCCACCCCTGCTTACTGTTTTCTTGCTGCCCTGGCTTCAGGCAGTCTCTGCGACGCTGTCCTGGGTGGGTGGCCATAGGAGACCCACACGCTCCCTCGAAACTTGGTCCTGCCTGAGCTAGCTTCTGCCCTTCAGTCCGCCTGGGGCTCCACTCGGCGGCCCGTGGAACTCTCTAGTTGCAGCTGGTCATTGGTCCCAGGCCCTCCAGTCATCCCACACAAGGTCCACCCGTCAAAGTCCTCCTCTTAGCAGAGGTGAATGGAGGGGAAGTTATTTTTAAGAGGCCGCCTGCCCTGTCATATCACCTGAGCGAGCTACGGCTTGCTTTCAGGAGGACGGGAGCCCTGCCTGCAGGGCGGCTCTACGGGGACCCTGACAGTCTCCTGATGGAAAGTCATCAGGCCTCCGTGCTCCACCTGAAAGAAGGGAGCCACAGCATGCGTGCACACGCCTGCATACCCCCCGCCCATGCATGGGTTCACGCTTATGTGCCTATGTGCGTGCTCACATGCTCACGTGCTGCTCACACGTGCAGACGCGTGTGCACACATGCACACATTCCCGTGCACCCTCGCCTGTATGTGTTCTCACACAGTGCTCCCACGCACCTGCATGTGCGTTGCACACGTCACGTTCTCACACACACACGGGCTCGTACACGGGACAGTGCAGGAGGTGTCGGGCCTCAAGGAGATGCTCCAGAACTTCACGCTCAGGGTTTCTTGGAAACTCTTATTTCCGCCTCCTCCCCTTACTTGAACCAGTGCCGGATCTGCGTTTAAACTTGCTCTTCACTGTCCCCTTCCCCTTCGTGTCACCCTCTGCAAAGCCTCCGCGCCCCGTTTGGGCTTCTGCTTGTAGTGCGCCGCGGACTTAGAAAGCAGAGAAGCCATCCGCATTTGGGAGAGGTTTGGGCCTGTATTCTGGGGAGTCTCAGGCTGCTTTGCTCTTGGCTTTGGGCCACCGTACCCTTGCTCTGCCGTGGCCGGTGAGGTGCTGGTGCCCCAAATATCCTGTTCATGTCCATAGACCCTCAGGGAGCACTTGTGGGTCTGTTCCCTAGCCAGCTTACCTAGCAAGACCTCCAAGAGAGGACGGGCACCATGATGGTCGTTTCTCAGAAGAGGAAAGGGAAGTGAGAGAGGTCACGTGGGCCACCCACTGTCACCCAGCAAAGTGGCAGCAGGGCCAGCCCTGGACCCAGCGACCTGCCCCCCCCCCCCCCCCCCCCCGGGCCTCTCCATCCCTGTCAACAGTTGGAATGAGGTTCAGAGTGCTCTGGAGATTGGCGATGCGTGCACAGTGTTTGATCTGTAACGGCCGCAACATACCTGCGTTGAGGTCTAAATGTCTCTCGTCTGATTCTCTTACCTAGAAGCAGTGGCTGATCAGAAAAACTCTGTGCTGTACACACTGCTGGGTGGTAGGTACACGCCGTTGTCGTTTGAGCACTTCCAGCGGTGGCTCAGCTGCGATTTCGTACTAACCTCTAACAACACGGACGTTGCCGGCCGTGTAGATGCACCCCACGCATGACATCTGAACTGAGCAGTTGACACTTTAATGATTGCATCTGGGGCGGGGCGGGGGGGGGATGTGCACCCTGACACCACCCCTCCATGTCCACACCGCACAGAGCGAGACCGCGTAAGCTCCGGAGCAGTCGGGGGGTTAGCTGGTTATTAGCAGGACAGGTCAGTGGACGAGTCTGGAGCCAGTCCTGCTCAAAGTGTTTGTTATGAGGACAGAGGGCACGACTTGTGTTTTCTTGGCTGCTTACAACAGGCAGCAGCCAGGGAGATGTCCAAATTTTGTTGTTTTTCTGTTTTTGTTTTTGTTTTTTAAGAAAACGAAGGCCAACCTTTTGAAAGTGAGGGAACAGAATGTGCTTCTCCGCTCTTCTCACTGACTGGGCCTTTTGCCGTGTGGAAAGGCCACCCGGCCGGCATCTGAGGTGGCCACTGCCACCTGGGAACACCACATGGTCACACTCAAGGGCCTTCCCAGCTTGCGGAAGGCCCCACTGTGGCCCCACCTTGGGGGCAAGGTGAAGTGGGTACCCGGCTGCTGGGGGCCCTGTGGTCCTGGTGAGGGAGCCCTGCTCCATGGAGATCCCAAGTGGACGGTCCAGACCGCATGGCGAGAACAGTTTTTTCCACAAACCAAAACTCACGGCTTCATGCCTGCACTCACAGAAACCAACATGAAGGCACGGCTCGTCCGTAGTAGGGTCTAGAACTCTGCCAGGTCTCTGCACCTGGAGGTGGCTCTGATATGTGAGGCCACTAGAATCCAGGATGGTAGGTCAGGCTCAGTCCGTGTTTCTGGACATTGGCGCAAGGGCCAAGGGTCACGTTCTGGCTGTGCCATCTCCTTGAGGGGCTCTGGGCGAGCACCTGCTCCTCACCAAGCCTCGGTTTCCCTGACTGAACATGGGACCGACTCTGGCCGAGCAGGGGCCGTGTGGAGAAAGTGCCCTGCACGGTGATGACCCTCGCTGTGATGTGTGTGATGTGTGTCCCCATCCCCTCCCCAGGGTCCCGGGACCAGGACACAGGTCCTCTTCCACAGGCTCCTTTCCCAGAGGCGGACAGAAGCTGGGCCTGAGGCAGCCATGTGCACGCCGGGAGTTACCAACGGACCCTTTCCCCCACGAGATTGCAGTTTGGCAGAAACCTTTGCAGTTGAAAGAGTCAGAGCATGGGTAGCTGAACTTCAAAGAGGGCTCCAGGGTCCTCTCTGGCGAAGCTCAGCTCTTGTCGCTTGTGCGGGACAGGGTGCACGTTTGGGTCTGAGTCACGCATGGTCTTTTGGGTACCGTCTCTCGCATGCCGTATCTTGCAGTGTTCACCTTCTGTGGGAGTTGTTTTTGTTTGTTCTTAAAAGCTCCACTGAGGTTTGACGTGCAGTAAACTCGCGTATTTAAGTGTCAGCCTGTTGCGATCACGGTGGGGGACCGGCCACCTGGGAGCCTCACCGAGGTTCCCTGTGAAAGAGTTCTGGTGTCATGTACATGTGACTAGAGCAGCCCACGGCTGGCCATCGGCTTTCGCTGCTAAAGATGCAGTTCTGTCTTGACCCGAGCCAGAAAGCGTGCCCTCCGGGCCACTGAGAATCACCCTCTGGGACACCTGGAGCTCTAGGGTCCACACTGAGTTCTCTGTGCTCAGAGCTCTTTTCTAGAAAGGTCTGTCAAGGTATTCAGTAAGCAGCAGGTGCCTGTTCTTGGTAGAGAGAATTGGTTTCTTCCAGGCAGATGCAAAACAGACCCCGCTCGCAGCCTCTGAAACCTGTCAGTTAAAGCTGGTGCTCGCACACCTCCCCCAGGTAAACAATGGTGTATTTTCTGCAACGGATCAGAGACCGAGATCAGTCAGAACTCACCGCTGAAGAGTTTCTAGGTAAAAGTTGTTGATTTGCAAAGGGAGAAACAGATTTTTTTTCAAGGGCAGGAAATGGCTGTGTGGGTGTCAGTGATTGGGCCTCCGCACCCCAGCGACAGATAGCGGGATCCTGCCCTCGGCCCCACCCTCCCCACTTCCTGCAAGTGCAGCCCTGCACCCTGCCCGGCCCCTGCGGCGCCCCCAAGTCACCTTTAACCTCTCCGCAATTTAATTAGCCTTTTATTACTGCTAATGACCTTTTCACCTCCACAATAAAGCCATGCACATGCCCAGGTTGCCTTTTTTGGTCCCCTCCCACCTGCCCTCAATTCGCCAACCGACACAGGGAAAATGAAATCGCATTTAATCTGAGTCCTGTTTGAGTCAAATGATTAAAAAACAAAACAAACAAAAAAGCAGTCCTGTCCCCCCTGGAACGGGAGTCCCCTCCCACAGCTGTGTGTGGACGCCACACAGGGTGACTGCGGCTTCTTGCTTTGGCCGGTTCTGGCTGCTGCCCACCCACAGGCCAGCCCGCTCACTGGGCGGTCACCCTGCCCGTCCCGGGTGAGCCGCCCGCGGGACTCGGTCGTGGAGGAAGCCCCGAGTTCCTCCACGGCACCAGCCCGTGTGCACGCTCGGCTCTCCACCTGCTCTGACAGGCCAGGCTGAGGCTGAAACCGGGGTGGCCGTCCTTCGCCCGTGTGGGTCCCGGACCTCTTGTTTGTCGCTCAAGATCCACTTTTAAAATGGCTTCTCCAGTTGAGCCGTGCGGTTAGCACCTCAACCTTGAACCTAACTACTTTAATTCCGTTCCCACGATGATTTCAAAGAGATAATTCGGTGGGTACAAGCGAAGTTCTAGAATGGGACAAGAGCGGTTCGCCGCCATCTCAAGAAGCCTGGAAAATTCTGGCACTTGCCGGCCAGCCTGGGTCGGGGTGCCGCAGCGGAGCCGCGGGCGCCCAGCCTGGTGGAGCCCTCCTTTCCCGCTCGCCGTCCCCGCCAGCTGGGGTGGAGGCGGGGGGGGGGGGGGGGGGGACGAGCATCTGTGTCAGGGCTGGGGGTGACGCCCTGGCAGCACGCGCTCGCCAGCAGACCCTGCTCCCCGCAGACAGAGAAACGCCCTTTTCCTCTCAGCCTCTTCCTTGAGAAATGCCTGGAGATGGACTGTTCTCTGGGGTGCATTTCTGCTCTGCAAAGTCGGCTGAGTTTGAAAATAGAAGCATTTGCCTATCTTAGCACACGCCCACCCTCCTGCACCCCGGAGGGAAGATTGAGTGGGAGTTGAGTGACACAGTTGTCATCTGTAGCTCAGTGGCGTGGGGTCCCGGAGCAGAGGAATCCGAGTTCCTGGGGGGCTGTGGGGCCTCAGGGTGGGGTGTGGGCTTAGGAAGCCTGGACCCCCTGCCCATCCTGCCACCGACCGTGGGTGTGAATGGATAGGAGCCACTGCCCTGCCCCTGGTCCCCCGCCCCCTTCCCAGCCATCTTGAGGGCTTCATGTGCCTGCTGCCAGGCTTCCCCCAACCCCTTGGTTCCACTTAGAGTGACGTGAAGGAGCCTAGGAAGGTGTGCCCGGTGTGGCCCCTACTTCTCCACGGTCCCACATCCCCTCATTTCTCGATTCAAAGCACCGAGTCATTCCTTTGCCTCTGCCTTTGTCAGCTGAAAAACAGTATGTGCGTGTGGGGCAGGGGGGAGTCTGACCATACAGAGAGCAAGAGTGGGGGGGGTCCCCTGTTCTGCTAAGACTGGACTCGCTCCTTCCAAGCTGCCCCACAGTAGGAGGGAGCTCCTGGGGGGCTGTGCACCTCCAGTGCACACACGCTTTCTAACCGTCTTTCAGACCCGCCCATGACACTTGTGATTTTGTTAAATGTGGGCACGACGCCTTTCTGCCCGTGCCGAGGTAGCGATTTGGCAGCTTTGGAGCTCCTCTGTAGGGACGAACAGAGGCTGGGCCACCTCGGCCCTGTGGCACAGACCCAGGGCTCCCCCCCGTCTGGCTGCTGCGTAGCCACGAGCGTCTCCCCATCCCCTGCCAGGGCGCCCTGAGCCCCTGGGAGAGGTTGGCACAGGTCGGCGCACGGGGCTGTTCCAGCAGAGTGTGTCGAAGGCAAAATTCAAAGGACAAATGTGATTTTTGCAAAAGCAGAACTATGAGACCTGCAGTCTGTGTTGTTTTTGTTGTAAAGACCGATCTGTAATTTGACAGATTGGTAAGTTGACTTGTAAGTCGCGAGCTCCTCTCCCTGTTTTGGCACAGAACTAAGGTAGCGTCGGGAGCCTTTTGTTGAAACTTCTTGAAAATCCTCTCTCTCAGTGATACGTGTGTCTTGAGGACCCAAAGAGTGTGGCCACTTTCCTTCCCCCTTTTCTCCTCTCTCTCCTGATGGCGGGTTGACCCCACATCCACGGGGTCGTCACCCAGCTCAATTCCATGACCTTTGACCACCCCAGACACCGTAGAGGCTGAAAAACATATCAGTCGTGGAGATGCCTGGTGGATGATAGTAAATATTTGTTCAGCTTTTCTCAACAATTCAGTACCAAACCTCATCCTGTTCCCCTCAATGCATTAGGCAGATTTTTCTTAAAATTCAGTAAATATTTTTAGTGGAAAATCTCAACGCTGTGATGGTGGGGACCTCAGATTTTATCTGCCGGGGCTGTGCTACTTGGCACGGCTTTGATCTGCGGGGTTTGCCTTCTCTCACATGTGCATCAGTGAGAGCGAGCACGGCTGGCATCTGCAGGGCTCCTCGCTTGCAAGCCGTTAGTTGGTCCTGAGCGCCGCGGTTGGAGAAGTGGGTTTCTTCCCTCCCTCGTCTCCCCCATGTCCCTCCAGATAGGTGGGGGCCGGAGGGAAACGCTGAAGTGTGTTGGTTGAAAAGCAGTCTCTTTCAGTCAAAGGTTCCCGAGGGATTATGAATTTGAAGCCTTGTGCTCTGCACGGGCTGCTTTTTTTCTCTCTTTCTCCCCACTGCCCCCGGTTAAGCTGTTTTGCTGAGGGTGGGGGGGGGGCGGGAAGGGAGAAGCCAAGAGTGCCCCCTCACCAGCCACAGTCCTCCCTTGTGGTGTGACAGTCAGAAGCGTGGCAATTGGGTGGGTGCCCGTGCCGTGGAGGGTGAGGGGCAGTCGCCCAAGGGTCCCCTGTTGTATAGGGTGAGGGGCAGCTGTGTGGACGTGTCCCGTGTTGGCATAAATGGCAGTTGTGTGAACGTCCTGTGTTGTGTAGGGTAATAGCTAAGGTGGGGCAGCTGTCCTGACCACAAACCTTTGTTTTTTTCTTTCTTTTCTTTTCTTTCTTTTTTTTTTTTTGTTGTTGTTGTTGTGTTTTCTTGTTTTTGTATTTATCTCTCAGCTCTAGAAACGTAGTTGCATTTTCCAGCTGTGGCCTCGAGTCTTACAAATAGAGCCCAGCAAATGTCCAGTTGGGATGAAAAATACACTCACACTTCGGTGCATTTTTGATGTTTTTACCCTTCAGGTTCATCGAGACCCTCAATCACCCAAAACCTCTTCCTCTCCTCCTAAGTAAAGACTTTCAAATAAGGGAATCTACCTCCCATCAAGAGTTTTGAGCATTCCCGGTTTTCTGTGTTTGTAAACCCGTCATTTTTCCCATTGGCGGGCCGGGCTCTTGCGGACCCTTCCCGGGCAGCGGTTTCCTGAAAAGCGCGTTGGGAAAGGTGTGACAAGGGGGCAGTCCTGATGTCAGAGACTCAGGGGCGCCTGCCCGGGGCCCGGCCGCTTCCCCGATCCCGGGTGCCCAGGGTTTGGGGGGCAAGGGGGGGGGGCACACACGGCCTTGAAAAGTTAAATAGGAGAATTAAAGAAATTTCTACCAGGGTGGAGCCGGCCACTGGTTTTTTTTTTTTTTTTTTTAACAGCACACACTGTGGTAAACCATCGGGCTCGTATTGTTTTTGCCGAAGGCAGTCCTGTGTGCGGTTTCGGTGCACCGCTTGGGTAGCTGTTGAAACTGTTGCGGTTTGAAATAAGCCCTACTTTGCCTTTTCTTCAATCTTGCACTCCTCTGTTAATGAGGACTCCTCTGAGGATTGGAGAGTCACCGTGGGCGACATGCCCGCAGCTCCCAGCCCCCGGGGGTCGTCGCTTGGTGCCTCCTCGCTCACCACCTTCCCTCCGCCAAGGGGTCAGGCGGCGCCCCGCGCAGCCCTCTAGGAGTGGTGACCCCACGCCTCCCAAATGGCATGTGTCGGGAGTCACCCTGGTTAGTTTCTTTTCCAGCCCTTTCTAAAAAATGATTGCCGTTGCCGCCTCTGCACCGTGTTCTAGTCAGCATCTGTCCTTCCTTGTGGCACCTGGAGTCGTGGAAAAGGCAGAAAACGGGCAGTGACTTGGCTCAGGGGCACGGAGGCAGCTTAGAATGACTTTGTCACGTTCGAGATAAACTACACCTCAGAAAATCGGAAAAACGATTAAGGCGTTAGCAGAAGTGGTTATGTAAAAGCAGGAACTACACCCAGAATGTTTGAAAAGTGCAGCTGCTAAAAATAAATGGGGGTGCAGAGTAGGAAGTTTGGACCGAGGGCAGTCACGGTGTGCGTTTCTTTGCAGAAAGCCTCTGGTCGCCAGCACGGTGTCAGGCCAAGCCAGAGTCGCCACCGATTTTGCACGTGTCGGGTCCAATAATTCAGCCTCTGCACCCAAGCACAAAAACAGACAACCGAGAAAAAACCGTTTTGTTTCTTTTTTTTTTTTTCCCCTCTGAAATCAAGAGCAGTTGATGTGCCCTGGTTTCATATTAACACAGTCATGATTTCTAAATAACAACGGTTTCAGCAACGGAGCAAGACCAGGCCCCAGCAGTTTTGATGTGAACGACACTTTTCATCTCCCCGATCACCTCTCTGCTTGTCAGAAACCTCAGCTTGAAATCCTAGTGGGCTGGATTCTGAACCACCACCCCAAAAGCAATTTAAAAACCACAACAAACCCGAACCAGGGTGGGGAGATGTTCCCAATTTAAAAGAAGGAAAGAGCACAGAGTAGGCGCTGCCTTTGAACATTCGGACCGTTGTGCTCCTCGCGCTTGGGGCCGGGCTGGGGTCGGCTGACCCCTCTATCCCCACTCCGCTGTCTGCCCTTGGGACCAGACCCTGCAAGAAATGCTCCAGGAAGTCAAGCAGCTGGCCACTTGGCTGTGCCGCGCCCTGGCATTTCCAGCCTGTCCCCAGCAACTCTGTACTTTTTCCTGTACTAGAATCTTCTTCTTTGGTCCATTGTCATTTTAGTTTTTGACGTGAAAAAAATCAGCCCAAGAGGGCACCAGTGAATATTGGTCTCTCTTGCAGAGGAGGGAAGCCAGAACTCTTTTCTAGCTCCCCAGCGGGGCTCCCCGAAAGGGCCTCAGGTCCCTCAGGACAGTCCTGTGGCTCTTGTACGGCAGCCCCGGGCCCACGGGGACCCCCACCAGGGCCAGGGAGCGGTATTTGCTTGTACCAGCAGTTGCCGAGCCCCACCTGGGAGGAGCTGACCCTCGTGTGCTGGGGGCTACACCAGGAAGGATCGGTGCCACGGGAGGGGGACAAGGCAGTTGGAGACTCCACAGGGGAGGAGTGAGCCCTGAGGGAGGGGTCTGCCGGGGAAGGGCGAGGCGAGAGAGACTGGCTGGGCAGGACGGACGGTACAGGTGGTTAGGACAGCGGAAGTGGCAATGAGAAAGAGGCTGGGAGTGGCCATGCCACGAGGACCATCCATACTGGGTTAGCATCCCGTCCTCATGCAACCTGAGCCTGTGTCCCCAACCCTCAGGATGCTGTCCCCCAGGGCACCCCTGCCTGTGGCCTTAGGGGTCCTTGCATATACTGGGTCAGTGTGTAGATGAGGGCCAGTCTTCCTGGTGTCCAGGAGCCCCCGGAGCGGGCTTCACTCAGGAGCACGTGTGTCTCCCCACGCTCAGGCCTCGGCTGCTGCTGCTGCACGGGCTTTGGAAGGCGAGGTGGAGTCTGCCTCCTGGTACACTCCACAGGGGGATCTTCTGGGGCTGTGCGTCTTCTCTCGGGGGCGGCCCCTGGCTTGTGCTCCACGCTGGGAAAGGAGGGCTTGAGGAGGGGGGATGGGCGGGTGCCTGTGAAGGGTCCAAGGCGAAGGTGTCCTTGTCCGGAGGCTGCAGGTGCCACCGTGCTGCACACAGGGCTTCTGAGTGGCTGCATCAGAGCAGAGAGCTGCAGCCAAGGGTCCTCGGTTTTCTTGTGGGGGCCCCGGGGGGCTCCAGTCTCCCAGAAGGGCCTGATTGCATGGCAGGAAGAAGTGAGTGCTTACCGCCTGCTTGCTGTCCGAGCTCCGTGCCCGCTCCACATCAGGGGCGGGCGTGCTTTTCCCGTGAAAGGCCAGAGAGTCAGCGTTCATCCCCCGCAGGCCTCACGTTATCCTAGCAGCCACAGAGGACACGGGATCGAGTCGGCACAGCGTGTTGGCACTGGCATACCTGAAAAGCTTGGTTTACAGAAGCAGGCAGCCCTGTCGTGGGTGGATCCCTCCTCTTGGTCACTGCTCTGGCAGCCACGCGGGGTGGGCCCCTCACGACCCCCACGTGAGTGTGTTCAGGCTGCCGTAGCAGGACCACAGGCTGGGCAGCCTAACGGAAATGTACCACCGTCCCTTGGCCCTGGGGTCCAAGGTCAAGGTGCCGAAAGGCTTGGCTGGTTCCTTCTGAGGCCTCTCTCCTTGGATGGTAGCTGGTGATCCTCTCCTCGTGTCTTCACGTCACATCATCTTCTCTCTGTGGACGTGTGCGTCCTAATCCCCTTTTCTTATAAAGTCACCCGTATGGGACAAGGGCCCCCCCCCACAGGACCTCATTTTAGTGTAATCACCTCTTCCAAGACCCCGTCTCCAAATACAGTCACGTTCTTAGGTGCTGGGGGTGGGCACAATATAACGAACTTGTGGGGGATGCAGTTCGGCCCGTAACAACCCCTTTTCATGGAGTAGGAGACTAAGGCTGAGGACAGGGTTGAGGGGTGGCTGCTGTGCTACCCCCCGTCCCCCAGGGGTAGGTCTGGCCTGCCCCGGGGCTGGGCTGGAAGAGTTGAGCACAGGGCACAGGAGTTCCCCCGAGAGGACAGTAGCAACTGAGTCGGGAGTGCATCCTGGGCAGAGGGACCAGCCAGAAAAAAACCCCGCGTTGGGGGGGTTCCCAGGAAAGGAGGTGCCACTCGAGCCCTGGAGGGGTGGCAGGCAATGTGGTTGGGGAGACTTTGGCATGGGTTGCAGGGCCTTCGGGAGTCATCGCGCGATGGGAGAGCATAGGCCTGGGGTGGGGCTGGGGGTACAGCAGGACCTGTAAGGAAGAAAGCTCTGTTCAGCGAGGGTGTAAAGCATCAGGCCCTACAATAGCATCAGGACACAGCAGCAGACGGCGGGGCCCTAGCCCCAGGGAGCTTATGTTGTGTTGAGAGAGAGCAAAAATACACACGTGACGTAATGACAGAAGGTAACAGGGGCCGCAGAACGGTAGACGGGGAGGCATCTCGGCCAGAAGTGGGGAGGGTCAGCCTCTGGCTCTGCAAGAGGAAGGGTTTCCCAGGCCTGGGGACAGCAGGCACAAAGGACTCAGCTGGGCGGGGCTGGTGCGCATTCCTGGAGCAGCAGCGAGCAAGCCTTTGGGAGATCGAGCGAGCCTTTGGGAGATCTCAGCAGCGTGGGGATCGGCTCGATGTTAAAAAGCCGTTAAAAAGCCGTTAAAAAGCCGTTTTGCTGGATGAGGATGGCCTATGGGGCAGGAAGCTGGGAGGGGGAGCGACCAGTGAGGTGAGCAGTTCCCAGGGACCCAGGAGAGAGGAGAGCTGCTTGCTCGGGGCGGTAGCTGCAAAGAGAAATAGGGCATCTCTGGGTGGTGTGGGCATGCCCACCCTTCCTCCAGCTTGGGGTGCCCCTGGAGTATGTCTGCCCCCCCACTGTTCTCAGGTGGACAGCCTGGAGTTTGCAAGCGGCTGGGCCGGCCCCACCTGACAGCTGTCTCCTCTCCCCCTAGTCTGGGGACCAGGGAGGCCTTGACTCACCCATTGGCTCATCCCTCAGAGCAGGGAGTAGGCCGGCCGTGCACGGCGGCCGTGTTGGGGGGGTGGTTCTTCGAGGCCAGCGGGACAAGCCAGGGAGCTGTGGCGAGCACCCAGAACACCCTGCTCCCTGCAGCCCTGTGGCGCGGAGGTCCAGGAGGAGGAGGAGGAGGTGGGAGAGCTGATGTCAGGGGGGATGGCACCTGCAGCAGCACTTGGTGCCGGAGGGACAGCTTGAAGATCTGGGCTCTGTCGTGGATGGGGGAGGAGCTCCCAGCGGTAGAGTCGCAGCCAGTATAGAATGTGGGGGGGGCTCCCCCAGGCCTTCTCTCTGGCAAGTCACTTGCTATGGGAGAGGGAGGTCCTAATTCCTGCTGCACGGACTCTGCACTACCCTTCTGGGGAGTGACCCATCCGGTCCTGTAACCCGTGCCAGCGTGGCACACCTGGGGCTTTGGCAAAGGCTCTCTGGGGGGGCTCCTTCTTCTAGCTCATAGGGCCCGCCCACCATCGGGCCCTGCGTCTGCCTATGAATCGATTTGAGGCCACTGGGAGAGGTGGGCTGATGCGCCGGCCTGCCCCCTCCCCGCTTCTTGGTCCACCTGAGTCCTACTGGTACTGCCTGGGGCAGGCGGTGTGACCGAGAAGGGCAGAACCCACTGCGGTGCAGGATGCCAAGGTGGCCTCGGGGGTGGGGGGCCAGACCCCACTGCTCCTAGGGGCACCACGCCTCAGCCATCTCATCTGACCCCTGCCTCTTTATTCCCGCTTCACACGTAGGAAACCGGCCAGCTGGGGCTGAGGTACTTGTCCTTGGTGAGGTCTTGACACTAAAAGAAGCAGAGGCAGGCCGTGGCCCCAGAGCTCTTAGGGACGCCTCAGGGCCTTTAGAAATGTAGCCCGAGCAGCAGCATGGAGAGGATGGTTTTGAGAGCTGGGCCTGATGATGGACGGGTGGGCGGTCTCCCTAGCTGGCAGGTGATGTGGCAGAGGCTGGCTGGGTGAGGAAGGCAGGTGTCCCAGGCTCAGGTGCTGCATGGGGGCACCTGAGATGCCACTCAGGGCTGGAGGCATCTTCTGGATGTGCAGCTAGATGTCCCAGGTCATATGTGCAATGTGGCCCTTGGCTTTTAGGTTCTTCATGCACATTAGTTTTGAAATTGCAAGAGTAAACGTAAACAGCTGGATTGACAAATTGGAATTATGTTAAGTGCCCTCTAGTCTCTAGCCTGGGGCTTGGACGCAGACCTGCTTGGACTGAATTAAACACCTCACTCTCGGTGCCCCGACCGCCCTGGCCTGCCATCGGGCAAAGGAGTGGCGTCAGGCAGGGACCCGGCCTACAAAATGGGCAGATCCTGGAGGCTCATCAAGTGTTGCTAGGCAGGCCTGGGGAGGCCCCTGGTTCCTAGTGGAATATTCTAGCACGCTGGCAGGACTTGTTAGGAGAAGCTGCCTGCCCTCAAGCCACAGCCCCTAGAGTGATCTCAGGGCCTCAGTTGTCTCTAACTCTAAGCATGTATATCCCACACTCATCCCGTAGCGATCTGCCTTGCCAGGACCCAGGCATCCTAGAGCCATCCTCTCAGCAAGAACCCAGAAAGGCCCAAATCCTGCCCGTTGGAGCCACCAGCACCAAAGGGCAGAAGTGGGAGCTGAAAACAAATCTAAATCTCAGGATAGCAGAGGGGGTTTGGTGAGCCTCACAAGTAATGCTAACTCTGTACCATGTTGTGAAACCAATTCCCCCTTTTAATTGCAAATACCCCCCTTTTTTTTGTTAGAAGTTTTACAGTGTATTTTTCTGCTCAGCCATGACTTTCCGTGTGATAAGTAAATGTGTTGCCACACTAAAATGAGTCACTTTGAAACATGCCTGCGAGTACGCTTGTTAAAGACAGTAAATTTTAGCTGTGTGGGGCGGGGAAGGGAGGGGGTTGTCTGAAGTGGTTTTCTTGTATTTGCCCGCAAACCCGTTAAGCCTCTGGGATAAGGTGAGCATAAAGCGAAATCCACCCAGGATTCCCCGGGATCTGTCCCACCACTGAACGGCATTCCAGCCCTTTCCAAAGAGGGAGAGGGTGTCTCCGTGAGCGCGTGCCGGCCTCCTCGGTCAGGACTCTGTTCTGTCCGTGGTCAGTAACTTGTATTTCTTTTTTTTTCTCCCCCCTTTTTTTTTTTTTCCTTTTTTCTCCTAAACTTTCCAGGTAAAAGTACACCTGTAAGCCAGCTTGGTTCTGCAGACTTTCCCGAGCCCCCCGATCCATTCCAGCCACTCGGGGCTGACAGCAGTGACCCGTTCCAAAATAAAAAGGGGTTTGGGGACCCGTTTAGTGGAAAAGATCCATTTGCTCCCTCCTCTTCAGCTAAACCTTCTAAAGCCTCTTCCTTGGGCTTTGCAGACTTCACCTCTGTAAGTTGAGCTTCCTCTGCGCCACCCCCCACCCCCAACCCTCTGCTTGCAGCTTCTTTGGGGTTGTTTTTTTTGTCTCTTTCCAAAGGCAAACTTGGCTTATGTCCCCCGGTACCTCAGTGCTCTCACTTGTGTTATTTATTCTGTACTACTGCTTTCTGTAAGAAAAACAGTTTCTCAATAAAACAAAAAAAAGAGCTACGGTTTGGATACTCTGTGATAAGGGCATGCTTTCTTCCAGCGGGGTGGCCACCCAGGCCTGTTTCTGTCCTTCCTGGTTAGACTCTGTGTTATTTCTGTCGCCCAGAGGCTGTTGTGTTCAGGGACTCTTGGCAGCTGAGGTGTCGCACGCTTCCGAAGTCTGAAAACAAGACGGCAGAAGTTTCGTTAGGGTGTCGCTGCCCCCAGAAGGGTCTCCGTTGCCAGAGTTGTGATGGGCCCGCCCCAGTGCATTTGGAGCGGCTAGTGAGGACGGATGGACCCAGGCAGGACCCGCAAAGGAAGAGCCATTCGATTTTTCAGCGCTTAATTCAGTTACCAGCTACAATGCACAGAGACGTCCAGCCCAGAACAACTGCCCTGACGCCCTTTCCCTTTGCCAAAACTAAACCAAAACCAAAACCCTCCCGGAGCCAGTTAGCAAAGCTAAGTGCCTTTTCAGAAGCTAATCCTGGGATTTCTGAAAGCCTGGCTTTGTTTCTCGGAGCGGAGCGCAAGAAAAGATTCCAGGTTGTAAAACGCTGTCCCTCCAGGCTGTTTTCAGTACCTTCCTGGGTACCGAGAATCTTGTTCTCCGAGAGCTTCAGATGTTGTCTTCCCAGAACTGCTTTCACGGTCTGTCTGTCGCGCACTGTTTGTTTTTGAAAAGGTTTTCTTCATTCGAATTTGCAAAGTACTTTTGTTTCCTGGCTAGGGGTGGAGACGCATGACCTAATAGACACTCCTGCTCCCAGACTCTGTCCTAACACAGGCTCTGCCCTGTCGGTGCGCAGTGAGTGCCTGATTCGCTTCAGATCCACCTCGTGCACAGCTAGCCGTCCTGTGGCGTTACCGAAATCGCCCGAGATGCCGACGCGTTCTCGGCTCTTGGCGACCTATAAATATTTTACGACTGCCCTTAGCTGAATTTTGTTGACAGCCAGTGCACACTGTGGATGTATACAAATGGCAACATTATTAATAAAAGCCCAAAACAAAACCCGCTTTATCTACAGTTTCTTGAATAGTACCACATTTGTATTTTGGTGGGGAAAAAAAAAATGTTAAACGCTGATGAGAAAAATAGAGCTGTTCACGTATGATTCGGGTACTCTGTTTTGGGTAGGGAAGAGGGGTAAGTAGACGTGATTGGCAATTGGGAGAAACGACTGTTCTCTTTCTGAAATGCATGGTTCTGTTTCTGTGACCCCCACCCCCCACCTGATGGCTGGTTTGGGGAAAATATTTAAAAAAAAAAAAAAATCTGAGGTTTCAAGCTGTCATTTGGCCCAACATTTTTGGTCATTCCAGAAACATCCCTGGTATTTGGTCATTCTCGTTTCCAGGTGGGGGATCAGGTTCCACCCAGTTTGCAGCCCTGCTGTTCTTTGTTTGAAATCGCCTTTCCCGCTTCGGATGCCCCAGTTTTTCCAGAGGAAATGACCCGACAGTGGGATTTGGCCACTCTGCTGGGATGGAGTGTGGGGAGAGGCAGGCAGGACACCTGACTGGTTTGGTTTGTCCCCTTCGGTCCTACTATAGTCCCAAGATGGTCAACCTGTCCCACCTTGGGGCACTCAGGATGTCTTTGCGTTTTCATGACATCCAGGGATGCAGCCCATTGGCCACTGGTTTCTGGTTCCCTGGACCTTGAAGATCTGGGCCAACTCAAAACAGGGCCAGAGTCGGTTCCTCTGGTTTGTGTATTTCAGCTTCCCCAAGTAAACGCTGACAGGTCTCTTCCTGCCCAGTCACTGGCACCGTGACTCTTTCAGCTCGGATGTTCTAAGAGTGGCACCGACACTCCCTGTTCCCCGCGCAGAAGCCTCTGGGTCCGCACTGGAGCTCAGTTACGCCGATGTCACTGCGCGTGCCGTCCCCCGTTGGCGCCCTGGCTCTGCCACTCTGGAAGCCTCTAATTTATGAGCCCCGAGTTTCCATCAATGGGTTACTTGTCCTTGGAGCTGTTCACGGGAAACGTCTCCAAGATTTCTTTCAAAACAAGACTTTCTGTCTCAGGCAAATGTGTTTATTAGGAAGTAGCATTTATAGGTTAGCAAAATGGCTCTTTTTTCCAGAAGTGCAGAGCAGCTATCAGATGGGTGCGCCGTGCACCCTCAACCGAGTTGGATGCGATTCTCACGGTGGCAGCAGTGAGCCAGCGGGAGGTGGCTGCAGGCGTCCCGCGCATGGCACAGTACAGGCTCTGTCACACGCCTCGGGCCCCGGGGAGGAACGGTCCCGGGTGCCTTGTGTGCGGAGCCGTCTGGACCCCGGATTTCTGCCAAGAGGCTGCTGAAGTAAAACTGCTAAGTGTCCGCCTCGAGATGTTGAGGGAGGGCAGCAACCTGTGCCCCACTGTCTCCGCTCCAGGACGGCGCAGGGGTGAAGCGGGAGTCAGCTGCCGTTGATGGAGTGGCGGCCGCATCCACAGGTGCTCCAGGTTCTGGCCTTCACGACGCGGGCAGGTCAGAGGACCGGGGTCCGCTGGGACCCGGAGAGAATTTTCTGCTGACATGAGGCCCAGAGGGAGCCACAAGGAACCCTCTTCCTCCGGTGTTCTCTCAGAAACGATGGTCCAGCCTGCTTCTCAAGTGCGCACAAACCATATGCTTGGTTCGAGTCTCCATAGAGGGTCCTGAAGCTGGCCCCAACCCAGTCCGCTCTGAAGGCATCTGGAATGTTCCTGTCAGCACATCTAATTTGAAAATGGAGACCCCTTGAGCAGGAGGCTTTGTGGTGACATCCTAAGACTCTGGGGCTGGGCGGGAATCATGGTGTGGCCGTGTGGCCTCAGCTGATACTTGACCCCTCCTGGCCTTGCTTCCAGGCTGTGGCTGGATCACCTTGGCCGTTGCCTGTCAGCCCCCACCCACCCCCTCCTCTGAGCTGACAGAGGACAAGGTCCCTGTCAACCATGCTGCCATTTCTGCCAGCATTTGTTGTTTTTTCCTTGTTTTTCTCCTGATGAGGTATGGGAAAATTCCCCAGAGTGCGGGGGTGGGGGCTTTCTGTGATGGGCAGTGGAAACAGGGGTGGGGACCAGATTTCAGGGAGTCCTACCTGGAGACTCATCACCCCCCTGAACGCTTTTCTGGGTAGCTTCTTTGAGAAAGTCATACTTAGCTTTTCTTCTTGGGGACGGCTCTTTTTCATGCTGACCCCACACTTGTCCCCACCTGACTCCCAAGGCCAGACGGAGGGAGGCTGCCTCTCCTGTCCCACCTCCTTCTCCAGGCCACATGTGGTCCAGACCAGGCTTCCTCCACCGCCCCTCCCCCACTCTGGTGCACAAGCCCTTGGAAGTCTAGCCCCTCCCACCCCATGCTCTGTTCTGGCAACACCAGGGTTGGCTGGTAACCCCCCACCCCGGCAAAAGCCACACTCACGAAGGTGCCCTGTAGCCCCAACTCCTCAGCTGTGGCTGACCGCCCCTGCCCTGCCTCCACCCAGACCCAGAGAGAAAGTCCAGTGTGCTGCGGGCCAGAGCTCCCTGCTGTCCCCAGGCCTCCGTGTCCCCACCTGTCAGAAGAGCTCACCCCCCAGTTGCCACTCAGGCTCAGTACCTGTGTGAAAAGGTAGCCTCGAATTTCTTTTGTGCTTCCTTCCCCAGTGCTCCCCCTGGGGTCTGTATGGGCCTCCTCGAAGCCTGTGTCAGATTGGGATTGTCTGTATGCCTGTTCCCGAGGGCCACCTTTCCAAGGGCCGGCCTGCCTGTTTCTTTGGTGTCATCCAGCGCTTAGTGAAGAGCCGGCAGAGCGGGTGCAGAGAAGAGACCTGGGAAGGTCCCCGAGTCTGCGTTGGGGCATGTGACGGGGGGTCTTGGGGGGAGCCAGCGACCCACGCCACGGGAAGAGCGTGTGAGATCTAGCTTTGCTTTTCTTGCCAGAAAGCTAAGGTGCCTTGACTGGTTTGAAACCACCCATCTTGGTATCAGAACGGTTTCCTCTGCTGCCGAAAAAAATTTTTTTTTGAATTGAAACTTTTGGAAAAGGACCTCAAGAACTCCTGGACCGATTGGCTGCTGTAAATGTTCAAGTACAAAGTGGCGCTTAGCAGGCCCAGAGCTCCCCGGACCGTGGCCGGGGTAGAGATGCCACGTTTCAAGACAGTTGTCTGTGCACATGTGAAGCCCAGAGTCCCGAGCACGTGCCAGAACTCTCCAGTCTCGGTGCCTTCCACCCACTGGTGTCATCGGCCCCTCATAGAGGCCCGGGCCTTGTAGGTTCGCTGTTTGAGCTCCTCGGTTCAGACCTCTGCTCCACCGCCGTTTTCAGAGACGCCCCAAGAGGAGGCCACGCGGAGGCTCCTCCTTCACACCCCCGTTGAAGCCTCATAGACTCCGACCCCGGGGAGTTGCAGGAAATCTCTCTGTGTCCCCAAACTGACGCCTCGCGTTGCCTGCCTTGGTTTCCTGCAGGCAGGGCGACTAGTTTCTCTGAGGTCCCAGGTGGCAGTTCAGGTCAGACTGTTTCTCAGTGCATGTGACCCTGGGTCAGGACCGGGGGGCGTGCGTGTCCCCTCCCCGCTCCCGACCGAGACACGGACTTCTTTGGCTTCTGCCGGTTTTCACGTGCACGCCACGCGGCCCCCGCCCCCCCTCCCCCTGCGCACCCCAGCATTGCATTCTCCTGCACCCCGACAGCGCGCGCGGCAGGCGCCCTCCTCGCCCCCCCGCCCCCAAGTGGCGGCTCGCAGCTTCCGGGCCGAGTAACCCCACCTCCATTTTCCTTTGCAGTTTGGCAATGAGGAGCAGCAACTCGCGTGGGCCAAGCGGGAGAGCGAGAAGGCGGAGCAGGAGAGGCTGGCGCGGCTGCGGCGGCAGGAGCAGGAGGACCTGGAGCTGGCCATCGCGCTCAGCAAGGCTGACATGCCCGCCGCCTAGGCGCCCGGCCCCGGCCACCGGCGCGGGCGGGACGGCCGCGGGGGCGCTGGTGCAAAAGGAGAAAGCTCGAGTCTGTCTGTACGCACGCACGCACGGTGGCCCCCGTTTCACGTGGTGACGCGTGGCCGCCACTGTTCCGCCAAGGACTCGCGGGTCAGAGGGCCTCGGGCTCGGGGGGGGGGGGGGGGGGGGGGCTCACCTGCGCCGTGACGTCCCTGTTGAGCGGCGGCACCCGGTTCTCCCTCCGCCCGGAGCACAGGACCGTGACTCCCGGCCTTTCGTCTCCTGCTCGCGCCGGCGCCGGGGCGCCCCCACCCAACGCCTCCCCGACCCCCCCTTCTGAGACAGACATCTGGGCGGTGTCCGCATCCGTTGTATAAAATTCAGTTCGAATGGTTAATATAAAGTATTTTAATACAAAACACAATCTTTCTTTCCCTTTCATTGAAATGTTATCTTCCTGGCTTTAACGTTCACACGTGGTATCCCAGAGGGAAACCAGCCCCGTGGTGGGCGGAAAACCAGATGGAAGGTTCCTGTGTGAATCCTAAGCGCTTGAGTGGCTTCTAGGGCCACAAAGCCAATTTGGGACGTTTTCAGGGTTGCCCTGGCTCCCCAGGGTCATTGTCACTAGAGGGGGCGGCCCTTTGTCAAGGCCCCGCAATTTGAAAAAAAGAGCCCTGTGCCGTTCGCTGAGGCCTGGTCTCCATCAGGGGCGAGGCCGCTGGGCAGTCCGAAACCCGTAGTCAGAATCGGGAAACGGGACAGTTTCCCCCTAGGATGCAGCTGTGTTCCCCTAGAACGTTCCGGAAGCTTGGATGTAACTGTTGACAGGACGACCTCAGGAGTTGCTGAAGATATTGCAGATCTGCCCCCTGCTTTGCTTCTCGCTGTCCCCAGGGAGACGAGACCCACCCCCCCTTCCCTCCTCCCCCCCTCCCCACCCCCCACCAACTTCTTTCAGATAAAGATGATAATAACTTTCGAATCTGAGCGGCCTGAGCATAGCCTGGGAAGAGCCTTTATCCAGAGAAAATGCAGCAGAGAACCTCTGACCCCCAAACCACGCAGGTTCGGGAGGGGACGAGATGGGAATGTCAGGATCAACCATTCCGGGAAATCTCAGGGGACCCAGCCCCAGCCCCTTCTGGTAGGGTCAGATTCTAAGACCCTTCTTTGGAAAAGTTCCTTTTCGGTGTTTGTTGTGTATCTCTGGGCCAAGGTCTCTGCCTGCTCCCCTTCCCCAGCCAAGGCAGGGCCGCTCACCCCCGCCCCCCTGCCTGCTGCTTCTCAGCCCCCCTGCCCCCCAATGCACATGCTTTATCACCTCCAGGGAATCATTCTAACAGACATATTTATTTGCTTGTTCTTACGCTTTAGTAAACTTTACTTCGTAGACCCAGTTTCAGATTTGCAGAAAAATCACAAAGATAATGCAAAGGGGTTCCCATAAACCCCTAACAAATTCCCCTGTTTTTAACCTCTTGTACTCATAATGGTACATTTGTTAGAACTAATGAACCAATATTGGGAAATTAAATCTCCCTTTTCCAGGTTACGGACGAGGGGCCCCCGGGGTCCTGGAGGGTGTGGGATTCCCTGGTGCCCAGGAGACCGCCTGGCTTCTCTGTCCTTGGCAGTGATGTGGGTCTGGGGCCTCGCACGAAGCCTGTGGGCTTCCTGACCTCTGAGGGGCATGCCCCCCATCCTCTCTGGAAGAGCCAGCAGCTTCCAGAATGTGGCTGGAGGCGATTCCTCAGGCTTCCTCCCCTCAGGTGGCAGTCACCGTGTCACTGCTCCCCAAGGTGGTCACAGCTCTGCACGTGGGCATGAGGTGAAACCCTCTCTGTGTTTGCAACGATTCAGCTTCCATCATTTTGTTTCAGCCTCAGAGCCACCTGGCAGGCGAGGCAAGGCGACCGAGCATTTTCCTGGTGGGAAAACCGAGGCTCCACGTCTTGTAGTCATTTGCCCGGAGCCTCAAAGCCCCAAAGCGCCGGTGGCTCAGCATTTTGCCGGTCTTGGAAAAGGTTTGTTTCTTCTTGCCCCGTTGCTTTTTTACGTATCCACTGCACCTAGAAAAGGCACAGAAAGAGTCTCTTTACGTCTTAGAAATGGAGGACCGTGCACTGAATTAGGAGCTCTTACCCAGGGAGGTGCCATGGGCTTTAGGGAATCCTCGAACCCCTGAGGTTGCATTTGTGTATTTTTCTTGTTTATGTGGAGGGTGTCCATGATGTTTTCATTTGGTTGTTAAAGGTTCCAAGACACCCCGCCCCCCAAAAAACGGTTATGAGCCAGTTTTAAGTCCCATTTCTTTTCTCCCCAGCCTCCCCCCCACACTCAGGGATGCTCCTACACAGACACCCAAAATCAGCCTCCAATCCACCGATCCCTCCCCGCTCCCGCGGGCTCGCTCTGCCTCTTCCTCGGCAGGGAACACGCACACCCTTTCCTAAAACACAGAGTATCCAGTTCGAAAGCATTTATTATGAGAATCTCCAAACATAGTAGCGGCGAGAAGAGCACAGTAAACCCCCGCATACGCGTCGCCCGGTGTCCGATCCCTTTGCAGCCAGGCTTTAAGGCAGTTCGGTCACGGCATCATTTCGTCCTTCCCCATCCAAGTACGCGTCGCTCAGAAAGGTGGGCGCCTTCTCACGCAGCCACCAGGCCACGATCACGCCTAAAGCTAAGGGTCATACCCTCCCTCCATCCAATCACATCCTGCATGTGAACGGCAGCACCTTTGATTTCGCAACATCACTGATGTGCCGCCCGATGGCTGGAAGCCTTTGTCCCCTTAGCAGGTGCCCCGCTCTGTTCAGGCTCCCACCTGTGCTGGCTGCTTCCCCACCTCCTCACCGTCCAGCCACCCAGCCCCGGCTGCCGCGGGACCGGCACCCAAGGGTCCAGGATACCCGGTCCGAGCCGCCTCCTGCAAAAGGCTGGCCGATTATCTGCCACTGAAATGAAATTGCATCTTCAAAGCCCGTTTCATTTAAAAGGACATCCTAGTCCTGGAACAGTTGTGGAAAGCTATTTTTAAAACAGGAAGCGTCTGAGAAACAAAGAACCTGCCTCTTGAAATAATGGAGTAAATATTTCTGCCGCCTTATCAGATCTGGTTCCTTTTGAAACATGGTACTTTTGTTGTTTTTTTTTTTTTCCCCAAATTTTCCCCAGTAAAAGTTACCAGGAGCCGTACAAATTGTATCATGAGCTGTTGTTGGAAAAACATAAAGGGAAATGTGATCCTTATCACAGACTTATTCCAGAGAAATTACGTGATATGGGCTTGCATGTTTATGTTTAGTGGGTTTTTAAATATCTCTTTGATTTGCTCTCCAGCAGCAGTATGCTCCTGCTTCATGACCTTGGGCACACGCTACCTAACTGCTCTGGGACTCACTTTCCTCCTTTGGCAAGGAGGCCGGACCGGACGAAGACCTTTCTAGCTTTAAAAGTCTTAAGATTATGATTCAAGTCTCTAGAAAGGCACACATATTTTAAGAGTTCAGGTAACAATAAAGAAGAAAACGGAAACCATCCTGGTAGCCTCGTCTTTACTTAAAATGTTTTGTGCACCTATAGGTAACAATATCGTATTATGATCACCAAACATGCTAAGAAGAGACTAGAGCTTAATTATTCCAGCCACTAAAAAGGAATTATGATTATGTAATGCAATAGAGGTGCTAATTCTTGCTAAATGGAAATCGTATTATAATACCTAAGTGTATCAAATTAACGTGTACACCTTAAATTTACGCAGTGTTGTAAAAATTTATGCAATGTTATATGTCAAATGTATTTCAATAAAAATATTTTTCCATGCCTTAAAAAAAATTGAAAAAGATATTTTTCCACTCTTGAAAACCATTTGATAGCTAAGGGAGAAATGCTAGCTTAAATAACTAGTGTGTGTGTGTGTGTGTGTGTGTGTGTGTGTATACACTATTATATATTTACTACATGGGGCACCTGGATGTCTTAGTTGGTTGAGCGTCCAACTCTTGATTTCAGTTCAGCTCATGATCCAGGGTTGTGGGATCGAGCCCCACACTCAATGTGGAGCCTGCCTAAGTTTCTCTCTCTCTCCCTCTCTCTCTCCCTCTGCCTCTCTTCCCTGCTCTAACTCTGTCTCTCTCAAATAAATACTTACTACACATACTATTATATATAATTGTAGTAGTATTGTATATATTATTAGTCTGACCTATAATAGACTCTCATGTATAATGATAATACTATTATAACACATAGAGTCTATAACATGTCGATATCAAAATATTGTGACAAGGATATATATCAATACTATAATATGTACCTTATAAATTAAAAAAAATATTTTATGAGAAGCCTCAGTTTAATAAATGAGCAATTCTGTGACCTTGCAATGGTCTTCCTACACTGACCTTCAATCTGGGGGTAGAGAACCCTTTCTGGGGACCAGAACATAAGGGCTTTTCAGATAATGGCCTGCAGTGAATATTGTTTCTTTGTGCTCGAGACAAAGGGCAGAGTTTCCATTCTGAGAGCCAAAAAAACACCCAAGATGAGATGTGGCCATTGTTCAGCCGTAAACACACTTTTTAAAGGAAGTGGGGATCCTGGTTCTAAGAGAACAGCATGGTGGACCGGATCTGCGATTCCTTTCCGGTTCCAGATCCTAGGATAAGAGTCTTCTGGCTTCTCTTCCCCTAAGGGAGGCCAGAGAAGACCCTGAGGGGTGAAGAGACCATGGGTGGGCTGGGAAGGACACAGCCTTGAGTCGGACAGACTCGGTGTAAACCCAGCTCCCCTCTCGATAGACCCGGGGGAGCCCACACCATCCCTTGGGACCATTTCTCCTCCTCTGTAAAGTGGAGAGAATAACATCATCTCCCAGGGCTGTTGTGAGAATCTATGGCAGTGTTCTCAGCACATTCTAGACGCTCAAGGTAGAAAGCACAGAAAGAACAGTAGCAGTAGTTGTTTTGTCATCTATTTTTGTTACTAACTGTGGTAAGGAGAAAAAAAAAACCCACCTAACAAAATGCACCATCTCAACGATTTTTACTGTACGATTCAGTGGTGTGGACTCTCTTCGCGTTGTTGTGCAATAGCTCTCTAGAAGTTTTTCATCTTGCAAAACTGAAACTTCATAGCCATGGAACAACAACTCCCCGTTTCCCCTCTCCCCCAGCCAGTGGTAGCGGTTTTTGTTATTAGTGATCCAGAGGGTTCTTATTAAAGCAATGGTCGCCACGATAGTGATTGCCTTGCACTTCGATAGCAGGGGCTCGTGCCGTCTAGGTCTGCTACCCAGGAACGTGCGGAGAGCTAACTCTCATCTATACTGGATAAGCTACCACTCTGTCGCTGAGTATGGGAGGCTCGTTCCAAGGGAAATTGGTGTGGGGTAGGCGGGGAGCCGGGAGGCCCCTCAGACCTGCTAACTTTCCCAGAGATGGTACGAAGGCCCGTGGAGAGAAGGGGGCTCCCGTGTCCCGAGTGCCTTGGGCGGACCAAGTCCATTTTCGGCCCACAGACGGGGAAAATGGTGGTTATGTCCAAAACCAAGAGGCTAGCGCCGACTCAGAGGCCTGGCCAGGGGACTTTCCACTTGAGGAGGACAGATGCCATTGCCCTTGGAGTGGCACTGCTGGACTCTATCATGAGCCTGTCACCACTTCAACAGTGGTTATTTTTATAACCGACAATGACACTTACTGGAAGTGGCCTGGCATTCATAGCTCCTGAAGTTAAGTCTGAGGAGTTGGAGGGCAATGGCCCCGGGACGTGGTGGTTCTTTGGGTCCTTGACCAAGACGATCCCACAGAGTAGATCCCTTCCAGCCCCGGAAGGATTCCGGGGATCCCCAGCCTTCCACGGGGCTGATTCTCTCTGGACATACGCTTGAGGCCACAGAGCCATCGCACTCTCCTGTCCTACAAGTCCTCTGACCCTCATGGCTTACCCCGGCCACCTTGTCACCTGCGCCTGCCTGGCCCTCCCAGGAAGGAGTGCGTCTGGCCAACTGCAGCGGGGGGCGGGGGGGCAGATTCTCCCATTTTCCATCTTCCGTGCCACCTTCTTGATTTGTTTGAGCTTCTCAGTTGCCCTTTTTCTCTCAAGCATTGACTGGGCCAAGGAAGATGGTTCATTTAACAGAGGAAATGACTAGAAACTGATTTTCAGCTGCGGAGGCTCCTTTCATGCCTAGAGCACATCCTACCCCTCGCAGACATGTCCCTGTCCCCCAGGCCTGTGCCCCAGCTTGGAAGGAAGCCCTGCGGGGGGGGGGGGGGTATTTTTCTGATACTTTGTCTTCAGGCCATTGGCCATATTTCTAGCAACTCTTTTTCTCTATCTTTTGCTGCCTCTCACATCCAACCGTCCGCTTCGAACCCTGTTTTTGCTTAAATTGTCTTGCTGACTCTACATCCCAATCCTTGGGGCAGTGCCCACATGTATTCTCTGAACGAAACCTTTTCTTGGGAAGCGTGGGTGAGCGAACAAGCAGGAATTGTTCCAGCGGTCACCAGCCGGTGACAGACTCTGGGTCCCCCGTGCTGCCGTGGACCTTCTTGGGGGAGACGCGGGGACCCCCAGACAGATGGGAGGCTTTGGCAAGGCATCTGTAAGAGCGTAAGTCAGGCCGTGAGACTCCTCACCTGGCCTTCGTGGAGGGCCTGTGGCAGCTGTGTAACTCGATCCAGAAAATTCTTCCCGCCTGTAGTCAGTCCAGTGGCGCAGAGGCCATTCTCACTGAGTCGCCTGCCTCCGTCACCTGAGAGTCTGGTCTAAGCCCTGGGGCCCGGGGCACCCTTACGGTTTGTCATTTGTAACTTTCTCTCGGGAGCCTGAGAACCATCCCAGGTCGACCTGCTGTATTTCTGTAGAAACCAGATGCCCTCAACTACGGTTGTATTTCCAGAAACAGGAAATGCTGCCAGCAGCCAACTGTACTTTGAATCAGATTTAATTCCACAGACTTTTACTTTCACTCACGTTGTTCTGGACCAGGGGCCGGTAGGCTTTCTGTCAGGGACCGGATAGTACATGGGTTTGGCTTTTGGGGCCGTATGGTTTCTCTTGCAATTACTCAAGTCTGCCATTATAGCACAAAAGCAGCCTGAGAACAGACAGCATGTGGCTGTGTGCCAATAAAACTTTATTTTACAAAACCATTTGGGGGGCGCCTGGGTGGCTCAGTCGGTTAAGCGGCCGACTTCAGCTCAGGTCATGATCTCGCAGTCTGTGAGTTCTAGCCCCGCGTTGGGCTCTGTGCTGACAGCTCAGAGCCTGGAGCCTGCTTCGGATTCTGTGTCTCCCTCTCTCTGACCCTCCCCAGTTCATGCTCTGTCTCTCCCTGTCTCAAAAATAAATAAACGTAAAAAAAAAAACAAAACTATAAAAAAAAAAAGCCATTTGGGGGGCCACATTTGGCCCTCGGGCCATAGTTTGCCACACCAGATCTAGGGCCCGAGCTGGGTACTGGGGAGGCACTGCCCTCATGGAGCTCGAGCTGAATTTTTTTTTTTTTTTAATTAGGGTGGAACAGTTTCTGATTTCTCTGTAATTTGATTTCTATCTTTCTCTGGGGTGCAGGCGGCATTACTTGGAAGAATAAAAATTAAATGCTACATTGTTTGCCGCACTATGAAACCAGAGGTCCCCCTCCCTGTTTCCCCACAAATCTTAGAGTCAACGTGCTCAAAAGGAAATTATGTGAAATAAGAATGGCTCCTTCTGTGAATCTAATGATAACGTCAAGGTCATACCATCATTTTGATTCCCCCACTGTCTACATTAGGGGCTCTCTTTCCCATCTTGACTTAGGCTGACAAATGCATGGGCTGAAAAGAATTTTTTTTTTGCTTTTTTTTTTTTAAAAAAAGTTTATTTGGGGCACCTGGGTGGCGCAGTCGGTTAAGCGTCCGACTTCAGCCAGGTCACGATCTCGCGGTCCGCGAGTTCGAGCCCCGCGTCGGGCTCTGGGCTGATGGCTCAGAGCCTGGAGCCTGTTTCCGATTCTGTGTCTCCCTCTCTCTCTGCCCCTCCCCCGTTCATGCTCTGTCTCTCTCTGTCTCAAAAATAAATAAACGTTGAAAAAAAAAAATTTAAAAAAATAAAAAAAGTTTATTTATTTTGGGGCGCCTGGGTGGCGCAGTCGGTTAAGCGTCCGACTTCAGCCAGGTCACGATCTCGCCGTCCGTGAGTTCGAGCCCCGCATCAGGCTCTGGGCTGATGGCTCAGAGCCTGGAGCCTGCTTCCGATTCTGTGTCTCCCTCTCTCTCTGCCCCTCCCCCGTTCATGCTCTGTCTCTCTCTGTCCCAAAAATAAATAAACGTTGAAAAAAAAATTTTTTTTTCAACGTTTATTTATTTTGAGAGAGAGAGAGCACGTACGCGCAGGGGTGGGGCAGAGAGAGGCAGAGCGAGACGGAGAGAGTCAATCCCAAGCAGGCTCTGTGCCGTCAGCTCAGAGCCCGATGCGGGGCTCCATCTCACAAACCGTGAGATCATGACCTGAGCCAAAATCCAGAATCCGTTGTTGAACCAACCGAGCCACCCAGGCGCCCCTGAACGGGATTTGTTTTTAAACCCTAAAATGGGAAATCCGTTGTTTTTTCTGAAAGTCACTCAAGTATCCAGTTATAACGTGTTAGTGGAGCTCTAGGTAGCATTACCTCATGAAATGAAAAAGGGGTTTGAAGTCACCCCTTTCTGTGTATCTGTTTTCTGTTAAAAACGGAGTGACTCTTCCGAGAGGCTGCGGGTCAGTCCTCTGCTGTCATGTCTGATTTCCCAAATGCTATGTTTATTTATCACATCACGGTAAAACACACAGCTGTAAAACTTACCGTCTTAACCATTTCTCAGTCCAGTCGGTGCCCGGTGAATTCATGTCGTGTAACCATCGTCACCATCCAGCCTCCAGGATTCTTCATCTTGTGACACTGAAAGTCTGTCCCCGTTAAACACAAATTTCCCATCCCTCCCCCAAATAGCAAAAGAGAAATACTACGTAGGGTCGTGCGGTATTTGTCTTTCGCCTCTGGCTCAGTTCTCTCAGCACAGTGTCCTCAAGGCTCATCCGTGTTATAACACGCGTCGGGAATCTTCTTTTTTAAGGCGGAGTGATATTCTAGTGCACGCGCGTGCGCGTGCGTAAGTGTGTGCGTGTGTATCCTGTCTTGTTTTCCATCCATCCGTCAAGAGAAGAGACACTAAAAAAAGACCAAATTTTATGTCACACTCACTAAAGAATTTTGTGAAGGACAGCATTTTATAATGGAAGCCTCTATTTCCATTTTCTTCTTTCAGAAAATAATTTTGTTTTTATTGAGGTAAAATATACATAACATGCAATTAACCACTTAATTAAGGGGCAATTGAGGGGCACTCGGTGCATTCGCAGTGTTGTGCGACCATCACCTGTAGGTCCAGAACATTCCCGTCACCCCGAGGGACACCCCGGCTCCCCATACCCCTCCCCTTGCCCCTGAGAACCACCAGTCTGTTCTCTGTCTCTATGGATCTGCCTGTTCTGGATGTTTCATGTTAATGGGATCACATACCGTGTGGATTTGGGTCTGGCTGCTTTCACTCGGCACGATGTTTTCAAGGTTCATCCCCCTTGTAGCGTGAGCTGGTGCTTCGTTCCTTTTTTTTAATGGCTGAATATTACTGCCTTGCGTGGGTGGATTATTTTGTGTATTTACTTATACTTTGGTGGGCGCTTGAGTTCTTCCTACTTTTTGGCCATTATGGATAATGCTGCGGTGAGCATCCTGATTGTTTCTTGAACCAGCAAGCCAACAACAGCAACAATAATAAGAAAACAACTGCCGGGGCATCTGAGTGGCTCAGTTGGTTAAGCCTCCAACTTCCGCTCAGGTCAGGATCTCAGGGTTCATGGGCTCGAGCCCCGCGTCGGGCTCTGTGCTGACAGCTCAGAGCCTGGAGCCTGCTTCGGATTCTGCGTCTCCCTCTCTCTCTGCCCCCCACGTCAGAAATAAAAACGTTAAAAAATGTTTTTAAAAATTGCCGAAACTTTGCCTCCAGGCAAAAGTCTTTCAGGAGCCCCCTCCCCCCCCCCCCCCCACTTAAAAAGGCACCCATGAGGGACTCACTCATACTCAAGAAAGGACTAGTGCAAGGTCACCCGCATGGACACTCTCTCTGGGTGCTTCCACTGGGCATCTCAGACTCTTCCCGTGCAGAAGTCGCTCAGAGTGGACAGTAGCCTTGGACATTGGGATTGTCCCCAAATGTGGCAGTGCCCCCCCACCCCTAGTCCCACGTCTCAGAGACCCCGGACTAAACACAGTGAGTGGGCTTGCTCCTTTGAAGTTCCATCTCTCTCTTCCTTCATGGAGCACCTACTGTGTACCTTGCATAGGGCAGGTCGGGTCCATCGGAGGGAGCCCCGCCAAGGCACCTGCTGAGCCCCCCCCCCCCCCCCCCGCTTTTTGCAGCGGAGGAGACGAAGGCCAGGAGCCACAGGGTGACAGTGGTGAACCCAAGAGCCCAGTTCAGACCTGCCCAACGCCCCCAGCCCCTGCTTTGCCGCCAAGGGCTTGCCCCTCCAAGTCACCCAAAGCCCAGACCCGGGCAGGCAGGGAAAAGCTGGCCTGAGGGCTCCTGCAGGGACCTGTGCACACACGGGCAGAGGGTTGGTGGGAACCGGCTGTGCTTGATGTAACAGCTTCTGAGATAAGAAACCTTTCCTTCGACAAACCTCTGTATGACTCAAAACGAACCCACGAGCCCCCGGCAAGCTAGCCTAAGTCACCCCGGCCGTGCTGGGGAAATGAGACATCAGGATGTGTTTGAGGTTTGGGGTTCAACGGAAACACACCGGGAATGTGGAGAATTCTGCCCTGGAGAGTCGGGATTGGAGCCACTGGGCATGTTTGAAAGCCAAGGGAGAGATGGGACTGGCCGGATTCCTCCTTGCGCTGGAACATCATAGAACCCCGAGGCCGCAGACGTGGGGTTTGGCTGAGGAGTCTTTTAGACCTGGGACAGTCCCCACAAGGCCAATGTAGGGTCAAGGTTGAAATCGGGGGTGACAGAGGCAGAGAGCAGTCAGGATGTGCTGGAGAAGGCAGGACGGCAGCGTCTAGAACAGCATCTGGCATTTCGCGGGTGCAGAACTATTTCCTGAATGACTGTGACAATTTAGAGCCGCGTGTCTCAAAGTGTGGCCTGCAGGCGGCCGAGCCAGAGTCCCTGGGGTGCTGTATACCTGCCAACTTCTGGGCCCTGCCTGGGGTCCTCCAGATGGGATTCCGTCTATGCTGGGGGACACAGAGGAGGGGACAGTACGGGCTGAGCTCCCACCGTGTGGCATGAAACGATTCTCTGATTCGCTTTTCTGACCAGCCCAGGGGGACATTTGGCTCAGACGGGACCGGGCGGTTGCCCGGGGCTTTGGCCAGGAGGAGAGCGCCAGAACTGGGGTCAATCTGGGCCACAGACTTCAAGTCACGTCTACACTGCACCCTGAACACTACCTACCATCTTGACCTCTCTTGGGGTCAATAAGAAACCCTGTCATCTCAGGAAAACCTGGAGCTGGGGTTTTACTCCTTATGAGCAGCAGGAAGCAGAATCGCTACCCCAGTTCGTGGTACTGACCCTTCTGCAACCAGGCCCCCTCCTCATGCACACCCCTCACCCCTGGCTGCTCGGGCCCAGTCGAATGGGGGAGCCGGATTCCCATCCCAACCACCCCCACCCCCACCAGCCCTGGTTAGGTCAGTCTGCGTGACAGTGGGCAGGGCTCCTGCTGGGGGAGTCGGGGCAGGCTTCCCGGTGGAGGTGACACTTGAGTTGGGCCTTGAAGGGTGGACTGGGTTTGCCGCATGGACACACGGGAAGGGCTTTTCCACATGAGGAACAGCCTACGCAAAGACGTGGACTTGGGGAGGAAGGAGTGAGGGTGAGTCGGGGTAGGGTCAGGGGGACCTTGGAGATTAGGCTTGTGAGGTAGGGGGTGCATGGGAGGCGTAGAGGCTCAGAGGAGGGAGATGTGGCTGCCTGTGAAGGGCCCGGAATGCCCAGTGAAGAAGTTTCTAACATATTCTAAACAAGCAAGGAAGGAGTGTGACCGGATGGCTGGGGCAGGCTCTCAGAAGCCGACCCCCAGTGAGGTCCCCACTGCCAGCCTTGGAGCCCTGAGGATCCATTCTTGGGGGCGGGGGGGTCACCTGTGTGAGTCGGGGCAGGCTCCCACTCTGGAGGCTATGCCCCTCCCGCCAGGAACTATGGGAAGTCCCCAGGGACACCCAGAGACCTCACGGGCTCCCCAGATCTGCAGATGAGGTGAGTCTCAGGTATACCCAGGCCCCTCGTGCAGGACCCGGATCTGCCCCCCGCTGCTCCCCCCACAACATGGAAATCCAGCTCTGGAACTCGGCCCCCCCCCCCCTTGGACAAATCCCTCGCTCCCGGGATGCCCTCCCGAAGGCTCCAGACAGGTTCTCCTGCATTATTGTATTTATTTTCCACGTATTTCTGAGTCTGCCAGATTTCTCTCTGTTTTGGATTTCTAATTTCATTGCGTTGTGGTCAGAGAACATACTTTGTATCATCTCCATCCTCGCCAGTCTACTGAGGTTGGTTTTGTGGCCTATCCCGGGGATAAAAACGATTCTGCTCCTCTTGGGTGGAGTGTTCGAGACGAGTCTGTTATATCCAGTTGGTTTATAGATTCTCTGTGCTTGAAAATAATTTTTTAGAAAGCTGGTGGGGGGAGAAGGGAGGGGGAAAGGCTTGTCAATAGCATGTTCTGTTCATGCTGGTCTGAGTGAAAACAGAGTCGAGTCCTGGCAGGCAGCGTGCTGTTGGAGCTCGGTGGCTTGCCCGGCTCCCCTGGCATTCGTTTCTGTGGCTCCTGAGGGCCGAGGGGCCCGGGAGGCCTGGCTGGCCTGGCCCTCTGAGTGGCCTCCCCTGCCTCCGAGTGAGCGCGGATGCCGCTGGCCCGCATGAGGGCCTGGGTTTCTGAGTCCCGGCCCAGCTGAGGCCCTGGCCCAGCGGAGGGTCTCCGGGTCTGATGTGGCCTCCGGAGGAGGCCGTCCTGGGACGCCTGGGGCCCCGGAAGGGTGGGAAGCTGCCTGCACACCGCAGCCTGCAGGCGGATCAGGGTGGGCAGGCGGGCGTGCCGGGTGTGAGTGGCACCTCGACCGCAGGCCTGTCCAGCTCCCGGGGGTGCAAGCTCTGCACAGTCTGGGCTGCTGCGAAAACCTGATTTTGGGGTGGCCCCGAAACTGGGCCACCGGCAGCGCCCGCCCCCGTGGTGGTTCACAGAGGAGGAAGCAGAGAGGCCCAGAACGTGGCCCACGGGAGCTGGGTCCTGGTGAAGAGCACGAGGTGGGGAACGGAGACCCGGGCCCGCCGGGGGGCTGGCTGGCGGCACCTGGATCCCCTGCTCAGCAAAGAGAGAGCACCTCTGAGCGGCGGCGAACACAGCCTCGAAAGCGAAAACGGGGGAGTCAGCAGCTCCGCTCCTGGGGAGATCTCCCAAACGGTTGAAAGTAGGGTCCTGTGCACACGCGTGTGCACAGCAGTGTTGTTCACCATCGCCAGAAGGTGGGAGTCACCCGAGGGCCCGGCGGTGGGGGAGCAGGCGAGCAAACTGGCCGATTCGCACAGTGGAGTATTACGCGGCCTTGAAAAAGGAGGGGCCTTCTGCCCCAGGCTGCGGTGTGGATGCGCCCTGAGGACGTTGTGCTGAGTGAGCTAAGCCACACACGCAACGGGACAGACACTGTGTGATGCCACTAATGTGAGGTCCCCAGAGGAGTCCCGGTCGTGGAGGCAGAAAGCAGGTGGTGGGGGGCGGGGGCCGGGGCTGGGGGAGGGGAGTGAAGAGTTGGTGCCTGACGGGGACAGAGTTTCAGTTCGGGACGACGGCAGAGCTCTGGAGGTGGGCGGTGGGGACAGGGGTGTGAGTGCGCTTAAGGCCCCTGAGTTGGACACTTAAAAATGGTTCAGGTGGTTAGGTTTATGTCACGTGTATTTTACCACAATGACAAAATGAAGAAAACGAGGGATGTGGGGGAAGACAGAGCTGGAGAAAGGGCGCAGGCTGGGGGCAGGGTCTTGGCAGGACCCCTGTCCCATCCTCCTTGGTCTAGAGGGGCTAGAATGGGGGGGGGCGTGGCTCCCTGAGTTGGTGCCAGCCTCAATTTGGCTTCTGCCCCCCAGGAGCCCCCAGTCAGAACCAGCCAGGGACCAGGGACCCACCCCCCCACACCCACCCAGGAATCTGGGGTGAAAATGCTCAGGGAACCAAGAGAAGGGCAAAGAAAGGTGTGAGGACTCTTCCAGCCGTGGATCGTGTCATAGACACGGGCAGGGCATAGAGCTGATGGTCACTGCCTGCCTTAATCCCTCTGTGGCTCCCCACTGCCCTTCAGTCCTGCAGCCTTGGCTCATCCCTGCCTCTTCCCGTGCGTCCTAGTCAGAGCCACCTCCTCCTTCCCAGAAGCCCCCCATGTGCGGCCAACTCCCTCACCCCTCTCCCTCCCAGGTGGGCCAGTCCATGAGCGCCAACATTGGAGGCAGGACACGTGGGTGTCCCATGAGACTGAGGGCATCGGTCATGCCGTTCCAGAAGGGCAGGTCTGCAGAGACCTCCGGGACAGGGTGGGCCCTTGGTCTCAGCCCGGGGGAGTCTGGGTAGGGATTTGGGAGGCGGAACGCTGTGGGACTCTTGCCTTTTTCTTGCTGTGTGATCTGGGGCAGGGGGCTCCCCTCTCTGCGCCTCCTCATGCATCCCTCACCTCCTGGCACATCATGAAGTTCATCTGCGGGGAGCCCGGGTGGCTCCGTCGGTTGGGCGTCCGACTTCGGCTCAGGTCATGATCTCGCGGTCCGTGAGTTCAAGCCCCATGTCGGGCTCTGTGCTGACAGCTCAGAGCCTGGAGCCTGTTTCGGATTCTGTGTCTCCCTCCCTCTCTGCCCGTCCCCCACTTGTACTCTGTCTCTCTCTCTCTCTCTCTCTCTCTCTCTCTCAAAAATGAATAAAACATTAAAAAAAAAAAGTTCATCTGCCTCCCAGTTCCACATGGTTGGGTAACTTGCTAACGTGTGGTCAGGCCCAGAGGAGCCAAATCATTTGAAAGAAGTCACTAAATACGTATTCAGCAGGATGAGGGCATTGAGTCCTCCCTCTGTCCCAGGGGGTGGGTGAGGTCAGCTGGATGGTCAGGTGTCTGAAGGACAAATAGTTGCCGGCCATGGGAAGAAGAAGAGGAAAAGAATCTCCAGCTGAGAGGATCGCCAAGTGCAAAGGCCCTGAGGCAGGGCTGAAGGGCATACCTGTTTATTCCCAGAGCCACAAATGGCCACAAATGTACCCTGCCCCAACCTCCCTCTCCTTCAAAAAAAGAATTGAACTCGGTGAAGTAGGGAGCATTGAGACTCACCTCCTTCCTCTGTCTCCCTCACGAAATGGGAGTGAACCTGGCCTTCCAGGCCCACACAGCTAAGGGAAAACCCTGAGTTTCAGAGTGGAGGGTCCTAGGATCAGTGTATGACTCTGGGAGACACCTCTGGGCCTCCGTTTCCTCTTCTGCGAGGACAAGATGATGCTCTGAGAGGCTTACAGGTCTACGGCAGAAAGGATGTGCTGGGGGTCAGTGAGAGGGCCACTTGCTGGCAGGCACAGAGCAGGAAGCAAAGGTGCTGGGAATTGAGACTCCAGAGCCAGCTTCTTCCACCCCCCTGCCTACGGAGGGCCGCCCAGGGCCCCAACCCTTTGTCCGGTGGCCTCCTGTTCTCACCCGAGGATCTGGTTTCTGGCTTCAAGGCTGCAGAGGCGACCCCAGTACAGCTTGGCTTTGTTGCTACCGGTGGCTACGGGAAGAATGTGCGAATCAGCATTCCAGGCTCAGGGGGCAGCAAATGCAAAGGTCCTGAGGCAGGACCAGAGGGGAGCGTGTTTGGCTGACAGTAAGGAGGTCGGTGTGGCTGAGTGAGCACGCAGGAGTGGGATAAGAAGGGGGGGGGGCCCTCAGACCACAATGAAGCCTTTGGGTTTATTCTAGAACGACGAGAAGCTACTGGAGGACACCGTCTGATTTTACGGGGGAGACAAAATTGTCCCCAGTATGAGGCCCGTGTAGAGGAGCCACTGGTCCAATGGCCTTGTTTTCAGATGGGGAAACGGAGGCCTGGAGACACTCAGCGACTGCCCACTGCACAGGCACCCCAGTGGGGAAAAACCTCCATTCCGGGCAGCCCCAAGTTCAAGGCTCAGCTCCTTCACGTGGACAGCGGCCTCGCCTCCCCACACCTCCATTCTCCCGCCTGTACAATGGGTACAAACTCCTGGAAGACACTCATCACAGGATCTGTCTCATAGAAATCCCACCCCTTGCCTCCTGTCTATGGAGACTTTCAAGCCTTTTTTTTTTTTTTTAACTCGTGTTAAGACATATATAATAAAAAAAGTTTACCATTTTAATCACTTTTAAGTATACGATTCAATGCTATTAGTCGCATTTACTGTTATACAACCATCCCCACCGTGTCCAAAACTTGTCCATCACGTCAGATGGAAACTCTGTCCCCATTAAACACTGACTAACTCCCCAGCACCCACCATCTACTTTCTGCCTGCATGGATTTGCCCACTCGAAGGGCCTCATATGAGTGGAATCGTGATGGCTTCAAGGTTCACCCACCTCGTAGCGTGTGTCCGAGCTTCGTTCCTTCTTGTGGCTGAATCATAGATGGACCACCTGGGTTCATCCGTTCAGCTGTTGATGGACATGCGGGCTGTTTCCACCCTTTGGTGGCTGAGTCCTGTGGCTGTGAACACGGGTGTACAAGCACCTGTTTGAGTCTCTCTTTTTAACTCTTCGGGGTCTACGGCAAGGAGCGGAATGGCTGGGTCACGTGATTGCTCTGTTTAGCTTTTTGGGGGACTGCTCCCCGCCCCAGGCCTCCTTTTGTTGCATCTTGTAGCACCTCAGGGGACTCCATGCGCCTCCAAATACTTGCTTCCTGACTCTGTTTCTCCCCGTCTGAGACTTTCCTGGAAAATAAGCCTTCCACGATGTTCGGATGGAAGTCTCGAAGGGGCTCACTGGGGCCTCCAGGAACCACGATCGTACGTGTGGAGGAAGACACTGGGAGCTTGATATGTTTCAGCATGTAGACTTTTCCAGGCACGGGTAGGAGCTGTGACGTCAGGCTGACCAGGGTTCGAGCCCCGGCTTCACTACCTACACCTGCAAGGGACCCAGGCTAGCCTTCCCGCTGTGAGCCCCGCTTTCTGCATCTGGAAAACTGGGGTGGCGATCCTGGCCCCTCCCCCTCTCGGTGGGAGGGCTGAAAGAGAGACCTGGTGGAAAGTGCCTGGGATTTGGAAGCACCTGCCCCAGCCCTTGTGCTCAGTTCAAGTTCGCACTGGGTTAATCATTCAACAAACTTGTTGACATCGGCTCTGGGTGATGGCTCGAGGCTGAGTCACTTCTGAGTCACTGTTGCTTCCCTAGGACTCAGCTCATTGGGTGCATCTGCTGAGGGAATGAATGGGAGAGACAGACAGAGAGGAGGGGAAAAGAGAGAGAGAGAGAGAGAGAGAGAGGAAGGGAGGGAGGGAGAGAGAGGTGGGGAGAAAGAAAAAGAGACAAGAGAGACAGAGACACAGAGACAGATGGGGTGGTGGGGGTTAACCCAGAACTCAAATCCACGCACCAGATTGCACCAGGGAGACACTCGCGGTGCTGGCCACACCCTCCGTCCTGCCATCCTGTCCTAAGGGCATCTTCGCTTTCTAGACCAAGAAGCAGGCCCGCGAGGCAGACATGGGGGCTTTGGTGGCGGAGAAGACTTTTGCCCAAGCGGTGGTTCTCACCGCGGGCGGTTCTGTGCACCCCCTCCCCAGGGGACGCTCGGTGATGTCGTGACTGAGGGGCTGGGGTTGCTACTGGCACCTGGTGGGTGAAGGCCAGGGATGCCGCTCGACACCCTATGGCGACCAGACTGGCCCCCGACAGCAGAGAAGGATCCAGCCTCAAAGGTCGGTGGTGCCGAGGGAGAGAAACCCTGTGTCAGTTATTTGGAAAAGGATCGGTTTAGGTCCCCACTCACACTACACAGCAGCATACGTCCCAATCGATTAGATGACATACACCGGGTCGGTCTTGTTACCGCCTCTCCCCCTCAGTGGGTGTATTTATTTATTGCTTATGTATTTATTTTTTTAAATGTTTTTATTTTTGAGACAGAGAGAGACAGAACCTGAGCAGGGGAGGAGCGGAGAGAGAGGGAGGCACAGAATCCGAACCAGGCTCCAGGCTCCGAGCTGCCGGCACAGAGCCCGACGCGGGGCTCGAACCCACCAACAGTGAGATCGTGACCTGAGCCGAGGTCGGACGTTCAGCCGGCGGAGCCACCCAGGGGCCCCCGGCGGGTGTATCTAAACGCGTGCCGTATCAGAGGAGCTCAGAGAGTCATAAAATTACAAAGTCTCTCAGGTGGCCATGGAAGATCTAGCCCAGTGGTTCTCAATCTGGGGTGGGTCTGCACCCCCAGGGGGCACTTGGCAATGTCTGGAGACATTTTTGGTTGTCACAGCTTGAGGGGATGTGTGCTGCTGGTGTCCAGTGGGCGGGGCCAGGCACGCTGCTAAACGCCCCACAGTATACAAGGGAGCCACTGCGACACAGAATGACCTGCCCCCAAAGGTCGACAGATCCATGGTTGAGAAACCCTGTCCTCAGCACCCACCAGCTCGGCATGGGTCCAGGCCGTTGGAGCCACCTGGCCCTGGTGCCCCCCTGAGCCGTCTCTGGCTCGCGGCCTTGGGACTCCCCAGGGCGCTGCTGGGTCTGGGTGCTAACTCAGCTTTGCCGATGGGGCAGGGTGCTGAGTCAGGGACTCACCTTACCCTCTGAAAGCTCCCATTTCCTCTGTTTCACACCGTATTCTGTCACCAGCCTGGGTGCCCCGGGCTCCCTGACACACAGGAAACTCCCGACAGAAAAACAGCTCTTGTGCCCTTCCCCCACCTCTGGAGTGACTCTTGGGAGATCACTCTGGCGATGCCTAAAGTCCCCGCCAACCTTCATCGCTTCCAACCCCTTTACCCACCTCCCCAGAAGACAGTATGACGCATGGCCAAGTACGTGTATATGTTCCGTGCTTGTCTGCGTAAGCAATTTTTGGCACATCTAACGGAATAGTATGCAGCCATTTAAAATGGTAATAAAAACACATCGTGGAGGACAAAATATGGAAAAATGGTTTTAACCTTGCTTGGAAAAAAAATAGTGGGGGGGGGGCATGCTGATCCTTGCAGCCATGTGAAAGCAATTCGACCACTAACCAGAAACCCCTCCCTCTAAACACCTTTGATTGCAATCAGGTTGTAGAATGCGGGGTGAATTGTTTTTCTTTCTTTTTCTTTGTTTTGATATTTAATATTTTCTCAAATGGATGCCAGAACTTCTTTTATGGAAAGGAGAAGTGTTGAGGTGCTCGGTCTTCTTACGGCCATTGGAGACGGGGCCCCGCGGTGAGATTTTTTTTTTTCCCCTACTTTCTGGGTGACATCTGCCATCAAAGCTTGCTTCCTGGGACGGGGCCACCTCCTTGCTAATAAAAGCAATGAATGTTGATCTTTTAGGAACCAAGGTTCCAGTTCCCCCACTCGGGCGCTGCTGATGTTTGGGGCTGGATCATTCTCAGTGGTGGGTGCATCATCCTAAGCTGTTTAACAGGGGCGCCTGGTGGCTCCATCGGTTAAGCATCCAACTCATTTTTTTTTAAATGTTTATTTTTGAGAGCATGCGAGAGAGACAGAGCATGAGCAGGGAAGGGGCAGAGAGAGAGAGAGAGGGAGAGGGAGACACAGAACCCGAAGCAGCCTCCAGGCGGTCAGCACAGAGCCGGACGCAGGGCTCGAACTCAGGAACCACGAGATCATGACCTGAGCCCAAGTCGGACGCTCAACCGACTGAGCCACCCAGGCGGCCCAAGCCTCTGACTCTTGATCTCAGCTCAGCTCTTGATCTCAGGGTTGTGAGTTCAAGCCCTGCATTGGGACCCACGCTGGGCATGAAGCCTACTTAAAAAAAAAAAGGTAACAGCACCACGGGTCTCCGCCCATGCCAGGAGCACCCCGCCACCACCCCGGCCCCGGTTGTGGCAACCAAAAATATCTCTAGACCAGGTCACCCCTGGGAGAGAACCACGCCTCCAGAAGATAGAAGGTGACATTTGGGTTTCCAGAAAGGGCCGGAAAAAAACGATGAGGGATATTTCTGTATTAATCAGCGCAGGCTGAAACACACAGCCCTATCCGAGCGGAACGCTCTGCTCTGTGGGAGGCGCTCAGGAAACAGACACTGAACAGCTTCAGTCCCGTTACAACTGGCGTCTCTTTGGACTCAGAGGCCTCCGGGGGAAACCTGGGAGGTGTTTTTGAGCGAGCAAGAAAAATGGCTTTACCTGCTAGCTTCAACTCAACAGGAAAGTCTGCAGACCCTACAAAGAGCTATTTTAAATTTCTTGTGAGTCTTTGTTCTGCGCCTTCCCCCCACCCAGTGCCTCCGGAACCAGCGGTGAGCAAAGAAGATCGTTTCCACAGGTCGAGGGGGCCACTGCTCCGCTCTGGAACAGTTTCTGCAAAAGCCGCAGAGAGAGGGTACAGGAGGCTCACACACTCACGCGCGCTTCATCGCCGGCGGAACTGGGCCCCGGCTATTTACTCGAGAAAGATGAATCAGATTGCCATCTCCCATTTCTGCTTTTTGTGGATTACCAAACGCTCTCAGCTGTTTCCAGGACTGCCTTGGGGAGGGGGGGATGGAGGGAGGGAGGGAGGAAATCCCAGCCTCTGTCGCAATGGGGCGAGAGTGTTTTAAAATAGGTGCTGCTTACAAGCTATTTTCACTTTCTGGAAACAACTTGTGCAATGGTTGGTAGCCATGGTGACCCACCCGGGGGCCCCCCGAGAAGGGGGAAGGTGAGGGAGAGCCCGCCTGCCGGAGACAGGCACCTCCTCGCCCGGACAGAGACGTTTGGGGTTTAGGAGGAGGGTCTCTGCAGTGGCCACCTTCAGTCACCAAAGCAGGGGCTCTGATGCGATTCCTTCACACCAGGGCACGCGCCGGGGAGGGTCTCATAACCCACCAGATGGGTTGCTGCAGAAAGCCCCTCGCCCCTTCTAGAGGAGTTCGGGGACCCTCAGGAGGCAGACAGACCAGGTTAGGCACCCTAATGCCACCACTCCCTAGCTACCTCTCTGGGCCTCAGTTTCCTCCTCTGGGAAAGAGTGCCCACCATACAGAGCCCTCAAACATGGATTTCATTTTTTTCTAACAGGATGGGGGACTCACCCTTTAAAACATCCTGCTGAAAGGCGAGAGTAGTAAAAGGCAAAGCGGGTCAGAAATTCAGCATTTTTTCCCTTAAAAAAAAAAAAAGAGGTGTGTGTGTGTTGGGTGGAGGAAGGTTGGGGGGGGGGGCAGGGGATGGGTTAGCTTGCACACTCCAGAAGTTTGGCTAAAACCTCAGAAGCTTCCAGAAAGAGGTAAGTCTTTTTTCAGCCCAGAGGAGGCCACGTCAGTGAGACCAGCACTTTCCCCAGCTCTGGGGAAAAGGAGGCAATTTATGGCTCAGGGAACAACCTTAAAATAACTCTCCCTCAGTCTTAAAATGTAGTGTTTAAATTTATAGAAAACCCCACGGTTCCTGGCAGCTGGGTGCTGCAGCTGACAACCCAGGGTGCTGGCTGGGGTGGGAGGCACTCTCCCCCCCCCACCTCTGCCAGCCCGCCTTCCATCAAAGCTGCAGGTTCCCCGAGTCCCACCCTACACCCCAGCTTCCAAGCAGCCAGACCAGAGCTGTGATTTTTTTCCAAAGATGCAAAACTTTTTTTTTTTAATTAAAAAACAACAACAACAAAAGTCTTATAAAAATGAACCAGGGAGCCAAAATGCTCACCTGTCTCCCTATTTACAGTAATACAATATCTGTCACAGTCACTATGTACAATATTATAAAAAAAAATGTCGAAGACAGTACAAATTAAGGCGGCATTTCTCACAAGGCATCAAGCCTCGATCCTCTAGTGTAGACCCGGTGGCGGGGAAGACGACACTTAATTATTGCACCATTTTGAAAACAAAACTCGTCAAGAAGGATCGTGGTCTTCTCCCACCGGGCCTTCAGTCTCTGATGGGGGCCGGGGCGTCATCGTCGTCGTGGGGGGGGGGGAGCCCCCTCGATGGCCACGCTGTGCCCAGCCCGGTCCTCTGGGCCCAATAAATACCAGTCACAGTTTGGGAGGGGGCCGCACCCGGCGCGTGGGACCCGCCACGGCCGCGCGCGGTGGGGGGCGGGGGGAGGCGGAGGGGCGTCCAGGCTACATGTGCCGCTTCATGTGCAGCGCCAGGTGGTCGGAGCGCGAGAAGGCACGGTCGCACAGGTGGCACTGGAAGGGCCGGTGGCCCGTGTGCTTGCGGTAGTGGCGCGTGAGTTCATCTGAGCGCGCGAACTTCCAGCCGCAGCCGTCCCAGTTGCAGTGATAGGGCTTCTCGCCTGCAGAGAGGGGGCGAGAGCGGGCCTCAGTTTGCTTCCCAGGGACTGCTCCGCCCCGCCTGCGGCCCCGCTACGCACACCCTCCCCGCGACAGTGGCCACTCGGGCGCGCGCAACCTACCCCTGTAACCAGCCCCCTGAAGCCGCCGGGGGACCTACGTTTTGGACCTCTAGGGATCCTAGGCACTCACCCCTGGCTCTCGGGCCTCCTGATTCCCGCCCCCGGGGAGCCCAAAGTGCGCACTGTCCGCGCCCCCAGAGGGGTCCTAGGCTGGCATCCTCTTCCCCAACGTTCTGAGACCCATCGTCCCCCTAGGATTCCTAAGCGCGTGTACCCTCTTCCCAAAGCCCCGAGCCACGCTCCCAGGAGGGTCCTAAGCGTGCGTCCCTCCCGCAACATTCTCAGAGTCCCCCGAAGGTTCCTAAGCGCGCGCCCGCTCCCCAACCTCTTAAGCCACGCCTCCAGGGAGTCCTAAACTTGAGACCCCCTTCCCAATCTCCTGGGCCACGCCCTCTCGGGGGGTGGGGGGAGGGGGTGTTCCTCAGCGCGCGCCACTAGCGCAGAGCCCCCGGCCACCAACCCCGGCCCGCGCGCGTCGCTCACCTGTGTGCGTGCGCAAGTGCGCCTTGAGGTGCGAGCTCTTGGTGTAGGTCTTGCCGCAGCCCGCGTAGCTGCAGGTGTGCGTGGCGGTGCGCTTGCGCGGCCAGGAGCGGCGGCCGCGCTTGGGCTTGGCTTCCAGCAGCTCCAGCGGGGACGCGGGAGGCGTGAGGAGACCTCGGGCGGCGGGCGGCGCCAAGCCCAGAGCGGCGGCGGCGGCGGCGGCGGCGGCCGCGTCGTCGAAGAGACCGAAGGCGGCGGGCGCGGGCGGCGCGTAATGCAGGCCGGGCCCGGGCGCTCCGAAGCCGGGGCCGCCGAAGGGCGGCGGGAAGGGGGCGCGCGGACCGGGCGCGGGCAGGCGCGCGGGGCCGTCGGGGCTGAGCGGCGGCGTGTCGGGCGGCGGCGGGGGGCGGCCCCCGGGGCCTCTCATGCACGCAGCCGCCGGGCCCGGGGCGCCCTCGCGCTTGAGGCCCCGCGGCCCGCGGGTCAGGCCGGGCGCGCAGCCGTAGCCGCCGCCGCCGTCCGCCTCGGGGGGCTCGGCCTTCACTAGGCGGCCGGGTGGCGCCAGCAGGAAGCGGCCGTGCAGCGCGGGCCCCGGCGGCACGTCCAGCTCGGGCCGCAGCAGCTCGGACACCAGGCCGCCCGCAGGGGCGCTGTAGGGCGGCGGCGCGCTGGGCTCCGGGTAGTAGAACGCAGGCGGCGGGGGCGGCGGCGGCGGCGGCGGCGGCGGCGGCTCGGGGGCCGCCTCGGCGCCAAGGCCGTCCAGCCCCATGGACAGGATGAAGTCCAGCACGCTGTTGAGGTCGTCGTCGGTGCCGCCCGCCTCGGGCTCTGCGCGCGGCCAGCGCTGCGGGTGACGGGGAGACAGGGCGCGGGCGTGAGCGCGCGACGGGGCCCGGGGATCTCCGCCCGCCGCCTGCGTTCTACGGCCCTGAGCCCGCGGTCCCCGCAGCCCGCGTTTCACTACCCTGAGCCAGCCGCCCCCGCCGCCCCGCGGCCCCGGCCGCCCCCGATGTCCCTGCCGCCCTCACCTCCTGCAGGCCACGCTCGCGGCACGGACTGGCGAAAGTGGAGAAGGACGGCAGGATGGGCTCGCTCAGCGCCATGGCTGGGACCCGGGGCCGACGCGGGTTTGGGACACCGGTGACTGGCTGCCCGGAGCCGGGCTGGTCGGGGCGCGGGCGGGCGGGGACGCTCTGCGGCCCGCGGCCGGGCCCGCCCAAGCCTTATAGGCGCGGCGCTCACGGGGGCCGGGCCAAGGCGGCGGCGGCGGAAACGCGTCCCGGATGGGGACGAGCTCCGGGCGCAGCCTAAATTTAGCCGCGGTATATAAGCCGGCGGGCGGCGGCGGCCGTGGCCACTGCGGCCGCCAGGGCTCTGCACAGCCGGGCCGGCCCCTTGCGCACCGCCAGGCCGCGCCCCCCTCCCGGGCCCGCCCCCGCCCGTCTCCCCGGCGACGCGTCAACACGCGCTCCACAACAGCAGCGTGACGCCCAGGGATCCCCGGGGTGCCCCGTGGGCTCCCGCCTGCTCGGGGACTGGCAAGACCTGGAGCGGAGGCGGCATCCGGGACCCGGCGCTCTGAGTCGAACACTGGGTCCCGGGGCCTCCCGGGTTCCCTGAATGGATGGGGAGAATGGTCCCCAACGCCTCGGAGGGGTTCCCAGAGCCCCTGATCGCTGGAGAGATTGGCCCACAGCTTCCGAGGGGTCCCCAGAATCCTAGACGGATGGGGAGACTCTGTCCCAGGGCCTTGGCGTGAGGTTCCTGGGAACCCTGATGGATGGGGGATTGGGGTCCCCAGGATTCACGATGGGTGGGGACGCTCAGCCTCTCATTTCCTGGGGACCCACTAAGCCCGACCCACTGTTATGCCCATCACTCTGCAAAAAACCTTGCACGATGACATCAACAAATGTTAAGTCTTTGAGACGCCCTCCCTCAAGGAAGCCCTCCAGGGAAACTGAGGCTTGGGGGGCTCGGGGAGAGGCTGGCGGTTCTCCAGAGGCTGGGAGGCCTAGTGCCTTTACTGACTTGCATAAGTGAAGAGGCTGGAGACGACAGTCTCTTCCCCCAACACAGACCCAGCCCTGGGCGGGAGTGAGCGGTGGTGGCACGGGACAGGGAACAGGACTGTCGGGTGGGCATCTCGAATACACCAGCTGGGTCCCCCACGCCACAGCCCTGGCTGCAAGGGACTGGCTCCGTTGTTGCTGTGCGCTGGCACTGAGTGAGCACTGGGAGCACAGCAGCCAACAGGCAGGCAAACCCCCCTGCCCTCGGGGGGCTTCCACTGGGGGCTATAAAATGAACAAGCATGTTGGGAATATGAGCCTTTTGGAAACATATCTCAGGGGATGGAATACAGCAGGGAGGGGGGATAGGAAGTGAGTGAGTGTGAGGGGGAGAGAGAGGATGGTGAAATTTTGAACCTCACCCGTGAGGTGCTGTGTGAGTCAGGACCTGGAGAAAGGGGGAGCCACTCGAGTGCCAGCGGGAGAGCATCTCCTGGTGTAACCCGGAGCCAGTCGGGAGACAGCCAGCCCTGGTCTCCTGACTCCAGAACCTTTGTTCCAGACCGGGAGGCGTTCATGGCCAGCCCCAGTCTCATGGCCAGGTGGCGAGGGATACAGGCAGCTCCGGACCTGGAAAACTCTGGGGCCAGGACGGCTTGGTCACTGACAGCAGCTGGACCACCACAGCCCAGGGGCACTGCCTGTGAGTGGCCTTGGCACCACACACGGGCATGGGGTCCACAATCCTGGCCCCTCCCCAGCGGGAAGGAACCTCAGAAGTGCGTCACCTCACTGTGATTCACCCGCCTGTAGATTCAGCAAACATAAGCCCTATTTGCCAGGAGATGGGGATCCAGAGGTGTTTCAGTGCCAGGCACCATTGCTGGAGGGGGCAGGGATCCCTAGTGCGGCTTCCCTGGGCTTCTGGAGACTCCAAGTTGACCTCGCACATGCTTCTTGCAGCTGCCGCTGTGATGGTTCAGCGTCAGCCTCAGCCACTGACCACTGGCTGTGTGACCTTGGGCAAGTGGCTTTGCCTCTCTGGGCTTGCTTCCTCGTCTGTGAAGCAGATCGTAATGGTACCTTACCGCACAGCAGTATTGGAAGAGTCACGCTTCTCTTGGTGTGGACGTGTGGAATTGATGATGTCCCGTGAGCTCTCCGCAGGTTCTGGCTAGATGAGCCACCTGTATGTTTTTCTCATTGCCTTTATCTGGGCCTCAGTTTCCCCATATGATAATCAGGGAAAGATTGAGGGAATCAAATTTGGTCCCCAAGGAGTATGATTCTCTGGCCCTCCGCCTCAGCCTCTGGCAGCCCCTCCGGCCCCCTCCAGCTCGTCCTTCTCCCTTCCTTCTCGGATTCCTTGCGGGTCCTGGAACACACAAGCACATGCCCCCCTCCAGGGCTTTGTACTTGCTGTGACCTCTGCCAAGAGTTTCTTCCCCTCGCTTTCCACTTGCTTGGCTCGGGCTCATCTCCCCTTCCCATCTCCTTAACTGGTGAGCTTGACTTTTGTAGGGTGCTGTTAGGTTTACAGAAAACATGGACAGTAAGTATACAGGGTTCCCATATATGCCCCCTCCCGGTTAACCGTTTCTCCTGTCACTTACACCTGCCCTCACGCGATACATTTGTTACCATTGATGCGCCAGTATGGATGCATCGTCGTTAACTGAAGTCCACAGTTGACAGTCGGGGGTAAACTCTGGCTGTTTTCCACTTTCTGGGTTTTGGCAAATGCACGTCGTGTGTCCACACTTACGCCATCATACAGAATGGTTTTGCTGCCTTAAAAGTCCCCTGGGCTCCATCCACCTCTCCCTGTCTCCCTCCTCCCGAATCCCTGGTTAGGTCCCATAGTTTGGCTTTTCCAGAATCCCTATACTTGTAGCTCATACAGTAGGTAGTTTTTTCAGCCTGGCTTCTTTTCACTCTGCAGTGCGCGTCTAAGATTCCTCCTCGTCTTTTTGTGGTTTGAGAACTCGTTTCTTTTTGTTGTCGTTGCTGAATCATACTCGGCGATATGGACAGAGGGACCACAGTGTATCCATTTACCCATTGAGGGACGTCTGGATTGCTTCCAGTTTTTGGCGATGTATGTGCTAGATCGAATCTATGTTGAATACGTCTACTGTAAACATTCACGTGCAACTTTGCGCACGGGCACGTTTTCAAGTTAGTTGGGTTAACTCTTAGGGACACGACTGATGGATCATAGGCTAGGACTATGTTTCGCTTTGTAGAAGACCCCCAGTCTTCTAAAGTGGTAGCACCAGTTGTATTCCCGCCAGCAGCGAATGAATGAGAGTTCCCACTGCTCCGCATCCTTGCCAGCACTTGGTGCTGTCGGTGTTCTGTGTTTCAGCCCTTCTAATAGGTTTGTGGTGGTATCTCATGGATGTTTCTAATTCGCGGTATCTCGATGCCATCTGATGTGGAGCATCTTGTCATTTGCTTCTCTCCCATCTGTGTATCTTCGTCGGTGAGGGATCTGCTCAGATCTTTGGCTCGGTTTTTGACCGGGCTGTTTGTTTTCTTATGGAGTTTTAAGAGTTGTTTGTATACTTTGGACACCAGTCCTTTACCAGACAGGTGTTTTGTAAAGTTTTTCTCCTAATCTGTGGCTTGTCTTTCGAATCTCTAGCAGAGAATCTCTGCCTTCTGCAGAGCAGAAAATTTTCGTTTTAAGGAAGGCCAGCATATCATAGTTTCCTTTCAGGATGGTACTTTGGGTCTTAAATCTAGAAGATTGCCAAACCAAAGGGCATCCTGATTTTCCCCTATGTTATCATCTAGAAGGTTTATAGTTTTGCATTTTACCCATAAGTGAATGATCCGTCTTGAGTTAAAAAAAATTTTTTTTTTTTGGCATGTGAATACCCAGTGGTTCCAGGACCATTTGGTCCTGGAAAAGGATGTCCGAGGGGCACCTGGGTGGCTCGGTCGGTTAAGCATCCAACTTCAGCTCAGGTCATGATCTTGTGGCTCATGGGTTCCAGCCCCCTGTCGGGCTCTGTGCTGACAGCTCGGAGCCTGGAGCCTGCTTCCGATTCTGTGTCCCCCTCTCTCTCTGCCCTTCCCCTGCTCACGCTCTGTCTCTCAAAAATAAATAAACATTAAAAAAATTTTAAAAAAGAAAAGAAAAGGGCGTCTGAGTTCATCATCTGTACATTTCAGTGTGAGTGTGGGCTTTTCAGGCTCCGCTGACCCGCCCATGCTGTGTAGTTCCTTTCTCTGCCTCCTTGGTTTGTTTTACAACAGTTTTTACTTTTGCTCATTTTTATCCGACTGTTTGCTTTTTTTTCTGTCACTCCCACAAGCAGTGCGAGAACTGAATGGAAGGGGAGGGAGCAGGTCTACACCGGATCCATTGTGTTCTCTAGGCCCGGCCCAGCCCAGCCCAGCACACAGTAGGCACTCAATAAACATTCAACGGGCGGAGTGGAGCAAGCAAGCGAGTGGAGGTATCTCCTGCGGCTCCCCACAGGAACTTCTGTGGGTGGCTCTCTGCTCCTGCGGGACTGTCCACACTTTCTCCTCCTCAGCCCTTCCCCTGGGACCTTCCTTGTCACCATAGCGAGTGGCTTGAATGTGGCCCTAAGAATACGTCCAAGTCCTAACCCCCGGTCCCTGCGAACGTGGCCCTGTTCGGAAAGAGGGTCTTCGCCGATGTAATTAGGGGTCTTGAGGTGAGATCATCGTGCGTTAGGATGGGCCCTGAATCCAAGGATAAGCGTCCTCGTGCGAGAAAGGACACAGAGACACCGGCACAGAGAAGATGGCCACGTGAAGGCGGGGGGAAGAAATCCGAGCGATGCAGCTACCAGCCAAGGCTGCTGGGAGCCCCTGGAAACCTGGGACGGATTCTGCCTCTGAACATCATTGAAAGGAGCCCACCCTGTCAACACCTTAATTTCAGACTTCTGGCCCCCCGAACAGTAAGAGAATGCATTTCTGTTGTATTAAGCCACCCAGTGTGTGTCTTTTCTTTTCTTTTTTTTCTTTTTTTTTTTTTTTTGCGGCAGCCCCAGGAAGCTCAGACACCATGTAAGCAGCTGTTCTCCTTCCTGGTTTCCTCTCCAGACAGGGAGACCCCCCCCCCCCAAAGGCAGGGGCCTCCCTTGATTCATCTCCCAGGCCCAGCTGTGGGCCTGGTGTTGAAACCTGATGTGAGGATGCCGGCCACCCACGGAGGACCTCCCAGGGCAGCGTGAGACACTTCAGCAGAGCACCTGGTGAACAGTACCCACCCTCAGAGCCTCCGGTGAACGGAGAGAATGTGGCCTTTGGTTGCCACTCTACCTGTGTGACCTTGGGCGTGTCGTGTAGCCTCTCTGGGCCTCGGTTGCATTGTGCCATGGGAGATGGTGTGTGTAGACACCCAAGTGTGTCTGCTGTCTGAGTGGATGAGCTGGGTCGGGGATCCCAGGCGGAGGGAGAGGACCGGCAGTGGGGGGCTCAGAGCACGGCATCCCTCGTGCTGCGGTCCCATCGCCCTGCTATCCAGGCCGCGCATACCCATGTGAATGTGTCCCGGTGACGTCTCAGGTGATAATGCTGTTGGAGAAGGAGACAGGTGCCCAGGGCTGCCTCTTTCCAGCTGGGTGACTTCTCCTTGGCAAGTAGGGGACGATAAGGGGCATCTACAGAGGGTATGTGACTGGTAAGTGAGCTGATAATGCTAAGTAAATGACCACTCTTCTCCCTAAGTGCCACTGGTAAGTTCCAAAAGGGTAGGGACCGGCTCTGTGTCTGTACCTTGCTGTCACCCTCAGAGTTGGGAGCTTTATGCCTCTTGATGGTGATGCCCTCATTCTGATGTCTTTGCCAAGGCCTCTCATCCTCTCCTAACAAGTCAACGTTAATAGTCTAAGCCGGGGGCCGGTGGAGTGGGGACAGATCATTTCCCTCCCATCCATGGATACTGTTTTGAGCACCGGGCGGGCGCAGATTCTGAGACGGTACCTGGCCTCAGTGCTCGGAAACAGTGCTGTGATTGATTGGTGATGTCTGATGTCTGTCTGGGATTGATTGGTGATGTCTATAACTGTGAGAGGCTTGTATGCAGGGTGCGTGTGCTGCTTGGCTTTTACCATCTCCTGCCATCTATCTTTAAGGGCTCACGAAGCCTATAGATCAGAAGATTTTAGTCTGAGCAACGGATAAAGATTGAGCTCCCTCTCTCCATGCTCTGCCGGACGGGGAGCGGAAGCTAAAGAACTACCCGTCCCCTTTCTGCCCGCAGGGAGCTTCCAGTCTCCTTTAACTGGGTCCTGACCACTTCCAGTGTCCTCTACTTCCTTCTGCTTTTCTCCTGGAGTCTAGACTGCCTCTCCCTTTACCAGCTGTTCTGCCCCAAATAGCTATTGTGTGCACTTGGCCCAACTCCCAAGAACAAGTACTTAGGAATTCTACAGAAAACACGTCACCTAAAATACAGCTGAGCTTTCAAGACAAGCTATGAGTGCTTTAGAGGAGTTATAGCTGCTGGACAGCAGCAACTGGACAATGACTCCCAGCTGGGCCGGCTGGGGTGTTTCTGCCCGGGTTTGCGCAAGCTTTCTGCGGCATGTTGCCAAACCCAGCTCCCCATGTTGCAAAGATGTATGGCAGTGTGGCATTTCTCGGGGATGGGAAGTAACGTGTGCAAGGATGCCCCTACAAGTGGGTGTCTTGTCTCCGGTCAGCACTTTGCTGCTGCTGTGCTCAGAGCCGAGGCCCAGTAAGAAAGGGCGCTTTCCGATTTGCCTCACTGTCTCCGGAACTTTCCTGGTGCTTATGGACAATTAAGTAGTGAGTATGTGGGGGGGGGGGGGGTGCTGACTCTCACTTGGTTGATGACCGATGGACTTTTGTGAGAATCCCGCATCGTCTTCCTGCCAGTCAGGCCACAGTGGTCTTAGTCTTGTTGATACAGAGGACGGGAGAGGAGGAGGGAACAACGCTTATTAAGCACCTACTGTATGCCAAGCGATACACTGAAGAACTGCGTGTAGTTTTCTTTTTTCAAGTTTTTAATGTTTATTCATTTTTAGGGAGAGAGAGAGAGAGACACAGCGTGAGTGGGGGAGGGGCAGAGAGACAGGGAGACCCAGAATCGGAAGCAGGCTCCAGGCTCCGAGCTGTCAGCACAGAGCCCGACGCGGGGCTCGAACCCAGGGACCGCGAGATCATGACCTGAGCCGAAGTCGGCCACTCAACCGACCGAGCCCCCCAGGCGCCCCTACGTGTAGTTTTCTTGTTTAATCCTCACAGAAGGTCTGTGTAGCATGGTGAGCGATGGAAGGAACGGGGGGGGCGCTCAGCCAGAACCCTAGGTCAGATCCTGGCCCCAGCACCTGCATCTCAGTGACCTTGACTAAATGGCTTTCTCTTTTTGAACCTCAGTCCCTCATCCATCAAAGGGACATGAGAATGCCTCATCACATATTGATGAAGATAAGAGACATTGCATATAAAGGACTTTTCCTGCAAGAGGCCTTCCAGTGCTGGTAGTTGCGTTTATTTATTTGTCCAAATCAAGGGCTGGCCCACGCTGGCTTACAGCTTTAAAAAAAAAAAAAAAGTCAAAATGTCAGGGCGCCTGGGTGACTCCAGTCGGTTAGACGTCCGACTCTCGATTTTGGCTCGGGTCATGATCTCACAGTCATGAGATCGAGCCCCCGTCTGGCTCCATATCAGCATGGAGTGGATCTGCTTACGATTCTCTCTGTGTCTGCCCCTGTCCCGCTCGCTCGTGTGCGCCTGCACATGCACGTGCTCACGCACGCTCCCTCCCGAAAAATAATATATATTTATCAAAACTACATTCATAGTATTATTCTTTGCATGTTGTGCGTATGGTAATTATATGCATGTTCATTATACACACGTATACATGTGTATATAATTTTCTTATCAAGGTGAAATTCGCGTAATATAAAATTAACCATTTTAAAGGGAACAACGCAGTGGCATTTAGGACATTCACAGTGCTGTACAACCATCACCTCTGGTTGTGGAATGTTTCTATCACCCCAAAAAGAAACCCCATCCACATGAGCAGCCACTCCCCACCCCGCCACTCCCCACGCACCCCCCCCCCCCCGCCCGGCCCCTGGCAACCACCAATCTGCTCGCTGTCTCTGTGGCTATTCTCTTCTGGACGTTTTGGATACACGGAATCACACACTATGGGACCACAGCAGCTTTGGCTGGGCTAATAGCTAAGCGTGGTTTTTACATTTATGAATGGCCGGGGGGAAAACAGAGGATATTTTATGGTATGTGAACATCCTACGAAAATTGAATTTCATAGGTGTCCGCACCTATGTTTTATTGGCACGCAGCCATGCCCGGTAGTGGATATATTAAGACTATGTCCGGGATGAGATAGATGGTCTGCAAGCAGAAAATACTGAATGTCTGGCCTGAAGCTTAGAGAAGCTGGTTCCACGGGGAGAAGCCAGCGGGACTGCCTTTGGACCCCAGAGTCTGAACTGGCTCCCCAGTCCATCGCTGCCTCTCAGTGTGCACTTAATAGACATTTATGGAATACTTCTTACTGGCCAGCTGTTGGCCGGAATAAGCTGGTCCCTGCCCGTGCTCGTTTTTCAGGTGTCTATACTGGGGTGAATCTGAAGACAGATCTTTGGATCTGTGATCTTTGGATCGGTGGTCTGGATGTTCAACACCAGGGATGTCTCAAGCACCTGGTCATAAAAGGTACAGTTTATTAGTGATGACAGACTTGAGAGCGATTTTTATTTCTTTGCTGAGATTTTCTTGTTACATCTTTGGCCATACTATCTGGGCCAGGGGCTGCTTTTCAAGTTGTTTAAAAAGGTTAAGTTTTACTTCAGGTTTTAATTTTAAAGTTATATTGAGACTTACCTATTTTTATTCTTTTATATGAATTTTTAAATGTTTATTATTTTTGATAAAGAGAGCGCGAGCAGGGGAGGGGCGGGGGGGGGGGGGCAGACGCAGAATTCGAAGCAGGCTCCAGGCTCCGAGCTGTCAGCCCAGAGCCCAACGCAGGGCTCGAACTCACGAACTGCGAGATCATGACCTGAGCAGAAGTCAGACGCTCAACCGACGGAGCCGCCCAGACTCCCCTAGATGTACTTTTATTTATTTAAAAATGTACAATTTTTCTTCAGATTTACTTTTCATTGCCCTCAAGCCTTTTAATTTTATTTAGATGTATGTGTATCTTGTTCTTTGAAATTTTGAAATTTTATTTAGAGTCTTGGCGGGATCATCTACAAAGTGTAGAATTTGCCAGGTGGCGCAAACGTCACCACAATCCAGCTTTAGAACGTTCCGGCACCCCAGGGATGTGCCTCCTGCCCCTTGGCTGTCCCTCCTCCACAGCTGCCCCCGGCCCCCAGCAACCACCGATGTGCTTTCTAGGTCTACAGGGTTGCCCTTCCTGGACCTCTCACACCAGTGCAATCATACAGCGCGGTCCTTTGCGTCTGGCTTCTTTCGCTCGGCACCGCTTGAGGGTCGTCCATGCCGCCGCTGTGTCTGTTCCTTCACATTGCCGAGCGGCATTCCATCGGATGGCTGGACCACAGCTCGATTGTCCCTTCACCTGCTGACAGGTGAGGCTGGGGACAACCCCACACTAACAGTTTAGAAAAGGCAGGAACGTCTTTCCCTGCTTTGAGGGTCCTAGCCTCCCCTGCCTTTGACGGCTGGGGTCCAGCCCGTTGACGGCGAGGTCACCCCTTTGGGCGGCTGGTCAGACTTGATAGGCACCCGACACGCCCTGGGTCTTGCTCTGGTTTTGCATCATCGGCCCGAGGAGCTGTCTTTGAATCAACGTCTGCCCCTTCCCCAGGGAGCAGCCTCTAGCGTGTTGCTTCACCCCACTGACTCGCAGCACTGTGATCAGGGTGGAAAATAATGATCTTATTATGTAATTATATCATTACCGTCTCTCATTAATAATGACAAGAACTCAACGGGCTGGCCCCACACTCTGTACGGGCAAATCACCTAAGGACCCCACTTAACACGATTAAAGTTTGTTTATAGAGTTCTGCATCTTTGGGGACAGGCATCTGGGTATTTCTGAATGCCTGGGACAATTTCTTTGGAAAACAAAGGAGGGTAGATATCTTTCAGGTCTTTTTTTTTTTTTTCCACTTTCAAATTTTTTTCATTGAGGTGAAATTCATGTAAAGCCTCTGTATGCACAGTCCTGTTCCCTTCCTCCAGCCCCCATGACGGCTCTGTCTCCCACATACATTTTCTCTCCTGCTGTCCCGGGAACACTGGGCTTCTCCCATTTCCCACTGGGAGCCAAGCCATGGGACTGGCCAAGGAGTGGGGCCACTCCTGTCCCCTTGTCCTTGCACCTGGGACAGGATGGCTCTCACCTGGATGGTGGAACCAGCCCCCTTCACAGATGAGGAAACTGAGGCTGAGGTTTGGGACCCCCTCTGCCAGCCCCCTCTCGGTCCTGGTTCTACAACATGTGCAGCTTTGCATGACCCTGGGTGAATGGCCAGCACATTTTCCTAGTTGAATTTGGGGCAAGGGGTAGAAAAATCTTAGACAAGCTCATATGGAAAAACACCCATGGTATTGTGGGGTGAATGGTGCTCCCCCAAAAGCTATGCCCGCATCCTAACCCCCATATTCGTTGAATGCTACCTTATCTTAGAAATAAGGTAGAAATATCTTAGAAATAAGGCAAAGCCGATGTAATTAAGTGAAAGACGTTGAGATGAGATCCTCTCAGATTTAGGGTGGGCACTAACCCCAGTGACAGGTGTCTTTATAAGAAAAGAGAAGGGGTTTTGGACACAGGAAGAAGGCCATGTGAAGGGAGAGGCAGAGACGGGAGAGATGTGGCTGCCAAGGAGCACCAGAGGCCGGGAGAGAGGCCGGGGACAGGTTCTCTCTCGGAGCCTTCGGAAGGAGCCCACCCCGCCCACACTTTGATTTCAGACTTCTGGCCTCTAGGACTGTGACACAACACATTTCTGCTTCAAGCCACCCATTTGGTGGTCTTGTGTTACAGGGGCCACAGGAAGCTCCTACACACCGGAGCCGTCTGGAGGGGAGAGCTGGGGTCTCTGCACGCCGGGCCCGGGGCTGGATGCAACCGAGGACACCCAGGGCAGGTTCCCGGGGCCCGGCAGGGGCGCGCCCACAAACAACCAGGGTGGAGAGAGAGAGAAATGCCGCGGCAGAGGCGAAATTACTGTTGTTATCACCATTAGGATTATTATTATTAATTATTAAAGAGCTTCTGTGAAATAGGGGCTCATTATCCCCCCCCTCAACTCCAGCCTGTCCCTCTCTTCCCCACCCCAGTTAATGGAGCCCCCCCTTTTCGTGTCTGGAGTCGCCAGATGGAACACGGACGCCCAGTGAAATCTGAATGTCAGATAGACAAGAAATGACGTTTTCATGTAAGTATGTTCCCGGTATTACTGCTTTCCCCTCCCTCTCTTAGCTTAGAGTCATTGTTGTTTTTGCAAATAATCTTTCTACGTTGGAATGACCAATCTAATTGCAGAGAAGCAGCAGACGTAATACTTGGGAGTTCTCGGGTCCCCTTTGCCCAAAGTGAGCATCTTACGGGGATCACAGCCCACGGCACATTTGTCCACACCGAGAAATTGACGGTGGGACGGTGTTATTGACTAACTCAGACCTCATTAGGATGCGCCCGCGGACTTTCCCCCAAACTTTCTCTTTCGGTTCCGGGATCGGACCTGGCATTTAGTCCTCACGATGGCCCCGTCTCGTCTGGTCTGTGACACTTTCTTTGCTTTTCTCATGACCTTAGCAGAATTTTGGAGCACTGGCCAGGTAACTCCACCCCCACCCCCACCCCCACCCCCAGGACATCCAAACGTCCCCCGGTCTGGGATTATCTGATGTTTTCTTGGGATTAGACTGGGAGCTGGGTATTTTGGAGAGAAAACTACCCAGAGGTGGGAGGGGGTGGGGTGGCACATCCCCTCATTCCAGTGGTACTTGCCCTGCACACGACTTGTCACCGTGATGCCGACCCTGTGCTTTGTGGCCGGGGGCACTGAATGAACATTTTGCAAGCGCCTTTTGGAGCCGGAGGGAGTTTCAGTTCCTTGACACCAGAATATGACGAGAGCAGTCGGTCAGGCCCCGGGATGCAAGCCCCTTCCAGGGGTTGCTTGGCCGGAAGACGGAGAAAATGGGTATAAAGAGCTTTGGCAGCCGCAGAGCCTGGAACCCCGGGATGGTCCTCTGATCTTCTTCCTACACGGTTCCCCGAGGGGGATGCTTTACAGCCTCGATGGAGGGATGAGTGGCAGGTGCTTCCAAGAGACACGTCTGAAGCATGCTTCTCTCGAATACAGCCTGTAGAACATGGACTGGGCCATTTTCATGCTCGGACTTGATTGACCCGGCACAGCAACTCCGTCAGGGTGTCTGAATTACCCTGAGGAGAGTGGAGGCTCAGAGAGGCTGAGATACCTACTGAAGGTCACATAGCAGCTGGGGTCTGCTTACACCCACCAATTCCGTTCCCTAGTGCAAGAGGAAGCCTCTGTGGTTAAGCTGCTATTACCCCTAGAATATGTTCTCAGAAGGCACGGCAGACCGGCCTGAGCACTGGGGTCCAGGGGCCCCTAAGCAGGACTTTCTAACCTCGATTCAGGCAGCATCATTCTCCGTGGAGGGGCCGTCCCGCATACTGGAAGGTGTTGAGCATTGTCCCTGGGTCTCCACCACCAGATGCCAGCTGGCTCCCCCACTCGTGACCACCGAAAACATCTTCAAGTTTTCCCCCATGGCAGGGGTGAGCGCGGGGGCGGCCCGAAGAGAGACCCTCGGTCTAACCATGGGGGGTAGAGCTGTTCCTCAGAGCTGAGATTTGCATTTCCAGCAAATTCTGGGGCCCTGCTTGGTAGTCGGCCCCCTCCCCAGCTCTGGGAAGGAAATCTCTTCCCACCGTCACTGTCACCAGCAGGCATGAAAGATATTGGACGTTTGCAATTTAATAAGAAAAATGCGAGCTCCGCTGGCCCAGGGGAGCCTTGCACTCAGCGATCTGTGCTGTTTACCTCAAACAATGACTTATGAACCACAGAGGGTTCGTCCCATGCCGGTGTGTGCAGGGCAAGAAAAACCAGAGGGGCGGTCAGCTCTCCCAGCCTGACTCATGAGCCGCTGTGCCGGGAACATGGCCAAGGCCTGACTCATGGCCTGCAATGTCACACCTGCGCCTGTGGCCTCGGGGGACAGTGCCCCTCTGAGGAAATAGTGGCTAAACCCATGGCAATCAGGTCTGACCCTTGGAAGCCGTGCGGGACCCCTGATGGCCTTGAACACGGAGGAGGCCTGCGCCGTTTGTTAGGAGGGAGGCTGAATCAGCCATGGAGGGTGGTGCTGGGCAGAGACCCCTGGAGAAAGGGGGAGGGGAGGGAAGTTTCAGATATGCACCTTCTGGCTCTGTGTATTTCTTTTTAACTTTTTATTTATTTATTTAAAAAAAAATTTTTTTAACGTTTATTTATTTTTGAGACAGAGAGAGACAGAGCATGAATGGGGGAGGGACAGAGAGAGAGGGAGACACAGAATGGGAAGCAGGCTCCAGGCTCTGAGCCATCAGCCCAGAGCCCGACGCGGGGCTCGAACTCACGGACCGCGAGATCGTGACCTGAGCTAAAGTCGGACGCTTAACCAACTGAGCCACCCAGGCGCCCCTCTTTTTAACTTTTTAAAAAATCGCAGTGACAGTCATATACCGTAAAATCCACCTGTCTTAGTCCGTTTGGGGTGCTGTGGCAAATTACCACGGACTGGGTGGCTTAAACAGAAATTCGTTTCTCCAAGTTCTGGAGGCGAGAAGTCCAAGATCTAGATGCTGGCAGATGTCCTTACTTGGCAGAAGCTCTGTGGGTTCTTCTTCTTCTTCTTCTTCTTCTTTTTTTTTTTTAGTGTTTTTTATTTATTTTTGAGAGACAGACAGACCGTGAGCAGGGGAAGGGCAGAGAGAGAAGAGACACGGAATCCGAAGCAGGCTCCAGGCTCCGAGCTGTCAGCACAGAGCCCGACGCGGGGCTCGAACCCACGAACTATGAGATCATGACCCGAGCCGAAGTTGGGTGCCCAACCGACAGAAACACCCAGGCCCCCCTCTGTGCGGTCTTTTATAAGGGCACTAATCCCATTCGTGGGGGTTCCACCCTCCTTACCTGATCACCTCCCAGAGGCCCCCCCTCCTAACACCGTCACCCTGGGGGTTAGGTTTCCACATATGAATCTGGAGGGGACACGAACATCCGGTCTATTACATAACCATTCTCCAAAGTGTACGATTCAGGAGCGGGAAGCGAACCCGCAGTGTAATTCGACCACCACCTCCACCCATTCCAGACACCCCATCACCCCCAAAAGAAAACCCCGTTCCCATGGACACTCACTCCCCAGCCCCCCTCCCCTGGCCCCTAACACCCACTGCTCTGCTTTCTGTCTCTATGGATTTGCATGTTCTGGACGCTCTGTTTCTTGGCTGTCGTGAATGGTGCTGCTGTGAGCATGCGTGGAGCGGGATTGTTGGCGCACCTGTTTTCGATGATCTTGGGTCTGTACTTGGGAGTGGAATTGCCGGGTCCTGTGGTGATTCCGTGCTTAAGCTCTTGAGGGGCCACCAAAGCGGTGTCCTCAGCCACGGCATCATCTTACATTCCCACCAGAAATGCACGTTCCGGTACTCCGTACAGCACTTGTTCCTTTCTATTTTTTGTGTGTGTTGTGTTGTTTTTGGCCAACCTCGTGGGTTTGATCTGCATCCATTTTCAGCATCTGCTGTGTGCAGGTTCTCCGTGGGGGGCCGTCCTGGGCACGGTCCGGGGCACTGGAGGTTGGCGGGGGGGGGGGGGTGGTCCTCTGGCCCGGAATAATTTGAAGCCTGGGGTGACGACTCTTGACTTAGGACAATGGAACCATAGCCAGATGGGACAACCAGGAGGACTTCCTGGAGGGGCCGATGGGTGGGAATACGCTCGTCCGTCTGCATTTTGTCTGTGGCTGCTTTGCACCACGAGGGCAGAATGAAGTCATTTTGAGAGACTGTATGGCCCTAAAAGGTGAAAATATTTACTCTCAGCCTCTTCGTAGAAAAAGGGTTGCTGGCTGTGGCCAAGAAGGAGCAGCAGATGCATCGGCCAGACTCACGAGCACCTGGCTCCGTCAGGAACTACGTCCTAGGTTTTCTGTGCGGGGTGTCCAGCGCCTGAGGGGGTCATGAGAGACGAGGCCGGGGGGTACGGAGACTCTGGGGCAACCCATGACTCGTGTCCCACAGCGAGCTGGGAGGTTGGCAGCGAGGCCCGAGCTGGCTCTGTCCTCTCCCTCCTCCGCCCCGCTTTGGGCCAGGAGGCTGGCCTTTAAGGCCTCCGTGACTCCATGTTGGATTTGGCCGGTGGGAGGCCTTGGAGAGAGGGCCGAGGGCAGGAGAAAGGTGACTGGGGAATTGGTCCCCGGGGTCCCTCCTGCCAGGGGACTGTGGGTGGCTTCATCTGCTAAGGAAGGCCACCCTCCCCTCCCCAGCAAACGTACCTGCCCCACCTTTCACCCTGCTGCCTTGGGGTAGTCACAGCTCATGGACAGTGCTCATCCCGGGCACTGCACCAGCTCTGCTGAATTCCTAAACTCCTCCACCTTGTCTGTTCCCTCCAGTTACCCAGAGGGAGCCTCCAGCTGAGCTGTGTCCTGAAGGATGCAGGGGCCCTCCTGGGAAACTTTTCTCCTGTTCTCTTGTGGTGGATAAAAAACAAGAAAACTTATTTTTTGTGGACTGAATGTAGCCCCACCCCCAATTCATATGTTGATACCCTAACCCTCCAGTGTGATATTATGGAGGTGGGGTTTTGGGGAAGTGATTAGGTCATGAGGGTGGAACCCTCATGAATGGGATCAGTGTCTTTATAAAAGGGACCCCAGAGACCTCCCTCACCCCTTCTGGTATATGAGGACATAGAAATATATCAATATAACGACCGTCTGCAACAGGAAAGTGGGCTTGTACCAGAACCTGACCAGGCTGGCACCTTGATCTCAGACTTTCAGACTCCAGAACCGTGAGAGAGATGTGTCTGTTACTTATAAGCCCCCCAGACGCTGTTACTCGGCGACAGCAGTCTGGGCTGACTTACTCTCTCGTAATTTCCGTGGTCAGGAACCTAGCGGGTCCCACACGGCTGCAGTCGAGGCATCGGCCAAGGCCAGGGTCTCATCTGAGGCTCGGGGTCCTCCTCCAATCTCCCTGGGTGCCGGCTGAACCTAGCTCCTTGGGGCTGTAGAACGGAGGCGCCCTATGCTCCTAGAGGCCACCTGCCCCTCCCTCCCCACAGCCTCCCTCGGCCGCAAGCTTCCTCCAGACCCGCAGGATCAGGTCTCTTCCCCGCCTCTAGTCCCCGCTTCAAGACCCTCTTTTATAGAAAACATTTGCATCAAACTGCTTCAGTTTAATTTGGGGTTCCTCAACACCCACCTCTAGAACGTGTTCATCATCCCAAACTAAGACTCGGTCCCCACTGAACGCTAACTCCCCAGCCCCCTCCCCCAGCCCCTGGTGCCCAGCATCCTACTTCCGGTCTCCATGGATTTGACTAGCCCAGGTTCCTCAGATAAATGGAATCAAAGTTCGTCCTTGTATGGGTCTGACCTCACTCAGCATAATGTCCTCAGGGTTCATCCAAGTTGCAGCACGTGTCAGAATTTCATTCCTTTTGTGACTCGTATTCCATTGTATGGATAATCCACTCGACATTTATCTGCTGATGGGCACTTACATAGTTTCCAGTATCTGATATAGTTTAAGAACTTTTTTTAATTAAAAAAAAAATTGTGGTGGGGCACGTGGGTGCCTCAGTCGGTTGGGCATCCGACTCTTGATTTCAGCTCAGGTTATGATCTCAGGGTCAGGGGACTGAGCCCCGAGTGGGGCTCCGTGCTGAGCATGGAGCCTGTGGGGGAGTCTATCTCTATCTCCCTCTGCCCCCTTTCAACCTTCTCAAAAATAAAATAAAATATGGGGCGCCTGGGTGGCGCAGTCGGTTAAGCATCCGACTTCAGCCAGGTCACGATCTCACGGTCCGTGAGTTCGAGCCCCGCGTCAGGCTCTGGGCTGATGGCTCAGAGCCTGGAGCCTGTTTCTGTATCTGTGTCTCCCTCTCTCTGCCCCTCCCCCGTTCATGCTCTGTCTCTGTCCCAAAAATAAATAAATGTTGAAAAAAAAATTTAAAAAAATAATAATAAAATAAAATAAGTTAAAATAAATTAAAAAAAATTTTTTTAAATGTGGTAAAAAACACAGAACATAAGTTACTTCGACCTTCACCTGATTATGTCGGGTCCGCCCAGGGCAACCTCCCTTTTGATGGACGCAAAATCAAATGATTTGGGAGCTTAATTACATCTCAAAAAAATCCCATCACCTCCGCCACAGGATACAGCCTAATCTAGGGAGTGACGATCCCAACATATTCACTCGTCCCACCCATACTTAAAAGATTATACCAGACGAGAATCTTGGGAGTTTCTTAGAGTCCCTCCTGCCAAGAGGCCCCATCTTGTCCCTTGCGTTGCCCTGGGCAGTTATGAAAAGGTTTCTTGGATGGCTTATGGGTAGAATTGGGGGTGGGGGTCCCTTGTGCCCTATCAGAAATACAGGGCCCCATCCTTGCAAATAAAGCCAGCTCGCAATGAGAAGATACACATCCGTTGTCCTTCCTCGGGGCTGCGGGCCTCGATGCCCTGGGCGGTTGAGCCTCCCCAAGGCAAGCCTGGAGGCCCCACGTTCGTGTTGAAAGCCTGCAGTCCCCATGCACACAGGTGGCATCTGTTCACTTTTAAGGACTCTTGGAGGTGACTGGCCATTCGTCATCATCACATCCAAAGGCGGCCACCTGGACAGGTTTTCCCAAGGGCTGGCCCACCAACTGCCAGGGCTTTTTGCCAAGCTTATTGATTTGTGGACACAAAGGGTTTTGTTACCGGCAACCTGAGGCTGCGTCCCGGGCCCCCAGAGGCTGTGTGCTAAGGGTGGTGGCCATCGGGGGGGAGGCGGCCTGTGTGCGGACAGTGCCCAGACACACCTTGTCCTGGCAGCCACTGAGTCACCAGGGAAGCCAGCAGGAAGTGGGGACACCGCGACCTTCAAGGGGGCAGCCCCAGGGCTCCTGAGCGTCTTGTCTGCCTCTTCGGGGAGACATGTTCCATGTTTGTGCCGTCTGGGGGCCTTGGGCAAAAGTCACTGAGCCTCGGTTTCCACATCTTCCAAGTGGGGCTTAGGAGGGCATGGGGGAAGGGGGCGGCCTGGAGACTGTATGTGCCCGCTGTGTAGACAGAGCACTCACCCGCGGCGGCTCCCGCCATTGACGGTGGCTCATCGCGCGCAGGGGAGAGGTGAGACTTTCCAACCTTCTTTCTCTACCACCTTCCATTTCAACTCCAAGACCAGGACCACGGCTTTGCGGAACCCCTCTGCCCACCCAAAGTCAGGAATCAAGTCTTCCCAGGCAGAGCAGGGGTTCCCCAGTGCGCGTGGCTGGCGGGCCTCTGAGCGCCTGCATTGGTTGTGGATGGAAGGTATTGCCAAAGAGGGCCGAGGTCCGTGTCACCAGCGCCCTTTCACGCATGCACTAGGTGCTCAATAAATGCCCACTCGATCTTTCCAAATGAAGGTAAAACTTGTCCACAGCTGAGGGCGCCAATCTGGCATAGGCTCAGTGGATTTTGCTGATGCGACTGTCACCCAGATCAAGACTTGGGAACATCAGCGCCCCTGAAGGATCCCTCTGCTACTGAGGGGAGCCGCACCCCAGACCTCTGTCGGCAGAGACGAGTTTTGCCCGCTGCCGACCCCACTGATGCGGAATCACAGTCACACCCTGCTTCGAGGCTGGGTTCCGCGTCATGCCCACTGGGGTCCCCCACGTTCTGCAGGCAACGGGTGCTTCTTTTTCATCGGTGTGTAGTATTCCATTAAATCGATAGAGCCCAGTTCCTTTCTCGATGATGCTTGGGTTGTTTTCCCTTTGGTGGTGGGGGGGGGGCATTATGAAAATGGGAGCACACTTCTTTTTGTGCGGACATATGGGTTTGTTTCTTCAGGCGTGGGATTGCTGGGTCACAGCCTTAGTAGACCCTGAGACACGGTTGAGACATTCCCTCTACATCTGAGCTGGGGGACAGTTGTCCTCACTTTTCAAATTTCTCAGGTCCTGATCCCAAAGATCACCCTGGGGTGGAGGAGGGAGTGGTCGTCATCGTCATCGTCATTGTCTTCTTCTTCTTCTTCTTCTTTTTTTTTTTTAGTGTTTATTTATTTTTAAGAGAGTGCACTCGTGATCAGGGGAGGGGCAGAGAGAATGGGGGACAGAGGATCCGAAGCGGGCTCTGCGCTGTCAGCACAGAGCCCGACGCGGGGCTCGAACTCACGAACCGTGCGATCACGGCCTGAGCCGACGTGGGACGCTCAGCCGGCTGAGCCCCCGCCAGGCGCCCCGGGAGCAGGTGCTCTTTAAGGAAAATACTGAAAAGGCTGATGGCGTGTCGGGCAGGCCGCGTGTTAGGTTCCAGCGCTGCCTGCTTCGTCTGGGTGCTGCTTTCCCAGGACGAGCCGCCTCCCTTCTCTGCGCCTTGGTTGAGTTTGCTCTCGTGCAACCTAGGAAGGATGTCTGGGGCCGGGCGGAACCCCCAGGGAGGTTTAAGGGGACGCTGAGAAAAAGGGGCTAAAAAATCCCAGCTCCCCTCGGGCGTCCACCAGATGGGCCTGGGTCTCCGCGGCCGGCGGCCGGTGGCGATGGATGGAGTCGCTTCCACAGAGGATCCGTGGCGGTTGACGAGAAGTCGGCCTTGCCAACGTTATTTCAAACATGCACTTGGCCTCCCAGCGGCCGTCCGCATTCCCCTTATCACTTTCGTGGAGGAGTCAGGGATCCCCGCCAGAGCCCCACTTTCCCTTCTCGGGTCTTCTGCTGCCAGGACGGCCTCCGCCCTCCGAGCCTCGGCAGCCGGAGGAGGCCGCTGGAGCTGTTTCCAGGGGCCGGTTGCATAAACCCCATGTTACGTAAGTCCCGAGTGGAATTTTGGAAAACTCCCTATTTTTTTTCCCCCCTGTTCAGAAGATTTTCCAGTGTCACCCAAACACCCAGCTGCGGTGGGGTTGGTGGGGGGGGGCGGGGGGGGGGGAGCGGTTGTTTACATGTCTTGGTCAGAACAGTGTGTTTGAAAGCCAGGGTGAGATTTGTGTGAGTGCTTTCGATTGTGGAAAAACAAATGTGATTTGAGAAAAAAAAAAAAAAAAAAAAGGAAGAGGAGAAAAAAATGTGATTTGAGAAAAAAAAAAAAAACAAAACAAAACAGAAAACCCACTGCTCACGGAGCTGGAACTTTGAGGCACAGCCCCGGCTGTATGATTTCTGACCACCTGAGGATGAAGGTTCTGGAATATTCTAGGAAGCTTCCTGTGCTCCCGACAGGCCCACGGCGGCTCGTACCCCTCACCCTCCACCCCACGTCACTGGGGCCACTCTGGACCTGGCGGGAGAAGACAAACCGCTTTTTCTTTTCACGGGGCCATAGGCCTGCGTCCCCAGGCACTTAAAAATAGCCACACGTTTATTGCAGACCTGAGTCTAACAATCAGGTTTTTCTTAAGATGTAAAGCCTTTTCCACCAAAAGGGCAGTTTTTGAAAATACGTGTAGCAAGAGGGAGTTTGCCTCCCCCCCCCCCGCCCCCCAGGAGTTCTGGAGTTTACCATGGCCAGCCCAGTGTGAGCAGGGGGCGGGGGGGGGGGGTGGAGGGGGGCGGGGGGGGGCAGAGACGAATAACATGGATTGAAGATCTACTAGGTGCCAGGGCCCCCGTGGAGCCTCCTCGGTCCCTGGGACCCGCTTCACATTGAAGCAGGGGGAATAGCACTGCTCACCCCCAGCGGAGCCAGGAGTTGGACTCACTTTGAAGGCTCTGTTCCTGACGCGGTCTCGTACGAGCCTCGGAGGGTCCGCGGACCTCCCCCCGAAAGCGAAGGCAGGTCGCTGGCACGTTTGTCCACCCTAATGTGTCTGCAGCCGCCTTCACACGGGGGCTCAGGACATCAAGAAGGTACAAAACCACTGTCCGAGAAAAGGGTTTTTTAAGAGAGCCGCGGCCTGGAGCTTGGTCGGTTTGCTTCGGGCTCCCGAGCCTCAGTTTTGTTAGCGGGGGAATGGGTACGTGCTTGATGCGTGCTCCTGCGTCCCTCCCAACCTTCTGCCATATGCTGGTGCATCGGTGGCTGAGGAGGCTTTTGACACCTCCCTGGTCTGCCATATGACTTCGCGGGGCCCGAGGCACATTTGCTTCTGGGTTAGGTCTCTGCCTGGCTGTGACGAGCAACTGTCACAGAACGACCAGGTTTTGCCAGATTTAGCAAATAAAACCTAGGATGTTCAGTTACATTTGGACTTCAGTTACACTACATTTTCTAGCATAAATATGTCCCCAATACGGCATCCCCTCTCCATTAAAAAAGAAAAAGTTAAAATCATTTCATGGATTTTTGTAGGCCTTCCCTATTTCATTTTTCTCTCCTGAGGTAAGAAAAATAGAAGTGTTTTTTTTTTAATGTTTATTTACTTATTTTTGAGAGAGAGAGAGAACACAAGCAAGGAGGGGGGGCAGAGAGAGGGGGGGACACAGAACCCGAAGCAGGCTCCAGACTCTGAGCTGTCAGCACAGAGCCCGACATGGGGCTTGAACCCATGAACTGTGAGATCGTGACCTGAGCCAAAGTCAGATGCCTAACCGACTGAGCCACCCAGATGCCCCAAAACAGAAGTCTTTTTTCTGCCCAGGAGTTCTTTTTCTTCTTTTTCCTTATTTAAAAGACACTAAGACATTTCTGTGGACTCAGTGTACCAGGGCTCTGGGTCTCCTCTCTGATGCGTCAGTCGGGCCCTGGACAAGGTGGCCTTCCTTCCCAGCCATGTCCTGGGCTGGACAGTGACAGGAGAGGTTTCTCTACGTGGCGGTGACCGACGTCTCCCAGGCTTCATGCCTGTGCAGGGCCCGGGCCCGGGTTCTGGGAAAGATCGAGGGGAAAAGTTGCCTGTCCAGGCCGACCTGCCCCTCACAGAGATGCTTCCGGCCCTGGCGGGCTGCGTTTGAATACGAGGAAGCGTGAATCAGACCTCGGTGCCCCGGGAGGCAGGCCTCGGTGAGGTGTCTTTTCACGGGGCTACCCTGTACGCTCACCCTTTGCTCACTGGCCTTCCGGCGGCCTGGGGTTGGGGACAAATTTAGATCGTTTGTCATCTGACTGAAACAGACCTTCAAAGATTTCCCAGGGTCTCAACAAAGTCTTTGTCACCAGACCTCTCTCCAGGAACCCGCGGAGAACTGGAGACGTCTCAGATGTGAGTTCAGGTCCCAGTGGGGGTGCCCTGACTCGAGCCAGGAGGATTGGATGCTTGGGGCCCAAAATGCCCCCCGGAGTTGCCTCCGATTTCTGCTTGGCTGTGATTCCGGGGATTTCTCTCTGGCTGTGAGAAGCAATTGTCACGAAGGCCGGCCACCAGACTTAGCAGACGAGATACAGGATGCCCGGTGGAATTCGGGTTTCAGATAAACAACATTTTTTTAAGTGCAAGTATATCCCAAATTTTGCATGGAATGGGATATACTAAAAAATGATCTATTGTTTATCTGCGTCCTGGGTTTTATCTGGGAACCTCACACTGAGGCGATGACAGAAAACTTGGGGAGAGTAGGGGGACGGCAGAGCGGCCACTTTGCTTGAGGTCCCTGCTGGGCTTTTCCTGTGTCACCTCCTTAAATTGTCATTGTGGTCGATGCACCGATGAGGGAGCCCCGGGCTGAGAGAATTTGGCAAGTGTGAGGGCCTTTCCGGGCAGGTAGCTGCGAGGGTTCCACGCACAGCAGGTGGGTCCACAGGGGCACGGAGAATTCTGGCTTAATTCTGGCAGGGTCAAAAGGGGGGAGGATTCCTCGAAAGGGTAAAATGTAGAGTTATCATATGACACAGGTAGTCCACTCCTGGGGATCTTCCCCCAAGAAAGGAAAACACGACACAGGTTCACAGCAACTCTGCTCACCATCGCCAAAAGGTAGAAACAACCCAAATGTCCGACAGCGGACGCGGGGATAAACACCATGTGGCCCACCCACCCGGTGGAATATTACTCAGTCGTAAAAAGGAATGGACCTCTGACATGCACTACGATGTGGATGAGTCTTGAAAACGTCGTGCTGAGTGAAAGCCAGACACGAGGCCACATAGTGTATGATCCCTTTTATAAGAAATGTCCAGAACAGGAAAATCCAGAGAGAGAGAGAGAGAGAGAGAGAGACAGAGTCGGGGCGGGGGGAGGGGCGGTGAGTGCTCATGGGGCCGAGGTGTCCTCTGGGGTGATGGCTCAGAGCCTGGAGCCTGCTTCGGATTCTGTGTCTCCCTTTCTCTCTGCCCCTCCCCCGCTCATGCTCTGTCTCTGTCTCTCAAAAATAAATAAACATTAAAAAAAAAGTTTCTTTCCTTTTTAAGACCGAATATGATTCTGGGGAGCCTGGGTGGCTCAGTCGGTTAAGCGTCCAACCTCGGCTCAGGTCATGATCTCGCGGTTTGTGAGTTCGAGCCCCGCATCGGGCTCTGTACTGATGGCTCAGAGCCTGGAGCTGCTTCGGATTCTGTGTCTCCCTTTCTCTCCGCCCCTCCCCCGCTCATGCTCTGTCTCTGTCTCTCAAAAATAAAGATTTAAAAAATAATAATAAAAAAATAAAATGGTTAACATGGTAAATGTCATGTTATGTATATTTTTCCACCGTTTAACAAAATTGGGCAGGGCACGTCTGGGAGGAAACATGCAGTGTTATCAAGTCTATGGCCAGAGTCCAGAAACGGTTGAGACAGGGACCTTTCATTGGACAGCTTCTGCAGGAGCTGTGGCTGCTGTTTCTCAGATGTCAGGCCCCACTGGATCCCGGGGAGCGGGGACCATTGGCCTTTTGTTACACAAGTGGGAGCCGAGGCCATGAGGTCAGGGAGCTTGCCCAGGGACTCAGCGTGGCCAGCTGGGATTCCAATGCCAGCCTGTGTGACCCCTGAGCCCAGGGGGTCCCTTCAGGGACATACCATCTATAGGCCAAAGTTTCTCAGGTCACAGCTGGGGGGTGGGCCCATGGGAGAGCCCCCAGGGGGCCAGCCCCTGCCTGGAGTGGGGATACTAGGGAAGGATCGGGGTTAGGGCTGCTCCTCCGATGGCATTGCCCCCTCCGAGGCAGCCTCATGGGCTGTGACTCCCCACCCCCAGCCGGGGGCCTGCCCGCCCCCCCCCCCCCAGACCCAGCATGCAGGACTAAGTGTTGATCACAAAAGAGCTTGAACCTCAATAATCAGGAGATACTTTAGTCAAGAGCCTGGCTCCTGGAGCCAGGCAAACACCCTTATTGGGCGGGGGGAGGGACTTCACCTCTCTGAGCCTCAGTTTCCCCTCTGGGCTTGCCCCCAACGTGGAGAAGCATGAGCAGGAGGGTCTGCTGCGCGAGGGTGGTTCCAAGTGGAGCCCAACCCTTCAGGAGCTCACCATCCCCAAGGACTTCTCGGTAAGAACGGGAATTCTCTTCCCAGAGGGGCCTGGGTATCCATTTGTTTAATTAAGAAACTTGAATCACAGAGAGAAGTCAGCTTGCTCTGCTGATAAGTGGCACCCGGGGATGAGCACACACGGGGAGCTCTGGGGAGGTGATATGGGAACGATTGGTCCACCCGTCCGTCCGTGATGTTTCCTCCGATTAAAGAAAACGTGGCGGCAGAACTGGTCATCTCTGTTTTCGGAGGAGAGAGTGGTTCCCTGCTCAGGCAGAGCTGAGCAGAAATTTCCTGCGTCCCACGGACGGGGTGGTCAGAGTGAGCGAGAGCAGGGGAGAGCCCGAGAGCGAGAGAGTGAGAGGGCGAGAGAGAAAGATGGAAAGAAAGCGAGAGAGCCAGAGATGGAGAGAGAGCTAGAGAGAGACAGGCAGAGGCAGAGACATGGAGACAGACGGAGCGAGACCCCCAATGGATGGATGGAATTTGGCCCTGGTGCTACTTTTGAATTGAAGCCCCTGGCGGGATCCCCCCATTGACAGATGAGGAAACTGAGGCCGGGAGTGGCGACCGGGCGCCTCCATTCACGGTGGCCCAGGCCGGAGGGCAGTGCCCTACGTGGAGCTTCCCGGCTGGCCCGCCACATCCCTCGGCCTGGCAGACGCCCCCCCGCCCCCCTTCACCGCGCGCTCCCGGCCCATAACAAGTCCCCTTTGGCCAGTTAAAAATAGATGATGGAGGAAAACAGTAAGTCCTGAAAGGGGCCTCAGAGCGCCGGCCAGAGTCGGCACTAATTGTGGCAACACTCAGGGTACAAAGGCGCCGTTCAGGGGGACTGGCAGGTCTGGATCGGATTTCTGGAGAGCAAGCGTTTCTTTCATTTCACCGAGCCCCGGCGGGGATCTGCACTAACGGCAGAGGAAAACATCCCCCTGGAACGGGATCTCTTTGGGGGGGGGGGGGCGGGAAAGGGGGGGGCCCAGCGCTCTGCTGAACAGCAGCACGTAAGGGAGTCCCCAGCGCACCCTGCACCCCCCACCCCCCGTGGGGAAGGAGTCGGGGAGCCTTGTCTCCCGCTCAAGCTGCACGAAAGCATTTGTGCAGAGCTGGCCTTCCTCCCTCCCTGAAATGTTTGGGGAAATTTACCAGTGATGCTCTCCAGGCCTGGAGTTTTCCTTGCGGGAAGGGTTTCCACCACACCATCCATTTCTTTCATAGTATGGCTCTCCCGGTGATGATCTAGTTCTTGGGTGAGCTTAGGGAATTTGTGCCTTTCAAGGAATTTGTGTCATCTGAGCCACTGAGTTGATTGGCATCGAATTGTTTATAATGTGCCCTTGTGATCCTCTAAAAAACCATTTTTTTTAATGTTTATTTCTTTTTGCGAGAGAGCGGGCACGTGAGCAGGGGAGGGGCAGAGGTGGTGGGGGGGGCGGGGGACAGAGGATCCGAAGCGGCCTCCACGCTAACAGCAGAGATGCTGATGCAGGGCTCGGACTCGTGAACCGTGAGATCATGACCTGAGCTGAAGTCGGACGCTCGACCGACTGAGCCACCCAGGCGCCCCGATTGTGATTGTTTTAATATGTGTAAGATCTGTCATGGGTCACTTCTTTCCTTCCTGATATTGGTCATTTGTGTCTTTTTTTTTTTAAGAGGCTTTATTTTATTTATTTAATAAGTGGGGGAGGGGGCAGAGGGAGAGAGAGAAAGAGAAAGAGAATCTTGAGCCCCGACGAGGGGCTCGATCCCACGACCCTGGGATCGCCACCTGAGCTGAAATCAAGAGCTGGGCACGCAACTGACTGAGCCACCCGGGGGCTCCCATTTGTGGCTTATTTTTCTCATCAATGTGGCTCAGCCCAGAACGAGGACCCCCAAGCCCTGGCGTTGGGTTTGTCCTAAAGTTCAGGTAGCAGCGGGTTCCTATTCTCTTCACCGTTCTGATGGCAATGACAGCCCCTGCTGAGAAGGTGACCTTGCCCGGCTCAGAACACGGAAAATCTGCCCACTATGGGCAATGATCATCTACCTCCTCAATGTGCCCTCCTGACTCTCGAAAGTTTAACTTGTAAGGATGGAACAGAGAAAGCACAAGCCTTCAAGGTAGGAAGAACTTGGTTCAAATCTCTGTGACTTTTCATCAGGGCTGGGATAGGGTGAGGCAGACAAGGCATCATTTCCAGAGGTGTTATCTCCGCAGGCTCCGAAAAAACTCCGGGGACAACCATGACACCTATCCTCGAATTATGGGGGTGGGGGGGGGCGGGGTAAGGGGGTGGTGGGGCGATACTAGAACGGATGTGCAGGTTAAATGAGATAATATATGGCTGATGATAAGTCACAGTGACGGCTTGGCCTCCTATAAAACACGCACCAGGGCTCTTCTGTTCTGCGTGTTTAGCGTTGGCAACAACGTGGGAACTATTGTTAGTCCCATTTCGCAGATGAGGAGATGGGGATCCAGAGTTGAATGGCGGAGCCAGGATTCAAACCCTGGCCGTCGGGCCCCCCCACCCCCACCCCAGCCTGTGTGAGCCGTGGACGTCACTGCCACACTCCGCCAGAATCACAGCTCAGCGGAGTTCCTGTCCCCTGATAGCGCCTGGGGGGTTGCATTCTCTGCTAGAAGAAAAGCGATTAAAACAGGAACACCCACGGTGTCCCGGACTCTGCCTAAGTTCTGGAAGCCAGCAGCGTCGGGACTCTGAGCTTGGCTGAGGTTTCCCCCAGCCCCCGGCTCGGGACGGGGGTTTGGCCCGCCTCGGGCCCCAAACCACCTGCTCGGCCCTGCGTCCAGCCGGCCTGCGCGCGAGTGAGGGAGAGAGGGGACCCTCCACTGTCTTTATATACCGGGGTTATTTTTAACCCGGCCTTCCAGAACATTACGGAGCTTCCTCTCTCCGACGCGCAGGAAGCCCTACTTGGCTGTGTTTCCTGCTAACACGCGGCCCCGAGATTGCTGAGAACAACAGGCCCAAGACTGCTCGGCTCCGGGGAAAAAACCTGGCCCCCTTTCAAAGCCCTGACAGAAAAGCCTTCAGAACCCTGCACCCCCGCCAGCCCGAGCACGGCCCCCAGAGGGCTGGCAAATTGGCCAAGACTGTGCACAGGACTCCCAGGCTGGGGCCCCCCGACTCCATCGTCCTTCCCCTGCAAAAAAAAAAAAAAAAAAAGGCATGTGCCCACCTGTACCCACCCCCCCGCCCCCAGCTGGGTAGACAAATGCTTGCATTGGTGGATTTTTCTAGGCTTCTGTTGTTGTTTTTTTTTTTTTATTTTTATCCAAGTATTTTTATTGAGGTGAAATTCACATAACATAAAATTAGCCATTTTAAAGTGGAAACTTCAGTGGCATTTGGTAGGTTCACTGTGTTGTGCAACCACCACCTCTGTCCTGTTCCAGAACATTTTCATGACTCTGGAAGGAAGCCCCGTCCCCGTGAGCTGTCACCGCTCCCCCACCTCCCCCCCTGCCCCCCCATCCGTCCTGCTCCCCCAGCCCCTGGCAGCCTCTGTGGATTTGTCTGTTCTCGATGTGTCCCACAAATGGGATAGTGCAGTAGGTGGCTTTTCGTGTCTCTCTTCTGTCTCTGCACACGACGTTGTCGAGAGCCCCCCACCAGGCAGCACCAGTCAGGGCTCCACTCCTTTGTATGGTGAATAATATTCCACCGCACGGGTCCATCCCTTCTCCGTCTTGTCCATTCATCTGCTGACGGAGGGACTCCGTGATTCAACATCACTTTAAGGCTGGGATTTGGAAGACCTTGTTTTTGTCAATGTCGTGTCATTTTCACCTTGGAAAGGAGTCCCTCGGAGGCAGACTAATTCATGCTTGCTTGGGGGCACTTTGGCAGAAGGCGCGGAGCAAAGGTGCCCTGAGACAGAGGCCCCTCGACACCCCTGTGCAGGCTTGACGTGCTCTTCTTCCCACGGTCTCTCGTGCGCCATGGCGGTTTCTGTCCGGGAGGGAGCGGGATGCGGGCGGGAACCCAGAACGGGGTTCAAATCCGCCCTCTGTCATTTACCAGCCGTGGGGCACTGGGCAGAGACTTTGGTTTCGTTCCTTGTTTGGGTTGGCTTTGTTTGTTTTGGTTTTTAGGGTTTGTTTTTTTTTTTATGCTTTTTAATTTATTTTGAGAGAGAGAGCGAGCGAGCACGTGCAAGCTGGGGAAAGACGGAGGGAGAGGGAGACTCTGAGCTCAGTGCAGAGCCCAACACCGGGCTCGATCTCACTACCTCGAGATCACAACCTGAGCTGGTATCCAGAGTTGGGCGCTCAACCAACTGAGCCACCCGGGCGCACCTATTCTCTAAAGTCTAGGGGGCGTGTGAGTGGCGCAGTCGCTTAAAGCGTCCGAATTTGATTCAGGTCACCATCTCATGGTTCGTGGGTTCGAGCTCCACATCGGGCCCTGTGCCGACAGCTCGGAGCCTGGAGCCTCCTTCGGGTTCTGGGTCTCCCTCGCTCTCTGCCCCTCCCCCACTCACACCCTGTCTCTCAAAAAATAAACATTAAAAATCTAGATAACCCACCCCTTGTGCTCTGACAGCCACCAGTATCCAGAGGAACTTGGGGCACAGGAGGACCCTTCCTTATGCAGATGGAGAAACTGAGGCTTGGAGAGTCCACGTGACTTGCCCAAAGTCTATGGGTGCAAGATGAGTGGGTATGAGGCCCCCACCCCAGTCCCCACTGGAAGGGAGCTTCTCTCCCAGGGGCGAGGGGACCCTCATAAGCAGCCCCTCCCTCTGTCTCCGGGCCTCTCTGCTCAGGCTGCTGAGAAGCCCTCAGAGAAGCTTCTGCCCCCTTGTTCCCTCTCTTTTGACGTCACCTCCTGGGGTCACCTGTTCCACTGTTTCCTTCTTTGTGGTTTTGTCTCAGATGGGACTTTGTCACCCCCGTCCGAAGACATTTCCCTGAGTCAGGTGATTCTGCAGCAATGTCTGGAGACGTTTTTGGTTGTTACAACTGAGGGTTGGCGGGGAGCTACTCGCATCGAGGGGGCAGAGACCAGGGATGCCACTCAGCACCTTGCGGTGCACAGGACGGTCCCCACCGCAGACGATGACGGAGCCCCCGGTGTCGGCAGTGACGGGGCGAGAAACCCTGCCCTAGCATGAGAGAGACCCTGTCTGCTGTCTGTTTCCATCTGTCTCTCTGTCCATCTATCATCCAGCATCCATGTATCCATCACAGAGAATGATCTGACCCCAAACATCAGCAATTCTGAGAAGCGCCAGCCCGGCGAATGCTCAGATGTCTGTGACAGAAGGAACAGGGGTCCTTCGTGGGCCCGGTCCTGCTTGCCTCCTACCCTGTGTGATCCTCCTGCAGCCCTGTGAGGGGGAACCCAGTGAGGAAACTGGGACCCAGGGACCTCATGTGAGAAGTGGAGCTCAGACTTCATTCTGTGGGCAGTAGGGAGCCATGAGAGGTGTGAGAGAAGAGGAGGAAGCTGGTTGGGTCTGTGTGTTGGGGAGATGCCTCTAGGGCCTGGATCTGGACTTGAATGAGGCTGGGAGCCCAGAGAGAACCCCCATGGGAGAGCTGGAGGACCCCTGAGGGCCGGGGGCAGGGAGGAGGGGTGACCCAAGTGGGGTTGAGGAGAGGTATGGGAGAGAAAAAAGAGAGGGTCTCTCTGTAAAGGCAGCTGCGGGATGTGGCTGCAGAATGGAGGAAGGAGCCTGAGGACTGGCCTCACAGGACTCCTCCCGGGTCGGGATGGGAGGAAGGATGGCCATCTTCCAGCGGCTAACCCTTGCCTCTCTCACTTGTCACTGGATACACCTTCGTCAACACCTTCTCTAGGACAGGTACTGTTCAGTGGGGACACGGGGCTATTTTAAGTGAGGACCTGGCATGGGCGGGGGGTCCCAGACTGGGGGACACAGAACTGGACACAGACACTCCCAGGCCTATGAAGTCAGAGCTGGAAGGACCCCAGTGCTGGAGGTGCCCAGAGGGGAGGCAGGGGCTGTGTCTGGGGGCGGGGAGCGTGGCCACACCGCACAGGTAAATGATGTTCCGGTCCAGCCACACACGGGGGAACGGCATCCCAGGCGGAGGGCACAGCACAGGCAAAGGCCCGGAATTGAGAACTTAGAAAATTTGGGAAATAGGGGGTGTTCAGTGTGTCAGAGGGAAATCCAGGGAGGTGAGGCTGGGTTATAAAAGATCCTAACGCAAGTTGGAAGAGATGCCTCGGGCAGTAGTGGGGATCAGATCCTCTCCCCGCCAGCTCCCGGCCCCAGAACCCCACAGACGGCATGAGCCTTGGTGTGGGGCCTCATCTCAATAGGGACAAGGGGCCCTTGGCTCGGGGCTAGTTTAAAAGGTGCATCTAAGGTGCCTGGGTGGCTCAGTCGGTTAAGCGTCCAACTTGATTTTGGCTCAGGTCGTGATCTCACGGTTGTGTGATCGAGTCCCGCTTCGGGCTCTGCGCTGACAGCTCAGAGTCTGTTTGGGATTCTCTCTCTCTTTCTGTCTCTGCCCCTCCCCGCCCTCTTTCTCAAAACAGATAAATAAGCGTTTAAAAAAAATAAAAGGCACGCCCAAATTCTTATCCCATGTAGCTTCCAAGCCTACAGCCATTTCTGGTCCCCCGGGTTGGGGCCTGCCGCCCGGGACACCTCACCCTCTCGTAGCTAGCTCTGCCCGTCCACCTGCCCCCCTGCTTCCCCCGGCACTGAGCTCGGCCACCTGGCTTCACACTTCCCTGTGCCGGGCCCTGAGACTTCGCCGTAGGCTACTGAAGCCCTCCAGCAAACCCTCGGGCTTTGGCTGCGTGCGGCCGGGGCCCCTGGAAAGACAACTCCATCGGGCCCACGCCTGAGGGGCCCTGAGTCTGGGAAGAAAAAACGCAACATGGACACCCAGCTGGGGAAGTCCGTGCAGGGCCAGGGGAGGGGAAACAGCAGCCCCCAAAATGGACTCTGACACGTGGAGCTGAGATGGGGAGAGAGACGGGCGGTCAGTCCCTGCGGGGGAACAGCATGTGCGAAGACTGGGGCCCGCTCACACAGGACCGGGCAGCTGTGCCTGGGGACTGAGAGCCTGGATGTGACTTGAAGGCGAAGGGGGGTGGCCCTTGGAGGGGTTGAGGCTGGGGTGTGGCTGAGCCACTCTCCAGTGGGGAGAGCCCAAGGGTCTGGCTGCTTTCAATGGGTCAGCTCCTGGGGCCCAGGGGACCGGCCAGCATCTTTTGGCTTCTCACTTTCATGGCCCCCTGGCCGTGGCTTATCAAAACGCGCAGATTTTATTGCCAGCAGCCCCCCCACTCCATTTTTGTCCATGCCCCCTCACTCATCATCCCTTCTCTATCCCAGGAGCCTGGCACTCAGCCTGTTGGCATCTCCCCAGACCCCAGGCTCACCGCGGCCAGGGCGCCTGTTGCCCTTTCCGGAACAGGTGCGCCCTCACCCGGTGTTGCCTTGGGGGTAAGTTTCCCTTGGCCCCTCTGTGTGGGCCGGCCCAGGGGTCTGCAAACTCTGGCCTGGGAGCCAAATCTGGCTTGCCGCCTGACTGTGTACAGCCTGCGGGCTGAGAACGTTTGCTTCCTTCTTCTGTTTTAACGGTGGTAAAATACACAGAACGAAATTTACCCTTGTAACAAGTTTTTCGGGGGAAGTGCCAAACTGGCATTCGGTCCCCATCGGACACCAACTCTGCGTCCCCTCCCCCAGCCCCTGGCGCCCACCGACTTACTTCCTGTCTCTATGAATCTGACTCCTCTGGGGACCTCATATTAGTGAGATCATACAGCATTTTCTTTTTGTGACTGGCTTATTCACTCAGCATAATCTCCTCAATGTGCATCCACATTGTATCACGTGTCAGAATTTCCTTCCTTTTTGTGGCCGAATGTAAGATCACACTGCATGGATGGAGTGCATTTGGCTCGTTCCTTCACCCATCGACAGGCATCTGGGTTGTTTCCACCTCTGGCCATTGTGTTTTTTCTTTTTATAACAGCTCTATTGAGGGGCGATCCACACGCCGTACGATTTCACCCACTTGGATTGTCCGGTTGGATGATTGTTGGGTCTATTCACAGAGCTCTACATCCAACACGCAACTGATTTCAGATCATTTTCATCACCCCCAAAAGGAGCCCCGCACCCCTCGGCTGTCACCCCCTGATAAGAATGGTGTTTACATTTTTTTTAAAGCTTATTTATTTATTTTGAGAGAGAAAAGGCAGGAGGGGCAGAGAGAGAAGAGAGAGAGGCTCCCAAGCAGGCTCCCGCTGTCAGCGCAGAGCCCGATGCGGGGCTCGAACTCACGAACCGTGGGATCATGACCTGAGCCGAAAACAAGAGTCGGATGCTTAACTGACTGAGCCACCCAGGTGCCCCAATTTTTTCCTAGTTGAAAAATATTAAGAGGAATAGTCTTTTGGGACATGCGACATATAATTTCTCCTCGTATCCCCAGCCGATCCTGTGTCCCAGCTTCTGTATCCCTCCGTGCCGAGGCCAGCCTCCTGCTTCCTCCCCTGCCAGATCATTTTGCCCCAGAGTGTGAACATCAACCGTGGCCGGTGCCAGGTGGGGCTTGCAAATATCCCTCAGGGGGCACGTGAGGACCTCAGCTCAGATGTCCCCCTCTGATGGCTCCCTTAGTCCAGGAATTCTCAACCTCAGCGCTGCTGACATCTGGGACTGGATCATTCTCTGGGTGCCAAACAGCATTCTTGGTCGCCCCCCACCAGATGCCAGTGATCTGCACCCGCCCCCCTTCCAGGGGTGGGGGGCGGTGATGGTATCCCCCTGGGAGTAAAACTGCCCCTGGCTGAGATTTGCCAGAACACTTCATTTTTCTAAAAGCAGTTTAACGTTCAATTTTATGAATATATCATTGCATATATTTTGTATATATATATTCTGTTTCCCTGCCTCAGCTGCTTCCAGTGTTTCACCATCATTAGGAATAATGTAAGACACATACCTGCGTGTAACACTGAATCACATTTTATTTTTTATTTTTTTTAAGTCAATTTATTTTTGAGAGAGAGAGAGAGAAACAGAGCGCGAGTCGGGAGAGGGGCAGAGGGAGACACAGAATCCGAAGCAGGCTCCAGGCTGTCAGCACAGAGCCTGACGCGGGGCTCGAACCCATGAACCGTGAGATCATGACCTGAGCTGAAGTTGGACGTTTAACTGACTGAGCCACCCAGGCGCCCCCCCAAATCATATTTTAAATCGCAACACCACCTACATGGCAGTCATCTGGATGCATGAGAGAGACAATATTTTTCTCCAGTAGGTTCTCGCCCCCCCACCACCGCTGACATTTGGGGCTGGATCTCTCTTTGGCGGGGCCATTCTGTACCCTGTAGGGAGCTGAGCAGTGTCCCTGGTCTCCACCACCATGTGCCAGGAGCACCCCCTGCCAGTGGTGATAACCCAAGACGCCTTGAGGCATCAGCCGGTATCCCCTGGAGGCAGAAGGGGAGACACCCACGGGCTGACTCTGGGATGGACTTTTTCCGCCCAGCATCCCTCCTGCGAGGTGTGAGGTGCTCACCCCTTTAGCAGACGGGTAAACTGAGATTGCATGAGGGAAGCTAGTCATCTCTCTTCCCGCTCCCTTCCCACCAGGCTTTCTCTGCGCAGAAGGAATTACAGCCCTCAGAACCCCAAAATAGCTCCTCTCTCTCCCTCCAAGGCCACCAAACACACTGGCCTGCGGTTGGTTCAGACTGCAAATCTGGGAAAGCGCCATGCGTATCTGATGGGGAGAGTCAACATGGGCCCCTGGATGGGGGAGGGGAGTGGCAGTGAACCCCTGGGCTGTCCCGCTGGATGAGCTCAGAAGGAGGTTCCTATAGACCTTTTGGCAAGAGCCTGGGATCCTGGGATCGCACTGGGTGCAGCCACTTGTAGGCATAGCTGACAGGTCTCCTTCTCCAGGGAGCCCTCCAAGAATGCATCCCACCCATCCTCACCTGGCCCCCTTTATGAACCTCCTCAGGGCTAGGGACGAGTTTGAGCCGTGCCTGGGTTCCGTTGGCTCCTTTTCAGCTGGCCAGACAAGACGCCAGGGTGAGGAAGTCCCAAGGTGGGTAAAGAAGCTCGAGTCAAACAGGGCTTTGCAACTTCTCTGCACATGCAGCGAAGAGAAGGGATCTAAGGCTGTTGTCTCCGGCTCTGCCAGAATGTTCCTGTGCCCTGGGGAGTCCTTAAGACCGATGATTCCACCACCTGACCCAAGCGAGCACAAGTAACATCACTGGGCACGGGGCAAGCCAACCCCAGGGGCCACGCATGTGTCACTTCTGTGTTTCCCACCCTGAGATGCACAGTCCGGACCCGGTTACAAGGAACCAACAGGCCAACCCCCCCGGGGGGGGGGGGGGGGGCTGTTCTTGGAAACAACTGCCTGGACTCTCCAAAAATATGAGTGTCTCGAAAGACACGGGAAGGCTGGGACACTGCTCCCAAGGAAGGGAGACAGGAGAACAAAGGCAGCAGGTGAGTTTGGATGGGACCCTGAATGAGAAAAGAAAAAGTTGCCATCCTGGTCTGTTTGGGCAGCGGTAACAGAGTACGGGAGACAGGGTGGCTTGTGAACCAAAACTTACTTCTCACCGCTCAAGATTGAGGTGCTGGTAGATTTGGTGTTTGGTGGGAACCCTCTCCTTGGTTCACAGATGCCGCCCCCTGCCGTGTCCTCACATGCCAGACGGGACAAGGGAGCGCTCTGGGGTCCCTCTGATAAGCGCCCCGATTCCCTTCTTGGGGCTCCAATCCTCAGGACCCGATCACCCCCAAAGGCCCCACCTCTTCATACTATCTCACTGGGGCTGGGGTTGCAACATGTGAATTTTAGGGGGACTCAAACGTTCAAACCCTGGCAGGTATTACCGGGGAGGTTAGGGTTATGTGACAACCGTAGATGAGTCATTTTTGTTTTTGTTTTTTTTTTAATTTTTTTTAACGTTTATTTATTTTTGAGACAGAGCATGAGCAGGGGAGGGGCAGAGAGAAAGGGAGACACAGAATCCGAAGCAGGCTCCAGGCTCCGAGCTGTCAGCACAGAGCCGGACGCGGGGCTCGAACTCACGGACTGTGAGATCACGACCTGAGCCGAAGTCGGATGCTTAACCGACTGAGCCACCCAGGTGCCCCAGATGAGTCATTTTTCAATGTGAAACTTGGGGAGCGTGACATTTGGGGGTTGTGTGGGAGAATCTCGTGGTTCTCAGGAGTCATGGAGAGTGACGTCTGCAGGGCACCTTCAAATGGCTCGAAAATGGTATTATATCGGGGCGCCTGGGCGGCTCCGTCAGGTTCGCGTCCGACTCTTGATCTCGGCTCAGGTCATGATCTCACAGTTTGTGGGTTCGAGTCCTGTGTCGGGCTCCGCGGTGACATCGTGGAGGCTGCTCAGGAATCTCTCTCTCTCTTCTTCTCTCTCTGACCCTCCCCTGCTCTCTCTCTCTCTCTCTCTCTCGTTCTCAAAATAAATAAACATTTTTTAAAAGAATTAAAAATGGTATTATATTATATTATATTATATTATATTAGTACGGACTGAATATTCCTATCCTTGCACCCAAACTCATACGTTGAAGTCCTACCATCCCCCAGCACCTCAGAATGTGACTGTCTAGAGACTGGGCCTTGAATGAGGTGACTAAGGTAAAATCAGGCTGTAGAGTGGGCCCTTGTCTGATCTGACTGGTGTCCTTACAAGAGAAAGGGGACACAGACACAGAAAGAGGACATCGGGGACGGGTGTGCCCTCAGAGGAAAGATGTGCAGAGCCCAGCAAGAGGGTGGCCGTCTGCCCACCAAGGAGACAGGACTCAGGAGAAACCAATCCTGCCAAGGCCTTGACCTTCGACTTCCAGCCTGCAGAGAGGACACCTGGTCGGTAGGGGGGTGGTATTTTGCTGTGGCGGCCTGGCAGACGAATACAAATGTATGCTAATATATAAGCTATGTGAATACACCATTTCTATCCCTGGCATGTATATTTATATAAAAATTGATATATTTATATTAATTGTGTGTTAATTGCATTTATAGTCATTGTATGTCTATGTTCATGGAAACATTGATATATTGATATTAACTGTCTATTAATTGTAATTGTATTGGGAGAGAGAGAGAGGTAACTTGTTAAGTCTGTGGGTCTGGATGCAGGATAGACAGATGTTCGTCGTATCATTCTGGAACCGTTTCTGTAGGTTGCACATTTTTTCAGAATAAAATGTTGCAGAACGGAGCCTTGGTTCCCCCTCGCACCCACAGCTGAAAGCAGCACCCCAGCTTCAGAACGGGGGTTTGAGCTGACTGGAGGCATCCGTGGCTGAGGCGGGGGGGCCAGGGCGGGCAGACCCCCTGTGGGGGGGAGGCAGGGGGAGGGTGTGGGGTGCGGGCCTCGGGCAGAGGGTCCCGGGACTGCCCCTTCTCCTCTGCCGCACTGGCCCCCTCACCCACCTCGGCAAAAGCTCAGGTGCATTTGGCTGGTCTCTGGAGCAGCCCTGATCTAAGAGCCGCGTTTGCGTCAGTTTGCGGGAATGGGCGGCGACGGGTCTGGTGGCCAAAAGCCGAGGTGCTGCATACGCCAGAGGAGAGGAACCCGCACCTCCCGCCGACACGTACCCTAGCTGGCAAGCACCCACTCCCCCCCCATCTCTGGACATTTTGTATAAATGCGACTATATAACACGAGGCCTTTTGTGTCTGCCTTCTTTTTTCTTAATGTTTGTTTATTTTTAAGAGAGAGAGAGAGAGAGAGAGAGAATGAGCATGGAGGGGCAGAGAGAGAGAGAGGGAGAGGAAGAGAATCCCAAGCAGGCTCTGCGGGGTCAGCACAGAGCCCAGCACGGGACCCGAACCCACAAACTGCGAGATCACGACCTGAGCGGAGATCAAGAGTCAGATGCCTAACCCAGCTGGAGCCACCCAGGCGCCCCTGGCTTCTTTTGATAATAGTAACAGTGTTGAGGTTCCCTTGGGTTGTAGCAGGCTTCCATCCCCCGCCCCCCCCCCCCGCCCCCGTACGGCTGATCAAATACGTTATTTTCTAAAATCAGGGCTTCGCTTATAGAAATGCAAAAATGCTATATTTGGCGAACATCAAACAATGTTTGGTTTTATGTGTGTGTGTGTGTGTGTTTTTTTTTTATCCCCTCCACAAATAGCTCAAAATTGACTCAAGCTGCCAAACATCACACACGCCCGACGCGTAAGCCGCAAGCCCGTGGGTCTCCTGGGGAAGGGGTCCCGGGCTGGAGCAGCCTTGCTCGGCCCCTGCGGGAATAACATTTTAATTAAAAAGTCTTACAATGACAGGCTCCAAATGTAAACTCCCAGGCAGCGGAGGCCCCGGCCTGGCAGGGCGCGGGCCATGCCTCGCATTCCAGGCTGGCCTCCTTGGAGCCCCGGCAGCCACAGAAGTCCCCAAGCCGAGCCAGGAATAGTTCTGCCTTTTATTTGGAAAGAGAATTACAGGGCGCATGGCCCAGCCCCGAGCTTGCCGCTTCGCAGCCGTATTTTTGAACACGCCCGTAACTGCACACTTGCTTTCGATCGTCCGCGCCAGGCTAAACGCTGCCAGCTGCCCAGACAGCGCGCGGCTCTAAACACAGGTTCTTTGTCATTCCTGTCCTAAGATCCGTCCGGCTATTTCTGGGCAAAAACAGATTTAAAATCTCACTGACTTAGGAGTCCACGGCAGCTACCAAGGCCGCCCTCTCCCCTCCGCTCCCTGTAAGTGGATCTCAGGCCTGCCTTGTCCATGGGGATTTTCTTAGCTGGAGGGGTTGTCTCTGCTTCCCCCGATTCTACCTCCTCCCCACGCCCCACCAAATCCCGAGGAGTCCGGGGCTCTGGGGTTGACAGACCCACCGGCGGGGACGCGAGGGTGATTCCTGGAAGGAGAACTGGGTGTTGCCACCGGGAGAAGCAGGATGCCTGGGGTGGGGGGAAGAATAATATCACGTGGTCACAGTGGTGGAGCGAAGATTTGAACTCGGGTCCTAGGCAGGTGAAAGTTGCAATGATGGAACAGTACTGAGCCCTTGCTGAGGGGAAGTCTAAAACGGTACAGTCACTGAAGCTTGGCATTTCCTCAAAAATGTAAACATAGAATTACCATACGACCCAGCAATTAGACTCCCAGGAATATACGCTCCAAAATCAAAAACAGGTGTTCGAATAAAACTTGCACGCGCACGTTCCCAGCAGCACTGATCACAAGCGCCAAACGGTGAAAAAGACCCAAATGTCCATCAAACGATGACGTGAGAAACAACGTGGTCCGTCTACACCGTGGATTATTACTCAGCCATAAAAAGTCACGGGGCCCCCACACACGCTCCACCGTAGACGAACCTCGGAAACATCAGGCTGAGCGAAAGAAGCCAGACCCAAAGGGCCACCTGTTGTGGGGTCACGTCTGTACGAAACGTCCAGAACAGGCAAATCCATAGAGATAGAAAGTAGACGAGCGGTTGCCGGGGGCCGGGGGAGGGGAAATGGGGACGGGGTCTCCTTTGGGGTGATGAAACAGTTCTGGAATTAGGCCGAGGTGACGGTGGCATGACCTTGTGAATGTGCTAAAGGCCACTCTGCTGTTTACTTTAAAATAGTAGGTTTTATGTTACGTGAATTTCACCACAATAATAAAAAATAGCAAGGCTCAGCCCTGCCCTTGGGTTCAAGGAAAGGAAGTGTCCAGGAGCAGGTGGGGGAGATAACGGCATGTCAGTAGCACCTGTGAGAAAAACTTCAGGGTTCCGTTGGGTTGATATGACTCAGCAGGGGGCGGGGGGGGGGGAGGGCCCTGGGATGCGGTGAGGCTCTGCCACATCAACAGAGGTATATGGTCCAGATAGAGGGAGGTGGGTTCTCTGGCCAAGGAGTTGGGCTCAAAAGCTGGGGAGGTGGGGCAAGGACACAGCAGGGGTCTGAGGATGGGCTCAGGAGGGCTGAGAAAATTTGAAAGCCGATCCCTGTAAAGGAGAAATCGTGCCCCCCGTGCACTTTCAAGGTGGGCGGACTGCATTCAAATCCCAGTTCTGCCACTTAGCAGCCGTGTGACCTTGGGCAAGCCATTTAACCTCCGAGTCTCGGGTTCCTCATCTGTAAGATGGGGAGGCCTGTTTCACAGCTGGGAGAACTCAGCGCCTCGGGGCATACGCTACGCGGGCACGAATACCGTCTCAGGGAGGGAGCGAGTCCTGAGGCACCCAGATAATAAGCAGTAACTGAGGACAGTGGAGCTGTGACCGTAAGAGAGATCACGGCAAGACTGTGGGCTGAATGGGGGCGGGGACTCTTTTCTTGGCCGATGCCACCCGCCCCGTGCCCTGTGTGAATGCGTGGTGGCTGAATGGATACCCAGACGGGAATAAGCAGGAGTGATGTCACAGAGGAAGACGTTTGGGGCTGGGTTTTGATGGATGAGTAGGAGTTTTCTGTGTTGCTGGCGGAGCAGGCGAGAGGGCCATTCCAGGCACAGGGAACTGCATGTGGAAAGGCGTGGAGACGCGAGGTAGTGTGGCAGAGCAGTGAACAGAGAGCCGGTCTCGAGGGAGCCCGGGTCTCCGCCTCGGAGACCACCTGGCGCACAGTAGGTGGTCAGACGGCTTGTGAGGATCTGCCGGCCTTTGCCGGAAGGAGGCCGCCCACACTTGCTCTTTGCTTCCGAGTGGAGCCCAGGAATTAACAACATGTTCGAATCCAAAGAAGATACACAAATGGCCCAAGAGCACATCAGGGAAATGCAAATCAAAACCACCACGAGATACCAATTCACACCCATCAGAATAGCTGCTACCAAAACCCCAGAAAATAACAAGTGTGGGGGAGGAGGTGGAGGCATTTGAACCCCGGCGCCCTGTTGGTGGAAATGTCAAAATGGCGCAGCCCCTGTGGGAAACAATATGGCTGTCCCTAAAAAGATTAAACATAGAATTAGCGTGTGGTCCAGCAACCCCACTTCTGGGTGTATCTCTGAAAGAATTGAGAGCAGGGTCTCAAAGAGGCACGTGTACACCATGGCCACGGAGGCGTTGTTCACGGTAGTCGAACAAAAGACGGAATGAACCCACCCGTCCAAGGACAGATACACAAAGCGTGGCATCCGTATGATGGAATCACATTCGGTCTTTGTGTGTGTGTGTGTTTAACGTTTATTTATTACTGAGAGACAGACAGGGACAGAGCATGAGCAGGGGAGGGGCAGAGAGAGAGGGGGAGACAGAATCGGAAGCAGGCTCCAGACTCTGAGCGTTAGCACAGAGCCCGACACGGGGCTCGAACTCACGGACGGTGAGATCGTGACCTGAGCCGAAGTTGGACACTTAACCGAGGGAGGCACCCAGGCGCTCCAAAAAGGAAAGACATTCTGCCCCACGGTACAACACGGATGAACCTTGAGGGCATCAAATTGAGTGAAGTCAGCCAGCCTTAAAAGGACAAAGACAGCATGATTCCACTTTTATGAGGCCCCTGGAGTGATCACCTTCACAGAGACAGGAAGTAGGATGTGGGGCACCAGGGGCTGGGGGAGGGGGTGGGGAGTTCATGTTTAATGGGGACAGAGGCTGTTTTGCAAGATGAACCGGTTCTGGAGACAGAAGGTGGTGACACCAGCTGCCCACCTATGGGAATGTGCTTCATGTCACCGGGCTGTGTGCTTAAAAATGGTTACGATGGAGTATTTTGTTACAAAAACTACCACCAGCTTTTTTTAAAAAACGTCCGCACGTTCCGAAGTGTGTCTGTATGGGGGTGGGAAGGGTTCCCGGCCCATCCATGTGTCTCTCTTGGGGAATCAAACCCTGCGGGTTCTGTTTTGGTCTAAGGAACTATACGTCTGCCCCTTTATTCCACGGGCGGATGCTGAGGCCTTCAGGCACCCGTAAAACTAAACTAAACGTATAAAACTAAAACGTGCCGACATTTGTCGAGTGCCTACCGGTGCCCAGCCCATTCTCCCAAGAGGCCAGCCCTGTACGCGTGTTATAGAAGATCAAACAGGCTCAGAGAGGTGAAGCGACCCACTCAAGGTCACTGGTGTCCAGCCCGTTCTCCCAGGAGGCCAGCCCTCCACGCATTTTATAGAAGATCAAACAGGCTCAGAGAGGTGAAGCGACCCGCTCAAGGTCACACAGCAGGATATGGCTGCCGAGCTGGAACTAGAAGCCCTAACCCACCCGACCCCAAACTTGAAGTCATGGGAGGCTGAGGCTCCCGCCCCGTACATGTTTCAGGGGGGCTGTCCTCGTGACGGTTTAAAACCACGGGCAGCGTAGCATCTTCGATCTGACCAACGCATCACGGTCGGGGGAAACCGGGTGAAGGGCATTTGGAACCCTGTCATCGCTCAGTCGGTCTGGAAATGCAAAAATGTATTAACTCCCTGGAACGTGGTGGGGAAGGCGGAGAAAATGCTGGTGAAAATTGAGGGCTAACTGGGTGTGTCCAGATGGGATCCTGGAACACCAGAGGGAGACCTGAAGAAATCCGAAGAAGGCCTGGAGTTTGGTGAACAGCGTTGTCCCCACGTGAATTCGTCTGCTTTGAAAGACACATCAGAAGTTGGTGCTCGGGGTGGCGGGGGGTTGGGAGGAAGCGGAGGGAAGGGGAGACCAGAACTCTCTGCACGGTCATTGCAACTTTTCCAAAATCATAATCTGGGGGATCTAAAAATGGTTTTCTTTTAAAACTTCCTTTTTATGAAATCGCTGCAGTTTGGGCCCAGACAGGGATGCGTCTGTTGGGGAGGCCTCTGCCTCTGGCCAGAGAGGACACAAGCCTTTTGTCAGCCTCGAGGGTCAGTGACGTTGGTCAAGACTGCCTTGGTTCACCGGGACTTGGGCCTGGGATCACCCTGGGGCCGAGTGGATTGGAGAGAGGAACGTGAGACAGATGAGGTGGGGTCTGACCCCCTCAGAGACACGAGGGATAGTCGCCCAACCCCTTCCTCTCCCTTCCCCCCTCATTCAGGCCATTGGAACATTCTCGGCCTCCATAATGTCTCCTGACCCTGCTCCTTCCCTCCACTGTCGCCCTGCTCCAGCCTCCCTTGTAGAAGTTCCCAGATACCCTTCTGGCCAACCCACCCTCCCCTTGTCTCCTTCCCCCACTCTGTTCCAGCCACACAGGCCTCCCTGCCTCAGGGCCTTTGCACTGGCTGTTCACTCTGCTCGGAACACCCTACCCCCAGGAAGCCACATGGCTCCTCTCCCCACCTCCTTGGGGTCTGTGGTCCAGCGTGACCCAGTAGGCAGCTGTCCCCATTCACCTGGAATAAAACAGCCGCCCTCACTGCTTCCTTCCCGTGCTTCCTGCCTGTCTCCCCGCCAGGAGCACAGGAGATGCAGGTTACAGCTTTACTGCGATACGGTGCACGCGTAATAAACTGCACTTATATAGACTGTGCAAAGGATGTGTTTTCAGACAACCGGAGACCCGCGATGGAATTCGTGGCCAGGTCATCCCTGCACATTTCCTGGGTCCCCTGTGACCCCTGCCCGCCCTGCCCCCAACACCCGCCTTCATCCCAGGCATCCACGGTCTGCTTTCTGTCTCCCTCCGTCTACGCTTTCTGGAATCTCACATAGATGGGATCACCCAGGAGGTGAGCCCCTGTCTTCTTCCTCTTGGCATCGTACTCCTGGGCTCCCTCCGTGCTGTTGTGTGTCACAGCACTTCCTCCTCGCGGCTGATGCCTGTTCCGTGCGTGGGTGGACAGTGTGTTCCTCCCTCCACCAGTTGATGGACATACGTGTTCTCCCCCGTCTCCGAGATTACGACTAAAGGCGCTACGAACATTCCAAAGATGTATCTTTTCATTTCTCTTGAGTAAATACCTGCGTGAAGAATGACTGGATCAAATGGAACGTGTGTTGTTTAATCTTTTTTTTTTTTTTAATTTTTTAATGTTTATTTTTGAGAGAGAGAGAGAGAGAGAGAGAGACGGAGAGAGAGCGTGAGTGGGGGAGGGGGAGGGGCAGAGAGAGAGGGAGACACAGAATCCGAAACTGGCTCCAGGCTCTGAGCTGTCAGCACAGAGCCCGACGCGGGGCTTGAACTCACCAACCGCGAGATCATGACCTGAGCCACCCAGGGACCCCTAATTCTTTTTTTTTTTTTTAATGGAGGTGAAATTTGAGTGACAGGAACTTAACCGTCTTCAAGTGAACGTTTCAGGGCACTGAGTTCATCCACGTTGTTATGCAACCATCTCGCCCGTCTCATGCCAGAACGTTTCCATCACCCACGACGGTTAAGGGCTTCAAGCTGCCAGGCTGTTTTCCAAAGTGGTTGCACCCTCTCACATTCCCTCAGCAAGCTTTGAGAAAAGTTCTAGCTCCCCACCTCGCACTCTGTCTCTCTCTCTCTCAAAATAAATAAACATGGAAAAAAAGAGAAATATTTGTGAAATACGCGAGCGAATGAACGACCATGATCATTCCCGGGGCAGCCCAGGGCCTGGACTAAATCCAGTGAGTGGTGAAGGGGGAGACGACCCCCTGAAGCATGGACACCCTGAGGCATCTGGGTCACAGTGGAGTTCCACGTGCCGGAGCTGGGCGGCAACACGTGTGTCCCGTTCACACAGGGGGAAACTGAGGCTCAGAGAGCACCTGGAGGCTGTAGCATTATCAAGGACCCTCCAAGGACCCCAGAGATGAGGAAAGAAGGCCTGGCCTGCAGAAAAGCCAGGTAAGAGAGGTTGGCGTGGTGACAGGGACTGGGCTCAGATCCCAGCTCTGCCGCTGTCACTGTGTGGACCCAGGCAGGCCAGCCACCGTCCTGAGTTCCCTCTCCTCCTTCCGTGAAGGATTTATATACATGTATGTTTTAAATGTTTATTTATTTTTTGAGAGGGAGGGGCAGAGAGAGCGGGGGACAGAGGATCTGAACGGGGCTCTGAGCTGTCAGCACAGAGCCCGATGTGGGGCTCGAACCCATGAAATGTGAGATGGTGACCTGAGCCGAAGTCGGATGCTCAACCGACAGCCATCCAGGCACCCCCACGACGGATTTACATTGAGGGTCTTGTGCGTGTGGGGGTCTCGGCGGTGACCTGAACACTCAGGCCCATCAAGCCAGATTCTAGGAGGCGAGACCAAGGAGGAGGGACAAGTCAGGTACCAACTGGGGTTTATTTATGTCTTTCTGGTTTTTTTAACCAGCGAATCTCCACCATCCCTCACTTCCACATATATAATATATAAATATATATTGCATGTTTACCTATATAAATATGTATAGGTCAATATGTATTTATGATATTTATATCAATATTTGTAGTTAAATACATGGGGCGCCTGGGTGGCTCCGTCGGTTAAGCATCCAACTTCGGCTCAGGTCACGATCTCGCGGTTTGTGAGTTCGAGCCCCGCGTCGGGCTCTGCGCTGACAGCTCAGAGCCTGGAGCCTGCTTCGGATTCTGTGTCTCCTTCTCTCTCTGCCCCTCCCCTGCTCACGCTCCGTCTCTCTCAAAAATAGGTAAACATTAAAAAAAATAAAAAATATATATTTGTAGTCAAATACAGATTTACATACTACGCGTCAATATATGACACATTTAAATACTTTTATATAATTGCAGATATTATATACGAAGATACGCAGTCACTCCTCATTATTTGCAGATTCTGTTTTTGCAAATTCTCCCGCTCACGGGAATTTATTTGTGACCCCTACATGGGTTCATGGACACACGCGGAGTGGCAAAAATTTGAGTTGCTGACGCGCACGTTCCCAGCTGAGGCGGACCCGGCGTGGCCTCCTCGTTCTATAGCTCTTGCGTTTTTCGTTGGTGACTTTGCTGTTTGAAAGGCCCCCACGTGTAGCTGTCAGGGGTCCGACGTGTGAGGACGCGAGCTGCGCGGAGGAAATACGGTCAATGAACTTCATTCGGGCACGAGTCGTAGCGCTGTTGGCCGCGGGTTCAGTGTTAACGAATCAGCAGCACTCTATTCGACCAAATGTCTTTTTTTTTTTTTTTTTAATGTTTATTTATTTATTTGGCGGGGGGTGGGGAGGGAAGAAGGACAGAGAGAGAGAGCAGGAGAGAGAGGCTCCCAAGCAGCCTCCCGCTGGCAGTGCGGAGCCCGAGGCAGGGCTCGATCTCACGATCGTGCAATCGTGACCTGAGCCCAGATCAAGAGCCGGACGCTTAACCCACTGAGCCACCCACCGCAACAAGGCGCCTGTGAACAGAAACACACATAAAACAAGGTTGTCTGTGGTCCGGTTGACGAACACGTTGTGCCCAGAGGCTTGTAGGAAACTAACCCTGTATTTCCCGTGGGGTCGATGGTCCAGTATTCACGAATTCAGTGTTTCTGGTGAATAATGAGGATTGTGTGCACGTGTGCGTGTGCATATGTGATATACAGATACGAATGGTATCGTGTAAATGCATGTGAATCTAGTATATGCAAACATATGTGAATATATGATGCATGTGAATCATATACAGTATACAAATACACACATACTATATACAAATATATACCAACATTTTAGATTTATATTTGTATAATTAAGAACAAATATATATATATGTTTCTTTTTGCAGTTGGTTTGTTTGAGTCCTTTTCGAACCCAGTGTGTAGCACTGAGTTGAAATATCTCTTACGTCTCTTTAACAGAAAGCTTCTCCTCTCTCCTTCTTTATTTCTCCTTGCTCTTTGTTTATGAGGGTCCCTTGTCCCTTGTCCTGCAGCTTCCTGCAGTCTGGATCCTGCCACTGGTGTCCCTGGCCCCGTGTTGGCCACCTCCCTGTGACACTCAGCTGGAGCCTGTGGGCCAGACCTCCCATCAGTGCTCCCGTGGGCCTGGCCTCTGACGATCTCTGCCTGGAACCAGAACTTCGTCGGGGACTGCGTCTGGAGCTGGACGGCCATCCCTCCAAAGCCTGGTTTCCCTCTGGGATTGGGTTGGGGACAGTGAGGCAAGATCCCACCCGTGTTGGGTCAGCCCTGTCTTTATTTAGGATGGCCGTGCTCTGTTCGTGGTGGCTGTTTTCGCACCCGTTTTGATTTTCGAAAATGTTGCATCATGTGTTACTTATCTTGAAGACAGAGTTTTCTGGAGCACCCCGGGCCCCCACTTCCCCTCTCTGGGCCCCTGAGTCTGTTCCTCATCTGCACAGGGGAATAGTGATGGCATCTCTTCTCGCTGCAGGGCTTGGGGAAGGCCAAGAGGAACCCACAGGCAAGAGTGTGTTTGACCCCCGCCCCCCCAGGATGAGGTGGCTCTGGGGAGGGAAGTGGTTCAAGGGAGGATATTGAGAAAGAAGAGGGTCAATGGGGTCACTGGGGCATTGGTTGGGGGGCAGGGACAGAGGACTTGGGCACATCCCTGCCGCCCCTGGCCCCACTGCTGGGTCTGTAGATGAAGCGACAGCCCCGTTCTTCTGCCTCCCTCTCTGCCTGCAGGCATCAGCCTTCCCCAAATGGGTGTCCTTGGTTCTCTGAGTTTCCTGAGCACCTACCATGTGTCAGGTTCCCCCCTCCCGCCCCCCTCCCCTACACCCTGGGGACACAGCAGTAAACAAGATAGACCCAGTCCTGCTTCACGGAGCTGACGTTCCGGGGGGAGGGGGGTCTGATGATCCTATTACAAGTCCTGGTAGAGACAGAGAATTGGGTAAATGGGAGCACTGAGAGAGTGGGGAGAGGTGGCCCTGTTAGTCCCTGGGGGGGACCTCTCCAGGAGCCCTCTCTGAGGAGGTGACGTTTGAGCTGAGACTTGAAGGAGGGGAGAAATGTGTGAGAATTGAGGAGACTGGCGCTCTGGGCAGAAGTAACAGCACGTGCAAAGGTCCTGGGGTGGGACACGACTGGGCTCCCGAGGAGCCATGAGACTGCAGATTATGTGAGGCAGGTGGTGGGGGGACTAGGGTGGGAAGGGGAGCAGGTGTTTGCCAGAAACTTCAGAGACCCAGGAGATCAGTTTGGAGGAAAACGTGCTAAACTCGCTTCCAGGCATCATTTCTCAGTGTCTTGCCTTTCTGGGGCCCGTTGGCCATACTGTGCCTCTGACACACCCCTCCCCCGCCAGAAAAGGGCCAGCCTCCCTCTGAAGAGAGATCATCTCACAGATCATCATAATAGTGGTAATGATATCGCAAATGCACAAGCTGTGACCAGAGGCAGGATTTGAACCCAGGTTTTGTTTGCCAGCTCAGCCCTCACGCATGACTGTCCTCCAGGGCCCCGTCCCCAGCCCAGGCTCCCACGTTCCCTCGGCCCAGACAGAAGGGCATACCTGCACGCCTCCCCACCTTGGGGCAGTGCGTTGGGAAACAGATTTGTGTCCGTTGGCCTTGGAGCCAGCTAGAAATGCTTGGCGTTGGGGCAAGGGGGCCCCCAGGTTTTGGGTGGGGGTGTAGAAACCGTGGGAGAGCCCCAGGAACCCCCAACCCGGCTCCGGATAGGCACGGATATCCCGGAGGCCTTCTCAGAGATAGCATCCAAACGGAGGCCTGTTCCCAAGCGGCCATATGGGGCAGGGACTTGCTAAGGGCCGTGTCCCAGGCCCCTGACTGGGGCTGTGCTTGGACCCTGGGGAGACCCCACGATTTTACATCCCTCCTTCTCCTTGCCGGTGATCTCTCTGGTCAGGCCCTGGCTCGGGAGAACGGTCCCTGGACTGCCAGGAACCGAGCTCCCGGTGATCGTGCACAGAGGCCCGGAGTGAAGGGTCTTTTTCCCCTTATGTTCCTTCTGGTTTGGGGACCACCCGTAGGCGGGCGGTGGTGGGCAATGCAGCTCCGGGCCACTGCGGGTCTCGGTGGGGGGTGTCCCCAGGGTCCTGCTACTCATAGTTGGCCTCTTGGAGGTGGGAGGTAGGATGATCCAACCTGACCCTTCTCCGAGCAGAGAGTTTCTTTGAGCTTTAAGGCTTACTCTGAAAACTCACCTGAAGTTTTTACTCGACTCTCCGACATTTTCTTGCCAACTTGGCTGTGAAGTCACACGCCATGTTCCCCTTGAATTTGTGCACACAGTTTTGGTAGACTGGCTTCCTTAATCACGTGAAGAATAGACCCGGAGCCCCTGCTGGGTGTCAGGGACTGTGGGAGTCCTTTGCTTTACGGGATTCTCAGGCCGCTGGGAGACGAGTGGAAGATATCAGTAGGTAGACACAAAATAGAATTTCAGGTCCTGAGGGGCCCAGGAGAGGAATGAAGTAAGGTGAGGGGGAGAGAGGGTGCATCTGTGCATGAGGGTGGGGGGAGTCGGGGAGGGGAGAGAGGCCAGGGAGAACTGCGCACCCGGCAGGGGGCACAGCCAGTGCAAAGGCCCTGTGGCCGCATCCATTCTGGGTGGTTGGCGATCTTAGCCCCGTTGCTTAGGAGTAGGAACCGAGCAGCTCGGCTATCCTGGAGGACCCCCGGGGGGTCAGCGGCAATGCTGGCCGTGACTCTGGACCCCTGTTTCTAGAAAGAGGGTCTGAAACGGATACTCCCTCCCGATGTGTAGGGTCCTCCATAGGCAGCTCACCAGGAAGCAGGACAAGGGAATGCGGGTGGGTGAGGGAGGGCCAGGCCTTGCCAGGAGCGGAGGGGTGGGGGGAAAGCCAGGTGCCTGTCAAGCAGACAGACAGACAGGCAGGCAGGCGGCAGCCCGTGGAGGAAGTGGCTTAGCAGGTAGACAGGTAGCAAATGTGCACGGAAACCCCAGGCTGGCCCAGTCTCGTGGGCGGGCAGGGGGCCCGGTGCCTGATGCCACATCTGAGGGGCGGCTCCTGGCACCTGTCCCGCCAGAGGAGGGGGAGGCGCCGCTGGGTCGGTTGGAGTTCCCGGCGGAGGCTCACCCGGTTCCGACTTGGGTGACGGGGAGGTTACTACCTCCCTCCTTCAGCACCTCTCCCTGAAACACCTCCTACCGGGAGGCTCGGGTTTGGAGCTCTGCCAGGAGGTGAGAGAGGCCTCCCGCGCTTTCCAGCTCTAAAGCGGAAGGGCCTCCTGTGTCTTTAGTTTTCTGAGATATAACAGCACGTAGCATCATTCACCCACTTAAAGCCTGAAGGCCACGGTTTTCCGTGTATCTGCAGGGCTGTGCCACCACCACCACGGGCCACTTCCGAGCATCTCAGGAAGCAGCCCCATGACTCTTAGCTCTCAGCCTCCCAATCCCCCTGCGCCCCCAGCCCTGGGCGCCCACGACTCTACCTTCCATCCCCACGGGGTTCCCATTTCTCGATAGTACTGCTAGGCCGGCCCCCTTCGGCTCATCCCTACCTGGGGCTCGTCCCTTAATGAGCATCCCGAGACCTTGCACTTTTTCCTCAGGGCACCCAGGCGGGGCCGGTGCTCCCACCATCCCCACTTCACAGATGGGAACCCCGAGGCTCAGAGTGCAAGCTGAGGTCCCTTTACGTGGCCAGGGCAGGACGGGGGATCCGACCCTCACCCTTGGTCCCCCGCCTCGCCCTCCCCGGTTTAAACTGCAAAATCCCCACCGCCCCTGAGATGAGAGCCCCAGCTCTCTTGGAGGTCCTCACCTCCAAGACTTTGACCGTGGGGGTCCCTCTGCCCCCAGTGCCCTCCCCACCTTCTGTCACGAACCCTCACTCACTCCCCCCGAGACTCTTTCCAGTGTCCCTTCCTCCAGGAAGCCCCCCAGCGCAATCCTGCCTTCCCTCTCCCCAGCTCTGACCCCTTGGCTGTGAGACCAGGAGGCATCCGGCCGAAAATCTTAAACATAAGTCCCGTAAACAAGTCTTTGGGGACGTTAAAGGCTCTAATCGGGCCAGGATCATGATAAGGAGGCCTGATAACCTGGCTGTTTTGTGCCACCTACCCTATGATGACATGGGCCCCCTCTTCTGAGAAGCACACATACTTCGAGGCCCCAAAACCACCCTCACCCCTGCCGCTGATAGCAGATAACAGCCCCTGAGCTGTGGTTTTCACAGAGATCAAACTTGTGGTGCCGGATCGACCGAACAGAGCGAGATCAAAACGCTGTCTGGGCCCAGCCACGGTCAGGAATGGAAGGGCACGTGTGGGGTGCTCGGGGACACCGGGGTGAGGCAGGGCCCCCAGCCCTCGATGGTGGCGTCGGGTTGGTATCATGCATATGGGGGCTTTTTCCATCCACTCCACTGATGGGGTAACTGGTGCCCTGTTGGTCCTCATGCCCCATTTCCTGGGTCTGGCTTGGCCATTTGGGTCTCAAATGCCCTTTGCTTTAGAGATGGGGTTCAGGAGTAGTGGAATGAGCCCCCATCGGGCCTGGGACTGTCCGTGGGAAATGTGTGAGGCTGAGTGCTAACAGCTCAGTTTCCTCTGTCCCGCATGGTGGCCTCTTTTCTGTTACAAAGTCAAGTTTCTGTGAAAGGGCAGCACATGGGGGCCCGTTAAGTCTTCCTGGCTTCAGGCTTGAGGTTGGCAGTTGTTGGCTAAGGGCTCAGGTCCTGGAGAGGCCATCTGAGCTCAGTGCTGCCGGGGACAGCCTTGGTTCCTGAATGCACCCATGCTATTCCACACAGTTTCACACTGTTCCAGCTTCCTCAGGAAAGCTTGAATTCTCTGCACCCTGAGGCCTCCCAGGGCAGGTATGAAGGGTCTGAAGCTCCAAAGGCAGGGCTGGGCCTGCATAACAGCTGTACTGTCCTGGACCCTGTCCTGGGTATGTCCACAGGCATGTTTGGGATAAGATCCAAACTCCTTGCCGAGACCCACGAGGTGCTGTGGTCTGGGCCTGGCTACTCCGGAGAAGACTCCATCTTCTTCCACTCCCAACACTCCAGCCTCCCTCTTGTTCCACGACCACACTAGGCACAGCCCTGCCTCAGGGCCTTTGCACTGGCTGTTCCCGCTGCTGAGAATGCTGTTCCATTGGCTTATTCCCTCACCTCCTGCAGGTCTGAGCTCCGACAAAGGAGGCCCTTCTGGCTAAAATGGCCCTTCTGGCTTTAGCCTTCCTGGCTCAAGTAACCCTCCGAGTTCCACCCACCTCCTTATCCTGATTCATTTTTCTGTAGCATTTTTCCATTTTACCTGATGTAATTTGCATGTTTGTACATCTACTGTTTCTCTCCCCAATATCAGGGATCCTGTCTGTCTTGCTCTGTCCCCAAGCTGGGCCACTGCAGCTGCAGAGGAAATAGTTGTGAACGGATGCATAAAGTCCAGCAGAGGTGTGGGGAGGGGAGGCAGCCGATGGGGTTGGGGGAGGCCAGCAGGGGGTCGCCGGAATCTCGTATTCTGACATTTTGTTTTTCTGCTCCCCCAGTGGGATTTTGGGTGTTGCTGTGTGTTCGTGTCCAGCTCACTCTTTAAAGTTTTTATTTTGGAATAATTCCAGGCTTCCAGAAAGGTCACACGGGCAGTACAGGGGGAGCACTGAGTGCTCCCTTCAACTTTCCCCGTCGGTGTTCCACGTAAATCACGGTACCTTTGCCAAACCGAAGCAACGGATACTGGGGCATTTACGCTGCCAGTGAATGAAATGTCAGACTTTATTTGAACGTCGCCAGCTTCTCTGCTGGTGTTCTTTTTCTGTTCCAAGATCCCGCATTGCATTCCATTGCTCAGCTGTTTTTAAAATACGGATTTCAGGGGCACCTGGGTGGCTCAACCGGTTAAGCGTCTGACTTCGGCTCAGGTCATGATCTCACCGTTTGTGAGTTCGAGCCCCACATCGGGCTCTGTGCTGACAGCTCAGAGCATGGAGCCTGCTTCAGATTCTGTGTCTCCCTCTCTCTCTGTCCCTCCCCTGCTCACGCTGTGTCTTTCTCTGTCTCTCAATAATAAATAAACGTTAAAAAAAATTAAAAAAAAAAAAAGGATTGATGGGGCGCCTGGGTGGCTGAGTCAGTTAAGCGTCCATCTTTAGCTCAGGTCATGATCTCACGGTTTGTAGGTTCGAGCTCTGCATCGGGCTTTCTGCTGTCAACGCAGAGCCCGCTTTGGATCCTCTGTCCCCCTCTCTCTCTGCCCCTCCCCCACATGCTCACGCATGCTCTCTCTCTTTCCCCCAAAAATAAACATTAATTTTTTTTTAGTGTTTATTTATTTTTGAGAGAGAGAGAGAGAGACAGACCATGAGCAGGGTAAGGGCAGAGAGAGAGGGAGACACAGAATCCGAAGCAGGCTCCAGGCTCCAAGCTGTCAGCACAGAGCCCGACACGGGGCTCGAACTCACAAACCGTGAGATCATGACCTGAGCCGAAGTCAGACGCTTAACCGACTGAGCCACCTGGGCGCCCCACACATTAATTTAAAAAAAAAAAAAAAGGATGGATGGATGGATGGATAAACAACATGTGGTCTAGCTGCACAAGGGAATATTACTCAGCCATAAAAAGGAACAAAGGGCTGGTTCAAGCTACAATGTGGATGAACCTTGAAAACGTGGTGCTGAGCGAAAGAAGCCAGACACAAAAGGTCACAGGTTGTCTGATCTCATTGACATGAAAAGTCCAGAACAGGCAAATCCGTAGAGACAAGAGATGGCTGCCAGGGGCTGGGGGAGGGGGAGAGAGGTGGGGAGAGACTGCTTTTGGGGATGGGGTCTTGGTTCAGGCTGGGTGTCCACCAGCCTTCCCCCCCACTACGCCCCGGTGGCCGCCTCCCAAGCTAAGGTTAGGTAAAGGGGGAAGTGGGGCCTTTCGAGGTCGCTGGGCCCCTGGATTTGCATTGGCCACTTTTACATAAAAATCTTTCCAAGCTGTGCCCAGCGGGCCCTGAAGCCGGCTGTGGGGTCAGGCTGTGCATGGGGGTCAGGCTTGCTAGAGGTTTCTGCAACACTGGGCCCAACCCGCTGGTTCCTGTTTTGGGGGAATGTTATCACCACTGGCTTCTTAGAAAGAGCCCGAGGCGGGGGAACCTACCAGCCCCCCGATGTCCTCATAGTTGGCTCTGCCCTCTTTTTCCCCGGAGTGGTCATCCCAAGGTCGGCGGGGATGGGAGGTGGGCCCGGAGGGGGGATGCCAATGGCCATTTATGGAGCACTTCCTGTGTCCCTAGTTCTCTGCGTGCCGTGGGTTATCCCCTGGGACCCCTAGAAGATGTGTCACCCCAGACTCGTCATTTAGCTGAGGACACTGGGACCCCTGGAAGGGTGGTGGCCGGACTTTTGAGGCCAGGCTGGGCTCAGCTGCCGTGATGCTGAGCCCAGGCCAATAAAGCCTCCCCCCCCCAACCTTGAGATAAGACGGGGCGCTGACCTACCACCATGTATTTAGGCAACAAATATTTACTGAGCACCTCCGGGTGCCAGGGTCCAGGCCGGGAGCCGGAAATTCGATGGGGAACCAGCCAAGGAGGTCTCACCCTCCCGATGATTGATGGCCGATGGCCAGGGGACAGGCGGAGCCAAAGGAGCAAGGTGACTCCAGACAGCAGAGTGGGGGGATGGCGGCGGGGTCCCAGAGCCGCAGTGAGGGGCCAGGTGGAGAGGGAGGCAGGGCTTGGTGGCAAGCGGGCCCCTGCTCTGCACGAGGAGGGTATCCCCTGACACAACGTCTCTTCCTCAAGGTTCTCTTTTCTGCTTCGGTTTTATCCCCCTAGGCCTGAATTTGCATCACTGGGACGTTTCTTTTTAAAACTCCCACCTCCCACCCTCTCTGCAGAATCTCTCTGGGTGCAGGTTAAGAGAGGCCACCACACGGGCCAAGGGGTTCCTCCTCAGCTTCAGGCTTCTCAGAAAAGCCACCCCTGAGGTGCCCGGCTGTGAGATGCCCCCTCGGCTGGCCAGGCACCCTCTGGCCCGCGAACTCACTGCCTGTTGAGCGCCCCCTGCAGGGGGGGAGATGGCCTCCCAGGCTCCCATTTCACAGAGGAGGACACTGAGGCCAGTGAGCTCAGATCGGGACTCAAACCCACGGTGCCTGGCTGCTCTCTGGGCACTTTCTACCCTCCAGCCGCATGGCGGCAGGGGACCAGAAAGAAAGGGCCCCTGGGAGCGCCCAGGCAGGCTCCCGGACATGTAGCCAAGCTGTTGGGCCTCAGTTTCCCCCTATAGCAAAGGGGCTGAGCACCCCTCACTTGCTCCTGTTTGTGGCCCTGACGGCCTTTACATGCGTCCACCCCATCAGCCTCCACTTAAATCTCTTGGTGGCATTGCCCTGGCCTCACGGTAATGTCCCCATGCTTGGCTGTGGCTTTTGAGCCTCTACATGGCCAGCCCTTGCCCTCCACCTGGGCCACGTGCGCCCTTGCCGGGTCCCTAAACACATCAGGCTGCCTCAGGACCCCAGGTCTTTGCACCCGCTATGACTGTCGCCTGGGATACCCTTCCCTTGTTCACCCATGCCCCACACCGATCTGCGGATTGCCTCCTCGCCCACCGGTCCCAGCCTGTCGCCAAACTGCCTTCTTCCCTTCCCTTCTCTTTAGCCGTTTTACCCAAAAGTGACATATGGACATAAAAGTGCCTAACCCCACTGGTACAGCTCGATCAATTTTCACAGAACAACACAACCCTGTAACCACCACCTAGTTCAAGAAACAGAACATTCCCAGCCTCACCCTCTCCCGACAAAGCTCCCTTTTGAACTGATGATTCGTGACTCCGTGAGGGGCCCTCCGCCTCTGACGTCGCGGCTCAATGAGCTGCTGGATTTATGGGTCGCATTAATAGAGGACGGACGCCAGAATGAGGGAGGTGATTTCCTTCCTCATTCTGGGCTGGTCAGAGCAGGCAGGAAGCTGCCCCTGCCAGTTTGAAAGGGGGTAGGCATGTGGCGGGGGGGGGGGGTTCAGGGAAGACCATCAGCCACCGTGGTGCGCGTGTGTGTGTGTGTGTGTGTGCACTTCTGAGTGATGCCCGGGGAGAGGGGGTGTTTAATCTAGACAAGGACAGACCCAGGTCATGTCACCTGCTCCAGGTGGCTCCATGGGAGAGCAGGGTGGGGTGCGGGTCCACTCGGAGGGAGCCACCAACTCTCAGCAGACAGTCTCTGGGCTCCAGCACAGGCTGCTCTGAACGGTAGTGAGCATCCTGTCAGGGGAGAGATGCGAGCCCAGTGCCCCCTTGGCCACAAGCTGAGCAGGAGCTCAGAGCCCAGGCTGACCAGGACAGGGTCGCTTTGCCTCCTGCTCCCCCACCAGGCCCCCCATCTGGAAGGCAGGCATGGAGCACTTAGAGGGAGTGGGGCCCGCACCCGAGACCTTCCTGGGGGGCAGACGGAAACCCAGAACCGGACCGCGGCTTGCCCAGGTCCTCTGGCCAAAAGCAGCTTTCCAAGCGCAGGCCCGGCGTGGAGCTCGGGCTTTGGGTGGAGTTCAGGTCAGGTTATATCTGGCACGGCAGTTCCCTCTCACCGGCTGCAGCTGCCCGGGGCGGGGACGGCCGGCCATGCTCCGCCACTCGCACTGGCTGCTGGCCCGCAGGTGCTGGGCCGGCCATTTACATAGTCACGCTTGGTCTCCCCCGCCTGGCTCGCTGGCCCGCCCCCCACCTCTCCCCAGGAAAAGGCTCAAGGTCTGAGAGCAGGAGCCGACTCTGAGCCCCACTGAGCTCTCTGAGTATTTTTATTTCACTTCTGCGTTTCACTTTTACTGTCCTGGGTGAAATGTGCGTGTCAGTCAGCCCCCCAGCCGTAGCAACTGGGCCTGGGATGGCCCCGTTCTGTGCCAGCCGGGGGTGGGGGTGGGAAGCAGCAGGTAGACCCGGGTTTGGATCCCAACCCTGCCACCGGTTGGCCTGGGAGCTGCACGTGCCCCACCTGAGCCTCCTGGGAGGTGCCCGGGGTGCAGGAGGAGACCCTAGGCCTGCACCCTGGTGCGGCCCTGCCTCCGGCCTGCTGTGTGGCCGCAGGCAAGCCTCTTCCCCTCTCTGGGCCTCATTTCTCTCCTCTGTAAAATGAAGTTAGCTGCAGCCACATCGTCCTCATGTTGTCTCTCTAATCTAGCGCTCTGCAGGGTCTGGATGGGTGCTTGTCCAGGGGCTTTTTTGGGCCGGAGAAAGTGAGGAGAGGCCTGGGGGCGGGGAGGGGCAGGACTGGTTGTATGTCCTTGAATTTGAGAAGCTTGCGCTTGTGTAAGGATCTCAGTGTGAGGCCAGCTTAAAATGCAGATTCTTGGGCCCTGCCAGGTCGGTGTCTGCAGGTGCCGAAGCAGGCCCAGAAGGGTCTGCGTGTCTTGGGACAGGACCCAGGGAAGGCGGTGAAGAAGGGAAACTGAGGCACGGAGAGGCGAAAGCGCTTGCCCAGGGTCGCTCGGCAAGCAAGTGGCTGCAGCAGGGTGGAACGGGGGGCTTTTAGGCCCAGGACGGTGGCATCTGTCCCGGCTACTCTGGGCTCCAGGTGCCTGTGTCCCAGCAGCCGCACGAGTGACAGGGGCTGCCGAGGAACGTGAAGCCTCAGGCTTCCCCCCCGGGAACAGCCTGGAGCTGAGTCGGGGTTTATATAGTGGCTCCCAAAATATCTGGCTGCGGATAGGCCGAGGCCCGTGAGGGTGCGGCTGGCCAATGCCGTGGCTTCCTGTCCTGCCAAGATGTTTCCTGCCGATAGCTGGGCCCAGTGGCCTTATCTCTGACCCCAGGGCCACTGGGAGGACAGCCCCCCCAACACACACACAGGGGACAGGCTGTTCTGGCCCAAACAGGGGCTGCAGGGACCCAGGAGGAGGTCAGAGCAAGCAGCCCCTGGCAGGTGGTGAGTTACTCAGCCAAAACGCAAGCTTTGGGAAGGAGCACTGGACTTGGAGTCCAACTGCTCCGGAATTGAATCTGGGCCTAAAGGGCTGCGTGACCCTGGGGAGTTGGGCCCCTGTCAAAATTACTCTCATCCATCAAGTGGGGGTGGTGGTATCTCCAGTTTCTTTTTAACACTTCCCACCCTGGGCCCCCCAGCCTAGCCCCTCAAGGATCCCCGGGTCTGAAGAAGACAGAGCTCGGCCCAGTGCCCCCCCAGCCTCGCCACATCAAGGCTCGGCTGGAGGGAACCGGGTGTCTATCTGGGTTGACTCCCTGGAGGAGGTGGGGGGGAGGGGGGGCGTCACAGCTGGGGTTTAAAGGATGTGTAGGAGCTCACAGGACAGAACTCGTGGAAGGGATGGCCAGGCTGAGGGAACAGTGCAAATGAGCAAATGTTTGCAAAGGACCACGCTCCCCGTTTCACAGAGACTGAGATTCAGAGAGGAAATGATGCTGCGTTTCTGAAACCCCACTCTTTCTGCTCAAGACCTGAGCTCCTCGGCGGGGAGGAACACGTCCCCTCTCAGGGGGGACCCTGGGACCTCAGGAATTGTTTAGATTTCAAAATTGGTTTTATTGTGGCTTACAGTGGCCCACGTTAATAACTCAACATGCTTAACTTGGTGTGTGACACATTTTCTTGCCCTTCTGTGTCCTGCTGATTCACTGCCCCCACACTGCTTTATAAACCGATTTGCCGAAATTAAACGGTACTCTCTTCATTCACACTGATTCACCTCTGTCCCATCAGCAACGCTGTGGTGCTGGAAAGGTCCCTGAGGTCCTGATGACAGGGGCTGGGGGTCTGACCGGAGCCACAGGGAGGCGAGGGGCTTTGCCCAGGTGCCGGCTGGGGTCCGCGAGCGGGTCTCTGGCCCTGCCTCTGTCTTGCCGTGTGGCTTCAGGGAGGTTATCCATACCCTCGCTTCCTCCAGAGAGGCCAAGGTGCCCCAAGGTGCCAGCACCCCAAGACCGTTCACCCCAGAAGACCCAGCCCCCACTCGCTCACCCCATCTTTCCCTCACTGGCTCTCGTTTGGGGCTTTTGTGCACAACGCAGGAAGAGTCAGCGGGGAAAAGAGGAGAGGGGGACTTTAGTTTGGGTCTCCTCTTTAATGTTTTTCAAGAGACGTGAGCAAAATGTTGACCTTTGTTCCATAAATCAGCGCTGCCTCCGTGGGCCCGAGCCGCTTGGTCTCCTGGTCGGAGGACGCAAAAACGTGTATCTGAGGGACTGAAATACACATACGTGAATATTCACAGCAGCCGAAATGTGGAAACAGCCCAAGTGTCCACTGAATGGATAAACAAAACGCAGTCCATCTGTACAATAGAATAGTACTCAGACAGAAAAAAGGACAAAGCCCTGACACGGGCTACGGCGTGCATGAACCTCGAAAACGTCGTGGAGCTAAAAGAAACCAGAGGCAAAAGGCCACAGAGAGCGTGGTCCCGTTTATATGAAACATCCAGAAGAGGCAAATCCTTGGAGCAAGCCGACTGGTGGTGGCCGTGGGGCTGGAGTGGGTGGGGAGGGTGATGGGGAGTGACTGCCTAACGGGCACAGCGTTTCCTTTTAGGATGATGGAAATGTTCCAGAACTAGATGTCAGTGGTGGCTGCACAACTTTGTGAAGGCACAAAATGCCGCTGCATTGTGTGCTTTAAAATGGCTCATTTCAGGGGGGGCCTGGGTGGCTCAGGTCACGATCTTGCCTTTGTGAGTTCCAGGCCCACATCGGGCTCTCTGCTGTCCGCACAGAGCCCGCTTCGGACCCTCTGTCTCCCTCTCTCTGCCCTCCCCCATTCGTGCTCTCTCTCTCTTTCAAAAATAAACAGTAAAAATAAGACAGGGGCGCCTGGGTGGCTCAGGTGGGTAAGCAGCATCCGACTTCGGCACAGGTCATGATCTCGTGGTTCATGAGTCTGAGCCCCACGTCGGGCTCTGCGTGGACAGCTCGGAGCCTGGAGCCTGCTTTGGATTCTGTATCTCCCTCTCTCTCTCTGCCCCTCCCCTGCTCTCTCTCTCAAAAATAAATAAAACATTAAAATAAAAGAAAAGAAAAATGGTTCATTTCATGCCTGCTGGGGCTCCTCCTGCAACGTCCCCCAAGTCCCCTCACAGAGGCTTCCCTGAGAGGCAAGGGCAGTGGTGAACCTATTTCCCAAATAATGGACTGAGGCTCAAATGCCCATGTCGCACTCAGGTCCGGCTGGTTCCAGCACCACTGGCTTCGTGCCCTCCCGGCCCCCTGCCCTGGGTCTGGAACCCGCGGCTCCTCCCTTCCCAAGTGGTGGTGCGGTGGGGACTGCAGTGTAACCACATGGCTACACACACACACACACACACCCTCACGTGGCCAGGCTCCTGCTGGGATGCATTGCCAGGTGCAACCTGTTTCTCTTGGAAGGGAGCAGAGTCAGGAGCGGCACGAGAAGTTCTCTCAGCGTCTGAACGCAGGCCGCGCGGGGGCCAGGCTGTGCGGGAACTGCCAAGGGGCTGGGGTGTCCAGGGCTTTGACCTGGAGAGGGAGCTCCCCGGCTGTGGGTCTGGGGGGTGGGGGATGGAGGGGCACTGGTCCCACTCCCGGCCAAGTGACCCTGGGCTTGTCTTCTGCTCTCTGACCTCAGGTTTCTTCTGTGAAATGGGCTGTAGCTCTGAGGCATGAATGAAACGACCGAGGGGCTCAGCAGAGGGGAACCCCACCTTCCAGACCGAGGTGGGGACAGAGAGGGCTGTTTGCATCGCCGATGGGAAACACTGGTTTGAAAGCAAATAACCAACAGCAGGGCACTTCCTCAAACATTAAAAATAGGATTGCAGCCGGTGGATGGGTGAACAAGATGTGGCACACACGTGCGATGGGACATGACGCAGCCTTCAAGAGGACGGGTGTTCTGACAGAGGGCGCCACGTGGAGGGATCCAGGGGACAGATGCTGTGCGATGTCACGTGCTGGACGTCCCCGGAGTCATCGGAGTCACAGAGACCGCTGATGGTGGGCGCCAGGGGCGGGGGAGGGGAACGGGGGGGGGGGCTAGTGTTTAACAGGCACAGAGGTTCAGCTTGGGAGGATGAGCAGGTTCTAGAGATGGACGGTGGTGACGGCTGCACGACCACGTGCGTGCGCTTCGTGCCGCCGAACTGTGCGCTTAAAGATGGTGAATCGCATGTTGTGTGATTTGCCACAATTAGAAACAAACAAACAAACCAACAAAAAGGCAAACAGCCTGACGATCCTTCCCTGTTGGAGCTGCCGTGGGCTCAGCTGCGCTAAAGGATTTCCCCCAAGCTCTAGCTCGACCTGCAGGACCTACTACTGATGCCTCTTCCTCCAGGCAGCCCTCGCTGATCTCCCGGGTAGGTCCCAGCTCTACCGCTGTCCCCCCCCCCCACCCCCCACCCCGCCACCCAGCCCTTCATCTGGCCAACCCCTGAGCCTCTGGAGCTGGAGTGTCCAGGAGCGAGCCTAGGCTGGGGTGAGGGGTTGGGGAGTGGGGAGCCCCGCTTTGAGGGTGGGAGAGTAGACAGCAGCAAGGGAAGGGACACTTAGGAGACCAAGACCCCCTCGCTCAAGAGGCACTGTTGACTCACCCGCCTGCACCTGCCGTGTGGCCCGAGGAGACCCCAGTGTGGGGACAGAGCGGGATATGCATTCAGGCCGCCAGGACCGGGCAGGGGCTGCAGGACCCAGAGGGCCACGTGACTGACAGCGACTCTTGAACCTGGCCCGGTCCAGAGTGGGGAGGAAGGGGCCCTGCGGGGAGAAGCGGGCGAGGCAGAAAAGATTGTCCTTTCAAAGGCCAGTTGTGAAAGCGAGCGTGTGTCTGTGCGTTGTGTTCGCGTCTCTGTTATGTTTGTGTCTGTGTGTCGTGGGCCTGTGCCGTACGTGCGCATGTTTCGGTCCCCTTGTGTCCACGTGCGTATGTGGCAATTTTGAGGAACTGAATCCCCTGGTCGGATGTGTTTGCCACCCAGAGGGTGTGGGAGGCGCCTCCCTGCCCTACAGCCCCACTGTCCCCAGGCCTTCTGGGCTCTCGGCCACACCCCAACCCTGACCTCTTCTCTCTCTCACCCCCCGCCCCGGGCCCCCCAACTTCCCTCCTGCCTGAGCTCTCCTCTCCCATCAGCTGTCAGGGGAAGATGTGGAAACCTGAAACCCTCTGCGGCTCCCACCGCTGGCTCCAAGTCTCTCTGTCCCCTGTCCCAAGTCGCCGGCTCCACGGAGAGTTCTCTGAAACATCTTCTGGCCCCGTGCCAGGGCCGGGGCCTCCTTGTCCCCACCCAGCCCCCCATGTGCCACGAGCACAGAGATATCTGTCCCCCACACCCCACTGCCCCCCAGAGGAGGGGTTTTTCTGGCTATTTGCCTCCTTGCATTGAGAACAAGGCCTGGTACAGAGCAGGTGCTCAATAAATAGCTGAATGAATGGGGGTGGGGGAGGGGCTGGAGAGGGCAGAGGAGCCGAACAGGGTGAGGCCTCTGCTGTGGGTCTGGGCCTGGTGGGGGGGACACATTCTGGGGAGTTGGTGAAACCCCATGAGCCGGGCACCTCATGGTCTAAGAAGCATCCCTTTGATGCGCTGGACTCAAGGGCAAGTGTCATCCGTGGGGTGGGGACCGCCAGGGGCTGGGCTCATCCAGTGCAGTGGCTTACGCTGGGTGAGGTGTGGGGGACGGGGGTGGGGGGGGGAGGCGAGAAGCAGGCGGTGGGTGCAGAGGTGAGACTTAGGAGGCGGAGCGAGCAGGAACATCACCGCGGTCTTTCCTGGGATGCCGAACGACCTCAAGACCACCTGGCTTCAGGATCCATCTGAGCGGTGGAGACAGAACCGTGGGGGGGAAAACACAGGGGGAGAAGATACCCCAGAAGCCAAGGGCGGAGGGGGCAGCTCAACAAAGGGGGTGTGGCCAGCACCCCACTGGATCCGCCCCCCCCCCCCCCCCCCCCCCGGAGCCTGACTGTGGGTGGGCGGTCCAGACCGCAGTGGGGTTAGAACACGCGGGAACCACAGCACCCCCAGCCGGGCTGCAATGAAAACGTCCGGTAACACTAAGCGCTGGTGAGGATTCGGAGCCCACGGAGTGCTCCCTCGCTGCCATGGGAGGCAGAGTGGTCGAGCCACCCCGGAAGGCTGTTGGACCGTGTCTACTGAAGCCGAACCTAGATCTCCCCTCCCCTCGAACCCAGACATCCTACCCGCGGGTGTTTACCCACAAGAGAAGAAACACGCAGCAGCCACAAGACTCGCCAGGAGCAGGTTTTTCCTAATACCTCTGGACTCCATCCCAGCGCGCGTCAGCCGGGGAACCGGCCCGACAAGCTGCATCGGCCACACCGCGGAATAGTATGCAGCCGGGAAGAGGGGAGGACGTGGGTGACCCTTAAAGGAGCCGAGCAGAGGTAGATCCCCCGGGTTCTGTTTGCCTGAATTCGAGAACGGGTAGATGAAGCAAGGGCGCCAGCGAGAGCCCCGTGGTTCCCTCTGGGCGGCCGCATGAGGGAGCCTGCGGGGCGGGCCGGGGGCAGGGGAGCGGAGGGAGGGGTGTTATGTGTGCACCTGAACACACGGAGGTAAACGTGCATCAGGCTTCACATAAGATCTGCGTGTTTGGCACGTTTTGCCGCTTCGTTTTATCACGATCCAAAAGTGAATATACACGGGGCGCCTGGGCGGCTCAGTGGGTTAAGGGTCGGACTTCGGCTCAGGTCATGATCTCCTGGTTCGTGAGTTCGAGCCCCGCGTCGGGCTCTGTGCTGACGGCTCGGAGCCTGGGGCCTGCTTCGGCTTCCGTGTCCCCCCGCCTCTGTCTGCCCCGCCCCGCTCACGTTCTCTCTCTCTCTCTCAACAATAAATAAACATTAAAAAATTAAAAAAGAAAGCGTGTGGTGATGTGGATGCGAAGCGGTGTGTAGGGCTGGGGTCACTGTGAGGAGGGGCCGGCGCTCACTCAGGGCGGAGCAGGGGCTGATGGGAGAGGCCGGTTGGCGCAGAGGAAAGGGCTCATCCAAAAGAACTTGCCAGAAATTTCCAGGCACAGTATGCCCAGTTTGGCCAGGTGCCATGGCCTTGTAGCCTTATAAAAACAACAACGACAAACAGTGAAATCCCTCAAAAAATGAAATGTGAATTACCGTATTTATGGCCAGCAATTCCCCTCCCCAGTATAGACCCCAAAGAACCGAAGGCGGGGACTCAGACAGATACTTGCCACCCGTGTTCACAGCCACGCCAGTCGCAGTCGCCAAAAGGTGGAAGGAACCCAAGTGCCTCTCAGTGGATGAGCCCGTAACACACGGTAGCACATTAGTCATAACGAGGAGTGAAACGATGAAACGTGCCACAGTGAGGATGAACATTTTGCACAGCAAAAGGAGTGAGTCACAAAGACACAAACACCATATAATTCCATTGACATGAGGTGTCCAGGAGAGGTAAATGGGCAGAGGCAGAAGGCAGATTGGCAGTTGCCAGGGGCCGGACGAGGGGGCGGGGAGCGGCTGCTCATGGGGACAGGTTTCCTCTTGGGGTGATAGAATGTTCTGGAATTGGAGGGAGGTGGTGGTTGCATAATACTGTGAATGCCCTAAATGCCACAGATTTGCTCACTTGAAAATGGTTAACTGTATGTCATGTGAACTTCACCTCAGTTGAAAAGGGATGACGATTTGGTGGCCCCGTGCTCTTCGTGCCTTCTGGAAGGATCGTGGCCCCTAGAGAGGGCAACTGAATAGTTCCCGCTTGGTTGACAACAACCTAAAACTTCCTTCTTCACGAGACTTTTTCTGCTAATGAAATGGCCTGCAGCAGCCCCAACACGGACGTGGAACCAGGCCCAGAGAGGGTAAGGGGCCTGCTCAAGGTCACACAGCAAGGGAAGCTGGTCTGTGGGGCTCAGTTTTGGCCTGGGGACCCTGGGAAAGCCTGGGTGAGACACAGACCCAGTTCCCTGTTTATTGAATAAGGAGCTGGAAGGGGTGGGTGAGGGGCACCCAGTCTGCCCTCCTCCAAGGCCCCTGTCCCCCACCCCCCAGAGGGCAGCCAGCACAGGCTGGGTGGGCAGCACTGGGCATAGGGCACCTGCCTAGTCCTGGCCTGTCTTTGGGCCTCAGTTTCCCCTGTGTACAGTGGGGGCTGCAGGGCTGGGGCAGGCACTGGGCCACCTGCACCTCGGGTTCCCTGAGGTGGCGAGGGTCAGCTTGACCCCTGGCTGGCCCTGAGTTGATTCTTCTGGCCAGGACAGAACGGCCACTGAGGATCACAGGCACCACCCTGAGATCAGGGCCCCCAGTCACCTCCACCCCCATCTGCTGCTTCCCTAGCTTCTTCCACCGTGTCTGAGAAGGCACCACGGGGCCATCAGGGGGCATTCAGGACCTGTCACCTTTGTGACCTTTCCAAGCCTCAGTGTCCACATCTGTCACAGTCAGGCTGCAGTGAGGACCCCCAGGAGGAACAGCAGGGCTCCAGGGCACCCCTGTGATCAGAGAGGGCCTGTCCTACCCACCTTTCCAGGTGGCCCAAGTCCTGGGTTGATTTCTGACCTGTAGGTGCCCCCTTGTGGCGATGGCTGGCAGAACCTGGGGTGCATCCACAGGTCCCCGTGCCAGCCCCACGCTGCCCCGGAGCCTGGGGACGCAGCAGTGACTAACCAGACAGGGAACCCTGCCCTTGAGGGCCTTGTAAGGCAGATGGGGGACACAGGAAAATGTGGAACAAGGGACAGTTGCACGTAGGGACAAGCTGGAGTGGCAGTGGGAAGGTGACATTCAAGTTGAGCTGCGGCCAAGAGAAGGGTGCCCCAGGAGAGAGAGACTGCAGGTACAAAGGCTCCGAGGGGAGACAAGCTTGGGGCAAAGAGGTGGGGGTGGCAGGAGTGGAGGGAAGGAGGGCGTGAATGGAAGCCGTGGAGTTTTACTCTTGAGGGCACTGGGGAGCCATGGTGGGATTTTGAGCAGGGGAGAAACAGGATCTGAACTGCAACCTTTATTAAGAGCCATCTTAGGCCACCACAAAAACACCGATGATACCCATGTATTGAACAAGTCTCCATGCATGTACCACTGACCGGAAGAAATGAACCTGACAGATGCAGTTGAACCCGTGGTCTCTGGCCGTCTCTCTCCACCCCGCAGCGTACCGTGGTCAAGAATTTGGAGTTAGTCCTTCCTTCATATGGTTTATACTTTATTACGTACTATGTTGGCCATAAACAATATGATTTGTGTGACTATAAACTCTGTATTAGTGGGACCACATCCTCCTGCGATCTGCTCATTTCATGAATATTGTTTGTGTTTGTAAACTATTAATAGTTTTATTTTTTAAGCTCTGAAGAACTGAGGTGTAACATGCCCACATGAAGTGTGTAAAGTGCACACGTGTTAAATGTATGGCTCGGTGCATGTTACCTACACGCACACGAGTGTGTGCAGCACCCAGATCAAAATGTAGGACCTTCCCATCATTCCAGAAGGTTCCCTCCAGTCCACAGCCTCCTGCCCCCGGCCGTAGGCGTCGCTCATGCCCGTGCTCCCTTCCGTGGTGGCGTGGAGCTGGCTCTTGTGCCTTTTCATCGCTGTGTCCCATCCTGTTGAGTGGGGCAGCCACCATTTGAATTTCCAGTTTGGGGCTATCGTGAGTCAGGCCACTGTGAACACTCCATTGGTGAACTTTTGTGGACTCACGGGCTCACTTGTCTTGGGTCACTTGCCCAGGCATGGAACCATGCGGTCGCAGGCTGGGCGAATGTTCAGCTCTGGGAGGGGGGCGGGGAAGCCACTGAGCCCAGCTGTGGGATGTGGCCGGTCAGCACACCCAGCCCTGGCCGTTCACTGAGTGAGCAGAATATCCGCCTGGATGGACACAGTTGCTCGGCCCTCCTTCCCCCGGCTCCATGTGGGTTGTGTTCCGCTGTTCGCTCTAACAGGGCAGCTGGTCGTGAGTGGGCGCCTTCTCGAACACGTCTCTGTTTGTCCAGGGGCCTGTGATGGAACTCGGGCCAGCGTGGCAGGACAGCAAGGACATTATGACTTTCACGAGCCCCTAAGTGAGTTTCAGCGTCTCCCAGTTGCACCTGTGAAATCCGGGGGACTTTGGGGTCCCCGTTCCTGGCCCTTCCTGCTTGTCTGCAAAAGCCTCCCTTCTGATGCTTGGCGGGAAATGGGATCATTTGGAGTGGGGAAGCTTCTCCCTTTCTGTTAGGGATGTCGGCCGTGTCTTAACATTTCTTTCTGGAACAAACGGATATGGTTTGGTGATGGGACAAGTTACACGGGTTGGGCGGCCCTCTGTGGAAGCCATCCTTGTCCCTGGAGTAGACCCTGCCTAGTCACCGCATATGATACTATCGCCCGCTGCTCTATCCTGGTTGCTCACATTTTGTCGAGCGCTTTTGCTTTGTTGTGCGTTAAGTTTCGGCCCCGGTTTCTTTTCTCCCATCCTGAACTTGGTTTTGGCATTCAAGTGCTGGCTGCCTAAAAGAATGACGTGGGGGCTTTCCATCTTTTTTAATTGTCTGGAATTGTTAACTGACATTAAAGTCATCTGGTTTTTCATGCATTAAATTTGGGGGGATTATAACATCATACTGTAAAGCACATAAAACACAAACATACAGTTCAACAAAATTATGGAGCAAACACCCACGTCACCACCGCCCGCTCAAGAAATGGAGTGTGGCCAGCGTCCCAGAGCCCCTGTGATTGCCTCTCTGTCCCCCAAGGTAGACCCACTTTGACTTCCTCTTCTCCTTCTCTAGATTTGCCCCTTGCGGTGGAAGGATCCCTGAAGAATATAGTTCAGCTGAGCTTGTTTTTGAACTTCATTCTAAAGCACTTACTCTGTAGGTGTTATTTTGTGTCTTTTTTTTTTTTTTAAGGTTTATTTTGAGAAAGAGAGAGCATGAGCGGGGGGGGGGGGGGAGGGATGGAGAGGCCCCACACTATCAGCTCAGAGCCCAACGAGAGGCTCGATCCCATGATCATGACCTTAACTGACCCTATTTTGCGTCTTAATTACTCTTAATGAAGTAGGTCTTGATGCCCAAACAGGCCATCCTATTTTATTCTCCTTCAAGATTCCTTATTATTCTTGGCTCTTTGACCTTCCATGGAAATTTTACAACCCGCTTGTCAAGTTCCACACGCACCTGACTGGGATTTTGATTGTGAATGCATTTAACCTATAAATAGTTTTCAAGAGTCTATTGGTTTCCTAGTGCTGCTGTAACAAATGATCACAAACATAAAACGACACAGATTTATGAACAAGTCCTAGGGTCCAGAGCCTGAGATGGTCTCACCGGGCTAAATAAAGCCAAGGTGTCGGCAGGGCTGTGCTCCTGCTGGGGACTCCGGCGAGAATTCGTCTCACCCTCTCCCAGCTTCTGGAGCCCGCATCCAGCCCGCATCCCTGGCTGATGACCCTTCGTCTACACACCGGGTCCCTCACACACCACCACTTTCTGCTTCTCCCTCTTCTGTCCCCTTCTTCCACTGTTAAGGACCGTTGTGATTACATTGGACCCACCAGGTCGTTCAGGGTAACCTCCCCATTATGGTCAGCTGATCAGCAACCTTAATCCCATCTGCAATCTGAATCCCCCTTGTCATGCAATGTAACAGACTCAGAAGTTCTGGGGGTTGGATTGTGCACATCTTGCGGGGGGGGGGGGGGGGAGGGAGGGCATTTTCTGCCTACCAGAAGGAATATTGGCATCCTTGGTACTGAGACGTCCATTCAATGTCCATGGAGCACCTCTCTTTCCATTAGGCTTTCCCTAAACACCTCCATAAGGTTCCCCTAGGGGCCTTGTGTGTTTTTTGTTTGATTTAATCCCAGGCACTTCATTCTGGGTACTATTGTCAATAGTTTGTAGTTGGCTTAAGGGTTATTCTATCTGATCATGAATGAATGCTTAATTTTATTAAACCCTCTGCCCATACCTGTTGAAGTGATCATATGTTTTCCTCCCTGACTTAAAAAAAAATTTTTTTTTTAACTAGGCTCCACGCTGGGTGCTCCAATGCAGGGCTCGAACTCATCAACTCTGGGATCAAGACCTGAGCTGACATCAAAAGATGTGCCACCCAGGCGCCCCAACTCCCTTATCTTTTTAAGGCAGTGGATCGGAGCAATGCGTTTTCCAGCATTAAATTTTGCATACCTAAGATCCAACCTTAGACACAAGGTTACATCCTTTTTGTACGCCACCACTTCCCCTCTGATTTTTCAAGAGAACGTGCGTGCTTGCATGTGGGTGTACGTGTGTGCATGGGCAAGTGGGGGGGCGGCAAAAGGAGAGGGAGAATCTCTAGCAGGCTCTGTGCTCAGCGTGGGTTATAGGGCTTGATCCGCAACCCTGGGATCATGACCGGAGCTGGTATGAAAAGTTGGATGCTTAACTGACTGAGCCACCCAGACGCCCCCCTCCCTCAATTTTATTTAGGATTTTCACATCTATGGTCACCAGTGAGGCTAGTCTAGAATTTTCCTGTTTCATATTGTTTTGAGGAAATGCTGGTCTCATAAAACGAGTCAAATGTTTATTTTTCTTCTGCGTTTGTTAAACTCCCTTTTCTCTCCCCTTGAGTGTTTGGTAGGACTTTTCCAAGAACGCCATCTGGGTCCGGAGTTCTGACTAGTTCTGTTTCCTTGCTAGCTTATAGGACTATTCAGACTTTCCCCCTCTTTTTGAGTCAGTTTTTTACCCTCTGGGAACTTATCCAAGTTAGTTGACATTTTCAAGTGTGCTGGCACCAAGCTGCTCACAGCATCCTCCCCCCGCCCCCCTCCGTGGGGTTTTCGCGTGGCTTAGACAGGAGAGCCCCCCCTCCAGGAGGCTGAAGCCCCTGCAGGCGCATGGCCTGGGCAGCAGAAGGCGGCCTGCCTGCCTCAGGAGGCACCTCTCCTGCTCTAATCTCTCCATGTTTGAAAAGCTCTCTCTCCACGTTTGATGTCTTCCGAGGGACAGCGATTTGGGCCTTCTTTTCATCTTGATCAAATTTCCCAGCAGCTTCTGAATTCCATTCATCTATTAAAATAAGCAACTTGTGGTTCTGCTTTTTATCGAATGTTTGCTTTCTATTCCCCTCCTATTATTTCCTTCTTCCTGTGTTCTTAGGCTTATTTTCTTGTTCTTTTCCTGACTCAAGATGCATGCTTAGCCCAGCACTTTCCATCTTTCTTCTACATATACTATACCTAGTATTACACAGGCACACGCTCACAGTGGGAGGGTTTGCACATAACCTTGTCCCAAGCATTGCTGGGAACAGAAGCCCCACTCTACCCTGCAGATGACCTGTGACCCCCAGGGGCTCGAGAGGCTGCGGCTTGGCCTCCAGCAAGGACAGTGATGGAAAATGCTCTGGACCCAGGGTCTTCTGGAAGGAGGCCATCAGGGCTTGCTGCGGATGTGGGTGTGGGCAGTGAGGGGCAAGGCATCAAGGGCACTTCTAAGGGCTCTGGTCTGAGCCCCACCAGCCCTCAAAGGGGGAGCTGGGCGATCTGGGGGAGGGATAGGGGTGCACAGCCCTTGCAGGCAACAGGGGGTGAGCCGGGCAAGGCCCAGCGGGGCAGCAGGAGGAGATGCAGGTGCCTGCCGTGGGAAGACAGGGCACTTCCTGCCCATGCGCCCACCACAATCCCCTCTGAGGACCAGGCATCGGTTTTCAAACTCCAGTGCACATATGAACCACAGGTGGAAACTGTTGAGAGGTCTCCTGGGCCTCGATCCCAGAGACTCTGCCTCAGCAGGTTGGTGGTGGGGGGGGGGGGTGGGGGGGGTGGGGGGGGTCTGTGAACATGCATTTCTAGTGAGCTCAGAGAGGACCTTGATGTGAGTCCAGCACCTGCCCCTGGCCACCCAGGAGTCCGCAGCACGCTGCACCTGAGGGAAGGCAGGCAGTGTGTTTAAGTAATGGAATTTAATGTAATCGTGACACGGACACAGACAGGGTGGTGGTGCAGTGGGTGACCCAGCACAGACGGGGATGGCCCGTGCCCCCTGCCCTATGGGGCCGGCGGTCCCCCGGGGGACAAACACTGATGTGGCTGGGTGATGGCCTTGCATGGCACGGCTCACCCTGGGAAGGCACCTCCGCTGAAGCCGGGGGTCTAGGCCGGGAGCCCCGAGGAGCAGTCAGAAGCTGCAGCCACAGACCCGAGTGCCAGGTTCCGGCCGGACGTGGGAGGGCCACCCGGTGCTGGCGCTGCTGAGGAGGGGGGGCAAGCCCGCCCGCGCTAAGTGCTGCCCAAGAGCGCTTCAGGACAAGGGGCGGGGGGTGCACACAGTGAGGTTCACGTAAACAACGATGGACGAACAAGACAAACTCTGGGGACACTTATAAACCTACGACGTTCAGCAGAACGGCAATAAAAGAGCGGCCCTGCCGGCCCGGCCACATGCCGCGTGCGGCCAGCAGTCCGGCGGGCATTTCCCAATCTTTCTGGCGCCTGGGAGCTAAACAGCACAGAAGGCTGCATTTGATCTCTGGAGGGAAAGATTTCATTTCCTTCCCCTCAAACTGACTCAGGGGGCAGAGAGACAAGACTTCTCGAAGATGAGCCTCTTCTGGGGGAAGGGACCTCAGGGACGAGAGTGGCAACGGCAGAGCAGGTGTGCCTGGAGGAGGTGGGGCCCGGGAGGAGCCGGGAGGAGCCGGGAGGGTGGCCGGCAGCCAGGGGGGCGCCCCTCCTCCATCCCGCAGGCTCGGCAGGTGTTTCCTCCGGGTGCTTCCACCTGGAGCGCCAGCGCTGGCCGTGGGGCCCATCACTGGGTCCGGAGCTGGTAATCTAGAAGCAGGGAAGGAGGCGTTGGTTTTCTGCTCCACGCCTGGGGGCGGAGCCGCCCCCCTCCCCCACCACAACCCTGGGGCTGCTCTGTGTGCACCACCTGGGGCACAGGGGGGCGGCCACCAGGATGCCTGTCTGCACCGCCCGTGGCGGGCTGCACGCACCTCCGTTCTGAGTGATGTACCGGACCCACGGCAGAGCCTGGTAGCCGCTCTTCTCAATGATCTTCAGGTAGCGCACCTAGGGCACGGGCAGCAGGGCCTGAGTACGTGCGTGCTGCCCCTCGCCCCCACCCCGTCACTCCCTCGGGGCCAGGGAGGGGAGGGGAGGCTGTGAGGAGGAGCAGGCAAGCACAGGCAGAGGTGTTGGGGGGGGGGGGGGAGGAGGAAGGGGCATCTGTCTGGAGCGTGTGGACACTGCGGGAGGGAGCGGTCACTGCCAGAAGGTGCGGGAAAGAGCCAGGCTGTGCCCTCTCAGACACGGCCCTCCAGCAGACTCCTGGAGAGGAGGCCCAGAGTTCACCTCCCCTCACGGGTTTGGAAAACAGGCCCTGTGGTGGCAGGTGCGCCAACACCGGAGGCTCAAACTCTAGTTCTGGGGGCGGAACGACTCTCTAATCTCAGGGCTGGAGTGCAGGGTGAGGTCTGTGTGGACAGGGGTGGGACCAGGCTGCCCAAGGAGGGCGGCAGAGCCGGGGCAGCACGTCGGCACCCTGGGAAGGCAGACCAGCACCGTTGTCCACGCTGGCTGCAGCAACCCGAGCTGGGATGGAGGCCTGGGCCCGTCCACGTGCGCTCTGGGGCCCTGCGGCCCTGGCCGCGTGTACCTGGATGCCAGAGGTAGTGAAGTAGGGGATCTCAAACTTGACGCTGATCGGGGGCTTGCCCTCCTTGTCCTCCGCCTCCACACTCGGAAGGCCAAAGTGGGCCCGCATCAGGTACTCCTTGCCACCCTGGGGGAGCAGACGAGGGAGAGACAGTCAGGCCAAGGCCCCGGCCCAGCTCAGCCAACAGCTGCTCCTGCAGGGCACCAAGTTGCTGGCCCGGCCACGGAGCCCCTTCCTGCGTGGCCCCGGTCTCCCAGAGTCTCGGCTCCTCAGACACACTTACACTTAGCCCAGGCCTCTCGGACCGCCCTGCCAGCTGAGCCGGCCCGATCGCAGGCACGCTGCAGAAAATCGCCGAATTGTTAGGATCAAGACAGTGGCACAGACTCTCAGGGAATGAAGACTAGTTGCTTCAAGGATGCCTAGACTGACAAGCCTCAGGCAGGGAAAGGAGGCACTGAGGTGTGGACCACCTGCTGAGGCCAGAGCCCGAGAGAACAGCCCCACCTGCCCCATGTCTGGGTGGCACGTGGAAGCAGAGGGGGAAGGTCAAGGTGAGGCATGGTGAACAGAGGGAGATGACAAAAGTGAAAGATGGAGGTTGGGGGCTGACTGATGGGTTGGACTCGGGTCCTGCTCCCAGAGGTGGCCCCTGAATGACCGGAAGCCCAGGCCCGGACGTGAGTGAGGCATCTCAGCCCGGCCATCCAAGCGCCCGGGGTGTCGCACCTAGAGGAGTAGGGAGCAAAGAGAGCGCGGCCCTCATCGCGCCCAGGACGCCAGGTGACCCCCACGGCTCTGGCAGGAGCGGCTGCTGAGCAGGGCTGCTTCTGGCCGGAGCAGGCAGGGGCGGTCCTGGAGCTTCTCGGGCAGAGCAGAGCCGAGCGGAGCCCCGGCTCCCGGCCTGCGCTCGTGCTCCCCTCATGCTCCCCTCCTTGGGGCGGAGCCAGCGGCCAGTGTGTTCACCACCGCCAGGGCCAGGGCCACAGCAGGGACTCTGCCTGAGCCAGTGACATGTGCTGAGTAAAGACTCTGGGACAATGAGGGGAGAATAATGCGGTCCCAGCCGCAGACAAAGCAGGCAGCTGAGGAACTAAAGCCGCTTCATCATCAGCCTGTGTATGAAACAGTAACCGGACCCCAAATCTGAGCCTTATAAAGACAAAAGGGGAAACGAAAGCGCGAGGACAGGCCGAGGGGCAGCGGCGCGTCGGCTCGCCCGCCCCGTGTCCGTCACGCCGATGTCAGCGGGTGCAAGTCCCCCGAGAGCGAGAGAGACCTACAGGCCGGCTCACAGGCCAAAACACAACTCTGTGCCGCAAAAGCAGAGAAAGGCCACACCGGCAGGAAGACCCGGCGAAGGCGCACCAGCCAGAGGCAGACAAATGGCAGGGGAGAACGCAGGGCAGCAGTCACAGGTGCAAGGAGGACAGGCCGTGGTCCCGGAGGCCGCGGTCCCGAGGTCCACAGGGAAGACACCGCAGCTGCGAGTATCCACGGCACCAACTCACGCGGCAGCAGCTTGTGAAGCGGGCGCCACACGAGGCGCAGAGGGAGCCGGAGGAAGGCCGAGCTGACGGGCAGACGCTACCTCGGCGTCACGCAGACCTCGTGGGCTCTCTCCCCGCCAGCAGAAGCCCTGCCTTCCTCCCAAGGATCTGCAAACTCTGACCTTCCATTCGCATACAACAAACACTTCAAGAAATCCCAGAAACGGAAACGACAAGAATAACACTGTCTGGCCTCAGTGCTCCAAATCTGTAGTGAGGAGAAAAGAAAACAGAAGGCCCTTCCCCGAGGAAATTTAAAAAGAACAACCCACTCTGTTTGGTTACAGAATTTCTAGACGATCACATCAAATAGGACATGTCAGAATCTAAGCGCTATATAGCTAAGGCAGGGCTCGTAGGAATATTTATGGCTTAAATACTTGTGGCGATATAAATTTTAAAACAAAATCATCAAATGAAACTATCCAACTTGAAAACTCAGAACAAGGATGGAGCCTGGGTGGCTCAGTTGCTTAAGCATCCAACTTCGGCTCAGGTCACGATCTCATGGTTGGTGGGTTCGAGCCCCGCGTCGGGCTCTGTGCTGACAGGTCGGAGCCTGGAGCCTGCTTCAGATTCTGTGCCTCCCTCTCTCTCTCTGCCCCTCCCTGCTCATACTCTGTCTCTGTCTCTGTCTCTCTCTCTCTCTCTAGAAGTTAATAAACATTAAAAAAAATTTTTTAAAAAAGAAAGAAAACTTAGAACAAGGAAAGGATGAAGAAATTTAAACCAAAGACTTATAAAAGACTGGAAAACATTACAACAAAATTAAAAAGCAAATCTGGGGGAAAAAAGAGAGAGAGAAAGAAGCCACTAGGCAGCTTTATCAAGGAAGACAGAAGGCCCAAATAGACAAAATAAAAAATAACAAGGTAGAAGTAACCATCATAATGGGAAAAAAAAAGAAAAAGAAAAAGAAAGACCACTTTCTCCAACTTGGCAGACGACTTAAAACCTGCTTAGGTTGGCTGGCTTTTTGAAGGGAAACAATTTACCCAAACAGCCTGTAACAGAAATGGAAACTCTGAATGGCCCAATTTCCACAGACGGGAGAAAGTAGTAGAGATCTGGAAGGTCACACAGCCAAATTCTATCAACCTCAAGACCAGACGACATCCAGGCTCCTCAAACTGCCCTGCGGCATGGAAATGGGGCACGGGGTAATTACGAAACAGGCAGAACAGAGAGCGCCCCCAAGAAAGTCAGCCTCGGTTACGAACATCGGCGTGCAAAGGTTACGCACAGTGTTAACGCAGTTCAACGGTGCTTTAAAAAGGAAATATGCCTCGATCAGGTGGAGCTTACCGGAAGGCAGCCATGTTTCGAGATCCACCCGTCAACAGATCTGAACTGAGACACCAAAGGGGCACCTGGATGAATTTGTTACCCATTTGTGCCGAAAACACAGCACAGTAAGGGCTGGATCGAGTCCACGGCCCCACGTGGTGTCAGACTTGGGGGGAGGACGCCCAGCGCCTCCAGCTGGGGCCAAGACCAGAGGTCACTCTCCACCTCCACTTACGGGCCCTGGAGACAGCAGCCAAAGCAAGGAGACGCCGGAGCCATCAAATGCCCAACAACAGCAGAGAAGGGAAAACCGTATCTGGTTGTAAATGATACGAAGGAGTATCTGAAGATGCACAGGAATTGAAAGAAAAACTACCATACACCAAAAATGCAGGAGGGAACTAGGGCGTAAAACTACCATACAAACGTTAGCCACCTGCTGGAAGACACAATGGAAGAGAAGACCCCACTCACCGACACACTGACTTAAAAATCATGCTCACAAGAGGGGCGCCTGGGTGGCTCAGTCGGTGAAGCATCTGACTTTAGCTCAGGTCATGATCTCATGGCTTGTGAGTTCAAGCCCCACGTTGGGCTCTGTCCTGACAGCTCAGAGCCCGGAGCCTGCTTTGGGTTCTGTGTCTCCCTCTCTCTCTGCCCCTCCCCCTCTTGCACTGTCTCTCTTAAAAATAAACAAACATAAAACAAAAAAATTTTTAAAGCATCTTTATGAGAAATGTGCCAACTGGTCGTGAGCCCTGGAGGCTCCTGAGGGCAGGGGATGTTCTGTGGCTTTTATCTAGTTCCAGACACATGGATGTTTCCCCCCCGAGGAAGTTCATTGACTCATTCACATTCCATTTGTGTACTTTTCTGCATGTTGTATTTCAATAAATGCACTTTTTTACACCTAGGGAAAGGCTATGTGAAGTATATAAGGTAAACATTCAAACATCCCCAAAAGCACAAAGGTGAGACTGACACAAAGGTCAGTCTCATAAAAGGACACAGGACAAAGTCCTCATAAAGGACAAAGCCTCATAGAGGTGTTCTAACTGACTTTGGTATTTAGTACAAACAAACAGATTCCAAAATTCATTAAGGAAAACTAAACAAGCAAGAATCACCAGGAAACAGACAAGAGATGGATATGGGGGGTTGGGGGGGGGGGGGAGGTGGGCCTGGCCTCATCAGATGTTAAAACATAGACTAAAGCCCTGAGTTAAAATGTGGCCTCGATGCATGGACAGATAGACAACAGGACATTCAGAAAGAGACCTTATGCCATATGAAAATTTGATATTTGATAAACATGGCATTTCAAAACCACTGGGGGAAGGTAAGACTTTTTAGTAAATGATGTTAGAAAACTGGATAGCCATTTGGAAAAAGACAAAACTGGACCTGTACCTCATCCCATTTACCAGACCTAGCTCTGAAAGGACCTAAAAGCCAAGGTTAAAAAAAATGCCACTATACAGGTTCTAGAAGCAAATATGGGTGAATTCCTTTATATCTGGGAAAGGTGAGGCCTTTCAAAGTATGACTTACAGTCCAGACACCATAAAAAGAAAGGACTGAGAAATCTGACTACATTAAACAACAGTCATAAAGCAAAGAAGCAATTTTGAAAAAGTCACACAGCGGCTTCATTTTCTTGGTTTTGGCTCAGGTCATGATCTCACGGTTCGTGGGACTGAGCCCCCCCGTGGGCTCCGTGCTGACTGCACAGCCTGCTTGGGATTCTCTCTCCCTCTCTGTGCCCCCCTGTCTCTCACAAACTAAATAAAATTTTTTTCAAAAAAGAAAACAGGTCACACAGCAAAAACCACCAGAAACAAAGCCAAAAGAGAACATCAAACTAGGGAAAACCTCTTGTAACTCGTATCAAAGAAAAAGCTTTGCTTAATCTTGCCCATATAAAAAGAGCTCTCAGAAACAAAGAAAATGACCAAACCTGACAGAGAAATGAAGGGGACAGCTGCCGTAATTTCCAGAGAAAGAAATGCAAAAGGCCCCCAGGCTTAAGGAAAGGAGTCTCGTCTCGTTCATGATGAGAAAACGGCAACGGGCCGTAATCAGCACAGCACGGGGGTGCACACCCCCCTTCCCGGCTCTCCGGCTGCCACTGCTGCAAACCCAGACTCAAGTGCTCAAAACCCTGACCACAAGCCAGGCATCTACGCCAGCACGAAGTGCTCTACGTTCCCGGAGCTCGTGCTGGAGTCCCGAAACCCACGCTGCTCAGGCCTCGAGGCAGTCTGTTCCCCTCAAGGGAAGCGGAGTTCTGACCCGGAGTGCCAGAGGGAAGGCAGGAGGGAGGGAGAGAGGCAGGGGTGCTGCCCTGACGCTGGAGACGGTGCTGTTTGGATAAGCTGCCCGTGCCGGCTCAGGCTTTCCCTCCTCCCTTGGCCCGCCCCTCGGCTCTCTGTCCGCGGGGATCCCGGTCCCGTGCCCGTGCCCCGCTTTGAGGCCGCTGCGTGCTGGGATGGGCACAGGGGGCAGGCGGGGCGTGGGAGGAAGTCGAGGGGCACCCCACTGAGAAGGGTGCTCACCGGGAAGGACTTGATGGACCACACGATCTCACTGTTCTCGGGGACCCACTTCACACTCCCCACTGTCGTCTTGAACTTGGGGGAGTCGGCGTCGTTGGGCACGGGGATGTGAATCTCCACGTTGTTGGCCGTTGACCGCCGCTTGAACTGGCTCTTGGCCTGGAGACGAGGCCGATGCAGCCAAGGTTGCAGAAGGCACGGGTGAGAAGGCCCGGCCCCGACCCAGCCTGCCCCGGCAAGGGCCCCACCCCCCTGGCCTGGCCCGGCCCGGGGGTCCCCCCATCAATCTGACCCCGGTTCTCCAGGCTCAGCTTATACCCTCCGGCCACCTGAGACCCTCCCTATAGCCTCCAGTCCCCTTGGCCTTCAGGGCTCCCCATTCTCCCCTCTGGGTCAGTGAGGCAGCACGGACCTCAGCCACAGGCCTGCTCTCCCCGGACAGGGGTCATAGAGCCCCACGGTGTCCCTGCCCTGGTTAGGCCTCGTTAGGCCTGGATAGCCAGCCCTGAGCCGGTGAGGCTATCCACAGCCCCCTCTCTCACTGCCCTCGTCCCCAGGTTGGTGTTGTGTGCCGGGTGTGCACGCACCTTGATCATGTACTCGATGCGGCTGTGGGAATGCTTTTCGATCACGGACTCGATCCATATCAAGGGCTTGACCTGTTGGGGAAAGCGAACGCAGCACTCACACCTTTCCCCCAGAGGGGACACTGAGGCCCGAGGCAAGGGACCATCTGCCAGGCGTGAGCCCAGCAAGCCACCGCCCGGGGCTGCCGGACGAGTCCCAGCCAGGCCAGATGGACACGCAGACAGAGGGGCCTCTGAAAATGCAGAACACGTCACCGGGGCTGCCTGCAGTGGGGGCAGTAGGGCCAAAGGGCTCCGGTCACTCAAACGGTTCAGAGCCCCGAGCTGTCAAACACCGGCTGTGCAGAGCCGGGCAGCCCGTAGGGGGCTGTTCGTGCCCTGGGTGTCAGCTCGGGGACAGGGACCGTTCCCACCCAGCAGGGAGGGGGCGGGAGCCTGTCTGGAGCCTCCCACGGGCCGCCCTGGAGGAAAGCCTGCCCCGGTGGAGGGCGGGCGCACGCACGTGGGTGTTGAGGCGGTAGGACATGAGCTCGAACTCGCCATCTGGGGGGATGAAGGAGATGGTGCGGTCGTTCTCGAAGCGTGAGAGTCGCACACACTGGTGGAACTTCACATCCTCCAGCTCCACGGACTTGCTCTTGCCACCTGCGGGGAGGCGGGGTGAGGGCGGGACAGACCCTAGCCCCTCTGGGTCACTCCCTCGGCAACACTGTCAATCCCGGGGGCTCACCCCTGGCAGAGCAGAGCTGCCCCCCAAATCCGCGAGAGCGTCTGGGTCACGAATGCCAAGGGGCCCAGGTTCCTGGACAACCTCTCCCGTCCCTCCGCAGCCCCTCGGAAGCCCCGTCACATCCTGACCCCGGGCTCGGGCTGAGGGCAGGGCTGGCTGGCCTGGGTCACTCTGGCCCCCGGCAGCCAGTCTGTGGCTTAGCTGGCGCTCCTGCCCAGGGCGAGCCTGCCGAATGTATAACAGACCCGGCTGGAGACGCAGGGCAACGGCTCAGGGCTCCCGGTGTGCCCCGGCCGCATCGTCATCCCTTATGTTCTGGGTTCCTGTCTTGGTTTTCCATCCCGCAGAGGAGCTGTGCAGGTGGGGCCCAGCCAGGGACAGGAGCTGCCCTGATGGGCTGACACCCGAGGGAGCCTCACTGCTGCTGTGACGGTGTGGCCACCCCTGCCACCACTCCCATGGCCGGGGGGCCTGTGGTGGGCCAGGAGCCAGGTGTCCCATTTGTCAACACAGAGACTCAGCACGCTGGGTCCCTGAGATCACTCTGGCCCCCGCCCCACCACAGGGGGTGCTACACGCAGGCCACGTGGCAAGAGCCAGAGCCACTGTGTGTAGCCTTCAAACAGCCCAGACCCAGCACTCCAGGTGGGGGCAGGAGCTGGCACAGGACAGGAGAGAACAAGGCAAGGCCTGATCTTGAGCCCGCAGCTCCCTTCAAGATGGCGTAGGGCAGGGTCGTGGACCTGCGTGACCCTTCCCACACTTGACGTCTGAGGTGCTCGCCCGTGCACTCTGGCCCATAGGGTGACGAGGGGACTTGATTTTGGGATCTCTGCTCTTCTATGTTTTCTACGTCCAGTTATGGATTTACTAGTTTTCATAGTTGTCTTGTAAACAACCTGAACATGTTTCTAAAGCAAGTACTTGGGGTACACGCGTTGGCCCACGCAGCTGGGTATTCCCTCAGCTCAGCTGTGAGCTCAGCGCAGGCCCGCTCTGGCCACAGGGACGCAGTGGGGGTGGCGGGGGGTACTCACGGCCCGTGTTGTCGAAGAGAACCTTGTCGTTGAGGCCCAGGCGCAGCTCGGGCATGCCTGAGAGGAAGACCCGCATCTTGATGGAGCCCACAATCTCACTGCGCAGCACGTTGCCGTTGGCACTGACCTGGGAGGCGGCGAGGCGGGTGTGAAGGGAGGCCCCCACTCACCAGCTTCATACCCTCCCGCCACCCAATTCTCGACGCCCTTCTCCCCAGCCAGGCCTCCCTCCAGCCTCTGTGCCAGGGTCACAGAGGCCGACCCGTGGGCTCTGCCCTCTAGGCCTCAGGCCACAGCTGAGCGAGGACCCTACCAGTGCCTGCTCAACCACTAGGCTGGCCTTCCTCCAGGCAGGCCACACTTGCTTTTCTAGAGATCTCTGTTTCTCCAAGTGGGGCCTCAGGAGGCCACCTGCCCCATATCCGCTACTTCCTAAAGATGGAGCTTCCCGGATCCTGACACCTCGCTGCTCCCCAGGGCTGCCCTGAGGTCCGATGACCATGGATCCACAGCACCAGATAAAGTCAGAGGAGTAACGGCTGAACCCTTCCCCGTGCACTCCAACAGTCTGCATGGCGGAGTTATGCTTCGGGCAACCCTGTAGCTCACGAGCAGACCAGGAAGCATCTGAGATAGTGATTAGAAAGTCACAACAGGCCAGCAGGCAAACCCTGAGGCTGTCCTGAGGGAGCCAGGCTGCTGGAACACCTCTTCTCAGGCCCATTTTAGATACAGAACAGAGGCCACGCAATGGCTGGCGGAGGCGCTGGGGCCACAGCTATGACGACCACCCCACATCACCACGTCCACACCCACAGGCGAGAACAAGGGCTGCAGATGCACAGGCCTTGGGGCCACGAGGGCCGCTCCTCAGAGGTGCCAGCCACACCCACGTGCTGGAAGGCCCGAGTTGCCTATTTCTACAGAGGAGGAGGAAAATCTGTCCAGCCTTTAACTCAAGCATCTGGAAAGCACCACAGGCAAACATGAGAGCCCTTCGCCTCTGAAGGAGGTGGAAAACCGAGGCACCAAGGAAACGACAACCCGGGAAAGGCACAAAACAGGACAGAAGACTCTGCAACGTCTGGTTCTGTCACCTCACTGCTCACTATACTCTGGTCACACTGGCATCTCACTGTCCCCACTGCACACAGTGGCCACCTCTTCCTCCTCCGCCTCTTGTCAGCTCTGCCTGTCCACCTCTGTCCCCACTCTGGTGAGGGGGTGCGTCAGGCCACTCACTGCTGGGTCCAGCACGAAGACAGTGCCTGGGGGCAGAAGGTCCTCAGCAGGTACGTGCAAACGTAGGCCCTCGCTGGTGGGATGGGCTCTGGGCACCCCCCATGCTCCCAACTGTGACTGCCCCTAGATGTGGAGGGCCGTCCCCCCGCGTGGGGAGTAGGGACTACACAGCCCTCTGGAACTGAACAGGTGAGGTCACCAATGCTGGGAAGGCGGGCTCAGGAAGGGGAGAAGAACTGTGCAGGCCCAAGGCTCATCTCAGCCCTGCAGGCGGCAACCAGGATGGGTGGGTGCAGAAGGGATGTCTGCTGAGCTGCTCAAGTATACCGTTACACCCAGGTCACCGGAAACTGGACGCCAGTGTGGACTCAGCAGCCGGCTCTGCAATCAGACTCAGGAAGACGGTGTTCTAGCGCATCTGGGACAACTGCACCTGCCTCGTGCTGCCCCGTGTATGGAAGAACAGGGTCCTTCAGGCACAGCCACATGCTGGGTGCACTGTGGTCAGGACACCCATCGAACTGCCAGTGTTTTCATATAACCTATTTATAGGCTGTTCCCCCGGATCTGCTTTCATAGGCCAGCACACTCTAGTGCCAGATGGACCATGTTCTGGGCTCAATAAACAATTCAGACAAAGGCAGGAGGGGCATGTGGTTACTGAGGCCACTGTCTTGCTCCAAGACTTAAAAAGTAAAAAGGCAAATATGTTTATGCGCAGTCCACTGGGAGAATCTTTTTGGGGAAGCACCGTCAACAATCCCACACCGGAGGACCCACCGCTCCAGGAACCCCACCCAGGTAAGGATGCTGCCCCAAACACACATCTGAGGACGGACAAGCTGGCTCATTTCTGCACTGCCTGCGGCAGCTGGAAAGGGCACACCCTAGTGAGCCGCGTGATGGGACTGGTCTGATCAGTCATGATAATCTCCAAAGTGAACACAAGCAGGCTGCGGGTAACATGGCGTCGGCTTGTATGCCCTTCCCTGCCACTGGCTACAAGGACGACACACGGGCAGGGTTCATGGGCAATCATCAAAGACTGAAAGGCACAGTGGGTGGATCTGGGAAGAGCCACTGAAAGCGCGGCACCCAGGCCCCGTGGGAAAGTGCAGAGGAAACCTGGAAGTGGAAGTGAGCCCTGGGGACGCTGACTGAGCTGGCGGAAGCCTATAGCTCTGGCTTCAGGGCCAGAAGGGGAACTCCTGCTGCTTAGAGGGCATATGGAAATCCCCCGATTTCCCCCTTGTCTGTTCTCTCACCTCCAGGCCCCAGGCAACCTAGCTGTTGTTCCCAGAGGGTGGGGCAAACCCAGGATTCAGGCCCACTGCAGGCAGGCAGGCAGGCCAGAGTGGGGATCTAGAGCCCCCAGTTGGTCACAGAACCCAAAAGGGAAGTCCTAAACAGCTGACAAATACCAGAAAGAGAGTAGAGAGTGAGGAGTCCAGGAAAGCAAACCCATGAAGTTATTTGTGTCTCCAGAGCACTCTAGAACTGGGCATGAGTAGCTAGGATCCTAATTAGCATGCCAAAGACTCTGAGAAACAAACCACCCAGTCCCAGACAGACCACCAGGCAGTGCATACTCCGGACAAACTCAAATAGCAAATGGCAGGAAGGCTTTGAAAACTGAACTGATACTTACGGCCCACAAATTGGGGGCTGCAACTTGTGGCCTGAACCTAACCAGGCCAACTGTCAGCTCGAACACAAATACGGACATTTCCTGTATAATCTAAATAAGACCTAGAATCTTATAATGTAACATTCAAAAAGGTCCAAGATACAATCTAAAAATACTCAGCATACAAAGAGCCAAGAAAATTTAACTCACACGGAAAATACAATCAACAGATGCCAATGCTGATGCAAATGTTGGAATTATCTGACAAAAGACTTTAAACAGTTATGTAAAAATTACAAACACCCTTGCAACAAATGTTAAAATAGAAAGTCTCAGTAAAGAAGCAGACGATAGGAAGAAGAATCAAATGGAAATTTTAGAACTAAAAGATGCAGTAACTGAAATGCAAAACTTGCTGGATGGGCTCAACAAAAGGATGGAGATAAAACAGGAAAGGGTCAGTGAACTTGAAGACAGATCAGAAGGAAGCATCCAATCTAAACAACAAAGAGAAAAAAAAAAGATGGGATAAAAGAAACAGCACCTCAGGGGCCCTTGGGACACTGACTAAAGGTCTGATATTCATGTCACTGGGCAAACATATTTGAGAACACAATGGCTGCAAACATCCCAATTTTGGTAGGAGACATAACCAAACAGATACAAGAAGATGAACAAATCCCAAACAGTAGAAACCTAAAGATATCCATACCCAGACACAGCAAATCTATCTGCTGAAAACTAAAGACAAAGAAAAAATCTGGAAAGCATCCAGAGAAAAGCAATGTGTTACCTACAGGGAAATATGGATTCAAGTGACCGTGGATTTCTCACCAGGAAGCATGGAACCTGGAGGGAATGTCACAACATTTTCAAGGAGCCAAAGGACAACTGTCAACCCAGAACCTGTATCCAGTTGAAATATCCTTCAGAATGAAGCAGAAACGAAGACATTCTCAGATGGAGGAAAAGCAAAGTAGACCTGTTCTGAAAGAACAGCTAAGAGTAGCTTTTTAGGCAGAAGGGAAATGATACCGGAAGGAAACCTGGGAAAAGTCAGGAAATCGAGGGAGAGCCACAGAAGTGCCAAATGTCTGAGTTAAATGGGTTATTGTCTTGACTGCTTTAAAGCATGTTTGAGAACTGAGAGCAACAAATCTTACCACTGTCGGAGGTGGTTTCCAATGCATCTAGATTAATGTATAAAACAGCTCTAGCATTGAGGGGTAGGAAACTTTCTGGATTCCAAGTGAAGTGGTGAAATATTGATTCTAAGCAGGTAAGTATGCATTTTATAGCAACCACTAGATACAACTATATAAAGAGATATGGTAACAACCACCATAAAGAAATGAAATGGAATATTAAAAACATTCAAACAGACCATGGAAGGATAGGAAGAAAAAAAAACAACAAAGGAATGAAAAACAGAGGCAACAAAAAGAAAACAATAAAATGGCAGACATTTTAATCTAACAAATTAACAGTTACAGTAAGTATAAATGCTCTAAACATATCAATTAAAAGACAAAGACTGCCAGAATGGATGTTAAAAAATGACCCAGTTTGAGCACTGGATGATGTATGGAAGTGCTGAATCACTACACCGTATACTTGAAACTGACATTACCGTGTATATTAATTAGAATTTAAATAACTTAAAAAAAATAAAATAAAAGGATGGGGTACCTAGCTGGCTCAGTCAGTGGAGTGTGTGACTCTTGATCTTGGAGTTATGAGTTCAAGCCCCATGTTGGCTGTAGAGATTACTTAAAAATAAAATCTTCAAAAAAATAAAATAAAAGGATTAAAAAAAAGAAGTAAAAGGATAGAAAAACACATAGTGTGTAAACACTGATGGAATAATCTCTGAAGTGACAATATTAATAGCAAAATAGACTTCAGAGCAAAAAAATTACCAGGGATAAAGAGGGACCTTATATAATGATAAAAGAAAGGGTCATTTCACCAAGGAAACATATGAATCCTAAATGTGCCTGTGCCTAACAGCATAGCTTCAAAATATGCTAAGACATAATCTGCAATTAACAGCTGGGGCTTTTAACGCTATCAATAATAGGTAGAACTAGTAGACAGAAAATGAGTAAGAAAAGCTAGAAGAAATAAATGTCACCAACCAACAGGATTTAATTGGCAATTACAGAACAGTCCACCCAACAAAAGCAAAATATATATTTTTTTCAAGTGTACCTGGGACGTTTGGCAAGATAGATCACATTCTGGGTCACTAAAACAAACCTTAAATTTTAAAGAATGGGCATTATAAAAAGTATATTTATATATTTTAAAGTTTATTTATTTTGAGAGAGAGAATCCCAAGCAGGCTTCACACGGTCAGCATGGAGACCGATGTAAGGCTGGAACTCACGAACCATGAGATCATGACCTGAGCCGAAACCAAGAGTCAGACGCTTAACTGACTAAGTCACCTAGGCACCGCATAGAAAGTATATTCTTAAACAATAATGTAATTAAATTAAAAACAAAAAAACGACAATAAGGTAACAGAAAAATAAGTAAACATTTAAAAATTAACACACTTTCATTAAATAATCCATGAGTCAGGGTGCCTGGGTGGCTCAGTCAGTTAGGAGTCTGACTTCAGCTCAGGTCATGATCTCGCAGTTGGTGGGTGCAAGTCTCGTGTCGGGCTCTGTGCTGACAGCTCAGAGCCTGAAGTCTGCTTCGGATTCTGTGTCTCCCTCTCTCTCTGCCCCTCCCCTGCTAATGCCCCCCCCCCTCTCTCTCTCTCAAAAATAAACATTAAAATAAATAAATAAATAAATAAATAAATAAATAATCCATGAGTCAAAAGTGAAGTCTCAAGGGAAATTTGAAAATATTTTGAAGATGAAAATCTAACATACCAATTATGGGTCGTAGCTAAAGCACTGCTTAGACGTGTACGACATTAAATCTTTATATTAGAAAAGAAAGATTCCAAATCAGCATCTTCGCTTCCAACTTAAGAAACTAGAAAAAGAAGGGCAAAACAAACTCAAATCACAGAGAAAGAAAGACTAGAGCCAAGAACAGAAATCAATGAAATTGAAAATGGAAAATCAATGAAATCAAAAGCCAATTCTTGGTAAAAGCCAATTCATCACCAATAAAATAGATGAAACTCTCACAAGACTGACAAAGAAAAAAAATATGACATAAGTGACTGATATCAGGAATGAAAGAGGGGACATCAGCACCGACCCTGCAGACGTTAAAAAGACAGTAAGGGAATACTACAGAGAACACTATACGCATAAACTCAATGACTCTGATGAAGTAGATCAGCTTCTTAAAAACAACAAACTGCCAAAACTCACCCAAGATGAAACGGAAGACCCGAAGAATCCTACAACTATTACAGGATTGAAATCTGTAGTTAAAAATATTCTGGAACAGAAATCTCTAGGCTCAGATAGTGTCACAAGTGACTTCTACCAAGTAAATCTAAAATATACAACTTATGATACTTTCAAAAATATGAAATACTTAAGTATAACTCTAACATAACATATACATGGTAAAAATTACCAAACGTTTATGAATGAAATCAAAGATGACCTAACTAGGGGTGCCTGGGTGGCTCAGTCGGTTAAGTGTCCAACTTCGGCTCAGGTCATGATCTCACAGTTCATGAGTTTGAGCCCCACGTCGGGCTCTGTGCTGACAGCTCAGAGCCTAGAGCCTGTTTCAGATTCTGTGCCTCCCTCTCTCTCTGCCCCTTCCCCACTCAAGCTCTGTCTCTGTCTCTCAAAAATAAATAAATGTTAAAAAAAAAATAAAAAAGATGACCTAACTAGAGAGACATACAGCATTTGTGGGTTGTGAGACTTAATATACTAATGATACCAATTCTCTTCCACACTGATTATTTATGAAAAAAAATTTTTTAATGTTTATTTGTGGAAGAGAGGAGAGAGACAGTGCGAGCAGGGAGGGGCAGAGAGAGAGAGATACAGAATCGAAGCAGGCTCAGACTCCGAGCTGTCAACACAGGGCCTGAATCAGGGGTTGAACTCACGGACTGCGAGATCATGACCTGAGCTGAAGTCGGATGCTTAACCAACTGAGCCACTCAGGCACTCCCCATGCTGAATAGTTAATAGTTATTTAATAAAATCCCAATCAAAATCCAGCAGGATTTTTTTTGTAGACACAGACAAGCTGATGCTAACATTTTAAACTTTTTAAAAATATATGTATTTATTTTGAGAGAGACAGAGTGTGCATGCGTACAAGCAGGAGAGGGGCAGAGAGAGAGGGAGAGAGAGAATCCCAAGCAGGCTCCGAGCCGTCAGTGCAGAGCCCCATGTGGGGCTCAATCCCACAACCATGAGATCATGACCTGAGCTAAAATTGAAAGTCGGACACTCAACTGACTGAGCCACCCAGATGCCTCCTGATGCTAATATTTTATGCAAAGGAACTAAATAGCTAAAACAATTTTGAAAAAAGAAAAACGCTGGAAGGATCTCATTACCTGCTTTTCAGACTTAATAAAGTTACAGTTGTCAAAGACAGTGCAGTGTTGGTGAATGAATAGATAATACAGATGAATGCAGACTCACACAAATACGGCCAACTGATTTTTTTTTTTTTTCAATGTTTTTTATTTATTTTTGGGACAGAGAGAGACAGAGCATGAACGGGGGAGGGGCAGAGAGAGAGGGAGACACAGAATCGGAAACAGGCTCCAGGCTCCGAGCCATCAGCCCAGAGCCTGATGCGGGGCTCAAACTCACAGACCGCGAGATCGTGACCTGGCTGAAGTCGGACGCTTAACCGACTGCGCCACCCAGGCGCCCCCGGCCAACTGATTTTTGACAAAAACACAACGGCAGTTTAACGGAGAAAGGGGTAGTTTTTCAAAAAATGATGTTGGAACAATTGCAGAACACTGCTCTACATCCACACAATGGACACAAACCTCATAGCTTACATAAAACTTAACTCAAAGTTGGTCATGGACCTAAATGTAAAACCAGAAAACTTTTAGAAGACAATTTAGGAGAAAACCTACATGACCCTGGGTTCGGCAGCGCGGCACCAAAAGCACACGCACAAAAAGATCGGTAATTAGATTTTCTCAAAATTAAAAACTTTTGTCCTGTGAAAGACACTGTACCAAAAGAATGAAAAGACAAGTGACGGCCTGGGAGAAAATACCTGCAAATCACGTATCTGACAAGAGACTTCTATCCAGAATACATAAAGAACTTTCAAAATGCAACAATCAGAAAAGAAACAACCCAATTTAAAAATGCTCACAAGACATGAAAAGACACTTGTCCAAAGATGAAATACAGATGACAAAGCAGCACACAGAGACGCATTTAACATCATCAGCCATCGGGAAATTGCAAATTATACCTACAATGAGCTAGCACAATACATCTATTAAGATGCAGAAAATCGGGGCGCCTGGGTGGCGCAGTCGGTTAAGCGTCCGACTTCAGCCAGGTCACGATCTCGCGGTCCGGGAGTTCGAGCCCCGCGTCAGGCTCTGGGCTGATGGCTCAGAGCCTGGAGCCTGTTTCCGATTCTGTGTCTCCCTCTCTCTCTGCCCCTCCCCCGTTCATGCTCTGTCTCTCTCTGTCCCAAAAATAAATAAACGTTGAAAAAAAAAAAAAAAAGATGCAGAAAATCAAAACAGTGCTCGAGGATATGGAACCACCAGAACTCTCATCCACCGCTGGTGAAAAGGCAAAAATGGAGCAGCCAGTCTGGAAGACGGTCTGGCAGTTTCTTATAAAGTTAAATGTACGCTTAGCATGTGACTCAGCGATCCCACTCTGGGTATTTGCCCTCGAGAAACAAAAACTTCCATTTACACATAAACCTGCACACGAAATGTTTATAGCAACTCCACTCACAATAGCCCAACACTGGAAACAACCCAAAAGTCTTTCAAGAGTTGAATGGATAAACACGGTGTGGTTCCGAAAATAAAATAAATACAAAAGGATATAAGAAGAAACAGGCGGGGCGCGCCTGGGTGGCTCAGCTGGTTAAGCGTCTGACATCGGCTCAGGTCATGATCCCGCAGTTTGTGAGTTCGAGCCCCGCGTCGGGCTCTGTGCTCACAGCTTGGAGCCTGGGGCCTGCTTTGGATTCTGTGTCTCCCCCTCTCTCTGCCCCTCCCCTGCTCACGCTCTGTGTCTCTCTGTCTCTCAATGATAAATAAACGTTAAAAAGAAGAAGAAGAAGAAACAAGCTCTTGATAAACACAGCAACTTGGATAAGTCTCAAAGACATTATGCTTAGTGGAAGAAGCCAGACTGAAAAGGTCACATACTCTGGGATTCCACGCATATGACAACCTCAACAAGACAACACTAGAGGAGTCCCCCTTATCTGCAGGAGAGACGGTCCAAGACCCCCAGTGGATGCCTGGGAACCCTCATCACGTGCTATGTTTTCTCCTAAATGTATATATCTGTAATATAGGTTAATACGTAAGTTACACACAGTAAGAGAAGAGCAACAAAGATCAAATGGGACAGTTATAACCACAAACTGTAACACAAGGTACGTGACTGCGCTCGCTCGTGCTCTCTCTCTAATACCTGTACCCGCCCTTCTTGTGACAGGTGAGACGAAAAACACCTATGGGAGGAGGTGAAGGTGAACGACACGGGCACTGGGATGTGGCGCTCTGACGCCAGTCAGGAGCAGGACCCCCGGGCCCAGGCCGCGCGGGCTGGCAGAGAGGCGGCGTGGAGCATGAGGCCTACTGGCTAGCGACGCGCGACGCGACCGGAGCAGTGGCTGCCAGGGGGTGGAGAGGCGGCAGGAGAGAGGTTTTAGAGGTGACACGTATCCTGATTACGGCAAAGGGGAACAAGAATCTCTATGTGGGCTAAAACTAATAGAAAAAAAGGTCAATTTGACTTAGTGAGAACTTAAAAAATAAAACCAAAGGAAAAAGCAAACACGCACAAACAGAAAAGAAACCTAAGAAAACCAGCTGCAGGAGAGCCGCGACTGCTCTCGGTGCGACGGGAGGACCGCGTGCGTTTGTGAGTTTACAGCGTGAGGCCCAAAAGGACAGTGGATCGTGAGTGAGGCGGTCTTTCTGAATACGGATCCCTGCGCTTTCCAACCTCCCCCCTGCTTTCCACAGCAACGCCCACAAGGCCCCTGCGTGGACCCCCAACAAGAACAGAAGCTAAGGAAGCCTGAACGAGCGCCAGCTGCACCGCGGCCTGACTGCTGCGGATCTGCCGTCACCCAGAAAGTAACGGCTTCCCAGGGCTCTGCTGCTGTTCAAAGTCTGCTTGTTCTCACGTCAATCGTGCAGAAGACAACATTTTTCCACCAGAGGAAAAGAAAGGAGGGGCGCCTGGGTGGCGCAGTCGGTTAAGCGTCCGACTTCAGCCAGGTCACGATCTTGCGGTCCGTGAGTTCAAGCCCCGCGTCGGGCTCTGGGCTGATGGCTCAGAGCCTGGAGCCTATTTCCGATTCTGTGTCTCCCTCTCTCTCTGCCCCACCCCCGTTCATGCTCTGTCTCTCTCTGTCCCAAAAATAAATAAACGTTGAAAAAAAAAAAATTTAAAAAAAAAAAAAAAAAAAGAAAAGAAAGGAGAGGAAGCCCTACCAAGAGGTTGACGGACTCAATGACGTCCAAGAACACCTCGTTCTTCCGGTACTTGATGCCTTCAGACCGCCAGGACACTGCGTTGGTGACGGTGGCTGGGGGCCTCGGGGCCCCCGTCTCCAGCTTGTGGCCTTCCTGGGTGATGTACCTGTGGGACCAGGCCCAGAGTTGAGGAGCTCAGGCACGGACATTCCGAAAACAGCCCCTCCCGGTGGCAGGCTCCAGTTTCACCTGGGCCGTTTAACACAAGAATGTCAGGATTTCCAAAAAGCCCCAAAAAACTCAAGTGACCATGAGCACAGAGCGCTCACTTAGGCCGGGGTGGGGGAGGGGCAAGGAGCCGGCACGGGCGAGACCACAGGCAGTGTGCGCCAGGTGCCACGGCCACGTGCAGAGGGGACTGAGTCCCTGGAGGGGAGCTGGTGACCCCGACCCCCGCGGGGAACAACGCACGAGATGCAGACGCGGGCCAGTTCTCTGAGTAACCCTTGCCCCGTGTAAATGGGGAGCGGCGCCTCTGACGGAGAGCGGAGAAAAGGGAGAAAAGGGGAGGCGCCCCCACGGGGCCGGGTTCACAGAAAGTGCTTGATCCGTGTGCCCCGGTGTGAAGGGCAGGATGGTGAAGAAGGACGTGTTTCTCTCTCAGCCTCAGTTACGTGAGCGGAAACAAAGGCGGTGACTCCCTGATAACCAGGCATCCAGTGCACCGCCCTGAACAATGCTCACGTTGTGCAGGGACGCGGAGCGGCCAAGAGTCCAAAACCGCCCAACAGAAACCACAAAGGCAAGGAGACAGGGTGGCGGCACAGGGCGTGAAGGCACGCTCACTTCCCCCAGCCCCAAGCCTGGGTCCCCACTGCACCCACTCACTCCTGCAGGATCTTGCTGTCGGTGGTCTGGGGGTAGCCGAAGTCCATGAGCTCATCCAGCAGCTCGTAGATGATGACAAAGTTGTCACGGATGCTCTCCTCCTCCAGCTCCTTGAAGTACTCTGAAAACACCTGGGCGGGGGCGGCGGGGGGGCTGAGACGCGGGAGGGGGACCGCCCGCACAAACCCACTTGTCCTTCATGCCCCAGGGCCCAGAACAAACAGCCCTCTTGCCCACAGGCTGCATCTACCCACGTTCCAGGCTTGGCGACATGCCACAGACACGACCTCAGACTCAGGGGCCGCGGCAGGACAGCGACGGCTGCCCGTGAGGCAAGTCGCGGGCTGCTGGCAGTGCGGGCGTCCTCCGGGGGCCTGGTCAGAAGCCCTGCATCTCCACTCCCGAGGGTCCCTCTCTCCTCTCCTCCCTGACAGTCACCCCCAGTCTGGCTAGGGCCCCATCTGAGCTTCTCTTCAATCCCTGCTGTGAACAGTCACCCTTTGCCTCTGAGCTACAAGTGACTCAGATGAGGGGCAAGAGCCACTGGAGACAGAACCAGTGGCTCTTCTGGACTCTTCTGAGCCCCCTGGGCCAGAGACACATGTCCCCCAGTTCAACAGAAAATTAAGTCGACCGAACAAGGGAAGGGAGAAAAGTTTCGTTAGCACCCGCACCGAAGGAAAGTCACAGAAAATGCCAGACACGGCAGGAAGGAGAACGTTCTTCCCACCCTCTCGGAACTCCGGTGCCCCTCTTTACTCCTGCGACAGGGCCACCGCCCTGGCACAAAAGCCTACTCCTCAGCCTGCACTCAGGTCTTCCCAGGGGGACACATACTCTCCCGCCCCCATGTCTCCACGGCCCAGACCAGTCCCCCCGTGTTCAGCACCAGTGACTCCTGAGCTAGCTGCACGTGGTACCACCTGAGGGCTCACCGCAGGCCTCCCGGGTCCGATTCTCCACTTCCCTCAACCCCACGGCTCCTGCCCCAGCCTGGTCCCTCCATTTCTGCTCTGGAAGCCTGCAGCAACCTCCTCGCTGGCCTCCTTGTTGCCTTCAAGTTTTCCTCCACTTAGCAGCCACGGAGCCGATCTCAACTCCAATCAGGTCTCATCAGTCCCCCCGCTTAAAGTCGCCCGCCATCTCTCGTCAGGAACGAAATCAAAACTCACTAAGTCCTGTTTGCCCCCAACCCTGCAGCCCAGCCCCACCCACACCTTGCTGATCGCAGCCCCCCACGGGCCCTAGGCACACTGGCCAGCCCGATGCTCCCGACCGGACCACACGCACTGTGGCCCCAGGGCCTCTGCCTGTGCTGCTCTCGCGCCTCCCCACCTCTGCGCAGAACTGGCTGCTCTGCCCTCCTCCCGGCTAGCCTACCTCCCTAAACTTGGCCTCTCAGCGGGCCACCCTCCAGCCTCCCACAGCCAGCTGTGGGGCGTACCTGTCCCTCCTGAGGCCCGGGCGCACCGACCTGCCCTGAGCTCCACCTCCTGCTCACTTTCCTCCCCTCGTCAGGGCAGAGGGACACTAAGGCCATGAAGTCCCACACACAGGGCAGCTGGAGCTCCCCTTCCCATTCCCTGGGGTTCCAGCCCCAGAACTCCCCAGGGGTGCTCCAGCCCTCGAGCACACAGCAAAGCCAGGACGACTGACACCCCTCCCCGGGTCAACTCACCTGCACCACCTTATAAAGGAAGGAGAACACCAGCGACACACATGCGTTCTTCTTGGAGGTAGCAACCACTGCATGGCGGCCACGGTTAAGGAGAGTTCAGAGGCCCAGACTGCTGCCTCACAGACCCCGACTCACCCCGCGTCTTGGAAGGACCCCCACCCCCATCCCCACCCCCACCCCCGGCTCAGAACCTCCCTCCACCCAACCCCCGGCCATTCACCAGGCCTTCAGTGGGCTACTGGGTCGGAGCCAGGCCCGGGACAGGTAGTCGCCAGACATGGTCCCAAACCCCAGGAAGCGCTCGATGACAGAGAGGCAGCAGGGGGCACTGAGAGCCCGCCCCAGCTGCTGGGGCGGGGTGGGGGCTGCCCCGAGGAGGTGATATCTGCGCTGAGAGCTCTAGCCCAGGGTGGGCAGGCAGCGTGCGGCTCATTCCGGGAGCAGAAGGCAGGACTGCAGGCTCCAGAGGAGGCAGCCAGGGCCGACGCTGGGTCTGGCCCTTCCTGCAAGCCTTGGCCCCTAAAGCAAACCTTTTTAACGGAGCCCATTTTCTCACTTGCTTGATGGGCGCCCGGCAGCAGAGTCGCTGAGGCAACGTGTGCGAAGTGCGTGGCACAGACGCCCCTCCGACGTCATCACGGGGCAGCATGTCCTGGACACTCCCTGCTCTTTCCCTCAAGGGCCTCGAGCCCCCCGGGAAGGCCGGTTCCTCCCCCGCAGGCACAGGGGCTGCGCCCTGGCCGTTCATGACATGCCTGGGCCGCCCGGCCCCAGGGCTGAGCTGGGAGCTGCAGGTGACAGGGACAGCAGGGGCCACGTCCACCTCACTTCCTGCCAGGAGCCGGGACCCACGTATCAGGTGCTGGGCCTCCAGCCCGGGTCGCATGCCTTCGGGTGCTAAGGAGGACCAGTGGGCACCACAAGGCTGGGCCGGCCGGAGACCGTCAACGGACAGCAGAACTAGCGACAGGCCGGGGAGGCCGGGGGCGCTGGGGGCGCCGGGCAGCGGCACCCGGAGGGGTGAGCCACCACTGTCTCCTCCCCGCTGCCCACACGTGGAGCCAGGGCCCAACCGGAAACTGGTCTGACGGCTCCCACTGGGCTCACACCCCCGCCCCCCCCCCCCCCCCCCCCCGCACCTGGGCACACCCCCTGCCCAGACCCGGGCGCCTTCACCGTCGTCCAGCTTCCGGGTTCCAAGCCACCTGCGGTACTCTCTGAGTACTCTGCAAGCAGCCCCCCGGGCCCTCCAGAGAGGTGAGGGAGAAACAGAGGCGGGGCAGGAGCTGGACCTCAGGGACCCAGACAGGATGGTAGCAGGTCCTGCACCTCCACTGCAGTCCGACCAGGGCTTTCTGGCCCCCTCCCCCTCCCCACATCCACTCCGGCTTCCCTGCAGCTTGGCCTCTGCTCAGCGGCCAGAAACCTTCAGAAAATGCAAATCTGATTTTGTGTCACCCCCCTACCCCCTAAAACCCCCAGAAGGCTTCCCATCACATCTACGGTGACGTCCCTCGAGACCCCACAGCGTTGCTGACCATTCGGGCCTGCTCCCACCACATACCCCTTCCCGGTGTTCTTGCCACCCCTCCTGCAGCTTCCAGAATGAGCTTGTTCCTTCTGCAGAGCCTCTGCCCAGGTCTATCGCTCCTGGCGTCTGCCCACTGCTCTGGATGGTGGACACCTGGCCTTCCTGCAGGGCTCCTCTGGATGTCACCTCCTCAGGGAAGCCTTCCTGGGTCCCCAGACTAGATGAGGTCCCCTGCCACACCCTCTCCTCGCCCAGCTCCCGGCACACTTGCCACCGTGTTCTCCACTCATCTCTTCAGGCCGCAGGGAGCTCCGGGAGGGTGTGCCCGACGGCCCTTGCTGTGCCCGAGCCAGCCCCGGGCCAGGTGCCGGCCACTCTCGGTCGCCTGCAGGCCCACACACGCGCACACGCACACACCCACACAGGAGGCCCCGGGGAGCTCCCCCGCAAAGGGATACGATACAGATTGTTGTGCTTGATCCACATGAAGCGGACTCCCCCGTGGGCCAGGATGGGCGACAGCATCCCTTCCTCCTCCTTCTCCATCAGGATGGGCATGAAGTGCTCCACCTCGGACATGTCCACGTCGCCACGGTAGTTCCGGCAGATGAGCACCTAGGCAGGGGTGGGAGGTGAGGCTGCTTCCATCTGGAGGCCCACAGCCAGATGCGTGCAGTGGGGCATGAGACGCGCCAACCTCCCTTGCCGCAAGGACCCCACTCACACCCCTGGCCATCAGAGACTCCAGGCCGCGCTGACCTCTATCCCCCAGAGAATCCCTCAAGGAGCACATTTCCCAGAGTGAACTCCACAGGGGCCAACTGGGTTCCTCACAGGGGAAAGCAATACGAGGTCGCAGTCCAGAACTCAGTCAACTGGGAGATGCCAGGTGAAAACAACATCCTGTAGGTTCTCACTGCAGACCTTCTCCGAGCCTTTCCTATGCTAATGCACTCTGCTCTTCTGCCTGTGTCAGGGTACCCAATCAGGGGACACTGCTGAGTGTTCACATCCACTAAAAGCCACCTGTGGCCAAGACTCACACACAAACGTTCGCTGCGGCTTTATTTTAAATAGACCCAGAGACCGGGGGTGCCTGGGTGGCTCGGTCAGTTGAGTGTCCAGCTCTTGATTTTGGCTCAAGTCATAATCTTATGGTTAGTGAGTTCGAGCCCCTCGTTGGGCTCTGTGCTGACAACACTGAGCCTGCTTGGGATCTTCTCCGTCTCCCTCTCTCTCTGCCCCTTCCCACCTCATGCACACGCACGCTCTCTCTCTCTCCAAATAATTAAATAAACTTTATAAATAGATAAACAGATCGATCGACGGATCCAGACTAGAGTGAGCACCAATGTCCTTCAACAGGCAACCAGAAACAAAAACTGTGTCCATCCTGGAACGCAACTCAGCCACAAGAAGGAAAGACCACTGACTCGAGCCACAGCATGAGGGTCTATCAAGACCCCTGGGCCAGGTGAGCCACCAGACAACAGACGGCAAGTCCCATATCCTGTCCCACATAAAACCCACTTACATAAAACCCTCACCGACGGTGACAGAAAACCAGTGGCTTTCTGGGAACGGGCTGGACACAAGGGGCGTGAGGAAGCTTTAGGGGGTGACAGGGTGTGTGCTTCTGGCTTCCTGGGTATATACAATGACCGAACGCACCACGCTGTGCACTGGAATAAACCCAGCTGGGTACACGTCCATCACGCCTCCCTGAAGGAACAAGGAGGCAGCCTGAAGCTCCGCCAGGCTGAGCAAGGCTCCATCTGGAGACGCCGCCTACAGTTGCTGCCGCTCTCGTGAGCTCATGTGGGCAGCAGCTGCAGGGCCCGGCTACGTGCGTGCGGAGACCGGCCTTGCTGAGCTGACCAAGCTGGGAGCCGCCTGCGTCACAACCTGGGCTTTTGTAAAATCCATGGTCGTCATTGTTTCAAGCCAGGAGAGAAGGAGAGAATCAAAACGAGAACCTCCTTCCTGGCTTCTCTTTCGTGGTCCGTGCCCTTTTCCTGCTGAGGTTCACAAGGCCGCTTAGGGCCTCTTAGGCACCCAGTGGGACAGCCAGGCCCGGACTGAGGGACTCCCATGTCCCCTCTCCTGTGCTCCTTGCCCAGAATCTATACTGACCGGCCACGAGGTGGGGCCACTATTTTTACAGAGATGCCCAGTGATGCCTAGAACTCTGGCACCAGCCGCCTGAGGTCACAGCCAGCAAAGCTGAGTCCAGATCCTAACCAGTTCTCACCCCCCGCACGGCCCCTTCTGCTCCCTAACACTGCTTTCCTGGGCTTCCCAAGGCCCCACCTTCCTTCTCAGGTATATGACTTTGGGGACTGCCGCTGGCAGGGAGCCTCAAGGCCCCTAGTGCTCAAAGGAAAGAGGACGCATTTGTTTTGCTTGCCTTCGTGTCCAGGGCTCCGGAGAGGTCCACTCACCCACCCAGCACACACCGCGGGCCCCTCTGCCGCACACCATGCTGGGCCCGGGGACCAGAGGTGACCAAAACAAACAGGGTCTCTGAACTGGGACGCCGACTCAGGAGAAGCTGAGAGCCTCCCAAGGGTGTGACCTTCACACTGAGGCCTGAAGGGACAGGTGCTACACAGGCAGAGGGACGGCGGTGGCTGAAGCCGTGGGACAGAACAGGGGTGCAGTCCAGGGGGAGACCTTGGAGCACTGGTCGGGGGGGGGCGTGAGGACGGTCTTGGAGCCTGGGCCGCAGGCCCCAGGTGAGAGAGCAGAGGACAGGTTGAAGGGAGACAGGCAATGCTGAGGTGACAAACCTCTATCCCCACGGCTGCTCTGTCCATCTCACCCCTCTGCCCCCACCCCAGCTCACTCCATCCGGCCATCCTGGTCCCCCAGCTGCTCTCTGAGCCATCCACATCTACTCCTGCCTCGAGGCCTTTGCACTTGCAGTTCTCTCTGTCCAGGATGCCTGGGCCTCTTCTAATTTCTCAAGCCTCACCAAAGATGGCACCTCCTCCAAGAAGTCTTCCCTGCTTGCCCTGCCTGAAAGGTCATAACCTGTCCACTTTTCCTTCACTACCCACTACACTGCTGCACTATAACCCCTATCCTCCTTTACGGTCTGTCCCTTCCACCAGAGTCTAACACTCCCTGAGAACAGTGACCACTTCCATCTCATTCACGGCTGTGTCCCAGAGCCCACAACAGAGCCTGACCCCAGTGGGTGCTCAGGAAATGTCCGTGGAGTGAACACGAAGGTGAGGAGAGGACGGAGGCCAGGATAATGCCCAGGTCTCCAATGAGGACAGTCGCATGGATGGCGGTGTCGCTCAATGAGGTGGGAGAGAGCAGGTGAGAGAGAGCAGGTCTGGGGAGAGAGTTCAGGGCAAAGGCCAGGTTTGTGGCAGCTGTAGGACCTCCGAGGTGTCCCAGAGAACAATGGATCTCTAGAGCAATCCTCTGGGATGCGGCACACATCGAGTCACTGGCACACTGGCGAGAATCAAAGCAGACCCGAAGAGAGGGGCAGTGTCAGGGGGCCGCCCAGGCCCGAGCAGGAGGGGCCGACATCCAAGGGGAGGGGCCAGGAGACTCGACAGAAATGGGCAAAACGAGAGAGAGCGGCAACTCAGAGGCCAATGGACGCCCGCTGAGGAGTGTGGTTGTGATGTCAGAAACTGCAGAGAAACAAGAAAGATAAGGGCCAAGAAGCGTCCACGGACGGCCTTCTAGCAGCCAAATGTGGCCATGCTGGTTTCCTTGCGCTCAGAGGTTCCGGGCGGCTGGCAGACAGACGTGTTGTCATGAATTTCCTAATGTGCCTTACCTTATTTTTTGCTAAAAACGGTCCGCACAAAAGGTCCTTTCAAGACCTGAGGTCCAAGGGCATGGAGTAACAAATGGCACGATGGCTGCTGAGAGCGGGAGGCAAGCCTGCGGCTGCCCTGGGAGCTTCCCAAAAGGCAGGTCTGATCATGCTCCTCCGAGGCTTCAATCTCCTCCAGTGGCTCCTCCTTCCTGGGATCAGAGCAGTCCCCTCTGCTCCTCACGCCCATCTGGACATCCTCGACCACCCACGGCCACACCGGTGCCACCCTCCAGGCTCCGGCATTCCCCAGGGCTTCTGGCCCGCCAGCCCCAGCAGGCTGCCCCCGACTCTTCAGGCCTACTGCAGTGACTCCTTGTCCAGCTGACTGTCACCTGGTCCTATGGCACCTCCCTCCTCCAGGTGGCCTTCTGTAACTACTTCTGCAGCCAAAATCGAGGTTGGCAACCATATTACCTAGGGCCTTGTCCATGCCCTTGCAGCTACCTAGATCTGACCACCTGGATCCATCAGCTTCCATGTGTCTCCCCACCTCAAGGCCCTCGATGGGGTTAAGCAGGACTGTGGGCCATGGGGGGTGCTGAGCCTGTCTTAAGCGTCTGCTCAGAGAGCTCGCACAACAATACCATAAAAGCCTCGGGTGAGCAATGATGGAAACAAGGCGCAGAAAGAAGTTACTTTGCCTGGGGTTACACAGCTGAACAGCAGAGGTGGGTTTTGAACTCAGCCCTAACTCCACAGTCATGGTGAGATAGGCAGCACTGGGCTTGGTGGCATGCTAGGTGCTCGGGAAATGTTTGCTGAATGAGTGATCTGAGATAAGGCAGCCTCTGGGAACTCTGGGGACCCAGTGGCCAGGACGGGAGCAAGAACACGTGCCACAAGGGCTCTGGGAACGCTGCACCCACCCAGCCCCTGGCGTACCCTGTGACTGATCCCTTGCCTGAGGCCTGAGGAAGGGAGCCCAGCACCGGGCCTCACTAGCTGTTGACTTTGGGTGGCATCCAGGGCAGGCAACCCACTCAAGGGACTCCTGGAAAGTTCTAGAGCCAGGGACTCTGGGAGGGGAGCAGGAAGGGATAGCCACTTCAACTCTTCACTCCCCACGGCTTCTGAGCTAACTCTTGCCTGCCCCACCAAGGCCCGACACCCACCCCTCTCTCTCTCTCTCTCGGTGATCCACGCGGGGCTTGGTTAACATTGTACTGTTCCTGTAACTCCCAGATACAAGAGGCCAATACTCACTTGCCTTCCAGACCGGACGGACCAGGGGAAAAAGCAGCAGCCCACTGTGAAAGGCTTGGAGATCCCTCCTCTAAGAGGTTTTCCCAGATTCCCCTGGGAATAGCACTTGGGTCCTAATTAAATTGCCCACCTCTTCCTTCAGGTCTCAGCCAGATTTGTCCCTCCTTCCCGGAAGCCCTCCCTGACCCCCAGCCCGGCACAGTGTCCTATTACATCCTCACTGCTTCATCACTGCACCTAACATTGATTTGTACTTTGTGAGATCAGTGTCTCTTTCTCCCACCAGACTGTGAGCTCCAGAAGGACAAGGACAACTCCGATTTTGCTCACCAAAAGCAGCCCAAGCCTAAACACCCTGTATGGCACTTGGCAGGTGCCCCCCAAATACCAGCCGACTCCTAGACCTGCCACTCTGTAACTGGTGTGACCTGGGGCAAGTTGCACACCTGTGTGCCTCAGTTTCTCCCTCTGTAAAATGACCCTCCCATCACCCACTTCACTCAACCCTCGTAACTCGGTGTCACACTGAACGTTAAGAAATTTTTACAGGGACTGGCAAAGAAAAGTCGAAGGATAAACAGGGGGCAGGGCTGGCCCGAGGGCACACTGTCCCCGACACGCCTCACCACCTTGGGCCAAGGGTCGCACGGCACCTGAGAGCCAGTCCTGGCTTCGAAGCCTGATGCGGGCCGCTCTCCCCGCCGCCTCGGGTTCCCGGATGCCCCCACGGAGGCTGGAGAACCCGGCCCATGGCGGGGGGGGGGGGGGGGGAGGGGGGGGCGGTCAGTGCAGCTGCGTTACCTAGCAACAGGGCGGGGCTCATGGATCGAAGCCCCCGCCTGGTACCCTAGTAACAGGGTGGGGGCCTCAGGTGAGGTCTACAGACCTCCCTGCCTAAGACTAGGGTGGGTCCCATTGGCCGGTTACCAAGCAACAGGATGGGTCTCACCCCCCCCCACCCAGGGGCGAGGCCCCGCCGGTTGCCTGGCAACGGGGAGGGTGCGGAGCCATCTGTACCTTGCCCTTTAGGTCCAGCACGTAGACGGCGCTGGCGGACATGACGGCTGCGGGAAGCCTCGGCAACTGCCGAGGGCGGCGGCGACGGCGGGGACTGCCGGGCGTTGAGCAAGGCCGGGCGTGCCCCGCGACAGTTCGCCTCCACTTCCGGCCCGGGAAGCCGCGCGCGAACCGTTATGTCCGGCCGGGGAGGGGGGCTGCCAGGAAGGCGCAGGCGCGAGGCGGGTACGCGCAGGCGCGGTACGTCCGATGTGCCCTTATTTCCCGCTCCGGCCTCAAGCATCCCGGAAGTAAGGCCCAGAGGGGCGGGCCTGGGCGGCGCCAGGCGGGGCTGATTGAAACGAGGCCCTCTCTGGCTGCCAGGCAGGGAGACAAGCCAGGGCAGCTGGAAGCCCCGCCCCGCCTTCGTTGGCCAAGTTAGGGGACATACCGTCGGTGGAACCCCACCTGGGGCCCAGCCCCATGAAACTCCTAGCCTGGTGGGGGAGTCTAGGAAACAAATACAGTTACCAACTGTAATATGCTTTATAGGGGAGGGTAAGGTGGTTGTTACCTTGAAAAGAGGTCAAACTCTGAATAGCAATCAAGTCTTACCAAGGGTCACGACCTGTCACCTGTCAGTGTCAACACTCATCAGAGCTTGTTTATTGCCTGGAATGATCTGAAAACCACGCCCCACCGAACCTAGGCGAAAAGCACATATTTCATTTCTGTAGTTAGTGACCGCAGTGGGTGATGCAAACTGTGACCCCTGATTAATCAATTGAGTATCTCATCACTTTTATGAACACTCAGGCTGTGGCAAAATGCCTGCATTTTGTCCTACGGAACCATCCATCACTTGCTCTCGGAATCCCAACCCTGCTCTCCTTTGGGGTTTTGAAAGATGGCTTTTGCCAGCATATCCTCTGCTTAGGATAAAGTGCAAGAAAATCCAGAGGAGAAAACTGGAATATTTAATGACTACTATGTAAATCCTGGGCTGGAAGCATTCTTGCACAAAATGGCCAGGAGAGGGTTTTTGACAATTGTCTCGTAAAACACCCTAGCCTCATACTGCACCCAAAAAGAAAGACAAAAAGAAAAATCACCCAGGAGAGGTGACCCCTCTTATCATGGAGCATTTCCTTTCAGGCTTGCTCTGGGCATTTTGTTTAGATGTTTAAAATCAGTATTGTGGGGGACTGGGAGGAACAGACTGGACAAAAGCCTTCCAAAAAAACAAACTCTCAGGTACAAAGAGTACCATCACAGTAAACACACCCTACACCTAAGTTACGCGTAACCTCCTTTTTCCATACGTGGGGGAATTCAGGTCCTATCTGAATTTCATCCTTGGTATTTACATTTAATGTGTAAGCCAGATTTGACCTCTGCACCATCTCAAAAAAGATCATACCCATTGTGGTAGGTCAGGGTTTCTCAGACTTTCCTGCCCATTAGGATCGTCTGAGGAGCTCTGAAAATTCTCAGTGACTGAACCACCCCAGCCAGCATCAGTGGTTCTTAATGCTCCGGGAGAGTCTAACATCCAGAAGAGCTTGAGAAACTGTGCTAGACTAGCAGTGATGGCCCCCAATAAACCACATCTCCTGGTGTCCATGCCCAGAGTTCTCTCCCAGATTGGGTTTGGCAATGTGACTTGTGTTGGCCAAAGGAATAAACAACACAGAGAAAGGTTCGGGAGGATGAGATGCCACCTTGGACTTTCTGGCCCCAGGCAAGTCAACGTAGCTACACAAGTGAAGCACACCACGTGGCACAGAACCGTCCAAACGAGCAGTCAATACACAGAAGAGAAATCCTGCCATTTGAGGTCATTCAGCTTTAGACTGGGTAGGCAGGGAGGTGGAATATCTATATTCCACCATCCTGACACGTGCTTTTCACAGCACATCATGCTCACAAACCCCAACTGCTGGCTCAGGGATGGAAAAGGCCTCAAAGTGCCTTTCTGCAAGGCAATGGGGGAACCTACCCAAAAGAGCCACTGCTAACGAGAGTCTATTACCTCTCGGGGGGATGGGGGGCTATATACCACAGGTGAAAAAAACAGGTCATCTACTTTTTTCCAAAGCGAGGGTGAATGGTCATTTTGCACCATGCACATTCTTTATGTGCAATAAATCCCAAAAGCAGCATTTCTAGTGACAGTCAAACCACTTATAATTAAGACACTCAGACTTCTATTTAATAACTATTTTTTGCTTTATTCTCTTCACCATATGACAGCCCCAAACCCAACACGATTTTGTTATTCTTTCACCTCCTATGTCAAACAGAGACTTCCTCCCAATAGTATATGCAGTTTGATCCTCATCAGGTAGGAACACGTAGGTCCTCAAAAGAGATCACGGCTCTCCAGCACCAGGACGTGGGTCCTCCCCTTTGACTGTATTGTACTGTCTGTGCCAGGGCTCTGCCCAGGTCCTGCCACCCCTGAGATGTCCTTAGGCCAGAAATGCCAAGCAGGCTACAAGTTATGTGCCACTTTGAATAAACACAGGGGCTGCTTAGAGCCTAGGGTTGAGGGCAGTGAGGCAGGCAGTGTCCGGGTTCCATTACAAAGAATGCTGTGTTTGATTAGTGATGTCTGCCAGGGCCAGACCCTCTAAACTCGTCTGGAATGGGGGCACTAGGGGCAGGGGCTGTAGGTCCGCCAGGAGCTCAGACAGGGACAAAGCGTACATTTCATCCTTGCCTTTGACAGTGGCTCTATTTCCAGGCTGTGTGGTCTTACACACCAGGGGGCTGAGGAGGCATCTGAAGGCCAAGAAAGTACAAGTGGCTTCCCTAGGCTCTGGAAGAAACAGTACAAGCCCCAAGCAGGAGGAAGCTCAGAAGGACAGCTCACGTAGGGCCCCACGGGGTCTGTAAGCTGCCGGCTGTGTTAGCATTACCTCCTGATCCCCTGGAGTCCGTTTCATCCAAGAAAAGATGGCTGGCTGACTGTCAGAGCTAGACGCAGTTTGGGGGCAAAGACCCTTTTCTGTGACACACGGAAATAACCTCAATCTCTGGATAAACTTTTAAAAATCTCTAGTCTGAACTAAAAAAATTTGATCTTCTACCGAGAAACCAAAATAGAGTAAAAGGACAGTCTTACTTTAATCGAGTTCCAGAAAGAGGACACACTGCTTTGGAAAGCACTTGTCTCAGCAGAAGACGCAAGGGTGTGTGTAAAAGAATGTTCTTAGAAAACACCAAAGGCACCAAACAGAGCCCCGATTTCGCCTTCCATTTCCCCTTGGTGCCACTCCATACCCTGGGTGGGGAGGCTACTTGGTCCAGCTGACTTTGGGAATGTCATAGTGCTCCGTGAGGGTGTCCAGGTGTCTGTTGAAATCCTGGGAAAGCCGAGGAGAAAACCCACATCAGCAGAGTCTCGGGCAGGGCACCAGGGTTGCAAGACACTGCCCACTCCTGCTTTTCCACATCCTGCCTCTCCTTGCTGAGCCCCCTCCCCTCAAAGCCACCCGGCCCTGAACCCTGGCCTCATCCTTACATGACCCGGGGAGGCGTCGCTTCTGTTGGGCAACCCCCCCCTGCCCAACACTCCAATGGCTCCCTCTGCCAGGCTCCTAACCTCTGGGCCCGGCCGGGACCCCACAGAGCCTGGGGTCTTTCCCCCTGGGCACGTGACTTACCTCCACTCTCTGCTTGTGGGTTTTGGATGCTTTCTTCAGGATCCTTTCCATTTGCTGGAGAGAGGAGAGACACGGAGGTTGAGTTCACACACTTGACATAGCCCAGGCCTGCGTGGGGCGGAAGACAGAAGCCCCCGCCAGCTTGGCTCTGGAATGGCTGGAGGTCTCGGGCATACATCTCGCCCCTCCCTCACCTCTCCCCAGGCTGGTCCGACAGGGATGCCCGGCCACAGCATATCCCACCAGGAACCCAGGTCAGCTGCCCTTCGGTCAGTGTCAAGCAACGTACTGGCACTGACTTGAGTCGACTCCACTGGGAGCTGTAGGTGTCCTTCCTGCAGCCCTGGGCAAGGGCAGTCTCTTGCAGGCATTCCCATTTGGCAGGAAAAGAAAGTCTCGGATGGGGTTTGAAGAAGGATGAAAAATGAGAAGCGTAGGGGCACCTGGGGGGCTCAGCCGGTTGAGCGTCCAACTCTTGATTCTGGCTCAGGTCATGATCTCACAGCTCATGAGAGGGAGCCTCATGTGGGGTTCCCAGCTGTCACTCGGAGCCAGCTTGAGATTCTCTCTCCCTCTCTCTCTCTGCCCCTCCCCTGCTTGCGCGTGCACACCCTCTCTCTCAAAAATAAAAAAAAATAAATAAAAAAAGAAAAATGGGGAAGATAAAGAGCCCAACACGTAATAGGAGCTCAAGGGAACAGATGCTGGTGACACAGTGCCAGGGGGGCTACAAGATCCAGAGCACCTTGACAATCAGGATTGCAGAATACGTATCGTGCCCCACCCCCCTTCCTAATCCCCGATGCTACCTAGGAAGAGTCTAGAGCATGCGATGCACGGCCAGACACACCCGGGGCCGCACCTGGCGCTACATGTACTGACCGGGTGACTGTGGCCGACTCTGGCAGTCCCCCTGTGAACCGTGCTGCCTGGTCGTGGTGCCCTAGTGCGGTTCTCCGTCACCATGACTCTGGGCTGGCCCCGTGACTCAGTTTACTTAACAGAACGCAGTGCCAGTGCTGGGCCAAAGCTGTAAGAGCCGGCCGCCTTTGCTTTGCGTTCTTGGAAGTCAACCACCACACAGGAAGTCTGATGACCTTACTGGAAAGAAAGGACCGGGAAGATGAGACGACATGCGCAGAGGGAGGAGCAAGGAGGCGCCAGACACGTGATGGTGAGGCTAGCTATCTTGGCTGTTCCGGTCCCACTGGGCCTCCAGCCCCAGCCGAGCCGAGTCAGCCCACAGGAGATGATCCCCGTCACCCACCACCTGGCTGCCCCTCCCTTTCCTTCCCTGCCTCTTCTTACCGTGTGAGCCCACGTGAGGGCTGTGCCTCTTCACGAGAGGCCGCGCTGACGTGGGCAGCTGACATCAGTGCCAGGTGCTCGGCGGGGCTCCGCCTTCCCTCTCCCCACTCCACGCACCAAGTTCACAGGGTGCCTTGTGGGCTGTCACCACCCCCACTTCCCAGAGAAAAGGGGGAGCAGCATGCACAATGGGTGATGGGGCTGGAGATGCCAAGCCCTACCCCTCCTTCAGGCTGGGACTTCCAAGAGCTGTCCAGCCTTCATGCCCGCTGTGCTCCACGGGACACTCGCCCACAAGGGATTCTGCGTTTCCCCCCTCCACCTGCCTCCGCCCACACCTTCTCTCTTCTCTCCCCTGGTTCAAACCAGATCCACGGCAGCACTTCCGGTTTTCAACACCAGCACCAAAAACGTCCCCTTGACCTTCCACCACCTTCCAGCTATGTGCTTGTTTCCCTGGTCCTCTTGCTAGATCTTCCAAGAGTTATTTCTGCATCGTCTCCACCTTTGCCTTTCCCTACCCTCCCTTGGATCCCCTCTCATCAGCCTCTCTTCCCCCACATTCCAAATGCCACCGACTTCGGGCTCTCGGTAGTCACCCTACAAGACCTCTTGGCAGCAAATGACACTGTTGATCACTTTCTCCTGAAGACACTTTCTCCACTCAGCTCCTAAGGACACGCTCTCCCGGTTTTCCTCCTTCTCATGAGGGATCCTTTGCAACTTCAGATTCTAGACCTCTTCTCTGTCACTGTCTCTCCTCGGAGGATCTCATCCAGTCAGAGGGTCTCCTCACAGCAATTCCAGAACGTTCAGGAGAGGCCCAGACCTCTCCTCCAAACTGCAGATTCAGGTATCACACTGTCCACGAGAATTCTCCATTTGGATTTCTAACAGGCCCTCAAACATAACCTCTCTAAAACCAAGGTCTTGTTGCCCCGCTTTAGAAAGCTGCTTTAGGGGCGCCTGGGTGGCTCTGTCGGTTGAGCGTCCGACTTCGGCTCAGGTCATGATCTCACCGCTTGTGAATTCAAGCCCCGTGTCGGACTCTGTGCTGACAGCTCGGAGCCTGGAGCCTGCTTCGGATTCTGTGTCTCCCTCTCTCTCTGCCCCTAACCCACTTGCGTTCTGTCTCTGTCTCTCTCAGAAATAAATAAACATTAAAAAAAAATTAAAAAAAAAAAAAAAGGAAGAAAGAAAGCTGCTTTAGAGCCTGCTGTCCTTCTTACTGTGGTAAATAGCACTTTCACTTACCCAGCAACTCCTACCAAAAATCGTGGTCATCCCTCATTCTTTCCCAGCCCACACCCAGCCCATCAACTAATCCTGCTGTTCTCGCTCCAAAATCCATCCCAAACCTTATAACTTCTATGGCTTCCAGTACTGCTGTCCAACTCTGGGGCGTGCATATATATATATATACATATACACACACATATATATATACATAGCCTGATGGTTACCCCTCTCCCAAGAGGAGTAACACCCCAGCCTAACCTGTGACTATAACCTCAGGGAAGGAAATTAAGTGCATTCGCTTGTTAAACCCTCACCACAAACCCGTTAGGTAAGGACTTCAGCCCCACTTTACAGATGAAGAAAATGAGGTGTGGGAGGTTAACCGACCCGCCCAGAGCTACACCACCACCAAGAAGCGGTAGAGACACAATGGAACCCAGGTTGGTCTTGCCAAAGCCAGTGTGTCTCACCATTTTTTTTTTTTTTTTTTTTATGACTCAATTAGGCCTGAGAGTAATGAGTTCACTCTTCCTGATGTTACTGGACCAAACACCCCAGACCAGGGTTAGGGTTTCTCAGCATGGACACTTGATATTTGGGGCCAGATCACTTTTTTTGTTGCAGGAGGTTCTATCTTGGTCACTGTAGGACACTGACCAGCATCCCCGGCCTCATCCCACTAGATGCCAGTAACACTACCCCCACCCCTGCCAACACACCAAGTTTTATCAAACGAAGATGTCTTCGAACATTGCCACATGTCTTGAGGGTGGAGGTGGGATACAAAATGGCACCCCATTGAGAACCACCAACCTAGACTGATTATTCCCTTCCCCCAGACACCAGGTTGGGCTTATTTATCCTCTGCTAACATCTCCTACCCTCTACTGTCCAAATTTACTGTGTTTACTATTAAGCTAAGTGATTTACTGCAGTGCCTGGGTGGCTCAGTGGGTTGAGCTTCTGGCTCTTGGTTTCAGCTCAAGTCACAATCTCACAATTCTTGAGTTTGGGCCTCGCATCGGGCTCTGTGCTGACAGTGCAGAGCCTGCTTGGGATTTTCGCTCTCTTGCCCTTTCTCTGCTCCTCCCCCTTCTCTCTCTCTCAAAATAAATAAACTTTTTTTTTTTTTAATGTTCATTTATTACTGAGAAACAGAGCGAGACAGAGCACGAGCAGGAGAGGGGCAGAGAGAGAGAAGGGGAGACACAGAACCGGAAGCAGGCTCCAGGCTGAGCTGTCAACACAGAGCCCGAGGTGGGGCTGGAACTCACAAACCGCGAGATCATGACCTGAGCTGAAGTCGGATGCCTAACCGACTGAGCCACCAGGCGCCCCTCAAAGTAAATAAACTTTTAAAAAATATATAAAAGAATTAAAAAAAAAATAACCTGCCAAAAAAGTCATCAAAGTAACAGACTTCCTGGAAATTTAGAGCAGGAGGCATGACTATTTAATATCAACAGCTAACGTCAGCTGAACACTGACTTGGGACAAACCAAGTGCCAAATGCTTTACCTGCATGACTTCATTTAAAGTTCCCACACCTTTTAGGCGACAGCACTATCCTAACTCCTCCAGATAAGTGAACTGAGGCAGACAGAAAATGAGTTATTAGCCCAGTGTCACTAGACAAATGAAAGGCTGCGCTGGAATCCAAATTTGGTCCCCAGCTCTGGCCTCCTTTCAACGCCAGCTCTAGCTTTCTCCTCTGCCATCCACTCTGGCCAGAGGTGCTTCCCGTCCCCGGAGCTCCCCCAGCGCGGACTCTTCCTCCTCCACGTAGCATCTTCTTCCCGGAATTAACGCCTCTCTGACCGCTCGCCACCTCTTCGAGCGTCCCGGGCTGACCCCAATTTCGAGTCGTCAGGCCCTGTCTCTGCATCCACCTCGAGAGACCCAGACCCGCTGCGCGGGGCACCCCCAGCTTCCCCATCCGCCTTACCCGCTTCTCTTGCATCTTCTCAAAGGCTGCCTGGGCCGGGGTTCGCTTGTCCAGGCCACGCCGCTTCTCCTCCTCGTTCTTTTTGCTCGTTCCCATTGCTTCCAGGAGTTTCGCTTTGTCTTTGTCCTTCTTTTTCTTTTTCCTGGGAGGGGAGAAGCGCGGGGGAGAGGAGGTAAGGGCGGATCGCGGGGCAACGGCTCTGGAACTCTAGAAGACGGTTAAGGGGACAGAAGACAACCTTTCGCGGTACTCTTGGACACTCACCGCTTGGTGACGCCGAGCTCTGCGACGCCTTTCAGTTTCAGGGGCCCCTTTTGAACCTGCTCGTAGGCCGCCATGACACCGTCTGCGATTCCGTAGGTAAACTGCCACATTTCCTGTTTGAGAACGCTATTTCCTCCCGAACGCCCGCCTCACTTCGTCTTGATTGGCTGAGCTAGGAGGTGCGCGTGCGCTCTCGGCGTCTAGAGCTGGGCCACACTTTTCAGTTGTGGGTGGGGCCGGGAGGGTCTGGAGCGACCTCATCCTTTGCATCAGGTCTTCAGCCACACTTCCGGCTTTCAAGTCCGATTCCGGTTTTTCCGGCCTTGGGCCTCATAGATCTGCAAAGCTGGTTGGACGGAACCCCGTTTCCTAAAATACAGTGGTCTCTTGATTGTTTTGCGTGCACTTGGGGTTCTGTTCCCTTTTATTGCTGTATTTTGAAAGTTTAATAGATAACCTAGTTTTGTAAACCTAATCAGTACTTACAAGTTTTTAAGTTTTTGGACGATGGTAGCATTCTGTGAAATACATGTCAATGGCATTTGAAAAAAAAAAATTAAATGTAGTCTATTGGGGCTCCTGGCTCAGTCGGTGGAGCATGCGACTTTTTTTTTTTTTTTAAAGTTTATTTATTTATTTTGAGAGAGTGCACGTGTGAACATGATTGGGGGAGGGACACAGAAGAGAGAGAGAAAGAGAATCCCAAGCAGGCTCTGTGCTGATAGCGAGGTTTGATCCCACCAACCCCCAGATGGTGACCTGAGCCAAAATCAAGAGTCAGATGCTTCACTGGCTTCACTGACTGAGCCACCCAGGCGCCCCTAGTATGCAACTCTTAATCCTAGGGTGGTGACTTCAAGCCCCACTTTAGGCGTGGAGCCTACTTTATAAGTAAGTAAGTAAATAAATAAATAAATAAATGAATACAAATAAAATGTGTTCTATTGAGGTATCATTTATAATCAGTAAAATGCACTCATTTTAATTGTGCTCTTTGATGAATATCATCACATTTACACGCCTATGTAATCACCTCCACAATCAAGATCTAGAACACTCCATTCCTACAAAGTCCTTTCTTCTCCTTCCCAGTTAATCCCCCCCCCCCCCATCGTTCTCCCCAGGCAACTCCAAGTCGGTTTTCTCTCACTATAGATTAGATTTATATTTTGTAAAAGCTTTTTATACATGGAATTCTACTGTATACATTCTTTTGAGCTAGAGTTCTTTCTTTTTTTAATTAAAAAATTTTTTTGACATTTATTTTTGAGATACAGAGTCCTAGCGAGTGAGGGGAAGAAAGAGAGGGAGACTCAAAATCTGAAGCAGGCTCCAGGTTGTCAACAGAGAGCCCAGCGCAGGACTTGAACCCATGGCCTGAACTATGAACTCATGACCTGAGCTGAAGTTGGACACCCAACCGACTCAGCCACCCAAGCGCCCCATGAGCTAGGGTCCTTTCAAGGAGCATAATGTGTTTGAGATTCTTCCTTTTGGGGGGTATAAAAGGTCCAGAACTTGATTTGGAAAGAACGGTCTCTCGTCTGCCTTAGCTGCGACCTACACACCTTTAAAAAACAAAACAAGGGGCGCCTGGGTGGCTCAGGGAAGCATCTGACTTTAGCTCAGGTCATCATCTCAGCCCACATTGTAACCACTTCAAATTGTGCAACTCACTGGCATTAAATGCATTCACAATGTTGTGCATCTGTTTATTTGCATTTGATTGCAAAAGCTATGCAAACATGATTTGCAGAATATGTAATTAGAAAAGTACTGAGAAGCCCAGAGAAGACAGTTATCACTCCCATCCGGAAATAATGTCTGTTACTGTTTTGATTTCTCTATTTCCAGTCTCTTATTATCTGGAATGTTAAAAATAAAATGGGATTTTATTCTAAAGTCGCTTTATCGCTGACCTTTCCCCCATCAAAATGTTGTGACTGCTTTTGTATGTGGCATCAAACACCGAGGGAAACAGAGAAGAAACTCCAAATGTCCCATAATCCTCTGCTGACATTAAACATATATATGCATGCCCATGTCCCATGTGAGAAAACCACACAGTACAGAAAAAGCTAAAAGAAGACAGAAAGCAAAAAAGTAGAAACTTCTCTTCCCACCTCTTTCCAAAATGATTAACAATTTCATTTTTATATTTTTCAGCACAAAAGTGTGCATGCCCATATCTGTACATCTGCACAATGTCTTTTTATTTCTGTCTTCAGTTTGTCATCTAGCAAAATGTCTTGGAGCTCTTTGCAAGGTCCCAGTCGCCTCCACTCACCCTCGTCAAAGGCTGGGTGTCCTGCGGCTGAGTGAGGCCCCTCCCTAATCAAAGCCCATCTAACGTGCCCACAAATCTTAGCTCACTTTTGCAAGTGGCCTGAATCCGTAGCAGTGGAGTCACTGGGTCCAAGATTATGTAGATTTGTGCATTTTCATTTAGACTGCTACTGCCCAACTTGTGCCAAGGACTTTTGAGGGAGCATGGAGGAGGGAGAAGCAAGCGTTCCCCACCCCCTCGCCTCCGCCCGCATCAGGCCAAAGGAGGGCACGGTGCCTGACATTTCCAGTTCTGCCTGCAGGGGGCAGCAAGCGACTGCCCAATTCTCCAGCTGTAGGCATCTTTGGTGTTCCGGAATTGGATGAGGGCGTCCAGAAGGGGTAAACTCGTTGGTGGGGCCATCCTTGACCGGATGAGCTCCCCAGGGAAGAATAGGACAGACTCAGCTGGGGAGGTCTGTTCTGCCCCAGGCAACCTAGGAGCTTTGAAGTTCCTCTCTGGCACTTCCAAGGCTGTGTGCCCTGCAGGAAGTGGCTTGATCTCTTTAACTTTCGCTTTCCTCTTTTATAAACTGGGGCTGCTGCTGCGCGGCGGCGGCAGCGGCTGATAACCACAGCTCATACTTTACGTGGATTTACATGGATCATCTCATTTGCTTCCACGGCCACCCTGTTACACAAACCATCCTGATTTTACAGGTTGGGAAACTGAGGCACAAACTGTAATCCAACCTATGCTGAGTGCTCCATCCTTGCGTTTGTCACCATAGCATGAGGCCATCCGCTGTAAGATGTGTCACTATTTTATAAACGTCCACGACAGCACTTCTCAACCTTTTTTTTCCCATTATCATCCCCTAAAGAGAATTTAGTTTAATTTAATTTAATTTAATTTAATTTAATTTAATTTAATGAGAGAAGTTAAATGCCAGTGAATAAGTTTTTGTCGGGGAGGATTGAGCTTTGGAGGGCCACGAGCCATCGAAATATCTAAGGTTCTTTCATCCCTTCCCCACCCCTCCCCCGGAACCAATTTTCACCACCTTAGGAGAGATATTGCCCCCACTGATAATTTATGTTCTAAGGGGTAATTGTTCCAAATAAACTATGATACGGTGCTTTTGCTCACTTAAAAAAACTCTTATTTTGTATCCATTTAAAGAGTCTTGAGGGGTACCTGGGTGGCTCAGTCAGTTAAGTGTCCTACTTCAGCTCAGGTCATAATCTCGCGGCTCGTGGGTTCGAGCCCCGCATCAGGCTCTGTGCTGACAGCTCGGAGCCTGGAGCCTGCTTCGGATTCTGTGTCTCCCTCTGTCTCTGTCCCTCTCCCATTCTCTCTCTCTCAAAAATAAATACACATTAAAAAAAATAAAGAGTCTTGAGATTTAAATACATAGAGATTTTTATACTACTCCTGTGTATATATACAAAGAAAATACAATAAATCAGTTAAGGTTTTCTAAACATTTTCATGCACAGAGTATAACTCACTGAAATCACTGGAAAAATCAACTCTACGTTGGTAATGTCTGTGCTTTATCACCCAACATCCCCCTATGTGCCATCAACGACCCTGGTAAGGAGCATTTCTTTAAAAGATTCTTTGTTTCCAAAGAACAGATTATGGGAAGGGAAAACAGTTATCGAGGATGGAAAAACATGGCAAACACCGCCTTGCCCCAAAGGATCAAGGTCAACATTGTCGATGATGTCTTGTAGCTATCAAGTAACTCCAGGTCTGATGTGATGAGGAGGTGATGAGGAGATCACCTCACCTCTGAGGTCTTTCCTGAACCCATAAATCCAGTCCATTCATGAGAAAATGCCAGACAAATCAAAATGAAGGGCATTCTACAAAGTACCTGACTGGTACTCTTTAGGACTATCAATGTCATTAAGAAAAAAAAAAAAAAAAAGACCAAAAACCTAAAACCAGATAAAACAAAACAGACTGAAGATCAGGAGCCTAAGGAGATATCATGACGATGTGTAACGTAGGATCTTGACACAGAAAAAAGAACATTATTGCAAGTATATATCCATGTTCATAGCAGCATTCTTCACAAACAGCCAACAGGTGGAAAGACCCCAAGTGTCCATCGACCGGATGAATGAATAAAAAAATGTGATCTATCCACACAATGGAATATTAGTTAGTCTTAACAAGGGAAGAAAATCTGACACCTGCTACAATGGATGAACCCTGAAGACATCACGCCGAGTGAAAGAAGCCAGACACAAAAGGACACATAGTGTATGATTCCATTTACATGAGGTTTCTAGAACAGGCAACTAACTGTTGATGGAGGGGCCATATAACCAAATCACAGAGTGTCTGATGGGGTCAGGCATAGGAATCTGGACTTCAACCATGAGGCATGGGGAACAAGGTCTTTACTAATTAGTTTTGTCATTGTCCTCATTTAAAAAATGTATTTACATGCAAAAATCTCACCCTTTTTGGTGTACGGGTCTATGAGTTTTGACAAACAAATACAGTCATGTAACCAACACTACAATCAAGATACTAGAACTATTTCATCACCCCTGAGATTCACTTGTTCCCCCATCTGCAGCCCCTGGCAACCATTGATCTGTTTTCTGTTCCTATAGTTGTGTCCTTTTGAGTACGTCATATAAATGGAATCATCCAGCAGGTAGCCTCTTGAATCTGGCATCTTTCAGGTAGCATGATGCATTTGAGGTCATTCATTTTGTGTATATCGACAGTTCATTCCTTTTTATGGCTGAGTCTATTGTATGAACGGGCCCCAGGTTTTTTTTTTTTTTTTAATCTATTTCCCAGGTGAAGAATATTTGTGTTGTTTCCAGTTTTGGGTAATTACAAACAGAGTTGCCATCACTCTTCATATACAAATATTTTTAGAAACAGATGTAATTCACATACCATAAAAATCACCCTTCTAAGTGGGCAATTCAGTGGCATTTATTACAGTCACAGTGCTGTGCAACCATCACCACTATCTAATTCTAGAACATTTTTATCACCCCGGGAGGAAACTTCCCCCACCTTGAGCTGTCACTCCCCATCGCCCTCCCCTGGTCCCTGGCAACCACTAATCTGCTCTCTGTCTCCATGGATTTGCCTGGTCCAAATGTTTCATACATGTGGAGTCACACATGACAGTGACCTTTTTGTGTCTGGCTTCTTTCACTTAGCACGATGTTTTCAAGGCTCATCCACATAGTAGCATGTGTCAGTGCTTCGTTCCTCTTTATGGCAGAGTAATATTCCACTGTATGAAGGAACCACAATTTCTTTATCCATTCATCCGCTCGTGCACATTTGGGTTGTTTCCATTTGGGGGCTGTTATGAACAATGCTGTGATGAACATTCACACACAAGTTTTTATGTGGACATATAGCTTCACTTCCCTCCACCTCAGAATGAAAATTGCTGGGTCACATGGTAACTCCGTGTTTAACTTCTTAAAGAATCGCTGAACTGTTTTCCAAAGCAGCTGCATCATTTCACATTCCCACCAGCAGTGTGTGAGGGTTCCCGTAGCCCCACATCCTGGTCAACACGTGCTATTGTCTGTCTTTTTCATTACAGGCATCCTAGTGCATGTGCGTAGTATCTCACTGTGGTTTTAATTTGCATTTCCCCAATGACCAGTGATGTTCAGCATCTTTTCACATGCTTACTCTATATCTTCTTTGCCATTTGTATATCTTCTTTGAAGAGATGTCTACCCAAATCCTTTACCTGTTTTGTTTTGTTTTAATAGACTTTATTTTTAGAGCAGTTTTAGGTTCACAATGAAATTGAGCAGAAGGTACAGGTATTTCCCATATACTCCTGGCCCCTGCACATTAACAGCCTCCCCACTGTGAACATCCCCCACCAGAGTGGTGCACTCATTACAAGCAATGAACTTACGGTGACACATCATATCATCCAAAGTGTACACGAGGCTTCACTCTTGGTGTTGTATATTCTATGGTTGTGGACAAATGTATAATGACATACGTCCACCATTACAGTATCATACAGAGTTGATTCACTGCTGTAAAAATCCTCTGTGTTCCATCTATTACTACCCCCACCCCCAACCATCTTTGACCATTTTTTGATCTGGGCTATTTGTCCTTTTATTGTAGACTTGTTAGAGTTCTTTATATATTGTGGTGACTAGTCCCTTATCAGATATATGATTTGCAAGTATTTTCTCCATGCTGTGGGCATGAACAGGTTTTTGTGTGCCCGTAGATTTTCATCTCCCTTGGGTAACTACTCAGGAGTGGGATTGCTGAATCACGGGGTGAGGGCATGTTTAACATCTAAGAAAGCTCTCCATTTTCTGGAGCGGCTGTACCATTTTGCATCACCACCAGCAATTAATGACTTCTAGTTGTTCCACACCCTCGTCAACACTTGATATTGTCAGGTTTTTTAAAAAAAATCATCCTAAGGGGGTCTTTAAAGCCTTATCATAGTCCCATTCTACCAGGTGGCTTCACACACTGGGACAGAAGAGAGTTGATGACGCTAGGAAGAACTGTGATGGTCCAGGCCAGGGAGAGTGTGGGGGTGGGGTGGGGTTGGAGGGAGGAGATCCAAGAGCAGTTCAGGGAGGCTGGGCTGTGGAGCTAGAAAAGGCTGAGCAGGAGAAGAAAGTGGAGAGACAGGTGAGACCCAGAGCAAGAAGAGCATGGAGCACCAGGCGAAGGGCTTTTGACTCCCAGGTGTTCTGCCCAAGATGACTCTGGGTCCCAATAAGGTTGGCAGCTGCTATGTTGTATTTACCCATTGAGGATGCATGGTGATTATTAGCATACTAAGGGCTCTGACAAGTCCGTCAAAGAAAGAATTCTCTTTGGTATTATTTAACCAATTGTTTCTCAAACTTACACCTTGGATCACTCTTCTTGAGCCATAACATCATCATCATTATCATCTCCAAGCACATCTTGGGACCTCATTTAGCTTGCTCACCCAATTATGCTCCCAGTGCCTAAAACTGGCTTCTAACCAATGGTCAAAAGAAATTGTTTTGATTGCATTAATGATATTAGATCTTCAGAATGACTCTATGAGTTAGGTACTGATACATCTCCCCTCTTACAAACGAGGCTTAGAGAGGTCAGGTGACTTGCCCAAGGCCACACAACTAGTGGGTGGAGAGCTAGTATTTGAGCTGGGGTGTGCCTGCAGTCTTTCCATCAGGCTGCCTGTCTCTGGAAGGCGTCCCATGCCCCCAGCCTCACCCAGTGGGGGCAGACGTGCTCTGCTGCTCTGTGACCTCCTACACAGTCCTTCTCGTCCTGGTGGCCATGGACATACTCAGGCTGTTGCCCAGAGAGCTGGGCTGTAACTTGATCTCCCCCAGGCTGGGGGTGATGGGGCGGGTGGGCAGGTGACAGCCAGGGCAGGGAGATTTGCCCAGACGCTGATGTGCAGCAGCCTGGCAACCCGTGTGGCCCCGAGGAGACCAGGGGCTTCGGGAGCTTGTTCCAGAGCCCTGGCAGCGGCCTTCACCATGGGCAACAAGCAGACAGTCTTCACTCATGAGCAGCTGGAAGCATATCAGGTAGGGGTGATGGGCTGGGCCCTCGGCAGGTTTGGCAGCCTTGATTTCTTGGCCTGAGGAATGGGGACAGCATCATCTGTCTTGGGTGTGCGGTCGGCAAGGGTTCCTGGTACAGATCGGCGTGCAGAGAGGGGGTGCAGTGGGAGGGACAGGAAGGGGGCCCCCGAGGCAGGCTCTGGGCCAAGCCAATATCTCTCTCCGCAGGACTGCACCTTCTTCACAAGAAAGGAAATCATGAGGTCAGTCTGGGGGAAAGGGAGGAAGACCTGGAAATAACTTTCTATCCATTGCTGGGTGATATTTGTAATTGGGCGGGATGGGGTGCTTTATGGTGGTTAAAGCGTGAAGGGAGGGATTGCAGCCGTGGTCTGTGGGTGGAGGCGGGGATGGGGAGGCTGAGAAGCCACATCTTGTCATACTGTCACTAGGCTGCCTAGTCACATACTGTCACATACTGCCTCTAGGCTGATAAGCTTGGGCTTTTCCCAAGGGTGATGGGGAGCCACGGAGGGTATGTGAGCAGGGGTGGGGGGCAGGGGCTGGTACGAATCAGCACGTCAGAAAGATGCTAGAAAGATGTCAGAAGGCGTGTTAGAAAGATCCCGCTGAGGCCAGGGTGAAGAGCCTGGCACTGGAGGTTGGGAACCTGGGGGCAGAGTCCAGAGTCGGCTCTGGGCTGTGCAGGTAAATCAATGTAAGGGTGTGTGTGTGGGGGGATGGGGGTGGCCTGAGGCTGCTGAGTTTCCCTGGCATGAACGAGAGGGGTTGGTGGGTACCCCACATGACCGCTCAGCCCATGGAGCCATTGTCCAGAGGCCCCAACCCATGAACTCGGAGCGGTGAAACCCTAGCCGGCCGGGGTTCAGATACAGAGTGATCGGGGCCAAGGCCCCAATTGTGTGGGCACCAGATATCCATTATTGATGGGCACACCTTTCACCAGTGAGCCCCATTGTCTGGGTGAGGACAGCTTGCAGGGTCACCCTGGCCATCACGATCAGATTACCCATGGGGAAACTGAGGCTCGCACGGGGGCGGCCCACTCCAGCTCTGCAAGACGGGCAGAGCTGCAAGGGGTGTGAGGGCTGGCGTCTCGCCTGCCCTAAGCTTCTTGTTTGTCAGCAGAATAACTGGGGCTCAGAGGGGAAAGCGGAATGTTTGAGGCCATACAGAAACCCAAACCCGGGCTGTTCCCTGAGGGGGGACCCAGACAGGGAACGGACGCTCCAGATACCCCTCCTTGAGTTCCTAGCCATCATATGACCCAGGGCTCCTGTCTCCCCCCGGAAACAAACCCTAGCAGCTTGGGGGCCTCTGGCTCATCAAGGATGGTCTCCTCAAGGCTGCTGCTCGTGGCGCCCCCCAGTGGAGGCAGGGTGTCAGCAGGTGAGGACATTGGAGTGGAGAGCTGGCCTCACAATCCAGGCAGTGCGGGTGGCATTTGCTGTTTTGCAAAACGCCTTTCACGCATTAAAAAAAAAAAACAACCCTGAATATTGGCCTTTTGTCTCGGCTCTGCCCTGTTTAGGAGACCCTCCCGTTATGGAGGGAGAGAAGCAAAATGTGAGGACGGGGGTCTTTAGAGGCAGAGTCTTGCCGACCATGTGATGATGTCCAGAGATTCATAGACTCGCTCAGGTTCTCTGAATGCCTGATGCGCTGTCCCTCTTGCCATCCCCCTCTGCCTCGGAATGAGCCCCTATGCGTTCTTCAAAACCCAGGGTCAGCGTCCCCACTCCAGTCTCCCCTAGCTCTGGGGCCCTCTCTCCACTGTGGCCCTGTCCCCAGCGGGTAGAAGTGCCTGTGTTCGGCTCTGTGTGCTTAAGGACTGGGCTCAGAGCGGATGACTCTTGGGGACCCAGGGTCCTCCAGTGGGTAGTGGGCAGGTGCACGAGTGAGACAGAAGGGACACGTCCTCCCCAGCCCCTCTCCCAGCCCTTGCCGATGTTTCCCTCCCCACACCAGGCTTTTCTATCGCTACCAGGACCTGGCTCCCCAGCTTGTCCCCCTCGACTATACCAGCTGTCCTGATGTGAAGGTGCCCTACGAGCTTATCGGCAGCATGCCTGAGCTGAAGGTACGCCGAGGCCAGGGGGCAGGCGGGGGAAAAATAGCAGGTCCCCTGCCGCACTCCTACGAAGCGGATGCATTTTGCAGATGAAGAAACTGAGGTTCAGAGAGGTTAAGACACTTGGTCAGCGTCACACAGCTAGGATGTGAGAGAGACAGGATTCAGAACCTGGGTTGTCGGAACGATGAAATGAGATGAGGCAGGTAAAGGGTGTGGCACGGGGCCTACAGTGTGGCGGGGACTCAGGGGATGTCCGTCCTGCTTTGCATAGCAGGAGCCATTAAAAACGTAGGTTCTTCTCAGCTGGATGTTTGTCACATAGTTTGTGATGCTGAAGGGGACTCGTGGGGTGAGTGACTGAATAGAGAGGATCTTATCACAAGGGACAGAAACCTCATTCAAGAAAGACAAAATCTTGGGGTGCCTGGGTGGCTCTGTCAGTTAGGGGTCTGACTTCTGCTCAGGTCATGATTTCACAGTCTGTGAGTTCGAGCCCCAAGCTGGGCTTTGCACCGGCAGTGTGGAGCCTGCTTGGGATTCTCTCTCTCCTCTTTCTTTGCCTCTCCCCCACTGTACTCTCTCTCTCAAAAATAAATAAATAAACTTTAAAAAAAAAAAAAAAAGGACGGGGCGCCCGGGTGGCTCAGTCGGTTAAACGTCCGACTTCGGCTCAGGTCATGATCTCGCAGTTTGTGAGTTCAAGCCCCGTGTCGGGCTCTGTGCTGACAGCTCAGAGCCTGGAGCCTGTTTCGGATTCTGTGTCTCCCTCTCTCTGACCCTCCCCCATTCATGCCTTGTCTCTCTCTATCTCAAAAATAAATAAACGTTAAAAAAAAATTAAAGAATAAAGGACAAAGTCTATTGGATCACATGAGCAAAAACTCCAGGGGTAGAGCCGGCACCAGGTATGGCTGGAACCAGGGTCTCGACATGCTCAGAAATCTCCTTCCATCTCTCAGTGCCTCCCAGGAAGAGCCTTCAGTCTCAGGCAGCTTACCCACTTGAGATAGTGAGGGAAGCCCCAGTGGTCGCAGATTTCCTCCGTCAGCTCTGCAACCAACAGAAGGCAGGGACCTCCATCCCCGCCTTTCAGAAAACATCCCAGGGCAGCCTCTGATTGGCCAGCTTGGGTCACCCTGCCTACTCCAGAGCCAATCAGGGTCTCCTAGTGGATGGTGATCTCTGATTGGCCTCACTCGGGTCATGTGGCTGTGTCTGGAGCCGGAAGGGTGGTCAAGGCCACCCAGACCTCAGGGGCAGAGAGAAGAGTTGCCTGAAGTCCTCTCCTGGGTCTGTGAGAGGGAGGAAGTCTTGGTGGGGAGGTACTTGCAGGTTTCAGGAAGGTGGGTGCTGAGAGCGATTCCACCTGGGGCCGTGAGACCCTGGTCAGGGCTGGCCACCCTGCTTCCTGTCCCCAGGACAACCCATTCCGCCAGAGGATTGCCCAGGTGTTCTCTGACGATGGGGACGGCCACATGACCTTGGACAATTTCCTGGACATGTTTTCCGTGATGAGCGAAATGGCTCCCCGTGACCTCAAAGCCTACTATGCTTTCAAAATTTATGGTGCGTGCAGGGCCCGGGGGTGGCGGAGCGTGGGGGTGGGGAGTGGGAACAGACCAGGGCTCCATCCGGGGGCTGTGCCTGCCGCCACAGGGCTTCGAGGCCGTGCATGGCCCCGTCCTGCCCCACCTCGGTACCTGCTGACCTCACGCCCTTACTCCTTTCCAGCCACGCTGGCCTCACTTTTCCTCCAACACACCAAACTCGGTCTCCCTCTGGGCCTTTGCCTCTGCTGTTCCCTCTGCCTGGAACACCTTTCCCTCGACTCTTTCTTACCTTGAAGTCTAAGTCAAAAGCAGCCTCTGCCCCACATCCTATTTCTCTCTCAGCATGAAGCAGTGCTTCTTAACTTCTTGTTCATAATCTGTTCATTTCTCTTCTTTTTTTAATTGTATTTATTTATTTGGAGAGAGAGAGACAGTGGGAGAGGGGCAAAGAGTGAGGGGGAGGGAGAGTCCCAAGCCGACTCTGCACTGTCAGCGCAGAGCCCGCTGTGGGGCTCAGTCTCACGAACCGTGAGATCGGGACCTGAGCCAAGATCAAGAATTGACCGCTTAACTCACGGAGCCACCAGGCGCCCCTGTGATCTGTTGTTCATTTCTTACTGACTTCTCTCTGATGAGACCCAAGGGCCACAGCCGTAACTGTTTTCTTCCCCATCTGTCTCGCATGCCCGGCACATAGTAGGTGCTCAATAAAAGCTTGTTGGTTGGAGGGAAGTTTATCACAGTGCCTAGAACATAGGAGGCACTCCCTTGATACTTGTTGAGTGAATGAATGGCCTCCCAGCAGGTCCCTGCCCAATATTCTAAAGCAAGACTCCAGCTATTACCCCAGGGTCCTGGGTTCCCTCCACTGCCTCAGTTTCCTCCTCTGTAACGTGGGGACAAGAGGCCTGCCGCCAGATGAGCCCCCACCCTACATCCCCGTCCATCCTGCGGCACAGACTTCAACGACGACGGCTACATCTGTGCGTGGGACCTGGAGCAGACGGTGACCAAGCTGACACGGGGGGAGCTGAGCGCCGAGGAGGTGAGCCTGGTGTGTGAGAAGGTGCTGGGCGAGGCCGATGGGGATCACGATGGGCGGCTCTCCCTGGAAGACTTCCAGAACATGATCCTGCGGGCACCCGACTTCCTCAGGTGACCTTTCTGGCGATTTCCACGTCTGAGAGGGGCTCTTACAAAACTAGTGCCCAGACCCCGTTTGTGAAAGTTCCTCCATTCGTTCATCTGTCATCTTAGAGAGCATTCCCAGCCTCCCTGGCCTCAGTCCCTGCATCTTTAAAATGGGGATAATCGGGGACCCCTTGGGCACGCCCCGTGGGCAGACGCAGCTCTTTGGGTGAATGGAACATGGCTGGTCTTCAACCCTCACTTTTCTGAACATTTTGCAGTGGGCAGAGGGTACAACTGTGCTTGGCAGTCCTGGGCGGAATCAAAGCCCCCACCGGAGGGCTGAGAGCGAGTGAATACAGGGGACGGCCAGCCACCTGTTTTTGTACCTCCCGTGAGCTAAGAATGGCTTTTACATGTTTTCAATGGCGGGGGAAAGATTAAGGAATAGTAACACCGCGTGACACATGGCATGGATAGGAAGTTCCAATTTCCGTGTCCATCAAGGGTGTTATTGGCACACAGCCACGCCTGAATGTGTACGTACCATCTCCGGCCGCTTTCTATCTACGAGACCCAGCTGAGCCGTTGTGCAGAGCTGGAAATATCACCTATGTGGCTCTTGACAGAAGAAGTTGGCTGACCCCTGAGTCAGCGCACGGAAAGATTTTAGAGCCGTGCCTGGAACACAGCAGGTGCTCAATGTGTGCTGTGGTTGCTGTTGCGGCTGTTATTATGGGCGGTGTCCTTAGGTGCGCAGAGGGCCCCCTTCCTCTACCTGGAGAAGCGCGGTTGGTGTCTTAGCGGAGACGCGGATAATGGCAACTGAATGAGCCCTACCATGGACGGTGCCCCTGGGTGACAGCTCCCTGTGCATTCGCCCCCTTAGCCCTCATTACAGCCCCATGCGGGAGGGATGGCTATTATCCCCATCTTACGGAGGGGTAAACTGAAGCCCAGGAAGGCACAGCCACTCACTCAGAGTCCCATAGCAAGTCTGGGGCGGAGCCGGGATGTAAACTGATCCAAAGAGATATGCTTTCAGCCCCTGTGGGAGCTGGGGGTGGGGGTGGGGGGGCACAGCCTGGGGTTTTTGAGAGGATCCGTCTCCCCCCTTGCATGGCTCCTTGCCTATCTCAGGGACCCCCGGCGGGAGAGTCTGGGGGAACGATGAGGGAGGGTAACCCTTCGCCCGATGACACTGACCCTATATCTCTTTGCACCCAGCACCTTCCACATCCGCATCTGAGGGCACCATGGAGAAGCCGGGTCAGAGGAGGCTGGCGTGACCTGTCACTCCACTGTGGAATCCGGCCTCCCTGGGTTCTGGGAATAAACACATGGCACTGAGTCACATCTGCTTGGAGGATGTATTTTGCACCTTAAACCTGCCGGATGGGAGACAGGAAGCCTGAGATCTCACCTCTGCCCTCACTGTGTGGGCTCCCAGGTGTGGCTACGCCCTCTGTGGGCCTCGATCTCCCCATTTACACAGGAAAGGGACTGACTTCTAGCTCTCTGTCCGCTGTGAGGGCCGGAAGTGCCGGGTAGTCATGAGTCTCGGTGGACAGAGACCAGATGTGGAGGTCAGGTCCACGCGATCTCACCCCAGGGCTGCCCAACGTGGACCCCTTCCCCCAACCTCTCAAGTCCCCTCTCCCCCCCCCCCAAGTCCTGGAGTTTCTCAAGGGGACCAAAGCTTTAACTCCTTGCCGATTAGAACTGCCAGAGGAGGCCTCGGGGAGGGGGGGTAGGGTGGGGAATGGCAGCAACGTCATTCACTGAGGCTGGCACTGTACTTTACAGTTTACGAGGCACCTGTCTCTCTGCCATTGCACTGGCTGCCTATGACATCCCAGCGGGGCTGACCGAGAAGCAGTCACCCTTCATTCAGGGAACAGAGTGATCTGCCCAAGGCCACACCTCAAGTTGTCTGCAAAGGCAGCCTTGAACCCAGGCCCACCTGTGCCCAGATCCCAGACATCTACGCTTTGCAGATTTGAGAAGCCCCACACTCACTCCACTTGTGGTCGCCCTGGGGCCCCATCAATAGCCCCAGTCAGTCCAAAGAGTGCTCATTCCTGCAATTGAGACTCGCCCCCAGGGACCTTCCACGTGCATCATTTCTAGACCCCACTCCCACTCTCCAACCTCCACCTACTGAGCACCTTCCGTGAGCCGAAGTCTCAGCTTTCTTGTGCATCCTGCTGGTTCATCCTGAGAACGAGGGACTGCTTGCGCCTCTCCCCATTTTCCAGATGAGCCCGCAGGCCCAGAGAGGTCTAGTGACTTGCCAGAGGTCACACAGCCCTGTGACCTGGGACTTCCTCCAGAGCTCGCCACGAGCCACAACCCCGGGCTTCCTCTCCTCCTTTAAAGGAAAGAGGCTCGTAAGCTTCCCCTGGAGCTGATGTCGATGTCGGGGTGTGCACTGTGGGCCAAGCCCTCTGCAAGTCTCACCTCCTTCATCGGCAGGGGACCCCAGGAGGAGGGAGTGAGCAGCTCCATTTACAGACGAGGACGTACTTGGAATTGAGCCACACGCAGGGGACGTGGGGAAAGGGCGCCACCTGACCAGCTTTCCAATCCAGACGCTGACACCCTGTAGCTGGGTGACCTTGGCTGCGCCTCTCCTCCTCTCGGACCCTCAGTCTCCTCTTTAAAGTGTGCAGCATGAGCCTACCTGCTGGGTCTGCTTGGGGGTATAAAAGAAATCATGAACTTGGCACCTACTGTGCCCCTTGCTGTAACTGATAATTACTATTCGAGTAACCAGGTCACCCCACTGGCAACGGCAGCGCCGGACCCAAGCAATGTCTTTATTACATTTTTCAGGTTCCTGCGGGCTGGTGGGCAGACAACCAGGGGTCCGGTGTGAGCAGCCCCTGCAGCAAGGGTCCCAGAGCCAGGGCAAAGCTCTAACAGTACCCAGGGGCAAAGGGTGGCGGCGTGAGGTACTCTTCAGGGAGCCAGTCCCTCTGGGCTTCTGGCAACCCTTCTGTCTCCGGTTTGGATGCTTTTGAGGACAGGGCCCTCATTACCACTCGGTGCCAACTCCTGACCCTCGGGGTCACCTTGCTCCCGCTGGCCAATCTTGAGGCCTTCCCGGAGGGGTCACCTCCGTCTCTCAGATCCTGGGACTGTGCGGGACTTGTGAGGGACGTGGCCGCAAAGCGGGCTGTGGAGACGTCGTCTTCCCAGTGTGTGTCACCTGGCCTGGCCCCTGAGCTGTGTGCCAGTGCGGGTGGCCCAGCATTCCAGAGCGATGACAAGTTCACAGGTGCCGAGTGGGGTTTCAGCTGCTGCTGGACCCTCTTGCCCATCTCGGGGAGCATCCTGAAGTTTCTCCAGAGTTTCTGGCAGGCCTCCTCAAGGGGGGCTTTCGGGGGGCAGGAGGAAGTGGCCTCTTCCTTGGGGTCTCTGCTTGTCTTTGCCGATGGCCTCCTTCCCTTTGGCCGATGGAGCAGGATGGGCCTTCCTGAGGTCTGAAACCAAGCGCAGGTGAAACCTGGGGCCATCCCGCCCGCCAAACCTCTGAATCTGCCCTGGAGGTTGGGACACGGGTCCCACTCAGGCATCTTGGGGCTGAGAAGGACCCCAGGTGAACCCAAGCCTGACCCCACGCCCCATCCCTCCCATCCCCATAACCAGCTTCACTATCCGCCCCCTCCAGGGATTGGCAAACTTTTGTCACAAGGGGCCAGAGGGCAAACGTTTTCAGGTTCGTTGGTCATACGGCCTCTGTCTCATTCCCCAGCTCTGCTGTCGCGGAGCAAAGCGGCCAGGGATAGCACATCGACCAGAACGTGTGCCCGCGCTCCAGGAAAACCGTATGGACGTGGAAATTTGGCTTTCGTCTGACTTTCACGAAATAATATCGCATGAGATATTACTTTTAGTTTTAATTGTTTCAACACTCTTCGAAAACATGAAAGCCACGCTCAGCTCGTGGGCCACTGGGACGCAGGGCCATACAGAAACTGGCCAGATGTGGTCCTCGGGCCCTAGTTTGCTGACCCCTGATCTACCCGGCTGTTCAGGCCAAAACCAGGTGACGTTTGTGGCAGATGGCCGACAATGCCGCATCCGTATCCCTCTGCCCTGGGCACACAGGCGCCCCCAGCTCCGCTCCCAAATGCCCGCAGTGGGGACTCTGCTTGGGGTCATTCCTTGGCCACACCGGCAGGCCACAAGTGCCAGAGAATTAAACTCTCCCAGGAACAGTGCTTGACCAGTGGCTACTGGAAGCTGGAGGATCAATACCCCAGCTCCTCACCCCTAGGGTGGGATAACTGAAGTGCCCAGTTCCACGCAGAGTCCCAGACTTCCCCGGGAGACTGAACCCTGGTTGCCTACAGGGGAACCTGTTCGCTAAGACGCCCTTCATTGGCTCCCCCCGTGGTCCTTCCTGGGATCACCTCCCAAACAATGGAGGGCCCAGGGACTCAAACCACGACAACGTCCAGCTTCTCCTCCCCCTCCCCCTCCCCTCCAAGTCATCGGCAAGCTCCCTTCCAAAATGTCCCAAATATCTTCTTGTTCCACCCCTAGAGATCTTTTTCCGGTCCCTCCCACCGGGACAGTCCCTGCCTCCTTCCTGCCACCTCTACCATTGCCCCCAGGCACCCCCTTCTGCAGCTGACAGCCACAGGCTCTCCCATGGCAGGTCCCCCTGCACACCTGGAATAGAAGAACCCCATGTCCTCACCCTGGCCCCGAGGTCCTGTGTGATTGTCTCCTCCTGATCCTGGCCCCTTACTTCCCGGTGACCTCCTCTGCACTCACCGCACTCCATCCGCACACTGGCTTTTGTTGTTCTTTTGTTTTCCAAACATACAGAGCCTCAGGACCTTTGCATGTGCTCTCTTCCCTGCCTGAAACACCCTCCCTGCATCTCTGTGTGTGGCTGACTCCTCCTTATCCTGCATGTCCCAGCCCTATGCCATCTCCTCTGGGAGGTCTTCCCTGACTGCTCCCTTCACGCTTTAGCCCCACACCCGCTGATGTTCATCGCACTGGCCTGTTTGATTTCCACTGCTGCTGGAATTTCCCTGCTGTGTGGGGGGTTAGGGGCTCCTGAGGGTCCAATCAGCCCTGAGGAGATGGGATTCGTTCATTTATTCATTCACCTACTCTACAGATCCATTAGTGGCGCACTTAGGCATATGCACGAGACAGGGTGGACAAGCCAGCCAGCCAGATTCCCAGGTCTCTTAGAGCTCACAGTCTGATAGGGAAGGCAGACAGGAAACATGAAAGCCAACAAATAAACAAGACGTTGTATATCGTGAGGAGTGCTCTGCAGTGTGTAAACAGGGTGATGGGATGGCAAATGCAGAGAGGGTTACTTTCAGCCTGGAGCTGGGGAGGGAGACACTTGAGGAATTGAAGAAAGAAGCTGGGCATAGGAAATCTGGGGGCAGAGTGCACACAGCATGTGCAAAGGCTCTGGGGTGGGTGCCACCAACATGTGCAAAGGTCTTGGGGTGGGACCAGCACATGCAAAGTCCCCGAGGTTAGCTTGATGTGTCTGAACAGCAGAAGGGATAGCAGAGGGGCTGGAACTGGGCCGGGATTTTAGTTGCAGGGTCCTGCAAAATCACCGGAAGCTTCTTTAGTTGGAGCTATAGGATCTAATTGTCGCTCTAGAAAGTCTCCTCTGGTAGCTGTTGGCCACCGCTGCTCCTGCCCCTCCCGTGTGGGAGATGCCAGCTTTCTGTCACATACCTCCTCAGGTGCAACCGTGGAACAGGAGGAAGGGTTCTGATGTTTGCTGGGGCCATGGGTGGGGCTGGTGACTTCCTCAGTCAATGCATTGGAGTAAAGGAAGAGATCCTCATAATCCACGTTCTCTGGATCCTTCTGCGGGGCAGAGGGGACTTGCAGCTCCGCCCCAAGGAGGGGAACACGGTGGTCCCGGACAAACTGGGGGTGGTGGGCTCAGGAGCTGCCTTGCCCACGGCCCTGGTCAGGAAGCATGCCCCTCCCACGCTGGCTTTTGAGGGCTACACCCCTCTACCCCCGCCACAAGCCTTATAGGGAAATACTCTTTTCCTATAGATTGGCCAAGGTTATACCCCTTCACCACCCGCACATGAGCCCTTGGAAAAATTAGCTTGGGGAGCTGGGGGGGGTGGGGTGCGGGCAGGGTACAAGGCAGGAGGGGTGGGGCCGTGGGAGGACAGGGACCACGAGAGTGACAGAAACACAAGAGGCTGGATGGGATGAGTGGGAATGAATCTGGGGGCTTGGCCCCAGCAGGGGGCGGGGGCGGCTATGACCCACGGGGGTCGTAACCCTCACCTGCCCACAGGGCTGTGTCAGCAGGTCCCCATGTGGCCGTATAGGCCGCTGCTGGTGGAAGGTGACCAGGGCGTGCAGCGAGGCATGGACCCTCTCCTCCCCAGGGATCATGAAGCTCCCATCGTCCAACAGCTTCACCATGAAGTGGCGGCAGCAGCTTTGGGCTCTGCGGAGACACTGCTGGGGCTGGAAAATTCCGTTCCTCCTCATTCCGTCCCCGTCTCCCAGCCCTCGAGCCGCCAGCACCAACTGTTCAGGCTCCCATTAGCCTTCTGTGCTTTTTAGCCATGTGACACTCGGTAAGTGACTAACCGCACCATGCCTCAGTTTCCCCATCTATAACCTGGGGCTACCAAGGCTAACCTCAGGGGTTCTTACAAAAGCGGAATAAGCTACTGCAGACAAAAGCTTAGCTTGGTGCCTGGCTAGGGTCACATGATCAACGGAAATGATAATAATGAAAATTTGAGTCAGGCCCCAGGCTAAGGCTGTATGCCTGGCACACAGCAGGTGCTTGATAAATGCTCTGTTAAGGAATGGATGCACTTATTAACGGCCCACTATGTGCTTACTATATCATATTTAATTTCCGCATCGAGACTCTGAATTGATTTTAGCATTCTTATATTAGAGACGAGGACTTTGAGGGAGGCACAGATAGGTTGAGTAACTCGTCCTAGATCACACAGCCAAGCCTTTGACTGTGTGACTCGGGCCCTAAGCTTTTCTCCCTGTGGGCCACTCTGTTGTGGGGCCATTGGATTTTTTATTCCTCTGGCCTAGAATCCTTTTGAAAAGTAGTCTGTGCAGCTGAATCTTGAGATGCCAGATCAGCTTTTGAGGCCTGAAGGAGCTGGACTGCCCTGAGTTTCCCTAACACGTCCCTCTGGGTGGAGTCAGAGAATTGCCAGGTAGATGGGGGTGGGGGGGGGGTGCTGGTTAGGCGAGGGCAGTAGCCACTCTTGGGCTCCCAGCAGCCCCTGTTTTCAGACACACAGGCTCAGTTACCACCAAGCCTCCATATGCTGGTTACAGCCAGCCCTGTAGCTGCTCCTTGCAGCCAGAGTTGGCCAGAACTTTTCACCAGTTGCTCTCTGAGACGTCGTGGCATGAAGCACCCCTTACCCCCTCCTAGGAAGCCCGGGAGCCCTCCTGCCCCCTCCCTCGTCCCTTGCCCAGGCCTTACTTGTAGGACAGAGTGTAGCCCACGTGGCTGTGACTGACCCTGATGAGAAAAGATCCCAGCGGCTGTGACTCCAGCAAACTCTCGGCATCCCTGGAAGAACACACACGGGAGGGAGACGACTGTGACCCAGCTGTCCCGCGTACCGGCCAGACTCCTGGTGCACCTGTCATCCCGGTACTGAACAAACCTAAAATCGTGTTTTCTTCTCAGCTGTTTCAGACCTTGGGACGTTCAGGGGCAGGGCTGTTCCCAGCTGTGGCGGGAGGCCTCTGATGACCTTGACCCCAGGACAGACTTGCTCCCATCCCCCACAGCCCCTGCCTGCCTTCCCAATGCCTAAAATACCCCCACGAAGGCATCTTTGGGGGATCAAGGTGTCGTAGGTGACAATGCCTGTTCTCCGACACGTTGGAATTCAGACCCCAGCTCTGCTGCTCATCAGCCGTGTGGCACCTGACATCAGTCCCTTTCTGACCTTCAGCTTCCTCAAGGGGAAAGTAAAACCCTCATTCCCAGGACTGACAGGAGAGCAGATCAAATGCGTGGAACACGAGCGTGAGAACTGCTCACCAAATGCTATGATTACTACTCCTATTATCTGGGGATCACAGACAGGAAGGTGGTCTTCTACGGGACAAGCTGGGGAGCCTATGAACCCGAGCTAATCCTGACTATGGGTAGCTGCTGAGCACTTGAAATGTGGCTGGTCCGAATCAAGATGTCCATTCAGCCTATGACACCAGATTTTGAGCACTGAGTACAAGATAAAGGAATGCTGACTAAATTATCAATGAGTTCTGAGTACTCCTATTGAAATGATACCGGGTGGAATAAAAGATAGGATCAAAACGAATGCCACCTGTTTCTTTTTACTTCTTTTGCTCTAGCTACTAAAAGCTTTAAAATTACAACGTGTGGCTCACATTGTATCCCTACTGGCACACCCCAGACCTCAGAGACAATGCCTGCTTCGTCCTCTCGGTGGCTTTCACAATGTTCTATTTCCCGCACGCCAAGGGAGGCCATACGCAGTCTTTTCTCCGTTCATTTGGAACCAAGTGGGTGACTAGTGAGGTGAGTTTGTTCATGGCCTCAGAACGCAGCCCAGTGTGGAAAGTCCAGAACTCTGTCCGGTGTGGACATGCCGCTCATGTCCCTGAAGCACTGAGAGAGAGCAGCTGTTTGGGGGCCCTGTGTGAAGAAGGATTCTGAGGCTGCACCCTGCCAGCATTGCTTGGTGATGCCTGGCCTTGGGGGAGGGGTGCCTGGCAGTGCTGGGGTGGTGGGCACTTGTGGGAGAGAAAGCTGAGGTCCAGAGATGGGAAGTAACTTGCCCTGGTCACCCAGTGAGTCCACAGAAGAGGCAGGGTTCAAGCGTCAAGGGCCTGAGGGCTCCTTTTTTACTCTCTTAATACCCGGAGCTGAGCTGAGCCCAGAATCCTGCAGAAAACCCGCCCAGGCAAGGAAAGAGGGTGAAGGGCAGGGTAGAAGGTATGGATGTGTCCTCACTCTCTTGAGATGGCACCATGGAACCATGCAGGGACCCCTCCTTGGGCCAGCTGGCCCACCTGTGTCTGCACGAACCAGTCCAGTCGTGGGGGCAATGGCGGGGGCAGCTTTCCGGCTTCGTTCATGGCTTCTTGGGGAGCAGTTACCTGGCAGCAGGAGAGAGAAGAGAGAGTCACGCCTGGTCCACCCCCCATACTTTGCTCTATTACAGTTCTTGGTGCCTCCTCCTTTGACAAGTCCTCTAGCTGGCCAGGGCAAGGGGCTTGACACTGGTTTGTGTTTCTTTCTTTCTTCCTTTAAAAAAAATTTTTTTTTAAGTTTATTTATTTTTGACAGAGACAGAGAGAGACAGAGCATGAGCAGGGGAGGGGCAGACAGAGAGGGAGACACAGAATCCGAAGCAGGCTCCAGGCTCCGAGCTGTCAGCACAGAGCCCGACATGGGGCTCGAACCCACAGACTGTGAGATCATGACCCGAGCTGAAGTTGGATGCTCAACTGACTGAGCCACTCAAGCACCCCGAGTTCTTAACAGTTTTACGCTCAAGGTAACACTGGACTTTGTGAGCCAATGACAAGGAGAAAAATAATAGTACCGATTTACAAAAGAGTATCAAATCAATGCAAAACCAGCAATGGGGTCAAGCCCTCCTGGATGGTCTGCTCATGACCCTTTATGCTCACCCTTAACCGTGTCCCTAACTTGGCCCACCCCTCCACCCTGGCCCTATCTAATGTTTTAATATTTCAGAAGGTCGTTGTTACTATTTCCAGAGGGTGGGGACATATTGACTAACTCTGTCAATATTGACTTTCTTCCACCTGAAGACAGATGCTGAGACTGTCCTCCAAGGGGAGGCCCAAAGAATTCTGGGACAAGTAAAATTAAAGAGAACTATTAAGAAAACATTTAATAGGGGTGCCTGGGTGGCTCAGTCGGTTAAGTGTCTGGACTTCGGCTCATGGTTCGTGGATTGGAGCCCCGCATCAGGCTCTGTGCTGATGGCTCAGAGCCTGGAGCCTGCTTTGGGTTCTTTGTCTCCCTCTCTCTTTGCCCCTCCCCTGCTGTGCTCTGTTTCTCTCTGTCAAAAATAAATAAACATTAAAAAAAAAAAAAACAGAAGAAGAAAGCATTTAATAAAGCAGGGTGACAAAGCAATTAAGAACCTGGAATCAGAGCCAGATAGCCTGGGTTCAAGCCCCAGCTCCCCAACTTAGCTGCTGTGTGACCTTGGGTAAGTCACTTAACACCTCTGTGCCTTTATTTTCATCTGTAGCTTGGGGACATGATATTTAGCTGGGAAAGTACAGGTGGTACAGAACTAAGCACTGGATGTATATAATAAATATTCATGAATCCAGTAATGGCTAGCATAGGGTTATGTACATAGGTTTGTTCTTTTTTCTACCTGGGAGAACTCCTACATATCCTTTAAGACCCAGCAAAAATATCCCCTCCTCCAGGCAGCTTTCCTGTCTCTTCTCTTAGTCAAAGCCCTGGCGCCCTTCTCTGTCTCCCACTTTCTCCTCTGCTCCTACCTAAGCTTTGCGTCCTGGAACTCAAGTGTCTGTGTTCAGTGGAAGCCTTGACAGTTGGCTTTTCTTTCTCTAATGCAAGTGCCTGACTTAAGCTTTGACTGCTAAGTCATCGGCTTTAACTGGATGAAGTCTATCTGGGATAAACACATTGCCAGCCACAGAACTAGATAAAGAGCCAGGATGCTCCCCGTCTCCCCTTTCCCCACCACGTCCCCACCACCAGGCTCCTTTATTTTAAAGATCCTGGTTGACTTAGGTAACTGGTCATTGGGTCGCTTTTTATTTTCCCTTCTTTTTTCTTTCTTTGTTTCTTTCTTTCTTTCTTTCTTTCTTTCTTTCTTTCTTTCTTTCTCTTTTCTTTCTTTTTCTTTTCTTTCTTTTCTTTCTTTCTTTCTTTCTTTCTCCTTTCTTTTCTTTCTTTCTCTCTCTCTCTCTCTCTCTCTCTCTCTCTCTCTCTCTTCCCACGCTTTAAATTATCTTATGTTTTAAATTCACCAATAGGGGGTGAGCCCCAGAAACCCTCGGCCCCCACCCTCGCCCCCAATACAAGCAGAGCTCCAGGCACATGTGTGCTGGCTTTCTGTCTATTGGGTACTCACCTACTTATCTTGTACGCTCCGGGGCTGGCAAGCAATAGATTTTCTTTCTTCAGAGTTTCCAGAGGGTTCTTGCTGATGTGCAGCTTGTGGTCATGACCACAGGGGTCCATCCAGCTGTAATTGGTTTGGCAAGGGGAGATATGTGTGGTTAGCTCAGGAGGCCTAGGTGAGCGCCCCCAAGGCTGAGACTTGCACAAAGCATTGTGTCTGGCTCTGTCTCCCCCCTATTAAGGGCCTCTAGGGACGGGGCCCAGGGCTAGCTTCTTTCAGATTTTTCTGGGTCCCCAGCACTACCTGGCGCTGGGCAGGGACAGCGAGGGGGCAGGGTGTTTGCTGAGGAATAACTGTCTAGGGCTGAATGAATCTGCACTAAGTTTCAAGCTCCTGACCCTGGCATTGGGGCTCCCCTATCTCCTTGCCCCCGTATTACAGCCCTAAGGACACCCTCGCTCTACTCAAAACTGACCAGGCTCTCTTCCCCTCCACGCCTTCACCCATGCTATTCCCCTGCCAGGAAAGCCCTTTTTCCAGCTCCATTGTTCAAAGGAAACTGAAAATTCCTCCTGCTTTTCTGGTCTCTGCCAGCCCTGTCCCTCCTTCTGGCCCCACCTGGGCCCCATGCTCTGTCTTCTAGAGGTCTGGGATGGGGCTGAGACTCTTGGGGTCCCGGGCTCGCCCGGCAGGGGGCAGGCACAGAAGTAAGCACGTGGCCGGCTGAGGGATCCCCACCCGGGCACATACCTGGGAGACCCCTGGGCAGCCGAGGCTCTCACTCTCGCTGTTCAGGGAGCCTGCAGGAACCTCGGTTTCGGTTCAGGGTCTGCACGTCAGCGGGGGTGGGGCTGCTGCCCCCAGGCTGTTCCTGTTTCCTTAAGCAGGTGAGCCCCAGGGGCGGGACCAGGACAAACCTGGTAGCAAGTGCTGTCTGCAGTCCACAGAACTGCTGAGCTGCAGGTGGAGGGAGGTCCCTGCTCTGTGAAGACCGTGACCAGCCTTTATTGAGCACCTACTGTGTGCCAGATCCTCGGGGGACAGAGAGGTGATCCCAAGAGGTGCAAGCCCCACCCTCCTGGCTTCCAGAATCTAGCGAGCAATGAAGAATAAGAAATTAATTGCTAATGTCTCAGAGCAGACAGACTGCTGGAAGGGGGAACGGGAGTTGCAAGAACCTCTGAGGGGGCTTCGGTGATCGGGAGGAAGCGGCACTTAGGGACAGAGAGGAGTTCACTTGCTTGAAGGGTGCAAAAAGAGAGGGCTCTAGGAGGAGGCTCTGAGGCAGCGTCAGGCCTGGACAGGCTGGGGCCAACATTGTGCTGTCCTCTGTAATGAAACAAAGCACCGTCTCTAAAATGGTATTTTATGACCGTGTTGGCACTGAGACCCAGAGAGTCCAGGCTGGATTCGTTATTATATGCTCACTATTATTGTATTCATTTTTTTTTTTTCCTTCTGATTTTAAAACACCGCAACGGTCTGGGGAGCCCTACACACAATGTGGGCCCTGCGTGGAGGAAATAACGCTGAACGGGTCAGGCAGCCCCGGATGTGTGCTACAGCTCCTTCCCCGGCACATGGGCAAAACCACTTCCTTCTCCTCTTTCAGGCAGAAAGGGGCTGAGCTGGGGGCCTCTCCTCGGGCCCATCGCCCTGGTCCAGGGTCAGTGGCCTCCCCACCTCGTGCCCCAGGGGTGGGGGGCGGGGCACACGCCTGTCCTAGAGGCGCTGTCACTTTAAAAAGCCTGGCCATGGGGGTCTCATTTGCACGAAGTTCAGTCTCCAGAAACGTAGGGTGTCTCAGGCCACTTCTAGCCTGGCCAGCTGAGGCCCCACCACAGAAGGCTCCATTCTGATTACCTTGACCTGCTCGGGGCATGTGGTCTTACACACAGTAAAGGCCTCCCCTGAGCATGTCACAACAGAATCAACCCCCAGCCCTTGGTGACCACAGTCCTCAAAACCGTGAATGGGCAGGTGGCCCCTAGAGGGACTTCCAGGAAAGGACCAGCCAGCCACAAGATATGGGGCTGGGACTCCAAGGCCCCTTCCTCTCTTGTGCCACATTCTGGGCTTTTCACTCGAGGCCCCAGCTGGTGAGTAGGACTTCCATGGCCCCATGTGGGGTGGCTCTCTGGGTAGGGACCACAGTGCCTTCTCAGCCCTGGGGACATGCAGGGGTGGGACAGCCAGGCTCTACCAACGCTGAGCTTTCTGTGTTTTCAACCGTTCTATTCGTCCCACAATGCTTTCATTCTATTTGTTAATTCATTCTCTCCACAAACATTGGCTGAGCCCCAACTATGGGCACCATGCTAGATGCTAAGGATGAAGAAGACAAGACAGGCACTGTCCCTGCCCTGCTGGAGCCCACAGTCCACGGGGAGACGGTTGTGGCGCAAGTCCACATGCAGGCCAGGCTTGCACAAGTGGGAACAGCAAGGGCAAAGGCCCTGTGGCAGGAAGAAACCGGGCACGCCCACGGAACAGACAACAGTTGAGGTGTCCAAAGAGCGGACATAACCGGATGTCCCATCAACGGATGACTGGATTAAAAAACCGTGGTCCATCCTTTCAGCGGATTATTATTCGGCCGTGCAAAGCAGTCTTCACATGTGCTACATGACGGATCTAGAAAACCATGCTGAGTGAAAGAAGCCAGACACAAAAGGCCACATTGCGTGCGATCCCGTTTATATGGAGTGTCCAGAACAGGCAAATCCAGAGACAGAAAGACTAATGGTTGCCAGAAGGCTGGAGGAGGGGGTCTGGAGAGTGACAGCTCATGGGGACGAGTGAGGAGAATGTGTTAAAATGGACTGCAGGGATGGCGGCACATCGCTGTGAATACGCTGAAAGCCGCTTAATTGCACTTCGGTGGGTGGACGGTTCGGTGGGTGGATTAGATCTCAATAAAGCCGTTATTAAAAAAAAAAGAAAAAAGTTGAGGAGTCATCTCTCCCTGTCTGCCACTGCATCAAATCTCCTCTCTCAGCAAAAGGCCGGGTCTAAGGCAGGACGGAGGTTCCGGGACCCCAGCCTGACTCGGCGCGGGGGGGGGTGGGCAACAGGTGCAGACATGGAGCATCATGGGGCAAATACAGCTCAGAGCCGTGAGCTATTTACGTGACTTGTGCCCCGTTAAGAGACGAGATGCGAAAAACAGAAGTGGGTTCTGCTCTTGGGGAGCAAAACAAATAGCGATGCTAATAATAACGATGATGAGCACGATGCTGACAGCAGCCGATCCCTCAGTGACATGTGTCTATCCCAGGCTGAGATGCGCCATCCAGAGAGAGAGGGAGAGTGAGAATCCCAAGCAGGCTCTGTGCCATCAGTGCAGAGCCTGATCTGGGGCTTGACCTCACAAACCGCGAAATGACGACCTGAGCTGAAATAAAGGGTTGGGCGGTTTGCCGGATGAGCCACCCAGGCGCCCCCAGGCCTGTCTTTTAAATTAACGGGCATCCTGAGGACCCAGGACCCAACACCTGGCCACAGCTGCATACCTGCAGGGAACGTGTGGACATAAAAATCCGTTAACGCTGATCTAGTCCAATCTATGATTTTACTGATGAAATTAAAACTAAGGAAAGAACTAAGATAAGCTGTAAAAAAAAAAAAATCCATTAACTTTAAAACCAGCTTTAATTTGTTTGTTTTCCTTAAGTGCATTTATCAATGTAAACAGAGCATGTTAAGAAATTTCAGGGGAGAGCAGACTATTGCTGGTATGTTGGTTTTAATTCCAAAAAGAAGAAACTACAACGCCAATGGCTTGGACTGACAGCAGCTTGGGGCGGGGCGGGGCGGGGGGGGGGGGGTGGCGGAGAGTAGGGGGGAAGGATAAGAAAAAATAAAGGCTCCCTGGTGACGCCTCTCCGACCTGGCTACCTGGTCCAATTGCACAGTCTCTACAGGAGGGCAGAGCTGTCACAACAGAACCTGGTGACGGCAGCTAAAAACCAACTCCAACTGCTATGCGGCCAGCCTGTCGCCTTGGGCCTCGGCCAGCGCCGAGCGCGGCCTCACACTCTTGGCCACATTCGGCCAGAGGTGCGCACAGGATCCCAAGCACCTGGGTCTGCCGCTGGAAATCAAAGACGGAATCACTTCATGGCACTACAGATCTGGAAAAATAAAAAATCTCAGCTAGAAAGAGCGTCCAGTTTGGAGACAGCAGGAGGGAAGAGGACGCGGGGGGTGGGGGGCGGGGGGGCTGCCCGGGGGCCCAGAGGCAGACAGATGCCCCAATCACAGGTGGACCGTGTGTGGTTGGTTGCGTCTTCGGGGTCGCGCGTGGCATCCCCTCGGTGCTCAGGCGGGGAATGCCGAGAGAGGCCCACGGAGCCGGCCGAGGCTGGACTGCAGACCAGCACCTGGCTGTGAAACAGGAAGGGCTCCCCCCACGCTTCTTTCCTCAGGATTTCCGTAATTTGTGCTTCCCTTTGGTCTGGCTTGACAGTTAAGAAGAGAAAAGGTGGGGGGAAAGAGAATGGTTTTTGTCACTTGTCCAAAACTGACAGAAGAGAAGGTAGGCATCAGATGTGCTGGCTGGACGCTTTGTGGGCCCGGCATGCGTCGCCTCGCTCAGGGTGTGGGGGCCCAGCACTCCTGGAACCGTCGCTGGGCTCGGGGGCCTGGCTTCTGTGGTGGGGACGCGGACGGGCTTTCCGGTGGGGCTTCGGTTGTGCTGCAGGGAGGCCTGGAGACAGAGGCCCACCGTGCCGGCTGATGTTGGCGGCCACAGCTCCGCTCCAGCTTCCTCTCTGGTCACGTGGTGAGAGGGCCCGTTCCGCAGACCAGAAAAATAGCAAATCCTTAACTCATTCCATCTCCAAAGTTGAAAAAAGATCAGACAGTTACTAAAATCAACAATTTCTCAACTGTGTCTGGTGGCCATGGGCCCGGTGGCCGCGGCACGGCAGGGAGTGTTGGGGGGGGAGGGCCCCCGGCCGAGCGAGGGGCTCGCTCAGGACAGGCACAGTCAGCTCAGCTGAGCGAGGCTCAGAGTAAGGCAGTGCTCCTCACAGAAGAACACATCGGAAAAAGCTGCTTCTCTTCTGCTGGTCTGGGGTGATTTTGACTCCCTGGCTGCTCCCTTGGGGACTGTTGCCTTCCTGAAATTGCAAAGGGTTTTGCAAGGTCATGGCTGGGGATCAGCACTATGTCTCTTAACCAACCGGCCCACCGACCAATGAACCAACCACCCACCCGTCTGCCAGGATCCGGATGGTCCATCCACCCACCTGTCCCCTCCCATTTGTCAAACCTCTGCCACCTTCCAACCATCCATTCATCCAACTGTCCCTTCCAACTCGCTTTTTACAAACCTCAGATCTGCTACGTTCCTCCCCTTTCCAACCACTCACTGTCAGTCTTTCAGTGGCCTGCCCATCCCCCGTTCCATTCATCTCCTCGACAACTTTCCCACCATTTGTTGACCCATCTCATTCTCCTTTCCCTACTTCCGTCCCTCTATCCATCTATCCATCTGTGCTCAGCCCCTCCCGGCGAGGCAGCCCAGGGGCAGTGGAAAGACTGCCTCCTGGGATTGAGGGGAGGCTGGGCTCAAGGTCGCAACGCCACTCAGACAGGACTCCCCGTAACCGTGTGCCGAGGCTCGGACCCACCTCTCCCCTTGTCCACCTTCTGCCCCGCAGCTGGTGGCATAAGCCCTAATCTCTGATCTCGTCTGCTCGGTCCAGACTGACACCCATCCACCTCCCCCAGGTTTCTGAGGAGTGGCCTAAATCCGTCACCTGAAGCCTCTGCGAGCTGGCCCCTGCCTACCCTGGGAACTCAGACCCTGCTTTCTGCCATTCTACTGTTTGCGTGCTTTGGTCTCCTTTTGACTCGTTTCTTCTCGCCTTTGTGCTCTTAGGTAAAACCTGAAGTTTTATTCAGGCAACTACCAAACACTTATGTAGTGCTAGGCACTTTTGTGGGCGCTGGGCAGGCAGGGGTGGACAGGACAAAAGGTCCCGCTGGGGGCAGACAAATCGCACAGGTAAACAAATGAGCGGCGAGTAATGAGACAAAACAGGTGAAGGGTGGAGAAGCGTTTCGATGGCGGTGTCTGAGCGGAGACCTCTCGGAAGCGAGGCCAGGGATGGTCCAGGGGCCGTGGTCAGCGGAATAACTGCCCCCCAAGATGTCCACGCCCTCGTCCCTGGAACCTGCACAGACGGTACCTGACGTGGCGGCAGAGACTCTGCAGACGCGATTGAGGAGGGGTGGGGAGAGCGGCCTGGATCACCCAGGTGGGCCCCATCTAACCCTGTGACTCCTTAAAAGCAGAGAAACTTTCCAGCCGTGGTCGAGGACGAGTGAGACGAAGGAAGCAGGAAGCAGGGTCAGGGAGGTGCTGGGTGGCTGGCTCGGAAGACGGAGGAAGGGCTCACAAGGCAAGGAATGTGGTGGCTTCTAGAAGCTGGACAAGGCAAGGCGGCGGGTCCTCCCTGTGGGGAGGGCACCCCTGCTGACACCTTGGTCTCAGTCCAGTGAGACCCGTTTCAGACTTGTGACCTCCAGAACCGTCATGCTTGTGTGTCGTTGACGCTACTAAGCTTGTTCTGGGAATGCATTCCAGCAGCCTTAGGACACGGATGTGCGAGGGGGGCGCCCACTGGGCCACTCCTGCCAAGCCGGACCGCCACTTTCCCCGGTGGAGAGGAAAGTCTAAAGGAACGTGGGGCATGTGAGGAACAAAAAAAGGCCTGGAGCGGACGGCAGGGAAGCGGCAGGGTGACAAGGTGGAGAGGGTGGCAGCGGCCCGGACGGGTTGTGGGGACGCAGTGTGTGCTCAGCGGCGAGGAGCACTGGGTTGAGCGGAGCGGGAGAGCACCAGCGGTCCAGGAGGAGGGTGCTGGCGGGGCCTGGCTTCCCCTGATGCTCTAGGAGGAGAGGCAGGGGTGGGCAGAACTGGCCGTCTGAGTAACACAGATACGAACTTGCAACTAGCACATAGACAGTTCTGGAGATCTGATGCACGGCACAGTGATTACAGTCAAAGTTGCTTAAGAGACCAGATCTGAATTGTTCTCAATGCAAAAGAGAAACGGTAAGTATGCCAGTATGTGAGATAACAGAGGTATCAGCTCCCAACGTGTTAAAACCAACGTCCTGTAAGCCTCAAATTTACGCAACGTTCAACGTCAGCAGCATTTTGATTAAAAAGACAGATAGGAAGCCGTGGAGGCTGCAACTCTGCATGTGAACAAAGGCGACAGGGAATGAGAAGGCGTTTAACTGTGAAGAGAGGTCGCAAGGAGTGTGGCTGCACATCCGTGTTTCACAGTCTGGGCCTTGGAAGGACACGGCACATTCTAGGAGCAGTCGACAGGCCGATGCCGAAAGCACAGGCTACGGAAAAAGTGAGTGTGATGCTTAGTGTCACCGCCAGGGGGCGAGTGTCAGAAGGATCCTCTAGAATCAAACTCTGGCTGAAGAGAAACAAAATTACAGGGACACTGCACGCCGTCGTCGGGCCGTACGTCTGCTTGCGTGGACACGGTCCTGTTTTGGCTAAAGGGCTGCCACTAAATGGATCCCATCCCTTATGACTGAATTCGCAGCATCTTAGAATTCCGGAGGCATGTTTTCAGTCAGACGTGACCTACCCGAGTGGCATTTTGTGCGCACTCGCGGGTGACCAGGCGTAACGCAAGCCAACAAATAGCTCACTTCACGCCCTTGAATCAGAGAGCGAGGGGTGTCACCTGGCCGGGAAACAGGGGCCACTGGAATGGAGGGCTCCGGGCCAAGACTCCCAGCAGTGTTTAGGGGCTGAACACGCCCAACGTAAACTCGAGTGTGTAGATGTGACCAAAGAAAGTGGTAGTTGTAGAGAGTGGGGACCATGAAACAAAGAGGCCAGAAAACAGACAAAAGGGCGGATATGGAGGGATCCAGGTGGGACCTCTCAGAGGCCCCAGGGCCCTGGCACCCACCGAAGGCCACAGAACTGTCACAGCCAGCAGAACTTGGGGTGGACTCATCAAGACAGAAAGCTGGTGGCTGTCAGCCCTGCGGGGGGGGTGGGGGGGCAGGGGGTGTCTTGTCACGGACTGGGGGGGGGGGGTGGCGGACTGTGGCTCTGGGCCTGCATGGGGCTTTTCTGCAGGAGGCTCTCTCTCCTCACACGTGCCATCTCCCAGGTAGGACGGCAAGGGCCGCGTGTCCCCTGCTGGCCCACGAACTTAGTAGGGAGCACCTGTCACAAAGCAGCTCCGGGCCCCAGAGCAGCGTGTCCTGTTGTGGATGCCCAAACCACTCCTGCTAACTCCTGCCCCTTTCCCAGAGATGCTCGACTGGGTCTAGCCGGGCCCCGAAGAGCAGGATCTGCCCGGGGAGGCGTCACAGCACTGAGGCCAAGGGTGGCTGGCTCCAACAGGGACCCATGCAAGGATTCAGAAAGCACATACACTCACCAGTTTTTTGTCCATTTTTGCTTTGATGTCTCTGGCGAGAGTGAAAAATGCCTGTGGAATAAGGATGTTGTCAGGGCCGCGGGAGCAGGAAGCGGGTAGGGGCCTGCTGGTGCTGGGCCACTCCCGTGTAGGAGAAGTGGCAGGACAGTGGGGTGGGCAGGGGAGCAGCGTCAGGGTGGCTTCCCGGGTGGGGTCTCACCTGTCCAGCCCCATCTCCTGCCACCACTGGGCCACTGCTGCCAAGCTGGACCGCCACCTCCCCTGAGCCAATGACCTGGGACACGGGGTCACCCTTGACTGGACACAGAGGAAACTGAGGTTCAGAGGGGTCGAGTGACTTGTCTGAAGGCACCCAGTGCCTAAATGACAGAGTCAGAAGGATCCAGGAGGAGGGCCCAGTTTTCCACCCCCGACTCCTGTGCTCTGTCCACTTTTGCCCCCACCTCTGACGGTCAGGTCAGGGGCCAGGCAGAGAGAAAAACAAGCCATTCTTAGCCAAACACACTTCGCGTGGGGTCCCTGCCAGCAGGGAGGCCTGGGAGGGCCAGTGCCAGGTAAAGGTTTGCCTCCCCATGCTTGACGAGGCTCGAGCTGGCCCCTCTTGGTAGGGAGGCAGAGTCTCAACAAACGCCCACATGACGTGGAATATTCTGTTGTGAAGGCTGGTTTCGGTGCTAGGGAAGACCAAAGTGGTGGGCCTAAGGGTCTGGGGGACAGTGAAGGTCTCCCTGCAGGGGCCACTTGGGCTTTCCCCTGAGGGGAAAGGGGGTGCAAGGAGGGTGTGGCACGGGTGGCCTGGGATGGAAAGTTGTGGGCAAGGCCCAAGCTGTGGGTGGCACACACCGCCTGGGGCTGGTGAGGGAGGGCCTTCTATGCCAGGCGTATTGGGCTGAGGTTGGGAGCAACATGGAAGGTGCGTTTTGGAAAGACCACTGGGGCAGTGGGATGGAGGTCGGCAGATCATCTCCACGGAGAAGAGCGGGTGGCCCGGGCCAAAGCTCAGTCATCTAGGCTTGCTGACCGGGGCCTGTCTGTGAGGGTGGCAGGGCCGAGGGCACACACGTGGAGCTGGGCCTGGGCACCTGTCAGCTGGGACTCTCTGAGGCCGTTTCTCCATTGGTAAAACGGCGCCTGCTCCCCAGGGCTGCCCAAGAACCACTGAGGTAACAGCCTAGGTGCCCAGCCAGGGCCTGCACCTGCTGACGTCAGAACATGGCAAGTCCCTCAAGGGGCCTGGCACACTGCCTAGAAAGTGCCGCGCGGCCAGCCGGATGAGGGACCGACCTTAGGCAGCCCAGGGCCTGAGGTCGGTCCCCCTGGTAGAGCCTCCCTAGAGGGTGCAGCCTGTCCCTCAGCCCGGAGGGCCCAGGACTCACGTTCTCCACGTTGATGTTGGCCTTCGCACTGGTCTCCATGAACTTGATTCCATAGTCCAGGGCGAGCTGTGTGGAAGGGAGATACACACGTGCATGTTAGCCACTAGGTACCCCTGAACCCCACAAACCCTGAGCCAGGAGCAATGCAGGGGCAGGAGTTGGGGGGGGGGTCTCAGGCCATGGATCTGACTTCCTGGGCTGCTCCCTCAAGTCCCCAGTGGAGAGCAGGTGGTGAACATCCCTGGCAGGAGGGTGGAGGGGGCGTGGCTCAAACCACGGCTCTCTCCTCTGCTTCCTGTGGGTCCCACAGGTTCCAACCGGATGCCTTAAGGGAGCACACAGAGCACATCCCAGAAGCTGCTGCATGTGCAGTCTTTAGACGGAAGCCCAGCGGAGGGAGTGCCTTCCACTCTCCCTTTGTCCTGAGTCCCAGACCCCCTCAGTCTTGTACAAGCCAGGCTGGCCGGTTATTGTATGCTTGTAGAGACTGTGAGAGAGTCTCCCCCAAAGCCCACTCGGCGAGTGAGCAATCGGAGACCCTCTGGGGCAGAACAGGCCTCTATGCAGAGAACCCTAAAACCCTGAGGTCCCTGTGCCACGAGGTGCCAGGCCCACGCTGGTGGCCATGCCCACCTTCTCTCCCCGTTCCTTGGACACTTGTCTCTTGTCGTTCACGTCACACTTGTTCCCGAGTATCATCTTTTCGACATCTGCAGAAGCATGCTGAAGGGGAGGGCAGACAGGTGGTGAGAGGTCAGAGGCCAACACACAGTCTGTCCCCCAAAATCCGCGTGGTGGGCCAAGACTGCTGACACACCCTTGTACAGGGGACGAGCTGAAGATCAGAGAGGCTGAGTGGCCTGTCCCACGTCACACAGCCAATACAAGAGCAGAGTCCAGGTTCTGGCTACTACTCTGACGGAGGACATGCTCTCTGGCTGCTGAGGACAGCTTCCCTACGGGCTGTGTCACCCAGGCCCCGAGGCCATCCCCGGGCTCCTGGCAGGGTCTGGCCTACGGAGGCAAGCGAGGCTGGGATATTTAACCCCGCTCGCCTCCCTCCCTCCCTGCCTCTTCCGCTGGAGGCCCCGGCTGCTCTCCCAGGACCTTCCGCCCCACTCTAGCTTGCTCCGTTTGGACTCTGGAAGTGGGCAGCGCCTGGGGTGGCAATGGCACCCCACTGCAGCCAGCCCTGGGGTGTCCCCATCCCCTGGGGCCCCCCACAGCTGCCTCATGCTTGTAAAGGGCTCCTCCTCCAACCCTTTCTTGGGCTCCAGTGGAAGGTTCCACGCTTCCTGAAGGACAAGGGTATGGAAAGGGACCTCGTCGTGTAGCTCAGATCAGGTCTCATGAAACACTGCTCTGCTCCCGAACTTCCTGTTAACTGCAAGACCCTCTTGCCCACTGGCCAGAAACACTGAGTTTCCACAAGGACCAATGGGAGTGGTTCCTTGTCCTCAGCCCGGGCACGGCCTCCGGCCAGCAGACCATCAGGTCTGACAGTGGGCCTGTCAGGATGGTGGCCTGGTGCCACTGCTCACAGATGTCAGCCGTGCCATGACCTTTGGCCGTGGCTTTATGGATGGGTGAAGTCCTCTTGCTGCACCTCAGACCCGAAGCCCCACCTGGTGAGTCACCGAGAGGCACAAGTGCTGTCGTCCAAGAAGGCTTTGGGGTGAGCCTGTCTGGGGAGCCAGAAGGCGGGGACGCCAGCTTTGGGACGGGGAGGCGGGGCTAACTGCCTTCTTTTCCCTCCTGGGTTCAAGGTCTGCTTTCCCAGCCAGCTGCAGTCGAAGAGCTGCTGGCTTGAACTCGGGTGGCTCAAAATAGCTCACACCCCGCTCTGCTGAAACTCAGAGAACAATCTGAAATGCCTGTCTGCCAAATGCAAGGGTCATGCCTATCCTGGAACCTCCCGTTTCTAGAAAGCACCAAATGCTCACAGTGATCAAGAGCTCAGGTATCTCTTCTCTCATGGCTGAGACATTGCCCAAACCTGACAACCCCGGTGGGGAAATTAATGGGCTCTCAGGGCCACCCTATGATGACGCGAGGCCCATGTGTGGTCTCCAGGGTCAGCCACCTGGGTTCCGGTCCCCATTCCGGGTACATCCCTGGCCATGGAGCTCTTGGCAAGTGACTTCTAGGGGTCTCTGTGCCTCAGTGAGCTCATCTCTTATCCGAGGAGCTCTGGGGTGGGGACCGAGGTGGGGACACGCATGAAGTTCCTCTGCACGTGAGGGGCACAAGCCTTACCTCCTCAATATTCCGAATCCAGTTCCGGATGTTGTCAAAGGATTTCTCGTTGGTGATGTCATAGACCAGCATGATGCCCTGGGCGGGAAGGGAGACAAACGTGTGCTCTGGACAAGCTGCGAGCTGAGGGGGAGGCCCCAGCAAGGTGGGGTGGCCGAGACCCCAGCAAGACACCCCTCCTGCCAACTCCCTCCACTCCACCCCTGGGGCCCTTCCTTCTGCTGGACTCTAGGACCGGCTCCTCCCTGGTCACCCAGGCTCTAGTCCTGACCACCCCACCACCAAGGTGACCCTTCACCCTGCAGACCAGACCCCACCACACTCGTGCTTGCAGACGAGCCTCGCAGGCTCCCCAGCACCAGCAGGGCACATGTGCCCATGGCCTGGCAGCTCTCGGCATCCCACCTGTCTCCCAGCCCCATGTTCCACGGCCCCAGGGCCCACAGTGCCCCTCTTCACTCAGCCCGCCCTGCCTGAGTCTCCTCCGAGCACCTACTGCGCACCACGTTCTATGGTAGGGTCTTGTTGAAGCCTCACAGCCCTCACAGGTGGGTCCGGCTGTCCCCACTCTGCAGACGAGGACCCAGAAGTGTGGGACGGCCAGGCCCGCCTCCCTTCCCATGAGAGAGTAAAGGGCGTAACTGGGGTCTGAACCCTGGATGGCCTGATCCTGACACTCTTGTGTGTTCCAATGACTCCACCCACGGGACCAGCTTGGAGCGTGGGGCTGGGCGGCACTGAGGCCCCCGAGGGTCCGTTACCCACGTGTGAGGAGGTGGGAGACAGCGCAGGAGTCCCTAAAGAGCTGCAGAGTGAACCCACCTCCACCTGGGCCCGTGACCTTGCCGTCACTGCGAAGGACACGTGTCCCTGTTTGATACAGAGCAAACTGAGGCCCACAAAAGCGCCCTGAAAGATTCAAGCCCAGGAAAGACTGACCCTGAACAAGTTGGTCACACCAGCTCCCATTAGGAACCTCCCTGGGCCCTCATCAGCACCAAGTAACGCCGAGGGCCACCTTCCAGGCACAGGGCCCCAGCTGTCCTGGACCGGCCTGGCTTACTCCATGTGCTCAGGCCCCCCCTCCCGACGGCCCGGCCCTGCATCCGAGACCGCTGGTGCCGGCCAAGACGTCCCTGAGGCTGCCCGAGTCTGCAGAGTGAGAACATGGGCTGCGGGCACTGGGTGGAGAGCGGCGAGGACGTGTGATAAGACCTCAGGGACGGGAAAGGAGAGCCCCTGCAATTCCGAAGCCCCACCATGAACCCAAGGTACACGCAGGGGCCTCGCAGCCTGCCACAACCGAGGCCCCGGCCAGGACCCCTCCGGAAGGCCATCTGGGGGCCCCCTCTCAGGGGCCTCTTGGGGAGACTGAACAGAGACCACCTGCAGGACAACCAGGAGCTTGTAGAGGCCGTGCTGTCAGCCACTCCCCAGACAAGGCCAGCTCGAGTACGAGATCCCGGTGCGCAGACTCCCTAGGTCAAGCACCATGGAGGCCTCTGGCCATCAGGGGGCAAGAAACGCCACGAGGTCATGAGAACTTTCCTCCCTTTTATCCAGGGACTGGCCCCTCGGGTGGCCCAGGGCTCTGGCCACCACCAGCAAGTTGACACCCCATGCTCCAGATTCCAAGGTCCCAGATATTCACCAACCGAGGGGTGGGGGCGGCGGGTGGAGCTATCAGGAGAGAGAAGTGCCCAGAAAACACGGGATCACCCTATTCCAGGTCCTCCGTGGAAACTCTCCTCGGGGCCCCAAGTGACCATGTTCCCAGCCCCCACTGGGCACGGCTGCCCCTATCAGCTTGTAAGCTCCCAACGGGACAATGGACACCCAATGTCCCCAAATTTGGGACCCAAGAGTCGAGTACCATGCAGGGAGAGGGTGATGGCTGCGATGGAGGCAATGTTCTCTGAGCTATCCGGTAAGGTCACCCCTGGCCACACGTGGCTCTGCAGTGCCTAAGAAGTGCGACCAAGGGGCTGGATTTCTTACTTGGATTACTTAATTTACACTCAGAGAGCCACATGTGGTCGCTGGCTTTATATATGGGTTCTATAAGGCTATATATATCCAATCTAGGACTGCAAGCCACCAACACCCTGGCTCAGGCCAGCGTCATCAAGGGCTGGCTGAGGATGTGGGCACTGGAGACAGCCAATCGGCACTGGCCCAGTCATTTCCCCTCTGCGTGAACTGAAGCAGGACATGGAACCGTGCCAGGCCTTAGGTCCCCTGTCAGTGAAACGTGGACAACCGTGGCACCCATGCTCCACTGTTAATGGCCAAGACCTGGGCCCAGCAGCTGGCACACGAAAGGCCTCAGAGAATGGGGGCGGTGGGGGGGCTGTTTCAGCCCAGATGGGGAGGGGGCCTACCTGAGGCCACACAGCAGAAGCTCCCCCAGGACCCCGGTTCCCCGAGGCCCCTGCCCCACCAGAGCACAGCCAGGTGGGAAGAAAATTAGTAAATAAATTTTAATGAGGAGTGCTAAGGTTGCAATGCACACGACTGAGTTTCTGTTATGTTTCAAAAGCTGTGTGGGATACTCTCAATGCCTCCATTCATTTCTGCCGTCCACCAGTATTTCCTGAATACCCACCACATACCCAGCGTGGTCCCAGGCACGGGGCATACGGCAGTGACCGAGACGTGGCACTGCCCTCACAGAGCTTGTGGTCTTGCAGAGGAAACAGGCATGTATGCGGTCACATGATGGGGGTGTGCACCGGGCGCCGGAAACGGGGAGATGGCCATCCGCCCTCGCGGCTGCCCGGAACGGAGTCCTGTTCTCTGTTCCACTTTCCAAGTAAGGAGATGCAGCTCAGAGGGTGACCCAGGGTGCTGAGCCAGGGGCCAGGGCTCTGCCTCCCGCTCCCAGACCCTGAGCGCTCCACTGTGTGCACACCTCACATGTGCTCGACCCACTCGGAGGGCAGGAACCCGGCCTATTCCGGGTCCTCCTCTGCATCTAGTTCAGGCCTGGCCTAGAGAAGGTGCTCCGTAAAAGTACCTGAGGGATGGGGAACGAGTCTTCCTGTGATAGCACCCTGCCCCTGGCCCGGGGGACCATACAACAGCCAACTGCCCGGAGCAAGCCAACTCCTGGATGATGTTCAAGTTTTCAGTAGCAAATTCCACAGAGACTGACACAGGCCACGTGAGCGCTCCTAAGTGTTGGGGCATGCTATCTCCAATTTCACTGACCTCACCTGGAAGAACCGGCTTCCTCTGTCTTCCCTCATTCCCAAAGAATTAACCGTCCTTAAACCCTGCATTGTCCCTGAAGCAGAAGAGGATGTATGTCGGGGTGGGGGCAGGGCACATAGCCTTTTCCTAAAACTAACCCGGGACCGAGGACCCCGGAGGAGCCCGAGCACGGACTCCCCAGAAGCATCCGGGTTCGGGCATTCACGAGAGTGATGTTCACGTGGACTTTAAAAAAAGAAACGAAAACCAGTCCATACCATTGCGCCCCTGTAGTAGGCCGTTGTGATCGTCCGAAACCGTTCCTGACCAGCTGTGTCCCTAGAGGAGAAGAAGGGAGAGTGGTGACAGCAAACACGAATCGTCATCACCGTGGGAACAATGGGTACTCAGCCGGGATGGACACGGGTCGTTTCCTAATTCACTGTCCGACTGTGGGACAGCACCTTTGTCCTCTACTCTTATAGAGGAGGAAACGGTGACTCAGGGGTGTCAAAGACCTGCCCCATAGGGCGTAAAGTCATTCCCTCCAATGACCCCTCTGCTGCACCTCTGTTTCCTGGGGATTCTTCCCAGAGTTTCTGGCTCACAGAAGAGCTGAGATCGGATGTCAGCTGTGAAAATCCAGGGCCATGCAGGCATGGAAGGGGCCGGTCACATGGCTGGAGGGGTGTACCTTCATGCTTGCTTGCTGTCTTGGCAGAAGCCAGGGAGCAAGTCTTCCCTTGTTGGTGCAGGGTGACACCTGGGTGAGACACATCGTGCCCAACCCAGCTCCTGGCACAGGGGGCATTCAGTGCTTGGTGTAAAGATGGCCTGACTGATTGGTGGCGGGGCCAGGGCAAGCCCCATGTCTTTTGTCTCTGGATTCGGGGTTCCTTTCGTTTTTTTTTTAAGATTTTTTTTTTCAAAGTTTTTATTTATTTTTGGGACAGAGAGAGACAGAGCATGAACGGGGCAGGGGCAGAGAGAGAGGGAGACACAGAATCGGAAACAGGCTCCAGGCTCCGAGCCATCAGCCCAGAGCCCGACGCGGGGCTCGAACTCACAGACCGCGAGATCGTGACCTGGCTGAAGTCGGACGCTTAACCGACTGCGCCACCCAGGCGCCCCTCGGGGTTCCTTTCGTGACCCTGCGAGGGTTCTGCATGGCTGGGCTGCACGGAGGCCCCTCAATCTGGGGCTCGGCTGGCTTTCTGACACCAACGGCAGGTGACGTTAGTGGTTAGGAACAGTCATTTCTATCCTCCACCATGGCCCTAGTCTAGAGAAGCGTTAAGAGAGTCACTGACCCCATCGAGACTGCTGAGAGCAGAAGTAGGAAGAGAGGAGAAGAGGAAAGTGAAACTTCTGCCAGCTGCCACCGTGTCACCTTGGACTCCGGGCGCCGAGGCTGCTGGGGAGCCACGTGGTAAAGATGGAGATGCTTCTAGGGCTTGTAACTTATGAGGCAGCCAGAGACCAGAGACCGGCAGATTACCAGCTGACGAGGCGTCAGGCCTCATCCAGATTTCCACTCTGGAGTCAGACCAGAGGCGAACACCATGGGAGCCGAGGGGGCGCCCTGGGCAGGCAGAGCGATGCTCACGCTCTGAGACTCGGGGGAGGGAGACGGGCTGCGGGGAAGGTGGCTTCGTGGCCCCCCTCACGGCACTCCCTCCCACCACAGGTGCTCGCTAGGGCAGGGAGACTTCGCCACCCTCTCACATGTGACTTCTCTTTCATTTCGCTCAAGGCTCATACTTCCCCGTGGGTGATGTGGCTGCAGGGCGGGGACTCCCCTTCCATCTGACCATCTGAGCTCAGCCTTCCTGGCACTTCCGAGGGGCTACAGACCCCAGTCAGCGACAGGGACTCACAACCTCTCCGATTTCATGTATCACAAGAAGTCAGCCCCAGGTAAGCGGAATAGAAAATGGGTCTTGCCGCTGGGCCTGGCCTCAGCTTATTTTTAGTTCTGGGATTTCAGGTCTGTGTGCTAAAGAAGTAAGGCTTGGGCTTCCCCGGGGGTGGGGGAGAAAAGAGGAAATGATGTCTGGCCTTCTTCAGCGAGCTGATAGGGTCAAAAGGAAACACTGGGCTGGGGTATGGCGTTGTCCCAAAGCCTTCACCACTGCCCAGGCACAGAGGGCACGCTCCAAGTCCAATGGAAGCAGGCCACTCGGAAGCCCAGGCCCAGCGGTGCCCACATCGAAATGCTGAGCTAACCCGGACTGGCAGCTATGTCCCCAGAAGGTGCTGACAGACTCCAGGCCCCAGTAACCAGCAGAGCCCAGTCTCTGGGGTTTCGGAAGAAAGCCTGATGCGTATGGCTAGGCACAAAGAGGTGGAGGCCATGGTCACAGGGAGGGGGAAAGAGAGAGGCACCAAGGCTTCTGGCTCAAAGCACTCCCTGGGTAAAGGGGCGGAGGACGCCAATGCCTCTTACCATATCTGTAGCTTAATTCTCTTGCCATCGAGCTCTATGGTCCTAATTTTAAAGTCAATTCCTGAAAGAAAAGGAAAGAAAAGGCACATCACGGTCAGCCCACTGCCCAAGCTGCATCTGAGGCAGCTGCTGCCAACCTGTTACGGAGCACCTGCCTGGTACTGGGGCACCTGGGATCTCAGAAGCTCCCACAACAAGTCTGGAGGTGCCTGGAGAGAACTTTCTCCTCTCCTGGAAGGGGAAGCTGAGGCTCAGAGGGCAGACCGAGCTGCCAGGAGTGAAGCCCCAGGTGGCACAGGCTGGCGGGCAAACCCAGGTCCTTCAGGCGACAAAGACTTGTTCTCTCCCATCTGCCCACCAGGCAGCCTCTCGGAGTCGGCCTCCACGGAATCTTTCGAGGGCCAGAGCCCCACGCCTCCCTCTACCTAGCACCAGGCCCTCCCAAACACACAGGGCATGGAGCCCCAGGATGCCCCCCAATACTGCTCTCACGGACCTCCAGCCTTTGCACATGCCGTTCCTTCTCTGAGGGTGGTCCCTATGCCGCCCATCTGTCTCCCTAACAAACTTTCTCCTTTCATTTTTTCAAGTTTATTTGCTTGCGAGAGAGAGAGACGGAGAGAGAGAGAGAGAGAGAGAGAGCGCGCGCGTGCATGCGCGCGTGCATGGGGGAGGGGCAGAGAGAGAGGGAAAGAATCCCAAGCAGGCTCCACACTGTCGGCACAGAGCCCAACGTGGGGCTCGATCCCATGAACCATGAGTTCATGACCTGAGCCAAAAGCAAGAGTTGGACGCTCAACCTCTGAGCCTCCACCAGACCTGCGGGAAGGTCGCCCTCCAAGAAGCCTTCCTGACCCTGCCCTCCTCTCCCACTCGTCGGCTGTAGTCCCCTTTCCCCAAGACCAGGGTGACCTCTCAGCCTCCTACCCCCTCAGTCCCCTCCCCAGCTTTCCTGACCACATTCAACCATGTCACGAAGCTAACCTCTGTTCCAAACCTGCCAGCGCGTCCACCAACGGATGGGCAGATAAACAAAACGTGGCCCGTCCGTACCACCACTCGGTCGTGAAAAGGAATGAAGGCCTGACACACGCCGCGACAACCAAAAACACCTTCCAGACGCTTCCGCCACCCCCTCGGCCCCAGGATGAAGTGAGAACAGTTGAGTGTGTGCGCCAAGGTCCTGCCTCGCCTGGCCACGGCGCGGCAAACAGCTCCCACGACTGTTTCCTAAATATCCCGCGTGCAGTCTGGACTCGGGGCTTTCGTGCTCGCTCTTCCCTCTCTTGGAACGTCTCTTCCTTCCATGACTTCCTGGCTCCCCCGGCCCTTCACTCAGGCCTCTGTTCAAGTCACCTCCCCAGGTGAGCCTTCCTGACCATCCTCACTCTCTCTCCCCTCGCTTCTTTTCCTTCTTCGGGTGCACACCCTTGACAGTGCATATTTGTGCATTTGCTCCACGGATCTTGGGGTGAAAGTTGCCCATGGAAAACAGCCCAACCCTGCCTTTACCTCCGCGAGTTTGTTCTACATCTTTGCCCTCGAAGCCTGGAGGCGGGAGCCTGGCTTGAGCCCTCAGAACTGATGACAGGATGTTCATTGCATTGCTGCCCACCTCAGGAGCTGTCCAGGGGACCACAGGGAATATCAGTCTGCACCTGAAATGTGCCCACTGGGACAGAAGCCCCAGGAGAGCAGGGACTCAGACATCTTACTCATGGCTGTGTCTCCGGTAACTCAGCATGGCAGAGGCCAGCTATGTATCTGCTAGAAACTGATCACCCAGTCGCACACACACACCTTGACTACAGGCCTTGTTACATTGGTTTCCCTCTGATTCATCCCAGTCATTTCTTCAACCCCTGCAGCCGTGCTGGCACACAGCAGGCGTTGGGGAAAGATGGCAGGGCGAAAGAAATAAAAGCCACAGGGTGCCGTGTGGTTTACGGAGCACGTTCACATCTGCCATGTGTCTCCCTGAAGGTATGAGTGAATGGGGCCCCAAGGAAGCCGTGGGAGCTGAGCCAGGCTGTGAAGAACCAATTCTGAACTTGGCCGCTGGGCCAAGTTCACACTGCCAATGATCGATGCAGCTTTTGAGAACGGGCTCTGGCAAAACGAAAGCTGGGCAGGAAATGAACAGCCACTTAATCCCTGATCCATAAAGACAACCCAGAGGTGTACTCAGTGCCAGTAGAGAATCACCTTTACACATTCAGTTGCATTTCAGGACTAAGCGGCCCAGTGTTGTTCCTTCCTAAAACATCCCCTACCTCCTGTCCCAGGTCCACAGGGACACGTGAAATCAAGATGCCCTGTTTAATCGGCAAAGCCCCACAGCATCACTCTGTCCTAACCTCTTCCTGGGTTTCATTAACACACCAGATTTAATTAGGAAGTGTTAAATTTTACAAGGCTAAGAATTATGAGACCATCACTTCAAGGTCAGGATGAATTAAATTTGCTCAGAAGACAGAGGCCTACTGGAAAACTACAAATATAATCAGAATACTGAGGTGGGAGGGAAGGATTCTGGGTTTAAGTGCCACCTGTACCTCCCTAGACGATCTTGCCCAAGCCAAGTCTTTGTCTGGAAGTGGAGGCCGGCCTCCTCGGAGCCCTAAAGAGCTAGACTGGGTTTCCTGGACAAGAATGAGAAACCAACAGAAAGATCCAATCTCCAAACTGATCTCACTAGTGCTTGTGCTGAACAGGAAGTTTCCGACACTGGGACACTGAGGTCTGGGTGAGAGCAAGCCACAGCCTGCCAGGACGTAACATCACTTCCTGATTCATGGAGATGCAAACGCTATCCCAAAGTTGGACCCTGGAGTGGTGGAGGGGGAGGAATCAGAAACATCTGGGTCCAGGGATGGGATGCTGTCACTGCAGAAGCCAGAAATTCTGCTTCCTCCAGGCCGCCTCCGGCCACGATAACAACCTCTTATTCGTTGTACATTTACGATCCTCAACCATCCAGGGCACTGGTCAAGGCAGAGAGCATCACTCCTAAACTGAAGAAACAGGGCTCAGAGTCTAAGTGCTTGTTCAGGGTCGCCCAGCGGCTGGAAAGCTGGAATGGCCATTTCCAGTCCAATTCTCTCAACTGTCAAGTGCAGCTCCTGGAGAGGGGCAGGAATGGAATGAGCAGCTCATGGTGGGGTTCAGGGAGATAAGGTTATTGGGCTCGAGTTACACAGGGGGTAAAGCAAAGCCTGGTTCCTAGGCTTTCCCCATTCAGAATCAACTCCTGGGCTTGCTGACTATTCTGGAACAAGGCTGCATAGCTCACAGGCCACTCCATTTCATTGGTGTTACTTCCAGGTCAAACGTTTTCACACGGGCAATGGCTGTTTTTGTGACATGGGGACAAGTCAGCTCCACTTTTGTGGATATCAGAACTGAGAAGCAACAAGCCAATTCTGTTCAACCACAACGTGGGCTGGCTTTGTGGGAAAGGCTGTTCTGCAAAGTGACAACTGGTGTCCCGGGCCTCAAGATAGGGAAGTCGGCACTGTCTGTGGCAGCGGCTGATTTTGGTTTCTCACTCAGGTTTTTATCTGGCATCTCCTTGGGGATGACAGGTCCCAGGGCAGGCAGCTGTCAGTCATCATTGCTATCACCTTCTAGTGGGATGGAAGGTCGGGCAGAGAGAGGCTCCAGACTCTTTCTTGCCATTCCTTCTAGAAGAAATTCACCCATGGGGGAAACAGGGTCAGGGAGAGGGGCTTAACCCCTGAACATTACAGAGGAAAGAGCAGGAGAGGGCTTGCCCTGGGGATGAGTGCTCCCATCCGGTGGTCCAGTCTTGATTTTGGGCGTTAGACCCACACGGATTCAAATTCCATCCTTGCCACCTGCAGACTGTGTGACCTTGGGTGAGTCGCATGCCTCCCCGAGCCTCAAATTCCTCAGTGAGGCTCATAACAGCACCTAACACAAAGGACTGGAGGGTGTAATAATGCACATAAAGGGGCTAGCGCACAGTACATGCTTAATAAGGTCAGATGTCAAAGGCCTCTTCCTACGGCCAACTCCCCAAGCCTGTTTCACTTCTGTAAGACGGCGACCCCAAAAGAACAGCTTCGAGGGCTGCTGTGTGGACAGCACGAGATGACCGGCGCCAAAACCCCAGCCCAAGACCTGTACTTCCTGACGAGCAAGCTGAGAGTTGGGGCCTCAGTCTCCCCATCTGTAAAATGGGCCCTTGGTTCCTATCCCCTTCCCCATAGCCCGGGAACCCCCGAAAAGAGGTGGAAGCGGTTGCTCTTTTCCCCTCCGGTCCCCTCGACCCTCTCTAATCCCTGGATCCGTCCGGCCCAGCCGCTCCCTCAGCCCCAGCCCTTCAGGGGCGCGCCCGGCCCGGGCCTCCGGCGTCCCCGGCCGCTCCCCGGCCCCGCTACCTATGGTGGAGATGAAAGTTGAGTTGAACGCGTCCTCGGAGAAGCGGAACAGGACACAGGTCTTCCCCACCCCCGAGTCCCCGATCAGCAGCAGCTTGAACAGGTAATCGTAGGTCTTCGCCATATTACACTCTCTCCCCGACGGGAAGTGCGGCCAGCGCCTCGCCACTGGCCGCTGGTTCCGTCCATCAGCGCCGAGCCCGCCCCCTATTGGCTCCCGGCCCGCGGCGCGTCACCCAGGCCGACACCCTCCCCCGCGCCCCTCCCGTCGCGGAGAGACGTGGGGAAGGGGAGAGCAAGGCGCGGTGCCGGAAGCGGGCCGAGCGCGCCGGTCATTGGTCGGCGCTAGGGACAGGGCGGGCTGCAATTGGCCAGCGGTGAAGAGTCCAGGGGCTTCAAATGAAGACCAGGGGGCGGGGCATCGCGTGTCCCCGCCTTCTGCCCGCCCCCGACTTGGGGGCAGCCACGCCCCCGGGTGGGAGTGGGAGGGCGGGGAACGTCGCCAACGGCTCCGCGCGCCCGCAGTGGGGCGCGTGCGCATGCGGCCCGGGAGACCGTTGGGTGCCGGCAGAGGGCGCACGCGCGGCGGGTTCTCCGGTTCCCGCCCTCACGGCCGGCGCAGCCTCCATAGGCTCCGGGAAGAGCGCGGGAAGAGAGTGCGTGGGTGGCGGTGTCGTGTGGAGGGCGCTGCGTCCATCCAGGGGGAACCGAAGAGGAAAGGAGAGTGGGGACGCTCGTCATCGTCGAAGCGAGGCCTCTTCGGGACGTCTTCCGGGGTCTCGGCGCCGGCCGGGGGGACTACTCCGCCGCCTGAGCGGCTTTACTGCCACCAGCCGTACCCGCGGGAACTCCTCGCTACGCGCCTTTGGACCTAATTAGGGACTGTCCAGACCACTGTCTGCCTGCAGTTCCCCCGACCCCCGACCCCCCGCCAAGCCCCAGCCGCCAGGGGAGCTAGGGTCGTGAGGATGCTAGGAACAGTCACAAGCGTTGTCCTTTGCCTGCCTGTTGTCGGCACGTACGAAAACGACACCGAAAGTCCTTAATACCCACCCTAACCCACTAGGGTCAGTAGTCTGATTCTGCCTTTTTATGCTGAGCAAACCGAGGCCAGAGCTTAAGGGACCTTCCCGGTCTCCAGAGTGGGAAGGTGGCTTTGAGCTGGGACACGCCAGCCTCGGAGGCCTGAGATCCCGGTGGTGTCCTGCTTGTCAGAGGTGGGCGTTGGGAAGGCGTCTAGACTCACATAAGGTTCCTGCCCAAGCCGGCCCTGGCCGCCCTTCCTGCCTCCCTCTAGGGCCAGCCCCGCTGATCTGGCTGCTGGGGGGCGGCGGGGGGCGGGGGAGAGCTTCAAGCAGAGCCGCCGGCCACGTCGGCTTTGGCGTCTGTAACGTTGGGCGCTACCGACCACCTTCCTGGGACTTGGACCGTTCTACTGGCTGGTTTCTTCGGCCGCGACGCCTCCCTTCCCTGCATGCTGCTGCTCAGATCCCATGGCAGTCTTTGGGGTTTCCGCATGCCTCTTAGGAGTTCCTCACGGTTCTAGGTCTGTTCTGCCCTCTGGGTGATCTCCTTCAATACTGTGGCTGCTGAGATCTCCGCACAGGTGATTCTTGGAGGAATCCACATAGCCCGGCCATCCTTCTATGTCCAGCTGCTTTGTGGACTTGGCAAAGGTACTTTGACAGGTCCACAACGGAACGTGTCAACTTCAATGTTTTTTATTTTTGGGACAGAGAGAGACAGAGCATGAACGGGGGAGGGGCAGAGAGAGAGGGAGACACAGAATCGGAAACAGGCTCCAGGCTCCGAGCCATCAGCCCAGAGCCTAACGCGGGGCTCGAACTCACGGACTGCGAGATCGTGACCTGGCTGAAGTCGGACGCTTAACTGACTGCGCCATCCAGGCGCCCCTCGAACGTGTCAACTTCTACTCAGACTGGCGTAGCCTGAATTACCTTCTGAGTGAAACCGAAGCCCGCTCAGACACTTCTCTTTCACCCTCACATGTGGGTTCTAGTAGTTGTTGAATCTTGCTCTTCTCTGCACTGGTCTCCTGGATTATTCTCCAATCCAGATTTCACTCTGTGGTATGTTTGTTCTAAAACACTTATCCAGTACCCGTTGGTGGTCGGTTGGGATCAAGTCATTGCCATCTGGCCTTAACCTAGGTTATGCCTAGGTATGCCCTAGGTTCCGCATACACTTCATGGGATTGGGAAGCTCCCTGAGACCTGAGATCAATTTAACAAACACGGAATACTTCTGTTGAATGTGAGACTCCAGATGGACTATAACAGTATCTGGATTTTAGACTGCAGCCCCAGGGAGTGGGCAGGAGGGAGAGAAGGAACTTCAATCTAGTGATGGTAGGGCACCTAGAGAAGGGGAGGATACTTTATTCATTGACATTCCGCTTCTGCCATCGAAACAAGCTCACAGCGTCCGCCAAATGTTGAATATGAAGGAAATGTTTTTAATTGCACTTGGTGAGCAAAAAATTGTCTACACACACGAATGTTTGGCTTTTAATTCTCTTTGACTCCTTATCCCATCAGATCGTGAGACCAGTATCAAAGCAATTCTGGTAATGAAACTGCAGTCACCTTTGACACTCTCTTCTAGTTACCTGCCAGCCAGTCAGCTGTCTCAAGTTATCTTCCTCCAGATCACTTCCTTTTCATTCCCAGGCAAGCACTATCTGGGATTAACTGAAACCACTTCCTAACTGGCCACACCGCCTCTAGTCTACCCCCCCATTCTAGTCCTTCCTGAAAATGACTAAGTGGATTTTCCTTATGTGTTTCTTTGTTGATTAGTCTTCAGCGGCTCTCCGCTCCTGACCAAATTAAGTTGGGGCCCTCATCACCATGGACCAGTTTGCCTTCCAACTTTCCTCCTTCCTTCCTTTATATACGCAACACACAGAAGCCTTACGCAGGCAGGCCTTGTGCCTTCCTGACTCAAGCAACAGGGACCATTTCCCCTGCTCCTGTCTCATCTATTAAAATCCTAGTTATTCTTCACAGCCTGGCTTAGGCGGGACTGGGTATATAACAAAGGACAGGAGCTTATGAATTAATGAGGCCAAGTGCTCTCACCTGAATATAGAGGTAATAATCCTATCATGAAGTCATGGTATAAAGCAAATAATGTTTGTTAATCATCTTGGCACAGTAATCTTTCCATCCTACTAACGTTTGCTGAACCAGAATACCTTATGTGTCCCCCCCACCCCCAAACACATTCTAAAGTTCACACAAATGATAGTTTATGTAAAAATTTATTTGACCAAAATGTAGAAAAAGTGATACTATTACATATGATACAGTTGCAAGAATCTAAATGAAAGGTGTGCGTTTTATTTAATTGCACAATTTGCTAGTGTACCTTCTGGGTAGTGTGATGCTTAATAAATAAGAGTGAGGGGCAGAGAATTTGGATAAGCTAGAAGCAGGGTGATTTTGTCAGAATTGTAAACTTGAGTTGGCCCCCACACTGCTGGGGAATGTGGAATGTTTCAGCTCTGAGATGTTACCCCAGAAAGCAGAAAGACAACAAAGCCAAAATGCAGCTGTGCCTACAAAATGCTCCATATCCAGTTTAATCAGGAGTTTCTTGGTCTTTCATTAACTTGGTCCTGAAGAAGGAATTAAAGTCCTACATAAGTAAATCTTCAGTTTGCTATTCCCGGAAGTATACAGGAGAGGAAGCGAGGCCCATTGCTCTATCTGTACTTTGCTATCAGAGAGGACCCTTCTGCCCAGTAGTTGTCAGCATTGCTCAATTATTGATGGCTCGCAGTCTTTTTGATAGGACTTCTCTGAATGAGACTGAATTCTGCCACATTCATTCCTGCTAAGCAGATGGTCTCAGATCAGAGCAGACAAGCATGGGTCATTATTGGAATAAGAGATCTGCTCCTCAGAGAACTTCAGAATGAAAGAAACCTGTAGAGGAACATAGGATCTATCCAGAAAATATCTGGGTAATTATTACGATGATTTCCCAAGCATTCTCATGCTACCTGCCCAGAGGATGTCTGTTCTGCATGGTGGTGTGTGGGAAAGAGCCAGGATGATAAGGTTGATCTATGGTTTATGACTTCCCACAAGGCAAGCCCTCTTCCCCCTCCTCCCTTTTTTTATGCTCTGGATGGAAAATCCCTACCCATTTTAATGGGATGGTCCCTGGCTACCTGTCGTGTGACCAACAGTGGCCCAGAAGGTTATGCATTCTGCGGCCTTTTAAGTTTACCTGTGACTAGACACTGGAGTTGGTTTTTGAAAGTGTAAGGTTGTCTATTCTCCCAGGAACCAAACGCCCTCAGTCTCTATAGGCGTATGCTCAGTATGAAATACCCTGCCTACCTTATGAATAAATGCAACTTAAAGATAAAAATAGAGCTGAAAAAGCTGGTGCCATTTGAAAAAAGGAAGGAATGAGATTTAACGGGGTGCTCAAAGCTTCTCTGATACAAAATATTTGGTCACGTACTCATAATTTGCTTGACATTTCCAGCAAAGCGAAGATTTCAATAGCAAAAGAAACTTCTTACAAGAGAAGAGAAAGACACAGAGCTCTGGAGTTTCTGTTGGAACAAGACTCTTCTGTTTTGGTTATATACAGTTAAGTTCGTTTAGTGTCTGATCCAGTGTCTGATGTAAGCCCACATTCTCTTCTTTGGCCTGGGCAAGTTTTTCTGGTGAGGATTAAGAGTGGGGGGAAAAATAAATTAATAAGCATCTAAAATTTTGTTAAGAGAGAAAAAAAAAAAGCTTCTAAAACCCCACACCGTCGGAGTGAAAGTCATAGCGGAGAAAGTACTCCACATTTAATTATAGCAGAACACCATCTAATAACAGGGTTTGAGTATCAAATACGGGAGTCAGATACGGTTTTGAGATAAAACACAGAGTCTTCAACTAAATTTGAATTCCAGGCACACGGCAAATAATTTTATAGTACAGGTCTATCCCAAATGTTGCATGAAATATACTTAGGCCAAAAAATTATTCATTGCCTATCTGAAATTCACATTTAACTGGGTGTCCTGTGTTTTAACTTGGTAAATCTGGCAGTCTGGAGTTAGAACACCTGGATGTAAGCCCCAGCCGTCCCTCTGAAATAAGGCATTTAATCTTGCTACATCTCCGTTTCCCCGTCTGTCAAGGATAACGACAACAATGTGTGGTGTGGGAATTATCATAAGGAGATAATAAATGAGACACCCTACAGAACTTCTGAAGTGCTACACAAACATCAGATCTGGGAAACAGGACATTTCTCCCCTGGTGCCAGTTTGGTGGCCTTTGGTAGGAAACTATAATCCTGAAACCTGTTTTCTCCTTTGGAGCTTCTGGGAATGGCCATTTAAATTCCAGGCATAATGGTGTTTTTGTGTCTGTGTGTCCACAGCAATGTAGTCAAACCCCAGAGAAATGCAGCACGACTAAAATCTAAGTCAGATTACGGGTGAATTATTAAATGACCGAGCTGATAAAATAAAAAATTTAAAAACTAAAACAGTGAGATGCCATTTAGAGCTGTGCGTGACAGAGCTCAGGACAGAACCGGTTTGCAGTGAGTGATGGCTGATAAGAGGACTAGGCCAAGAATCATTAAAATACTGGAGGAAAGCAAAATGCCTCCTAAAAATGTGATAGGATCAGCTTGGACATTTTCAGAAAGGAAAAAAAAAAAAAGGCTGCGAAGGTGGCAATCTTTCAACTACAACCGCTGGGCCTTTCATCCGATGAGGCCCTTAGAACCTCAAGTTGCTACGATCTGGGCGGATTCTGTCAGAAAGGAAGAGTGACCCGGGCCCGACTAATCTGGACGGACGGCGCCAGTTCGGCGTGAGCCAATGTCTCCATGGTCTCTCCTAATCTTTACCAACCAAGACATCACTTTTGTTTTGCAGAAAAGTGAAGCGGCTCGTTCAGGGTCCCACGGCTGAAATGGCAGGGCTGGGATTCACACCCAGGTCTCCCCACTACAGATGCTGACCTCAACTCACCACTTAGATTCCCTGGCATCTACTTTGTGGTAGGTGTGAGATAAAATAACAGGTAGTCGTAGATTTCTGTAGCCCTAATCTCTGTACATGAGGCTCCACCTAGTTGCTCAGTTAAGCTGAACGACTGGATAAGCAGGGCTGCAGTTATTTCAAAGGGTGGAGGATACCTAGGTCTGGAAAAGTCCCAGGAACAAATATACACAGAGAGAAAACAAAAAACACCCACACCCCTTCATAGGCTAATTTTCCCAGGGGCGTAAGTATGGCAGTGTGTGAGGGGAGTGGCTTATGCAAAAATTCAGGGGGGATGACAGGACACCAGGGAGAGGCTGGGAGTAGAAGGGTGTGGGTCGTTTAAGGGAGATGGACTTTGGAGGGGTGAATACAAAGAACCCACCTGAATAAGAAATTACAGGCTGAGGAATAAGCTACAGTGACAAAAAAATCGATCTAACTGGAGATTTTCCTGCCACTCCCAGGTCCAAGGGGCAGTCTACAAGACTTGACACTAACATGTCAGTGTTTCTGGGATAATTTGGGGGTGGGTACAGGGAAGTGGATAAAAATATTTGAAATGTGCACTCTTATGGAAAAATGTATGAGCTTTTGGTCACTTTCAGTGTAACCTCTTAATACCCACAGGCTAGTTTTTTTTTTTTAATATACCCACAGGCTAACTTTATGAGTGCTCACCAAACCAAGGCAAGGTTCCCGGTTCTAGTTAAATCAAGTATGAGGAGATGTTAGCATCTCAGGCAACTTTGTTTGGAACTCAGGAATGCATCCCTTCTCTTTGTCTGGCTTTCCAGCAGCCTCCACTCCCTTTCCCTGCTAATGGGATGCTCTTTAATTCCTTGTATAGTTGTCTTCTAAGGGCAGGGTATAGAGGTGAGGTTCCCTGGTGAACTTCCTCCCAGGACTGGGAGGGCTGGATAGATGTTCCGTGAACAATGAAGATATAGGGGACCCCAGACACCATTCTCAGAGAGTAAGACAGAGAACACGTGTGAAAAGGCGGAATAAGACCACAAAATGCCATTGCCGCTTTTTGAATCCGTAGATCAAAACCCGCTCAAGAGTAGCCTCTTTGTAGACACGAGCCTGCCAGTTTTTGCACATTCTGCTGACTCTCTTAAGCTGCTTAAGAGGTCGGATGAGTCCCCATTCAAAAACAATTTCTATTTAAGGAAATACTGCTATCGGCACGCAGATATAGTTCGCTAGCAACATATTTGAGAGCTCATGCCAAATTGGCGTTTGTTTTCGTATCGTCGGAAAAGAATCATGTGGGCATAACTTTCTTTTTGAAATGAGCTCTTCATTGGAACCACCCACTTTCTGTTGTAGCCACGGTCCAGGGCATCACAGCTACGGCTCAAAAGCGGCAAGGGAAGAACATGAAAATGAGAGGGCCTGGGCATGAGGAGGCCTGTCTTTATTTCAGTCACACAGTCACAGACACAGCAGAGGAAGGCTTGAAAGACCAAACCAGGAGGCAGACCACTGGAGCTTCGAGAAGCCCACGGGACTGTAGGCACCACAGTGAGAGGCCAAACTTCAGTATTGCTAGGACAGAGGGTGGCACCCCAGCTCCCTCTTAGAGAGAGGTCATGTCGTTGAGAGCATGGTCCAGTTCCTCGCTGATAGCTTTGTACTTGAGCTTCTGAGCATATAGCTCATCTAGAGGGCGGAGGTCCCCAGGGAGACAGTTCGGAAGAAGAGGTGCAGGGGACAGAACGTGAGGGTCGGAGTGGAGTGCCACAGATGAACAATGACAGGAAGGAAACAAAAGTGAGAAAAGAAAGCATGAACTAAAAGAAAGCTGTGTCCTATGTCAAACACATGAGAAAACAAAAGATCAACGGAGAGGTTTCCAAGTGGTTTGGGGCCCTGCAGGGGATTAGCTATAATGAACCTTTGAAAGAATGGAGACTAGAAATGAACACAGCGTCTACCCCCAACCTCCCGCCCCAGGTTATTTCTGACTTTCAGTGATGTCACCCAGTCCAAAGGTTATATATACTTTGGAACGGGGGGATTTTCCCTTATATGGAAACCTCACCTCCCAAACCAAACACTGGACACACAGTCTGGGGAGTAAGTTCTGTACCCTTTCTGGGTGGGACAGATGATTTTAGGAGATGTTTGAATCCCAAGATTCTGGAATCTCCTGTTTATTTTATGAGAACGCGGGACAGAATTTTGTTTTTTTTTTTTTTTTAAGTTGGAACTCTTCAAGAAATTCTGGGATATGTGGGCACCAGACTTGCAGACTGGAGTCTTTATTCAGTCTCTACATTCTCTATGCTTCCATTTTCTCATACTGTGATAAACTCTTGAGCGCTCTGGGAGAGAGCTTCTGTAAAAATGTAAGGCATTTTAAAAATGCAAGGCGTCTCTCAGGAATGAGCAAATTGAAGGAAATTCTGAAGACTTTTAAAATCAGCCATAGTTGGGCCTCCGTATTCACATGTGGAGCTAATTAAGCATGAGATCTTTTACTTCTTGAGAAGTGGCGACCCAAGTCTGAATTTGACTTGCACGGTCCTGTCCCGTGCTTCTTCTGACCTCCTGCTGTGCCCTCACCCTGCACTTCACTTTCCTAAGAGGAACAAAACCCAGCTCAGCCCCTCCACAGACTCCTCCCACTTGCCAGGAGACTGTCCTGCAGGGGGAGGCAGAAAAAAATGCAATGAGATGGCAGTGTCATACCTTCCAGGTCATCAATCGTCTTTTCCAGTTTTGCAACCGTTCTCTCTGCAAATTCAGCACGGGTCTCAGCCTGGAGAAAAAGAAAGGAGTCACTATGATGGCTTTGAGACCAGCCGCAAGAGAAACTTGAACTAGCCGGGTACGGTCACACTCACCTCTTTCAGTTTGTCGGACAAAAGTTTAATTTCTTCTTCGTATTTATCCTCCTTTTCAGAATACTGCGGGAGAAACCAAAGCGGTACTTTAAAAAAGGGGGGGACCAAAAAAGAAAGAAAGAAAGGAAACAGAAAAAAAAAAAAGAAAAGAATGTAGGTTCTCTGCTCCTCAGAGAAAAGCGTGTGCTTGAATCGCCACGAACACGCCTAGGAGGCCGAGTGGACACAGCAGCACCTTTCCGGGCAGAAGAGATGGGCACAAAACTGAGGAGCGCATCTGTAGGGGAGCCCTCTGGGATGGAACCTGCGCACTCTCCGGTCTCCCAGCCTCAGGCCTGAGATCGCCCCCTGCCCCAGCACCGGATGCTCCTTTCCCCGTCACTACATGTCAGAAATTATTTTTGTTTCGCCAGGTTCAACTCAGATCAGCACTAGCTGACCTTTATAGCTGCTTGCTCCGTTGCCAGATATCCCCAATCCCATTTCACAGATGAGTAAGGAGTCACAGAGAGGTTAAGTAGTTTGTCTAGGGTCACATGGCTAGGAAGTGACCAAGCCATGACTGGAACCTGACTCTGGAATCTGAGCTCCTGGCAATCATCATGCTTTACAGCCCTTTGACACGTCGCCTGCTTGTAACACATTTCCCAACTTTCCAAGGTCCCTCTGTTGGAGTCTTCAAGCACTGTATTACAGGGCCAGTCTCTTCAACTCAACTAGACTCTGAGCCCTTGAGGAGCAGAAGCCATATCATCGCTGTTACATCTATCCCCACGGCCCAGGACAGCATTTGGCACGCACACATAAGCTACATTTGCTCATCAAATATCTTAGTATCCATGTTAGTGCTAATGACATGGCGCTAAACAAGACAGATATACTCCCGGTCCTTAAAACTTACAATCTGGCAAGGAAGGCATATCGTTAATTGAGTTAATTATGACCAACACGATGAACCACACGATAGGAAAAGAAGTAGGCGGGGCTATACAGCCAAGAACCCCCTAACCTAGATAGATGTTCAGTGCAACTGGAGGGCCCTGGGGTGCGGGGGGCGGGGGGTAGGGTGAGGAAGAAATAAAGATGGGGAATTCACAGGGCAGGCCACGGAGGGGTGTGTTCATTGTTCCTGATGCGGTTCTCTCCGGTAATGACTGCTTTGGACACTATTTCAGCCTAAAAAGCCCAATTCCACCTCTCGTATCTGCTGCTTGACCTGTGAGAGTGTATTTCTGGGGGATCCAGGGGAATCGTTTGAGAGTGAGGCTCTGTATTTATACAATTATGCTCAGCTCTCCCTAGGAAGTGCCTGACCAGGTACCAATCTCATATTCCATCTCCACCCTTGTAGAAGGTGGGGACGAAGATGGCACCAAGACCCCACCGAAGAAGGAGTCTGGCCACTGGACATCTCTTTTTATGGAGGGAAAAACCTTGTGGCTGGGCGGCAAAGCTAGCGTTAGCAAACACAGGTCAGATCCCTGAGACCCTGGGCATGCTCCCGTGTTCCTTGGGGGGGAAGAAAAGAAAGTCCAACAAATCACCAACTCAAGCCAGCCACCAACCTTCTCAGAGGCAGCCTCGAGTGATTTCAGATTGTTCGTGACGTTCTTGAGTTCTTCTTCCAGGTCACCACATTTTCTGTGCAGAGAGACAAAGGAATCTGGTGCCCTATCCACCCTCATAGCAGGCAATTCCCCTCGAGGTTTTCAAAAAGGAGGAATCCCCGCTGCCTAGGGCCCCCAGAAGGAATGCGGGGGAAAAATGTTAATGGCTTTTTCTGAGCCGGAGTGCTGTGCACTTATCAAAACCCTGTCGTGCCTGGCAAGGGCACAGCAGGCCGAGGAGTATTTGGAAGGTTTGTAAAGCACTCCTGGGCTCTCGCCAGGGGTGAGGCAACTGGGACTTGTGAAATCTGTGAATTATGAGGCTGACTCCAGAAGGTGCAACAATGCCATGGAGCACGGGAGGAGAGAGCAATCGGTTTGCACCCGACCCTCCAGGAGGCAGGCTCGAGAACGGATCCGCCGGATTCCCCTCTCTCAGCGCGGCGGGATGCTCCATGGAGCTAGATTCCTCACCCAAGACCAAGGGGAGACATTCTTGTTCCCCCAGAGCTTGTGTGACTGTGGTCAAGCTTCTCACCTTTCCTCCCCCAGGAATGTGTCCCAGCCAAACAATGACATCAGGAACAAGGCAGTGAAACACAACAGGGAAGCCTGCCTTTCAGAGGCAAATGTTCTCTTAAGAAGGCACAGCTTCCTGAGATCATCCTCTCTGGGAAAATAGGACTTCCCGGCCTCTATGCTCCTGCCTGTCTCACTCCTATTTCCCAATACCTTTGTGGGAAGAGTCAACACGTAGGCAAGCGCTTCCCAGGGCAGTAAGAACAGATACCCTGTCAGCCATGGGGACGAGAAGCAGGGGCTGAGCTCTGAGTCCCAGATGCCCCTCCACTTGGCTTGAGCACTGGCCTTACCAAGTCGGAGTCAATTCCCAGTGCAACCAACTCCCTCCCGCTCCGTCCCTCTCAGTCCCGCTCTGCCACTCACAGTTCGGACACCTCTGCGCGCTCCTCCGCCCTCTCCAGCTCGCCCTCCAGGATGACCAATTTACGAGCCACCTACGGACAGAAAGGACCAACTGGGACCCCAACAACCGTGTCTAGGAGGATGCCCCCCTCCCCGCTTGCAGACGGTGAGGCCCCTCCCCAGACCATCTGTGAAGACTCTGGCCCTGGAGGGAGGCAGACAGGAAGGGAAGCAGACCACGGAGGCCAGCAGGAGAGCAAGGTCCCCAGACCCACAGGATTCCCAATGTCAGCCAAACCGTGCCAAAGCACCCGGCTGCGGGACAAAACGTGATCTGACCAGTGGGTCTCCCTACCAAGTCAGACAAGTGCCACAGAGTTCCCAGGGACTTTCTAGCATTGCGGAAGATCGTCTCCTAGCCGAGTGGCCATCTCCGGAAGAACAGACGTGGACGCAGAAGGACAGCTGCCCCAACCAGGCGCTTCCTTCAGGAGGCCCCGGGGCTGTCCCGCTCACCTCCTCGTACTTGCGGTCGGCCTCCTCGGCAATGTGCTTGGCCTCTTTGAGCTGCATCTCCTGAATTTCCATCTTTTCCTCATCTTTCATGGCCCGGTTTTCTATCACCTTCATTCCTCTGCAAGGAGCAACCTTGTCATTACCGCCGCCCCCCCCCGCCCCACCAGATTACCACCCTCATATACCTCCAGACACCTGCTCATCCAAGCACCTCTCTGACGCCCACCAAGAACCTGTGCTCCGCACAGAAGATTGCAGAGGTGTTCTTCACTTCACCTTGGCCTTCACCTTCACAACTGCCCCACGAGGCAGGAACCTCATCCACCACTTTGCAGAGGAAGAAACGGAGCCACAGGGAGGCCAAGTAACCTGCTCAAGGCTGCACAGCTAGTAAGTGGCAGAGCCGGGACTCAAACCCTGGTGATCTGGCTCCAGGGTCCCAGCTCCCATCCTCTACGGCCCCTCACCGACTAGTAACAAGAAGCGCGGACACGCCAACGGTTACCACAATGGGATGAGGGGTCTGGGCCAGCACGGCTGTGGGAATGATGAGTTCTGCTGCACTGGGGGAGGAGGTGTGTATGTGTCCTGGGACGCTTTCCAAAAGAGAACACAGGGGAACCCCAGGAGCGTTTCAAAAGCAGGAGTGAATGGAAGCCAGAAAGAGGAACGGGAAGACCAGGTAAGAGGCAGGTACCAACAAGGTGAGGGGTGAGGACGGCCCGATCGGAAGTGGATGCGTCCAATTTGGAAAGGACAGTGTCCTGGGGACAGCTGGAAATCTGCAACGCAGCTGGCTTACCAGGAAACGAGCTCACTCTGGCCCACACTGCTCGGAGCGCACTAGGGCAGCTCAGATACCCCGAAAGAGGCCAACCCAGGACAACGTACTGATGTGCGTCATGCCTGCCCAGAGTGGAGGACCGTATACGTCTTGCTGTTTAATAAATATTTCCATTCGGGCTGTTGCTCCCATTCCTCAAAATGCCCTTCCCGTCTGTACAGAGCCTTAACCTCCATGGACGGGCAGACTTGGAAAACCTTTGCAGCTCTGGAGAGATCAAAGTGGCTTGCCCAACAATTAGTACGTGGCTGTGGAAGGACTGGAATCTAGATCCTCCAATTCCCACGTACAGAATTCTATCAAAACTAGCCGTCTCCAACAAGGGGGTCACCAAAGGCCTCTGGTGACATGACACAAGTAGTGGGTTTGGTCAACTCCTGGAAGGGAGACATCTGGCCAGGCTGGTCTGACCGTGAACGCGGGCAGCGGCTAACCCAGGCCCCAGGCACAGCCCCGAGCAACTTGTGGCCGGGCCCTTCACCCTTCCTGGTGGCCGCAGCACAGCCTCCTCGAGCATGCCCAAAGTTCCCGTCTGGGCAACCGGCAGAGTCAATTTCCAAGACTCCCCAAGTAGTTTCTAATCTCCGGTGTATGGGCCACAACAGCACCATCCGAAACGAATCCCCTGGAGGGGTTTATACCAGGAAACCACTGTGGACCGGCCAAACGAGAACCCTGCTGCGATCGTGTGGCAGATACAGAATGACCACTGGCCCGGCCCACACCATCACCGCACAAGGGACCCATTTTCCACCGCGCAGAGACGGCTGCTTCTGTGAATTACACAATCTGCCCTCAGTCCTCCAGAGCCCGCGCCGAGGCGTGCAGAGTTAGCCTGCTCCAGAGGAAAGAGCATCGGCCAGAGCCCCGAATGCATGCCACAGAGGTGGTTTGCATGCGTCCCTGACGTACAGTTGTCACTGCCCAGCAGCCTGAAGCCTGCCTGGCGGCACGGTTAACCAGCATCCATGCACACGGCCCATTTCGAGGGTGGCCTGTCCCCCCCCCCATCCCCCCCGGAACTTGATATCTGGAGGTGACCAGCGAGATGAGATGCACGGTGGCTTTCAGAGGACACACGAAGCGGCACTCTGTGCACCAGTCTCCGGTGACAGTCCTACGTGCAAGTCTTACATCTACCCATTTTTAAAATTTTCTCTAGCGGGAGTTTCCTTCACAACCACCAGGACGACAAACGCCCCTATGCGGCGTGGCAGTTGACAAGGCGCTGCCGGGCATGGTCTGTGTGTGCACGCGCGTCCACACCACCCGCATTCGGTCTCACCCCGGCTCTGGGAGGTCAGCCCTGCGGCACAGTCCCCGCTTCCGAGAAGCCAATGCCGAAGCTGCCAGGCTGGAAGCATCCTCACCTCTCGCTCTCATCCGCGGCCTTTTCTGCCTCCTCCAGCTTCTGCAGGGCTGTGGCCAGTCGCTCCTGAGCCCTGTCCAGCTCCTCCTCAACAAGCTGGATGCGTCGATTGAGAGCGGCCACATCCCCTTCGGCCTGGGGAGATGAGAGGTACAGCTGGGTTAAGAAGGAAAAGGCCAGACGGCACCAGGAGTCCCCAGTGCACACGGCACTCGTCCCTCGGTTACCACGCCTCCCCTGACAAAGCCCACCCGGGAGTGCAGGTGGTTAAGGGATTCACGCTCCCATCTGGAGATTTCTGTATGATCTTCCCTGAAAATGTTCGGGAATTTCCACCGCTCGGTGACAAAGGTGTGCATCCCAGGACGGGTCGGACAGCCAAGTCAACACGGAAGAGAGAAGAGTATATACCACAGGAGGTGACAAGACGGTGCTGGCCTCTCTGGGATGCCTAGACAGTAAGGCCACCGGTGCCCTGGCTCCACCCTGTCCCATAAAAAGCTCCGGGGGAGGGGGGGGGCACCTGGATGGCTCAGTCCAGTAAGCAGCCGACTTTGGCTCAGGTCATGATCTCACGGTTCGTGAGTTAGAGCCCCATGTCTGGCTCCCTGCTGGTGGACTGAAGCCGGCTTGGGGCTCTCTCTCTCCCCCTCTCTGCCCCTTCCATGTGTGCTCTTTCTCTCCAAATAAATAAATAAACTTTAAAAATAATACGTAAATAATAAAAAGCTCCACTCCCAGTCACCTCCACCGCAGGATAAATGCAAGCATATGGAAGCTTCAGTTAAATGTTGGCCACACAATGTGAGGGAGGAGGGCAGCAGGGCCCAAACACCACCTTGAACGAGGTCTGGCCCAGAGATGACGGGACAGACAGATGTTAAGGAAGGAAGGAAAGAAAAGTTGGTTACAGGCACGAGAGGGATGTCTGAACAGGAATACTGGCTTTTCAAGGTATTTTCACCTACAAGGAAGGGAAAATGGTGGCATACATAAAAGCAGAAACTCCAGGCTCAGAAAGTGCTAGGTCAGAATCCCCGTTCTGCCGATGCGTAGCCATGTGGCATCGGGCAGGTTGCTTCACTGCTCTGAACCACCCCCACCCTGGTCCCGGCACCATGAAGACCCATAACTGAAGGGTGTGGCAGTGACTCTACCCGGCATGTGGGAAGTCCCACAAAAGGACAGCTCTTACCGCCATGATTTCACCTCACTTAATCCTCTAGTGTTATAGGGCCACCTGGGTGGCTCAGCCGGTTGAGTGTCCGACTCTCGATCTCTGCTCAGGTCACGATCACACGGTTCATGGGTTCGAGCCCCACGTTGGGCTCCGCGCTGTCAGTGAGAGCTTTGGGATTCTCTCTCTCCCTCTCTCTCTGCCCTTTCCTTACTCTCTCTCACTGGCTCTCTCAAAAGTAAATAACTTAAAAAAAAAAAAATCCTCCAGCATTTTACGGTGGGGAAACTGAGAGGTTCAGTTAGGTGAAGTGATTCTGTTCAATGTCACAGAACTGGTGAGAAATGGTCTCACGAACCCCAGCCCCCTGCAAGATCTTCCCTTGTTAAACCCGAGTCCTCTGGGGCTTCGAGGCCAGCCACCCTCAGGAAGAAATACTAAAGAGCTGGTGAGATTTGACTCAACTGAGGGAAGACGTGTTAAGCTGCACTGGCTTCTTCATATCAAGACAAATAATCTCTGAATGGGGAAATCCATAAAAAGTAGCAGGAAACCACTGCCTTCCCTCTGAATTTTTAAAAAATATTTTTCTATCAGTTTGTGCTAAAGATTTGGTTTTATTTTATTAGTAATTTTTTTTAATGTTTGTTTATTTTTCAAAGAGAGACAGAGCGCGAGCAGGGGAGGGGCAGAGAGTGAGAGGGAGACAGAATCCGAAGCGGGCTCCAGGCTGGGAGCTGTCAGCACAGAGCCTGACGCGGGGCTCGAACCCACGAACTGCGAGATCGGGAACTGAGCTGAAGTTGGATGCTCAACCGACTGAGCCACCCAGGCTCCCCCCCACTGCCCCCTGAATTTATACAGCAAAAAAAAAAAAAAAAATGGAGTAAAAGAATGAGGCCAGAGATGCTGAAAAACACAGAGAATCAGGAAACTTTTCTCAGCTCCGGAGTCTTAGCAGCAGATGGAGAGAAAACTCCCACAGGTGTCTCTGATCGCAACTTCCTCTGTTAAAACCACCGATGAACTATTTTAAGAAACTCACCCACCCCTTCCAATGAGTGGGTGCCTTTTATTCTTTCTGATGACATGATTCTTTAACTCCTTCAGCAACAGGGCAGGAATTGATTTTTTTTTCCCCCAACAGTTTTTTAGCACATTAGCAAAACCTCATCATCAGCACCACTACCTAATTCCAGAACATTCTCATCACCCCCCCCCCCCCAAAGAAACCCCATCCCCGCCAGCAATCAAGGAATTGCTTTTTAACATCAAACAAAGGTGCCTGACTCATGAATTGTCTTCAAAAAAATAAAAGCGAGGCTTTCTTTACGTGGGGAATTCTGAGTCCTGATCACCATGCTTTAGGCACACTTTCAACCGCCTGGAATTGAAAGAACGCTGATACATAGGAGGCTATACATCCATACATATATATGTATTTTTGAAAAACTGCTAGTCACTGCTAGTCATTTTGGGCTCCACCCCTTCCTGCAATCAAAGCTTCTACACTCTACAAAGGATTTCCCTTATAAGGTAAAAGAGGCTTGCTAGATACATGTGGCAAAGGAACAGGAAGATGTCGGTTAATCACACAAAAATCTAAACGAAACCAGCTGTCGGGAGGAGACCCAGAAGTCTGCCACACGCCGGCTCTTGGTTTTCTCCACAAGAGACTGAGAAAGGTTTTTTGTTGTGTGTTTTTGGGTTTTTCTTCCCTTCTCTGGGCTCAGTTCCTTTGCCCAGGAACTTTTCTTCAGACTTCCCCATCCTGACCAAGAGGCGCATGCTCTGAAAAGCAAACTTTTTAAGAAGTCCACAACTTTCCAAAAACATCTTTCCTCCCAACTGGACTGTCCTCCTCCTATGTCTTGGCTCGAGGCTGAGGGCCATTTTTAAGCAGAAGTAATCGTCCTCCAGCGAGATGACTTGGGATGAGATCAGAGGGAGGGTTATGCCGGTTCCTTGTGTGAAAGAGGCCAAACCAGCTACTGTTTGAGGCTTGCACCAGGTTTCTGAGGCCTCTTCACGCCAGAGCAACTTACAGGATTAAACACCTCCACTCAGGCCAACACTGAAGCCGCCTGGGGCTCGCCTCCAGCCTTGACAATACACATGACACCTTTTCCATTTCTGGGGTCCTCACCCTTCCTCTCAACACTCCAGCTTTCAGGGGCCCTGGGCCCTCTCCAACTTTTTTGCACACCTAAGTCCCTCTTCCCAGCAAAGCCTTATTCTAGAATAATGCTCAACTTCCATTTTGAAGCCTACCCCACCGAGCGGCGGCTTCCCTGTGATGCCCCCACAACAGAACACTGAACCCCTCGGGTAGGCTAACCAGCCCTGTTTGTACCCCTCACCTCCATCAGACTGTGGGCTCTTCTGAGGTCACAGGGAGGGGAAAAATAAGCCCAGGAACTGAGCACCTACTCGGCGCCGGATGCTCTGCAGGCTCTCCTAGGGGGTCGGTACTGTCCCCGCTGCTTTACAGATGGGGAGACGCGTTCCTAGCGGTTAAGTACTTGACGGCGTTAGAATCCAGATCTCTCCCCAGCCCCAGGAGTTGCCACCATCTGTCCTGCCCCGAGGGGCGGTCAGAGGAAGCCGAGAGGGCGAAGAGGGCGCCTCCTCGTTCTGCCCCATTATCTGTCTCCGGCCCCGCAGCGTGGAGCGAAGGCACACAAAACCGTCTCGGGTCCAGGGCCCCGAGCTAACTAACATTCCTAGGATCCTTTGGGAAGGCGGGGTCCCGCGGCCGTCGCTCGGCGGCCGTTCCCGCAGGGACCAGCTGGGGAGGGAAAGGCCGGCGGCTCTGGGCTGAACTTCCGCCCCCCGCCAGGAGCCGACACGTCGTCGCCGCGCCCCTGGGAACAGCTGGGAAAGTTCAGCTGGAGCCGGGAAGCCGCGTAAGAAGGGAGAAAGTGCGACGGCCCCTCACCCCCCCTCCCCCGAGTCCGTGTCGGCCAGTCCAACCCCAGACAATGGAAGCTCAATGTTTCCACTCTCACTTCCCGCTCCTGGGTCCAGTCGCCGGTCCCCCCACCCCACCCCCTACCCGGGACCCCGGCGCCAGCCCGGAGTCAGATGGCAGCGCGGCGCCCCCCCCCCCCCATCCCCTCCCCACTCCGGGATCGCGCATCCTCCCCGGCCCCATCCCCCTATTACTCGCCGGGCCAGCCACGCCCGATCCGGAGGCGGCGCCCCCTCCCCCGCCCCAGGCCCGGGCCGGACGACCGCGGAGGAAGGGGGTCTCAGCAGGTCGCCCGGGGAGGGGGGGGTACGGGTCCGCGATCCCGGAGCGGCCAGGCGGGAGGGCGCGAAGGCGGGCTGGTGTGGGGGAGGGGGGGAGGACCCGAGAGCGCGGGAAGCGGGCGGCGCCGGGGAGAAGGGGAGAAAGGAGCGCGCGCTGGGCCGGGGGGCGCGGGGCGCGGGCTCTCACTTTCTCGCGCCGCTCGCGCTCGCCGTCCAGCTCCCGCTGCAGGCCCTGCGCGCGGTCCTCCGCCTCGTCCGCCTGCTGCTGCAGGGCCTGGATCTTGCGTTTCACCGCCTCCAGGGAGTTGAGGCCGGCCATGGCGCGGAGGCGCGGAGGCGCACGCAGCGGGCGGCGGGCAGCGGCGGGCGCTCGGCTCGGCTCCGGCTCCGGCGAAAGCTGCACCAGCCGCGCCCCGGCCCCCCGAGCCTTTGCCTGCGCCGGGGCCGCCCCCGCCTCTCCCCGCCCCCGGCCCGGCCGCCGTCGGGGCGATGAGGTCACCCGGCCCGGCCGCCGACGTCAGCACCGCTGGGGGAGGGCCTGACGTCGGCACCGCTGGCCACAGCTGCTGGAAAGTGCCCCTTTTCGGGACTTATTTGGAGAAAGCGCCGGGAGGCACCGCCTTCTCCTCTTCCTCCTCCTCCTCCTCCTCCTCCTCCTCCTCCTCCTCTTCCTCCTGGCGCTGCCCGCCCGCCAGCCCGTCCGGCCCCGGGGCTCCTGCCCGGCCCAGCCGCGGGCGTCCCCATTACTGCGCACGTACGTCGGAGGCTTTCTTCTCCGTCAGCTCCAGCTTCTCCTGTGCGTCCTTCAGGTTCTCGGAGTATTTGTCCAACTCATCCTCCGTCCCCTTCAGCTTCTTCTGGAGGTGCGTCAGCTCCTCTTCCACCTGGGGACAGATGGGGGGACGCGTCAGCCTGGGGGCCACGTGTCCGAGGCGCAGGGGCGCCCCCCACCCCCCATTCACAAGAGCCCTCTCTCTCCCTCTGAGCCTCAGTTGCCTCATCTGCAAAACAGAGATAACAACACTAGGCACCACTCTAATGCTACCTGTTAATAGGATTTTTCACATTCTTCCCACCTCCTGGGACCAGCTGTGCTTATCTTTTGGGGCGGGGGGGGGGGGGGGGGGGCGTCCCAGATGCTCTCTCGGAATCAATCACAGCTTTTGGGAAACAAGGCCTGAAACCATTTCCCAGGAACACACGTTCAGGTTTGCATCCCAGTTTCAGGGGTGCAGCCTGCTGGTGATCCCCGGTTAGGCAGAAATAGGACTCCCATACTCTGGGCCTGGACTGTCCCCCAAGCCCCAGCCTGTACCCCCCCCCCCCCCCCCAGTTCTGCCTCCTACACTGGCAGCCAGAAAAAATTTTAGAAAGCTTATGTTTGCCCTCCCCCTGCCGAGAACTGCTGTGGCTCCCCATTGCCCAAGAGAGTGGTTCTCAGACTGTCTCAGAAAATACTCTGGAAGATTGAAGGGCTCAGACTCGCTCCACTCCTGTACTTGGGGGTCCTGGCCAGAAGAGAGATGCCCCCACAAAGACCATTTTCTTCGAAGGCAGAAGTTAAACCTTTAAAATTATTGCACATCTGGCTTATGTTCATTTTAATTAAAATGTCCCCTACTTCCCCCCAATTTTCAGTTCTATTTGTTTACCTTGGAGACTTGCTGCTCTCTGGGCACTCCCAGTGTGAAAAGTTCGAGTCTGTGGGATACAAACCACAGACCCCCTCACCTCTCCCTCTCCATCGCCCTCCACCACACCAGTTAAGAGTCAGCTTTCTCCATCACCTCCAGGTTGTACCTCCCTCCCCTACCCCTAACTCTGGTCTGGGGTGGCCCGTCCAGCTCGTGCTTTGATCTGACATATGTGACATATGTCCCCAGTCCTGTCCATGCTCCCAGGGTGGGCGGGAGGCCCTCACTTCATCCTCCTGCTTCCTTTTCCCAGCAGGAAGCCCAGAGAAGTAGAATGACTTTCTCCAGAACACACAGCACAGGATTTGAATCCACTTCTGAACAGGCCCTTAGGCCAGGCCTGCTTTCCTGCATCCCTTTCTGACTTCCTTCTTTTCTCTAACTTCCCGAAGAAGGTATGTTAGAAACGCTGATGTGACTTCTAGGTCAAGCTCTGAATCTGATCTGGGTTACACACTCACCCCCAAGGTGATGTCTAAAATGTGCCAGATGCTTTGTGTGTGTGTGTGTGTGTGTGTGTGTGTGTGTGTGTGTGCCCGTGCAAATTTTTTTTTAATGTTCATTTATTTATTTTGAGAGAGATAGCGTGCGCGCAAGTGGGGGAGGGACAGAGAGGGAGAATGTCAAGCAGGCTCTGTGCTCCGTTTCACAAACCGTGAGATCATGACCTGAGCGGATATCAACTGACTGAACTGCCTGGGGGGGGGGGGGCGCCTGTACAGATTCTTAAAAGGCCCCCTGTCCCGTCTTCGGGGCCACTGAGTGTCCTGCTGCTGAGCTAGGGAGTGGGGAGGGGAGTGGAAGGAAGGACCTTCAGGCAATAAGCCCAAAAGCCTGGCTCCAAATCCCAGCTCTATGATACCCTGTCCCCTTTTCTGACCTCAGTTTCCTCATCTGTAAAATGGAAGCCTTGATGTGGTTGGTGGTCTCTGAGTGCCCCAGTAGCTGCTGGGAAACTTTTGCCTTGACTGAGAAAATGAGCCAATTTCTTTAAAGACAGGTCAGCGTGACCCAGCGTCCACCTGACTTCCTCTGGAAGGATCTGTGGGGTGCAGCATTTCGTAGGTGCCACCTATGTGCCCAGCGGAGCGCTCTCTTAACGTCAAAGAGTGAGAGCAAGTTCTGCAGCATTGGGTTCGTCCAGGTGCTGAGATGGTTGAGTGTTTGACAACATTTTCTGGCAACATTTGGACAACAAGGGGCGGGGTCTGGGGTAATGTGGGCAGGGCTCCATGAGGCATTTAGAATGTGCCAGGCACACTGAGGCGCCTGGGTGGCTCAGTCGGTTAAACATCGGACTCTTAATTTTGGCTCAGGTCATGATCTCACAGTTCAAGAGTTCGAACCCCATGTTGGGCTCTGTGCTGATGGTGTGGAGCCTGCTTGAGGTTCTCTCTCTCCCTTTCTTTCTGCCCCTCCCTCATGCATTCTCTTAGAATGTGCCAGGCACACTACAAGTACTGTTTCACTAAAGCTCCATGTCACAGAAGGGTAAACTGAGTCCCAGAATGAGGAAGGGACTTGTCCCCGGGCCGTACAGATAGGGGCTGACTGATTCCACAGCTGCTTCACTTGACTTGGAGGCTACCCATGCCCCCTGCCCAGTGCACCCTCTTCCTGCCTACCTTCCACATCCTGCCCCCTCCCCTGAGCAGCCTGCCCTGCTTCCCTGGGCAGAGCCTTACCGCCCACCTTGGACCCTCCCAGCCCCTGTCCCTCCCTCTGGCCCACCCCTGACTGTTGAGGCAGGGAGCGTCCCTCCATGTCTGGCTCTGTCTCTCCCAGCCTGGGCTCCCCTGGAGTTGCCTCGGGCTGAGGTCCCTCTGAGCCCCAGTACCACTCAGCATGGCACCGGGCCCAGGGCTCCCCGCGCAACCCCAGGGGAAATGCGCGGAATGAATCAATGACACAACCCCAAACCCTTCAGTGGTTGGAGCCAGGTATGAAAAATAAATAAGACTGACAAACTGGGTTTCTTTCCGTCTGTCTGGTTTCTAAGCAGAGTGTGTGCTAGTGTATACACCTTGCTGGGGTCGGGGGGCGGGGAGGGGGGGCGGCGCGTGGCCTTGGCCTGGCTCTGGGAGGTCTCTGACAAGTCACTTCCTTCTCTGGGCCTCAGTTTCCCTGCCTGTAAAACAGCTGGGAAGGTCATGGACTGCACACCTTAGTCTGTGTAAATGGGGCCTTAGGGCAGGGCTGAGGCAGGATGTGGGGTCAAAGGCCACTTGTGGCGGATGTCACTGCCCTGGGAGGGGAGCGGGCAGGAAGCAGGGGGGGCTGGGCCTCCTGGTCCTGTTCCCACACTGGACAAACAGGGCCTAGAATTGGGATTTTGCTGCAGGGTCCCCAAGGGTCAGGCAGGCCCCACGGCCCACACTCTTTGGCCATCTGAAGCATAAGGCTCTCCAGGTAAGTTGAGTCCCTCATTGCCTCCTGCCTCTGTTCCCAGGCAGGACAGGCCATCCGCCCCATGGGAATGTGGCTTCTGCTTTGGGCCTCTGGAATCTTGGGTTCCATGCCTGGCCATCAGAAGGTAGCCTGTGCCCCATTTCACAGATAAGAACACTGAGGGTGCAGAGAGGGGCAGCAGTGTGTCCTGAGTCAAAGTTAGAAGAAGATCCAGCCTGGATTCAAGCACGAGCCCACCCCAGTGGGTGGCTTTGTGGAGAAACAAGAACAGAATAAAAATCCAGCTGAAGGTGAGAGAACCTGTCCCTGCTTTGGGGCCATACAGCTGGCTGAAGGCTCTGAGAAGCCTTTCCTTTTGAATTTGTGTCTGCCTGGGGAGATTATGCTGTATCAGTCACCCACACCTTAGTGAAAATTAGAGCCAAAAACTCGCTTTTCTCTGAATCCCCAGCGAAGCATCTCATGGCAAGGGCTAAATGATGGATGGAAGCAGGCAGCTCAGGGCCAGCACAAGAGGGGCGGCTGTATCTGCCAGGGAGGGGAACCAGGAGGGAGGAAGGGAGTGTGGCAGGGAGCGCTGGGGCGGGGCTGGCCTCTCCCAATGTGTCACAGACTCTTAGGGAAGCCCGGGGAGACTGGGGGATGGGGAGGCCCAAAGGGGAAGTAGGGTAGAGCAGGAAATAATCCTGCATTTATTGAGTGCTTACTCTGTGCGGGGCACCGGGACAAGGGCTCCACCTGCAGTCACCTCTCATCCTCCCATGGTCATGAAGGAAGCACCACGGTCACTTTCCTGTCTCAAATGTGGGGCCACTGAGGCACAGAAGGCCTTCCCTCCAGGGCGCCCCTTGACCGAGCTGTGAAACAGGGCCAGCCTGAGCTCACAGCCTGCCCTTTTCCCTGCCAAGCTGGCCTGGCATATGGGCTGGGCAGGGCTAGGAGTGTAGTGTCACTGTCCTGGGTGGCTCCCGGGACTTATCTGAGACACTGATGCCCCTGAGGGCTGGACGGTTGACCCTGGGGCAGTGGATGAGCCCTGTGGGGGGCAGGGTGCTGTGGAGGGAGCAGCACCCCCTTCCCTCCTCCCTCTGGCTGATCTGGCCGCCCAGACCCAGACAAATGACTTCTGCTCCGCCCCAAGCCCTGGCCTTGGGACTGCCCAGCCCAGACCCCTGCCCACTGGCCACATTAGCTCCCTGATGTACCCCTACTGCCAGAGCGTCCTGGAAAGCTCGTCTCTGGAGCTCTGAGTCCAAGGCCACTGCCTGTCACTGTCGCCCCACCTTTCCCTTCTGGGTTCACAGCAGCAACGTCAGGGGCACCTGAGATACACAGAGATGCATGGAGATTCTCAGCTTCACCCTCGAGTCTCCAACTAGCCCAGTCCCCAGACTCTCACCCGCTTCCCCCAGCAGCTGGACACAGCTGGCCCCACTACGCACCCACACTCGGCCACCCTTCCTGGGCGGTCACCAGTGTGGACCCACGGTCCACACATACCTGGGTATATGCTGACACGGGGCCAGGGTCACCCACACTCACGCACAGCTCCACACCCTGACACATGCACGTATACACACCGATAGAAACAATCACCCCAACATGCACACACACGCCAATACAAATAGAGTCACCTGAACACACACACGCTCTCCCCGACACACACACATTCCATTGCTGTCATGTCAACTTTGGCACAAGCGCACGGCCTCTCGCCCGCACACACAAGCCCACGGTGACACCACCACCAACACGCTGGCAGACTCACAAACACACCCTCACATACGGTGTCGGCCACACCCCCTCCGAGCACACACTTCCACGCTCACACCCTCGTCCCAACACACCTACGCGCACCAGCTTGCACACGCGTCCGGCGCAAAGACCCCTTCCTTGCGCTCGTGCTCACACTCGCCCTCTCTCTGTCTCTCTGTCTCTGTCTCCGTCTGTCTCTTTCTCTCACTTTGCTCACACTGGCCCTGCTGGGGCCACCTCTCTCTCCCAGCTCAGGGACCCTGGAAAGACAGTGGTCCCCCTCGCTCCCAGCCAGAGCATCGCCCCCTGTCCCCCTCCTGACTCCGGGGACCAAGGCTTCTGAGAGTCCCCCCACCCCCAGCCCCAACCCCGGCCCAGCACCTGGCCTCCAGGCTGGGAGCAGCCCAGAGACGGCAGTGGGCAGCCGGACGCGGCCCAGCCGTCGGGGCCTCACCTGCTTGCACTTCTCCTCGGCGGCCTTCTTGTCCGACTCGGCCTGCTCGGCGCGGTCGATGGCGTTCTCCTTGTCCAGCTTAAGCATCTGCATCTTCTTCTTGATGGCCTCCATGGCTGGGCGGCGGGTGCGGGCGCAGAGGACTCTGCGGGGTGGGGACTGCGCTGCGGGTCGGGACTGAGCGGCCCGGCGGGGGCGAGGCCCTTATAGGCTCCGGGCGCACCGCCCCGCTGCCGGGCGAGTCCTGGAGGAGGCCCAAGCCCAGGCCGCCGGGCCGGCCGCCACTCGCTTGCTCAGGAGGACTTGGCCAGCTCACCAGCCTCCCCGCAGCCCTCGCCTTATTTGGGCCTAGGATTTTCTCAAAGGAAAAAAAAAAAAAAAAAAGAAAGAGCCCGACCCGTTTCCGTTTTTAACCTGCTGACACAGGTCCCTTGTGGGTGTGCGGGCACAGCATTGGCTCAGGAGGATCCTGGCGGCCTGGCCTGCCGGGCCGGCCTCACCTTCCACATCTGTGCTTGGGGAGCACAGAAGAGGGCTTGTGCGTGGGTGCAGGGCAGGGGCCAGGTGGGGTGGGGTGGCGCCCATCCTCCCTTCTCCTCCCCTCTGGTCCAGCCTCCAGGTATGGGGTCAGGACTCCAACCCACCTCCCGCTCTGCCCCAGGGGCTCCCTGGATCACCCCCGCTTTCTGGTGAGTCTCTGACGCATCATCTTCTCCCTCTGTCTCTTTTCCAATGAGTGTCTCTCTCTGTCTCTGTGTCTGTCTCCCCATCTCTTTTGGTCTTGTTCTGTCAGACTCCCTCTGGATCTCTTTGTCTCTCTCTCTCTCTCTCTTTAGGGTTTCCCTGCCCTTCTTTCTATCTCTGCCTCCTCCTGTGTCTCTCTCTGTCAGCTCCTCTGCCCCTGTGGGCCGGCACCACCAGGGCAAGAGTGACCCGGGTCATCTCTTGGGAATTCTTGGAAGCCAAGGCAGGCCCAGACCAGGTCCTGATGCCCTCCCTGCTCCGTTCAGTACCACTGGAAAGGAGGTGGCCTTAGCTTCTCAGCTTGTCACTCAAGACTCCTGCCCTCTGCTCCCCAGCTGTCCCCAACACTGCTTCCCAGGGAGGGCTGCCATTTCCCCACCTTCAGGCCTTGGCATGTGTGGGCATCCCCCCAACCCCCTGCCATGCTCGTCCCTTCTGTCCTCCAGCAACCTGGGGTAAGATTTCTTGCCTTCAGAAAAGTATATTCATTCATTCATTCATTCATCCATTCATTCACATGATGAACACAGAGGGCCTTGCCCACGCTGAGCCCCAGCAGCATAAGCACAGAATATGGGGGCTATTATTATTATTGTTGTTATTTAATCATCAGGTTGGAACTGTGAGCTGCTCCAAAGCATCATCTGTGGCCTCCTGAGCACCCGGCCTCCAGAAGATCAGAAAATCCTTGTTAATTAAAGTGAAGAACTAACCCCCTATACATTCACACACTCCCTCCCACACACTTATACCCCCCTCCACACACACACACACACACACACACACACACACACACACTCTTCTAGGACTAGAAAGCTTGTATTCATTCTTTAAAGTCCAGATCAGATGGCTCCTCCTCCAGAAAGCCCTCCTGGACTCCTAGACAGAGAGCCCCGGGGCCTCCAGCCCAGCATCAAAGCTTCTGTGTGGGATGAAGTAGACGGAGTGAGGCTTCTGTGTTTCCTGCCCAAGACCACAGAAGGATGGGATAAAGGGAGACTGGGCAGTGGCCAGCACCACTGGGGAGCACGGGTGTCAGGCTCAGATATAGAGTCATTGCTTCCCTCTACCCCCCCCCCCTTAAGCCAGCTTCCTTTTCTTTGTCATGTGGAGAACTCCCATCCCCCACCCCCCATCAGCATGGGGGCCCAAACGGTAGCAAACTGAACATTCTGGAAGCTTTCTCATGCCCCAAGGACACTGGGGAGAAGCCACTGGCTTCTCCCCATGTTCAGGAATCAAGGGGACTCTGCCCAGATCCCTCCTCAACTCCATTCTCCATCACTCTGCCTTATCTCACCCCTTCCCACATCCTGGTTGTGCAGACCCCCCCTTCCTCTTATGATCTAAGCAAATCATCCTAATTGCCTCTCTACGAATGTCAGTGATCAAAAGAGTGGAGTCTGGTGCCAGGAGCCATGCTGAGCACTGCACTCAGAGCACCTCACTTCAGCCTCCCCGAACCTTAAGAGGTGGAAAACTGTATTTATTTCCATTTACAGAGGAGGAAGCTGAGGCTCCGAGTCGCCTCCCGAGGGTCACCCTGCTTGTGAATGGCAGAGCAGAAACCTGACCCAGCTCCCTCTAGAACAGAGCTGGAGAGAGGTCCTGAGACCCCCACCATGTCTCTCTGGGCCCCTTCTCCTGTCCTCTGATGGTCTCAGACTAAGTCATCAGAGGTCAGCTCCCTCCACTCCCTCCCCCTGCCCCACCCCTGCCTCCTGGGAGTCCCTGGGACCAGCCTCTCCACAGGTGGTGAAGCTAATTCCAGGCCTGACACCACCAGCTCAGGAAAGGGATCCCTCCCCCAGGAGCTGCGGGCTAGCTGGCTAGCTAGCTCGGTGGCCTTGTAGGGTAGACCCTTGTCACTGGAATGTCCTCTTGTTCAGGGAGCTCCCGGAGTGGAATCTGATGCTGGGGAGAGGAGAAGGAGGCTAGGAATGGCATTAAAGCTCTGCTCTGCCCCCTGCCCTGTAGCCTTGGGACTTGTGCCCTGTCTGTGTACCTGCCCCAGGGACGCCTGAGGAGTGCTGACCAGGGCTGGAAGTGTCGGCCAGGGTTCCTGGGGGCCCTGGCCCAGCTGTCCAGGCTGTGGGGCATGAGGCGGGTGGAAACTACCATTTATCCCTCCGGAGGTGTGAACCCCCGCCTCCCGACACTGGTTTCTGAGGATGGTGGTGAGCACAGAGGGACCCATCGCCACCCTGGCCACCTCACAGCCATGACACTTGGGGGCATTTATTGAGCATCTACTACATGGCAGGCACTGTGTGGGCCTTGAAGACATGGTGGTGGACACGAGTCAGCCCAGGGAGAGAGGTGACCAATAACTACAGTTAGGGAATTCTTTATAGTAGGCTAAACTGCCGTCTTAGGTTGGGCTCCCCGAGAAGGAGACCCTGAGACAAGAATTCAAGGGCAAGTGATTTATCTGGGAGGCAACCCGAGGAGACATGGGTAGCAGGTGGGGAGGTGGGTCAGAGAAGGGAAGAAGGCCGGTAAAAGGGCGCCTGGATGAAGCCAGTTACCTCTCTGGACAACTGAGGCGCAGTCCCACTGGGGGCCTCTGGGGGCGCAGCAGAGAACACGCTCCTCGGAGTTGTAGGGGCTGAGGGCGTGGTAGGCTGGGGTATTTATGCACCAATCCCCATCCTCCCTGATTGAACGATGCTTGTGTATATGGGGGGTGTTGATTGGCCAGCACTTCTGGCCTGCCCTTGCGTGGGGCACCGGTCCGTTCCCCAATCCCCCACCCCATTCAGGTGCTGGAAGAAGGAAACCCTTTGTGCCAGGGGGAGCAGTGGGAGCCGAGGGCACCAAGATAGGCACTGAGCATGTCGGTGAAATGTTAATTTTAACACTTAATGTTAATATGCAACGTGGGGACATGATCGGCCTTGGGTGGAAGTCAGGGAAGACTTCCCGGAGGAGGTGACAATTGAAGTAGGTCTGAAAGAGGACCGAGGGTGGGGTGGGGGTGGGGGGGAGTAGAAACAGGTGTTGCATATATGAAGACCACGGGTGAGAGAGTCCTAGAGGACGTGAGCAGGCCTTGACTGTGGAGAGATGGGCAGAAAGAGTGTGGGAGGTGGGAAATGAGAACACTAGGGTCAGATGACAGAGGAGAGTATGGGGGGGGGGGGCCTCGATGTGTCTCCTGGAGTTTGAGGCACCAGAGAGACCAAGGGAGCCAGAGTGAACTTACTGTTGGTGGACAAGAGCAAAGATCTCCTCCTCTGGCATCCTGTGAAGTCTTGCTGATTGAATAACATGACAACAATGGTCATCAAAGTGGCACTGGCTAAGGATGATCCAGATTATCTTCTTGGTGGGTCACATGCTGCGTGTGTAGTATTTGTGTGAGGGGGGTTTCGCTGACCCTTCACCCAGACCCTTGTTCAGTAAGAACTTGGAGCCCCCACCCCCGCACGCCCACAAGGGAAATGCTCACCAAGGTCACCCAGCTGGCATGTGCCAAAGCCAGGATTTGAACCTGAGTCTGTCTGATACCCTGGGACCTGAGACCACCACTGCTCCAGCCCCACTGCCGTGTTTACTAAGCCAGTGTGGGGTGGAGGAAGCAAAGGGCCCTGTGTCCTCCTAGAAATCTCGGAGACAGACTTCAGGGGAACTGTGTGGGTTACAGAGCTTGGCCACAAATGCCGAAAAGCAGGCATGACCACGAGCTCTGTGGCACCATCATGATAATTAGTGATAATTATAGTTAACACTGACATGGCTCCCAATCAGCTCATGCTCTTCTAAGTGCCTTGCATATATAAGCTCATATATTAATTTTCACCTAACCCTTTGAGATAGAGGCTATTACTATTTCCATCATATAGCAGGATAAACTGGAGCACAGAGAAGTCAAGTGACTTGCTCAAGGTGACACAGCTAAAAAGCAACAGAATCAGGATTTGAACCCAGGTGGTCTGACTCTAGAGTCTACTCATTGAACCACTACACTATACCCTGAGCAGACTTTTGTGATTGACCTTCAGCCCCAATTACCCTTACAAACAGTAGCCACCACCCATTGGGTGTCAGTGCCACCACTACTGGGAAACAATCTTTGTGAGTGGCATTTCTGTACAACTTGCAAACAGTGGCATGGGCAAGGTTTTTTTGGTTGTCTTTTCAAGGATGTTTGTATAGCAAACAGCCATGGAAGATAGTTTCTTCCTGCAGAGCAGAGAGCAGGTTTGTTTGCTGTCCCTATGATAACGATAATGCCTCCCTCTGAGATAAAGGTGGAGCAGGTTTGTGTGTAATCTACTAGAAAAGTCTGGGATTTCTCAGCGTAGAGCTCCCCGGCTGTGGTTCAAGCACATTTTGTGTCCATTACCTACCTGGGATCACCTGAATGGTCCCTGTGGGACTTGGGAAGAACTGGCACAAACAGGAAGTTCATGCCACCTGCATTGCAAGTAATAAAGTCTTTTGTCTCTGACCCTGGAGTCTCGTGTCTTCTGCCAGCATCCAAAACTGTATCAGGTTAAATTGTCAGCTTGCAGGGAGGGTGACAACCCAGACCCTTCATAGTTCTTGATACTTATTTGCTCTCTCTGATGCCACGTGTCACCAGGGTGTCTCTCATGGGATCCTGGATTTTATCCTCTCACCTTTGCTGTTGCCTTTCTGAGCTAGTGCAGAATGGAGTGGTGAAGAGTTAAAGCATGCAATCTTTTTAAGGTTTATCTCTCACCTTTGGTGCTCCTGATGTTTCAGGCCAGATCGTTCTGTGATGGTTCAAGGCCGTCCTGTGCAGTGGATACTGTGGAGCAGCATCCCTGGCCTCTACCCATTAGATGCCATGAGCACCCCACCCCCAGTCATGACAACCCTAAAATGTTTCCATACATTGCCAACTGTCCCCTGTGGGGGGGGGGGGGCGGCAAGCTAAATTGTTCTTGAGAATCACTCCTTCTAGGAAGGATCAACATCTTTCTACTCCCACATTTATATGGAAATGATTCCTGAAATGCCCTCAGTTTGAACACTGGCATATCAGAATTCCTGGGACTTTGAATGAATGGATTAATGATAAAAAGTAACAACATGGTGCACCCATGTTCATAGCAGCATTAGTCACAATAGCCTACAGCTGGAAGCACCCCGTGTATCCACTGATGGATGAATGGATAAAGATAAATGTGTCATAGCTATACAATGGATTACTCAACCTTCCAAAGAAAGGAAATTCTGACACACACTATAACATGGTTGAACCTTGACAATGTCATGCTGAGTGAAAGAAGCAAGTCACGAAAGCATAAATACTGTCTGATGCCACCTATAGGAGGTCCCTAGAGGAGTCAAATTCATAGAGACAGGAAGTAGGATGGTGGGTGCCAGGGGCTGGGGGAGGGGGATGGCGAGTTAGTGTTTCAATGGGGACAGAGTTCTGGTTTTTCAAGATGATAAGAGTTGTGGGGATGGACGGTGGTGATGGTTGCACAACCACGGGAATGTACTTAATGCCACTGAAGTGAACACTGAAAAATGGTGAAGATGGTAAATTTCATGTTAAGTGTTATGTGTATTTTACCATGGAATATGCAACATGGGGACTTGATTAGCCTTGGGTGGAAGTCAGGGAAGCCTTCCCCAAGGAGGTGGCATTGAAGTGAGGTCTAAAGGACAACTGAGAGGTGGGGTGGTAGAAACAGGTGTTGCATATATAAAGACCACAGGTGAGTAGTCTTTTATTTATTTTTTATTTGTTTTTATTTTTTAATTTAATTTTTAAATTTAATTAATTATTTTTTTTGTTTGTTTTTGAGAAAGAGAGAGAAAACATGAGCAGGGGAGAAGGGGCAGAGGGAGAATCTCAAGCAGGCTCCACGCTCAGGGTGGAGCCCAACTTGGAGTTCAATCCCACGACACTGGGATCATGACCTGAGCTGAAATCAAGAGTCAGACGCTCAACCCACTGAGCCACCCAGGTGCCCCTTACCACATTTTTTAGAAGTAACAATTAATAGCATTTGTTGAACACTTACTATGTGCCAGGCACTGAGTGTTTTAGATGCAATGTCTCAGCATTTACAAACTTCAGTCATTCCTATATCACCTCTACCTTCCTGTGCATGTCTTACTTTGGGTTTCCCTAAAAGTAGACCCCAAAACAAGGATCTTACCCGTCATGGATGCCACACCTTATCTTGTGTCACCCTGCTCACATCCCTGTGCTTTACGGGTTAATACCTTTATCTTACATAAGAGAAAACTCAGGCTGGCCCAAGGCTACATGGGAAGGAAAAGGCTGGCTTCCATTCTCCCCTCCTCTGTAACATGGAATTGTGACCTTGTAGTTGCAGTATCTTTTCCAGTCTGCCTTGTGGTTAAGCCACATTGGTGGCTAAATCCTCACTGCTGAGATGTGAATGTAAGTTATGTGTGTGCCCTCTGGGCTAAAGCCTGAGGACAGAAGACCTCCCTCCCTCGTGCTCTTTGGCCCCTTGTTTGCAAGCTGGAATTTGGACATGCCTATGACCCAGCTTGCAAACAACCCCAGTGTCTTAGGGATGGATGGAAATTGGTACCTAAAACGGCTGCATGAAGAGAGAGCTTCCTGCCGACCCGGGACTCAGAGAAAAATCAGCTTCTGTCTTGGTTGAAATACTGCATTTTGGGATTCTCTCTTTTTGCTGGAGCTTTAGACTTTTGTCCTAACAAATAGAGTAGTCGGTCCTGGAAGTGGGGTGCTGCCATGGCAGTAGGTGGCATTAGCTTAGTGGCTGGGTTGTGAGGACATGGTACCCCAGGCTAGAGCTGGGCATCCTCTTCAGGTCACGGCCAAGGTGAAACTATAATTGTTGAGAACTTGGAAGATCGTTCAAGCGGTTACAAAGCCTGCATCTCTAGATGGAGGGATTAGAAGGAGCAAGAACAGGGTCACCTGGGTGGCTCAGTCGGTTAAGCATCCGACTTCGGCTCAGGTCATGATCTCGCGGTCCGTGAGTTCAAGCCCTGCGTCAGGCTCGGTGCTGCCAGCTCGGAGCCTGGAACCTGCTTCGGATTCTGTGTCTCCCTCCCCCTCTGCCCCTAACCCACTCGCATTCTGTCTCTGTCTCTCTCAAAAATAAATAAACATTAAAAAAATTTAAAAAAGAAGGAGCAAGAATATCATTGTGAATTGGTTGCTCCTTGCTGAGTTTTGCAAAGTATTACAAGAAAGATGTGGACTCAGGGGACAAGAGTTGGTGCATAGAGATAGAAAAGTCCACAGATGAGAGTCCTCAAAGGGTTGGAGAAACCCCATGATCCTGATTTTGGAACCCGTGGTTAAGCAGGGCATTGCCTTCTGCAGGGTAAGAGGCATCCATTTCAAAAAATGTCCATTTTATTTTATTTTATCTTATTTTTGAGATTGAGAGAGAGAGAGAGTGAGTGAGAGCATGAGCAGGGGAGAGAGGGAGAGGGATGGGGGGAGAGAGAAAGAGAGAGAGAGAGAGAGAGAGAGAGAGAGAGAGAAAATCTTAAGCAGGCTCCATGCTCAGTGCAGAGCCAGACTCGGGGCTCGATCCCACGACCCTGCGATCATGAGCTGAAATCAAGAGTTGGATGCTCAACCGACTGAGCTACCCAAGTACCCCAAGATGTCCATTTTTTTCAAAAATGTGTTTCAATCCAATCCAATTTTATTTACCCAAACAGGTGGTGGGCCAGATTTGGCCCATAAGCTATAGTTCGCTGACTCTTGTTCTGACTCAGATTGTTTTGTTTGTTTGCTTACTTGTTTGTTTTTAGTTTCAGGTGTACAACCTAATGATTCGATATTTGTATATATTGTGAAAGACCAACGGTACCTCTCGTTGACGTCCGTCACCACACATGGTTATACTCTCCTTTCTTCTTGTGAAGAGAAATTTTAAGATCCACTCCCTTAGCGACTTTCATATATGGTAGAGTATCATTAACCACAGTCACCAGGCTGGACATTGCACTCGATGACTTATTTATTTTATAACTGGAAGTGTGTACCTTTTGACCACCTGTACCCATTTTCCCTATCACTCACCCTTCAGCCTCTGGCAACCATCCATCAGTTCTCTGGATCTAGGAATTTTTTTTCTTTTTTTCTTTTTGTTTTGTTTTAGGTTCCTCATATAAGTGAGACCAAACAGTATTTGTCTTTCTCTGACTTATTGCAATTAGCACAATGCCCTGGAGTCATCCATCTTGGCGCAAACGGCAGGTTTTCCTTTTTTTTTTTTTGTTTAAGAGGTGGGGAGAGGTAGAGGGGGAGAGAGAATCTCAAGCAGGCTCCACACTCAGCGCAGAGCCTGACGTGGGGCTCGATCCCACAACCCTGGGATTATGACCTGAGCCAAAATCAAGAGTCAGACGCTTAACCAACTGAGCCACCCAGGCTGCCCCGGCGTAGGATTTCCTTATTTTTTATGACCAAATAAGTCACCCATCTTGAATAAACATGACGCAGTTACTAATGGACACACTAGATAAGGAATTAGGGAACCCTCAGCATGAAGTTCCCCTTTTAGAAACCTCTGGATAATCTAAATAATGGACTGCTTGAGTGACCCCACTTTCCCCTTCCAACTCCCTAATTCTTGCTCTTATGCTTTAAATTAGCCAATACAGGGGCACCTGGGTGGCTCAGTCGGTTAAGCATCCGACTTTGGCTTGGCTCAGGTCATGATCTCACGGTTCGTGGGTTCGAGCCCCACCTCGGGCTCTGTGCTGACAGCTTGGAGCCTGGAGCCTGCTTTGGATTCTGTGTCTCCCTCTCACTCTGCCCCTCCCCCACTCGCACTCTGTCTCTGTCTCTCAATGGTAAATAAATGTTAAAAAATTTCTAAATTAGCCAATAGAGAGTGAGCCCCCCAAACCCTAGGCACCTCATCCATGGACCCTAGTAAACGCAGAGCCTGAAGTCTATGTTCTCTGTCTCCCTATAACCTTGCTGCGTGGCCCCCAGGTGTGCTGTGTACCCTCCAGAAATATGCAGAAGAGTCTTATTTGTTTCAAAGCTCCTCAATAGTTGTTGCTGAGGTGTACCCTGTAATCGTAGCAAGAACCACGAGGGCTGTTCCACCACAACACTGACTCCTGTCGAGGGGGAAATGTCTGTGGCCACCCTCACAAATAGCACAGGCTCAGGTGAGTGCCTTCGGCGTTCCCAGCCAGAGCATCACCAACAGTGGGCTGAGACCAGCACACAGGTCTGCCAAGACCTTTGTTTTCAAATGACCTCAAGTAGCCACCGTTAATGTGCTAGAGAGACATGAGCACATCAAGGAATGCAAACATTCTGTCTGGGAAAGAACTTTGGGCATGGTTACGGACTCAAAGCAAATAGCCTACTAAGAGTTCTAGAGATTTCCTTTGAAATCAAGGGCCCCTGCCTGTGCCTGTTGGCACTAATTTGCACCAGAGGAACCAAAATCTATGACAGCTGCAGAGCTCCTCAGAAGGGTATCTCCTTGATCTCAGTTGATCTCAGCTCAGGTCACGATCTCATGGTTCGTGAGATCAAGCCCCGAGTTGGGCTCTGCACTGACAGCATGGAGCCTGCCTGAGATTCTCTCTCTCCCTCTCTCTCTCTGCCTCTCTCTCTATCTCTCTCTCAAAATAAATAAACATTAAAAAAATGTTATGGGTTGCCTCATGTCTCCTCCCCAAATTCATATCTTAAAAATAGGATTGTTGCAGATATAATGGTTAAGATGATGTCATTCTGGGGTAGGGTGTGTTCCTACTCCAAGAGAACTGGTGTCTTTATAAAAAGGGGGTGTTTGGAGACAGCCATGCACACCAGGAGGATACCATGTAATGACGAAGGCATGATCTACAAGTTAAGGGACACCAAAGATGGCCAGCAAAGCACCAGTTTCTCCCCAGCTAGAAGAGAGGCTCAGGACAGATTTTCCCTCACAGCCTCAGCAGGAGCCAATCTGCCAACACCTTGATTTTGGACTTCAGGCCTCCAGAATGGTGGGAGAATGAATTTCTGTGTAAGCCACCTCGTTTGTGGTTGTTTGGTTGGTTGGTTTTGGTCTTTTTATTTGTTTGTTTTTACAGAATCCCCAGGAAACTAATACAGCCCATACGCTGTTCATCCTGACCAATATAGAAACTGGTACCAGAAGTGAGATGTTGCCATCCCACAAATGAAGAACCAGTTGAATGAGCTGCGTGGTCCGGTGGTTAAGGACACAAATTTTGCAGGCTGGGAAAGCTGGTAACCCTTGTTATGCCAAAGAACCTCGTCCAGAAATACCGCCATGGGTGACAACCTGACAGGTAGATCATATGTCTCCTGAGCCTGTGTTTGCAGAAGTGATTGGAAAGAGCTAGAATGTCACTGTGAGTTGGCTGCTGCTTGCCGCTTGCAGCAAGGCATCACAAGAGAGAGATGATCTTGGAGGAGAATTGGCCACGTTTCAAAGTCAGAAACATCACAAGGTTAGAAGAGCCAACAGCTTCCTGTTCCTTCAAAACAGTGTAAATAAGGATCTTGCCTCCCACCTAAGGCTATTGTTTCGGGTGACCATTAACGGGGAGTGACAAAAGTGTAGGTAGTTCAAGGAAGCAAATATTGCAAATTAAATAAACACAAGAGCTCTGGCTAGAAAAGCCCATCGGATCTGGTGCCTAGCAATGGAACTCACTGGAAACAACAAGACCAGAAGTCTACTCTAAGCTTTTTGAAGGAACTAAGTTGTTAAAGAAACAAAGAGTGCAGTCTGCAAAATCTTATAACTCTTGAGCCTTTGCAATTGGGTCTTTTTATTATAGTTGCCTAACCTGAATCTTAACCAAAGTGGGGCTTGTGTTCTGGTCTCTCTCATCAGCAGAGCACTTCCTTTTTTTAGGCACTCCCTTTTTTGAAATTTTTTATTTGAGAGAGAGAGAGAGAGCGCTCAGGGGAGAGGGGCAGAGGGAGAGAGAGACAGAAGATCTGAAGCAGGCTCTGTGCTGACAGTAGAGAGCCTGATGTGGGGCTCAAACTCATGAACTGTGCAATCATGACCAAAGCCGAAGTCAGATGCTTAACCAACTGAGCCACCCAGGCACCCTGAGAGACAGAGAGAGAGAGAGAGAGAGAGAGAGAGAGAATTTAAGCAGACTCCACAGTCAACGCGGAGCTGGATGCGAGGCTCGATTCCACGACCCTGGGATCATGACCTGAACCGAAATCAAGAGTCGGACACTCAATGGACTGAGCCACCCAGATGCCCCAGAGAACACTCTCTTTTAGCTGTGATGTGTTCTTCAGGCTGCAGTGTGAGCACCACATGGTCAGGGGTTTTGTTTGTTCCCTGCTGGACCCTCAGCCCTTCAAAGAGTGTCTGCAATGTAATAGATGTCCAATAAATAGCTGTTGGAAGGATGATGTAATAAACAGAGAACCAAGAGTGAAGTGAAAGAAATATCTCAGATTGGAACTATACAGGGAAATTTAGTACAGATGGGCCCCGGATTTGGACACTGAAACATCCCAATGTTATGGTCACTGAATAAACACTGGCTTCCTACCGATGAGGGCCCCCAAAGCACCCGTCCTGTCACTGTTGCGTAGGCTGTACATGAAGGGGTTCAGCATGGGAGTGACCACCACGTACATCACTGCAGCGGCCGTGTCCTTCTGGGCCGTGTGGGAGGACACAGGGCTGAAATAAACCCTGATGAGTGTCCTGTAGGACAGGGACACCACAGAGAGGTGAGAGCCACAGGTGGAGAAAGCCTTCTGCTTGCCTCTCGTGGATGGGATCCTCAGCACGGAGACAAAAATGCATGTGTAGGAGACCAAGATACCCACAAAGGGAGTGATGATGGGTAGGGTGCCTCCGGTGTACAACATTGCATTATTGAGAAAGGTGCCAGAGCAGGCCAGCTTCAGCAGAGGGCTGAGGTCACAAAAGAGATGGGGAACCTGGTTGTGGGTGCAGAACAAGAGGCGAGTCAGTAATACTGTGTGGGTCAGGGCGTTCCCGAAGGCTGCAGTCCAGGATGCAGCCACCAGGAGGCCACAGAGGTGTGGCATCACAGACACAGTGTAGTGTAGAGGGTGACAGATGGCCGCATAGCGGTCATAGGCCATGGCCATCAGAAGGAAGCTATCGATGCCAGCAAACCAGATGAAGAAGAAGATCTGGGTCAGGCAGCCTGCGTTAAGGGATCCCTTTGTGTCCTGACACGAGGTTGGCCAGCATCTTGGGAATGGTGGTGGAGGTGAAGCAAATGTCCACAAAGGCCAGCTTAGCCAGGAAGAAGTACGTGGGCGTGTGGAGTTGGGAGTCGGTGGCGATGGCCAGGACGATGAACAGGTTCCCCAGTCCCGTGACCAGGGACATGCTCAGGAAGAATATGAGGAGCAGCTGCTGTTGCTTTCGGTTCCCTGAGAGGCCCAGGAGCAGGAACTCAGAGACCCCCGTGAGAGTTGCCCCTTCCACCGCCATCTTGGAGCAATCAGAAAGGAAATCCAGGAATTGTCCAGGGTCCTGCCTCGCCAGCCCTTGCACCGCGCCCTGGATCTCATGCCCTCTCGCTAGTTCTAGGCATTCATCCATTCTTCCCACGCTCTCCCCCACCAGGACCCCCGCCCACCCACCTGCTTTGCTGCATGATTTCCATCAGTGAATACGCCGTTCATTCCCCATCATCCACCTGCAGATGGATGGACTGCTGCCAAGCACCGGGCCATTTCTCACCCTCACCCCCTACACCTCTATGCCCCAGGGCTTTGTCTGGGTACAGTCACGAGCTCAGCCTTCACATGTGGGGATGTGGGCATTAGCATTCCCTGGAGTGACTTATAGCCGGCAAAGGACAGGGCTTTTTGGGCGACTCCCCTGGTTTCATCACTCCTGAGCGAGGCAGTGCTGAGGTGTGCTTTCTCTGGGATCCCTAGAAACATCACCCTTCAGCTGCCCCAAAGTGGGAATCTGCTCATCCATGCCTCCCTTTCCCAAACGTTCATTGGCTCTCCTGGGACTACCTCCTAACGAAACTATTTGGACTCAAGTCCTCGACTCAGAACCTGCTGTGGGGAGAATCCAAAGGAAGACTCAAGGATTCCAGAATTCCTTCCATCTTTGAGAGAATCCCTTCTTTGTCCCAAATAGCTCTCCAGCTACTGCCCCCTTTCCCTGCTTCCCTGGACCGCCATACTTTTCAAAAACATTGCCTGTTCTTACATGTCAAGAGGAGCCATGACCCCCCACCACCCCTCCAAGACAGCCAGCACGTGCCGGCACAAGTGTCCATTGATAAAATCCGGAAATGTTTGACACAGGCTAGAGCATACGCTTATAGTCCTTCCAAAGAATAGTAAAATTAATCAACAATACAAATCATAACATAAACTCAATACTTCAATTCATTGCTGTTGAAGGTTGCAATGAGCTCTGATACACTGGCAACATCTGAGAAATATTTGCCAAACCTTTTGCCAGTTTGGCTATTGTCACTGTGAGCGGCGTAGTCATGTGCTCATGAAATGCTCTGCACTGTAAGAGAGGTACCAGTGTGTCACTATCCTCAAATCCGAGGTGGGCTTTGGTCTTAGGTAAGATTTACTTCGGCATTTACCATTTGTGCATTGTAACTTTTGCATAAGTGATTAAGTGTGCGATGCTTGGATAATGATCAAATCAAGTTTATAATAAAACATTGAAAAGAAAAGATCCAGGGGCCGCCTGGGTGGCTCAGTAGGTTAAGCATCCGGCATTGGCTCAGGTCATGGACTCGCAGTTCATGGGTTCAAGCCCCTTGTCAGGCTCTGTGCTGACAACTCAGAGCCTGGAGCCTTCTTGGGATTCTGCGTCTCCCTCTCTCTCTGCCTGTCCCCCACTCGTGCTCTGCCTCTCTCTCTCAAGAATAAATACGCATTTAAGAAAATTTTTAAAAAAGGATTCAGGATGAAAAGGCAACAAGGTTTCAATAAGCTTTTTCATGTTCCTAGTAAATATGAACAGTACTCTGAATTTGTGGGAGAGGAGAGGAGGAATGCTATTCACTGTGAATTGTAACCCTGCGACATCTGATGACAGCAGAAGTCACAGCATCCTGAAACAGTTTTGCTTCGATGTAAGACTCACTGTAAAATATGACAACCAATTTATATTTTTGGCAAATAATTATTTAGCAATAAAAATACAGATAGTTTATAGGAAGTAACAGGTGAAAGAGGTGTTAGATCCAAATACTGCTCACAAGCTGTTCACTCAAGTTTATTCATTTTGGAGAGACAGAGACAGAGCGTGAGTGAGGGAGGAGCAGAGAAAGGGAGACACAGAATCCGAAGCAGGCTCCAAGCTCTGAGCCATCAGCCCAGAGCCTGACGCGGGGCTCGAACTCACGGACCGTGAGATCATGACCTGAGCTGAAATCAGATGCCCAACTGACTGAGCCACCCAGGCATCCCGTAAAAAAAATTTTTTTTAATGTTTATTCATTTTTGAGAAGGAGAGACAGAGTGAAAATAGGAGAGGGGCAGAGAGAGAGAGAGAGAGAGAGAGAGGGAGGGAGACAGAATCAGAAGCAGGCTCTGGGCTTTGAGCTGTCAGCACAGAGCCCGATGAGGGGCTTGAACTCATGAACCATGAGATCATGACCTGAGCCAAAGTTGGATGCTTAACTAACTGAGCCACCTTGGTGCCCCAAAAGTAATATGACTTTTTAAAATACTCCGATGTATGGTTAAAAGTAACTGAGACTTTGCAGAAACAAAATAATTAATAAAACCTCAAAAACTATAATACCCATATGGGCATGACAGTACCATTCAGACTTGTGGATCTGTGTGTGGCAAAACCCACTTACTGAAAAGAAAAAACAGCTTTGTGAAAAATTACCTCAAGTAACTAAAACCTCAACCATGATCAGTGTCACTAGAATTGTTTCTGTAATTTATTTTAAAAGTGAAATTCAAGACCTTGAAAGTAGTTTTAGGTTTGTGGTTGATCGCACGAGGCTGTGTGATTTATTTCAGAACAACATTTGAACGAAATCTGACATAAGTAAAAAATAGAGTCAAATTCATTGGATCTGAAAAGGTGGTCACATGATGCTTGTGACAGTTTGGTGGTGTTTTAGAAATGTCATCTCCACAAAAAATATGCATGTGAAGACTTTCTGCGAGTTTGTACAGATATAATGTAAGTCCAGAGTTTTGGGCAAAGTGTGCAAAACATTCTGGATGTTTTAATTTGTTATCATTCAAGTCTTTTTGTTTAGTTGTTGCTGAATGAGTCAAAAAAGATATAACTAAAATGGAATACTTTAAATATTTCTCTTAGAACTTTACATATGCCACCACGCATCCAGGAAATGCAGAGAATAAACCAATGTATCTGAAGAACTGGAGACGGAAATAGTGAAAATTGGAGGCGTATTTGGACACAAATGGACAATCTGAGAGGAGCCAAAGCTGCAAAGAACAGACTGGAAATCAGGCCAGGTCTTGTAAATCCTTTTCTCAGTAAAATTGTGGGAAAGGAGTCAGCCTTTAGAAAATAAAGGTGTGTGTTTTTTGGTTTGTTTTTAGTTGTTTAAGATTTGGCTTTAATAAATACATTTCTAAGAGGGACATCAATACTCTGGTTTTACAAAAAAAGGTTTGGTTGGGTTATTAAAGCTGATGGTAATTTGATGTCTAAAAAGAACTGAACACATAAAAATAATTGAAAAAAAACCCCACCGAGACGGAAGTGAAAGATATTACAAGAATGAAGAAATGTGCAATGCTATCTGAAAACCAACAAAATAAACATCAATCCCCAGGTGCGGGGAGTGGGAGACTATTTGGAGGTCCATGACTAGATTTTATGAAAATGAATTTGTTGTTTGATGACACGAGTAAAAACAAATCCATTTATGGAATCCTAAGAGTTGATCAAAGTATATGTGTGAAGCTCCGTGGAACAAATGTTAATGCAATCAAGCTCTTCAAATAAATAGGACAATTAAACCATTGCTAGAGCTTAATCACGTGAAGAGGTATTGAATATATAAAAATCTCAGACAGGATTACAAGAGCTAGGACTTGGCTTTCAATTTGAATTGTTTGTTCGGTAGAAGGTGAGAAAGGACTCAGCACCTTGAACATTGGTACTGATGTTAAGAGAAAACTTGACTTTTTGAAGCTACAAGTGACCTAATGACAATCTTGAACCGTACCTCCTTCCATCTTTCCCTTCTCATTTATGATCTCACCTCCTACTCTCCACTGCACTCATTTCTGGTATCACTGATGTTCCCGGAACAAGCCAGACATGCTTCTGCCTCAGGGCCTTTGCACTTTCTGTTCCCTCTGCTTAAACATTCTTTTTCCCCAGATATCCACATGGCTCTGTTTTCCACTTCTGGCCCCTAAAATAACATCTTCGTTAAGCAAGCAGGAGGAGCTTTTACAGAAGTAAACTAAATCTTGCCCTTTGTGTAGCATTCCATTCCCCCTCCCCATAATATGTAGAGTACAATTCCAAATCCTGGTGCAACCACTATGGAAAACTATATGGAGGTTCCTCAAAAAATTAAAAAGGAAATGAAAACAGAATAGCTGAGAGCTATCTGCAATCCCAAGTTCATTGCTGCATTATTCACAATAGCCAAGATATGGAAAACAACCCAAGAATCTGTCAGTGGATGGTCAAGAAAATGTGGTATATGGGGTGCCTGGGTGGCTCAATAGGTTAAGCATCCGATTGTTGATCTGGGCTCAGGTCATGATCTCTCGGTTCATGGGATCGAGCCCCAAGCCCTGCACTGATACCTTGGAGCCTGCTTGGGCTTCTCTCTCCCTCTCTCCCTGCCTCTCCCCAACTCACGCTCTTGTGCTCTCTTTCAAAATAAATAAATAAACATTTTATTTTTTATTTATTTATTTACTTTTTTCAATATATGAACTTTATTGTCAAATTGGTTTCCATACAACACCCAGTGCTCATCCCAAAAGGTGCCCTCCTCCATACCCATCACCCACCCTCCCCTCCCTCCCACCCCCCATCAACCCTCAGTTTGTTCTCAGTTTTTAACAGTCTCTTGTGCTTTGGCTCTCTCCCACTCTAACTTTTTTTTTTTCCTTCCCCTCCCCCATGGGTTTCTGTTAAGTTTCTCAAGATCCACATAAGAGTGAAACCATATGGTATCTGTCTTTCTCTGTATGGCTAATAAATAAACATTTAAAAAAAGAAGAAGGTTGTATGATTTCACTCATATGTGGAATTAAAGAAACAAAACAGATGAACATAGAGGAAGTGAAGGAAAAATAAGATGAAAACAGAGAGGGAGGCAAACCATACAAGACTCTTAAATACAGAGGACAAACTGAGGGTTGCTGGAGGGGAGGTGGGTGGGGGGTGGGCTAAATGGGTGATGGGCATTGAAGAGGACACTTGTTGGGATGAGCACTGGGTGTTATATGTAAGTGATGAATCATGAAATCCTACTTCTGAAACCAATGGTACACTATATGTTAACTTTCTTGGATTTAAATAAAATTAAAAAAAATAAAGAAAAGGGGCACCTGGGTGGCTCGGTCATTTGAGCATCCAACTCTTGGTTTCGGCTCAGGTCATTATCTCACGGTTTGTGGGTTCAAGCCCCACATTGGGCTCTGTGCTGACAGCTCAGAGCCTGCTTGGGATTCTCTCTCTCCCTTGCTCTCTGCCCCTCCCCCACTTGCACTGTCTCTGCCTCTCTCAAAATAAATAAATAAACTTAAAGTGAAATAAAATAAAATAAAATAAAATAAAATAAAATAAAATAAAGAAGAATGTTGCTTAAGTAAAGTTTAAAAACACGCAAAATGATTCTATGGATTGTTCATGGATATGTCCCTTGTAGTAAAGGTGCAAAATGTTTATGGGAGTGATCGACACTGCTGTAGATGTTGGGTGTGTCAGAGAGAGGGGTAGGGAGGGCAGCGACATGGACAGTATGGGAATATGGGAATGGTGGGGGGGGGGATGTACATGGATGTTTTACTTCTTAATTTGAAGGATGAATACAAACTATGTTTCAGCCTGAAGCATGATCTATGCAATATCACACACACACACACACACACACACGCACACACATACTGGTCCCCACATACCTTCAAGGAACTCACCAGGAGAGATGGGTGGGTAAGTAAATGATAGATTCCACCTCACTCTCAGGTCAAGGTCACTGCGTCCCTCGAGCTCCCATCCCAAGGCTCCAGACACATCTCTTGGGTGCCCCACCTTTGCTGAACTTGCCCTGGCTCCCACAGACCCTGTGTCAAGCCCAGCTCAGCGTCTACCCCCAATCCTGTTCTACCTCTGTGCCCGGGCTTAGCGCTGGCCTCACTGACCCCCCCAGGCACCTGGGCCAGAGATGTGGGTGGTAGCCTGGTCTCCTTCCGCCCCACTCACTGCATCCTGAAGGTTCTACCTGAGCTTCCTCTCTTCTTCCTCTCCTCCCTGTACCCTACTAGGTTCCTGTCTTGTCATTCTTCAACTTCAACCCTGCTCCTTCTCTGGGCTCTTTGGTTCCAGATTTCCTCTTCTGGATGAGCCTCCATAATGGCCACCACCACGGTGAAATGACATGCCTCTCCCTTGCTTAGAACCCTGCACTGGCTCCCCATTGCCCTGCTGCTAACAGTTAACCTTTCTTACATGCCTCCTGTGCATGCCACGGCAAGGAGTTCGACATGCTTCGTCTTACTTTACCCTCTAAGATGGGCACTCTTACCTCCATTTCTAGGATCAGGAAGCTTGGAAAGGACAATCAACTACCCACCTTGCAGTTTCTTTTGCTCCAAACCTCCTCAAGCTCTCCGGTGAGGACCTCTTAGCACAGGACACTTCCTATTTTATTTTGTTTTCATTATACAGACAAATAACTGAAGCCCAGAGAAGCAAAGCCACTCCCCTGAGGCACACAGCAAGCCTGGCTGGAGACTCCACAGTCCCCTGCTTGTGGTTTACCCTGTCTGCCTCCCTTTCTCCCCACTCACCTACGGAAGGTGTCACCTCTAGCCACAGAGATGTGTCTCCAAAGGTGAGCCAGCTTTTGCTGGGAGAGCGTTGTGGGCCACACGTGATGTAGAGGCAAGACTTTGGCCTCACAAGAGGGAGCTCAAGGACCTGACAGAGTCAGATTTATCCCTCCATCCCATTCCTCGAGCCCAGTCCCCCGTGTCTTGCTGGGGCACGTGCTAATTGTCCGCTTCACACTCTGTCCTACTGGCCTGTCTCTTTGGGGAGGAGGGCGACTGCAGCTTGCTCTGGGCCTTTCCCTCTACTCCTGAGCTGCAGGTGGCAGGGGGCTCTGGGCCTCTTCGGGGGACCTTCCCTGTGGGGCCTGAGCCCAGCAGACTCCCCCCCTCCGCCCCCTCAGCTCTGCCTGGAGCTGCCTCACCTCTGGGCTATGTCCGTGGCTCCCCTTTGCTGGAAGCAACAGCCTACTGACATTTATTTCTTAATTAAGGTGAAATTCACATGACAGAATTAGCCATTCAGAAGCGACCACTTCAATGGCATGTAGCATATTCACAATGTGCGACCACCACCTCTATCTAGTTCCAGAACATTTTTATCTCCCCAGAAGGACACGCTGTCCCCCATCTGTACTCACTGACCGTCCCTCTCCCCCAGACCCTGGCAAGCACCAATCGCTTTCCGTCCCTGTGGATTTGCTCGTTTTATATAAATGGAATGATGCATGTGGGCTTTCGTGTCTGGCTTCTTTCACTCAGCACGACAGCTTCTAGGCTCATCCACATTGTAGTGTATGTCAGCGCCTCATTCCTTTTCACGGCCGAGTAACATTCCGTCGTATGAATGAGCCACATTTTGTTTATCCATTCACCATGGACATTTGGGGTATTTCCGCCTTTTGGCTATTGTGCATAGGACCACTGTGAACATCTGTGTACTGATATCTCTTCGGGTCTCTGAGTTCAGTTCTTTTGGGTACATCCCTATGTGCAGAATTGTTGAGTCATGTGGCAATTCTGTGTTCAGCTTTTTTGGGGAACTCTGCCAAACTGTTTTCCACAGTGGCTCTCCCACTTTATGTTCCCCCCAGCAACGTATACGAGTTCCATCTTCTCCACATCCTCACCAACACTTGTTATTGTCCGTCTTTTTTTACTATAGCTGCTAAGGGGTGTGAAGTGTTATCTCGTTGTGGTTTTGACTTGCATTTCCTTTCATGAGTGATCCAGTTGTGCATCTTTTCATGTTCCAAATACTTCGGAGCTTGCATAGCTGCTGGTAAAATCTATTTGGGCACATACCCCTGCTACATGTATATTTATTTAAAAACAAAGTACTATTGTGAGCATTATAAAACACTCCTCACAAATTGAAGTTAAAAAGAGGGTCACCTGGGTGGCTCGGTTGGTTAAGCGTCCAACTTCGGCTCAGGTCATGATCTCACAGCTCGTGAGTTCGAGTCGTGCATCGGGCTCTGTGCTAACAGCTCAGAGCCTGGAGCCTGCTTCGGATTCTGTGTCTCCCTCTCTCTCTGCCCCTCCCCTGCTCATGCTCTATCTCTCTCTCTCTCTCAAAAACAAACAAACATTAAAGAACTTAAAAAAAAAAAAAGAAAAAAAGAGAAGCTCTGAGGATGACATAAACTCTTGGTCACTTCTGATCACCCTGATTAACCCTGACAATGGTTAATGCTTCAAGGTACCCTGGGACCAAGTTCATGGCTAAGGTTGTGGATAGAAACCCTTATCACAAGGGCTTTTTGACAACTGAAAAATATTAGACTCTTTCCAATCACAACTAATTTCTTTGCCACTGCCTTTCCCTGTCACAATGGGGCTGACACAGAGTTTATTTTAGGGGTAGAAATGATGCCACCAGCATTTTCTGGTTGACACTGTCCCAATGTGCTGTCTTTCATGACAGGGGTTCATTTTTGACGATGGGTTGATATAAAAATGGTTAATACAACCCGTAAATCGATTCATCCTGACGCACAGAAATCGCATTAATGCCCCTTAAAATAGGCTGAGAGCTAGAGTCAATCTAGTGAAATAGAAAATGTTAGCAAAGTACCCTTCCCTGTTACTTTTTAAGCCCTTTTTATTTGGAAATAATTTTAGACTCACATAAAAGTCGCAAACATAGATGAAGTGATTCCGTGCATCTTTCACTCAGCTTTCCCCAACAGAAACATTCTTATAATTATATAATTATATATGAAAAACATATTAAAGTTATAATTATATATTGTATACCATATATGTATATATAATTATAGATTTATATTCTGTATATTTAATAGTATATAATTATGGTACAATTATAAAAACCAGGACATTGACAGTGGCACAATACTATGAACTAAATACCTTTTTTTGGAATGCATCACTTTTTATATGCCCTCAATTGCTTTGAAACGCTTTATGAAATTTTGTCAGTTGCATGGAGTCATGCCATCACCACCACAGTCAGGGCACAGAACCATTTCATCACCCCAAAGAAACTCCCCCATGCCTCCCCTTTGCAGTCAATATACTCCCCCCTTCCCTAACCCTTGGCAACCATTATCTGGTCACTATAACCCCCATAATCCTAACATTTCAAGAAAGTTGTAAATAATATCAGGCAGTATGTGACCTACTCAGCATCCAGGTTGAGAGCCATCCAGGTTGTCACTTGTATCAATAGTCTGCTCCTTTTCACTGCTGAGTAGTATTCCATTGCATGGATGGACCACTGGACAGTTAGGCTGTTTCCAGCTTTTGGTTTTTGCAATAAAATTGCTATGAATATTCGTGTACAGAAGTCTTCCTGTCTCAAGGGTTTTTACCCAGGAGTGAGATTGTTGGATGATGTGGTAAGTGTAAATTTAACTTTATAAGAAACGGTCAAATCCTTTTCCAGAATGGCCATTCTATTTTGCATTCCCAGCAGAAATGTGTGAAAGTCCTGGTTGTTGGCACTTGGTATTGTCAGAGTTTTTATTTTAGCCATTCTGATAGCTGTGTTCTGATGTCATTCTTGGCTTTAATTTGCATTTCCCTGATGGCTAGTGATGTTGAACGTCTCTTCATGTCTTTGTCATCTGTATATCCTCTTTGGTGAAGTGTTTGTGTGTGCAAGTCTTCTGTCCTTTCTCTAATTACTGTTATTTTAATTTTTAAATGTTTATTTATTTTTGAAGGAGAGAGAGACAGAGCATGAATGGGGGAGGGGCAGAGAGAGAGGGAGGCACAGAATCCGAAGCAAGCTCCAGGCTCTGAGCTGTCAGCACAGAGCGCGATGCGGGGCTTGAACTTATGGACCACAAGATCATGACCTGAGCCGAAGTTGGACACCCAACCAACTGAGCCACCCAGGCACCTCTCTGATTACTGTTATTTGAAAAGTTTTTGGAAGAGAAAATGAATGTACTTGAAAGTTATTCTGTTTTCTCTTTACATGCAGGGCCACTATACAGCAGAGCTCCCCAGTGTGGAGGGTGTGTGTGGGTGTGGGTGTGGGTGTGGGTGTGTGAACCATTCTCATTGCTGTCTGTGTGAATGGCGCCCCCATGAGGTTAGTGCAGTGCACACACCCCACTCCATTGTTCCTGCCAGTCCTGTCTATTTCTCACTGGAGCATCTTGCCTGCCCCAGGTTGACAACAGCGGATGCTGATCTATTCTCTTGTGGTGGGATGTTGTCCCTCACCTGCTTGGGAATAGGGTTCCTTACAACCTAGCTCCAGTGGACCTTGCCAGTCTCCTCTACAGCCAGTTCCTATCTCCACTCTATCCTAAAATCATGCTTTCTCAAGCCCCAGGGCCTTTGCACATGTGGGAAAGCCACCATCTCTACAGACTAACGATTCTTTATACTATGTTCTCCATGCCAAGTTCAAGCCTCATTTCTAGGACATTTTTCCTTCACTGTTGATCAACCCCCAGGACTCTCACTCTGACCCATCCCTAAACATTTGTGCTGGTTGGGGGGGGGTGGTGGTGGTGGTGGTCTGTGTCTCCAGACTGGAACTTCTCAAGAGCAAAGTCTGGAACTGAGCTTTCTCTGCCACACCAACAGTATTCAGCACAAGACTGAGCAAAGAGAGCCAGCCGAAGAGTGGTCTGTTGTTGAAATAATAAGCATGGGTTTATTTTTTTAAGTTTATTTATTGAGAGAGAGAGAGAGAGAGAGAGAGAATCCCAAGCAGACTCCATGCTGTCAGAGCAGAGTCCAACATGGGGTTGGATTCCAGAACCATGAGATCAAGACCTGAGCTGAAATCAAGAGTCAGACCCTTGGGGCGCCTGGGTGGCACAGTCAGTTAAGCGTCCGACTTCAGCCAGGTCACGATCTCACGGTCCATGTGTTCAAGACCCGCGTCAGGCTCTGGGCTGATGGCTCGGAGCCTGGAACCTGTTTCCGATTCTGTGTCTCCCTCTCTCTCTGCCCCTCCCCCATTCATGCTCTGCCTCTCTCTGTCCCCCCCCCAAAAAAAACGTTGGAAAAAAAAAGAGTCAGACCCTTAACTGACTGAATCACCCAGGTGTCCCTAAGTATGAGTTTGAAGAAGATTTTGACAGCTAATATTCAGAGTTTTGCAATGAAATCATATGAATTTTGAGTTGGGTGGGAAGAGCCTACAAGAACAGCTTTATCATTCTCATGCACCTGTTTGGACCTTCCTGCCAGCCTTCCTTCACTCACTCATTCATTCATTCGATTGTTATTGAGCACCTATATGTGCCAAGCCCTGGGCCAAGGGAGGAAAGACAGCATCTTTGCCCGTCGTCCAGTTCACATTTGAATGGAGAAGGCAGGCAGAAATCCAATAATTGCACAAATAATAAATATATGGTTACAACGTGACAGGGGCTATAAACCATGTGATGCTAAGAGCAAAGGTAATGGGGGCCTGAGTTGGGGTCAGAGAAGGCTTCCCTGAGGAGGTGGCCTTGAACTGAGATGGGAAGAATGAAAGGCAGTGGAATTGGCCGAAGCAGAGAGGGAAGAGTAACTCAGGCCAAAGGAACAGCAGGTGTGAAGGCAGGAGGCAGGACATCCCCGGGGCACCTGCACTCTCAAAGATCCCGTTCTGCCTCATAACGCACATCTTAGCAAGCCACTCGCAGTAAATGCATTTCTTCCTCTGTTAAAAAAAAAATAGTAGGGGTGCCTGGGTGACTCAGTTAAGTGTCTGACTCTTGATTTGGGCTCAGGTCATGATCTCACGGTTTGTGGGTTCGAGCCTCACCTCTGGCTCTGTGTTGGCAGCACGGAGCCTGCTTGGGATTCTCTCTCCCCGTCTTGTGCTCTCTCTCTCTCTCTCTCTTTCTCTCAAAAATAAATAAATGAACTTAAATAAAAAGTAGAAAAGATTGTTATAATTTTGCTTTTGAAATTATTTAGGGGCCATGAAAATTATTGCACCACCTGCTTGCTGTGCTTCTACAGGGAGTCTTGCAAACAGAGAACATCTAACCCACAGGTAACTTTCCAAATGTAACCACTTTTTGGGGGAATGCTACCGTTCACAATGAAGGGTGTTGACATCACGCTAGTGGAAGAAGACATTTCCTCCAAGCGTTTATTGATTTTGATTGTGCAGCCTTGCTTTTATGTTTTCAAACGTCAGAGTGTGTAGTTTTTAGTTTTTTCGTCCAGGTTTGAACATTTTCAGACTCCCAGAAAAATCTCCTGGTGTGTCGGCTTACTGGCGCCCCCCAGCGCCCATACTGGGAAACGCACCCTGCAAGGATGCAGGGTCTTGGCCGGCCTGGGGCTGTGAAAAGTCAACCTGCAACTCAGCTCGCCCCACCCGCTGTCATAGTTGTCCCCGCCCCGTGAAACCCAAATTGCAACTAGAAGGAAGTGTCTCCACAGCACAAGATTCCTATTACGTCTCTCTGTCTTTGCAAAGGAAGTTCCCTCTCTATTCTTTTACTTATTTTTTTTTATTTCCAAATTAGATTGAGGTATCATCGCTACACAGAAAACGGCACATATTTATGTATTTATTATTATTACTTTTAATGTTTATTTATTTTTGAAAGAGAGAGAGCATGACAGGGGAGGGGCAGAGAGAGAGAGGGAGACACAGAATCCGAAGCAGGCTCTAGGCTTTGAGCTGTCAGCGCAGAGCCTGATGCGGGGCTGACCTGAACCAAAGTGGGAAGCTTAACCAACCGAGCCACCTAGGCGCCCCCAAAGGGCACACATTTAGAGTGTGCAATTTGATAACTTCTGATGGGTGTGTACATGCATGCTTTTAAAATTATACTGATTTATAATACTAATTTTAAATATATAATGATTTATAATACTAATTTTAAATATATAAAATACAAATGACATAAAATTAAAATAAATTCAAATCGATGAAATAATTGCGAGAATATTACAAAGAATTCTTCCAAGTCCTTCTCCTACTTTGACCAATTGTTAACCTTTTTTTCCCCACATTTGTGTTCCATCTCTGTATATATACATTTTTTTTTTCTGAACCACTTGAGGGTTTTTCTGAACCACTTGCAGACATAATGCCCCTCTACCCCTACTTTATGTGAATTTCCTAAGAAGAAGGGTATTCTCTTATGTGACCCCAGAAAATTTATGAAATTCAAGAAATTCATCACGGACACATTTTATTATCTAATAGCTAGTCCGGATTCCGATGTCTCCAATTGTCCCCACATGGCTACAATCTATAGTGGTTTTCTTCTGTGATCCAAGATCCAGAAGGTACAAGCAGGATCAGGTGCATGTAGAACCAGTCCAGGGTCAAGCATCCATTTCTAGTTATTATGGTTCTTTTGACTCCTTTCATAAAGACCAGCCTCTCAGCTCTTCTTGCTCTTTCATAACATCAAACATGTAAAACTATACTTGATTTTTTATTATAAGTTTTCCTACAGGATAAAAACATTGAGAGAGTTTTATAATGAATTCTTTATTTTTAATTTTTTAAATGTTTCTTTATTTTTGACAGAGAGACAGAGAGACAGAGTATGAGCAGGGCAGGGGTGGAGAGAGAGGGAGACACACAACCCAAAGCAGGTCCAGGCCCCAAGCTGTCAGCACAGAGCCCGACGCGGGGCTTGAACTCACAAACCGTGATATCATGACCTGAGCTGAAGTCGAATGCTTAACCGACAGAGCCACCCAGGCTCCCCGATTACAATGAATTCTGATATGCCTGCCATCCTGGTTCAAAGGTTCTCAAAGTTTTGACATTGACACATTTGAAGAAAACAGGTGGATTTTTTTTAAGTTTATTTATTTACACTGAGAGAGAGAGGCCAAGCGAGGAGAGAGAGAATCCCAAGCAGGTTCTACGCTGTCAGGGCAGAGCCCAACACATGGCTTGAGCCCATCAACCAGGCTGTATCCCACCAACTGTGAGATCACAGCCTGAGCGAAACCGACTGAGCCACCCAGGCACCCTCTGGTAGATTTTAATGTGGAATGTCTCTCAATGTGGGTTTATTGGACATTTGATCATGATTAGATTCAAGGTTATAGTTTGGCAGGAACCACAGACATGTTGCGTCCTCCCTGGTTCATGGTTTCAGGAAGCACGCAATGCTATTTCTTTCTCCTTCTATGGGCACCTGGGGATCTCATGTGCGGATGTTTCTGGGGGAGACCAAGGGAAGGAGTGTCCTGAGGAAGAGCCAGAAAAGGCTGCTTGGGCAAGTGCTTCTGTGGGCAGAGGGTGTGAGGGGCTGCTACGTACGGGGGCCAGAGAGGATGCGGTGCTTCCCAGGGTGTGAGGAGGGACATATTCTGGTTCAGTGCTCACATTTTCCTCTCTGTTTCTCTGAGTCAGTGCTTCTCACTTTCCAGCTTGCTTCCAATGAGTTTCTGCCACTAGGAGTGTCTCATGAAGGCCCAGAAGGTTAGAGGAAAGTCAGATCAGAGGGAGACAGGTGGCTGTCATAATGCCGGAAGCTCTCCTGGTAGCATCAGCAGGTGGCTGAGGCTCTGGCAGCCGCGGTGGCAGAACTCCTTCGGTTGAGGAGGAAGAAACCCTCTCTGGTCCAGACTTTGAAGAAACCCTCTCTGGTCCCCATGAGCCCCTCTGCTTGCCGCCTGTCTCTCTCCCCTTCCCGGTGGGTCTGTAACAGCCTCCACTTCCTCATTCATTCATCAAACCCTTATTGAGCATCTCATTTGGGGGTACTCCTAAACCTATGACCAGACACTCAGATGACCAGTGTAAGATCCCACCCTTACCCACAGCAGAGACATAAAGAAACAATATCACAGACAGGGGAACCCAGATGCCACATGAAAAAACACAAGGATGATCAACCTCATCAGTTAATGGGGGTGGGAAGCCACTACGAGATGCTGTGTCACACTCATTACCCAAGGTGGATGAAAAAGTCTGGCAACAACAACAAGGTTTTTTGAGGCTTTGGGACAAAGAAACCCTTATCCACTGCTGGGGGGAGAGCAAATGGACAAAATCACTTTGGAGAATAACGTGACAGTGTCTGGAAAGGCTGAGAATGCACTATTCTATGATTTAGTAATTCTTAGCTTTATACCCTACAGAGATATAGGACATAGAGATGTGTCCTGTGGGAAGCGTGGGGTATATGTTTCCATGTGAGCACATGAGAGGTTGTGATCAGGAATGTACGTCAGCATGGGGCACCTAGGTGGCTCAGTCCGTTAAGCATCCGACTTGGGTTCAGGTCATGATCTCGAGGTTTGTGAGTTTGAGCCCTGCATCGGGCTCTGTGCTGACAGCTCAGAGCCTGGAGCCTGTTTTGGATTCTGTGTCTCCCTCTCTCTCTGCCCCGCCCCCACTCATGTTCTGTCTCTCAAAAATAAATACAAACGTTAAAAACAAAGGAATATATGTTAGCAAAATGTGGTATATCCATGCAATGGAGTACTACACAGCCCTAAAAAGGAAGGATGTTCTGACCCAGGCTACAACGTGGATGACACTTGAGGACATCATGCTGAGTGAAGTAAGCCAGTCACAAAAGGACAAATACAGGTCTATTCCACTTCTGTGAGCTCCCTAGAGGAGTCACAGTCACAGAGGCAGGAAGTAGATGGGGCGAGCCAGGGGCTGGGGGAGGGGATGGAGAGTCAGTGTTTCACGGGGACAGAGCTGCAGTTTTACAAGACGAAAAGTGTTCCAGAGACAGATGGTGGGGAGGGCCGCGCAGTGTTGTGAACGTACTTAGTGCCACTGAACTGGACACTTAAAAATGCTTAAGACGGTAAATGTTACATCATGGGCATTTTAGCCACAAGAAAAAATTTGGAAAGCAAACCATTGGCAACACTTCTCATAATGGTGGAAGATTAGAAAATAGCTAGATGACCCTCAGCGGAAAGATGGAGAAATCCATGAGGGGGTATTCCCACAGTAGAATACTGTCACCCCGGAAGCAAATGAACCAGAGCCACATGTGCTGACTGATATAAATCTTAAAAACATGGTTCTAAGCAAAACACAGCAAGCTTCAGAAGGATGTGCAGAGTGACTGTATTTATATGAAGATTGTAAAACCCGTAGGGGCGTGACAAAGGCCATATTTAGAACAGTGGTTACCTTGGAGGAGGGAAACGATGGGACAGGGGAAGGGACTCACGAGGTCTCAGTTGCATCTGTGACACCCCCCTGTGAGGAGGGTTAATGTTTGTTTATTGTAAACTATACTTTAAATTTTTTCCCTTTTGATTTTTATTACTATTTTTTTGACGTGTGCCTTACGAGCGATGAATGGCATACATTTGGCCTGTGAACCGGCCACAAGAAAGATATTGAACATTTTTTTGAATGCCTGAAATCCAAATGCTTCTTTGTTTGTTTCTCTCTGTGGGTGTGTATGTCTCTGTTTCTCTCTGTCTCTGTCTCTCACTGTCTCTGTGTCTCTTTCTGTATTTCTGTTTCGGTCTAAGTCTCTGTGTCTGTCTGTGTCTGTTCCTTTCCCTGTCTCTCTCTGTGCCCCTGTTTCTCTCTGTCTTTCTCTCTCTCTCTGTGCCTCTGTGTCTCTGTCTCTCTGTCTCTGTTTCTGTGTCTGGTCACTCTCTGTCTCTGTCTGACTGTCTCTCTCACACACATTTGACGAGGTTCTTGGTTCCTGTCTTCCATTCTCAAAGAAGAAAGTGGGAACAGGAACTAGTAGACTGGGCCCACTGACTCGTATCTGGGTTCTGACCACAATGCTTGGGCTGATGTCGCCCTCCTGGGCATCCACTGGTGGACGTCCTCCAGGACTTCCCAGCCTCCCTGATATTCCTTGAACCCCCAAACCAGAGCCTGGGCGTTGTCACCCCTATCTGTGCTGCCTCACCTCCATGGCCAATAGGTCACCACCCCCTGCTTCTCTTACCTCCTAAAATATCCCTCCTTCCTGTCCCCTACTCTCCTCTCCAGCCCCCTGACTCTCATCTCTCTCCTGGACAACCATTCTATGCCCTCACTGGTCGCTCTATTATCTCCCCTTTCTCTCTTGTCCCCTGGACAATCCCCAAAGTAACCTTGTAACTAAGTCCAAACTCCTTGCACAACAAGCCCATAAATCAAGAGGCATGATGTTGGGATAGGAAAGTGACTTTGTTTGGGGTAGGGAGCCAAGGATGGCTGGCTCTGTCCCAAAGAGCCATCTCCCTGGGCATGAAATTTGAGCTTCCTTTGTGTTAGCAAAAGGGGGAAACAGGAGGAAGTTGGAGTCAAAAAGTGACCGACATCCCAGGAAGGTCGTGAAACTTCTTGGTTCTTGGTCAGCTGATCCTTGCATACAGAAATCTGCTCACATCGTTCCTGAAAATCTTGAACTTAGCACAGTCATTTCTGTACATCCTTTCTCATCTCAAGTGAGGTAGGTTTCAGGTTTAAAAAAGCAGTTTTTGCAAATCTCAGCTCTAAGCAAAATTCCTTTCATGATTAACATGTCTCCCGCAGGGCTTATCAGAAGTTTCTAAGCTGCGGATCATAGCAGCAAGGAAAATAGGATCAATATGGAGTCAGATGTGCTAGGTTTCTCCTGTTTGCAGCCTCATGTGCCTCCCTGCCAGCAACCCTGCAATAGCTCTTCCTACCAAGTGGTCACCTGTACTGAGGGTTCACTATGTGAGTGATTCTGTGTATCTGATTCTCCAAGGTAGCTACTACTACTCCCATTCCCTAGAAGACTTTGAGGTGCAAGGAGGTCAGATGACTCAGGTCTATTTGCTTCCAAAGCCCATTCGTATAAAACATCCCAGCCCAGGGGTTAGCACGGCTTACACACATGAAGACTTTCTAGTCCCATTCGTACAATATGAAGACTAACTAGTCAAGACTCAGAGAGGCAAAGTCACCTGTCCAAGGTCACACAGCGGGTCTGGCTATCTCCAGAACGCCTGCTCTTTCTTTCTGCTCCCACCTGTTCTACCTCCCTTCCCACTCACCTGGGACATGAGCTATGATGTCAGGCACTAAGCCCACGGTGGTCCATACACTTCTGTCTTCTGGATCTGAAGGTATCTGGTAAGTGGTGAGTTGGGTTGCGTGGAGGATGGGGTCTGGGGCTTTGAGTGATGGGGAGGTCGGTCTGTGGTCCCCCAGGAAGGAGTTTCAGTGCTCATAGCCCATTGCCTTGGGGTGAGCCCCTGAGTGCCTTATTAGGGATCCAGAAGCCAAATAATTGTCTGCTGTGTATAGAACCACCACTAGATGTGGCCTCTTGGGGAAAGTGAGTAACTCTCATCATTCCTTTCCTTTTCCTTTTCCTCCACTTCTGTAGAGGCCCTGATCTCTGAGACATTTTTCTTGGAGAGAACTTTCTTCCAGGGCTCTGGAAGTGGCAGAATTTCCCTGGCACCCTTGCGTCCTGTGACAAACCCAAGGTGCTCTCCTCCTGCTCAAAATCCTACCATGGCTCCCATCCTTAAGCAGGACCTCCACACTTTTTTTTTCCACACAGCTTTTTATAGGAGAAAAGCATGTAAGCATATATTCATGCTTATTTATAAATAGATACATCTGCTACAGATAGAATATACAGTATTTTATGAACCACATCCTGCAAATGCTAACTTACAAAAAGCAAGAAGAAAATGAACCCTATTTAAGTAGATTTATAATTACGGCAGCTTCATATTATTCTTAGCTTACACGTCCAGGCACATATAATGGTTAATATTAATGCTTACACATGTGTATATAAGACAGTCTTCTTGATACTTTCACGTTTTTTGCCGGGAGGCTGACTTCTATTCCTGCTATTGCATTTATCAATTGCTTTACAACACATAACCCCCAAAGTTAGTGGATTTGAACAGCAACATCAATAAAGAACATTTATTTTGCTTATGAATATCTTTGTTTTGTTTTCTTTTGTTTTTAGATTGAATCTCCCCCCCCCCCAGCTTTATTGAATTATAATTCAGTATATATTTAGGGCGCACAATGTGATGATTTGGTATGCATATACATGGTGAAACGATGACCACAATCGAGTTAACACATCAATAATCTCTTGCAGTTACCAAAGTTCTTTGTGTGATGAGAACACTTAAGACCCACTCTCTTAGCAAATATCAAGTGGATGATACAGAAGGATTAACTATAGTAGCCACACTGTGCATTAGATCCTCAGCACTTGTTCATCTTATAACTGAAAGTTTGTACCTTTTGACCAACACCTCCCCATTTCTCTCCCTTCCAATCCTGGCAACCACCATTCTGCTCTGTTTCTATAAGTTTGATTTTTTTCCCCCTCCCAGATGCGGCAGATAAGTGAAATTATGCAGCATTTGTCTTTCTCTGCCTGGCTTATTTCACTTAGCATAATGTCCTCCAGGTTCGTCTACGTTGTCACGAACGGCATTATTTCCCTCTTATCTATATCGATAAATCTCCATCTGTATATCACATTCCTTTATCCATTTATCTGATGATGGACACTTAGGTTGTTTCTGTATCTTAGCTATTGTGAAAAATGCTGCAATGAACTTCAACATCCAGATATCTTTTTGAAATACAAGACAATGTCTCTGAGGAACGTGAATGCAAAAGTCCTCAACAAAATATTAGCAAAGCAAATTCAATAGCATGTTAAAAGAATCATACATCATAGGATGCCTGGGTGGCTCAGTCAGTTAGGCAACCAACTTTGGCCCAGGTCATGATCTCATGGTTTGTGAGTTTGAGCCCCGTGTTGAGCCTGTGCTGACAGCTCAGAGCCTGGAGCCTGCTTCCAGTTCTGTGTCTCCCTCTCTCTGCACCTCCCCTACTCATCATCTATCTCTCTCTGTCTCTCAAAAAATAAATAAATGTTAAAAAAATTTAAAAAAGAATCATACATCATGATCAAATGGGATTTATCTCAGAAATGTAAGGAAGGTTCAACATATACAGTAAGTAAATGTGATACGGAACACTAACAGAATGAAAGGTAAAAATCATATGGTCATATCATTAGATGCAGAAGAAGCATCTGACAATACTCGACATCCTTTTGTGATAAAAACTTTCAACAGATTGGATATAGAAGGAATGAACCTCAACATAATAAAGGCCACATATGACAAGCTTATAGCTAACATCATACTCAACAGTGAAAGGTTGAAATCTTTTTCTCTAAGATCAAGAACAAGACAAGGATGCCCACTCTCACCTTTCCTATTCAATATAGTACTAGAAGTCCTAGCCAAAGCAATTAGGCAAGAAAAAAAAAATAAAGGGCATCCAATTGGAAAGGAAGAAGTAAAACTGTGTTTGCTTATGGATTTTAATTTGAGACGGGCTTGGCAAGGCCAGTTCACCTCTTCCATTGGAAGGCTGAGGGTGGGAATCGTTGAACACAGTGTATTCTGGATGTCGGCTGGACTTCGGCTGGGACTGGCTTGCAACACCTCTGGGTGGTGCCTCCATGTTACACCTTGGCTTCCTTGCAACATGCAGCTGGGTTCCAAGATTCCAAGAGTGAGCATCCCAACAGGACCAGGTGGAAACTGTATGACCTTTAATGATTCAGCTTTGGAAGTCACATAGGGCCACTTTGACATAGTCACAGTGCCCCTCCCCCCCAGATTTAAGGGGAGGATATTTACGCCCCACTTTTTGATGGAAGAGTATCAACATCACATTGTAATAACAGTATGTGGGATGGCAGATATTAGTATGGTCATCCTTGGAAAATGCAATCTGCCAATGTCACTGATTACGGTATTTTCCTCTCACATTTTACCCAGTGAAGGGTCCTAGCCTCAGTCACTTTCATAGGTATTGTGCTTGCATTGTTAAAATTAATTTTTTTCTGCAGATTATTTTCAAGGAACGTTCTTTAAGTTACTTGTCTGTTACATGGAGGGTGGTTTAGGGAAATCTGGATAACTCAAGCCATTCGTGCACTTTACCAAGTATGCAATCCTTCCATAAGACAAATTAAGAACAATATACATTAAAAATATATTTATCTGTGAAAATATGTGTATTTTTCTCTGTGAAAAAGAGGAGGGGTGCCTGAGTGCCTCAGTTGGTTAAGCGTCTGACTCTTGATCTCAGCTCAGGTCATGATCTCACAGTTTGTGAGATTGAGCCCCACGTCGGGCTCTGTGCTGACAGCATAGAGCCTATTTGGGATTCTTTCTCCCCTCTCTCTCTGTCTCTCAAAATAAATAAATAAACTTTAAGAAAAAAGAAGAGGAGGAAATGATCTCTTGAAGAAAAAGGGTATTTCTCTCTTGAAATCATTTTGTTACCATAAGTATATTGCTTATTTAACCCTTAGCTGGATACTTTGAGCATCAGTGGACTTTCCCATTAAGTTAAAAAACAAAAATATAAATGACTTCCACTGGATTTTTTTAACCCAAGAATGAGTCTTTATTACCAAAGTAATTTTTTTTTTAAACTTATCTTGAAATAGTTATAGATGCACGAGAAGTTTCAAAAATAGTACATAGAATTCTGCAAACCTTCCACTCAGTTTCACCCGGTAGTTACATCGTATATGTAGTACAAAATCAAAACCAAGGAATTCACATTAGTACAATGTATCTATATAGTTGTATGCAATTTAATCACAGATGCGGATAAAATTGTCATTTTGAGGGTGTCATAGAAATGGAATCACACAATGTGTAATCTTTTGTGATTGGCTTTTTGCACTCAGTGTAATGCCCTGGAAATCTGACCAAGTTGTTGTATGTATCATGACATTTTATTCCTTTTTTTTTTTTTATTACTGGGCATGTCATGGGCTGAATTGTGCTCCCCACTCCAAATTCTTATGTTGGTGTACTAATCCTTAGTACCTTAGAATATGACTTCATTTGGAGATAAGGTCTTTACAGAGATTATTAGTAAGTTTAAAATGACCTCTGAGGGTGGACCTTAATCCCATATGACTGATGTCCTTATAAGAAGAGGACAGTTGGACACAAAGACACAGAGAAAAGATGATGTGAAGACATAAGAAGACACCTCTGGCCTCCAGAGCTGTGAGAAAATACATTTTTGTTGTTTAAACCACCCAGTCGGTGGTACTTTGTTCAGTTAGCCCGAGATAACTAATACAGAGGGTAGAATACTATTGTAGATTTTCCTGGTGTTTGTTCAAGCATTCACGTGTCGAAAGATATTTGGGTCATTTCCAGTTTTTCACTATTACAAATGATAGCTGCTGTGAATATTTGTGTACAGGTTTGTGTGTGTGTGTGTGTGGGGGGGGGGCTGTATTGTCACTTTTATAAATTCCGAAGCCAACGATTAGTGAAATTGATGTAACATTTCACTTGACAGTCATTTCTTTAAACACTTGTTGATTTCAACTTTGTGGTTTTACTTTTGTGCTTTGGAGCAAAACTCTGCTTTTCTCTTTTTTTTAAAATTTTGTTTTCATTCCTAGGTCCCAGTTATGTTCAGAAGCTCCTGGGATGCTGCAGACTGCCAGTGGGCAATGCCAGGTTTGAAGCTTGAGGAAAGAAAAAAAGGCCTTGTTAGACCCTTGAGTTATGTGAAATAGGCCTCTGGAAAATCTTGGGAATGATCCACCTGATTTTGAAACACTAGCGTCCCCTAGCGCTTGGTTTGGGTTACACATCATGGAAAAGGGTTTCACTGTGAATGGGGATGAGGAATGAATTCCTCCACAACATCTATATTTATATCTTCTTGATGAATCGACCCTTTTCTCATTATAATGTGTCCTTGTTTTAAATATATAATTTATTGTCAAGTTAGCTAACATACAGTGTATACGGTGTGCTCTTGGCTTCAGGAGTAGATTCCCATGATTCATCACTTACATATAACACCCAGTGCTCATCCCAACAAGTGTCCTCCTCAATGCCCATCACCCATTTAGCCCACCCCCCACCCACCTCCCCTCCAGAACCCTCAGTTTGTCCTCTGTATTTAAGAGTCTCTTATGGCTTGCCTCCCTCTTTGTAACTGTATATGTTTTTTTCTTTCCCTTCCCCCATGCTCTTCTATTAAGTTTCTCAATGTCTACATATGAGTGAAATCACACGATATCTTTCTGACTTATTTCATTTAGCACAATACCCTCCAGTTCCATCCACATTGTTGGAAATGGCAGGATTTCGTTCTTTTTCATCACTGAGTAGTACTCCATTGTATATATAAACCACATCTTCTTTATCCATTCATCCATTGATGGACATTTGGGCTATTTCCATAATTTGGCTATTGTCGAAAGAGCTGCTATAAACATTGGGGTACATGTGCCCCTGAAATGTCCTTCTTTATCTCTGGTAATTCTCCTTGTTTTTTTTCCTCATATTGATATAGACACTCCACCTTTCTTATGATTAGTATTTTCATAATTTGCTTTCCATACTTTTATGAGATACATAGCCAAGGAAACTTGAATGGCCAATAAACTTAGGAAAAGATTCTCACTCTCACTAGAAATCAAGGAGATTGAAAGTACACCAATGAAGACATAGAATTTTCCTCCAAGAAGTTGGCAAAATCTTGAAGTTTTATCATTCAAAATGTTGTTGACATAGTTGGGGAAATGACCAGTCTCCTGTGTGGGTGGCAATCTTTGCACGGTAATTTGGCAATATCTATTTAAAAAAATGTGTGTACTTTATGATGAAGCCACTCATCTCTTAGAGATAACAGCTGGGTGTGATGAGATTGAGAGGAAGTGAGAGACTCAGTTCTTCTGACAAGGTCAGTGGTGTAGGTGAAGGCAGAGGAAGAGCCCAACCCAGGCCTGGCATCATTTTCCCCACTGAACTTGCTTAAAGCCTCTCATGCTAATGTTCATGAAAGTCTAAGAAATAAAACTAGTCAGCCTCACAGAACCTTACTCTTTTCTATATTACCTTTGTTGTATCGAGTACAATGAAATATTTCTTAAAATTGTTTTAGTGTTTGGTTATTTTTGAGGGAGAGAGAGACAGAGTGCGAGCAGGGGAGGAGCACAGAGAGAGGGAGACACAGAATCCGAAGCAGGCTCCAGGCTCCAAGCTGTCAGCACAAAGCCCGACGTGGGGTTCGAACTCATGAACCGTGAGATCATGACCTGAGCCAAAGTCAGACACTTAACTGACTGAGCCACCCAAGCGTCTCTACAATGGAATATTTCTTTAAAAGTATCTCAAATTTGGGGAGAAATATACACACATCCAGTCTGTTTTTTGTAACTTCAGGGAAGCTTTACTGGGTCTGGGAAGAGCGGGGGTAGAAATTAAAGAGAAGAGCAATAGAGAAGACTCAAGATCCTGGCCAGCTTATTCTCGCTGGTTTGTAAAACTGCACAAAACATGCCCTCCCCGCCCCACTCACCTGCCCAGTCCTGAGAGCAGCAAAACCATTATAAGGGACTTTCACTCATGTCTCCTGACCTTCATTTCACCTATGACCTCAGAGTGATCAGCCCAAGGATGACTGTGGCCAGTAGGAGACAAGAGAATTCTCACCAGAAAGCTGTATTTCCTTGCCTTGATTTTTACAATTTCCTTTCTAGTCTTCAGGAGCCATTTGCCAGTTGGAAGCACTGTGATATGTTGAACACAGACTCGGGCAGCCTGGGTTAGAATCCCAGCTCCCTAAATATGGAGAACAAACTGAGGGTTGCTGGAAGGGTTGTTGGTGGGGGGATGGGCTAAATGGGCCAGGGGCATTAAGCAAGGCACTTGTTGGGATGAGCACTGGGTGTTATACATAGGGGATGAATCCCTGGAAACTACTCCTGAAATCATTGCACTATATGCCAACTAACTTGGATGTAAATTTAAAAAAGAATCCTAGCAACTTCCTAGCTGGGTTATTTTGGGTATGTTACTTAAACTCCCCATGTTTCAGTTTCTTTATCTATACATAAGACAATAATAGTATGGACTCAGAGGGTTGTTGAGGGTATATGCTGTGACAATAGAAACCCTGTTGGCTTTATAAATAAAAGTTTATCACCCACATAAATTCCAGTATAGGTCATCTCTAATACCATACTATACTACTCTGATACTATACTGTAGTCAAATTGTGATAGTATATTGCAATATTGTGTACTACAAATAGTATAGTATTCTACAGATATCATCCCTGATACCTATGTTGACTGGTCCAAGAGAGCTCTGAAAATGGAACTTGGACTTAAATGTGGGCTTGATGACATAGTTCAAATACTTAAAAGCCCTCACTCAATAACTCCTTTCCTTGACACACACAATACCTCCACACACATAGATTGACACCCATCATTCAAAATGCTTAGGATAACGTGTCAATTCAGCCTTGGTATGCATAACAGCTCTGATTCGTTTTTTTTTAATTTTTTTCAACATTTATTTATTTTTGGGACAGAGAGAGACAGAGCATGAACGGGGGAGGGGCAGAGAGAGAGGGAGACACAGAATCGGAAACAGGCTCCAGGCTCCGAGCCATCAGCCCAGAGCCTGACGCGGGGCTCGAACTCACGGACCGCGAGATCGTGACCTGGCTGAAGTCGGACGCTTAACCGACTGGGCCACCCAGGCGCCCCAACAGCTCTGATTCTTAACCCAAAGATACATTAGGTAAATATCTCTGAAAAGACAAAGAGTAGGGATGTATCATTCTTCTGGAAATCCTTAATTGAGTAATCTTAACTCTTGTAGTCAATGGTGATGACAACAAAAGTTTAAAAATGGCAGCATCCAATCTTAGAAGCCCTGGGCATTCAGATAAGAGTGGTCTTCACCATCTTACAACTGCTTCATAATAATTGAGATAGTAAATATAACACATGCTTGGACTGTCCAACCAGGGTCATCGTGAGTGACAGTCTTCCATTTCAGTGAAACCTAAAAATATGACTCGAACAAAGATACCACTGAGAACCAACATGGCTTACTCAGATTTCAGAGATGGGATCCCAGACCCATCACTCACTCTGCAGAAATATATAAGAATAGGGTGTAAGCCAGAACAATAACAGGTGACCAAAATATCCACAAGCTGTTGGGTTAACATTATTTCAGTAAAATTTCCTTCTGTTTAACACTGAAAAAAAAACCAAAACAACCAAACAACTCCTTCTCTTATTTAAGTGATTGGGTTCACAGTTTTTGTTTTCTATAAATCCCCAAGAGAAAAAGCAACTCATGGAGGAGAAAGGGAGTTGGATATAGTATACCTTGCACCACATGAATTGTAAATGAAGGATAGGCCTCAGCTGTAAGGGAGGGTCCCAGAAACAACCCAGAATCCTCCATGAGGTCATCTCTTTGACATAAAGCCAGTTCTTCCAAGAACCTTGACCAAAGCCATTCGAACCTCTCTGTTTCTCAGGCTATAGATGAGGGGGTTGAATGTGGGGGTGACAAGGCTATAGAAGAGGGAGACCACATTGTCCTGCTGTGGGCTGTGGTAGGTGCCTGGAACCATGTACATGAACATGGCTGCCCCATAAAAGAGCCCCACAACAGTGATGTGAGAGGAGCAGGTGGTGAAGGCCTTGTGTCGGGTCTCTGCTGAGTGCATGCAGAGAACGGCCCTCAACACATGGCTGTAGGAGGTGGTGATGAGTGACAGGGGCAGAAGCAAGATCAGCACTCCTGAGATGGACAGCGACAACTCATAAGCAGAGGTGTCTGCACAAGAGAGCTTCAGCAGAGCCGGTAGCTCACAGAAGAAGTGATCCACAGTGTGTGAGGCACAGTAGGGGAAGTGCAGGGTGATGGAGGTCTGGATGGAGGCCACGAGCACACCTGACAACCAGGAGGTGCCCACCATGAGCAGGCAGACTTGACGTCTCATGAGTACAGGATAATGCAGGGGGTGGCACACGGCAACATAGCGGTCATAAGACATGAGGGATAGCAGGACACACTCAGAGACACCCATCAGCATCAGGAAGAACATCTGAGCTGCACAACCCCCAAAGGAGATGGAACCCTCTCCCTGCAGGAAGTTGGCTGCCATCTTGGGGATGGTGACCAGTAGAAAGCCAACATCAAATAAGGAGAGCTGACTGAGCAGGAAGTACATGGGTGTGTGGAGCCTGGAGTCTGTGTGGATCAGGAAGAGCAGGATGGCATTTCCCAGAAGGCCCATAGTGAATATGACAGCCACAAGGGAGAATAGGACCAGATGTGGCCCCGAGTGGCTCAAGAGCCCCATGAGAGTGAAGTCTGACGTCACTGACTGATTTGATTCCACCATCCTCCAGGAGGCATCACCCATCTGCAGGAAGAAGGGGATATTTGGAAGGACTCTCAGTGGGTAGTAGCTTTGTCTTGCATGCCAAATAGAATTGTTTGGTAAGGGTTGCTCTGGAGTCTCAAGAAGGATGAAGAGCACAGTGTCAGTAAGAAAAAAAATAATTGATTCATTATATCTGCTTTGGTCAGGAGGTAGGGAATAGCGAAGTCTTGCCTTTACCCTCCAGGCAAGCCCTATCCACCTGTACTTACAGTTAAACTCTCTATCCCCAAGCTAAGGAGTCCAAGTCAATCCCAGTGCCATATTGGAATATGCCCATCCCAGATGTCCTGGAACCAAAGCAGAGGTTGTATTCCAAAGAGATTAGATATCAAATAGGGAGACTTTGCCAAAGATAATAGGAGATGATGAGGCTGGAGAAGGAATGTAGTGTGTTTGGATTGTTTGGCATATAGTTAAGAGAATATACTCTGGGCTAGAGCAAGATTCAGATGCCAACTCAGCTGTGTCCCAGCTCCCTTTCTGGGAGTCAGTTTCCCCATCCGCCTATGGAGATAAATAACACCTCTTTGTAAGAGTAGCTCTGAGTGTCAAATGAGATAGTGAATTCAAGAGCTCAGCACAATGACAACCATGTGGTAATTTCTTGATTTAAGTTCACAACTATTACTCATATCGTAAAGGAAATGTAAACATTAAAAAAATTCAGCTATAGTCAGGTAATGTATGCCTGGTGCTTAGCTCAATGTCTGGGATATTGTAGTACTGTTCCATAAATATTAGCTCTTTTTGTTGATGTTATTCAACAGTATAATTCTTGTCCAGTTGCATGGCAAAAACTGATCAAGTTTATTCTCAGTCATGCTCTCTTGAAATGACAATTTCCCTGTCCTTACCCTAAGTCAGTTGTTCTCAACCAGAGGTAATTTAGCCCTCTTTCCTGTCCAGAGGACATTGGCAATGTCTGGAGATATTTCTGATTGCCATGACAGAGTGCTAATGGATCTAGTGGGTAGAGGTTAGAGATGCTACTGAATATCCTATAAGGCACAGGATGGCCCCCACCACAAAGAATTGTCTGGTCCCAAATTTCAATGGTGCCAAGGTCGAGAAACCCTTCAACTGATATCCATCAACTCTTCTCTGACCTGGAGCTGAGCCTCTGGGAGATCTCTTGAGTCCATTGTCTTGGTCATCCAACAGAGATGAGCTTCGTGTCCCATGCATGCCTAGAGATTAATCTGTGAAGTTGAATTTCCAGATACATTTTAAAGGAAATATTAATAAGACTAGTCCCAACTGAAATCCCTGGAGAACTGCACTGTTTCCATGACTCTGTATAGAGAAGGGTTTATTCTTTTAATCATTATTCCTTGGGGCAAATTCATAGCCAAATAGTCCCTCTGGACCTTGTCAAAGGATTTGCAAGTGGACAGTGTACTTAGCTCTTCTCATTTCAGCCATATCTCCCCCTCAACCCATATACCAAAGGGAAGAAAAGGAAGCTAATTCCTTTTAAGCATTTACTATGCATCAGACACCCTGCTAAGGTCAGAGAAAGGCTGATGGGTTTCAGTTGAGGGTTTCTCAACATTGACACTAGTGACATTTTGGGCCAGATCATTTTAGGTATGTTACAGGCATTTTTTAAATTTAATCTTGCTGGTAGGTATTATCATCTGCCTTGTATAGGTGAAGGAGCAGGGATTCAAAGAAGGGCAATAGCTGAGTATATTAGGTTGAATAATGTTTCTCTCAAATTCATGTCCCCTTGGAACCTCGGAATGTGTCCCTGTTTGGAAAGAGGGTCTTTGCAGATGTAACTGTTAAGCATATTGAGCCTAAATCATCCTGGATTCAGGGTGTCCTCTAAGAGCGGGCACAAGGAAGGTGGACATGTGGAGATGGAAGCAGAGATTGGACTGCCCCAGATAAAAGACAAGGAGCATCAAAGGTTGCCAGAGATGCCAGAATCTAGAAAAGAGCCATGGGACAGATTCCCCCTCAGAACCCCCAGAAGGGGGGCACCTGGGTGGCCGACTTCGGCTCAGGTCATGATATCGTGGTCCGTGAGTTCGAGCCCCGCGTCGGGTTCTGGGCTGACAGCTCAGAGCCTGGAGCCTGTTTCGGATTCTGTGTCTCCCTCTCCCTCTGCCCCTCCCCTGTTCATGCTCTGTCTCTCTTTGTCTCAAAGATAAATAAACGTTAAAAAAAAATTAAAAAAAAAGAACCCCCAGAAGGAATCAATCCTGTCAACACCTTGAGTTCGGACATCTGGTCTCCAGAACTGTGAGAGAACACATGTCTTGTTTTAGACCACCCAGTTTGTGACCCCCACACACTCATACACCAATCCAAGGTCACCCAGCAAACAAGTGGTAGAATCAACTTTTAAACAACAGCTGGTGCGATTCCAGGGTTCCTATGTTTTTTCTTCACATCCTACTTTCTAACAAAAAATAATGGGTTGTTCAGGTCTTGCTTCTCTAGGTAAACCCTTGGCATTCCTGCTCCAGTCATGCTATGTTCTTTTCTTCTGTTGGACAATTATCTACCTGTGTGGCCTGGGGCAGGAGCCAGGACCTCACCAGCTGTGGGTCCATGGTCTTGGATACTCTTGCCCTGGAGCTCTCCCACTCACTCACCTGGCTTTAGCACAGTGGTCCTTTCAGCAGATTGGTCAACAGTCCCCTACTCTTCACCTTGAGAAACCATGCAGATCAACTCTGGTTTACCTCCAAGAAGTGTCAATTGGTCTGGAGTGTGATGTGAACTCAGTACCATTTGCCCTGGTACCTTGGATCCTCTACCTCTGAAGACTACATGATTATCTCCCCAATGTCTTGCCCGGTAAAGGCTCCCTTCCTTCCTTCACCCTCAACACTGTTTCCCTGACCTCACTTTCCCTTCCAGAATTTCCAAGTGGTCTCTTTGCTAATGCTACGTCCACAGAGCAGCACGCTCTCCCATTGCTGGCTTTTGGAAGCTCCTGTAAGCAGCTTCTCCAACAGGACTGTGAGCCCCTCTATCATGGTTTGTTTGCCTTGGGCTTTGTGCACATTCTTCCTTCAGGACAGGGTGCTTCCTTCCACTCAACCCACCTTCCCCAGCCAGGCAGCAGGAAGCACGGGACAGGAACCAATCTTGGCTTTGGGTGTGTTTTCTCCTTGTTCTAAGTCAGCCAACTCCCTCATATCTTAGGATCAAGAGTCTCTCCAACTCCAGCCAGTCTTTTTTTTTTTTTTTTTTTAAAGTAAGCTCTATACCCAGTGTGGGGCTTGAACTCACAACCCTGAGATCAAGAGTTGCATGCTCTACCTACTGAGCCAGCCAGGCACCTCTCCAACCAGTTTTTTGAGCTGACTTTTAAACTTCTTCCTTCTTACCTTTTCCTCATTATTGTTTGCATTTCAGACCTGATGCCTTTTGCTGAAATGAAAAGTGAGAGAAGAGGCCCTGGAGTTAGTGGACTCCCTGTTGCCAGTAAAACCTTCACACCGTCTCCCACTTATGAGGAAGCGTGGCTGAGCCCTCCCTCCATCAGACAGAGGGCAGCTTCTATGAAAGTTCATGTGTGGACATTAAAATAGACACCCCACCCCCACATCCCAGGGTCTGGCACTCTCAGGCTCTTGGCAGTGCTGACGGATTGAGATAAAACAGATGGTAAGATGCTCACCTGTGAGCCGGGGAAGATGAAGAGGCAAATACAATCCCTGTCCCTGCAAATGCCTGCATACACTCAAATTCTGCACCATCATAAAAATGAATATAAAACTACAAACTTCTGAGGCTCTTTCTTGCCCTCAATATCTCCTCTCTAACCATGCCTACTCTCCAGAAACCTCCTCAAGCAGTGGGGTTCCAGGCTCTCACTTCTACTTGCCAGGGTCTGAAAGACCCCCCTCTAGGCCCTCACAAATATTTCACTTCTTATACTGGGATGCTTTCTTGATAAAACCTCCCCAGAATCCAGCATTAAATTAATCCTTTGATTAATTAATCTTGCCTTGGTCTACGGGGTGACTGACAAAATTGTCTGAGGATAGAGGCCCTGGGGGACTGTGTTGCATCAGAAAGCTTCTTTTTATCTCCTTTTGTCAGAGAGAGAGAAAATTAATAGCCATGGGAGCTAGAGCCCTTGAGACTGAAATTATGCCAGGAGATACATTTGCCCAACCCTCCATTCCAAGAAGGTGGGAAGCACTGTGGGAGATAACTGAACTCTCCAAAGAATCTAAAGGCCAACAATAGTGTCTGATAATTCAGAAGTCTTTATGTGTCCCCTTGTGAGAGAAGGGGATGTGGGAATCCCCCCTCCCCCCGCCTTTTTAAAAATTTTTTTTTTCAACGTTTATTTATTTTTGGGACAGAGAGAGAGCATGAACGGGGGAGGGGCAGAGAGAGAGGGAGACACAGAATCGGAAACAGGCTCCAGGCCCCGAGCCATCAGCCCAGAGCCCGACGCGGGGCTCGAACTCACGGACCGCGAGATCGTGACCTGGCTGAAGTTGGACGCTTAACCGACTGCGCCACCCAGGCGCCACACCCCCCCCCCACCCCCGCCTTTTTTAAAGCATGGATACACATGAACATGAACACACACAAAATTAACATTTCTGATTTTTAGAGAATTTTTTGAGCGAAATAATGAAGCTGTGATGCTAGAAGAATAACCAGGAAATAGCCCCCACTTATTCTACCTATTCTAGAGTAATTTCCGTCTCTCTGAGGGCACTCACAGAATGCACAGGCACATATTTGCATTGCAAAGAGGGCAGGCGCTGTTACCGAATGATCAATCATAGTCTGTAAGTCAGGAAACGAATGGGAGGACACTGCCCAGGCCAACAGTGCACCCTCACCCCCCCGCTCCCCTTCAACCCCCCACTCCCACCTCCTTCCACCCCCCACCCCACTCCCTCCTGCCTCCAATAATTCAAGAGAGGAGGGTTTGTTTGGAAGAGAAGGGGGGATTTATTTTGGGTGCTGACAGCTGGGGCAGGTGGCAACTTCTGTGCCCGCAAGAAGGAGATCTAGATTTTTTTTTTAATTTTTTTTTTATTTTTTATTTTTTTAATTTTTTTTTTTCAACGTTTATTTATTTTTGGGACAGAGAGAGACAGAGCATGAATGGGGGAGGGGCAGAGAGAGAGGGAGACACAGAATCGGAAACAGGCTCCAGGCTCTGAGCCATCAGCCCAGAGCCCGACGTGGGGCTCGAACTCACGGACCCTGCGAGATCGTGACCTGGCTGAAGTCGGACGCTCAACCGACTGTGCCACCCAGGCGCCCCTAGATTTTTTTTTTTAACGTTTATTTACTTTTGAGAGAGAGAGACAGAGCACAAGCGGGGGAGGGGCAGAGAGAGAGGGAGACACAGAATCGGAAGCAGGCTCCAGGCTCTGAGCGGTCAGCACACAGCCTGACACCGCTCGAACTCACGAACGGTGAGATCATGACCTGAGCTAAAGTCAGATGCTTAATCGACTGAGCCACCCAGGTGCCTCAGGAGTCCTAGATTTTTATAAGGAGAGGTTGAGGGGTTGGTTTGCTGCAGGAAAGCAGGCAGACAGCAGACAGAGAGCACGTGATCAGGGTGTGGAGGGGGATGGGGCTGGGTCTGTGTTCAGCCCGGGATCTGAGGATCTCAGGCAGGAAAGGGGAAGCATGGGGTGTGGGCTTTTCTGGTCTGGCAGTTGGAATGTTCCGGTCATTGCAAAACACCTTCCTCAATGCCTAGAGAAAGTGCGATAAGAAATCAGCATAATGGGTTTTAGTGTGTGAGTTAAGCCTTCTTGTCTCTTTCTGGTTTTAACTTGGTTGAGCAAGAGGGCCCCATAACCGGAGGTAGGTATGCATGGTCTGGAATCTGTTGAGTGTTTCTTGGACAGCATATATGATGACTTTTGAGAAATATTTGATTAATATTAAATATAAATGTATGAATATAAATTTAAAATGTACTTATAAATACTTTATACATATAAAATAAATATATGAATATTTACAAATAGTTACATAAAGTTTATATAAGTTATGCAATTTGTATATAGATAAAGGAGGTAGTTGGGGGTTTATGGGCTTTTTTGGATTGGTTGATGTGCATATGAAACATATGCTCCCAGATGAGTTGTTTGCTATCTTTAGAAATTGTCTAGTCTCTCCAGGATCAGCAAGACCCCAGCTGTCAACACATCAGAAAATAAAAAGTCACGACTAATACAAAACACCAATGCAAATCCAGTAACTGCTGACTGTTTACTAAAAGGTGATGCGTGTCAACCGTGGTTTTAACTCCTTGTAAATAGAGCTGAACACTTACATCTTTGTAACCAATTACAGGCTACCCGCAGGCATTCTGGGCCTTTCCTTTGTTCAATAGTAAACTGAGCTAATTCTGTATTTAGGAATTGGCATGTTCTTTGGGTTTTGATTTTTGTTTCTCCAACACTTCCAAGTTCCCAGACAGTGAATCCAGGTATAGGAAGGCTCTGTCCTTATCCTTGACCTTCCTTGAATAATTTCTCTCCAGGACGGTGGAAACAGAATTTATGGGAATCGTTTAGAAGGCAGCATTGTTCAATACCAGACATAAAAATGTTCTGAATTTGTGGTTACATAGGAGCCAACTGTGTTGTGTATGAGTAAGACAGTGTTGTTGTGCTGACCTCGAAAATAGGTCCTCAGAAAACACCGTTCTGATAGATGGATCTCCAAACTGAAAAAGCCGTCTTTTTTTTTTTTTTTACGTTTAATCAAAAAAAGCAAGAGGACTATAAAAGTCCCTCATTCCATTAGCAACCATATGGCAGTTTAACGTTGCAAAGTATTTTTGTATCCCTTTTTACATTTTTAAACCTTTATTGTGAAACATAATGCATATACACAAGATGTATAAACAAACACGCACAATCAGTGGACGGTTACATGATAAACGTTCCCACATTTACAACCCAAGTGCAGTAAAAGGTGCTCTCGCCAGACCCAGAGGCCCCCACATATTTCTCTGTCATCACATGCGTTAGTTCTCCAGACTTATCCAGTATCCTGAATTTCTGATAATCATGTACTGATTTTCTTTACAGTTTTCTACCCATGTATATATACACCCCTAAAGAATACAGTTTAGCTTTGCCATTAAAAAAAATAACTCTTAGGGGCGCCTGGGTGTCTCAGTCGGTTGGGCCTCCGACTTCAGCTCAGGTCATGATCTCGCGGTCCGTGAGTTCGAGCCCCACATCAGGCTCTGTGCTGACGGGTCGGAGCCTGGAACCTGCTTAGGATTCTGTGTCTCCCTCTCTCTCTGCCCCTCCCCTACTCATGCTCTGTCTCTTTCTCTCTCTCAAAAAATAAATAAAAACATTAAAAATAAAAAAACCCAGGGGCGCCTGGGTGGCGCAGTCGGTTAAGTGTCCGACTTCAGCCAGGTCACGATCTCGCAGGGTCCGTGAGTTCGAGCCCCGCGTCGGGCTCTGGGCTGATGGCTCAGAGCCTGGAGCCTGTTTCCAATTCTGTGTGTGTCTCTCTCTCTGCCCCTCCCCCGTTCATGCTCTGTCTCTCTCTGTCCCAAAAATAAAATAAACGTTGAAAAAAAAAAAAAAACAAACCCAACTCTATTGATGTATAGTTTACTTAAAATGACCTCATCTTAAGATATATACATATATATACATGTATGTATAGGTTAGGGTTAGGGGCAGAGGGAGAGAGAGAGAATCCCAAGTAGGCTTTTCACTGACAGTGCTTGATCTCACGACTCTGGGATCATGACTTGAGCCGAGATCAAGAGTTGGATGTTAAATCCACTGAGCCATCCAGACACCCCCTTAAGTTACATATTTTGATGAGTTTGGCACAAAACCTTCACCACAATCAAGATATAGAATATTTCCATATTTCCAGACAACTGTATTCTATTTTCTGTTGTTATAGGTAGCTCTGTATAGATGAGACCTACAGTAAGCTAGTATTTTTGGTCTGGCTTCATTCAACATGCTTGTTTGTATGTGTGTGTGTATGTATGTATGTACGTACTTTAGAGAGAGAGTGTGTGTGAGTGGGGGAGAAGGGCAGAAGGAGAGAGAGAGAATCTGAAGCAGGCTTCATGCTCAGCGTGGAAGGTTGTGGATCCTACAACCCTGGGATCATGACCTGAGCCGAAATCAAGAGTCAGATACTCAACCGACTGAGCCACCCAGGTGCCCCTCAACATGCTTTTAAGAATCATTCATGTTGTTGCATGGGTCAGGAATTCACTCCCTTTTACATTGCTCAGTGGTGTTCCATTGTGTGGATATTATGATTTGTTTATCCATTCACGAATTGATGACATTTTAGCTATTTCAGCCTTGAGGCTATTAAAAGTAAAACTGCTAAGAATATTAGTGTTTCACATTTTTGAACTTTTTCTCCACAAATTTCAAATTGAAAAAATTTATTTATTTTTTAACGTTTATTCATTTTTGAGAGACAGAGTGCGAGCAGAGGAGGGACCGAGAGAGAGGGAGACTCAGAATTTAAAGCAGGGTCCAGGCTTTGAGCTGTCAGCATAGAGCTCAACACGGGGCTCGAACCCACAAACCACGAGATCATGACCTGAGCTGAAGTCAGATGCTTAGCCAACTGAGCCACCCAGACGCCCCATCAAATTGAAAACATTTAGATTTGCAGAAAGGTTGTAGGAATAGCCCAATGAACCTGTGTGCCCTTCGTCTAGCTTCACCATTTATCAACTCTGTGATATATTTACTTTACAGAGCTATCTATCTATCTATCTATCCATCTATCTATCTATCCGTCCATGTGTCTATCTATCTATCTATCCATCTCTTTATCTATCATCTATCATCTACCTACCTCACATATACTCTTCATTGCTCTTCCATTTGAGAGTGGGTTGTACAAATTGTTTTTGAATAATTGCTTTAGTTTCTGAGGAGATAATTTATGTAATCTTGTGTGGGTTTTTTTTTTCCATCAGAATAAAATATGAAAGACTCATCCAAGCTGCTGTATACAGCTCTTGTTGGCTCATCTTCATTGATTTATGTTTTCTGGTTTTCCATCGTATGGATATACCGCAACTTATTCTTCTATTCTATTTGATTATTCTCAATTTTGGCCATTACAAAATATTGTGATGAGCATTCTTGAACACACCTCCCTGTGCAAATAAGCACAGAGCTGTGTTGGATATACACCTACAAGTGCAACTCCAAGGATATGTGTGTTCTCAGCTTTGACGTCTGTGCTCAACTGTTTTCTAGAATTACTGCACCATTTAAAAAAAATTTTTTTAAATGTTTATTCATCTTTGAGAGACAGAGAGAGACAGAGCATGAGCGGGGAAGGGGCAGAGAGAGGGAGACAAAGAATCTGAAGCAGGCTCCAGGCTCCGAGCTGTCAGCACAGAGCCCCACGCGGGGCTTGAACTCACGAACTATGAGATCATGACCTAAGCCGAAATTGGACACTCAACCGACTGAGCCACACAGGCGCCCTGAATTAGTGCACCAATTTACACTCACGCCAGCAGTGTAGGAATGTTCCAGTCACTCCGTATCTCCAGCAACACTTCCTGACGGACTTAAAGATTTGCCCCAATCTGATATGCATGTAATAATATTCCCTTGTCATTTGGTTTGTGTTTTTCCTGATTACTAATAAATGTGAGCACTTTTTCCTATTTAAAAAATTATCAGGATTGCCTAGAAGCATGAGGAAACTCTCTGACATATACCACTATGGTCATAATTGTGTGAAATACGTATGCATGTGGCTAAAGATTACAATGCAATATGCAAAATAGGTGGTATGTTAGTTTCCTGGGGCTTTTGTAACAAAGTACGGCACGCGGAGGGGCTCAAACAACAGAAGCTTATTGTCTCACAGTTTGGGAGGATAAAAGTTCCAGATCAAGGCATCAGCAGGTTGGTTCTTTCGGGGGGGGGGGGGAGGGGATGTAAGGGAAGGATCTGTTGCTAGCATCTCTCCTGGCTTTTGTAGCATGCTGGCCATCTGCAGTGTTCCTTGCCTTGTAGAAGCATCACCTTGACCTCTGCCTTTATCCTCACATGGTATTCTCCTTGTGGACTAGTTCCCATGTTTAATAAGGACACCTGCCAAGTTGGATGAGGGGGCCCACCCTACTACCCTTCATATGATTTCCTCTTAACTGATTACATCTGCAACTACCTTATTTCCAAATAAAGTCCCATTCTGAGGTCTCGGAGGTTAGGGCTCTAACACATAAATTTTGGGGGGTGGGTAGAGGGTTACCATTCAACTCATAATAGATGGCTAGGCAACTTTTCTTTCCTTTCTTTCAAGTGCATAATGCTGATGTTGGTAACACAGCAGAGAATGATGGGGAAAACTGCTTAGTGTCAGAAAGGATTGATTTACATCCCAGCTGTGCTTTTTATTAGCCTTGAGTTTTCACCATGCCAAGCTTTTCATCTACCCTGTGTTGAACAGTCGCTATCTTGGACAGTTTTTTGTGAAAATGAAATGGGATAGAATGTATAAAGAAAGGGCATTTTGGGGCATCTGGGTGGCTCAGTCGGTTGGGCATCTGACTTTGGCTCAGGTCATGATCTCGTGGTTCATGAGTTCGAGGACCACATTGGGCTCTGTGCTGACAGCTCAGAGCTTGAAGCCTGCTTCAGATTCTGTGTCTCCCTCTCTCTCTGACCCTCCCTGGCTCATGCTCTGTCTCTCTCTCTCTCTCTCTTTCTCTCTCAAAAATAAATAAACTAAAAAAAAAGAAAGGGCATTTCATCGTATTTGACAAACAGGGCAGTCAGTAAATACCACCCCCTTCTCCCTTTGTCATTGCATTATATTCAACATTTTACAACTTTAAAATAATAAATAGCTAATCAGCTAGCTAACTAGAGGAATGCATGAATGAATGCATGAATGAATGAATGGTGCTGGGAAGTGACACCCGCCTCAGTAGCCAAGAAAAGAGTCACACAAGTGATTTCCTAAGGCCAAATGTCCACCACTTACTGTGCAAACCTAGGATGACTGTTTACACGAAGCTGTTAGAAGCAGAGAGGGGTGACGGTATGAGTATAGGGATTTGGATCCAGTTCTGGGTTGTTTTGTGTCTTAACCACCTTGGGCGGAGATCAAGTTTGCAGGGGAAGCTCGGTGCCCGCTGCCTCTGCCCCAGGCGCCCGGGTCCCTTCCCCCATCAGATTACTTGATCACAGGCCATCTAGAGATCTTGGGGCCCCACACCGAGCCAGGAAGGAAGACAAATGTGGGAGGGTTGGGGACGAGGGGGTTTCCTTCTAAGGGCTGGGTAGAGTCACCCGACAGCCTACAGGGCAGGGGCATCTCAGAGCTGAGTGAATTGTAGCCATGGCTGAAGCCAGGAACTTCCCAAACCCCAATGAGATTACCGCATTGAGAGCCAAACTCCCCCCGCAGCCGGGGAACACTGGTGAGTCAGGGAGCTGGGACCAGGGGCCCTTTTCCATGTCAGGAAGAGCTGGGTGCTGGGTTGCCCCGATTCCCTCACAGGTTGGAGGAAGGGAATATCAGTTTTGAGTCTTTCTGAGGCCCTTTTCAGCCCATCTGCCGTCACCGCCGTGACTTCTTATACTAGAGAGATGGCCTTCTTTTTCCAGCCCTTTCTAAGTCCTCCCCGTCTGTTAGGTAGTGAACCCAGAATACCCCGAGGGATACGGCAGTTTCCTGCAGACTGTTTGAGGCATGTCAGGGGGTGAGAGAGTGTATATCCTTGGGGAGAGGGAGGCTTACCTGGTTTCCCCCAGGTCGATGGGGACAGACGTCCAAGGATAAGACCTGGAGATATCTCTGCCTGGCCGTGTCCCTGATCCTGCTTCTCATGCTCATTATCCTCTGTGTGGTTCTGCCCAAAGGTAAGGCATCTGGGCCAATGGGGACAGGGTGACCACAGGGAAGCAAGCACCTTGGCTCCTAACCTGCAAAGGCAGGTCTGCAGGGCTGGTGCAGGGGTGGCCGGTCTGTGTCCCTAGTGGGATCATAATGGCAACAGAATGGAGCTCACTCCCCCACCAGTCTAACAGGCTGGGGGGCCTGCATGGGCCCAAGTCAGTCTGAGTTGTTGGTGAGTGTCTTCCCAAAGCTCATCCCCCAACTGGACTCGAACTCCAGCCTCCCTGCTAAAAAGTATACACCTAAACAAAGGTCCTGTCTTGCCGCTTACTAGCTGGATGCTTTAGACAAGGACCTTTACCTCTCTGGGCCTCAGTTTCCTCATCTGAAAAATGGGTGGGGCATTTCAGAGCCCCAGAATGCCTTGCTCTGGGAACGGGAGAAAGTCTTGGCCCCTTGGGGTTTGGGGAACAGGGAGAGACCCCAGGAAGGTTCTGGGGTCCAGAACACCTACTTGCGCCTCTCCCCAGTCTTGAAGAGGACACAGCAGGTGCAGAAGGAAGTCATTCAACTGAATGAAAAAGGTGAGTGGGGTTCAACATGGTCGGCCTCCTGCCTCTCCACCACATCTCCTCTCTCTGCCAAGACCTTGACCAGCCCTTTCTTATTGGGTCTCCCAGTGATGCAGGGCCTGGGGCATGCTAGGCACGACCTGGACTTCATTCGGGGTGAAATGTTCCGGCAAATGAAGGCTGTACTGGCAGGCAATGGTAAGGAGTGGGGGAGGGGAGGTGAAGAGGGAGGGGTGCCCCCGACGCAGCACCTGTAACAGTGGTGGGGCTTCTGGCAAGTGGCTCGCAGAGGGGCACCCCGATGCCAATGGCTCCTCAGATCTTTTCAGAAAGTTCAAGTGACATGATCAGATCATACTTAGAGTGTAGGGCTCCCAGGAAAACAAGACTTTTGAGACAGCCAGATCTGGTCTAGGCTTGTGGTTGTGCGTGAACTTGGGCAGCCCATTTGCACCACTCTGAGCTTCAGTTTCCTCAGCTGTAAAGTGGGGGGAAATTAACACTATCTTCTTTAAGACAGACTGTCAGGATCCGGAGCCTCCACTCTCAAAAACCACACTAGTGTGTTACAAAATGTGGTCAGTCCTTAGCAACACGTTAGAAGTACCTGGAGAACTTGCCACAGTGTAGATTTCTGGGCCCCAAGCAAACACTACTGGATCGAATGCTGCTGGAGGGAGTGTTCTTGGTGCTACATACTTTTTATATAACTTTTGCGTGAGTGGATGAGATGCGGTATACCTACATTTAGTTCTTATTATTCATGTAGCTATGTTTTATGTGGTTCCTGCAAATGATGGATTGGCGAATACTGAATCATTGCAGAAATAACAGCATTAGTTTTACTTGACCCCCTGGTCATAACATTTTGTCAACTGGTCAATACATAACCTTGTTTTTGTGTGTTTCTGTATAAATGTAGAGTTTGTTTTTATTTTTTTATTAAAATATTTTTTAATGTTTATTTATTTTTGAGAGAGACAGAGAGACAGAGCGAGTGGGGGAGGGGCAGAGAGAGAGAGAGAGAGAGAGAAAGAAAGAGAAGGAGACACAGAATCTGAAGCAGGCTCCAGGCTCCGAGCTGCCAGCACAGAGCCTGACAGGGGGCTCCAACTATGAGATCATGACCTGAGTCGAAGTCAGACACTTAACCGACTGAGCCACCCAGGCCCCCCTAAAGTTTATTTATTTTGAGAAAGAGAGAGAGGAAGAGAGAGAATCCCAAGCAGGCTCTGTGCTTTTAACACTGAGTCTGACCTGTGGCTCGATCCCAAGAACTATGAGAACATGGCCTGAGTCAAAATCAAGAGACGGATGCTTAACCGACCGAGCCACCAGGCTCACCTGTTTAAATATATTTAATAGATATTGTTTCATTAACATTGAACTCATGGCCAACAGCACTATAACTCATGCCTGAAGGAAGCTTACCTAACGCGCACACATTTTCTCTGTAAGGCACGTTGCAGCCTTCTTGAGCATGTAGGAACACTGACAGTGCTTTAGCACGACTCTTGAGGGCCTTTGTAAACAGCAAGATCGCCCACAGAAGGCATAAAAACATGAAGCGTGTGACACGAAATGGCCCACCAAAGGCGCACTTGCTTATGGTATGAGAAAAGAAACAGCAAGGCAGAACTTGCCTTATTCTGTCTGACTCCAGCTTTTTGCCACTCTGTGCAGGTCTGTGAGTGACAAGGAAAACCTCACAAGTATTGATTTGGGGTTTACGAATCAATGTTAACAAGTAGGTGAATTTGCAAATATGGAGTCTGCAAATAACAAAGATCCACTGTGTGTGTGTGTGTGTGTGTGTGTGTGTGCATTCACTAACTGGATATAGATGGATGCAGTGAGAATTCTCTGTATCACTCCTGAGCCCTCACTGCCAAGTTCCCACCTAACCCCCAGGAACCACTATAATTATATTGTATAGTTATATATGTTTTTCTTTAGAGCACAGTTTCTTCAACTGTGCACCATTGATGTTTGGGGCTGAATCATTCTTCCAGTGTGGGGAAACTGTCCTGTGTAATGTAGCATCCCTGGCCTTGACCCACCTGATGGGATAACCTTCTGTCAGTTATGACAACCAAAAAAGGTCTCCAGGTGTTGGCCATTGTCCCCTGGGGAAAGAATCACTTCTGGCTGAAGACCACTGCTCTAGAGTTTCTTTAAGCAAATGAGGAATGTCAAAACCTGTGTCCTTCTATTTTACACTAAAGTAGGATATTATTCACACTGTTCCTTGAGTCCCTTTTCCCCATCTCATAGGCTATCTACAGCATTTTCCTATTTCCATCTGATGAGGTTCAATAATGGGGGGGGGTGCCATCTTACCAGGTAGTGAGCTTCCAACTGTTGGGTGTGTTCAAGTGGAGACCATTGGGAATGTGACCAGGAGGTGATGGGGGACACACCCCTTCACCGGATGGGAAACTGGATATGCCAGTTTGGCTAATGGCTCCATTCTCACAGAATCCTCATGTGAGCCTTGCCCCCTGGACTGGAAGGTCTTTCAGGGCTCCTGCTACTTTTTCTCCCTGGACAACCTCACCTGGACCCAGGCTAATGATTCTTGTGCCCAGAAGCAAGCTCACCTGGTTATCATCAACAGCCGAGCAGAACAGGTGGGAAACGGAAGGTAGAATCTTAGCAGGTTGGGAGAGGGATTATAAAAGAATTTGGGGTTGGGGGTTCATATTTCTGTCCCCTTTGGGGTCTAGCACAACACTCCTAGTGTGGTCTTCAAGACCTGCTTCATCTTGCTTCAGCCCAAGCTCACTGCTGTGACATGTGGGGAATGGACCCCGTGCACTGAGGTCCTGCCTCCAAGCTCTGATTCATGTAGGTCCCTTGGTTTGCAGTGCCCTTACTCTTGCTATCTGTGTGGAGGATTCCTGCTCACCTGTCAAAACCCCAATACAAACATCCCTTCTCCATATTCTCTCATGACATCATCAGAGGCCTTCACCACAGAACTTCACACTGCATCAGGGTTGTAAGTGTGGGGCTGGATCTAAATAATATCTGGCTCTCCTGGTCCAGAAACAAGGCTTGGCCCGAAGAAACGCATCAAGAGTGTCTTTTGAGCTGGGTTTCCAGCCAGAGATATTCCTCCAGCCTAAGATCAAACCTTGCTCTGATATGCATTGACCTTAAAAAACAGTCACAACCAATATTTGTCCACTGCTTCTTTCTAGGTGCACATACCTCACACAGTCTATTCTTTTGATCTTGAGAATATGCTATGAAGTGGAGATTCTGTTCTTTCCATTATACAGATGAAGAAACCAAGGGGTGGATTAAATGAGGCCATACGATATGCACATAGTAGGTCTGGAGTTCACATCAGGATAGAAAGTGCTGTGCGTTGCTGCCTCTGTCTGCTTGCCCACCCCAAATCCCCTCTACATCTTAGCCCTCCTCCGGTCCCCGGACATCCAACCTCTGTCCTTTCAGCTCTGATGGAATTTTACCTCGCACTGTGCCTTCTCCCATCTAGGACTTCCTGACATCAACTGAGCAGGTGACATTCTGGATAGGCCTCTTCAAAGAGGGCCAGAAAGGAAACCACAGGTGGATGGATGGCTCAACCCCCACCTACACGTGAGTCTCCCTGTCTGTGATGCAGATGTCCCTAACCACCCAAGACAGTCTTCCCCTAAGAGACTGGCAGGGCTTTTAAAGAGCGATTTTATGACCACTCCGGATGTTCCCCTGTCATTCATTCACTATTTTCCTGAAGCAACTCCCCAAACACAAGCCCTTTCTATCATAGCAGCTATTGTTGGTTTATTACTTGGGAATGGTGTTCCCATTTAAATGCTTGAGAAACAGCAGATGCAATGCCAAACTGGTCCCGTGTTGCAGGACTTCTCAGAGCCTTGGATGTGCCTATTCAGGAGTATAATAATGTAGCCTTTGCCAGCTGTATGAGTTTCCTGTAGTCGCTGTAGCAAAGAGCCACAAACTGGGAGGTGAAAACAACAGAAACTCATTCTCTCACAGTTATGGAGGCCAGAGTCCCAAACCAATATGGCAGCAGGACTACACTCCCTCCAATGCCTGTAGGGGAGGATCTTTTCCTGCCTCTTCCAGCGTCTGGTGGCTCCAGTTGTTCCTTGGCTCATGGGCCCGTCACTCAATCTCTGCCTCTGTGGTCACATACCCTTCTCCTCTCCCCTGTGTCTTCTCTCTTCTGTCCCTTATAAGGACACTTATAGTTGGATTGAGGCTCACTCAGTCAATCCAGGATGATCCCCTCTCAGCATCCTTCACTGAAGCTAATCTGCAAAGACTCCTTTCCCAAGTAAGGTCGCACTCACAGATATCTGGGGTTAGGATGTGGGCATATCTTTTCAATGGGGACAACACTGAACCCACTATACCTTCCTGGAAGTTACCTGCTTTCTCACACTCTTTGCTTTTGGACATTTCCATCTGCCAGCATCACCCTTCCCTGTCTGGCAAACTGCTCTGGATGGGTCCAGGCCCAGGGCATAATTAATCACCTTGGCAAACTCATCTGCCACCTGAGCACCTACCATATACCTTACATGCACTGGTCATCACATCCTCAGAATGTGCTCCCATTTTGCAAAAGAGGAAAACAGAGGCTCGGATATTAAGACTGTTGCCCTGGTCACATAGATGACAGGTGGCAGAGCTAGACGTTGGACAGGGTGAATCTGGCTTCAAGGTGAATGGACCTCAGAGAAGGGGAGAGGGTCAGCGGGATGAGGGAGTCAGAGAAAGTGGCCCCAGAACTCGGAGACTCCCAGCTCCCCTGAAGACGGTTTCCTGTTGCTACTCCCATTTGAGCTCAGTCTCTCCACTTGGAAAAAAAAAAATGGGAAGGGGTTGACCAGATGACTACTGTAAGATGGGCTCAATAAGTGATTCCCACTCGGGGCCTCAAGAACCTTAGGGCCAGACCCTCACTCATAGAGAGCAAGGTAAGGGGCTCAGGCACTGGCCCATCTACTCAGGAATTTGTGGGCATCTCTTGACAGTAACTGGGAGTCCAAGAAGCTACATGATAATGGAACTGCCCCCTCCTGCATGATGATACACAACCATGGATACTGGAGCAACTTCTCTTGTGAATCAGGGAGATTTGCTTTCATTTGTGAGAGGCGACAGAACTGCTAACCAAGCCCTTATACTGCACTTCCTGGGACTGATGCAGAACGCTTGATATACAGCCTCAAGCCCTATCCCTGCCTTCTCTGGGTTCTGAGTTCACAGAGGCAACAATAGAGGACATTTCTCCAAAGCCTAGTGTCCTTTTCTTGGCATTGGGCTTGCTCACCCTTTATTTCCTTTCCTGATTTCTGCTGAGTGGAATGTTCCAGAAGCAGTCCTGGGTCCATCCCTGCAGGAGAATGATAATTCTTAACTTCCGTTAAATCCAGGCTTGGCCACGATCTTGCTTGAGCCAATGAAATGTGATGCGAATTGACATGTGCCACGTTAAGCAGGAATCTTAAGAGCCTTGTGTGGTTCTTCCATCTTCATTTTGCCCTTGTCAGAAGACCACCTCTTCCTAGAAAGGACGGCTCCTTCAAATATGGTCCTGCAGTGAAGAAGACCCCCTTCAGGCAGAGCTTCTGCTGACCCATAAACATGACCAAGAAGTGAATTTTTTTGTGGTTATTGGCCACTAAGATTTTGAGGTCACCAGTTGTTACCGCAGCATACTGAACTTATGCTGACTGATACAGGGGACAAAGTTCCATTTCATAAAACCCCAAGATCTAGGGCTTTCTTCTAACACAAAAAGCCTAAAGCTTGTGGATACGGGGTGATTGGGTCCCTCACATTCATTCAACATTACATTACCTCAGCCAGCCTCTCCATCTTCCTCTTCAGCATCTCCCTCCAGGCCAGTCTCCTCTCTGGTTCCCAGTGAGATTGTTCTAAGACATCTCCAAAGCCTCTTCACCATCTGGCCACTTCCCTTTCTTCACGCCCCTCACACCTCCATGTGTTTGCTCTTGTAGTTTTCTTTGCCTGGAATGCTCCCTGCCCCTGGCTTCCTGTGGGACATTTCCTCATCCTTCACTGGGCCCAAATCAACTGGTACCATCTGCATGGGCTACTCAAGAGTCTGACTCTTGCTTTCCTATCAGAGACCTTTATTAACTTTGTGATTATGATTTACGTTGTACAATGCAGTGGATTCTTAACCCATTAAAAAAAAAAATCCTTCAATCCCTTAACTGTGTCTTGCCATTTCTGTTAATTCCAAAACCTAGGTCAGTTTCCTCCACATTTGTAAGCCTGGATTCTTGAGACCAAGATCTGTAAGAAAGTGCAGGCATCAGGCATTAGGATTAGGCATGGCCATTCCCTGCACCTGGCCCAGGCTCTCTTCCTTATACGTGTGTCACTCATGGCTAGATAGTCATGGCACAAGAAAGTTAAGATCTGTCAGAATAATTGTTCTCCAACAAGTTTCATTTTGAATTGGCCAAAATAGCAATTTGGTCTGGTCCCTGCCATCTCTCTCATCAGAATCTGAAACTGTATGGGGATGAGATACATGCCTGTATCCCTGCTGCAAAGAAGAGAAAAATAAAATGTGATTCTCTTCCAGGACCATGGAGATGAGTAGTCAGAAACTAGGAGTGGCCTCTTGTTCTTCAGAAAGTGTAGCTGAAGTTCAGCTGTTAGAAAAATGCAGTCATCAGGTTGACCAGATGTCTCACAATGATTTGGCGAAGGGGACCAAATCATGTGCTCTCTCTGGATGCATTTTGCAACTGATTCATTCAGTAAAAACTCACAAGTACCTATAATATGACAGAGACAGTGATTAAGAACCAGGGTGGACACACCTGTCACCAGATTGCCTTGATGGGGCTTTGTAGTTTATGGCAGAGGGGGAGCTGATAGAACAGGGGTAGAGAGCAAGACGGAGTCACTCATGTCAAGCAGTAACTTATGTCAAGCAGCGACACACACAGCCAAAGACATACACCGAAACCAGCACAAGCTGATGGCATCCAGAACTGGTAACCTGCAGAGCCAAAAGAGATCTGCTGAGGCCCAAGACTGATTCAGCTCTTTTTCAAAAGGGAGTATCCGGGGCGCCTGGGTGGCTCAGTCGGGGCGCCTGGGTGGCTCAGACCGACTTCCGCTCAGGTCATGATCTCGCAGTCCGTGAGTTCGGGCCCCGCGTCGGGCTCTGTGCTGACAGCTCAGAGCCTGGAGCTTGCTTTGGATTCTGTGTTTCCCTCTCTCTCTCTGCCCCTTCCCTGCTCATGCTCTGTCTCTCTCTGTCTCAGAAACAAATAAACATACAAAAAAAAAGAAATACTCTAGGTATTTCTTAAAAAAAAGGGGGGGGAGTATCTTTGCAGCAAACTGTCAGACTCTCCAGACACTGCCCCTTTCACATCCAAACGCACTGAAAAGGCGACTGCCCACAAAAGGTCTGCCCGACGTTCAGAGATCATCCTCCAGCACTTGAACATAATAACATAACATGTGCGGGGAGCTGACCCAGACCAGACTGAAGCCTCATCCCAGCTGTGCGCTCACGGACTGACCTCGCATTTGCTTTGTTAACTTCTTACCCCTTGCGGTGCCTTGTTAGTTGTGTGACTTTGTCTTGCACTTTGCTTTGTGTGACGTGAGTGAAGCCAAGTTAAACACGTAGTAAAATGTCACTGAGTTTGGAATCCTGAGCCTGCTTTACAATTACATTAACCTTGCCGTATGGCTGAACAAAGCGGACCCTGTGGGGACACACACAACATGTGTATGTGCCTCCATAGAGTGCTCGCGACGGGGGGTCTGAACAAGCAACAGTGGGACCTGATCCTCACTGGGGAAGGATCCAAATCCAGGAAAATAATTTCATCGCAGCCCACCCTGACTCTGAGAGAACATCCGTTTATTTGTTGACTCCGATGCTACAGCCAGCCCAAGAAAGTAGCATTTTGCTCGTGTGGACTCTTTAACTCATATTTGCATAAACTAGTTTCTCCCCCTGAGAAGGTAAACACCAGAAGGAACCGCATCTTGCTTGCTCTGTGTTTGAATTTCTAGAGCCTGGAACACAGAAATCTCTCAATGACGTTTGGTGAATGAATGGATGGATAAGTTCCAAAGGCATGGGGTAAGGTAGGCAAACAGTGAGCTGGCTCCGTTCCTTCTGGCCACAGTCCTACAGGGCTCCCCTGAGTGACAAAATAATAACATGTGCTAAGTGCCAGACAGTTTATACATTAGGCAGATGCTATTACTATTAGCTTCCCCGTCTTCAGACAGAGAATCGGAGAGGTGAGGTCATTCCCAGGATTTCCACCTGAGTCTGTCTGATGTGAGTCAGTGCCCTGAGGCACAAGGGCTACCAAAGTTACCACACACAAGATCTGTCCTTGCCTATTAATCTGTGTTTAAGAACCTGAAGAGAACTGAACAGTTCGCACTAGTGGCCAGCTAGTCTTTGTTGAAAGAAGTAAACGACAAGCCCCAGGAATTCGCTGGAAGCCATGTTTTGGGGTAGCAGGCGATTAGAAGCATTGTCTCAACCCACCACCCCCAGCCTCATCCCATGCGTTTAGAGCTCATCAGCCAAGGCCCCTGGGCACACTTCCTGGAGGACGCAGAGAGGTGAACAGAGTTAGGCTCATCAGGAGTCGGTCGATGGCATTAAAGAACAAGCTGGGACCCCTCCCCTGCACAGCCTGCCAACCCCCCTGGCATACCAATCCCTGGAAGCCAAGATGGGGCTCATTACTGAAAGAGTCACAGGACTTCAAGTGACAGCTGGGGACTCATTAAAAGTTGGCTCACAATTCCCCACCCTCCACTTCATTTGTGGAAATTAAAGAGTCCCTGTGGAGCAGCCACAGACCTGCAGGCAGATGAGATCTGATGCACAGCCCAGGGCCAAGGTGGAGACAGGGCCAGGGATTCACCCCCCTCTGGAGAACTGGTCCCCAGAGAGTTTTCCGACTTAGACTCAAGCCCAAACCTGGCCATTTGATTAACATCAAGAGACAGAAGTGGCAACTGAGGTGACATTCTCTTCCCCCAAGCCACAGGATTCCCAGAGCTGCAAACAGCCGAATGCTACAACATGCACACTGGGGCTCCGGGCAGCAGAACCCAAGCGTGCAAAGCACCTGCTGCTGAGCGTGGCTGCCGTGATTGCTCCGCGCTGCTGACTATGCGGGTGGGGGTGTCCAGAGCTCCGAGGGCAGCTGACAATTCTACTTCTGCAGCAGGCTCACTGCAGTTATGGGTATTACCTGGCCAACACCGCCCCTCCTTCCCCACTACACTGGCAGCCCTGAGAGGGCAGGACCAATCTGAACCTGCTTAGCATTGTGTCCCCCCAGCTGGGCACCTAATAGGTGTTCAATAAAACTGGCTGAGGGAACAAACTAGATTCTCACTACAACCCTATGGGAAGTCCGTGTGCTGCAAGGTCCCCCTGAGGTGTGAATGGCTATTCCCCAATTTATCTGAAATTCACTGACATCACAGCCAGTCTCCCTCTTGTAAACTGTGTGTCGTCTAACGCCTGTTGGGGTTATGGGGTAACGCACTCTGTAATCTGATCCCCACCTGCTATTTTAGGCCATTTTGAGCCACTCACCCCTCTTGCTGCCCAAGACTCTGTCATGTCGGCCTTACTCTGTTCCTTGGATGGACAATCATCTTTTTGCCTCAGGTCCTTTGGACATGCTGCTCCTTCGGCCTGGTGTACCCTTTCCTCTCACTCTGCCCCTGGAGCAAATGTTGCAGCTGAAATGTCACCTTTTCCATGAACCCGCCCCCCTATGCCCACCTGTACCCTCCCTACTCTCTGTGGGTTGGTTTTTGGGCTCCTACAGCCAACCGCCTTCCTTCCCTCAAACTCCTCACCCTCTCGTCTACATTCAGTTATCCCTCATCCACCCTCGCCCTTCTACTGTAATGTTCACAGGAGCAGGTATGGCAGTCACGGGGGGCTCCCTGGCGAAGGGCTCAGGCATTGCACACACAGCTGTTGGACACATGCTGGCTGGGGCTGGACTTCCTCTGGGCTGGAGATAAGAGTTACCTCGTGCACAGTCTTTGGGTACCGAGGCCGGACATGCTTATCAAACTAAGCAGCTGGTGTGCGGGCGTTCCGACTTTACCCAGTTATCAAAGAGCAGATCAAGCATGAGGCTTCCTCCCCCCATGCACCGTGAGGGGATGAGGGGGTACTTCTTAAGCAAGGCGATGACCAAGGATTTGAAGACTTCTTCAGCTTGACTTAACTGGGCAATCCGCAGTGGGAGTTTTGTCCTATAAACACTCACGGTGTCCCTGGTTTGTGCTACAGATGGAAAGTGACTGGACCCGAGCTCCACCTCTAAGAGCAACTGGACAGGAGGGGGAGACAAGCGAGCGCTGAGGTCATTCAAATCTGGGAGATAAATGCCGTGAAGATACAACCGACTCCCAGGACGCCACAGCCCCCCCCCACCTCCCTGAGAGCCATCGAGGTACAAAGAGCCAAGAAGGAAAGCCACTGACAGTGAACTCACCACCAACACTAGAGGGCGCCGTCCTGTACTTGTGTCTGGGCTCAGGTGGAAGGCACAGGGGCGCGGTGCGGTGGAGGGAAGCAGGTGCAGGGCGCTACGCTTGGGGACAGGCTGGGTCTGAGCCACCTCTCCGTCTGCAGCTGTGAGCAAAGGCTCTGGCACCAGCAAGGGCTGATGGTCGTCTGGGGGACAGAGCCACTTGAACAATGCTCCTCGGTCACCCCCGCTCAGACCCGGTGGCGAGACCCAGAAATGCACGGGCCTGTCTGGGAGAACAGCTGAGCAGAGCTGCAAGGCTGTGGCTCAAAGCGACTTTGGTTATTGGCCGTTTATCTCCGGTGGCCACACACTCACTGCCGGGCACACAGCAGGTGCGCAGGAAATACCTGTGAGACAAACGAAAGCAGGGTGCCCATCGTTCAAGAAAACATTTGAAATGGGCGCTGAGCGGGGAGAGGAGCTCGTGTCGACCAAGCACCTACTGGGTGCCAAGCTCTGCACACATGGTGTCTGTTATCCTCATTCAGCCCCATTTCACAGAAGAGCAGGTGAGTCCCAGAGAGGCCAAACCACTTGTCCGGGGCCACAGCGCCCTCTCCAGGCAGGGCTGCAAGCTGCAGCTGAACTGAGACCTTGGTCTCCACTCCTCCTGGGGCTTGGTATTGACTCCCGTGTGCGATGTTAGCCTGGTGTCCTGACCTCTCTGGGCATCCAGAAGCAGCAATAAAAGAGATTTCTCCGTCCTGAGCTCATTTCTTGGTTGACCGTGTGTTTCTCTGATGCCTTTCCCGATTTGAGTTGTGCCAGAAAATCCCCCAGATTCCCCCCACATTCTGGCTCTTCTGCTGTCCCAGTGGGATAGAGCTTAGAGGAGAGTGTTGGCTGGACCTCAGTCCAGGCTGGCACCTCCTTCCAGCCCACTCTCTCCTCCTGGGCCCTAGAGGGGTGGTCCTGCGGTGCCTCCAAGTCCCTTCACATTTTGGCTCCAGTCTGACTCCCCAGCCTCCTCTGAGCCCATTCTGGACACTTCTCCACGCCTTGGCTCTGCTGGTTCCTCTGCCTGCCGTTCCGTCCCTGGCACCGTGTGCGGGAGACTTTTCATCCTTCAGAGTTCAGCTCAGATGGCACGTCCCTCCTTTGCCGCCTGCACTGTGGGGTCTCACAGCACTCACTGCATGCCTTCCTTCACTGTTTTCTTCAATGCATTTTTATTGAACATTTACTATGTGCAGGAATCATTTTTGATGTTGGGAACACAACATGGAACCAGTGAGGCACTGTCCCTGCCCTCATGATGTCACTGTCCCTGCCCTCAGTGTCATGGGAGACGGCGACCCATAACCAGGTAAGGACAACACTGTATGATAGGGGATCTCTGGGGAAGCGAGGAGTCAGAGAGGCACCAGACCCAGCCAGGGATGGGGTAATCACGAAAGGCTTCCTGGAGGAGGTGGCAGGTGATCTGAGACCAGTTAGTGAGGCAGATGGGAGGGAGGCATGAGGGATGTGGTGGGACCTGGGGTGAGAGTCTGGTACATTCAAGAAATTGAAAATGCTCCCATCTCATTTTAGCTTAGAGATGCAAAGTGGGTGTTGGAAGAGAGAGAGGGGGCTGATAGGAAACTGGAGGGACTAACAAGGAGCAGACTTTTGGCTGCAGGGAGGCATCTGGGACTAGGGAGCCATGGATGGTTCTAAGCAAGGGGAAGGATGGAATCTGGTTTGTTTAGCAGGATCCCTCTGGTGTTGTGTGGGAAGCAGGTGCAGAGGTCAGAGCCAAAGCAGAGAACAGAAGCAGGGGGGATGCTGTAGTGGGTTTAAATAGTGTCACTCAGAAATGTGTGTTCTTGGCACCTGGGTGGCTCAGTCGGTTAAGCGTCTGAGTCTTGATTTCCACTGAGGTCATGTCTCCCGGTCATGAGATAAAGTCGGGTTCTGCGCTGACAGCATGGGGCCTGCTTGGGGCTCTCTATTTCTCCCTCTCTCCCTGCCCCTCCCCTGTTTACATGCACACTCTCTCTCTCTCTCTGTCTCAAAATAAAGAAATAAACTTTTTTAATAAAACAGGAAAAACCCAACTACAGTATTGAAAAAAAAGAAGAAGAAATGCATGTCTGCTTGGAACCTCAGAATTGTGACTTTGTTTGGAAATAGGGTCTTTACAGACGTAAATAGATAACGATCTCGAGATGAAATCCTGGGTGGTGGTCCCCAAAATGGCTGGTGTCTAATGACTGGTGTCCTTACAAGGAGAGGAGAAGATATACAGACGTGAGAAGTTCATGGGAAGACACAGGCAGAGATCAGAGTGACACAGTCAAGGTGCTGGTGACCACCAGAAGCCAGGAGAGAGGCGTAGGCCTGACCCTCCCTCAGAGCCTCCAGAAGGGGGTCCCCCTGCCCAAGCCTGGCCTCAGAACTGTGAGGCAGCACACCGCTGTTGTTTTGAGCCACCCAGTTTGTGGCCATTTGTCTCCTCGGCCCCAGGAAACGAATACACGGGCTGGTGCCGTGTTCCAGGTTACACGTGCCTGCCCCAGGTGGGCGTGTCGGAAGTGACAACACGGATCCAGGAGGAGAGTGGAGGTTGAGCTGCGTTGCGGCCCGAGAGCGAGGCCAGCCCGGCTGCGGGTGACTGGGGTGGCCTGGCACCGTCTCCTCCCTCCTCAGTCCTTCAGCCTGGGGCAGCCTAGGCCCAGAACAAGGCCATGCTGTGGAGAGCCCATCTCTGGCCCAGTGCCTCTGCCTCTGCAGAGGCCGGACGTCAGCCCCTCCTCTGGACCACTGCCAGCGTCTGGGACGCGGGGCTTCCTCACCAAAGTGGGCACCAGCCTGCTCTGGGAGGCATCCTCTCTGGGAGGCCCCAGGGTGCCTGTTGGTGGAGTGTGGATGGAGCTCGGGCACTGGGAATGGAGTGTCCACACTCCACACTCCCTGAGAGGGAAGGGGAGGGGCATCACCTCCTTTTGTGTTCTCTGCCCTGTCCCCTTAGAGGTCAGCTTCGTACCTCCTTGTCCCCACCTAACCCTCCTCTGTAAGGTTTCAGAACAGCCCAGCTCCCAACTGGGCACAGAGGGCCTCAGGGAAGGTTTGGAGGCCACATGTACCCCTGTGGGCTAATCTCAGGGAAGCCTCTGGCTGTCTCCCTGAGGCCCCCTCCTGACTCTGGGGCCCTGACCCCCCCCCCCCGCCACCCCCAGCACAGGTCTCCTCTGGGATGCCTTTGGAGAAGAGCTTAAAAATTGCAGGAGCAGCCTCTCGCCCTGCCTACCCCACTTTGGGGCTCCTGGTGTTGAGCATCAGTGGGGAGACCCAGGGCTCCCTCTGCTACCCCCTCAGAGCGCTCCCGCAGCCGCCAACGGAGGGTGTGCCCCTGTGTGTCTCCCCGGAGGAGGTGATGCAAGCCCGGGTTGTGGGGAAGGACTGTGGGTAATCAGAGTGTTGGGGTGGATCTTGGGACCCAGAGCCCAGCCGAACGAAGTCCGAGGCAAAAGGATCTGAGCGGAGGCCTCTGATTCCCGAATTGTTGACCCAGGCTGGCCACGTACACACAGAGCACGCACATCCGATGCGTATCCTGGCTGTGGTGGTAGATCTTAGGGTGAAGGTTGTCAGGGACACGGGCGTCAGTCACCGTCTTCCGGCTTCTACTGTGAGAGCGTCTGTTTGTGTGTGCCTGCAGGCTTGCCTATAGCCACGACTCCGCGGGTGCGTGAGTCCTTCCCCAGGCGGGGTCTCTGATCTGTGTAACTGCCCGGGTCTGATCGCAGCAGGTACATGTGGGCCCCCTGTGTGCATATCTGGTGTGAGAGCTCACAGCAGCTGTGCGGGTTGGGAGGGGACGGGAGGTGGAGTACAGGTTCATGGAGATGGGGGGACACACCCACCCACGTGTAGGTGTTGGTGAGACACAGGGGGCACCGGGGTCCCCGTCCGTAGGAACGGGAGGCCCCCCACCCACCCCTGAGCAGAGCGGCCCTGAGGGCCTCCCCTTCTGCTCTAACACACACCTGGGCAGAGGCTCAGGGTCTCCTGCCAGAAGGAACAGGAAAGCATAAGGGGGGTGGTGGGTTCTTCCTCCCTCTGCTCCTGACTGGCCCTGGGCACTCAGACCCTCCCTCTCCCTCTCTGGGGACAGGCTGGGCTGTGAACCAGGGGAGCGACAGCGCAGAAGTAGAAGGGGACCAAGGAAGGCCCACTTTGCTTTCTTTTATTATTATTATTATTATTATTATTTTAGAGAGAGAGAGTGCATGCACAAGTAGGGGAGAGGGGCAGAGGGAGAGAGAATCTTTTTTTCAGTGTTTATTTATTTATTTTGGGGGGGGGGCAGAAAGAGAGAGAGAGGGTCCCGAGCAGGCTCCACACTCAGCGCAGAGCTTGACCCAGGACTCCATCCCACAACCCTGGGATCACGACCTGAGCCAAAATCAGGAGTCTGACGCTCAACCAGCTGAGCCACCGGGCACCCCAGTCCCATTTTGCTTTCTAAAACAATGGGGCAAAAATCACATAATATCGAGTTAGCAATTATAAAGGTGGCTTTTTTTTTTTAAGTTTATTTATTTATTTTGAGAGAGACAGAGACAGCACAAGTGGGGGAGGGGCAGAGAGAGAGGCTGGGAGAGAGAGAATCCCAAGCAGGCTCTGTGCCCTCAGTGTGGAGCCCAGTGTGGGTCTCGAGCTCACGAACCGCAAGACCATCACCTGAGCCGAAATCTAGAGTCTGATGCTCACCTGACTGAGCCACGCAGGTGCCTCCATCCTTGCCATTTAAACTTTCACAATGTCATGACATGCGCACCTCTATTTGGTTCCATACATGTCACCGGCACAGAGGGAGATCTACAAGCCGTTAACAGTCACCCTCCACTTAAACTGCTCCCATCCCCCCCACCCCGCAACCACTGGTCTGCTTTCCGTCTTGATGCATTTATCTCCTTTGGATATTTCTCATAAACGAAATCCTACAACGTGCGGTCTTTGTGGCTAGCCTCTTTCGCTCAGCATAATGTCTTTGAGGTTCAACCGCGTCGTAGCATGGGCCCCGTGTTGTGCTTTTGGTATCCTGTTCCATGGGCATGCCACTTTTCATTTATCCACTCATCTGTTGATCCATCCTGCGATTAAAAAAAAAAAAAATGTTGCGTTTTTGCATCAAGCCTGTTGGTGGCAGAAAGGAAAGCAGAGAGACAGAGAGGGGACACCAGATGGAGCAGGTGTTTGGAAGGAAAGCTACCTTCACGGGGAGCTGGGCCAGATGTGAGTCTGTTGTCACTTGGGGAAGGATGTGGGAGAACCTGTAGCTGGGAGCCTTGCTTGCTCCAGGAAGCAGGAGGTTGGGGGTAGTGGCGTGGCTAGGACTCAAGGAGGGGCGGGTATTCAGAGAATGGCATCGTGAAATGATCAGCGATACAGCAGGGGTCAGAGAATGCGACTCTGGTGATGCCAGTCAGGCCATGTCCTTGTGAGGGACTCGTGCAAGTCAGGCCGCACAACAACCACAGTAGCTAAGAACCGAATGTGCATCCCTTCACCTACGTGCCATAGCAGCCGTATGGAATAAGCATTATTATTCCATGTTCCGGGTGAGCTAGTAAGGGATTCTGCTGAGATTTAACCAGAGCCTAGTCCTCTCCATGATACGCAGGAGACGAGACTTCCAGCTGAGCTGGCTGTTAGGGAGTAGCTCGCTTTTAAAATCAGGAAGGATTTGGAGTCACAAGTTGAGGAGAACATGGAGTGACCTGCATGTTCAAAGACAGAAAATCCTGGTGGTTGTGCATGGGGTCAATAATGGTAATAGCAGTAGTCATAATAATTGTCAGTATTATTTTTTACTGAGTTCTTACCATGCACCAGGACCAGCGCTAAGCACTTGAGGCCCAGGATCTTCCGTGAACCCCATGCAGCTCAGAGGAGCGCTGACCGTCCTCACGAGCAGCCTGTGGCCGAGGGACCGGCCATGGCCTGTGGGGTGAGGGCTACCTCCTCGGGGAAGTCCTCCCAGGCTGGGCTCATCACACACCCATAGCTCCCGCCCACCTGGCTGCCCTCGCTCTCTCCCCACCCAGGGATGGCCGCCACGCTGGGCCGAAACCACAGCTCCGTGTCCGAATTCATCCTCGTGGGCTTCTCCACCTTCCCAAGGCATCTCCTGCCTGCCTTCTTCCTGCTGTTCCTGCTCATGTACCTGTTCACGCTGCTGGGGAACCTGCTCATCATGGCCACAGTCTGGAGCGAGCGCAGCCTGCACACGCCCATGTACCTCTTCCTGTGCGCCCTGTCCACCTCCGAGATCCTCTACACCTTGGCCATCACCCCGCGCCTGCTGGCCGACCTGCTCTCCACCCGCCGCACCATCACCTGGGCGGCCTGTGCCAGCCAGATGTTTTTCTCCTTCACGTTCGGCTTCACCCACTCCTTCCTGCTCACCGTCATGGGCTACGACCGCTACGTGGCCATCTGCCACCCCCTGCGCTACAACGTGCTCATGAGCCCCCGCGGCTGTGCCTGCCTGGTGGCCTGGTCCTGGGTAGGTGGCTCGGTCATGGGGCTGGTGGTGACCACGGCCGTTTTCCACCTCACCTTCTGTGGACCCAATGAGATCCACCATTTTTTATGTCATGTGCCCCCTCTCTTGAAGCTGGCCTGTGGAACTGATGTACCAGTAGTGGCCAAGGGCGTGGGGCTGGTGTGCATCATGGCCCTGCTGGGCTGCTGTCTCCTCATCCTCCTCTCCTATGCCTTCATCGTGGCCACCATCTTGAGGATCCCCTCAGCTGAGGGCCGGCACAAGGCCTTCTCCACCTGTGCGTCCCACCTCACTGTGGTCATTGTGCACTATGGCTTTGCCTCTGTCATCTACCTCAAGCCCAAGGGTCCCCAGTCTCTGGAAAGAGACACCCTGATGGGCATCACCTACACGGTCCTCACCCCCTTCCTCAGCCCCATCATCTTCAGTCTCAGGAACAAGGAGCTGAAGACTGCCATGACCAAGACCTTCCTCAGAAAACTCCATCCCTCCAGCATCTAAGTGGCCAGTGTGGAGGCAGTTTTTGAAGAAGGGGAAGGATGACCATACCCTCATCTGTACCGTGGGCTTAATAATGCCTACCTAGTAAGAATGGTATAGATTTGTGTGATGACACCCATGGCATAGCAGGTACTAATAAATGTGAACTTTTCCGCTTCTTCCTCCCTTGGTTTGTGTCTTGGATATTAATTTTATTTTATAATTAAACAGCATTACTGAGATATAGTCCATGTGCCGTATAATTCATCTATTTAAAGTACTCGATTCAGTTGGTTTTAGTATATTCACAGTTATGCGATCCTCACCACGATCAATTAGAAACATTTTTTTGTCACCCAAAAGAGAAACTCATTCCCATTCAGTCACTCCCCATTTCCTCCCCAACCCCCTTAACCCCCAGCCCTAGGAAACCACTTTTTGTCAAAAAAATATGTATTTTTAAAATTTTTAATTGCAGTAGAGTTGCCACACAGTGTTACCTTGGTTTCAATTATACGACATATGCTCAGCCAACTGTATACATCTGTCATCACACAATGCTGTTACAACACCATTGACACATTCCCTATGTTGTACCTTTCATCCCCGGGACTCACTTATCTACTTTGCCTGTTCTGGACATTTCCTACAAATGGAAGTATATGTTAGGGGATGTTTTTGACTGAGTTCTTTCACTTGGCACAATGTCAAGTTTCTTCCATGTTGTAGAACGTATCAGAACCTCATTCCTTTTTTTAAAAAAATTTTTAATGTTTATTTTTGAGAGAGACAGACAGACAGAGTACGAGTTGGGGAGGGGCAGAGAGAGAGGGAGACACAGAATCTGAAGCAGGCTCTGGGCTCTGAGCTGTCAGCACAGAACTCCATACAGGGCTTGAACTCACTAACCATGAGATTGTGACCTGGGCCGAAGTCATATGCTTACTGACTGAGCCACCCAGGAGCCCCATCTTTTTTTTTTATATTTATTTATTTTTTTGACAGAGAAAGATAGAGAGACAGAGAGAGAGAGAGAAAGACAGAGGGCGAGTGGGGGAGGGGCAGAGAGAGAGGGAGACACAGAATGTGAAGGAGGCTCCAGGCTCTGAGCCATCAGCACAGAGCCCAACGCGGGGCTCGAAGTCATGGACTTGGAGATCATGACCTGAGCTGAAGTCGGACCCTTAACCAACTGAGCCACCCAGGCGCCCCAGAACCTCATTCCTCTTTATTGCCAGACACTATTCCATTGTGTGGACATACTGGACTTCATGTGTCTGTTCATCGCTTGGTGAGCATCTCAGGGTTTCTATTTTTGCTATTTTGAATATTGCCACTATGAATGTTTGTGTACAAGGTTTTTGCTTGAATATATAGTTTCGTACTATTGCGTATATACCAAGGAGTGGGTTTTCTGGATGCAATGGTACCTCTATGTTTAATTATGAAGAATGTTCCAGACTCTTTTCCAAAGTGGCTGCACCATTCTGTATCCTCACCAGCAGTGCAGAAGGGTTCAAACGTCTCCACATCTTTGCCAGCACTGGTTATTATCTGTCCTGTTTATCGTAGCTATCTCCGTGCTGTGAAGTTTATCTCTTGGTGGTTCTGGGAGGTTCATTTCCCTAATGAGTAATCACGTTGTGCATCTCATCACATGCTTGGTGCCCATTTCTATGTGTTCTTGGAGAAATGCCCTTGATACTTCACCCAGTTTTAAAATCGGGTTGTTTGTCTCTTTGTTAAGTTGTGGCTAATTGTTTAGAGTTTCTGGTTACAAGGCCCTTAGCAGATCTGTGAGTTTCAAATATTGTCTCGCATTCTGACTTGTCTTTTCACGAACCTGTTGGTATTCTTTGCAAGACAGGAGATTTTTATTCTGATGACATCCAATCTATGCATTGTTTTCTTTTGTTGCTTACACTTTTGGTGTCATGTCTATGAAACTACTGCTTAGTCCAAGGTCACGGAGATTCACAGCTATGTTGTCCTCTAAGAACATTATAATTTCCGTTCTTACATTTAAGTCTTTGGTCCACGTGGAGTTAATTTTTGAACATAGTGTGAAGTAGGGGTGAATGTTAGTTTTGGCTGGGTTCATCTCCTTGAAAATGACCATGTCTGTGAACTTTCATCAGTTCGCCATACCTGTGGTTATATAAGGATGTGGGGAAAGGGAAGTCACCCCACGCATATGTGTGGGATTGAATTAGCAAACAGTAGCATTATTTCTGGCTCTTGGGCTGCTGTCACTGATGCTGGTCTAGCAATGGTAACAGTTAGTAATAATCACTATATGAATATATACTATGTGTTGAGCATTATGCTATATTCATTACTTTTGTATTTTTTTAATTTTTTTTTTTTTGAGAGAGAGCATGTCTGTGAGTGGGAGAGGGGCAGAGGGGGCAGGGGGACAGAGGATCCAAAGTTGTCTCTGTGCTGACAACAGAGAGCTTTTTTCAGGGCTTGAACTCACAAAACCTTGAAAATCATGACCTGAGCCGAAAGTTGGACGCTTAACCGACTGAACCACCCTAATGCCCTTATATTGAGTACTTTTTAAAAAAAAAAATTTTTTTTTCAACGTTTATTTATTTTTGGGACAGAGAGAGACAGAGCATGAACGGGGGAGGGGCAGAGAGAGAGGGAGACACAGAATCGGAAACAGGCTCCAGGCTCTGAGCGGTCAGCACAGAGCCTGACGCAGGGCTTGAACTCAGCGACTGAGAGATCGTGACCTGGCTGAAGTCGGACGCTTAACCGACTGTGCCACCCAGGCGCCCCTTGAGTACTTTTAAGATAGCATTTCTTTACTCCTAAAAACCTGAAAATGGGGGGGCAGGGAGGAAGGCAATTTGTGCCAACAAAAAATGTCTTGTTATTTATAATTTCCTGCTGCCTTTGAAGTCATAGGAATAAACTTATTTCTGAATGGAGCACTAGGTGTGAAGATGCAGGGCAAGAGGGGGCAGGGGAGGGGAATGGAGGGGAGAGAGAGAGAGAGAGAGAGAGAGAGAGGTTTCTTTCTGCACATTAGCAGTGGAACAGAGAGAGGAAGCCAGGCAAGGCAATGAAAGCAGCGGTGGCTTCACCTGATGGGGCTGTGGGCTCCGCTGGGTGGGGAAACGAGCCAGAGAGAGGAGAAGACCCTATTGTTGGTAGTGATGGTATCTTTGGGGAAAGGGACAGCCGATGGCTCAGAGCCTGGACATGAACGTGGTGCAGAGAACACAGGTGTTAGGTTTTAGACAGCTTCCACGTGACATCGACTATAAGGCTTCTTCCTTACCTGCCCACGAATGTGTGGCATTGTCATGACCTTGCTGAGCTGCACTGGTCGGCTGAATGCACCTTGGTCAGATCTGACTTCAAAGTGGACCCAGGAGGAACCAGGATTGCTGCCTTGGGAGTCTATTGTTCTTCCCCCTGGGTCACCCTGATGTGGAGGGGAGCAAACAAACGCGAGGGGGCATCACCACGCGACAGGTAGCATTCCCTCTAACGAGCTGCCTGTTTGCTACAGGCAAGGAAACCAAGGAAGAGAGAAAATACGTAGATGGTATTTCCAACGTGCCACTGACACTCTCTCTGATCTACCCCCTCTTACTCAGGGAGCTTCAAAAATCAGCACAGCAATACCTATCTCTCTGGTTCCCATTTCCTGAAATGAATCTTCTCTCACATTTTACTTTCTATCTGCATTTTGAACATTTTGTTTTCCTTTCACGCAGAGTACCCATTTCTCCCTAATTACCCAACTTTTACTGGCGAAATGTCTAGTTGGCTTGGTAATTTGCCAAAGGTTAGCGGCATGTGATCTCGTTGACAGCTCACCCCCCCTTTATATTGATTCCGTTGGAATTATCCACTACAGTGGACTGGGAAATGTGTGAGGAGGAATTCAGACATGGAACTGTGGTGTAGCCCCAGCATGGCGGCAGTCCCTCTGGGAAAGGAGGGAAGAAAGCTCAGTGGATATCACTCAGGGTCTCCATGGAGCCCAGCCTGGAAGGACTTCCTCAAGGGGCTCCCTCAACCCCTCAGGCCATGGCCAGTCCCTTGGCCACATGCTGTTCATGATAATGGTCTGTGCTTCACAGAGCTGCTTGGGGTTTATGTAAGGTCATGCCCCTCAAGTGCTTAGTAGACGGGTCCTGGTGCATAGTAAGAATTCAAAACAATAATAATTATTCTTATGACTACTATTTAAAATCCAGGGGCGCCTGGGTGGCGCAGTCGGTTAAGCGTCCGACTTCAGCCAGGTCACGATCTCGCGGTCCGTGAGTTCGAGCCCCGCGTCGGGCTCTGGGCTGATGGCTCAGAGCCTGGAGCCTGTTTCCGATTCTGTGTCTCCCTCTCTCTCTGCCCCTCACCCGTTCATGCTCTGTCTCTCTCTGTCCCAAAAATAAATAAACGTTGAAAAAAAATTAAAAAAAAAAATAAAATCCAAGTAGAAGGAGCTCAGGGTCTCTGTGCAGCCACACCTGGGTTGAGTCCCACTTCAGAGCTTGTCAGTACCTGTAGTCATTTTTCTAAGTAGGAATGGAAAAATAAAGAAAAAACCCAAGTCTAGTCTTTTGTTAAAAAAAATTATGCTAGGATCTTTAAAAAGTTGAATTGGGGGGTGCCTGGGTGACTCACTCGGTTAAGCATCCGACTTCAGCTCAGGTCATGATCTCGCAGTCCATGAGTTCAAGCCCTGTGTTGGGCTTTGTGCTGACAGCTCAGAGCCAGGAGACCGTTTCAGATTCTGTGTCTTCCTCTCTCTCTGCCCCTCCCCTGCTCATGCTCTGTGTCTCTCTGTCTCAAAAATAAATAAAATTTTAAAATTTTAAAATAAAAATATAATAAAATATTATAAATATATATATTTAATAAATAAATAAGTATATTTATTTATATATAAATATATATTTACATATATAAATATATATTTATATGTAATATAATATAATATAATATATAATAATATATAACATATAATATAATATATTATCTATATAAATATATAAATAAATATATAGATAAATATATATAATATTATAATAAAAAATAATAAATTTTTTTAAATAAAAAAAATTTTTTTTAAAGTTGAATTGGAACAATCTGGTGCTGGTTGACATTCCGTTTTTGAAAGGATATTGTAAATCTTACAATCACTGTGTCCTGTATGCTACATCAACTCTGAGCTGTGTGCAAGCCTAGTAAGTATTGTGTGGTGGCTTTCCACTTTTTATACAAAACTCTACCATGTTATCCACATGAGTTAAATAAATTTGTGTAGTTTTTAAAACAGGGCTCCTAGGGGTGCCTGGGTAGCTCATTCAGTTAAGTGTCTCTTAATTTTTGGCTCAGGTCATGACATCAGAGTTTGTGAATTTGAGCCCCACATCAGCTCTGTGCTGACAGTGTGGAGGCTGCTTGGGATTCTCTCTCTTTCCCTCTCTCTCTGCACCTCCCACCTTGCTCTCTCTCTCTCTCTTTGAAAATAAATAAATAAACTTAAAAAAAGAACAGTACTTCCCCCAAACTCCAAACCAATGTTGGGTTGGTTCCTTATTTCTTCCTATAATAAATATCTTCATATGAATCAATAATATAATGTAATATGATATTATATGTTATGTTGCATTACATTTTTAAAAATTATTATTGTACAATATATTATATAACATTATATAATATACATAACAGATAATGTATTATATATAATATCACATTAATATATAATCATATATATTATAAAAATATATACTGTGTTTTTATTATATGATATATTAATGATTACATATTATCATTGCATTTATAAAATTAAATTATATTACATTTTATATGTAACATAAGTAAATGCATTGCATATGAAAAATACTATAATTTATTAATATTAAAAACATGTAATAATAATATACAATTATAAAATTTAATTACATTACATTTTGTATGTAACATAAGTATATACATTATGTATGAAAAATACTATGATTTATTAATGTTAAAAGTGTGTAATAATATAAAAATAATAAAATAATAATACATAAAATACATAATAAATTATTTAATATATTATTACATCAAATATATTTTTATTTTTTATATTATCATGTCATGTAATTATGTTAATTATATTTATATATGGAAATATAATATATATTATACAATATATGAAATATATACTGTATTATATATTATGTTAATATAGGCCATATTAATATAGTATATTATATATTGTGTTGACATTTGCCATATAATACTGTATATTATATATATTATATACAATATCACAGTATAAAATATATATAGTTCAATACATATTGTATTTTATAAAATGGAACAACACAATTATAGCATACTATAATCTATAATGTATTGTAATCGCACTAGAACATTAGTTACTCACAAGATTGAGTTTTCCAGGCAGTTAACATACATTTATTAAGAACCTACTGTGTGCCAAGCATGGAGGAGCTGTGATGGTGTCCAGACAGAGTCCCTGCCCCCAGGAGCTTGCATCCTAGTGGGGAGGTTAACCGGGGGAAAGGAGAACCAATGTGTACTGTCCTGTATGGCAATCCTGCTAAGTACAAATAACTCATACAAGCTACCCTGCAGTGCACACACAAGGTCTCTGCACCACGTGCCAGTGCTAAGAGAATCAAGAGCCGAGGGTTTACTCCCCCCCCGCCCCCAGCAAACTTAGCAAAATCCCGCACACTCTGTGGAAATAAATGACCCTTGTACACAGGAACAGTCGTAGCCACACACAAAGCTGGGCTCCCCCTGCACCCGCCTGCCCCAGGCCCAGAGGTCTGCAAGCACTGGGCACAATGAGGTGTGTGAGCAGGCCTGTGTCCTTCGGGGGATCCGGGGAGGGATGTGTCTCCTGCTTTCCCAGCTTCGAGGGCACCACGCATCCCCTGGCTCGTGGTTCCTGCCTCAGCTACTCCAATTCCTCCTTCCGGTGTCACATCCCCTACTGCTCCCTGTCTCTGGCCCCTCCTGCCCCCTTGCATAAGGACACTTGCAATTATAGCAGCCCATCTGGGTGATGAGGGTAATCCCCCTGTCTCAGATCTTAACTGCATCTCATCTGCACACTCCCTCTTGCTGGGTCAGGGAACGCAGCCACAGGCTCTGGAGAAGCACATCTTAGGAATGGTGGGGGCATCCATCAGTAACACCGATAATGAGTAAATGATGAATGGAACCCCAAAACTGCCATAGCCGGTTTTGCCAAGCTCTCATTGTCAGTGTTCATGAGACAAGGGTCTCATGAACTCCTCTGGAGTCTGTGTTTCCCTCTGGCTGTGTGAAAGGGGTGTGTGCCTAGGGCTGCACCTGCCCTCCTTCCCTGAAAGGGGTCTCTTCCTTCTAATGACAGCTTTCTCCTCTAGGTCACGACCTCACTTCTCTCTGCAGACACCTGAGAGGTGGGTTCCTGATCACCAACTGCACACACATGTACATTGTGGCCTGGGACAAATTATCCATCAGATATGCATTTTCTGCATTTCAAAAACATGAATAGGCATAGATGTGAGTCATATCTAAATGTGGAGAAAGAATAATTTGAGAGTCTGAAGAATGAATGCATCAGAAACCCTTCACACAACATTGGGCAAACAGCAGGCACTCATATGTGACAACCCTCCTTAGGTTTATTATTATGAAGCATCCTCTGCCTGCAGCTCAAATATCTGGCTACAGTTTAAGTAAGAATTTACACCAACAGAAGACCCCCTTGTGGATCCTCAGACATATGATTTCCCAAACCCCAGCATGGGAGTCAGACAGACCTAAAGTTGCATATAACCCCTTCCTTCACATGTTGTGTGACCTTCACCAACATTTCTCATCTGCCTAAAGGGGTACCCACACCCTTGACCTCTCTTTGTGCCATCTTGAGATAGCACTGTGCCCTCCAACACATCCAGCAGATAGATTCAAGTAAATATGGGAATGAGAAATCTATGTTTTATTGAAAGTAATTGGGGAAAAATGGAAAAGGATTTCCATAAGATGCCAGATAGCAACACCCTTTTGACATTCTGTGTGTTCTTATCCAAGCACTGAACCCTCTCCTCCCCTCTCTGTCTTCCTCTCCCTTCCTCCCTTCCTCTGTCTCTTCCTCTTTCCCTTCACTTCACATTCCGACATCCTTCACTCAACACAGATCAAGGTAGAAAATATCCCTTAGACTCTATCCCTTACAAAGGCAGAAGCAATTATACACAGTCAACCAGCTTCTTGGAGAGAAATAGTTTATTTACTTTTTGTACATTTTTATATTAAGGGGTATATAAAACACTGGACCCAGTGTCTGAAAGAAAAGCCCCAATTCTGGTGGCATTTTTTATTATGCTTATTTTTGTTTATCCTTATGGTAGAGAAAAGAAAGTCTTCCCCTGATCCTCCATTCAAGAAAAACCATGGGCATCAGTGCCCGACACATCCATGTGAATCTCCCTCAAAACCATAGCTAGATAGCACTTTCTTAAACAGAATGGGATGGAGTTCATCACATGGGGTCTTAAACAAGAGATCATCATTGTTAGAACCTATGCAAGAAAGGCGCAAACAGCTTGGAAAAAGCAAATACGCAGCAGGTATCCAACACCTATTGACGCATCCAACAATACTTAGTATTTTCTTACATTGAATCCCTACATCAGTCTTATGGAGATGGACCTTATCATCCCCAGCCCTATTGTCATTTTCCCCACCCACCAACTGGCCATCAGGAGCTTAGGGGACTGAATTTTCTCTGGAAGCTTTTCTTTATGGCATTCTTGAGCTCCTTATTTCTGAGGCTGAAAATGATCGGGCTGAGAAAGGGAGTGAAGACTATATAGGTGGTGGCCATCAGGGTGTTACTGTCCATAGAATGGGGGCCCTTGGGCTTGAGGTAGATAATGGAGGCAAAACTGTAGTGCACAATGACCACCGTGAGGTGGGACACACACGTGGAGAAGGTTTTGTGCCTGCCCTCAGCAGAGGGGATCCGCAATATGGCGGCCACGATGAAGACATAGGAGAGGACGATGAGGAATAAACAGCCCATCAGAGCTGAGACACACACCAGGATCACACCCAAGGTGACGGAGGCTGTTTCTTTCCCACAGACCAATTTCAAGAGGGAAAACACATGGCATAGAAAATGGTGGATCACATTAGACCCACAGAAGGTGAGGTGAAAAACTATCAGGGTCGACATCATCCCTATGACTGAGCCACCGGCCCAGGACAAGGACACAAGGCGGGCACAGCCACGGTTGCTCATGAGCACACTGTAGCGCAGGGGGTGGCAGATGGCCACGTAGCGGTCGTAGCCCATGATCATGAGCAGGAAGGAGTGGGTGAAGCCGAATGTGAAGGAGAAAAACATCTGGCTAGCACAGGCCGCCCAGGTAATGGTGTGGTGGGTGGAGAGCATGTCAACCAGCATGCGAGGGGTGATGGCAACGGTGAACAGAATCTCGGAGGTGGACAAGGCGCACAGGAAGAGGTACATGGGCGTGTGCAGGCTGCGCTCGCTCCAGACTGTGCCCATGATGAGCAGGTTCCCCAGCAGCGTGAACAGGTACATGAGCAGGTACAGCAGGAAGAAAGCGGGCAGGAGATGCCGTGGGAAGTTAGAGAATCCCACGAGGATGAACTCAGTCACCATGCTATAGTTCTGACCAGCCATGGGTGCTGCATCTGGTGAGATCAGAAGGGAAATGAAGGTGACCAGCATGACAATCATGAGTCTATACAACAATATACCCTGGGGAGAGTACAGACCCAGTATGTTAGGATTGGGAAAGTGACCCGGATACTCACTGGTTCTGCTGTTCTTTAGCATGGAACTGAAAGTCATGAGCGGTGCTATAAATAAGAACAAGAAAGAAGGTATGTACGGATGGGAAGGAAAGAGACATGCTCCTTCACCCAGAAAAAGTAAAGAATGAAGACATAAGGTACCACAGCAATAGAGAGCACAGTCTGCAGAAGACAAGATCGGCTCGCAACACTCAGTATTTCTCACAGAATTACTCCAGCAGTAATCATTCAAAGTATAAGCTTTAAGCAAAACTAAGATAACATTCCCAACGGTGACACAAACTGTAAAGACACGGCTCACCAACATTGTGGTCTGGTGATTTCTTAACACTCAAGAAAATGTGAGACTCTGATGGGTTCCTGTTTGGGTGCAGTACAACTCTCCGTTTTCACCATATTAGAAGTTAACACTGAGATTGTCTGAAAATATGTAGTATGGATACATTCATGGGACACCTGAAGGCTCAGTCGGTTAATGGTTTGACCCTTGATTTCTGCCCAGATCATGATCTCACAGTCGTGAGATCAAGCCCCATGTTGGCATCAATACTGAGCATTGAGTCTGCTTACGATATCCTCTCTCTCTCTCTACCCACTCCCCACTTGCACATGTTCTCTCTCTTCTCCCTAGAAAAAAAGAAGGAAGGAAGGAAGGAAAGAGGGAAGGAAGAAGGAAGGGCGGTAGGGAGGGAAGGTGAGAGAGAGGAAAGAAAGAAAGGTCAACCTGTTCAAACTGTAATATAAATCAAACTGTCAATATAAGTAACATATTTTTAGGAAAGTAAGCACATTTACAAAATTAACATTTAGTGAGAAGAATGGCTTTAAAAAACATTTTAACAAATTTGGATTGGAGACCAATTGATGCTCATTCTGCTTCTTCATTCAGCCTGTGGCAACGTGTTGTTTTAGTCGAGCATATGATGAAAATACATCCTCACCTTCATTGGAAAAGTAAGCACCTGATGGTCCCCCAGAAAGGGTCTCCGGGACCCCAGGGTCCTCATATCACACTTTGACAACTTCTGTTATACGATATCTAGGAACTAATCAAACACAAGCAATACCTCCAGATTCAGAAATGTTAACCATTAGTAAAAATGTCGATGGCTATCTGAATACACGAAGGACAATCCACTCTCTCGGGTGGATGAGCGAATATGGTAATGATTACATTGTCAGTATACCTGCATGTTCGGCCACAGTGAATCAAATGTACATTTGATAAAAGTTTCCTTAAGTTCCTTCTGGAAAATAAAGTCAGTGCAAAACCATACCAGTCTTCTAAAAAAATGGGTTAACTAGGAGAGAAATGCCCTGGCAGGTGTGGAGACCCATGATAGACCTCATACACATCGTTGTCATTTTCAGGTGTGACCCTGGAGCAGCCACAGACACCGATCAAATTGGCTACATACCTCAGAAAGTACCCCAGCGTGATTCAAAACTTGATACAGGTGGGAGCACAAATCCAAGAGAAAAGATGGATGGTTTAGGAGTCCGTGGTGGGAAAACTGGCCCTTTTATGAAGCAAAGCAAATCTGAATTTCTGCCTAAGGCCATACACACAGGTGGAATCCAGGTGGATTCAAGACTTAAATATGAAACACAATGCCCTGAAGGTAATAGGAGAAGGTGTCGGAAAATACTTCTGTTGATAAGAGTGGAGAAGGACTTCTTAAACAAACTTCAGAAGCACAAACATGAGGTGGTTTTGAAAGACATGAAAACATCAGCACGATGGGTTTCTATTCAACAAAATATCCTGCATCCAGTCAATGGGAGATGGAAAGGTGAGAAAAATCATTTTCATTGTACAAAAAAGGACCAGGGAATATAATCTAGATTTAACAAGAGACCGATTATGTGTACAAGAGCAGAAAACTTGATACAGAAATGAGCAAGGGATAAAACAGAATTTAGCAAAGGTATGAGGAGATAGCTCACAGAGGGTGTAGTAAGAGCCAATAAAAACATGCTAATAAGAAAAAAGAGAGAGAGGGACAGAGAGAGAAAGGAAGGGAAACGCAATGGAAATTCAGTGTATATCTATTGAGAGCCCCAAGTTAGAAACTCCCTGGTGTTGATCAGTTTTGGGGAGAACGCAACCCTCGTGCACGGCCTGTGAGAGCGCAGAATAGTGGAAATGAGGAGTGCACGCACTCTGTGCCCCAGCACATGTGCTCCTGAACATCTATCGCGATTGCTCAAAGGCATTTACAGGGGAGCATGTCAGAGGGTGTTTCTGTAGCATTGCTTTTAGTGGGGAACTGGAAAGCCTGCTTGTCCATTCTTTGGAAGGGGGCAGGACCCGTGGGCTGGATGCAAACCCTGCAGCCCCAGCCAGGAGTTCGATGCACGCACAGCGCATAAATGAACCCATAAAATGTGTTGAATGAATGAAGCAAAAAGCAGACAAACGCTCCAGCATAATAACCTTTCGGCATATTAAAAATAGAGCAGCTGACACTATTCTGTAGGATGCTGTAACGGTGGATACATGCCATTATGCATCTGTCAGAATCCACAGAACCCACGACACAGACAGTGAACCCTAATGTTTCCCATGGGCTCTGGTTGTAGCCATATTGGCTCACCAACAGGAACAAATACACTATTTCAAGAGGTAAAAGAGGAAACCGTGTGAGGGAGAGAGGAAGTGTGTGTTTTCCTGCAAACTTATAATTTTTCTATAAAATCAAAAAGTAAAAATTTTTCTATGAAATTTAAAAGGATACAAATAATTCACAGCACATATATGCACAGAGAAGACAGTACGCATGTACAAGAGCACATGCAAGTCAAAGCGCATACCTTTAGTATGGGAGAAGGGTTGTTGGCACTGGAGGGAACAAGTGGTCGAAAGGGAACGTGAGCAAAATCAGAGAAGGACGTGATGAAAACCAATGCTTGTCAAGCGCAGCGACCCAGAAACGTTATTGACTCAAACCTCTGCACCTGACATCCACCATAAAACAAAACAAAAATGTTTTTATGAATAACTTGAGCCTCGATGTCACCCACAGCTCCTGAAACCCTCGTCTCTGGGGCAGAACCCAGCCATAATTGCACCCCCTGGTCTTACTGATGTGTTGTTCTGAAGGATCCCCCACAATAGGGGTCAACCTGGAGCCTAGAGGACACAGAACCAGCAGGATAGGGAGGGACTTTCCCGGAGTGAGGAAGGCTGGGCTGGTGAGCTGGAAATAAAGCCTTCTGACCATGCAGACTTCCCCCCTCCCCAGACCAGGAACCGAGACACCCGTGTCAGCCCCCTTCTGTGCCTCAACCCCCATCACTCAGCACCCTCTCCCCCTGCTAAATAGCTGTCTGTGTGCTCTGCTCCTATCCATCTGCATGGCTGCACCTCCCTCCCTGCACTGCTCACTGCCCCAGGCCCCTCCTCTGCTCCCACTGCACTCTGGCTTCCAGAGAGAACTGTCTGAAACGCACCCCAGGTGTGCAGTCATCAGGGCCAGGGTTCAAGCCCCAGCTTTGGTATGTGTGTCTGAGAAAGAACGTTCTAGCCCTGAGCCTCCTCTCCCCAACTGAAAAATGGGAGTAAGCAGACAACTATCTTCAGAAGGTCCAGAGGATTCATGGAAAGGGCTCCATGTTTACCTAACATGGGGGGTTATCCCTGATGCTGATATCTTCCCTGTCCTCTGAGCTGCTTTCCTGTCATCAGTCTGTACCAGATGCACCAGTTGGTCACATTATAAACTCATGGTCTCCGCACTGGGGCCCTTAGGATCTCTGGTGACCTGAAAACACAGCTCCATTAGGGTCTTGTCCAACCTCCCCCCCCCTCGCCTGGCCCCTGCCTCACCCTACAGTCTGCCTTCCCACCTGCCACTTGGTGGAGTGGCTGCAGTTCGCCGGGCTGGGCTACCCCATCTCCTCCGACAGGTGCAGGAGAGAGTTCATCTACTCTGGTCTCACAGAGGTTGGCTCACCCACAGGTGCTGAGCTCATGTCACCCACCTGCATCCAGGAGTGAATCCAGCTCAACCTCTCTGCCTCCCCTCAAGGATCACCTCCAGGTTAGCAAAGGCCACCTTCAGCCAACCCAGGATACAACGGCCAAGGCAAGACACGTACCTGACGCAAGGTTTCTGAACCTCAGTACGTGTGGGATTTGGGACCAGGATCATTCTCTGGGGTGGCGGCTGTCCTGTGCATTATATAACATTTAACAGGATCTCTGGTCTCAACCCATCAGATGTCAGTAGCATCCCCACCGATCATGAGTCATGACAATAAAAAAATGTCTCCAGACATGCCCACATGTCTCCTGTGGGGTAGAACTACCCTGGGCTAAGGACCAGTGACCTAGAAGCTACAAAAGGCACTAGGCTGGGTAAATAACCCAGGACCCATAACAGGTACCTGAGAAGACTTTCAGCAGCTGTCCAAGGGTAAGAGCCTGTCTTACCACCCTTCTCCCAGGACCTGTCCCCATCCCTTGTCTGGACCTTGCTCCCAAAAAGTGTCCCACTATTGCCACCTACCCTGTCCCTCCTGGTCTCCCTCTTCCAGGAAGCAGCCAGCAGGGCTCCTTATTCTGTCAGCAGCACACAAGGGCAGGTGTGGGGCCAGACTTCTGGGCTCCTGGAAGTGATTCTCTGTGCTTTATCCCTGCTGTAGCTTCCCAGCACACTGCTCCCCAGGGCTCCCCAGGATGCCAACTGGGAAGGGCTGCCCTCAGGGTCTGGAGCGGCCAAGAGAATCATCAGAGGGCCTCTGGGGACTTGCAGCCTCTACTCCTCTATTTAGCCTCTATTTAGCAGTGTAAATGCCAAATCATAGGGAGTACCTATGTTCATCTTGAATAGATTCTGCCAAACGGTTTTCCAAAGTGATTGTACCAACAGGTACGTCTTAAGCCCAAGAAACATGGTCAGATTCCTGTTTGTAGGGAGCCCCTCTGGCTGCTGTGAGGGAAGCAGGCTGCTGAGGGCTGGCGGGGTGGGCATACACAGAAAGAGATGGGCAGAAGTACACGTGGGCATCCTGGACTCCCCAACATAACCAAGACTCCCTGCTGTCTCTGTCTGCCTTGAGAGCCCCAGTCCCTGCTGAGGACTAGGAGCTCCCAGTCTTGGGAGAGACCGGGCTAGAGTAGATACCTTAAGGTCAGAGCAGGGTCAGAGGGAAGGCAGGAGCTGGTGCGGCCCAGAGTGGGAATCCAGGTCTCTCTCCTGGGGTCAGGGCAGCTGGAGGGTGTCCCAGAATAAGGGTAATTTAGAGCTGGGTCTTGGGGACTGATTTCCTTTGGTCAATAGAAGTTTTCAGTGTCTCCTGGTCACACTGGATAGCCCCACTTCCCCCCACTGGTCAAGTTCTACCCTATCCCTGTTGTCCTGGTGATCCGAGCCAGAACATCTCCATTAGTATGTGCATCCTTGGGCGATAATAACACATTTGGTCTTTGTCCACTTCATGACACACAGCTCCTAAAGCCCTTGTCTCAGGAGTGATGATACTGGATTTTGCATGCTAAGGAGATGCGTGGTGGTTGGGGCTCCTGGATAGTCTAGGAAGGAGGCTGCTCCCCTGAACGGCCAAGGTGAGATCAGAGAGCTGGGACTTCCAGGTGGGGAGAGGGGCTATGGATTGATATTCAATCTCCAAGGACCAATGATTTAATCAATCATGTCTGTGTAATCAAACCTCCACAAAAACTCCCTAAGCAGTGGGAAACAGAGACCTTCCCATTTGTGAACATGTGGAGGTGCTAGGAAGGTGGTGTGTCTGGAGAGGGCATGGAAGGTCCTCGGTCCTTCCTCCACACCTTGCCTGATGCACCTGTTTCACCTGGCTGTTCCTGACTTGTGTCTTTTATAGTAAACTGGGAAGAGTAAGTGTTGCATTTTCCTGATTTCTGTGAGTCATTCCAGCAAAGTATCCAAAATGAAAGGGGGGAATTTAGAAACCCCAACTGTGAAGTTCCACCAGACAAAAGTGCAGGTACCCTGAACACTGAAAACTTGTCACTGGCATCTCCAGGTAGTTCGTGTCAGAAGTGAACTGAATTATGGGACTGCAAGTTGGTGTCTGGGAAGTTGGAGAATTGTTCATTGTTGCAGGAAGAACTCACTCATTCAGTCTTAAGTGTTAGGCGTAGAAACAGCTCACTTCCTGTGTCCCTCTGTCCAATCAGCAACACAGTCCATTCTGCCTCTGAAATCAACCTCCAGTCTGCCACTCGACCCAGTCCAGGATGCCCACGTGCACCTCTGCCCATCTCTTCCTGCATCTGCCCACCCTGCCGGCCCTCAGCAGCCTGCTTCCCTCACAGCAGCCAGGGGGACTCCCTACAAACGGGAACCTGACCATGGTGCGTGGGCTTAAAATGTACACTTGGTATAATTACTTTGGAAAGCCATTTGGCAGAATCTATTCAAGCTGAACATAGGTATCCCCTATGACTCAGCATTTACACTGCTAGCGTCAGACCCAACACAACATGTAAGTATTAATCCACGAAGGAACATGTAGTAGACGTCATAGGACCCCCAAGTGGAAACATCTGTGAATATATGTACATAATAGAATACCATACAGGTCTTTTCTGTATGTATTTTAAACGTATTTAGAGTACCCCCATTGTCCTTGGAACAAACTCCTTAAGTGGATGCCATGGTCTTGCATGATCTTGCCCTACCCACCTGTCTGCCTTCACAATCCAGAATCCCCCTAGCCACCTCCAACTCTCCAGGGTGCACTGGACAGCCATCGGCCCCAAATGCACCATGCCTTTGTCACCCTGAGCCTTTGCTCTTGCTGGAAGCCCGTCTTCCACCTGTTGTGTCATCTGAATCATACCTACTCTCCCTTCAGGTCTCAATGTAGCCACCACGTATCGCCCAAGTCTCTAAATTGCAGGCTGGGCTTCTGACCCACACTTGACTTCTGCAGATCCCTAGGGTGCCCTCATTACACCTCTGATCACTCTGTGCAGTCATCTTTCATTATATGACAGCTTCCTTCAGTAGACCATGAATAGGAGAGAGCAGAGACCTAGTCCTGGGTCAATGCTGGATCCTAGCACCTATAAGAATTCCATGTAAGATAAGCCTTGCATGACATTTTTTAAAATTTTTATTTATTTATTTATTTTGATAAGGAGAGTGTGTGAGCAGGGGAGGGGCAGAAAGACAGGCAGAGAGAGAATCTCAAGCAGGCTCTGAGCTGTCAGCCACGGTGCCTGATGTGGGACTCCATCTCATGAACCATGAGATCATGACCTGAACCTAAACCAAGTCAGATGCTTAACTGACTGAGCCACCTTGAATAGCATTTCTTGATTATGTATATATATATATATATATATATATATATATATATATACACACACACACACATATGTATATATATGTCTTTATATATATAAATAAATATATACATATGTGTGTGTGTGTGTGTGTGTGTGTGTGTGTATAAATGAGGGCCTAGTGACATGAACACATAGGGCACTCTTTTCTGCTCATCATGGGCTATGATCACCATCTGGCCAGCCGCCACCCCATGTGCTACAATGTGCACATGAGTCCCTGTGGCTGTGCCCATCTTGTGTCTTGTTTCTGGACTGGTGGCCTCTGGAATAAGGAACTCAAGAACACCATAAGGAGGAACTTCCAAAGAAAATTCATTCCCCTAACCTCCTGACAACCAGTTTGGTGGTGAAGAAATATGACAGAAGGGCTGGGGATAATAACATCTGTCTCTATTGGACTGTTGTAAGGATTCAGTCTATGAAAACACACACATCCATAGCTGTTGGACGTATGCTGGGTATTTGTTTTTCCCCAATTTGTTTGCCTCCCTCTTGCATAGATTCTAGTGGTCATGATCTTTTGTTCTTGACCCTGTGTGATGAACTCCATCCCATCAGTTCTATATAAGAGTGTGTTATCTTCTTATGGGCAGGTGGGGGGCATCACATGGATGTGTCTGGGCACTGGTGCACATGGTTCTTCTTGACTGGACAAGGAAGGGAAGACTTTCCCCTCATCCATCAGGTGGTTAAACAAAAACAGGAACAATAATAAGTGCCACCAACATTGGGCCTTGTCTTATCAAGCACTGTATCCAGTGTTTGATAGTATTGTTTTTATTAATTATAAGAAATGCACAAAAGAAAACAAATCATTTGTTTTCAAGATGATGGTTCCTATTTATTATTCCTCACTGCCTTGAAGTAATAGACCCTAATGGTGATTTTCTATGCTAAGCTGGTTCATAAGGTGAAGGGGGGAGGGAGAGAGAGAGCGAGAGAGAGAGACAGAGACAGACAGACTAGTGGGATCTGAACAGGAAGTTGGATAAAGTGCATACAGGGCAAAATCTGGGAAAGGCATAAAGAATGAGAAGGAGGTTGGTAACAGGCACTTTTCATAAGAGGAAGGGAAAGGGAAGGGAGAGTGAGAGAGGAAGAGGGGGGAGAGGAATAGGGAGAAAAGAGAGAGAGAAAGGGGAGGGGGAGCAGTGCTTAGATAAGAACATAAAGCATGTTAAAAGGGTTTTGCTTTCTGACAGCTTATGGAAAGTCTTTTCCCTTTTTCCCCACATTACTTTCCATAAACATCAATTTCTCATTCCTGAGTTTGGAAGAATCTATTTGGGGGATTTGTTGTAGGCACAGTGCTATCTCAAGATGCACAAAGAGAGGTCAAGGGTATGGGTATCCCCTTTATGCAGATGAGAACAGTTGGTGGAGGTCACACAACATGTGAAGGAAAGGGTCACATGGAGATTGAGGTCTGTCTGACTCTCATTCTGGGGATTGGGAAACCATAGGTCTGAGGTTCCAGGAAGTGGGCTTTCTGTGGATCTAAACTACTACTCAAAGGTGAGGCCAGATGTTTGAGTTGGAGGCAGAAGATGTGATATAATGTTAAACCCACAGCTACCAGTCACCTCGTGAGCATACAAGACTCTCCTCAGTGGTCAATGAACAAGGACAACATAGGAGACCAAATATTTGCTTGGTTATATCATAGAGAGGCTTATTTTGATGTGGACCCTCAGGCTCGGATCACCAGGACGACAGGGATAGGGTCAAACTTGACCATGAGGCAAGGTGTGACAATCCAGAGTGTCCAGGAGACAGTGAACACTTCTATTGACAAGGAGAAATAGCTCCCTATGACCCAGCTCTAAATTACCCTTATTGTGGGAAGCCCTCCAGCTGCCTTGACCCCAGGGCAGAGCCCTGGATTCTCACTCTGGGCTGCGCCAGCTCCTGCCTTCCTTCTGTCCCTGCCCTGACCCTAAGGGATTGAGGGCATCTACTCCAGCCCTGTTTCCCCCAAGACTGGGAGCTCCTAGTCCTCAGTAGGGACTGGGGCTCTCTGGGCACCAGAGACAGCAGGGAGTCTTGGTTGTGTTGGCGAGTTGGAAGGAGGAGTAGAGGCTGAAGGTCCCAGAGGCCCTCTGATGATCCTCTTGGCCTCTCCAGACCCTGAGGACAGCCTTCCAGATTGGTGTCCCAGGGAGGCCCTGGGGAGCAGCAGGATGGGAAGTTGCAGCAGGGATAAAGCACGCAGCATCAGTTCCAGGAGCCCAGAGGTCTGGCCCCACACCTGCCCCTGTGTGCTGCTGACAGAATAACCCCAGAGAGCGTCTTCTGTCCTCCCCTGCTGGCTGCTTCCTGGAAGAGGCAGCCCAGCACGAGGGGACCAGGAGGGACAGGGTAGGTGGCAATATTTAGGCAGTTGTGGGGAGCAAGCCCCGGTTGGGGGTGGGAACAGGACTGGGGAGAAAGGTGGTAAGACAGGCTCTGAGCCTTGGGAGCTGGTGGGACTTTTCTCGGGTCGCCCCTGCTGGGTCCTGGGTTCCTCACTCAGCCTAGTGACCTTTGCAGCTTCTAGGTCACTATTGTTGATTGGGACTGATCCTGTCCCCCTGAAATATTTGCACATGCCCGGAGGCCCTTTTGTTGTCACAGCTCATGGGGAGGGAGGGATGCTACCGGCATCTGGAGGGCTGAGGCCAGGGATGCTGCTAAACGTTGTACAATCTGGTAGTAGTGTGGGGCGTTTGTTCCACTGGTGAACCAATCAGGACACGTTATAGTAACTCCGCCCACATTTACACTAGGGCTCACTGTCTGTGTTGCAGCCTGTGGGTTTGGAGCAGCGGATAGTGGCATGTATACAGCGTTGCAGCATCCCACAGAACAGTGTCAGGTGCTCTGTTTTTAATGCGCCCAGATGCAATTATGCTGGAGAGTTGAGCTGCCTTTTGCCTCATTCACTCGGTGTCATTTTACGGCTTCATTTACGCTGCTGTGTGTGCACGGAACTCCTGGCTGGGGCTCCAGGGTTTGCCTCCGGCCCGTGGGACCTGCCCCCTTCCCAGTTACGGTTCCCAAGCAGGCTTGTCCATTCCCGCACTACAAGCGGGGCTGCATCCCACAGGCTCCGTCCAGGTAGGTGTGCGCCATGGAGACAGAGGTTCAGGTGCACGTGAAGGCTGCACTTCTCCATTCTCGGTTCTCAGCCGCAGGCCGCGGGATTGCTCCCTCCCCGTATAGCTGTGGGCACTGGGCACTTCCTAATCTGGGGAAATGAATAGGTGTACAGGGAAATCTCAGGGTCGTTTTCCCCTTCCCTTTCCTTGTCTTGAAACCATCTGTTCAAAACTGAGGGCTGATGGGGTGTGGGAGGGAGGGGATGGTGGGTGGTGGGTATTGAAGAAGGCATCTTTTGGGATGAGCATTGGGTGTTGTATGGTAATAAATTTCATATATTAAAAAAATAAAAATAAAAATTTCTGCGAAAAAAAAGAACCATCTGTTCACTTGCCTGTGTAACCCCTCTGTGGGGTCTCTGCTCATGTCCTGGACTCGTTTCTGTATGGAGTCTCTACTTCTTAATGTGACTCGTTTCTTATTTACTCTAGACAGTATTCCCTGTTCAATTTTAGTCAATGCATCGGCTCCTTTCCCAGATTTCCATCTGCCTGTTCATGTATCCTGGATATCCTTTGTTGAACAAAATCCTTGGGGAAGTTTTTATGTCTATTTTTCCCCAAGGAGTTAACATTTATGTATTAAGAATGGAATTTGGGGTACCTGGGTGCCTCAGTTGGGTCAGTGTCCAACTTCGGCTCAGGTCATGGTCTCACAGTTCATGAGTTTGAGCCCTATATTGGGCTCCTGCTGTCAGCACAGAGACTGCTTCTGTCAGCCCAGAGCCCAACATGGGGCTCAAACTCACAAACCGCGAGATCATGACCTGAGCCGCAGTCAGAAGCATAACCAACTGAGCCACCCAGGTGCCCCAGTCCATCCATGTTTTGTAAATGGCAAGATTTCAGTCGTTTTTATGGTTGAGCAATATTCCATTGTACATATGAACCACATCTTCTTTATCAAGCAATTGGACTGCTTCTATAATTTGGATACTGTAGGTAATGCTGCTATTCACATTGGGGTGACTATTTCCATTTTAACTAGTATTTTAATGTTCTTTGGGTAAATACCTAGTAGTGAAAATGCTGGATATAGGGTAGATCTATTTTTAACTTTTTGAGCAATGTCCACACTGTTTTCCAGAGAGCTACCCAGTTTGCATTCCCAGCAAAAGGCAAGAGGGTTGCCTTTTCTCCACTTCACCTTAACATTTGTGTTTGAGATTTGGTTGAGAAGTCCTTCTTCACTCTTACATAGCAAAGTTATTCTCCTGAATCCTTCTCCTATTAATGTTATATTTCATTTTATGTGTGAAATCCATCTAGATTGCATGGGGCCTTAGGCAAGAATTCAGATTTACACTGCTTCCTAAAATGACCAGTTTTCCCACCACAAATCAGTAAACCATCCTTCCCTTTTTTCATTTGGTTTGTGCTCCCAGTTTTGAATCATGCAGGGATATTTTCTTAGGTATCCAATCTGGGCATCACACACATCACCTCTGTCTGCCCCAGGGTCTCACTTTAAAAAATGATGCTGTATCAATAGAAGAATGGATAGCTGTGGGGCACCTGGGTGGCTCAGTCGGTTAAGCATCTGACTTCGGCTCAGGTCATGATTTCATGGTTTGTGAGTTTGAGCCCTGCCCTGTGTGACAGCTCAGAACCTAGAGCCTGCTACAGACTCTGTCTCCCTCTCTCTCTCTGACCCTCCCCTGCTTGCACTCTGTCTCTCAAAAATACATAAACATAAAAAAAAGAAGAATGGCTAGTTGGAAAAAATAAAATAAAAAAACAAATGATTCTGATTTGGTAGTGAGTCTCAACGCCATGAGGGACATCTCTCTGTCTCTCTTGTGTGCTTCATTTTTAGAAGACCTGTACAGTTTTTCACTGACTTTATTTTTCAGAAGTAGGCTTATGATAGTTCTTAAATTTAACTTCTCTAATTGTAAATGCAGCTGCACTGAGCATAATTTGGGGAGGAACCGACATAACTGCTATATTAGCTCATCCCATCTAAGAGTACACATGGATTTACAGCTTTCCATGTAGCCAGACCATCTTCTACATATCTATCCATGGTTACAGTTTCTGTCCTTGGAGGTATTGCATGTGTTTGGTCAATTTCCAGATAGTAAAAAAATTTTTTTTGACGTTTATTTTTGAGAGAGACAGAGTGTGAGTGAGGGAGGGGCAGAGAGAGAGGGAGACACAGAATCTGAAACAGGCTCCAGGCTCTGAGCTGCCAGCACAGAGCCCAACATGGGGCTTGAACTCACAAGCTGTGAGATCATGACCTGAGCTGAAGTCGGACGTTTAACCAACTGAGCCACCCGGGCGCCCCAGGAGAGAGTCCTAAGTCGGCTCCACGCTCAGCACAGAGCCCAACACAGGGCTCAAACCCACGAACCGTGAGATCATGACCTGAGCTGAAGTCGGACGCTCAACCAACTGAGCCACCCAGGCGCCCGGGTTGATTATTGCACTTTTAAATGGGTTAAGAATTCAATATTTTCAAAGAATCTCAGTTTAAATTACTAATATAGTAAGAATGGAGAGTTCTAACTCACTCAAGCAAAAGCTTTCAAGGGGACTCAATAGTTTTTTTTAACATAAAGAAATACTGCAACCAAATGGGGGCACCTGGGTGGCTCAGTTGGCTAAGGGTCTGACTTTGGCTCAGGTCGCGATCTCATGGTTTGGTTCCTGAGTTCAAGCCTCACATCTGGCTCTATGCTGTCAGCACAGAGCCCACTGTGGATCCTCTGTCTCCCTCTCTCTCTCTGCCCCTTCCCCCTGGGCACACTCTCTCTTTCAAAAATAAATGAAACTTGGGGCGCCTGGGTGGCGCAGTCGGTTAAGCGTCCGACTTCAGCCAGGTCACGATCTCGCAGGTCTGTGAGTTCGAGCCCCGCGTCAGGCTCTGGGCTGATGGCTCAGAGCCTGGAGCCTGTTTCCGATTCTGTGTCTCCCTCTCTCTCTGCCCCTTGCCTGTTCATGCTCTGTCTCTCTCTGTCCCAAAAATAAATAAACGTTGAAAAAAAAATTTTTTTTAAATAAAAAAAATTAAAAAAAAATAAATGAAACTTAAAAAAAGAAAAGAAATACTGCAACCAACATGTTTGACAACTGTCTCCTTATAGTTTGTGTCACTTTTGGGAATGTTACCTTGCTTTTTCCTTGAATTCTGTCTTTTACATGATTACTATGAGTGCAATTCTATGGGAGATGCTATGGGTTTGGGAAGTTGATCTGTCTTCCACAGCATGTGTTCTGTCTTTGCTCAAAGATTTTCTGCCTTCATTCTTGCACCTTTCTAGGTAGATGATCACGTCTCTTTGCTTCCAATCCTGGTATTCCTTCTTTCTTTAACAATCCTCAAGCACCTCTCCTGGCTTTCAGTCCCCTGCTAATGAACAGCCGAGACAGTGAGTAACTTTGGCTTGTTTCTGATTCTAAAATAGTCTATTTAGGGGTGCCCGGGTGGCTCAGTCAGTTAAGCGTCCAACTTCAGCTTAGGTCATGATCTCACAGTTCCATGAGTTCCAGCCCTGTATCTGGCTCTGTGCTGACAGCTCAGAGCCTGGAGCCTGCTTCAGATTCTGTGTCTCCATCTCTCTCTCTCTCTCTGCCCCTTCCCTGCTCGCACTCTGTCTCTATCTTTCAAAAAATGAATAAACGTTAAAAAAATTTTATAAAATAATGCATCTATCTGTCTCCCACTTCTTGTACTATTTCCTAGTTTGTGGCATGTATTCTTAGTTAACTAAGAAAGTCTCAGTTGATTTGATGTTGACAAAGCTTTAAAAAAATCTTCAAGATATATAAACATATCATCATTATGCTGTGTATTAAAATAATATAATGTATGTCAGTTATAAATCAATTTTAAAAACCATATAGGAATTGAACTTTAGCAATCCAGGATAGCTTTCTAGATTGATATAATTATATGACATTTCCTTTTTAACTTATTCATGTGACTAACTATATGATAGGTTTATTCTGAATCATCCTTGTCATTCATGGGATAAATTACGCACCACATTCCCTTTCTGATCTCATCAGATGCAGTACCCCTGCCTGGTCGAAACTATAGCATGGTGACTGAGTTCATCCTCGTGGGATTCTCTAACTTCCCAAGGCATCTCCTGCCCGCTTTCTTCCTGCTGTATCTGCTCATGTACCTGTTCACGCTGCTGGGGAACCTGCTCATCATGGCCACAGTCTGGAGCGAGCGCAGCCTGCACACGCCCATGTACCTCTTCCTGTGCGCCCTGTCCACCTCCGAGATTCTGTTCACCGTTGCCATCACCCCTCGCATGCTGGTTGACATGCTCTCCACCCACCGCACCATCACCTGGACGGCCTGTGCCAGCCAGATGTTTTTCTCCTTCACGTTTGGCTTCACACACTCCTTCCTGCTCATGATCATGGGCTACGACCGCTACGTGGCCATCTGCCACCCCCTGCGCTACAATGTGCTCATGAGCCCCCGTGGCTGTGCCCGCCTCGTGTCCTGGTCCTGGGCTGGTGGCTCGATCATGGGGATGATGGTGACCCTGATAGTTTTTCACCTCACCTTCTGTGGGTCTAATGTGATCCACCATTTTGCCTGCCACGTGCTTTCCCTTCTAAAGTTGGCCTGTGGGAAGGAGACATCCTCCGTCACCTTGGGTGTGATCCTGGTGTGTGTCTCAGCTCTGATGGGCTGTTTATTCCTCATCGTTCTCTCCTATGTCTTCATCGTGGCCGCCATATTGCGGATCCCCTCTGCTGAGGGCAGGCACAAGACCTTCTCCACGTGTGTGTCCCACCTCACGGTGGTCATTGTGCACTACGGCTTTGCCTCCATTATCTACCTCAAGCCCAAGGGCCCCCATTCTATGGACAGTAACACCCTGATGGCTACCACCTATATAGTCTTCACGCCCTTTCTCAGTCCGATCATTTTCAGCCTCAGGAATAAGGAACTCAAGAATGCCATAAAGAAAAGCTTCCAGAGAAAATTCAGTCCCTTAAGCTCCTGACACTGGAGGAGACATGGTGGTGAGGAAATATAACAGAAGGGGTGAAAATAATAACATTGTCTCCATAGGACTATTGTAGGGATTCAATATATGTAAATACTGAAAAGATATTGTTGGATGCACCCATAGGTGTTGGATACCTGCTAGGTATTTGTTTTTCCCCAATTTGTATGCTCCCCTCTTGCATAGGCTCTAGGGATCATGATCTCTTGTTTAAGACCCCATGTGATCAACTCTATCCCATTACTTCTGTCTAAGAATGTGTTATCTACCTATGGGCCAGTGGGGGGCATCACATGGATGTATCTGGGCACTGATGCCAATGGTTCTTGAATGGACAAGCAAAGGAGGATTTTCCCGTCTTCCTCTATAAGGATAAACAACAATAAGCATAATAATAAATGCCACCATCATCGAACTTTTCCTATCAGGGTCTGTGCCCAGTGTTGTATAAGCATATGTTTTAATTACGCCAAGTGCAGAAAAGAAAATACATTATTTCCGTCCAAGAAGATGACTGAATGTGTATAGTTCCTTCTGCGTTTTGAGGGGATAGACTTGAAGGAGATTTTCTGTTGAGCTGAGTCGAGTGAAGGATGTCAGAAGGCAAAGTGGAGAAAGAGAGAGACAGGGAAAGGAGAGAGGGTTCAGTGCTTGAGTAACGACATATACAATGTTTAAAGGGTGTGGCTATCTGACATCTTAAGGAGATCCTTTTACCTTTTCCCCCATACGCTTTCAGTAAAACATCAATTTGTCACTACTATGTTTGCTTGCAGCTATCTGGAGGATGTGTTGGATGGCACAGTGCTATCTCAAGATGGCACAAAGAAAGGTCAAGGGTGTGGGTACCTCCTTTATGCTGATGACAAATGTTGGTGGGGGTCACACAACACGTGAGTGAAGGGGTCACATGCAACTTTAGGTGCGTCTGACTCCCATGCTGGGGTTGGGAAACCATGTCTGAAGCTCCAGGAGGGGGCCTTCCATTGGTGTAAATTCTTACTTAAACTGTGGTCAGATATTTGAGCTGCAGTCAGAAGATGTTTTACAATACTAATCTAAGGATGGCTGCCACATATGAGTACCTGCCACTTGCTAAATGCTGTGGGAAGGGTTTCCTATGCATTCACTCTTCTAAGCCTCAAAATAAATTATCCTTTCTCCACATTTAGATATGACCCACATCTATCATTAATCACATTTTTGAAATGTGGAAAATGCAAATCTGTCCCAGGCCACAGCACCATGGAGGCAGGGAGCAGGAATCGATTACAATGTGCATGTGTGTGCAGTTGGTGATCAGGAACCCGCCTCTCTCAGGTGTCTACAGAGAGAAGTGAGGTCATGACTAGGAGGAGAAGGCTGTCATTAGAAGGAAGGGACCCTTTTCAGGGAAGGAGGGCAGGTGCAGCCCTAGGTACACACCCCTTTCACACAGCCAGAGGGAAACACGGACTCCAGAGGAGTTCATGAGACACTTTGTCTCATGAACACTGACAACGAGAGCTTGGCAAAACCGGCTATGGCAGTTTTGGGGTTCCATTCATTATTTTGCTCATTATCGGTGTTACTGATGGATGCCCCCACCATTCCTAAGATGTGCTTCTCCAGAGCCTGTGGCTGCGTTCCCTGACCCAGCAAGAGGGAGTGTGCAGATGAGATGCAGTTAAGATCTGAGACAGGGGGATTACCCTCATCACCCAGATGGGCTGCTATAATTGCAAGTGTCCTTATGCAAGGGGGCAGGAGGGGCCAGAGACAGGGAGCAGTAGGGGATGTGACACCGGAAGGAGGAATTGGAGTAGCTGAGGCAGGAACCACGAGCCAGGGGATGCGTGGTGCCCTCGAAGCTGGGAAAGCAGGAGACACATCCCTCCCCGGATCCCCCGAAGGACGCAGCCCTGCTCACACCTGGACTCACACCTGGTGACCCTGATTCAATTCTGGCCTCCAGCATGGAAGAGGATAGATGTGTGTGGAGTCAGGGCACGAGATTTATATGCTTTGATACAGCAGCCCCAGGAACTGACTCGTGAAATGGCATCCTGACGTTAAATGTTATTGGGTTTCACTTTACAATTAGTTTCAAGCCAGATTCTTAGACCATTCTTCTTTGTGGAGAAGACCTGGGGCATTGAGATGGCTCTCGAGAAGTGCTGAGTGTCCTTGGAATTCGGTCAACGAAGGTGAAGGAGTCCCGGTAGCCCAGCTACAGGGTTTGCTCATTGGGGTGTGTTTTGAGGACTCACCTGACCGTGTAGCTGCAGGGGCCCCAGCACAGGGCCTGGGGTGCGGTGTGCCCTCAACCAACACTATCGGAGCAGGAGCTGGAGGACAGCAGGAACGGTCTCCGTGCTCGACGTGGACCGTGTGACTCAGGAGGGATGCTCACCCTCCTGTGTATTGGGGCCCCTGCATTATAATTTTAATTACTGGTGTTTTAAGACTTAATTATGTCACATTATTTAATACTTGAGCTATGTGTATATATATATATATATACATACATATATAAGTATATATATATATACATAGCTCGTGTATATTCTGTGTATTCTATATACATTCATGTACATACATGTATATATATATACAAAAGGTAATATATACTTATATATGTTTATTTATCCTGTACAAATACACACAAACACACATATGCTCCTATTCACTACACCAACACAAAATGAAAGAAAAAGAGAAAAACATCAAACACTGTCAGGTCATAAAGGAAATACAGGTACATCCCCAAGTACCAATACCCAAAGCCCCAAATATCTGATCATTTGGCAATACTACTGGACTTTAATAAGAAAAGGACCCCTCAAAATTCCCATGTATTTAGAATGTAAATATTGGGTGAACCATTTGACAATGCCAAAGTAACATATTAGTCATTAATCATCTGGCTTAAAGGGAAATTAAGAAATACTTAGAAGTGAATGATAATGCAAACTTGAAATAACAACTACATGAAATGGATTGTGTCCTGGAATAGAAATAGGATATTAGTGGAGAGTTGAAAGAATTCTAGTAAGAGCTGTTGTTTGCTATACAGTGTTATATACCAGCGTTTGTGCCCTGGGTCTCATCATTGTCCTGGTTCTGGAAGATCCTGGCATTCAAAGGGGTTGTTGGGGGGAGGATGAGAGTTTTCTGTATGCTTTTTGCAGCTTTCTCATAAGTTCAAAATTAGTTAATAATAAAACATTACAAAATAAGGTATCATTCAAAGTTGCACAAAACCTGACAACAGTCTAGGAATTACTTTAAACAAGTACACACAGGAGCTTCATGGAGAACTATGAGACCTCTAACAGACAGGAAACATGACAGATGACCTAACAAAATGGATGAAAGCAAAAGACAATATCAGAAAGATGTTCATTCTTCCCCAAATTTAATCTATACATTCAATGTAATGCCCTCAAAAACATCCAGTTGGACTCTTGAGAAAGAGCATAAACGTATTGCAAAATGTTTGTCAAAAATAAGGACCCATGAATAACTGAGTCCATCTGGAAATGAAGAATGACAGGAGGTGGGGGGAGACTGCACTCTGTAGACACGCGACAGCATCTTGGAAACAAAGCAGTGTGGGATCAGTGCAAGGACAGTGACCAGTGGTTCTGGAATCAGAGCTCGGAGACAGAGCCATTCATGTATGGTTCAGGTCACACCACAAATCATTTGGAAAAAAGGTGAATTGTTTAGGAGATGCTGTTGAGGAAAGTACCTCTCTCTACAAACAAAAACCAAAACTAGACTCCCAATACCCCACCAAAAAGAGAATCAAGATAGATTGAAAACATAATTGTGAAAGATAAAAACATAGCTAATGACAGCAAGTGTAATAGGATCTTCGTGCTCCAGGAACAGGAAACACGTTCCTTAAAAAGAAAAAAGAGGGGCGCCTGGGTGGCGCAGTCGGTTAAGCGTCCGACTTCAGCCAGGTCACGATCTCACGGTCCGTGAGTTCGAGCCCCGCGTCGGGCTCTGGGCTGATGGCTCAGAGCCTGGAGCCTGTTTCCGATTCTGTGTCTCCCTCTCTCTCTGCCCCTCGCCCATTCATGCTCTGTCTCTCTCTGTCCCAAAAATAAATAAATGTTGAAAAAAAAAAATTTAAAAAAAAAAAAAAAAAAAAGAAAAAAGAGCACAAACCTTCAGTAAAAAAGATCAGTTCTATTACATGGAAATTCTGAATCCTTTTAGCAAAGAGCATCATGGATAAAGGTTACCAATGACAGAGAACAGAGAGCTACTTGCTGTATAAGTTCCTGAGCTCTGCCGTTCAACCTACAAGCTAGAGTTAACAAGACGATAGTGCACAATTAAACACTTGTTAAGAACATAGACGCCAATATTGTATTCTAATCATCAAACTCGCTAAGAGACGAGATCTTATTTATCCCCAACACTAAAACAGACATGATGATCACGTGACCTGATAGACATGCTAGCTATTAGCGCAATGGCGATCGCATTATAATGAATAAACATACCAACTCAACACACGGTACACCTTAAATTCACACAAGTTTATTTGTCAACTAGATTTCAATAAAAAAAAACTTATTAAGAGGGTAGATGTCCTTTAAAGTTACTAACACACACACACACACACACACACACACAGAAGGGGACTTGAGGAATCTTTGGAGGAGGTACATAACATTTATTACCTTGATTGTGCGGATGGTATCACAATTGTAGGCGTATGTCCAAAGTCATCAAAATGTACCCATTAAATGTACGCAGCTCTTCGTATATTATGTGTACCTCGATCCAGCTGAAAAGAACCCATTGACAAGAGAGTAATATCTAGAATCTACAGTGAGAAAAAAGAGAAATGAGGAAACCAATGAGAAAAAGGACAGGCATCATGATAGAAAGTGGGCAAGAGGGGGGCACAGGTGATCTGCAGCTGAGGTAACGCACTAGGCCAGCAGCAAACAAGGACATGAGCGGCTCATTAGCAAGGAGAGGAATTCGGTTTACCACAGCAACACTCAGGACGCCTGGGTGGCTCAGTAGGGTAAGCATCCTTGTCTTGGTTTCAGCTCAGGTCGTGATCTCATGGTCCGTGAGTTCGAGCCCCGCATTGGGCTCTGCTCTGATGGGGTGGAGCCTGTTTGGGATTCTCTGCCCCTCCCCTGCTCATGCTCGCTCTCTCTGTCTGTCTGTCTCTCTCTCAATAAATGAATAAACATTAAAAAAGTAATAAAACAGCAGCAATCTGTGAACACAGTGGGTACAGGCTCCCCATCCACTTGCTAGAGCGGCAAGACTTAGAAATCTGGATCCGCCCTGTGTTGGCCCAGAGGTGAGATGACTAGACTGAAGACGTCCTCACTTGGTGGTTCACGGCCAGATTAAGGGGACACTTACCCAAGGTCCCGCAAACACTTCTAGATCTCCATCTGAAACTCAGCTCAGCGAGGGGACGTGGTCAAGCCATTCATGGCAGCCTTGTCTGTGATGGCAGACAGTCAGGGGCAGTCAGAGACACCCCCACCCTCACCTGGGGGCAGGGCCAAGTAACATGGGGTGGGCGTGAGCCACGAAGCTCTACACGGCATATAGAAAAAACAAACCTGACAGCCACAGAGCACAGGGGATGGCTCTGAAGCCTCAGCCCTGGTGAAAAATTGGGAAAGAGGTACACACAGGTATGCGTATTTATATCTGCATCACTGACACATGCATCTCGATGATACATACTAATATATCCATGATACACAATCTGTCATTTACCTATATCAGTGAGATTTGATGACAAGGCTTCAAATACTTACCTTGGGGCAGGGCTCACCCCCATATCACAGCACTGCTTCTGCCCCCTCACCCAGCCCCCAGAAGGTTGTCACCAAGTGTTATCTCAGAGCCAAGTCAGCCAATGCTTGGAGGACCCAGAACCCCACCTGGAAAGTGGATGATTAGACTGGGTGTCAGGATGGGGTCTCTCTCTCATGCAGGAAAGAAGCATTTGGGGGCAGCAGGGGCCTGGGGCGGCCCAGCAATCCCGGGGCACCAGACTCAGCTCCTCCTGGACCTCATCCCTCAGCCACCATCTCTGGCCCCCACTGCTGGCCTCTGTGTGCTGTGGTCTAGCCCTGGCTCTGGCCTCACGCCCCATCTGCTGGTGCACTGTGCCCGCTGACCTCCCCTCTCGACTCCACCCTCCTCTGGCTGCCAGACTCCAGCTCCTGACACAGACACACCTTGTGGAGTCATGCCAACCCGGGGTCCAGGGCAATCTCTGCTCTGCAGGCGAGTGCCCCCTACCCACCTCCTATCCCCACCCCCTTGGGGAGCCCACCCCTTTCTCTCTCTCACAATGTCTGGCTTGGATACCCTGGTTGCTGCTGCATGGGGGTCAGAAGTGAGCGGGGCAAGAGTGTTACCTCTGAGGGTGCCCTCCCCTGAGGCAGATCCCGGGGACCTGGCCCCAGAGCACTGGAAGCTGGATGCGAACTCCTCCATGTCCAAAGATGGTGGCTGAGACCCTGGGAATGCCCTTCCTTTCTCTCTCTCTTCCTCCCTCCCTCCCTCCCTCTCCCTCTCTTCTTCCCCTCTAGTCATTCCTCCCTTCTCTCATCCTCTCTACTTCCTTCATCCATTCATCACATCCACTCTGATCTCTAGCTAAGGGACCCACTCTGAATCTCGGGACCTGAAAATAACACTGATGTAACCTGGCACTAAAAAAGCCCTCAGTGTGGGGACAGGAAGAGCCGGATGCAGACATATCACATTTTATAAAATGGAACAACACAATTATGACATACTATAATATATAATATACTGTGGTTGCACCAGAACAATATTTATTCAGTAAGTTGAGTGTTGTAGTCAACTAACAAATATTTAATAAACTTCTACTATGTGCCAAATGGGCTTTTCCTTTTGATATTGATTTCAAAGCTTTTTGTTCAGTTTTAAAAATCAGTGCCTCAAAGGAAAGGCATTATAATTTGTGAACTAAATTATACATCTTGCATTTAATTAGCTTAGTAGCTGAAAGACTACTGTTCCAGGACCAAGGGAAAACGTCATATATGTGATGATATGGTACATTAAAAAAAATAGCAAGTAGTTATTCAAAGCATGAATTTAAAACATACACTAACATTATTACATGTTATATGTGTTATATATGTTATATACACCTATGTACATATACACATCTCTTTGTATACACATTCATCCTAGTGGTTCTGTTTCTCTGGGGAATAATACAAAAAAAAAACCTTAAAAAAGAAAAACAGGGCTGGTAAAAGTGTCACCTTTCTGTCTAAAGAGATGAGTTTGAGATCTACCAATCAATTCCTGGTGGTTTCCCCTTCGTGTAAGTACTTAATCTGTCATTTCACCCCCTGCAACTCAGCTGATTTTGTAATGAAAACCCCAAAACATTTAATGTCAGGATACCATTTCAGGAGTCAGTTTCTGGGGCTGCTGTAACAAAGCATATAAATCTTCTGCCCTGAAACTACAACACCCTCCTCCTCATCTGAACACCCTCTCTTGATGGGTCAGGGAACACAGCCGCAGACTCTGGAGAAGCACATCTTAGGAATGGTGGGGGCATCCGTCAGTAACACCAATAATGAGCAAAATAATGGATGGAACCCCAAAACTGCCGTAGCCGGTTTTGCCAAGCTCTCGTTGTCAGTGTTCATGAGACAAAGTTTCTCATGAACTCCTCTGGAGTCCGTGTTTCCCTCTGGGTGTGTGAAACGGGTGTGTGCCTAGGGCTGCACCTGCCCTCCTTCCCTGAAAGGGGTCTCTTCCCTCTAATGACAGCCTTCTCCTCCCAGTCACGACCTCACTTCTCTCTGTAGACACCTGAGAGAGGCGGGTTCCTGTTCACCAGTTGCACACACATGCACATTGTAATCGATTCCTGCTTCCCGCCTTCAAGGTGGTGTGACCCAGGACAAATTATCTATCACATTTGCATTTTATGCATTTCAAAAATGTGAATAGTAATAGATGTGGGTCATATCTAAATGCAGAGAAAGAATAATTCATTTTGAGACTTAGAAGAGTAAACGCATAGGAAACCCTTCCCACAGCATTTGGCAGACAGCAGGCATTCATATGTGACAGCCATCATAGGTTTATTATTATAAAACACCTTCTGCCTGCCACTCCAATATCTGGCCACAGCTTTGAGTAAGAATTTATACCAATGGAAGACCCCCTCCTGGGTGCTCAGACACATGGTTTCCCAAACCCTTGGCATAAAGGGGGTGCTCACACCCTTGACCTCTCTTTGTCCCATCCTGAGATAGCACTGTACCCTCCAGCACATCCCACAGATAGATTCAAGTAAACACAGGAATAAGAAATTTATGTTTTATTGCAAGTAATATGGGAAAAAAGGGAAAAATATTTCCTTAAGATGTCAGAGAGCAACACCTTTTTAACAATCTGTATGTTCTTCCTCAAGCACTGAATCTTCTCCGCTTTCTCTCTCTGTCACTCTGGCTCTCAAACTCTCTTTCTCCACTTTGCATTCTGACATCCTTCACTCAACTCATCTCAACATTAGGAATCATTTAGGGTCTATCACCTCCAAAGAAGGTGGGAACTATAAACATGGAACCATTCCTTAGAATAAAATAGTGAATGCTCTTTTGTGCATTTGCTATAATTAAAAGATAGTACTTACACAACACTGGACACAGTGCCTGATAACTAAAACCCCAGTGCTGGTGGCATTTATTATTTTGCTTACTTTTGTTTATTCCTATGGTGAAGGAAGTTTGAGAAAGTCCTCCCTTGCTTGTCTATTCGAGAAGAACCCTGTGCATCAGTGCCAAGACACATCCGTGTGATGCTCTCCACTGGCCCATAGAGAGCTAACACATTCTTAGACAGAGGTAATGGGAAGGAGTTCATCGCATGGGATCAAGAAGAAGAGACACTGATCACTAGGGCCTATGTACGAGGGAGGTAAAAAAAATTGGGAAAAACTAATACCTATCCTGCTCCAAAACCCTATGCATCCAACAATACCTAATAAGTATTTCCATATACTGAATTCCTACAACTGTCCCCTGGAGACAATCATTATTCTCAGTCCTTCAATCATATGCCTCACCACCCAACTGGCCATCAGGAGCTTAGAGGAATGAGTTTTCTCTGGATGCTTTTCTTTATGGCGTTCTTGAGCTCCTTATTCCTGAGGCTGAAAATGATTGGACTGAGAAAGGGAGTGAAGACTGTATAGGTGGTGGCCATCAGGGTGTTACTGTCCATAGAATGGGGGCCTTTGGGCTTGAGGTAGATAATGGAGGCAAAGCCATAGTGCACAATGACCACAGTGAGGTGGGACACACATGTGGAGAAGGTCTTGTGCCTGCCTTCAGCAGAGGGGATCCGCAATATGGCGGCCACGATGAAGACATAGGAGAGGACGATGAGGAATAAACAGCTCATCAGAGCTGAGACACACACCAGGATCACAGCCAAGGTGACGGAGGAATTCTCATTCCCACAGGCCAACTTTAGAAGGGAAAACACATGGCAGAAAAAATGGTGGATCATGTTAGATCCACAGAAGGTGAGGTGAAAAACTATCAGGGTCACCATCATCCCCATGACTGAGCCACCAGCCCAGGTCCAGGACACCAGACGGGCACAGCTACGGTTGCTCATGAGCACATTGTAGCGCAGGGGGTGGCAGATGGCCACGTAGCGGTCATAGCCCATGATCATGAGCAGGAAGGAGTGTGTGAAGCCAAACGTGAAGGAGAAAAACATCTGGCTGGCACAGGCCGCCCAGGTGATGGTGCGGTGGGTGAAGAGCATGTCAACCAGCATGCGAGGGGTGATGGCAACGGTGAACAGAATCTCAGAGGTGGACAGGGCGCACAGGAAGAGGTACATGGGCGTGTGCAGGCTGCGCTCGCTCCAGACTGTGGCCATGATGAGCAGGTTCCCCAGCAGCGTGAACAGGTACATGAGCAGGTACAGCAGGAAGAAGGCAGGCAGGAGATGCTGTGGGAAGGTGGAGAAGCCCACGAGGATGAACTCAGTCATCATGCTATAGTTCTGACCAGGCACGGGTGCTGCATCTGGTGAGATCAGAAAGGGAATGAAGGTTCATAATTTATCCCATGAATAACAAGGTTGATTCAGCATCAGAAAACCTATCATGTGATCAGTCACAGGAATAAACTAAAATAAATATCATATAATTATATGAATTCAAGCTGCAATCCTGGATTGCTAAAGTTCCATTACTATTTATGGTTTAAAAATTAATACATAATTGTCATAAAGTATTGCACCATTTTAGATATACAGCATAATGGTGATAGATGTATATACCTTAAAAATCTTTTTAAAAGCTTCTTCTCAACATGAAGTCAACGGGGACTTTCTTAGCTTACTGGGAAAATACAGCACAAAACTAGCAAATAGTACACGAAGTGGGAGAAATAGATGTATTATTTTAGCATCAGGAAGAAGCCAAGGTTACTCACTGCCTCTGCTGTTCATTAGATGGGAAGTGAAGCTGGTGGTGATGCTTGAGAAAAAGTAAAGAAGGAATATCAGGATTGGAAGGGAATAGACGTGATCATCTACCTAGAAAGGTAAAGGAATGAAGACAACTATATTAGAACAAAGACAGACACACGCTGCAGAAGATGAGGTCAACTTCCCAAATTCAGTATTTCCTGTAGAATGATACCCGTAATAATCATGCAAATCCTCCAAAACCTAAACATAGAACTACCCTACATTCCAGCAACTGCACTACTAGGTATTTATCTAATGGATACAAAAATACAGATTTGAAGGGGCACATGCAGCATTATCAACAATAGCTAAGCTATGGAGAGAGCCCAAATGTCCATCGATTGATGGATGGATAAAGAAGATGTGGTATTGTGTGTATGTATATACGTACATATACACACACATTGGAATAACACTCAACGATCAAAAAGAATGAAACCTTGCCATTTGCAATGACATGGATGGAGCTAAAGTGTATTATGCTAAGTGAAATAAGTCAATCAGAGAAAGACAAATGTCATATGAATTTCACTTGTATGTGGAATTTCAGAAACAAAACAGATGAACGTATGGGAAGGGGGGAAGAGAAGAAAGGGAAACAAACCACAAGAGATTTTTTTTTAATGTTTACTTATTTTTGAGAGAGAGAGACAGAGTGTGAGTGGGAGAGGGACAGAGAGAGACGGAGACACAGAATCCGAAGCAGGCTCCAGGCTATCAGCATAGAGCCTGATGTGGGGCTCAAATTCATGAACTGTGAGATCATGACCTGAGCCAAAGTCAGATGCTTAACCAACTGAGCCACCTAGGCGCCCCAAGAGATTCTTTCTTTTTTTAATTTTTGTAATGTTTATTTATTTTTGACAGAGAGTGAGAGAGAGACAGAGCATGAGCAGGGGAGGGGCGGAGAGAGAGAGAGACACAGAATCTGAAGCAGGCTCCAGGCTCTGAGCTGTCAGCACAGAGCCCAATGTGGGGGCTCAAATTCACAGACTGTGAGATCATGACCTGAGCCAAAGTCAGACACTCAACTGACTGAGCCACCCAGGCACCCTGGTGCCCCAAGAGATTCTTAACCATAAAGAACAAACTGAGGGTTGACGGAGGGAGGCAAGTGGGAGATGGGCTAGATGGGTGATGAGGATTAAGGAGGGCACTTGCTGTGATGAGCACTGTGTGTTGTATGTAAGTGATGGATCTTTGAATTCTACTTCTGAAGCCAGATCAGATAATGATCTCATGGTTCATGGGTTCGAGCCCCAGGGCTGACAGCACAGAACCTGCTTGGGGTTCTCTCTCCCTCTCTCTCTGCCCTTTCCCCACTCGTGCTCACTCTCTCTTAAAATAATAAATAAAATAAAATAAAATAAAATAAAATAAAATAAAATAAAATAAATAAAAGATAGAATTCATGGAAAAGGTAAGATAACATCATCAATAGTGACACAAACTATAAGGAGACAGCTCTCAAATGTTTTTGTCGCAGGATCTGTTTACGCTACATAACTATTGAGTCCCTTAGAGGGCTTTTCTTTAACTGAGTTAGAACTCTCCATTCTTACAGTATTTGTAATTAAAACTAAGATTTTTTTATTTTATTTTTTTAATTTTTTTAATGTTTATTTGTCAGAGAGAGAGAAACAGAGAGAGCAGGGGAGGGGCAGAGAGAGAGGGAGACACAGAATCTGAAGCAGGCTCCAGGCTCTGAGCTGTCAACACAGAAACCAGCTCAGGGCTTGAACCCACAAACTGTGAGATCATGACCTGAGCTGAAGTCGGACGCTAACCAACTGAGTTACCAAGGTGCCCCAATCCTAAGACTTTTGAAAAATATTGAGTTCCTTACACATTTAAAAGAACAATGATCAATATTTGATTCAACCTAAAGGAACAATCGGTATCATGTTAATGTAACTAACTTTTTAGAAAAGTAACCACATTTTAAAAACTCACTTAGTGAGAATTGTGGTGTTCTTTTACATTTTAGCAAAATTTTCCAGTGCTGGCTGGATGGCATACACGATGATGCTGGTATCTGCTTTTTTATCCCGCCTGTGGCAACATGTTGTTTTAGTTGAAGCACATGACGAAAACACATCCTCGTGTTCATTAGAGAAGTGAGGACCTATTGGTCCCCCAGAAGGGGTCTCTGGGACCCCAGTGTCCTCAGATTACTCTTTGATATCCTTTGTTTTAAAATATCTAGAGGGGCGCCTGGGTGGCGCAGTCGGTTAAGCATCCGACTTCAGCTCAGGTCACGATCTCGCGGTCCGTGAGTTCGAGCCCCGCGTCAGGCTCTGGGCTGATGGCTCGGAGCCTGGAGCCTGTTTCCGATTCTGTGTCTCCCTCTCTCTCCCCCTCCCCCGTTCATGCTCTGTCTCTCTCTGTCCCCAAAAAAATAAACTTTGAAAAAAAAAATTAAAAAAAAATATCTAGGAATTGGGCGCCTGGGTGGCTCAGTCAGTTGGGCGTCCGACGTCAGCTCAGGTCATGATCTCACAGTTCGTGGGTTCCAGCACCGTGTCAGGCTCTGTGCTGACAGCTTAGGGCCTGGAGCCTGCTTCAGATTGTGTGTCTCCCTCTCTCTCTGTTTCTCCTCCACTCGCTCTCTGTCTCTCCCTCGAAAGTGAATAAACACTGAGAAACATTTTAAAAAATATCTAGGAATTAACCAAACACACCTCCGAGGACAGAAGATGGTCTGGCTATGTGGAAAACTGGAAATCAATATGTACTCTCAGATGGGATGAACCAATATAGCAGTCATGTTGGTTCCTCCCCAAATTATACTCAGTGCAGCTGCATTTACAACTGAAGAAGTTAAATTTAATAACTATGCTAAACCTACTTCTGAAAAATAAAGCTAGTAAAAAAACTATACAGGTCTTCTTAAAATGGAGCACACAAGAGAGACAGAGAGATGTCTCTCCCAGAGTTGAGTCTCACTACCAAATCAGAATCATTTTTAAAAATGCGACCCTGGGGGTCCCTGGGTGGCTTAGTCGGTTGAGCATCCGACTTCGGCTCAGATCGTGGTCTCGCAGTTTGTGGGTTCGAGCCCCACGTTGGGTTCTGTGCTGACAAACAGCTCAGATTCTGTGTCTCTCTCTCCCCCTCCCCTGCTCATGCTCTGCCTCCCTCTGTCTCTCAGAAATAAATTAATGTTAAAAAAATTTTTTAAATGCGACCCTGGAGAAGACATGGATGATAGATGATATGTGTGACACCTGTGTCGTGCTGATTGGATATCTCACAAAACATCCTGCACCATTCCAAACCCAATATGTGATAAAGGTGGGAGCACAAATCAAATGGAAATAATGGATTGTTTACTGGTTTGTGGTGAGAAACTGGTCATTCTATGAAGCAGTATAAATCTTTTTAAAATGTTTGTTTTGATGTTTATTTCTTTTAGAGACGGAGAGACAGAGTACAAGCGGGGGAGGAGCAGAGAGAGTCAGAGACAGAATCCGAAGCAGGTTGCAGGCTCCCAGCCCTCAGCATAGAGCCCGACGTGGGCTCAAACTCACAAACCGTGAGATCATGACCTGAGGTGAAGTCGGACACCCAACCAACTGAGCCACCCAGGTGCCCCGGAAGCAGTATAAATCTGAATTCCTGCCTGAGATTCCACATAAAGGTGGAATCCAAATGGATTTCACATGTAGAATGAAGTATAAAGTCAGTAGGAAAAGGATTCAGGAGAATGACTTTGTGATCTATAAGTGAAGGAGGAGTCTAACCAAACATCAAAAGCACAGATGTTGAGGTGATTTTAAAAAGACATGAAATGTATGCTTAATCGGTAAAGCAGCATTCGAATTTCAGAAGCATATCTTCCGTGAGTGCTGACGCCATTTCATTAAATTCATTTAACTGCTTAGAGAAAGAAACACACATGAAAACTTCCAGGACACCCTGGAATATCCAGGATACATGAACAGGCAGATGGAAATTTGGGAAAGGAGCCGGTGCCTTGACTAAAATTGACCAGGGAATACTGTCTAGAGTAAATAAGAAACCAGCACATTAAGAAGAAGAGACTCCAGGGGCGCCTGGGTGGCGCAGTCGGTTAAGCGTCCGACTTCAGCCAGGTCACGATCTCGCGGTCTGGGAGCTCGAGCCCCGCGTCGGGCTCTGGGCTGATGGCTCGGAGCCTGGAGCCTGTTTCCTATTCTGTGTCTCCCTCTCTCTCTGCCCCTCCCCCGTTCATGCTCTGTCTCTCTCTGTCGCAAAAATAAATAAACGTTGAAAAAAAAAATTAAAAAAAAAAAAAGAAGAAGAGAGTCCATACAGAAACGAGTCCAGGACATGAGCAGAGACCCCACAGAAGGGGTTACACAGGCAAGTGCACAGATGGTTTCAAGACAAGGAAAGGGAAGGGGAAAACGACCCTGAGATTTCCCTGTACACCTATTCATTTCCCCAGATTAGGAAGTGCCCAGTGCCCACAGCTATACGGGGAGGGAGCAATCCCGCGGCCTGCGGCTGAGAACCGAGAATGGAGAAGTGCAGCCTTCACGTGCACCTGAACCTCTGTCTCCATGGCGCACACCTACCTGGACGGAGCCTGTGGGATGCAGCCCCGCTTGTAGTGCGGGAATGGACAAGCCTGCTTGGGAACCGTAACTGGGAAGGGGGCAGGTCCCACGGGCCGGAGGCAAACCCTGGAGCCCCAGCCAGGAGTTCCGTGCACACACAGCAGCGTAAATGAAGCCGTAAAATGACACCGAGTGAATGAGGCAAAAGGCAGCTCAACTCTCCAGCATAATTGCATCTGGGCGCATTAAAAACAGAGCACCTGACACTGTTCTGTGGGATGCTGCAACGCTGTATACATGCCACTATCCGCTGCTCCAAACCCACAGGCTGCAACACAGACAGTGAGCCCTAGTGTAAATGTGGGCGGAGTTACTATAACGTGTCCTGATTGGTTCACCAGTGGAACAAACGCCCCACACTACTACCAGATTGTACAACGTTTAGCAGCATCCCTGGCCTCAGCCCTCCAGATGCCGGTAGCATCCCTCCCTCCCCATGAGCTGTGACAACAAAAGGGCCTCCGGGCATGTGCAAATATTTCAGGGGGACAGGATCAGTCCCAATCAACAATAGTGACCTAGAAGCTGCAAAGGTCACTAGGCTGAGTGAGGAACCCAGGACCCAGCAGGGGCGACCCGAGAAAAGTCCCACCAGCTCCCAAGGCTCAGAGCCTGTCTTACCACCTTTCTCCCCAGTCCTGTTCCCACCCCCAACCGGGGCTTGCTCCCCACAACTGCCTAAATATTGCCACCTACCCTGTCCCTCCTGGTCCCCTCGTGCTGGGCTGCCTCTTCCAGGAAGCAGCCAGCAGGGGAGGACAGAAGACGCTCTCTGGGGTTATTCTGTCAGCAGCACACAGGGGCAGGTGTGGGGCCAGACCTCTGGGCTCCTGGAACTGATGCTGCGTGCTTTATCCCTGTTGCAGCTTCCCAGCAGGCTGTTCCCCAGGGCCTCCTCAAGGTCTGGAGTGGCCAAGAGGATCATCAGAGGATCTCTGGGGATGTGCAGCCCCTACTCCTTCCTCCAACTCCCCAACACAACCAAGACTCCCTGCTGTCTCTGTCTGCCCTGAGAGCCCCAGTCCCTGCTGAGGACTAGGAGCTCCCAGTCTTGGGGGAAACAGGGCTGGAGTAGATGCCCTCAATCCCTTAGGGTCAGGGCAGGGACAGAAGGAAGGCAGGAGCTGGAGCAGCCCAGAGTGGAAATCCACTGGGAATCCAGTGGGAATCCAGGGCTCTGCCCTGGGGTCAAGGCAGCTGGAGGGCTTCCCACAATAAGGGTAATTTAGAGCTGGGTCATAGGGAGTGATTTCTCCTTGTCAATAGAAGTGTTCACTGTCTCCTGGACACACTGGATCAGCCCACCTCACCTCATGGTCAAGTTCTACCCTTTCCTTGTCATCCTGGTGATCCAAGCCTGAGAGTCCACATCAACATAAGCCTCTCTGTGATATAATCAAGCAAATATTTGGTCTCCTGTGTTGTCCTTGTTTATTGACTACCGAGGAGAGTCTTGTATGCTCACGAGGTGACTGGTAGCTGTGGGTTTAACATTATATCACATCTTCTGCCTCCAACTCAAACATCTGGCCTCACCTTTGAGTAGTAGTTTAGATCCACAGAAAGCCCCCCTCCTGGATCCTCAGACCTATGGTTTCCCAATCCCCAGCATGGGAGTCAGACAGACCTCAATCTCCATGTGACCCTTTCCTTCACACGTTGTGTGACCTCCACCAACTGTTCTCATCTGCATAAAGGGGGTACCCATACCCTTGACCTCTCTTTGTGCATCTTGAGATAGCACTGTGCCTACAACAAATCCCCCAAATAGATTCTTCCAAACTCAGGAATGAGAAATTGATGTTTATGGAAAGTAATGTGGGGGAAAAAGGGAAAAGACTTTCCATAAGCTGTCAGAAAGCAAAACCCTTTTAACATGCTTTATGTTCTTATCTAAGCACTGCTCCCCCTCCCCTTTCTCTCTCTTTTCCTCCCTATTCTTCTCCCCCTCTCTTCCTTTCTCACTCTACCTTCCCTTTCCTTTCCTCATGTGAAAATTACCCTGCTACCAACTTCCTTCTCATTCTTCATTCCTTTCCCAGATTTGGCCCCATATCCAAAATTATTCAAGTGTCTGTTCAGATCAATTTAAAGGATTCCTATGCCACTACTTATCTCTCTGTATCTCTTTCTGTCTCTCTCTCTCTCCAGGTCACCTTCTGAACCCAATTTGACATAGAAAACCTCCCTTAGAATCTATCCCTTCCAAGGCAGCGAGAAATTATACATAGTAAATCATCTTCTTAGAGACTAAAAGTTTAATTTCTTTTGTGCATTTGTTATAATTTAAAAGACAGTAGTATAAACCATTGGTAAAGTGCTGGATGAAATGCTGAGTCATATATAATTACTCTGCTTAATTTTCTTTATCCTTATGTTGGAGGAGGGGAAAATCTTCCCTTGCATGAACATTCAAGAAGACCTTGTGTGTCACTGCCCAGACATATCCATGTGATGCCCCCCACCTGCCCATAAGAAGATAACACATTCTTAGGCAGAGTAATGGGAAGGAGTTCATCACATGGGGTCAAGAACAAGAGATCATGATCACTAGATCCCATGCAAGAGGGGTGTAAAAAATTGGGGAAAAACAAATACCCAGCATGTATCCAACACCCAACGATATGTATATTTTCATTTATTGGAGTTTCACCTATGAGTGAAAACATATGGTATCTGTCTTTCTCTGACTGACTTATTTAACTTAGCATAATACCATCCAGTTTCATCCACGTTGCTGAAAATGGCAGGATTTCATTCTTTTTTTTTAATGTTTATTTATTTTTGAGAGAGGGAGAGACAGAGTGCAAGCTGGGGAGGGGCAGAGAGAGAGAGGGAACACAGAATCCGAAGCAGTCTCTAGGCTCTGAGCTGTCCACACAGAGCCCGATGCAGGGCTCAAACTCACGAACCATGAGATCATGACCTGAGCTAAAGTCAGACGCTCAACCAACTGAGCCACCCAGGTGCCCCAGGATTTCACTCTTTCTCATTGCCAAGTAATATTCCATTGTATACATAAACCACATCTTCTTTATCCATTCATCAGTTGATGGACCTTTAGGCTCTTTCCATAATTTGGCTATTGTTGAAAGCACTGGCGTAAACCTTGGGGGACCTGTGCCCCTATGCATCAGCACTCCTGTATCCTTTGGGTAAATTCTAGTAGTGCTATTGCTGAGTTGTAAGGTAGTTCTATTTTTAATTTTTTGAGGAACCTCCACACTGCTTTTCAGAGAGGCTGCACCAGTTTGCATTCCCACCAACAGTGAAGAGGGTTCCCTTTTCTCCACATCCTCACCAGCATCTGTTGTTTCCTGAGTGGTTAATTTTAGCCACTCTGACTGGTGTGAGGAGGTATCTCACTGTGGTTTTGATTTGTATTTCCCTGATGATGAGTGATATCTTACCTCAGTCCTATGAAAACAGAAGTTACTATCCCCAGCTCTTCTCCCTATTTCCTCATGAGCAAACTGGCTATCAGGAGCTTAGGGGACTGAATTTTCTCTGGAAGCTTTTCTTTATGGCATTCTTAAGCTCCTTATTCCTGAGGCTGAAAATTATTGGGCTAAGAAAGGAGGTAAAGACTATGTAGGTGGTGGCCTTCAGGGTGTTACTGTCCATAGAATGGAGGCCCTTGGGCTTGAGGTAAATAATGGAGGCAAAGTCATAGTGCACAATGACCATAGTGAGGTGACACACACATGTAGAAGGTCTCAGCTGAGTAGATCCTCAATATGGTGGCCACGATGAAGACATAGGAGAGGACGATGAGGAATAAACAGCCCATCACAGCTGAGACACACACCAGGATCACAGCCAAGGTGACGGAGGATGTCTCCTTCCCACAGGCCAACTTTAGAAGGGAAAGCACGTGGCAGGCAAAATGGTGGATCACATTAGACCCACAGAAGGTGAGGTGAAAAACTATCAGGGTCACCATCATCCCCATGACTGAGCCACCAGCCCAGCACCAGGGGCAGCTGTGGGGACTCATGAGCACATTGTAGCACAGGGGGTGGCAGATGACCATGTAGCAGTCATAGCCCATGATCATGAACAGAAAGGACTGCTCTGTGTCCTCACATCACTTTGCCCTCATTATTCATTCATATAGTAAAGAAATGTTATTCAACACTTATTTCATATGGAAATATTATAGGTGATGGGATCCAGCTATACCCAAGAACTAGGTCTCTGCTCTCTCTTTTCATGGTCCAGTGAAAGAATCTGTCATATAACCAAAGATGACAGCACAGAATGGTCAGAGATGTGATGAAGGCAGCCTAGGGATCTGAAGAAGCTGGCGAGGGTCACAGATCCAACCTGGGATTTAGAGACTTTGGCAATTGGTGATGTCTACATTGAGACATGAGGGAGTGTAAGTATGATTCAGGCAAGGCAGGTAGGTGGAAGATGGGTTTCCTGACAGTATAGCAAGTGCAAAGGTTCAGAGTGACAGAGGCATGGTACATTTGGGGACAATCGTTGTCTAGCACAGCCCAGAGAGTTGGAGGTGGCTAGGGGAATTCTGGAATGCGAAGGCAGATAGGTGGGTAGGGCAAGATCATGCAAGACCATGGCGTCCACTGGAAGAGTTTGTTCCAAGGAACTCTAAATACTCTCAAAATACATACAGAAAAGATGGAAAGCCTGGATGGCTCAGTTGGTTAAGCATCTGACTTCGGCTCAGGTCATGAACTCATGGTTCGTGGGTTTAAGCCCCGCAATCTGGCTTTGTGCTGACGACTCAGAACCTGGTGCCTGCTTTTGATTCTGTGTCTCCCTCTCTCTCTGCCCCTCCTCACACTCACACCTCACACTCACACTCTGTGTCTCCCTTTCTTTCTCTCTCAAAAATGAATAAACATTTAAAAAAATTTTAAATACACAGAAAAGATGTGTATGGTAATTGAGTATGTCAACATATTTGTAGATGTTTCCACTTGGGGGTCCTATGACGTCTACTACATGTTCCTTCGTGGATTAATACTTAACATGTTGTGTTGGGTCTGACACTAGCAGTGTAAATGCTGAGTCATAGGGGATACCTATGTTCAGCTTGAATAGATTCTGCCAAATGGCTTTCCAAAGTAATTATACCAAGAGGTACATTTTAAGCCCATGCACCATGGTCAGATTCCTGTTTGTAGGGAGTCCCCCTGGCTGCTGTGAGGGAAGCAGGCAGCTGAGGGCCGGCGGGGTGGGCAGACGCAGGAAGAGATGGGCAGAGGTGCGCGTGGGCATCCTGGACTGGGTCGAGTGGCAGACTGGAGGTTGATTTCAGAGGCAGAATGGACTGTGTTGCTGATTGGACAGAGGGACACAGGAAGTGAGCTGTTTCTACACCTAACACTTAAGACCAAATGGGTGAGTTCTTCCCACAACAATGAACAATTCTTCAGCTTCCCAGACACCAACCTGCAGTCCCATAATTCAGTTCACTTCTGACACGAACTACCTGGAGATGCCAGTGACAAGTTTTCAGTGTTCAGGGTACCT